>NC_073310.1:16296267-17646267 GCF_027595985.1 Sorex araneus | reverse complement strand
GTTCTTGTGAATCTTTAAGAACCCCTCACTGCTATATATGATTCCAGGCACCACACACACACACACACACACACACACACACACACACACACACACACACACACACACACACACAGGGTGCCTAACAAGTGGCCAACTCATGTTCAATTACTGCATATGGTAACCCAAGTACCTCCAGTGTTCACTACTGAACACAGAACCAGGAATGTGCCACTCCTGAGCACAACCAGATGTGACCCAAACCCCAAAGTACCAAAAGTAATTCTTCCTAGGCATCCATGGCTGCCAGAAATCAGTAGACTCATAGACATGACATGAGCCTGATACTATGAGTCGGAGCACTGGTTAGCTGCTCAGACCATCTGGAACTTGGAGTTCAATCCTTAGCTCCTAGAAAACAACAGAAATAATGGAAAAATGAAGAAATTCATCCACATCAATGGATGGGGCAGAAGCCCTCAACCACAGAAGAAACTTTCACGCTGTCCACGGGTGACTTCACATCAGCAATCCTCTTGATGTTCATTGAACTAAGGAAATGATTGGAAGAGAGACTCATTAAACAGGAAAAAAAAAGAGATTGATGTTTAGGAACTTGCCTTGCATGTAACGAATCTCAGTTTGTCCCTAGCACTCCCAATCCCATGGGGAGTGATCCCTGAGGGCAGAGCCAGGAGCACAACCTAAGCAGAGCCATATACCCCCTCCCCCAAACTTCCCCCATCAAAATGAAGGAAAGTTAAGATAAATATCCGACTGTGGGGAGGTAAACATGTGCACTGATCCTGGAGACCCAAGAATTCCAAACAAAATTAACTCAAACAGAACTCTACACTACCAAGGCATATTGTATTCAAAATGACAAGAACTAAAGAGAGATGGAATACTTAAAGTGGCACGACAGAAGCAACGCCTCAAATACAAGGAAAATAACTTAAAACTTACATTAGATTTCTTAAATGAAACTATAATTATGAAGGAAATAGAATGGTATAGTCAAAGTACCGAATAAAAAGAATCTCCAACCGAGAATCCTCTTTGCAGCAAGACGTAGAAAACCTAAATAGACAAACATCCAGTAAGAAAATCAAAATAATAATTAAAAAATCTACCCCAAAGCAAAGGTGAGGGTACTGATTACATTCTTTGCCTGGCCCCTCAAGCACCAATAGATATAGCTCTGGTGGCTCCCAATCACTGCCAAGGCAGCCCTATAGCCCCATAACACCCAAATAACACTGCATAACTATGCCACATACCAATCCCTCAGGCCAGTATTGCTAAGTGGTTCCTAAGCCCCTGAGTACCAACACTGTATATACCTTTTTTTTTCATTCATTTTGGTTTAGAGACCATACCTGGTGATGTTCAGGGATAACTCTTGACTCTGCTTTCAGGAATTATTCCTGGTAGTCATCAGGGGACCATATGGGTTGCTGGGGATCAAACCCAGGTCAGCCATGTGAAAGGTAAGTGTCCTACCTGCTGTACTCTCTCTCCAACCCCACCTTTTATTTTTCAAAGATTAAAAAGGGTTTAAGTATTATATACAATGGAATCTCAATCTCAACCACAAGAAAAGGAGTAATGTACTAATACATGCAATAATATGGATGAATCTTGAAAACATTATGCTTACATTTATATGATGCAGTGATACTTAAAGCAGTGAAATTCATACAGAAAGTAGAATTAAAGGTTTCAGGAACTAGAGGCTGAGAGAAATAGGGAGTTAATTGGGCAGAATTTCTGCTCAAATGATGAAATTTCCTAGAAACAGATAATGGTAATGACTGCACAACACTGAATGCACTTAGTGCCACTGAGTTCTACCCATGAGAACAGTAGAAGCAGTAATTCTGTTTTGTATATTATACTAGAACATAAAAGCTAATTAAACAAATCTAGTTTCCACCTCTTTTGTTTCACTAACGTTAAAAAGAAAGTAAATCCCCTTCCCTAATTCCCCATTCAGTTGGGGCCTCTTTTCTAGGTTTTATGGGGTTCTGAAAAAATATATTTGTAAAATACTTCATTTAGAGAAATGCCATTCTGAATTACCCAGGATAAGCTATGACCTGTTTTTGTACATAGAAGAATACAAGATTCTGGAAGATTTTGCAAATATGACAGCAGAATTATTTGAATACACAGCCACAAGGTGGTGATAGAGATTCTAAACAGGTAATATTTAATTTCACTCAACTCTTCAGTGCAGCACTAGGGGACACTCTTTTACAATATTTTATACAAGACTGAAAACCACCTAATAGTTCTTTGGTCCTTAAATCTCCCAAAGTATATATATTTTACTTAAGAGATTACCTTTTTGTGTTGTTACTTGTTTTTGATTTAGGGTTACTCCCTGCTCAATGCTCATTGGATCACTCTTGGTGGGGCTCAGGGGATCATGAATGCTGAGGATCAAACCTGAGCCTCTAGCATGTAAAGCATACACTCCAGTCTGTCAAGTTATTTCTCTGGTCCAACCTTCATTTCTGAGTATAACCTTTAAATCTGGTTCAGCACATCAACTACCTCCCTAACAATGTCAAGAACTAAAGCAAGAATAATAGGTAATTATAAGAGTTTAATTTTTAATCCTGACCAATTAAACCATGGCAAACTACCACCTACTGGGGTAGATATTAGTCTTAGAGATAACAAGAGTAAAATGTTTTTTAAATGACTTTCTATATTGTTGGGTGTTTTTAAAGAAATTATTTCTCTATAATCATAAAACATTCTTTTGATATTTCTAGGGAATCAAGTGCTGAAAATGGCAACAGTCAATTAGAACACAATTTATTGCTACATATTTGGAATATACAAATGAGTTTGATATTATAATTGAAATTCTGAGATACTCTGGGCATTTGCTCTTGAAAAACAATTCAAAGCTAGACACTATTAGCATTTGGTAAATACTTGAGGATTTAACCATTATTAGTTAAATTTCATACAAACATATGTGTGCATATTGGAAAAAATAACCCGTAATGTAATTTAGTACAAAAGAGCTTTGGAGTTAGGGAACCAGAGTTCAAATTCTGTTCAATTAGCCAGTAACTGAGTGACTTGGTTAAATTAATCTCTCTGGGTCTATTTTCTTTTTATAAAATAGAATTAATAAATCATCTTCTCAAGGATTTTACAGTATTTATCAGAGCATATGTTTATCTGGAGAGTTAACAACATTATAGCTAAAGCACTTGAGCTCTTCTGGAGTCAAACTGCCTAGATCAAATTTCTATCTGCAGTTCACTAACTATATGATCTAGGGCAAGATGGTCAAACTGTTACTATGGTGGGTAGTAATAACACCTGCTACATAAGGTTGTTGTTAAGACTAAGTCATTTTACAAGGCACTTAGAACATTGTCTGAATATTTCAGAATATGTAATAAAACAGGCTTGCTTTAAAAGGTCTCATTTTAGTGTTTAAGCTCCTAGTTTCTAATTTTCCTCCCACTTCCCAGTTTTCTTTATTGTTCTCTTCACATTTCCTCCCTACCCATTTATTAGCTTTTGGTATTGATTCAGACTATCTCATTTTCCCTCTAACCTTCATCTCCCTCCACCTCTCTTCTGTCTCTCTTTCTCTCATTCCACCTCTCTCCCTCTCTCCAAAATATACTTCCAACTTTAATGCACTCTAGATGTGTCAATTATTTCTAGTCTAAGAATTTTATATGTATTGTTCCAATCCAATACGTTTTAGATATTTCCAAAACATCCAAATGAGAATTCTTTCTTTGGTGATGGTGGGTAGGACAACACACCCTGCGGTTCCTAGGGCTTAGTCTTGGTGGACTCAGGGGACCATATGGAACGCAGGGGATTGAACCTGGGTCAGTCACATGCAAGACAAGTGCCTTACCTTCTGAACTATCTCTCCAACTCCCAAATACAAATCCTTACCCCGCCCCTGACAAACCTATTTTTGTTTTCCAGCTCAGTGAACATTGATCAAATACCTCACTGCTCAAGCTCAAAACTGGACTCAATCCTGTTCCAGATAGCATTTTCTTAATATTTCTTAAGTGGATCCATTCCTGGGCACTGGTGGAGGGATGGATAAACAATCACTGCATGAGTGAAATGCAAACACAAAAGTTAATAAGTTTGTAACTGTACATCACAGCGATTCTCTAATAAAAAATTTTTCAAAATGTATCCATTCCTCACTTTATTCATGTTGTCATGTCTGTCTTAGATCAAATTAGCCTCATGTTTTGTCTGATCTGCTATTACCACAAATCTACCTGTCACTGGCCTTACACTTTTCTAATATTTTTTGTATTGCAGCAGAATTTTTAACTAGACTTCTACTTTTTCCCCCTTCTGTTCTGGGGATCAAATCCAGGACCTCAAATACGCAAGGCTCTAACATGGAGGTAAATCTCTGTTCTTGGGAGGTTTTGTTTTTTTTTTTAAAATACAAGTCTGATTATGAAGTCTTCTAGACGGGGGGGGGGGGGAATGACTCTCCACTGTCCTCAGGATTTCCCTTTTGCTTACTTGCATCAGCTATTATTATCTTAAAAACCTGTTCTTTCTAGCATTCAGGTATTTGCAATCTTCCTTCCTTCCTTCCTTCCTCTCTTTCCTTTCTTTCTTTCTTTCTTTCTTTCTTTCTTTCTTTCTTTCTTTCTTTCTTTCTTTCTTTCTTTCTTTCTTTCTTTCTCTCTCTCTTTCTTTCTTTCTTTCTTCCTTCCTTTCTTTCTTTCTACCATTTTTATTGAGATACTGGGATTTGAGATCTCAATATTGTTAATCATACTTTTCAGTTTTCAATATTCTTTCTGCTTGAAAAATCAATTTCTCCATCTCCTAGACATGGTTTAGTATAATTTTCTTAAGAAGCTATTTATTGATTCACAACCATCATCAGGTTCAGATTATATGCCTATTACAATATATATTGTTATATATATTGATACATATATATATCAATATAATAAATTATGCAATAATTTATTTTATCATCCACTTTCTGGATTTAGCAGGAGAGTTAAGTTGTGTTTCTAGATAATTAATTTTTTAAAACGTTTTAAGGTACAATTCGCAGGTTTGTACATTCAGAAAGTTTCGAAACCATCACTACAGTCTAATTTCAGAAGTGTTGCTATCCCACTTGTACTAGCTATTACTTTCCATTCTTTCTTCCCCCTAACTTCTTGCAACCGCTAATCTACTTTCAACGCCATGAATTTGCCTATTCTGACATTTCATATACATCACATTATGATATGCAATCTGTAATATGTGACCTTTTGTGGTTTGTTTAACTTATTCTTGTCAGCACTATAAAAAATCTAAACAAGGAAGGTATGTAATAAATGTATTCAACAGAGAAACATTAAGGGAAAAATTAAAGGTCTAGAACATAGCTTCTTAAACTATGGATTGTGATTACAACTGAATGTGGTAGTTACAAAAAACTAGGTAAAGTAAAAGGTTTTACTTTTACTTTACTTTACTGTAAACCAAACTTTGCTTGCTTGTTTGGTTGTGTTTTTTTTTATGTTTTGTTTTGGGGCCATACCTGGTATTGCTCAGGAATGATACTTCTGGCTCAGCACTCAGGAATTACTCCTGGTAATGTTCAGGGGGAACATATGGGATGCCTGGGATCGAACCCGGGCTGGCTACATGCAAGGCCACTATACTATTGCTTTGGCCCCTAAAGTAGGTTTCTGAATGTACAACGTATTTGTACATTTGTATATTGAATCCAAGGCAGCACTCATCTGTGTTGCATTTCTACTTTTCAGGCAAAAAGGAATCACAGGTGAAGATGGGTTTTGTTTGTTTGTTTTTGAGGACTGAAAATGACTTTGGGCCACACTCAGCAGTGCTCAGTGGCCTCTACTCCTGGCACTGAGTCATTAGGGGTCATTCCAAGTGGTGCTTGTGGTGCAAAGGATCAAACAGGGTTAGTTTCATGCAAGACAAGCATCTTAACCCCTGTACTATCTCTCCAGCCTCCGTAGTGGAACAGGTTTAAAGCAGCCCTGGACTATCTAGAAAAGAATTATAGAATTTTAGGAGTAGAAGGAATTTTAAATCACTAGTTCAAACACCTGACATCCTAAATGAAAAATCAAAACCAGATAAGTTTATTGATACACTCAAGACAAGAAACCACTTAGTGTAGCAGGCTACAAAATTAATGCAGAGAAATCTACTACACTTTATATAAAAACAGTGATGCAGAAGAGAAAGAATATTTTTATCCCATTTACAGTTATGTCTTAAAAATTAAGTACCTAGGAATGCTTGGAAAAGGAGGTGAAAGATTTATTTAGTGATCACTATTAAAATAAAGATGCTGGAGAGAAAATACAGTGGGTAAAAGCACTTGCCTTGCACACAGTTGACCTGGGCTTGATCTCTTGCACCCCACTTGGTCCCCAAGTCTGCAACGAGTGATTTCTGAGTACAGAGCCAGTAACAAGTTCTGAGCATAGTCACATGTGACCAAAAAATATAAATAAATAAAGACACAAAGAGATGGAAACATACTCCTTTTTCATGGATTGGAAGAAATATTATTGTTAAAAATACCATCTTATCCAAAAAACTACACAGGTTCAAGGCAAACCTCATCAAAATTTTCTTAGAATTCCTTCAGGATTTAAAATAAATACTGCAAAAAAAATAAAAAATAAAAAATAAATAAAATAAATACTGCTAGGAAACCACAAATCTCCAAAATAATCAAAGAAGTTCTGAGGAAAAAATATGACTTTAAACTAATTATAATGACATAGTAATGAAAACTGTTCTGAAATAAAGGCAAACTTCATACCAATAAGTTTTGAACCAGAAAGATAACTCAATAGATTGAAGGCACACTTTGCATGTGGGACACCTGAGTTTGATCCAAGCATTATTGGTTGGTTCCACAAGCATTATTGCCAGTGACCCTGAAGCACAGAGCTCAGGAGTAGCTCACCAAGCACCACTGGGTCTGATTCAAAGAACAAAACAAAAAACAAATGGTGCTGTGAAAACTGATTAGCCATATGGACTCTCTCTCACACTGTACACAAAAGTTAATTCAAAATGGATTAAAGACCTCAATATTAGATCCAAATGAAATTCTTCAAGGAAAACAGGCAGAGCTTTCCATGATATTTACCTCACAGAAATCTTTAATGATTCCACCCCCTTGGAAAAGAAAACAAAGGCAAAAAATAAGCAAATGTAAATATATTAAACTAAAATGTTTCTACACTAAAAAAATGGCTGATATTAAAAGATACCCAACTAAATAGGAGAAAATATTTGTACATCATACATCCACATAAAGCAGTCACAAAATTTGTCAACAACAAGAAAACATTTAAAAAATGGGCCATGTTGGGATTGGAGTGATAGCACAGCAGGTAGGGCATTTGCCTTGCACGTGGTCAACCCGGGTTCAATTCCCAGCATCCCATATGGTCTCCCGAGCACTTCGAGGCATGATTCCTGAGTGCAGAGCCAGGAGGAACCCTGAGCACTGACGGTGTGACCCAAATGTAGGATAACATTGGGTTTGTGCTTTTAGCCTTGCCACAGGAAACTTAGTTTACCTTAAAGCAATGTCCTTTCTGTATGGATAAAGGAAGACAGTTAATATTATGCTTTGTAACTTGGGAGCTGATTGACTCCAATAATATTTACTCTTGAGCATCTGTTTTCTCGACCCAGTTGCCCTTAGTTCCTAGCACCCCAAAAACAAGGTCCCGATGAGGGACTGAATGGACCCAGGGCAAGCTGTGAGCTACCCTGGCATTGAAATGGGCCAGGCCAAAGTGCCACAATACTCAACTATAAATTGAAAACATAGTCATAGACAAATGCTGTCATGATACAAAAGTAACAACGAGACTAGGACCCTGCTGGGGTTAGGAAGACTAACCTGGCCTGAGGACTGTGGTCTGGAATATATAGTGAATATCCTCAGAAGAACCAAACTTTAAGTTTGATATATCTCTTACTGTGTTCATACAGAATGACACTGCTAGAAATATTAGAAGTAAATTTACTATAACTATTTAAGTGGATTACTAGCTGAGGAAAGAAGAAAGTGACACACCCTGGATGGGATCCCACCCTTAAGTGGATCTTCTAGTAATCTGGAGTAATCTCCTTAGATGAGATTTTGTTAATCTCCTGGAGGAGTGGTCTTACCCCTCTTTGTTAATTTGTTAATGTTCAACCCACCTTTGTGTCATCACCCTATGTGATTGCTATACAAATTAAGATTATAAAAGGAATAAGGGGAGAAGACACAGAAGCAGAGCACAGAAGTGGGGAGAGAAGACACAGAAGCAGAGCACAGCAAAAGAGAATCAGGGAGTTATCGGAGTCAGAAGCAGGGGAAAGAAAGAGCACAAAGCGAGTGAGAATCAGAGTCAGAATCAGTCAGAAGTGAGAGTAAGTGAGAATCCAGAGACTGAAGCAGAAGGGCTCTGGAGAGAGAGATCAGAAGAAGAGAGATCGGAAGAGATCAGAGGAGAGACGACAGAGACAGAGAGAGGTTGGAAGAGACCAGAGGATAGTCAGAAATAGACAGACAGAAGAGAGCACAGCAGCACACACAGAAGCGGAGCACAAAGGACGAGCCATTCTGATCCGGTCCATACACAGCAGCTGGAGAGCACCAAACACGAGCCGGGGGGCGGGGAGGGGAGACGAGAGCATCACCAGCAATACACATACATATCTCCCTTCCACGCGCATGTGTTTGTATTTTTACACCCAAAAAGCCAAAAAAAAAAAAAATGGGCCATGTTGCTGAACAGACATTTTTGTTAAGAAGACATACATTTGGTCAATTGATATGTAAAAAAGTGTTTATCATCTCTGAATTCCAGGAAATGCAATCAAAATGACAATAAGATATTACCTCAAACCCATGAGGATGGCCTAAATCCCAAAAGTCAAAAAATAATCAGAGCTATAAAGTCTATGGTAAAAAAGGAACCTTCATTCACTGCCGATAGAACTATAGTCTACTTCTACCTCAATGGAAAAGTATGACGATGTCTCCACAATTAAAAATAGAACTTTTATGTTACCCAGAAATTCCAGTCTTTGGCATCTATCCCAAGAACACTGATACATTAATTTATAAAGTTATATGCACACCTATATTCATTGTAGCATTATTTAAAATAGCCAAGTAGCCACTATTTAAAACAAACCAAGTGTCCAACAACAGATGAATGGATAAAAAAAAATGTGATGGGTGTACACAATGAAAAATTATTCAACTATTAGAAGAGCTAAATCTTTCACTTCATTACAACCTGGGTTGAACTGGAGGGTTAGGCAAATAGAGTATGATGTCACTCATGTACAGAGTATAAAGAAAGAAAGCATGGGAATAAACAATAGTGAATAAAAAACCCTGAGGAACTACTAAGAGAACTGAGTCTGCCAATTGGGAGTAAGGGCTCAAAAATGAACCTGGGGAGAATGATGGAGAATTATTGATACTCCAGTGGTGATTGTAGTGCATTAGTATTAAAGACAAAAATATTCAAATTAATATATTGTAAATCATAATGCCTCAAAAAATTTTACTAAAAAAAATCAATCAGGTTCTGGAGAGATAGTACAGCAGGTAGGCTGTTTGCCTTGCACATGGCCAAGCTGGGTTCTATCCCCAGCATCCTATATAGTCCCCTGAGTTTCCCAGGAGTAATTCCTGAGTGCATAGCTAGGAGTAACTCCAGAGTATCACCAGGTGTGGCTCAACCTCTCCCCCCCAAATAAATAAATCAGAGACAGAACTAAAGTCAAAGTTAAGACATTTTGACTCACAATTTAGACTTTCCAACAATGATCCTTAAAAATGAAATTCCTCTTTGCTTTGATTTCACACAAAATGATGCACTATAAGCGCTATCTTACTTGTTGGGGTTACTTGATTTTTCTAATCGGGGTATTGTCTCCCTTTTTGGGTTTTGTTTCATTGTTTTTTTTTTGGGGGGGGGTGGAAACCCTTGTGATGTTCAGGGATTAGTCCATGCATTTTGCCAGGTTGTTTTATGGTGAGAACCATTTGGTGCAGGGGAATAAATCCGGGTCTCCCATAAGCACTAGTCTTTTGAGCTATCATCTCCAGTTCATGGTACTATTTTTTTATTGGTGTTCCAGAATGATCTTGGGCTTCCAGAGGCAAAAAATATTTAAATAAAAAATTTTTTTAAATAACCATGTTCCTTTCAACCTCTAACTGTTCTACTTCTACTGTTGTTTTTCTGTTGTGCAGGTAATTTGTAGAGGTCTCCTATTCAAGAACAAACCCTGCTTAATTTTGAAAGCTCACAAACTGACAGCCCCAGGAGGTCTGACTCTACAGATCATGTACTCTCAGAGAATAGCTCTGATGGCTTTTTATCACCTTGTTCTAATTCATTATCTAAAAACCTAGGAGAAATTTCATAACCATGAGATTTTTAAAAAACAACTCTAACTTTCAAATGTCTTTCACATATATTTGCTTGCATACTGCATCCACAGGCATATAAAACTTCACAGGGCACCAACACCAACACTTAGGCTTAATGTATCCACTTGTGACAAGAGACCTAATGTCTATATTTTTTTTCAGAGTCACTCCTACTTATGTCTTTTTGACCAATATCTTAACCTTATTTAAAATATTGGCACCTAGGTCTAAAAGCTAGCTCAAAGGGCTGAGAACTTGTTTTGCACGTAGGAGACCCTGGTTCCATCCCAGGCACTATACAGTCCTCAGGGGTTATCCTTGAGCAGTGAGTCAAAATAGCCCCAAGTATTACTCTGTGTGATCCCCCAATAACAAATAAAATGGTGTCAAATTACTTGGTATTTTGTTATCTTATGTATGACTCTTTAGATTCAGTTAAAGATTAACCAGCTATTGTTTACTTAAGATCTAAGTCACATTTTCCTTTTCCTTTTAGCCCACGTATGGGCTCAATAGACAAATAGAACTGGAAAGGAGATCTCTACAGCTATTCCAATTCCTTCATGTAAAGAAAAGGAAGAGTCCAGTCACACCCATAAGCCACCCCTGGCTGGTGCCAGATAATCTTGTCATCAGCCACCATCCAAATCACAGTTCTTCTCTCCCAGAAGGGAGCAACATGACGCTTGCCATAACTATGCCACCGGACCAAGCTGTTTCACCAGGGTGCCAAGCTGTTTCACCAGGGGCACCCCAGAGGGGGGCAGGTGAGACCCCTCCCTGTCCCAAGGGACCAAGCCCCTGTAGCTGAAAACCTCCAGAATTCAACTGCTTGCCCTGCTCATGGCTGATCTCCACATGCTCAGGCCAAGCCTCATTCATAAGTGAATGTTCCCACTGCCGCATAGGACACACCCTACCCATTGTCTAGGAATACCGTACCACATTTGATGGGATTCAAAGCAGGAGGCAACTAACATTAGAGGGAAATATTATATTATTTTGGTTCTACTTTGGGGCAGAGATTGGGGTTCGGGATGGAAACACCAAAAATATGGTGGTGGGAAGGTATAATGGCAGTGGGATTAGTATTTGAGTATTAAATATAATCAAATATTGTGAACTACTTTTTAAAATAATTTTTTTTTAAAAAAAGGAGTCAAGGGGCCACAGCGATAGCACAGCAGGTAGGGCGTTTGCCTTGCATGCGGTCGACCCGGGTTCAATTCCCGGCACCCCATATGGTCCCTCAGGCACCGCCAGGAGTAATTCCTGAGTGCAGAGCCAGGAGTAACCCCTGAGCATCCCTGGGTGTGACCCAAAAAGCGAAAAAAAGAAAAAGAAGTCGATTCACTGGAGGAAGGATAGTTTTTTCAACAAAGTGTGCTGAAATAACTAAGTATCCACAGTATCCACAGAAATAACTAAGTATCCACAGGCCAAAAGAAAAGGAATGGGGTGTGGGGGTGGTTGTCAAGATCTTGTCAGAGATTTAGCTCAGTGGTAGAGAGTATTCCTCATATGCATTCTGTGCTCAGTTTCCTGAATACACCTCCATTACCCCCACCCCAACACACACAAAAACACTTTTTTTTTAAGAACAAGGGTTTGGGGTTTTTGGATGGGGGGGGAGGCAAATAATTGAATCTTTTCTACTCAAGGTGAATAATAAAGTGGAGAACACGATTTAAGAGTCCCAGGGCAGTTAACACAATTTAAGAGCCCCAGGGCAGTTTAGGAAAAAACAGAATAATTTGACATCAGATCTAATTTTTTTAAACGGCATTCTTTGTAAAAACCTGAAGGAAGTGACTCCAAATTGCACAGGACCACAACTACAGCATTTGGAAACAGGTTATGATCACTTTATGTTTCATCTTTTTACAAGAAATCTTTACTTAAATCTTGCACCATCTACCAACAGTAGTGCAAACAGATCGTGGATTAAAATATAAAAAGGGAAGTGAGGGCCAGAGAGGATATGGTTTGCCAAAAGCTGCCCTATTACTCAGAGCTAACTTGGAACTTGCTTCATGAATTATTCACCATCTTAACAAATCCCCTTTGGCCCTGATAATTCCCCTACTTCATGCTCACTCAGAGAAAATAGTTTCCATGCTATTAACTGTGTATTTGTTCATACTCCTTTGGCTTTTGAAGATTTTTGTCCCTGCTACCTTAAATGATACATCTCTTCACCGTTTATAGGGCCCTTCAAGGTGCCAGGAACCGTGCAGGATTTCAAAGATGTAAAATCTGCTTTCAGGCACTTAATGTCCAATGGGGGAAGAAACGAGATTTCATCCTAATTTGATTAAAAGCTCCCTGAGGGGTAAGGACTGTCTTCTCATGCTTTCACCAGCTGAACCCATATCGTGCCCCAGCTCACATTTCAGGGGTTGGCTCATCTTGAGTTACCAGACCCGCTTTCCACCTTGTCCCTTTTCCCACAAATACACACATCTTGGTCTGTTGAGGTAACAACAATTTTTGGATACAATGAAAGGGGAGTTCGGGGGTCATGCTGTAGGGATGCACATGCATATCCACCTTCACTCCATCTGTAGTCTACGTCAGGCACGGATTCTGGCTCAACACTCAGACTGAAGAACACCTGACAGGGAAACTAGAGCCCCAGTGCCACACCCCGACTTCTTGTGCCCCCCAACGTTGTTCCCTACACCCAGTGCTTTCTCATCACACCCAATCCCCTCCCCACCATTTCCTCCAAAATCTGAATTTAAAACGTGCCTAGAAAATGGGGTACGGATGTTCCTAGGCCTCTGACCATTCTTTCCCCCTACCCCGTATGGGTAAAACATCTCGTCAAATTTTGACACACGTTCTCCTCAATCTTCCCTTTGTCTTCACCTCGCGCCCCTCAGGCCCTGCCGGCCCTCCGGCTTCTCCTCAGTCCGTCAGGCCTCTGAGACCTGGAGGTTCCATCAAATAAAAAAGTCTCTTCTAGAAGCGGAATTAAAAATTAACAGAAGTCCAGAGAACGAAGGTCCTCAAGGGCCCATTTTCCCCAGGCCCCGCGTAACAGAGCAGCCTCACCTCAGCTCTTCGACGCCTGGGTCAGAGATCAAGACTTTTCAACGGTCTTTTCCGGCCTAAACTTCCCCGCCTCTCAGCCTCATGAATAACCAATAAGTCACTCCATGGGCGGAGCGAGAGGTTTCTCATGAATAATTCATAAGCTCGCCACCATAGGCCCCTGCAACCTGCCTCAACCCCCGCCTCATGAATATGTAAATAAAGGGCTTGGCCTCGCTAACGGCCCGCTCAGCTCCTCCGCGCCGCTTACGCGCCTATAAGGAGCGTGGTTTCCCGGCCTGCCAGTCAGTCCCTGGGTGCCTGGCGCCATGGCCTGGCTCTGGGGCGGGAACTCTCCCTGTTTCCCGGGACTGGGTGACTCGCGCCCCGCTTGAGGTTACCCTAGAACCCTGATGGACTTTCCGCCTCAGGCCGTCCCATCAGCATCACCTGCCGTCGCTGCCAGCCTGCCACGCGCGCCTCTGACTGAGGCGACGTCTGCGCGCTGAGGTGAGATGGCGACCTGGCCTCATTAGAGCCCGAAGTGGGGGTACGCCAAGGCCTGGCAGTCTCAGGAGGACTAGGGTTAGGGGTGGGGGTCCCCGAGGCCCGCTCAGGGCGGTGTGACAGAATACAGGCTAGAACCGGGGTGGGGGTGGGGGTGTCAGGGGGCGTTGAGGGCGCGGCCAGACAGACGATTCCATCCTCAAAGGCGTCTCTGCTCCTTCCTAGAAATGGGCCCGGCGTGGTGTCATTTCTGACGCTCCGTTGTTCGGCTCCTGTTCCGTTACCCAGATTCTCTACCCCTTCGACGGGGTCGTTCAGGCCCGTGGTGGAGTGGGGGTCGCCGCATACCCTCTCCTGCAAGGTTCAGGTCGATCTTTAGTACCCCGGGGGGTCTTTCCCGACGTTCTGGGAGCCCCTTGAAGTTCTGCAATGGGATCGTCTAGGGATAGATGGTAACCCAGAAATCTGTTTTTGTTTCTGCTGTAAAGAAGGGAAAAGGTTCAAGATGGTGAAAAGATGACATGGGAGCATGGCTGAACCAACACCCCCCTCCCCTTTGAGCTAGAATCATCCTGGGTTCTCACACTCAGCAATCATCCCGTCACCCCAACTTTTGACTACCCCAAAGATCTCCGAACATTGCCAGCGAGCTTACTTCAAGGGGTGAAACTTGAGAAGTACTTTTTTTTTTTTTTTTTTTTGCTTTTTGGGTCACACCTGGCATTGCAGAGGGGTTACTCCTGGCGGTGTATCACCCTGGTGGTGCCCAGAGGACCATATGGGATGCTGGGATTCGAACCTGGGTCGGCCGCGTGCAAGGCAAACACCCTACCCACTGTACTATTGCTCCAGCCCCTGCTATTTTTTTTTCTAGAAATAACTGCTCTTTACACCCCAACCAAGCAGAGTCTCTGTCTCCACACAGCCTCATCATATATCATCTACTTGCTTTTGACTACACCCTAAGCTACACTAAAGACTCTCCTCCCCTTTAGGTCTTAGGTCAATCACCTATTACCATCTCCAGCAAGTCTTCCCCCTCTGACCTGTGTGAATGGACAATCCACACGAAATTCTATCTATGCACAGTTATGCTTTCTCCTTGTTATGATATTCCTTCATTGACTTTACACAAACACCAACTGGAATGTAAATTAATCTCATTACAGGTCTGCTCTGTCCAGTTCTCCCTAGGATTCCCAATGCACAATGCAGTGCCTGATACACAATCATTCAATCGCCATTGGTGGAATAAATGACTCTCTTCTAAGAATTTGTATAAATTTTTCCTCCTTGACCACCTCATTTCCCCTAGGTTCCTGTGACTTTTGTTTATAATTTGAATGGTTGGATGAGCTCCTGTGCTAGGAGTAGGATAAAGACTTCGCTTTCCCACTGAGTTATCAACTCCTTGAAAGTGGAAATTATCATTTAATAAGCTTATTGAGGAGATTCAAATAGATAGTTGAATGAACTAATGCATAACTTAAAAAACAATATTGGGCAAGTAAAAATTGATGGTGCGGGACCGGAGCAATAGTGCACCTGATAGGTCTGCTACAGCAGACCCAGGTTAGGTCCCTGGCACCCCATACAGACCCCAAGCCCACCAGAAGTGATCCCTGAGTGCTGAGTCGGAGTAAGATCTGAGCACTGCTGGGTGTAGCCCCCAAAATAAAACAAAACAAAAAATTTATCGTGCTACAAGGGACTTCAGAAATTTTTTATCTGTTTCATCACTTTTAAGATGAGAGTTGAAGTAATTTATCAAGTCCCCAAGCTTGATAAGAGATCAAGTCACAGGTACAACCTTTGGTCTCGCACCTCTTATTTTAAGACTTTTTATCTCCAGCGAATCTAATTTCTGCTTACTTTTCTGCGAATATGACTTACAACTCAAACACAGAAATCCTAAGTTAAAGATTTGCTTCTTGTCTACGAAAAGCTTTTGAATTTGTTACTTTTCATCTTTTGATTAAATCCTGCCATGGAGATAATAGCTGAATGAACTCCGAAGTGCTATGTGGTATTCAAACAATTTCCACCTTTGTTTTTATAATTTTCAGAGATCATAAATTGTCCCTGTTGAAGTAAAATGTTTTGTTTGTTTTAGAAGGGGGAAAAATGTCATTGTTTAGAATTTTCCAAATAGCCAATTGTTCAAATTTTCCCAAATCCTTTATTCAGTAGGAACTTAGCACATGAATTATAAAAATTGGGGGCTTGGGGTGTTATTTGATGTCTTTTGTTGCCTAAAGTTAATCTTTCTTTTTTAGACAATTTTTTCATTTTAATCTGGTGTAACAGGGGCTGGAGCAATAGCACAGCAGGTAGGGCATTTGCCTTGCATGACGCAGACCCTGGTTTGATTCCCAGCATCCCATGTGGTACCCCAACCACCGCCAGGAGTAATTCTTGAGTGCAGAGCCAGGAGTAACCCCTGTGTATTGTTGGGTGTGACCCAAATTGAAAAAAAAAAAAGCAATTATCTGGCGTAACAATTGTCACTACTCATTAATCAGTTACTAGTTAGACTCCTCTCCAGACCCCAAGGCCAATATTAGACAGTTGAAATAAAAGTTCAGGGCTTTTTTTTTTGTTCCTTTCTTAATCATGCTATAGAGGCAGCATCTGGCTGGTAGAGCCCTTTGGCATCATGCTTTCGGAGTTTTTCAGAGGCCTCGATAGCACAGTGCTTCATAGAAAGCAGAAACCTCTGAGTGATTGAACTTTCCCTCATCAAGTTCACTTTAGCCTTGAAAATCTGTGAAAGATGGTTTAGTTAAGGGTAATCAAAATTTAATATAACATGTGCTCCCAGAGGGACCAGAGAGATAGTATATCAGGTAGAGTACTTGCCTTACACACAGCTGACTTAGGTTCAATTCCCAGCATCCCATATGGTCCCTCAAGCATTACCAGAAATAATTCCTGAGTGCAGAGCTGCTAGTAACTTTGAGCATAGCTGGGTGTGGCCCCCAAATAAGACAATAACAAAAAAGATATATTACCAGAGAAATCTCTAGATGCTTCTCTCTCTCAGTGAATAGTCATGATACCAAATATAGAGAAAAGATAGTAGGGTAGAGAGAGCAGCTAGCTAGGAAAGGTGGTTTCTTTATCCTATTATCTTTCAACTTTTATTACAACCCCTAAACCCCCTTTCAGACATCATGAACCTGGCATAACCATATTTGTTCATTCAGCCAATTTTAAAAAATGTACTTGCCATTTATGAAACACTGCTTAGTGTGGGGACTGGAAACATTATGAACTGGTCTTCAAGTACTGCAAGTTCACAATTTAGTGGGTGTGGGAGGTGGGTTATTGTAGAATAATATTGGTTTGTCCTTCCTCCCTTGCCACAGGGAGTTTAGGTTTAAATGCTCTGGAGACACTCCCATTCCTTTGTTTATCTGTAAACTCTTCTCTGCACCCTCCTTCCCAACCAGTTAATCACCTTTTCTCTAATCAGATTGTTATCTTGTAAAATCAGATCCTTCTAAGGACACCGAACTTGTATTGTAAGTTAGTGTCTTTTGCATAGTTTACCTTAAAGCAATGTCCTTTCTATATGGACATAGGAAGACAGTTAATATTGTGCTTTGTAACTTGGGAGTTGATTGACTCCGAATAAGTTCCTAGCACCCCAAAAGCAGAGTCCCGACAAGGGACGGAATGGACCCAGGGCAAGCTGTGAGCTACCCTGGCATCGAAATGGGCCGGGCCAAAGCACCACAATACTCAACTATAAGTTGAGGGCATGATCATGGACAAATGCTGTCATGATCCAAAGGTAAGGATGAGATTAGGACCCTGCTGGGATTAGGAAGATTAACTTGACCTGAGGACTGTGGTCTGGAATATATAGTGAATGTCCTCAGGAAGAACCAAACTTTTTATCTCTTACTGTGCTCATACAGAATGACATTGCTAGAAATATTAGAAGTAGATTTACTCAACTATGTAAGTGGATTACTAGTTGAGGAAAGAAGAAAGTAACACACCCTTGTTTGGATCCCACTCTTGAGCAGATTCTTAGTAATCTTAGATGAGATTTTGTCCTTGAGGAGTGGTCTTACCTCTTTGTTCATGTATTAATGTTTCAACCCACCTTTGTGTTACCACCCTATGTGATTGCTATATAAACTAAGACTGTAGGAGAAGCAGGGGAGACACAGAAACAGAGCACATGGTGAAAGAATCGAGAATGAGTGGGGCTTGGGAGAGAGTGAAGTAGAAGAGAGAGAGAGAGAGAGAGAGAGAGAGAGAGAGAGAGAGAGAGAGAGAAGTAGAAGAGAGAGAGAGAGAGAGAGAGAGAGAGAGAGAGAGAGAGAGAGAGAGAGAGAGAGAGAGAGAGAAGCAGAACAGGAACGGAGATTGGAATAAACTGCAACTAATACCGCCCAGCCTGGCACTCGTTCCTTCCATCTCCATCAGCCTCCCCGGGGTGGGGGAAGCGGCGTGAAACCACCAAACGTGGGCAGCGGGAGAGATAGAGCCCCGCTGGCTCCCTCTCCTTTTGTGAACACACAGGTTGTAAGCACATTACTTAGGTAAAAAATTGTGGTTTTTTTTTGGGGGGGAGAGAGGGAATCATGGGTCTTGGTGGAGGGATGCTAACACTGGACTGACTCTGGAGTTGAGACACGTACGAATCTCTGTTATCAGCTTTGTAAATCATGGTACGATAATCATCATCATTATCATCATCATCATCATCATCATCATCATCATCATCATCATCATCATCACTGTCACTGTCATCCTGTTGCTCATTGATTTGCTTGAGAGGGCACCAGTAACGTCTCCATTTTGAGACTTGTTGTTACTGTTTTTGGCATATTGAATATGCCACAGGTAGCATGCCAGGCTCCGCCATGCCGGTGAGATACTTTCAGTAGCTTGCCGGGCTCTCCAAGAGGGGCGGAGAAATCAAACCCAGGTCGGCTGTATGCAAGGCAATCCCTGAGACCAAGCTAGGTGAAGCCTCTGAACATCACTGAGTTTGGTCCAAGAACAAATATTTTTCAAATATTAATGGGATTATTAATTATATGATATAGTATAGGGAAGGAAGCAATACAACCTGAATTGCCTGAAATTAAGGCAGCTTCACAAAATAGATGGAATTTTTGGCAAGTAAGTGAATACTTTCCTTTGCTCATTTCTTAGCAAAGATTAGACAACTTCAAACCAGTAAAAGTAGGCATTTTGCTCACTGCTTTAGAACTAGAAAAGGAGGGGGTGGAGCAATAATACAGTGGTTAGGATGTTTGCCTCGCACATGGCCAACCCAGGTTCGATCCCCAGTATCAAATATAGTCCCTCGAGCCAGCCAAGAATGATCCCTGAATGCAAAGCCAGAAGTAAGCCCTGAGTACTGCTGGGTGTGGCCCAAACCCCCAGCCCCTAACCCCCCAAAAAAGAACCTGAAAAGGATATGTAAGATTCTACTGGCAGCAATAACCTATTTCTGAGAGCAAAATGTCTTTGCAATCTCAATTGCCTCCCTCATGGTTAAGTTGTAAACTGAATAATTTTTCATTTCTGTCTTTATTTGGAGGGAGGGGGTATCCCTCATGGACTTGCTCCTGGCTCTGTGTTCTGTGATCATTCTTGGATCACACTGGATGCCAGGGACCAAATCCTGGTCATCCACATGCAAGGCAAGCAACTTCCCACTGAACTTTCTCCGTTGCCCCAGTCTTCTTTCATTCCTGTCTCCTTCCTCATTAAGATTAATTCAAATGTGACTCTATCAACCAGCTGTATTATTTCAAGCCCTCCTGTTTATACAATATGTCATTTTACCCTAGTCTTCATTGTGACATGTAGTAACTAATGTGATTTTATTATGGGGGTGAGGGGGCAGTCAGTAGTGTTTAAATATGTTTGTACTGTAACTGAAGAATCTAAGAAGGAAGGAAAATATTGTCAGCTGGCTCTGTGTTCAGGAGTGACTAGTGGTGGTTCTCAGGAGATCTGAACCTTGGTCATTGGGGTGCAAGACAAGCAACATTATTCCTGTACTATCTGTCAGCCAGTGTTTGTTTTGTTACGTTTTAAGAAAAAAAGGTAAAGGATTGCCAATTTGGCTTTAGCTCCTGTATCCTTCTGATTCTTTGGCAGTCAAAGAGAAAAGAGTCTATATGAAGTCAGTCCTAAATATAAGGTCTAAACATAAGCTTCTCCTGCTTTTGCCCATATACTGTCAATCTACAAAATATAATTCCATGTGTGGGTGGCAATTATGGCCTTCATGCCCACTCAGAATTGCATACAATTTCTGCATCCTTGGAATTGATATTTTTTTACTGGCAAAAGAATCTCTATTTTGGACTCTATGTTGTTGGGTAAACCCTAGAGTTTAATGAATTGGGATAGAAAATGACAGGGCTGTAAGTGACTAAATGCTTGCCCACTTGAGTATGCCAAGTAAGAAATAATGTCAAGGAAGGTACTGAATTCTCAAACACCACAGAAATATTCTATTTGGAGACTTGGTTCTGTTTTCTGCTGATTTTGAAGTTCTGGTAATATGAAAAAGGATGTTTTACACTTTAATTTTTATTATTTAATAGAAAATATTTCAAATGAAATGTATTTGAAACTGTTTTCCCCTGATTGTTACTTGTACATCTGTACAAAGATGAAATAAAGTAGTGTTCAGAATTTACCACACTACTGACCACCAAATTTTGAGACCTTTTACTTTCTGCACAATAAAATACTTGAAAAGTGATAATTACCAAACTGGTTTTGAAATCCAGTGAAACCACAGTGTAGTCTGAGACCCCTGAAGGGCCTTTATTTTAAACTAATATTATGATAAATATTTAGTACAAATGATTTCTTATTGAGAAAATTCCAAATTTAGGATTCAGAACATTTATGATCTTAGCATGATTATAAGACTGTAATCCCTACTTATATGAGGTATTTCATCCAGTGTTTTGTTACAACTTGTCTGAAAATATTATATGCAAAAGTTTAATATGAGACCAAGTTCACATAACTTTTACTATATTTTGTTATTTAATTATCCTATTATTATAATTCCTTAGTTGCCTAATATACAAATTAAATTTTTATCATTTATGTGTAGAAAAAACATTATATATATATACATATATAGGGAGAGGGAGAGAGAGTTCAATACTATCCAACATTTCAGATGTCCACTGGGGAATCTTCGACTGTATCCCCAATGGATATGGGGAACTACTGTAATATATAATAATTTGAGCTATCTAACATTCCTTCTGATTAAACAAATGGAATATACCAATTTCTCCCTCCAAAAAAAGAAAAGTGAAACAACTAAGACATGACAAGAAACTTACATAACTTTAAAAATGGAGAGGAACAGGAGTTGAGAGGGAATCATTTAGGTTGGCTATAATATACAAAGAAAACACTCAGAAAGCCAGATATATGAAAGTCATTTCTGATATTTGCCAAATCATAAGCTCAAGTCACCACAATCCTCATCTCAGAAAAATGTGCTATACTAAGTGGCATTGAAGAATTCAAAGAATTGTTCATCAATCCTCCGCTGCCCCCCTATGTTTTTTGGTTGAAGAGTGCTGAGACATGGGATATGCTTTGTATCCTAACTTGAAACCATTATCTTCTTTTGTGTATTAGCATTTTATTCAAGTATAATATATGTATATAAAAGTTTTAAAAATATATTTCTATTTGCATGTACATAAAATTCACCCCTTTTAAAGGGTACAAATCAGAGATCAGAGAGAAAACTCAATGTGGGCTCATCACATGCTTTGCATATAAGCATATAAGAGACTTGAGTTCAATCTCCACTACTGTATGGTCCAGTGAGTACTGCTAGGAGCAATCCCTGAATACTGAGTAACTCTGATAACTACTTGAGTGTGACCCAAAAGAAAAGGGAAATAAACAAATGTAAAAGTCAGTGGTTTTTATATATTGATATAGTAACTTAAGAACTTTTTCATTATCCCATAAAGAAACCCATGCTTAGTAGTTGTCACTCCCTTTTATCCCTCCCTAACCCTCTCAACCATTAATCTATATCTTTTTCTATAGATTTTACTATTATGGATGTTTTATATAAATGAAAATTTAAAAGATAGCTTTTTTTTCACATAACTTGCAAAAGTTTTTAGTTTTTAGGTCAAGTCCAGAATTGTAGACTACATTTTATACTAAACCATGTTATTTGCGTTTTGCGTTGTGAATTATTTTATTTCTAAACTTTATTTTAATTTTTTTTTTTTCTTTTTGGGTCACACCTGGCGATGCACAGGGGTTACTCCTGGCTCTGCACTCAGGAATTACCTCTGGCCGTGCTCAGGGGACCATATGGGATGCTGGGATTTGAACCCGGGTCGGCCGCGTGCAAGGCAAACGCCCTACCCGCTGTGCTATCTCTCCAGCCCCACTTTATTTTAATTTTTGAAATTTGTTTTTAAAGTCATTTATTATTGTATATTTACATATACAATATACTACCAGTGGCGTATTCAATATGCCAAAAACAGTAACAACAAGTCTCATAATAAAGACATTACTGGTGCCCACTCAAGCAAATCAATGAGCAACAGAATGACAATGATACAGTGAATATATTCACTGTAAGTATACAGTTTTATGAGTTTTAAAAAATATTTCCCACCTTGTCAAAATCACTTGGAAAACATTTTTTCACCCTGAAAAGTTCTTTCCAGGTTGTTTATGGTCAAGTCTTCTTTCCTCAGTCTCCACATACCAATTTTCTAGTAACCACCAATCTATTTTCCACTGTTACAAATTTTGCATTTTATAGAATGTCATTCAAGAGGAATAATATAGCATATAATTTTATTTTGTGTCTGTTTTTGGTGGTGGGGGGAGTTGGACCACATTCCACAGTACTCAGAACTTTTTCCTGGCTCTATTCTCAGGGGTCACTTCCAGAGGTGCTCAAAGGACCATACGTGGTGTCAGAGATCAAACCAGGGTTGGCTGCATGCATGGTAAGTGCCTTAAGACCTCTCTGCCATGACGCTAACCTTGTCTGCCTTTTTAAAAAGTCCCATTAAAATAATTCATCTACATTATTGCCTATTCCAGTAGATTTTTAAATATTGTTTAGTTATATTCTATCATATGGTTATACCACTCTTTGTTTACTCATTTAGCAATTGTCGAATATTCTGGTTGTTATCTGTTTAGGATTATTATGAACTTTAGGATTATTTATGAACATCTCATAGGATGCTATGAGAATTCATATTTTCAGAGTTATGTTTGGTTTCTCTTGGATAAACACCTAAAAACATGACTGTTATGTGTAAGAGTTTCCTAATAGCTATTCATTTTACCTTTCTACCAGCAGAGTATGAGATTTCTAATTGTTACTCATCCTTACCACTAATTAGTATTGACAGCTTTTGCTAATTTTAGCTATTTGATGACTGTGTAGTGGTACACATTGAGTTTTCATCTGTATCTCCATAATGGCATTTCTAATCTTTACTGATGCATATGTTCAAATGTTTGGAGGAGGGTTCCCAAGCAGTGGGGAGCCAGGACCACATTCAGTGATACATACACAGCAAAGGAGGCCAGACAACTCAATGTTAGGGTGCAAGGATGTGGTACTGCTTAGGCCCTGAAGTGCCGAGATCCACCATAACCACACCCAAAAGTACTTAGGAGCTCTTGTTCTATATTCATGGCTCCTGTGCACGTGTTTTATCCACCCATTTTTAAAACTAGGTTATATTATGGGTGATAGTATTTTTTAATATGTTCCGGATACAAGTCAATCTTAAATTGTTTTCTTTAGCAACTGTTGTTTTGTTTTGTGTTTTGCAACTATTGTTTCCCACTTTGTGGCTTGTCTTTTCATTTTTGTTGTGTCCTTTGAAAAAAAAATTTTGTTGTTTTTTTTTGCCACATTCAGCATGCTCAGCACTTACTCCTGGCTCTGTGCTGGTGGCTTGGGAGACCATATGTGGTGCAATGGATCTAACCTGCATTGGGCATATGCAAGGCAAGTGCCCTACCAACTGTACTATTATCTAGCCCCTGAAAAATGTCTTTAATTTTAGGAAATTTAACCTATTAGTGCTCTTAATATTAGTGTTTCCTTTTTACTCCATTGTGGTGGTGGTGATGGTGATAGTATCCAGGGGTTGTGTACTTGACTGGGTACACTAAGAGTCCTATACTTGGTTACTTCCAAGTTTGAATAAAGTTGCTTCAAAATATTCCTGTACAAGTTTTAGTATGGACATCACTGTATCACTGTCATCCCGTTGTTCATCGATTTACTCGAGCGGGCACCAGTAACATCTCCATTTGTCCCAGCCCTGAGATTTTCTCTCCTTATTCATCTTTCCCAATGATTGGAGGCTCTTTTCAGGGCCAGGGGAATGAGACTGTTATTGTTACTATATTTGGCATATCGAATATGCCACGGGGAGCTTGCCAGGCTCTTCCATGTGGATGGGATACTCTTGGTAGCTTGTCTAGTTCTCCAAGACATAAATTTTCAATTACTTTGGGTGAACTATAGATAAATTTTACTTTAAAAATAACTGTAGGAAGGAAAGTTGGGGACACTGGTGACAGGAAATGTGCATTTGTGAAGGGACCAGTGTTGGAACATTGTATGACTGGAACTCATGAGCAACTTTGTAATTGTGTACCTCACAGTGATTTGATAATAAAATAAAATAAAGACCTGTAAACAGGGTCAGAGAGAGAGCTCAATGGGCTGAGATTTTTTTTTTTTTTTTTTTTTTTTGCTTTTTGGGTCACACCTGGTGATGCACAGGGGTTACTCCTGGCTCTGCACTCAGGAATCACCCTTGGCCATGCTCAGGGGACCATATGGGATGCTGGGATTTGAACCCGGGTTGGCCGCGTGCAAGGCAAACGCCCTACCCGCTGTGCTATCTCTCCAGCCCCTGAGAATATTCTTTGTATGCCGGAGGCCTGTATTTGATTCTTTTTGTTTGTTTTGTTTTGGGGTCACACTGGGTGGTGCTCAAGGCTTACTCCTGACTTGGTGCTCAGGGGTTACTCCTGGCATGCTGGGGATTGAACTCAGGTGTGCAGTGTGTAAGGCAAGCACCCTACCTGCTGTACTGACTCTCTGGTCCCTGAATATCCCTGGTACTTATAGGAATAACCTTGTAGCAATAAACCACGAGAACCCCTAAGCACTTCCAGGTGTATCTCAAAAAAACAAAACAAAAACAGAAAAATCTAAAAATCAAAATAATGTAAACACTAAGTTAAGAACTCATTTAGTCTTAAATA
Organism: Sorex araneus; assembly: GCF_027595985.1. NCBI lineage: Eukaryota > Metazoa > Chordata > Mammalia > Eulipotyphla > Soricidae > Sorex > Sorex araneus. The sequence goes on along the minus strand of NC_073310.1, from coordinate 17,620,973 downwards.
CTACCATTTGATATTAACTAATTTGATACAAACAAAATACAAAATGAGGATTGAGAAATAAAATAACACTCCTGAAATTCATATGGAACAATAAGCACCCATGAATAGCTAAAGCAATTCTTGGGGGGAAAAGGATGGAGGCATCACTTTTCCCAACCTCAAACTGTACTACAAAGTGGTAATAATTAAAACAGCATGGTATTAGAATAAAGACAGATCCACATACCAGTGGAATAGGGTTGAATACTCTTACACACACCCTCAAATATATGATCATTTAATATTTGATAAGGGAGCAAGAGATATGAAGTGGAGCAAGGAAAACCTTTTTAACAAGTGGTGCTGGCAAAACTGGACAGCTACATGCAAAAAATCAGGCTCAGATCTTTACCTAACACCATGCACAAAAGTCAAATCAAAATGGATTAAAAACCTCAACATCAGACCAGAATCCATAAGGTACGTTGAAGAAAAGGTTGGCAAAGCCTTCCATGATATTGAAGCTAAAGGTATCTTCAAAGATGAAATGCCACTGACTAAGCAAGTGGAAGCAAAGATAAACAAATGGGACTATCTTAAACTAAGAAGCTTCTGCACCTTAAAAGAAAGTGACAGGATACAAAGACAGCCTACAGGATGGAAAAGGATATTCACCCAATACCCTTCTTTTTTTTTTCTTTTTGGGTCACACCTAGCGATGCACAGGAGTCACTCCTGACTCTACACTCAGGGGACCATATGGAATGCTGGAAATTGAACCCTGGTCGGCCGCATGCAGGCAAATGCCCTACCCACTGTACTATTGCTCCAGCCCCAATACCCTTCTGATAAGGGGTTAATATCAAGGATATACAAGGCACTGGTTGAACTCTACAGGAAAAAATATCCAATCCCATCAGAAAACGGGGTGATGAAATAAACAGAAACTTTCTTAAAGAAATTTGAATGGCCAAAAGGCACATGAAAAAATGTTCTTCATCTCTAATAATCAGGGAGATGCAGACCAAAACAATAATGATATATCATCTCACATACATCCAAAAGAACAAAAACAACCGGTGTTGATGTGGATGTGGGAAGAAAGGGACTCTTCTTCACTGTTGGTGGGAATGCCAACTGGTCCAGCCTTTTTGGAAAACTATAGACGTCCCTCAAAAAACTAGAAATTGAGCTTCCATTTGACCCAGCAATACCATTTCTGGGAGTATACCCTAAGGACCCAAAAACACACAGCAGAAAAATCATCTGCACTCCTATGTTCATTGCAGCACTATTCACCAAAACCAGAATCTGGAAACCTGAGTGCCCAAGAACAGAAAAATGGATAAAGAAATATGGTAGGTCTACACAACGGAATACTATGCAGCTGCCATGAAAAATAAAGTCATGTCATCTGTATTTCTATGTTCATTGCAGCACTGTTTACAATAGCCAAAATCTGGAAAAAAGTAGAGTGCCCAAAAACAGATGACTGGTTAAAGAAACTTTGGTACATCTACACAATGGAATACTATGCAGCTGTTAGAAAAGATGAAGTCATGAAATTTGTATATAAGTGGATCTACATGGAAAGTATCATGTTAAGTGAAATGAGTCAGAAAGAGAGGGTCAGACATAGAAAGATTGCACTCATCTGTGGAAAATAAAATAACATAGTGGGAGACTAACACCCAGGAGTTGTAGAGATAAGGATTAGGAGGTCTTCCCCACAGCTTGGAAACTGGCCTCACATGCTAGGGGAAGAGGCAGCTCAGAAAGATAAGGGAACACCAAGTAGAGGGTGTCGGGAGGGCCTATTCAGGTTGGATGTACAGTATGAAAGATACAGAGTTCGGTGCTCTCAAACCGTGTCCCACCTGGGACGGCTGTTGCCATGGCCAACAAAGGAGGAACAAGGGCCAAGCTGGCTGGTGATCAGTTGCTGTTTATTCCATCTCTCATCTCTCCCAAACTCTCTCCACAATTCTCACAACTCTCCCCAACTCTTTCCAGTTCTCTCCAACCTTCTCTCTAACTCGCTCCACAATACTCTCTCTAACTCTTGCTCGCTAACTCTGTCAGTCTCTACTTGCAGCTCCCACTCTGCCTCTCTCAAAGTCTCTACCTTCTCAACTCTCCGCTGCCACCACTTTGACCACCTCTTCTCTAACCATGCTTTCCAAACCATGCCTTCCCTCACGAATTGCAAACAACATGTTTTTCAAGCCGTCCTGACCACCTGTAGCCCACAAGGGCAAAAAAGCACTTAAAATTTGTTTCTCCTCTCCTTAGACCCGTAACTTAATTAACATCTTAATTCTACTTCCTAATATTTGCCATTCTGTATGGACACAGTAATAGACACAATTAGGCTTGCAGAATGACTCTCCTGGGGACATCTCACCACAGACTTAGATTACAGTGCTCAGGCCAGATTAATCATTCCTAACCCTTGCAGGGTCCAAATCTAATTATTACTTTTTGGCTCATAACAGAATTTGTCCATGACAATGCTCTTAACTTATAGTTAAGTATTATGGCACTTTGGCCTGGCCCATTTTGATGCCAGGGTAGCTTATAGCTTGCCCTGGGTCCATCCAGTTTCTCATCAGGACCCTGCTTTGGGGGATCTAGGAAGTAAGGGTAACTGAGGCTTAAGTCAAGAGAGCAGATGTCCAGGAGGTGATATTATCTGGAGTCAATTAGCTCCCAAGTTACAGGCTTGTCTTTTTAAGTGTCTTCCTGTGTTCATACAAAAAGTAATTGCTCTGGGGCTGGAGCAACAGCACAGCGGGTAGGGCTTTTGCCTTGCATGTGGTCAACCTGGGTTGATTACCAGCATCCCATATGGTCCTCTGAGCACCGCCAGGGGTAATTCCTGAGTGCAGAGCCAGGAGTGACCCCTGTGCATCGCCGGGTGTGACCCAAAAAGCAAAATAATTTTAAAAAAAGGTAATTGCTCTGAAGTAACTAAACATGCAAAGACATTAAGGAGAAGAGAAAAAACAGTATTTACAAGCCAGCAAAGTCTGATAAGGAAGGGAAAGTAATTGACAGGTTGGGGGAGGAAACAGCAAACCCAAGCTCCCTGTGGCCAGAGAGGAAGGGCAAACCAATGTTATCCTACAAAATATCACATTTCCTGACTTTAAATTGTATTATAAAACAATATTAATCAAAATATCATATAGAGAAATAAGGATAGTTTGGTCAGATGAGTGCAGTAGAACTGAAAACCCAGTAATAAAACTCCAGATGTATTTATAGTTAATCTGTAACAACAGAGATGGGTGCATGAAGTAGAGTAAGGAAAGGCTCTTCAATAAATGGAGATGGGGAAATGAAATAATCACTTGAGAAAAGAAAATAGAAAGAAACTGACCTACATCTTATTCCATACATAAAAATTAATTCAAAATAGATCAAAGACCTAGAGACTAGACCAGAAACCGTAAAGTAAATTGAGGAAAACTTAGTACTTTCCAGGATCTGAACCTCAAAGTTATTTTCAGTGAATTGATCCTCTGACACAAATGACAAAAATAAAACAAGCAGTGGAACTATATGAAGTTAAAAAGGTTTTGCACGGCAAAAATTTACTTGGACTAAAATAAAGAGATCTTATAGATTAGGAGCACAGAATATATCAGATAAAGGCCTAACATCCAAAATTTATAAAGCACTTACAAAGCTTAGCAACAAAAAAGCCAAAAAGCTTTTTTGGCTTCAAAGTACCATCAAAAAATTGGGAGAAGAGATGAACAGATACATGTACAAAGATGACAAATATGATCAACAAGCATATGAAAAAAGTGTGCATCACTTTGAATCAGGGAAACCACAAATCTAAACAACAGTGAGATATCTCCTTATACCAATGAGAATGGCAAAAATGGCAAAAATAAAAAAAAAATTGAAGCAACCAGTCAGCAGGGGTGTGTCAAAAAAGGAAGAGGAACTCTCATTCATGTTGGTGGGAATGTTGTTGATAGCACAGCAGGTAGGGCGTTTGCCTTGCATGCGGCCGACCCAGATTCGATTCCCAGCATCCCATATGGTCCCCCGAGCACCACCAGGGGTGATTCCTGAGTGCAAAGCCAGGAGTAACCCCTGTGCATCGCTGGGTATGACCCAAAAAGCAAAAAAAAAAAAAAAAATGGACAGCACTTTGGGGCTTGAGTGATAGCACAGCGGGTAGGGCATTTGCCTTGCACTCGGCCAACCTGGGTTTGATTCCCAGCATCCCATATGGTCCCCTAGCACCGCCAGGAGTAATTCCTGAGTGCAGATCCAGGAGTAACCCCTGTGCACTGCTGGGTATGATCCCCCAAAAAAAAGCAAAATAAAAAAAGTAAGGGGGCTGGAGCAATAGTATAGCAGGTAGGGCATTTGCCTTGCACGTGGCCAACCCGGGTTCGATTCCCAGCATCCCATATGGTCCCCCAAGCACTGCCAGGAGTGACCCCTGAGCATCACCGGGTGTGACACAAAAAGCCAAAAAAAAAAGGGAGCTCCCCTATAATCAGCTATTTCACTCCTAAGTCATCTGCGCCAACAACACAAAAATATTAATTTGAAAAGATATATGCACAGTTCTGTTCATTGCAGAACTTAGTATAATAATAGAATATGGAAAATTCCCAACCCAAATTTCCAATAATAGATGAATGGATAAAGAAGTTGTGGTACATATACACTAAAGAACACTATGCAACAAGAAAAAAAAAACATAACTAGTACATCACAACTTGAATGGAATTGGAGGATATCATGTTGAGCAAAATAAGTCAGAGGCAGGACAGGTATCACATGACCTCACTCATCTGTGGTATACAGAGTAATAAATCAAGAGTATGGACAATATCAATTGATAATAAACCTCGGGGACTGGATTATTGACGAGAATACCAGGTTGGGAGAAAGTAGGAGGAATGATAAGTTGGAGAGGAAATAAGAGAAGAGCATAGGTCTAGGGTACATTGGTGATAAAGTGAGGTAACAGTACACCAAAAATGTAACTGACCATCAACAGTGAGGGAGAAGGTAGGAAGAAAGAAGACATAATAACTGAGGTGAAGGGCTATGGCACTTCTGTGGTGGTGGTATGCAGTAACTTTGTACATCGGTACTATAAACTGAAATACTATTGTAGCCTTATTACTTAAACTATAATTTTAAGAAAATTGGTGAGGGGTGAAGGTGGATATAGCCATTGGTGCTCAGGGGGCAGCCTGGAGGAGTTCAAGGGACCATATGTGGTGCCAGATTTGAATCAAAATTGTGATCAGTTGTATGCTAGGCAAGAACCTTAACCTTCATACTATTTCTATAGTCCTACAAAAAAAATTTTTTTTAAATTAAAGAATAAAGGTAAGAGTCTGTCAGAGGAGTTGTAGGGAGAGGGTGAACAGGTGGGACAAAGAGAATATTTAAGGCAGTGAAAATATTCTGGATCAGTTTTCTCAACAAAGGGTCAGATAAGTTTTTTCCCCCAAGATGTCTAGAACAGGCCTTTTTCCAAAAATATGCCACTTTGATCAATTGAGGTCCTGGAAGGTAGGAGAAAGCTCTTTCTTTCCCCTAATCCCTTTGCCCTACCATAAATAAGTGATTGTTTTTGCTTCTAGTGATGTATTTGGGGTGGGAAGAATAATCATCCAGGTATAGGTGTAGGTTTATCACTAATTATGTTCTCTCTGAGAAACTCCTATTTATACCTTTAATATAAAGTCACTCTCTACTCTTTTCTCTCTCCCTCTTTTTATTTTTTTGGTGCTGAGGAGGGAGGATTGGCCACACCCAGATCTTCACTTAGTAATTACTCCTGGCAGTGCTTGGAAGACCATCTGGGATAGTGAGGATTAAACCCGGGTTGGCTGCATACAAGGCAGACAGCCCTATCCACTGTACTCTCACTCTGGCCCGACTCTTTTCTTGATGCCCATGTCCCATAGCACAGGATATAAATTCCTGATTCTGTTTTACTTTTAAAATGTACATCCCTATAAATTCTCCATACACACATTCAATTTTGGCTTTTTATTCTAAAAATGTTTTTGATGTTAATTCATTTCAGCCTCAGAAGAACCCAGTAAGATAGGTGAAACAATTTTTGGTGCCCTGACACTATAATGATAAGTACATTTTTCCTAAGCCATTAGAATGTACAACAGCAAGAATCAACCCTAATGCAAAGCCAAGACTTCAGTGATTTTGATGTCAATGTAATTTCATCACTAATAATAAAAATAATATATGATTCTGATGAATAATGTTGTTAATATAGGCAATTCAAGTGTCTGTGCAGAGGTTATTTGAGAAATGTCTTCCTCTCAACGTGACTATGAACCTAATACTGCTCTGGGGGTAAAAAGGTGTCATTGGGGCTGGAGAGATAGTACACCAGTTAAGGTGCTTCCTTGCTTGCGGCCGACCCAGGTTCAACTCCTGGCATCCCATATGGTGCTCCAAGCACCACCCGGAGTGATCCGTGAGCACAGAGCACAGAGCTAAGAGTATTGCTGGGTGTGGCACAAAAACAAAAGTAAAGTGTCTTTTAAAAATTTGTCCCAAATTGCAAACCATAGTGCCGAGAGAGAGAGAGAGAGAGAGAGAGAGAGAGAGAGAGAGAGAGAGACAGACAGACAGACAGACAGACAGACAGACAGACAGACAGACAGACAGACAGAGACAGAGAGACAGAGAGAGAAGGAAAGCACCTGCCATAGGCAGGCAGGGGGTTGGGGTGGGGAGTGATGGGAGGGAACCTAGGGACACTGGTGCTGGGAAATGTACAATGGTGGAGGGATGGGTGTTGGAATACTGTATGACTGAAATCCAATCATGAACAGCTCTGTAAGGGTCTATCTCACAGTGATTCAATAAAAGTTTAAAAAAAATGTTCAAAAAAAAGCGTCAAATTCAGATGGCCAGTAGGTACATGATAAAGTATTTGTCATCACTTATTCAGGACTGGAGAAATAGACACAGGTGTTGTCACTTGTCTTGAATGTAGCCAATCCTAGATCAATCTCCAGAGCCACTTATGGTCTTTTGGGCACTACCTGGATTGATCCTTGAGCATAGAGTAAGGAGTAAGCCCTGAGCACTGCTGGATGTGACCCAACATCCTTCCTCAAAAGAAATGCAAATCAAAACAAGAGGGCCAGAGAGATGGTACAGGGTTTAAGGGGCTTGCCTTCTACCCAGACAACCCTGGCTCAATCCCCAGTCCTACATGGTCCCCTAAATACTGCCAGGAGCAGACTTCAGGAACAGTGCCAGAGTAGCTGCTGAGCAGCACTTGGTGTGGCCCAACCCTCAACACAAAAACCAGTAAGATATTATCTCATACTTGTTACAATGGCTTATATATAAAAGGCTGGAAACAATCAGTGTTGGTGAAGATGTGGTTTTTAAAAATTGTTGTTAGGAATGTCATGTGGTTCAGCATTTATGAAAGACAGTATGAAAAATTCTCATAGAAGCAAGAATAGAACTTTCATGTGACACAGCAATTTCGCTTCTTGGCATCCACCCGAAGAATACAAAAACATTAACTTGAAAAGATATATGCTCACTTAAGTTCATTGTAGCACTAAGTTTAATAGCCAGGATATGGAAACAATTCAAATATCCAATAGCAGATGAATTTGGATCTGGGTTTGTCTTGGATTCATCTGAGAAACTGTCATATACATATAGAGGAATATTACATAACTCTAAGAAAAGATGAAATCTTGCAATCCACTGCAACTTGGATAGAACTGGAAAGTATCATGTTAAATGAAATAAATCAGAGGGATTTATAATAAATAAATTTATAAATAAATAATAAATTTATAAATATAAAAATTATAAATAAATCAGAGAAGAACAAATATAATATGCTTTCACTCATATGTAAGAAATAAAAGAAGGGAACAGGCAAAGGGAGTATCAAATGATGACAAACCCTTGGACTTTGACTATAAAACTGAGGTTACCAAGCAGTGGAGAGATGGGCCACAGGGGGTAGAATAAAAGGTAAACAGAAGTGTCCTTAGGATAGTGGTAGAGAGTCTTGGGCAGTTTGATGATGGTGAAGGTATAGTAATTTTGTACACCCAAACCATCAACATTAACACTATTGTAACTGTGTTATCTAAACTACAACTAAAAATGAATTTTATAAGGAAAAATAATCTCTATCAAGCTAAAAAACTTCTGTTCATTAAATATACAAATTTATATACATCTATACACTGAAGTGCACAGATTATAAGCACACACGTCACATCTCAGTTTTTATTTTGTTGTGGGAGGGGCTACAACTGGCAATGCTCTGGGGTTACTCCTAGCTCTGCACTCAGGAATTATTCCTGGTGATGCTCGGGGAACATATGGGATGCTGGGGATTGAGCCTGGGTCAGCTATGTGCAAGGCAAGTGCCCTACCTTCTGTACTATCTCTCCAGCCTGCAATTCTGTTAGTTTTGACAACCTTGTTTGCTTTTATATCCCATAGTTAGTTATGAAATACAATTATCACCCAAGAGTTTTCTTATGGCCCTCGGTTAATTCCTGTCTCCCTTTTCTCCCCTTCTCAGAAACACACACACACACACACACACATCCAGTGTTGGGGTCAGAAGGTCAGAATAATTTAAAACCTATTGTCATTTTTAGAAATTATTCATCAAATTTCTGGATTGTTGTTAAACAATCACAGAAGTCATAGAAAATGTCCAGTCTTCCTGAGTTAATTAATATTTGTGATATATACCTTTTATCAGCTATTTTAAATTATGAAACATGAAAACTGAGCTTCATGCTACAGAGCAAGTACTCAATAGAAACTTTTTATTTCAATAATAATCATATGGATCTAGGGGAAAATACATTTAATGGGAAAAACTTCTTTTTTCAAAGAAAAAGGTCATTCCAATATATCCAGTGAAGGTAAAGCTCTCAGTGCATTATGCAGGGTGAAAAGGAAGCTTTGAAGCTTTAGAGATCCAGGATATTATTAAACCCCTTTGACAATAAACTAGGCTGGTCTCAGGACCCACCTAATCTCATTCTGCATCAGCTCTCCAGGCAAGTTGAATTGTTCCTGTAGTGCTAAATCATCACATTTGGAGGCTTGCAGATAAACATTATTAAAAGAAGGATTGAGACCTAACCAAGTACTGAGTAGCTCACTGTTCCTGCTTTTGTCCCACTAAATGGAGTTTGATCACGTGGATAATTTAGTGGACATTTATTAAGTCCTCCTATAGACATCCCTGTGGAGCATATGACAATGGCTTTCAAGGGATTTATAGATGCAGTACTTTTCTGTTTTGTGAAGCAGAGCCCAACTCTATCAGAAACAAAAGAAACAGTGGTTCCAGAAGGAATGTGTGTGATTTGTTTTAGTTCATGGTACAGAGATTCTTCTCTTAGTGAAAAAGAGAAAAAGATCTCATGAAGTTCTGAGGGGAGGGAGGTGCAGGGTGTCCACATTGTAGAGTAAATAGGACATGCAGTCTACTACTGTAATGCCCCAAAGTAGGAATGGCCTTCAAAAACCAGGTATCTATTTGATTTCAGCCTTAGTTCTACATATTGAGGAGATTAGGGAGATTATGAAGTTGTTGTGTTGGAATAGGAATTTACAGGAGAGAAAACTTGAACTCAATCTTGAAAGATGGTTGGGGGAAAGCTTGGGCCACGGGCAGTGCTCAGGAGCTATTCCTGGCTACTCTGTGCTCAGGTGTGATCCCTGACAGTTCTTGAGAGACCATATGCAATGCCAGGGATTAAATTAGAGTCAGCCACAGCAAGGCAAGCACCTACCTCCTATTTTCCCATCTCTGACCTTGAAAGATTTTTGACAAACATGGATGAGTCCACCATTTTTTTTTATATGGCAGCCTGAATGACTATTATGAATCACAAAACTGACCATTTCATTCCTCTATTTGGCGCCTTTAAATAATGAGAAACATGAACACTCATTTTGTATTTTGAGATAATAGTGCCAGGCACACAGAGCAAGGAAAAGAGGAAGAGTAAAGCGCCATCTCACAGCTGGAGAGATAGTACGGCAAGCAGGGTGCTTGCCTTCTTGCATGCTGCTGATTCAGGTTCCATCCCCAGTAATCTATATCATCCCTTGTGCCCTATCAGTAGTGAATCCTGAGCACAGAGGCAGGAGTAAGCCCTTAGCACTACTGGATGTGGCCCCGAAACAAAACAAAACCCAAAAAGGTCACCTCTGTCCCAAAGCCAGCTACTTAGTGACTGAACCAGACTAGAACTCAGTGCCCAAAGGCACATTCTTCTCCTTAGGAGTCTCAAAATTAAAAAAAAATTTTTTTAATTGCCATCCTAGAAACAGAAACTTAATGATTTAACAAACCATATTTTTCAAATAAATCATTAGTAACTTACAGAAAGTAATGGGGAACTTTTAATAAATTTAATCATGATACACATTTGTTTTTGCTATTTCTTTAATATTGTTCTTGATTCTCAGATCTAGAAATAAGAAAGAGAGAATGGCTCTCTTTTTTGGAGAGATAGCTCAGTTGGCTGAGCACATGCTTTATCCGAGAGACACCTGGCTTGATCAACATGGCTTTCTGAGTACTGCTGGGAATAACCCTTAGCATAGAACTTAACACAGGGTGTGACCCAAAGAAAAACACAAACTAAAACTAAAACTATAAAAAAAAAATGAAGTCTAAAAATTGGGGAAAAAAATACTATGTTTAGGTGATAATGATCTCAATAGAAACATGAGGGGAAAAATCATTTTTTTTGAAAGCCCATAGAAATAAGATGTGGGGAGGGGCCGGAGCTATAGCACAGCGGGTAGGGCATTTGCCTTGCACGCGGCCGACCCGGGTTCGATCCCCGGCATCCCATATGGTCCCCCAAGCACTGCCAGGAGTAATTCCTGAGTGCAAAGCCAGGAGTAACCCCTGAGCATCGCTGGGTGTGACCCAAAAAGCAAAAAAAAAAAAAAAAAGAAGATGTGGGGAAAAAAAGAAGAAAGACGACTTGATAAGGGACTAAAAGGAAGATCAATATAGCTTTCCTATGCATTAGCAACACCTGGCTAGAAATGTAATAGGAAGAATTGCATTCACAATACCAAAAACTTTAAAATATCTAATAATAAATTTTTATTTAGTCTTTTCATAAAAGAAAAATCAAGTCATTAATGTTTACTAAAATATATAATGAATATGTTTCAGAATAGACTAGGATAAGGACAATAAAACTTTGTAGTGACTTTATATTAAGTGGACACTATCATTTCTCTTTTTTCCTATAAACTGAATGCAGTTCCAACCATGGGCCATTTTGTTTTACATTTGGAACTTAATAAGTTAATTCCAAAGTTCATCTGGAATAAAAGCACAAGAAGAAATACATTTTGGAAATATGTAAGAGATGTGTGTTTTGTAGAAATTAAAACTATGTTACAGGTCAAATTATTTAATAAAACAAATTTAATTAATAAAACAAGTCAGTGGAACTGAAAAAGAGAGTCCCAAACAGTGGCACTGAGTTATGGCAACCCAGTATATGATAAGGATAGCTTTCACACTAGTGAGGAAAGTGTTTATTTTATATTGGAAGACTGACTGACTACCTGGGGAAATTTACCACATTAGCCTAATTTTCTCATAATAACAAAGATAAATTCCAGATCGATTAAACACTAAAGGGAACAAATAAAACTCTATTTTTGGCTCCTAGTGGCTCCTAGTGCAGGCTCCAGGCAGCAGGAGTCAGAGCATGTTTGTCAGTTTAGTGAGCACACACAAAAAGCTAGCCTCAATCTGTAGGTCAGGGAGACAACACAAACTTGAACTTCTGTTAACCTTTGGGAAAACAAAGTGGAAGCTGTCAATGCTCAGCCTGTGGTACTGCAAGAAAATACACACAAGCTTAAGAATTCTGCAGAGAGGGAGTAAGAAATTTAGGGCAAGTATATTCTTAAGTCTGAGAAAGCCTCACGTTTACTATCAGATTTGACTGAAGGCATTTCTCTCCTGAAGCGCAGTTAGTAAAGATGGGAGGAAGTGATTTCAACTTCCAGTGTGATAACAGCAACATCAAGGAATGTTAAAAGTTGGGGCATCATAAGATCACCATTAATTATAACATCACCAATACTGAAGATTACAATGATCTTCTAGTGAACAGCCCCAATCTGCTAGTAACGGGCCCCGAAGAATCGGAGATCTGTGACTTAGTCCCTAAAAATATTGAAGTTAGCTTTAACTTTTTTTTTTTAATCTAAGGTCCAGAGAAATAATCTAACGGGCTGAGTACATACTTTGCACGCTCTAGTTCTGAGTTCAAGCACTCACACCTCATGGTACCACAATGCCCTCTGAAAACCTGGTGTACCTTCCCCCAAAACACCCACAAAACTCAGTGAGCTAACGGAAAACGATGCATAAACAAAACAAGTTTAAAGAAGAGATAGACCTCATTTTAATAAATTTAAAGAACCAAATTTCCAGGTAGAAGAATGTAATGAATGAAATGAAAACTGTAACAGAATATCTATAATAGAATGGATTAAACCAAGAAAAGAATCAGACAAAAGACAGGACTTTGCAGTTATCTAGTCAGAAAAGAACAAAGTAAAAAGAGTGAATAAAACCTCATGTGGTCTATGAGATACACGGAAAAGAACTAATTTTCTTAGTTCTGAGATCAGAAGAACTCATTTTCAAATTATTGGAGTTCCAGAAGGAGAAGAGAGGGACAGGAGGGCAGGAAACTCTAATAATAGGCTAAAATTGAAAAGATGGGGGGAAAAATCAAATACCTGGAATGAATTTACAATAGGTTAACTGTAAGTTAACCAATAAAGCTAATTGTAAGCAACCAATGGGTCAGATGAAATCAGAGAAGAAATCAAAAGATTTCTGGAAACAAATGAGAAAGAAGATATGAGTTACCAGAATATATTGAACAGTGAAAGTAATGTTAAGAGAAAAATGCATAATAATGGAAGAGTTTATTAGGAAGCAAGAAAGGGTTTACATAAATAACATAAAAGCTGCACAGTTAAACACCTAGAAAAAGACCAATGAAAGGAACCCAAAGCAATCAGAAGGAAGGAAATAATAAAACTTAGAGCAGAAATTGATGAAATGTAAACCCCAAAAACAACCCAAAAGATCAGCGAAACCAAGAGCTAGATCTTTGGAAAAATAAACAAGACTGACAAACCATTAGCAAGATTCACAAATAAAGAAAGGGCAAAAACCTTATCAAAATATTCCTCAAAAGAAATATCTGGGGGCTGGAGCAATAGTACAGTGGTAGGGCATTTGCCCTGCACGCAGCCGATCTGGGTTCGATTCCCAACATCCCATATGATCCCCCGAGCACAGCCAGGAGAAATTCCTGAGTGCAAAGCCAAGAGTAATCCCTGTGCATCGCCAGGTGAAACCCCCTCCCCCCAAAAAAAAATCTGACCCAGTGATAGACTAATTGTCATCAATTTAAAAAATAATTAAGGGGCCAGAGCAATAGTACAGCAGGTAGTATGTTTGCCTTGCATGCAGCTGAACTGAGTTTGATCCCTGGCAACCCATATGGTGTCCTGACCACTACAAGGAGTAATTCTGGAGTGCGGAGCCAGGAGTAACTACTGAGCATTGCTGGGTGTGACCCCAAGAGCTGAAATAGTTAATTAAGATTAACATTAATTTTGGGACTGGAGAAACAGAAATAGTGGTTAAGGTGCTTGCCTCACATGCAGTAAGCCCTGGTTTAATCCCTCGGGACCGCATGTGGTTCCCCTAAAACAAAACAAAAGAATATCACTAATCTTAGAGGGATAGTAAAAGAGGTAATTCTAGGGTTAAGGCACTTGCCTTGCAGGCTGGGAACTCTGTTTCGAATCCCCAACATGACACAGTACTCCTGAATAAAGAGCTAGGAACATCTCCTGAGTTAATAACGAGAACAACAAAAAATATTTTAAAAAATAAATAATTTTACACAAATTTTTTCAGAGAAAAGTAACATTTTGGGGACTCATTTCATGATGGATGATAATATATATTTTGTTTTAAAATGTATCTCAAAACCATACTTATTTTGGAACTAAATTTGCTAAGAGAATTATTTTTTAAATGTATACCATACCATGGGAATATTAAGATAAGACTGAGATTGTTAAATATTTATGCATATAGTATATGCATGGGATAATATATAACATATATTTCCTAGCTCTGCTAAAAACTGACAAGAAAAAATAGCAACATACTGGGGCAGTGAATATATCCAACAATTAGATCTTGGTTCTAAATATTTCAATAAAAGAAACTAAGGCTTCTTGGAGAAATACCTGTTCTAGGACTGAAAAAGGGCTGGAGCGATAGCACAGCAGGTAGGGCATTTGCCTTGTACACGGCCGACCCAGGTTCGATTCTTCTATCCCCCTTGGAATGTCCAGCAAGTTACCGAGAGTATCCCGCCCACACGGCAGAGCCTGGCAAGCTACCCAAAACAGTAACAAGTCTCACAATGGAGACGTTACTGGTGCCCGCTGGAGCAAATCGATGAACAATGGGATGACAGTGCTGCAGTGCTACAGAGCACCCTGAGGAAGAAAGTGCTCAAACACTAAAATAACTAAACCCACCCCACACAGATGACATGTCAGGGTAGCACAGGAGTCAACTGAAAGAGCTTCCAATGGTTAAATCTGGAACAATTTGAACAAAATTAAGAAGGGAATTAAATTTAGTATCCAAATTAAAAAAAAAATTATCCTATGCCAGAGAATGTTAAAGAACTGTAGGGATAGTCACATGTAGAAAAACCATCTATCAGTATGGAAGCCTAACAGTACTCAAGTATGAAAATAAACCCAAAACATTGTTACATAAAGTACAAATTATCCATAAATCTGTATTGATATTAATCATTGGTATACATAGAGAATATAAGCAAATTTCCTTTGCAAAATAATTCCACATAATTTATATTTTGCTCAGAAATTTCTGCTCTATTGGGATAAAAAGTATGGAAGCGTAAGTTTGCAGTGGAGAAAGCTGACAAATATTGTATCAGCTAAGGGATAAAGGTCAATACCAATGTTTTTGTTTTTGTTTTTGGGCCTCATGAAACTTAGGGACCGTATGTGGTGCCAGGGATCAAGCCTAGGCTGGCTTCCCATTGCTCTAGGGATAAAGACCACACTCTTTAAACTTGACTCAGCTTGTCTAATCCAAGCCTCACATCTTCCCTTTCCCTCTGCATTAGACCTTCCTGGCTTTTCAGTGCTTCTTTTCAAATGCTTTGCTGGCTTCTGTCTTCTCTGACCCTCATTACATATCACTTGTTTCTTTCTGCAGAAATTGCCCTTCTCAGGTAGCTTTTCCTGATGCCCACACCATCAATGCATGAACTATACCACCAAGCCACATCCCTGCCCTTGGATGGTGTTAGTGTGGTTAGTGTGTGTGTTGCTAGGGATTGACCCATTTGGGGGAAGGGAGCCTTGGGATCTGGGGTGTGTGTGTGTGTGTGTTGCTAGGGATTGACCCATTTGGGGGAAGGGAGCCTTAGGATCTGGCGGCCACTTCTGGCACAGGCTCTGTGGTATTAGGCCTGGTGCTACTTGGGGGAGGAGGTTCGAATTTTGAT
Organism: Sorex araneus; assembly: GCF_027595985.1. Lineage (NCBI taxonomy): Eukaryota > Metazoa > Chordata > Mammalia > Eulipotyphla > Soricidae > Sorex > Sorex araneus. Next base: position 17,605,338 of record NC_073310.1, on the reverse strand, counting down.
CTCACACACAAGGCGTGAGCTCTAACTCTGTGAGCTATCTCCTGAGCCAGCAACCATTTTTTCTAACTGAAGTAGAATGTATCAAAGTTAGATGAATATTTTTCACCTAAACCTGCTCCTCCTTTTCTCCATTTTGCTAAATGTTACATCTGAATGGATTTGTTGATCCAGGCAGAACCCAGAAATCACAGCTGATTGATTTGATCTCAACACTGCTTAATTCTACTTTGTGTCGTTCTTGAGCCCCCATTCAACTACCTCCATATCCACTGCACCATCATCATTTCCACCCAGGACTATGAAACCTTCTCCTCATTGGCAGTTGACTCGTGCAGACTGGAATTAATGCTTTTATTTTGCCAGGTTAGCTGGGAGGTCTGGAACAGGGCCTTTAACATTTCTGAATCTTTTGTTTCCTCACTTGTAAAATAGGAATATTCTCTCTTTCTTAGAATGGAATAAAATGGACTTAAAATACTGTACCTGCTCAATGAATTAGCATCTTCCTTGTTTCCCTCTTTGTGCTTCAGACCTTAAACATAACTTCTGGGGATCCTTTACCTGATTTACTGTAGACTCAGTATAGGTTCCCACAAATCACATTTCTCCATAGCACCTTACCACTGTGACATCTTTTTTTTCTTCTTTTTGGGTCACACCCAGCGATACTCAGGGGTTACTCCTGGCTTTGCACTCAGGAATTACTCCTGGCGGTGCTTGGGGGACCATATGGGATGCCGGGGATCGAACCCGGGTCGGCCGCGTGCAAGGCAAACGCCCCACCCGCTGTGCTATCGCTCCGGCCCACCACTGTGACATCTCTTAACAGTCCTCTACTCAAAGATAAGTCTCCTAGATTTTTCTGAGGAGGTGCTTGTTATGGAATAAAACTCAATTCATTATTTGACTGGCATCCTCATACAGAATTTTAAAGTTTCTTCGACTTCTGTCTCGAGAGCATTCTCCCCTAACTGTAAATGGGCAGAGAACCACATCACACAAACCAACAACAGACACCAGGAATTTCCCACCAGATGTTAAGTGCAGGGCACACTGGTGGTGATCCACCCACCATTGCAGATCCCTTCCTATGAAACAGACCTGGGTCAGATACAGCTCACCCAAGGCAGCTCTGAAAGCAGTAGGAAACCCATCAGAAGAGCCAAACTTCCCTGAGGATGCCAAAGGACTGAACTGGGGTAAAGATGTGCAGGACAGTCCAGGAGAAGCAATGAAGGTGACATCCCTAGTCTAAGCATTGTTCCAACCCTTCTCAGGCAATAGCTGCTTTTAATCTGCATGTTCCCTGCCAAGGTCACTTGCATAAGAGGGCCAGCATGATGGGCCAGCCCCTGGAGAAGTCCAAGGTAAGGCGTGGGTGATGGAGAGTATAGAGAGCTTTTTTTTTTTTTTTGAGGGGGGTGGGCACATCTGGTGGTGCTCAGGGCTTAGTCCTGGTGGGGCTCAGGGGACCATATGGGGTGCTGGAGATCAAACCTGGATCAGCCATGTGCAAGGCAAAGTCTATCTGGTCCCCCCTTTTTTTGACTTTGTGAAATTACATGTAAAAACACACACATGCATATACATGTAGAAATGTAAGTACAAAGCATTATCTGCAGAGATTGATGTGTTATATAAGGTGAACACTTGTGAAACTCACCACTTTGATCAAGACATAGAGCACCGGTATTCTAGAAGCCCACACCTTTCTTCATCCTCCAGAGATCATTTTCGCATCCCTGATTTTTTGGGGGCGGGGGCAATACTGGTGGCGCTGGGGATTAATCCCAGTGCATCAGAAGCCACTACTGGTGGTGCAGAGGGGACCATAGAGTACTTTGGATTGAACACAGGGCTCCAGCCCTTGGAGCCATCTCCTCAGTCCATCCCCAAGTATTTTAAAGATAAAGCTGGAATTTTGGGGTAGGTATGACTAAGGAGGGAACTGCTCAGAGGCTCTCATGTACGCAGGACCCATTATTTGTCCTGTGGGTGAGGATTAGGGATAAAATCTATTTTACAGCCATCTGTGATGGGCTATATATGTATGTATATATGTATATATGTGTATATATATGAAGTATATTCAGCTCTATATTTTCAGATTCATTCACATTAAACTCGGTAAAATCCTGCTTCATAGAGATGTTGGCCTTCTGCTGGCCAGTGAACTTGAATCTGGCCCTGCAAAAGCCTTGATTACCCTTCTGCATTATCTCTCACCACCTTACATCAATTGGAGTCATTGCTAGCCCACAAAGGCAGACTTCTAGTCAGCAGCCACTTGCTTGTGGAAAAAAGCAAAAGAAAATCAGGCAACAAAAGTTATTCTGGGGGCTGAAGCAATAGTGCAGCAAGTAGAGCCCTTGCCTTGCACATAGCTGGCCTAGGTTCGATCCCTGGCACTACATATACCCCCCTGAGTCTCACCAGGAGTGATCTCCGAGTGCAGAGCCAGGAGTAAGCCCGAGAACCATCAAGGGTGCCCCCCCCCGCCATAAAAAAAATTCAAGCAACAATTAAAAAAAATAAAACCCAAGTAAAGTATTCTGGAAACTGATCACTTTATAGCTCTCTGCGCTACCTCTTCATGTTACAATCCCATTCTCATCTCTTAGGGATGCTGTAAACTTTGGTTATTGAAAATTTCACAAAATAGTACAAAGTATAATTTAAGTTTTACAAAGCATGTAGAACTTCATAAATCATGAAAATATTACACAGAAACTGCTTACATTAGTCAAATGTGGCTCTGAAAATTAGGTCCGCAAATTAGAGCTCACAGTACACTTACCTTGCATGCTGCCAACCCACCTGATCCTTGGCACCATAGAGCCCCTGCGCAGTGCGAGAAGTAAGCCCAGAGACCACCATTTGTAGCCCCCAAACTAAACAAAAAAGACAGGACAGCTACTAGCTGTCTATAGTCAACTAGGTGCTTCCTCAGGAGTCATCTGAGTATCAAGAAATGGAAAACCTTGGGGCTAGAGAGGTAGTATAGTGGGTAAGGCACTTGCCTTGCATGCAGCAACCTGGGTTCCATCCTGGCACCCCTGACGGCCCAAGCACCGCCAGAAGCAATCCCTTAGAACTGCCTGGTGTGGCCTCAAACGTCCCCTACCCCCAGAAGGGAAAAACCTTCAACTTGATGGCATTGAGAAAATTAAACATGAAATGGCATGCAATTGTGCAATCGTAGAATCCTGGGAGGGAAATATTTTGTTCTATGAATTACCCTGTATTTACAATTATTTTAAGGTACCTGTTTTAGTTATTAGTTGCATCTTGCAAAATAAAGTGCCTGTTAACTTTTTAAAGCGAGACCTGTAAGTACCCACAGATAATACTGGGCTAGCTCACACAGAGGCAAAAAATAATTAAAAAAATAAATTTAAGGCCGATGTGGCAGAAACAGTTCAGCCTTCCTTCCAGCTGACAAGCCTGGGTCAGGAGAGTCCTCAGGGGTCCATGAGAAATGATCCCAGTTAGTATCTAGAGTTGTGTGTGGGTGGGCTGTGTACACATGCTCACGTAGGAACTCCTGATGCTCTAGTTCCCCATTTCCTGGTACAGGCCCACTCTGCTGCAACCCCAACAAAAATTGGCATGCTTATGTCTCCATTTTTATTTTTTGCTTTTTAGGCTACACCCAGTGATGCTCAGGGGTTACTCCTGGCAGTGCTTGGAGAACCATATGGGATGCTGGGCATCGAACCCAGGTCAGCCATGTGCAAGGCAAACACTCTATTTGCTGTACTATCTCTCCGGTCCCTATGTCTCCATTTTTAACACCTTAATTTATACACTATCCCACTATTGGTACGACCCTTAAAAGGAACAAAGATCACAGAGGTGGAAGAGCCAGGGATGATCATTTGAATGCAAGGTCTTTTTTTTTTTTTCCTGCCAGGGGCAGTGGGGTGGCATGTATTGCGGGAGGCACACTCAGTGGTGCTCAGGGCTTATTCCTGCACTGCACTCAAGGGTCACTCCTGGCAGGGCTTGGGGAACCATGTGGGGTACTGGATCAAACCTAGTCAGCCACGTGCAAGATAAACATGTTACCCACTGTACTACGCCTACGGCCTTCATTTCCTCCTCTGAGGCACACAACCTGGGCCCAGACCTCTGAGCTGCAGAGGGAAGCCCACCTACTCTGCAGCCCCTCTCTCTTTCATTTGGAGAGCTGGTTCCCATTATCTATGGCAATGCCTTCAGTCAGGAACTTAAAATACATCTGCCAGGAAAGGGAAGACATCAGTCTCCATAGGATTTGGGAACTCTCAGATACCACCTCAATCCCAAGCAGCAATCCTCCACCTCCTCCCCGTCCTAGCCCCCTTCCTGTTGCTCCTGGACAACATTAAACCATTAGAGCTTCTGCAGACCTGCACTCATTAAACTTTTAAATCCTTTAATAAAATAATATATGAATTTTTGTCTTTCAGGAGCAGAGTGTCTGCAATTTATTAGGCTCAGAATATTACTCTTCCTTTTCTTTATCACCATGACTGAGGATCACGTACTTGATTGTGATGCAAAGATCACATATTTATGTGGTGCCAGGGATCCCAACAGCAGCACCACGGGGACTGCACTTGGTGTGTGGGGCAGTGCTGTGGATTAAATAGGCAGCCTCAAAACTGCAAAGCAAGTGCTCTACCATTGAGGTTAGATGTTTTCAGGTCAAACTTTTACCTTTGTCAGGTGGAAAAAGCAAAGACAGGGCTAATTATCATAGTTTTAATATACAGTAGGACAGAAGTGCTGTCAGGTTCATTCAGAGTATCTTCTGGCAGCCAAGTACAAAAATGTTATCAGATCACCAGTGGGGAGGGAGGCATTGCCTAAGCACCCACTCTTCACTCACTCCTCTCTTCATGGCAAGTGCTCTGCTCCAGATAACTGTGCAATTCTTCACCCACCCATGAGCAGTTCAGTCAGCACCAAGGACTTCAGATTCTACCCCAGATCTGTAAACTCAGAAGCCCAGGAACTTTATTTGAAAAAAAAAAAAAACCCACCAAACTAGATTCTGAAATTCCTTATCCCCACACTCAGCAGTACTCAGGGCTCTGTGCTTAGATGTTGCTCTTAGAGGTGCTTGGAAGACTGTATTATGCCAGGGTTGGTTGCCAACAAGACAAGCACTGTAACCCATGTATTACTGTCTCTCCTGCCTCCGAAATTGGCTTTAATGGCAGTGGTTCAAAAGTTCTTTGTAAACACTGGCTTCAAATGTCACTTAAAAATTTAAAGACCATCCCTAACGAGTATACTAAGTGTAAAAGATTTCTGTCTGCTTGTGACCTCACAGTGAAGACCTTCAGTGTCGTGCTTGGCTGAGCTTCACAGGTCTGGTATACGGAGGATACAGATTGATGCTGTGGTCAGCAATGTGATCAGCAAGTCCAGCAGCAACACACTGCTAGTGGCTCTTGCCACAGAATAGTTTTAAGTGCTTGTTTTTAAGCTTTGTGCGTTTCCCAAGTGAAGGGCTGAAAGGTTTCGGGTATTCTTCCACTAATCTTGTCTGATTCCAAGTTTATTAGTAAAAACCATTGATTTCAGGTGAAGCTGTGATTATTACTATTTAGAACCACTTAACTACACAGAATCCTGTCCCCCATTCCCCCCACCCCCCACCCCATACTATACAAACAAGCCAGAATCAGAAATGAATGCCGAGGCAGTTCACCTCATTTGTACTAGTCAAAAACACGTCCCCAATGCCAGCCCAGTGGTCTAAGATGTTATTAATATAGAAAATAACTAGGGATAGCAAACAATAGGCATGGTAAAAATCAGGAAAAGGAAAAAGCTTTTTGCCTGGAAAATAAAAATGAACGGAATGTCACAGAGCTAGACATAACAAACAGCCAGGCGACAGCCATCTTAACCTGCCTGCCTGCCTTAACATCAAGGTTAGAGGAATCTTGGGAGACAGACCAGCCCCATCTAGGCTCAATGAGAAGATAAAAAAGTGCTTGCTTACCTTCCTCGTTAGAAAGGTATAAAAAGACAGAACAGTCCCTCCTTTCATGGGAGTTTTTCCTCCCTCCCTTCTTGCCTTTTCATATAAAATCTCCTTGGATTTGACCACTTTCATTGTGAATCTTTGGTGATCAGAAACAATAGCTTGAGTGTGATATCATTATGACTGGAACTTAAGACCATCATGTTAATTAATGTACTGACTCTTGAACAATGAACTGCCTGGGTCCATTAAAATTTTTCAGTAACTTGGGGGCTGGAGAGATAGCACAGCGGGTAGGGCGTTTGCCTTGCACTCGGCCGACCCGGGTTCAAATCCCAGCATCCCATATGGTCCCCTGAGCACAGCCAGGGGTAATTCCTGAGTGCAGAGCCAGGAGTAACCCCTGTGCATCGCCAGGTGTGACCCAAAAAAAAGCAAAAAAAAAAAAATTTTTCAGTAACTTGTTCCAGCTATCAATAGGTTCCACATTCATGGATTCAACTAACCTTGGATGTGGCCCCTAGAGATCCTGAGGGCTGATTTATGATGGACTTGAATCTCTGTGGATTTTATATCTACAGGGATTCTGAAACCAACTCCTCATCACCCAGACACCAAGGGACTGCAGTAAAATTTGGGGAGGCCAGGAAGATGGCCTAGACCACATGCTGTAAATGCAGGAGGCCCAGGTTTGATGCCTGGCACTGCATGGACACCCAGCACCCTGAGAGGCAACCCCAAGTACAAAGCCAAGAGTAGCTCCTGAACATCACTGGTGTGACCTCCAAGTAATCTGGGGAAGGTAAAAATTTAAAATATAGGGAACTGGTGAGAACATAGAGGGTGAAGTACTTGACTTGCATACAGACAACCTGGGTTCAATCCCCGGAGTGTATATGGTCCAACAACCTCTATCAGGAGTGATCTCTGAGCACAAATGGGTGTGGCCCCCAGCCTACCCCCTCCGAATTAAGTACATCTGGGCTGATAATCTGTGTTACCCAGGGTCAACTGTGTATTAAAATATTAGTAATATTAAAAGGGTAGAGATAAAAAGGCTCAAAGGGATGCTGTACACGCTGGTGATCCGTGGCATTGCAGTACTGCAGAGTAAACCTATCAGGTCAGTACTGATGGAGCCCTACTCTCCATTGACTTAAAAATACTAGATTACTTTAAAAAAAACCTTTAAATTTTGGTTCGGAGGAAAAAGGTTCATAATCTAAGGCTCTTAGTAGCAAGTACTGAGCTTTTCTTAAAAATTTAAGGTTTGCTTGACTCTGTTAACCAGTTAAAATTGCTATTTCTCTAACACTGTCTTCTAAAAGCCCAAGAGAACAGAGAGGAAGGAGATAATGTAATGTTTCTTCTACTCAAACTGCTCTTAATTCGTTGGTTCCTTTGGATAAAGCCTTGCCTCTCCCTCCCAGATTTGTCTATGAAAACCAAAGTCCTTTCAGACTGGAACCTGGACCTTTCTTTGGAGCAGAAAAGCAGCCAAAATGGTGCCTTCTCCCAAGAGGACAGGTTTTTTTATTCCTTTTCTGCAATGTTGGGGTTAAAACCGGACCCTCATGCATGTATGCTGAGTCATATCCCCAGATGACAAGTTAATTCTTGAATACCTGTTGTATGGCACATACACACTCAAACTGGAATAAACTGAGCAACCCCCCCCCCACCTCCCCCTTTATTTTTACATGCTTATGTGCTTTCTTTAGAGATTACATCCAGAAAGCAAACTTGGAGTCAGCCCCAAAGAGTGACAGGACATGACAATTGAGCAGATGACCTCTAAAGGCCACCCAATAGAGCACAGGGATGTTGGAATTGCTTACTGGGCCTTCCCCTCAAGAACCTGGGGTGGGAAGGATCTCCACTAGTGAATCAGGGAACAGACAACCACTGCTGTGGAGAGCAGGGCCCAGCCACGCCGTGACTGGACGGGAAGCTACGGCCTTTCAGATCTCTGTGCAGAACCCAATCGTGTCCAATTCAGCTTCTGCCTTCAAGGTCTCTCTGCCATTCATATTCTCTCATCCAGAAATAACAGGCTGTAGCAGTCTCTCCCACCACACCCCAAACCCTTTCATTCTCTGTTGTGCTGTTGGCTGGGGTAGGGGGAAAGGGCTTGAGCACTGCCTTAAAACCAAAGCAGCAGGAAAAAGGAGCCTGGAGGCCAGAGGTAGTTTTAATGATTTGATGCTCAATTCTTCAGATAAGGAAGAACTCTGATATAATAAGATGCCCAATTGCTTTGCCTTTCTAGTTTGAAGATGCCAGGGGCAACACCATCAAGGAAAGGTTATCAATGCTTGGGCACGGTGGGGCAGCTCCTTGCCAAGATCCAGAGTTGCAAAGAAATCTGTAGTTTTCCCTTGCCAAAGGTCAGTTTCCCAACAGCACTTCAAACTGCTTCTGTGTAAGAGGGAAAAGGGATGAAGAGCAGGAAAATCATAGGGAAAAGAAGTAGAAAATGTTAGCAATGCTACCATGCGCAACACTAAACTTTATTCATTTTATTTATATATTTAACAGTTCTAAAGTATTTACTTCTTGCTTTGACAAAAAATGAAAAATATAGGAGTACTGACTCCTCTTTAGGAGAAAAGGGTTATATGTACAGCTACGGAGAGTTATGGTTCCTCCTTTACATACAAAGAAAATATTAATAAAAAAGTGCTTCATTGATCAAAAAAGGGCTAAAAGCTGCAAGCATTTATTCACACTGTACATCAGACCCAAGAAACCCGTATCATAACCTCTTGGCACCTGTCACTGAACTGCACAATCTTCAATTAGACTGACTTCTCCAGTTCTGTGTGGCCAGACCACACAGAGTGGGGAGAACTACAGACACCCTGTTCATTAAATTCAAACTCCAAGCAACTTGCTACCACTGGGGAGTAGGAGAAGCACTCATGCTCTGGACTGCCAGCTCCAGGGAAGGTTTCTAGGTCACGTCTCAACCACACCTAGGCATACACAGGAGCCATGTTCCTGAGTCACAACTTGTTCTTGGCCAGGAAACTACTTCCAGAGGGCCACAGAGTTCCCTGGCCTCGCCCCAACCCTCACCACCACCCGCCCTGTTACCAGTTAGCAGCTTTCAGCAGAGCCAAGCATGGCCCATTCCCCAAGGGAGGGCAGGCACAAAACATGGATGTCAAGATCACAAAGCACAAACCTAAACTCCTCTCCACTCTTCCCATCTCCACCACTACCACAAATATTCTTGATTTAAGGCTCTTTTATGGACCACACCAAAGCTTACTGAGGAAAGGTGCCTTGAATCGCCTAAAGGCTAAGGAACCCTGCAGAGTCACTAAGTGGCCCCTTACTGCTGGCCCTCAGCCAGACATGTGCCACTGAGGCAGCACGGAAGGAGGGCAGGGGGGTGGTGGTGTTGCTGTGCCTTATCTGCTGCCCCAAGAAGGGAAGGAGAAGAAAGGCTGATTGTGAGGGGACATGTTCCCTTTTCCAGAGGCTACACTCTAGAAGGCTGATTCGACCCCTTAAGGGTGAGATCCATGATTTGTTTGGTTTGGGAATAGGGAAATTTTTGGAACCCTGAGTCTGGATTTCCTGTGCTGGCCTAGAATAGAAATTTTGGGGGAGACCAAATGCTGCAAGAGGCTCCCAGGTATGTCTGGGCTCAGGACAGGCTTTGGCCTTGGTCCCAGGAACAGAACACTGTGCTCGGCATTCTGCACTCTCAGGCCCTGAGGGTGAGAAGCGCGACACAGACGGCCAAAGGGGCAGGCTACCGACAGTGAAGGCAGCCCTCAATTGGCTGGGCCAGTTTAAAAAGAATCCCATGGGGCAGGAACATGCTGGCCCCCATTCCCAGCTCCTCTCACTTGCTTCAGAGGAGTCCACACTTTCCTTTCCCAAGGGGGTGGGGACTGGAGGCACCTAAGGATCAAACTAACAATGTGTTCCTGCCTCCAAATGACAATTCCCTTAACTTATCTGAGATATGGGCCGGTCCTCACCCCTTCACAAGGATAGGGCACCAGGATAGTGCAGTTAGGGAAGATGCTTCTACCTTCCCCGGCTTCTAAAGTTTTCCAACCAGCTCTTCTGTGTTGGTGGATTGGCCATGAACATTAGTGCTGGCTTTCTTCCACGTTCACTATCACAGGTTTCCACTCCTGACTCTGACCAGCCTCCTCCCATCCTGAGGAACCAAGCCAACCCTCAGCATTGCCTGCAGCTTGGCATTACAAGAGCCTGGTAATCTCTGGTCTTCCATCCAACAAAAATTTTTTAAAAACACAACCGGGGGACTTCCCTCAGAGTACTGAAATATGGAAATAGGGGTGAGGATTGGGAGTTGGGAGAAGAAGTGGGGAAAAAAAAAACCAATCTACAATCCAGTGGTACACCCCAAATTTCTGTCACTCTGCCCAGGTGGTTTCATGCCCCATTCCAAAGTGCACGGGCCTCTTAGTCTGCCCAGGCTGTGTGGGCCTGTCAGAGGAACAGCAGCTTGGCCTCTGCCCACCCCAGGTCACTGAGCTTCAGTTGGAAGTGGCAGCAATGGGTTTATCCAGTTCAAGGTCGATGCTGGAGCTTGTGGGATGCAGACTGCTATAGCAAGACTTGCACACTCGACTGGGCTCAAAGAGCTGCTGGCTAGGAACTGGAACCTTCTGGTTACAACAACTGGAGCAGAATACGTTCCCACAATTCCTTGAGATAAGAAAAAGAAAGAAGACATGTTAGTTTCAATATTGAGCACTGGGGGGGAAACCAATTTCAAGAGACAGAACTCTGTTGTGTACAATTCAGATATGCTGGAGACTCCCCTAGGATGGAACATTTCCATGTGTTAAAGCCCTGGAACTAGCTGCGCAGGGAGGGAATCCCTGCCTAGCATAGCTGTTCAGCACTTTCGCTTAGGGCCAAGGACACCTGCCTGCCTGTCCATTAGGGCCAAGGTTACTAGGTGTCAGGAAGACACCAATCAAGAGAGGAAAACAAAGGGGCCAATGCAGAAGCAGCTGACAACTCATCGGGCAAGTAAGGGTCCAAGAAAATCCAGTGGCCATACCAACCTGGACAGCAGCCTCTGTGTAGCTCGTGACCACAGAGCCACAGTCAAAAACTATCCCCCAAACTTTGAGATGAAAGAAACAAGTAGTCAGCCCAGCTGGGGTGTGAAGAGCCTTGCCCAAACGGCCACTTCCAAGAGGCTTGGAGGCAGCAGCACAAACAGATGGCTGCCAGCCAGGATGCTCTGCTGACAGCATGCAAAGCGAGGAGACAAGCAACATGCTCAAGGTGAAAGGACAAGGGCACAGATGAACACACGTGCATACACCCCCTAATTAGATAGGTGTCAGTCAATTATGGCTCACCCCCCTGCCCCCATGCATCTCTAGGGAATAGCTGATCTACTTGAAGGCCTGACAACCCCCGACCTCCCTTTACCTCATCGGAAGGCTTAGTTAGCTCTGAGGTTGTCTGTGCAGCACAGGCCACACACTCCAAACAAGTATCTTCACAGTCAACACACAAGAAAAGTGAGTGGCAGACGATAAATTCTGCCCATTTTAGAACCTCATTACTGTTGGGCTCTACACTACAAAATCAATCCCAATAGTAGAGCCCAAGGAACCAGAGAGAACCCCTCACAGACAAGAGGAAATCAATGAAAAGGAAATCCTCCTCAGCCTGCATCACTCATTATCTTTTCAGTTACATTCCTCAGAACTAGAATCCACTGCTACATTAATGGTCAACTAGGCATGAAGAGCAAATACCGGAAGAATACCACGTTATCATAAAAGGAAAAGGCTAGACATGGGGGATAAAAAGACACTGAACTAAAACACGCAAAACTTCATCCTCTAGAATAAAGTTACTTTATGATGAGAGAGAGACAGAAAGAGAGAGAGAAAATGAGAGAATTAGAAGAATCTGTGATCACACAGAAAAATGACCTAAATCTATTTCCAAATGTCTACAATTACTTCACATCTGACGGGGAGTTCAACTGAAGTCTTACAAAAAATCTGATAAGTTCTTCTTTATGACTTCTTTTAGAGGATCTTTACTTCCTTTCAGAGTCTTCCTTTGGACTCCTCCAGGCTAAACAGTTCTCTGGAATTAATACCCCTCATTGCAGTAACAAACATAACAGTGATAATATTTTTAACTTGTAAGTCACCAGCAACATACTGCCATATCAATTAATGGCTAATCCTAAAGAACAGTTATAAAACCTTGCTGGCTACTCAGTCTCTTGCAGATGCACCAATGCTTATCACAACCAAGATGGCTAAGCTGACGTGCACTGTCAGGAAGCTAATCTTCACTGTCTGCAGTTCTGGTTCCCCCATCAAGCGAACCTGTCTGCCTCTATGTCCTACTGCAAGCTTTATGCCACTGACTGCAGAGAGGGAGGTGGCAGCGTTAGTGTGAAGTTATTGCAGATGTGCAGACACCACAGACAGGCTGTTGCAAATGCTCACCACGTTTGATCAACACGGTCAGTATCCCTGCAAGGAGGGAAGAAAGAGCTCAGAGGAGAAGCCATCCAAAGACATTTGGGCTTGGGGTACACAGTGGGAGATATAAACAGTCCTACAAGGATCAATACTAGCCACAATTGTTTCCATTTTCAATCCAGTTGCACTCATGTGGGTGAGCTGTCACAATTCAAACTTTCTCTTCCAAGAACACTGAACATCTTTCAGACTGTCACAGCAGCAGTTGGGGCCAAACATCTCTAGCAATGCACAACCCCAACAGAGATGGAAGGAAAGTGAGGTGCCTCAAAGCATGATGGCTCTGCCCCTCACCTGCTGCTAGTACGCACCAGCTATGTCTGCTCACCACTGTACAAAGAAAGTAAGTTTGGAGACAGGAGCAGGATAAGGAATAGAAAAATGATGTTCCCTATCCACAGCCAGAAGACTGTTTTTGTTCACAGTAGCCGTGAAATTTTACTTGTGTACTAAGAAATAATGGTTTGGGTGGTAGCTATTGCTCCACCAGGTCTGGAAAGCAAAAATAAAACAAGGACATCAGTTGCACATTTCAAAATTTAGTCATGATCACTGTGAATAGGAAGGAAAAGACCAAATACAGTTCTGCAAACACCAATTTCAGAGGGACAAAAGATGAGCTGGGGTCCCAGGGACCCCAGAGTCTGCCTTAGAACACTGCCAGCCGGAACCTTCATCTTCCCAAATTGCAGGTACTAGGGGCCAAGTCTCAGCTCTCACACTCCATGTACCCCACCACACCCTGCAATCGCACCTGCAGTGGTGTTTCCTGCTGGCCAGCCAGAAGGCGCTGTCACATGCATAGCAGTGGGCAGCCAGGTGATCAGGAAGCCAACGGGTCATCTGTAAAACAGATGGGACCAGGTTAGTGACAGAAGATGGGCATTCAGCTGGAGCCACCAGAGCCTTGCTGGGGGCAGCAAATCACAAGGACCACTCTGGCTCCAATAACACACTAGCCCAGCAGGTCTGAGATCAGCAGTACAAGAAAGGCGTCCAAATTGTTTCCCTGGAGGGGACTCAAACTCCCCTGAGATACAGTGGCAGACGGCAGCACCCTGGATTGTTATGAGAGCTGGCAAGGCTCCAGTTCACAGAAGCAATGCGGGAGAAGGCCAGCTTGCTGAGTCTCCCTGGCTCAGAAATTCTAGGTTTGGTGGGTTATCACAGGCGCGGAGATTCACAGGCTCAAGGTTAGGCGAATTATGAGGTCATTCCTTGGCCAAGGGCATGGGTTAGGGAGGGGGGCCAAGAACTGCAAAAGAGTTGCATGGATGGCACTCAGAACAGGGGCTGAGCCTGTACCTCTGTGTCCTGTTTATCCACCTGCTCCCAGCTGGCTTCAGAGAAAATCTCTGTGCTGCAGCGAGACAAACAGTTCTGATCCAGATTGCTTTCCGAGTCAGGGATTGAAGTCTGTTGGCAAACAAACATAGCTGAACAGAATGAACCTGATCGCCTCCCAGAAGAAGAAAAAAAATAGAAGAAATGGCCTGGTAAAGAAGGGAGCACTGGGGACTTCTGGTGGGCCTCTGGGTTGCTGAATCTGTAGGTGCATAAGCCTTCAAGAAGGTAAGTCTCTTTAGCGCAGAGACAGGGTTAGGCTCAGCTGGAAGAGATATACACAGGTCTATGGCTATGAACAATGACTCTGGAGTGGAAAGAGTCTCAAGTTTCAGCATTGAAGTGGGGCAGAAGTGATTCTGCCTCACTGTGGGAACTGCTTAGGTGGGCCTGTCAATCCAAACCTGCCTTAGAAAGCCTTAGCTGACACTGAGAATTTTGGACATCCCTCCTTTTCTCTTAAAGACTCTTGGGAAAGTGAGAAACCATCATTTAGTATGAAAGAAAAAATGGGAAATCAGTGTGAAAGTCATTGGATGAACTCGCCTTTAATGTACGCTGACTACTTCAGAGCCACGTCTGTACTTGTATTTGAGCATCTCAGAACCACGCAGCAATAAGAGCACTGTATCTGGGGAACCCTCAGGTACCCCTATTTTTGGTTATAGGGTCCAAAGGTGTTAATCAGTAGCATGAAAACCAATCTCCCCTCCCCATTTCTACTGCCATTACTTGCCACAGAATGGGTAGAAACCTCTACTTACAAAGAACAAAACCTTTCATATACAGCTTATGTTTGGGAGACTAACGGTTTACTAGCCACTGGGGTAGGAAAGGCACCACATTTTGACAGGAATGTTTGACACTGCCCTGCTAATGTTACTCTTCCCAGAGGTTCAAGCCCTTAGACATCAAATCTTCATTGGGAAGAGATCTGACCAATTTTGTAGTTGGTACTTGCTTCTTTACTCAAACTGTCCGAACAGTACATCTGAGAAGTTATGATAAGCAAGGCAGAGAAGAAAACAGTCACACCTCCATCCACACAGCTGAGGATGACCTCCATCCTTTCTCAACAGTGTATGTACCTTAACCTTTCCAATTCTTTTGAGGAATCTATACCAAGCACTGCTCTGGGTTCAAAAGGCACCCAATCTCGGTGCCGTGCCTTACTGGGCAGCTAAGGAGGCACCACAGTGCACTCACCACTTCATCCCCAAAGTCCCCGTTGAAGCGTAAGGAGCTGGTCAGGTACTGGCTCTCCAAGCGACTCCTCAGTTCCTGGACTTGTTTCTTCAAGGTCTCTACCTCCTGCTGGTGGCCTGACTCAATCTGCCGCAGGCGCTGCTGGATGGTGTCCGTGTACACGGGCATGCCGTCATCGTCCAGGTGGCTGCGGGAAGGCTGGTCAGGGCTGCCAGCTGCAGATGGCCTCCCCGAGTGGCCGTGCAGCCACTTGTGGTGCAAGTTCCTCGAATGTAAGTGAGTAGAGCTGCAGCTTGTGCCAGATAGCTGGCGGCTAAGCGAGTCCTTGCTCCTACCAGTCTCCCCATTGGCACAGTGTCCATTGGGGGTTGGGTACTTCTGAAGGGCGCTAAGCCCGGGGGGCTGCTCTGAGGCTTTATTTTCCATCTCTGGGGCACCATTGCACACAAGCCCCTCTTTACATTCAGCTAAAGGCAAGGCACAAGGAGAATGTGTAGGACTATAGGTGCCGCCAGGGGAAGTCCTGTGTACCACAGATCCCAGTTGGGGCCTTTCAGCCAGGTTCCTCTCTGAAGGTCTGGGCTCCATGGTTTCAGGAAGCATGTCCTTGCCACTGAGCCTGCTACTATTAACCAGGCAAGGTCTATGATGGCTCTGAAGTCCACTTTCTGACTTCATCCTATCTTCCAATAACATGTCCATAGAACTGTCTGTATTTGGTCCTCTGGCCTCAAGTGGGATTTGGGAGGGCATCAGAGAACTGGATGGTGAAGCACTATAGCCAACTTTCGTATCTCCTAGCACTGGAACAACTGCTTCCTCTCTGTCTTCTGGGATGGCTCCTATTCGAGGCTGCTCTTCAGGGACTTCCTGGGCATCCTCTCCCCAGTGGGGCTTCTGGAAAGAACTGGGAAGAACACTATGCCCACCCTGCTGCTCAGAAATACCCTGCCAGAATGGAGTCAGGCTGGTGCCTGGATGGCTCCTCAGAGCAGCATCGTCCAGTTCCGTTTCTGGATGAGATACAACAGCTGGCCCCTCAGGGGTCTTTCCCTTGCCCGCCTTCTCAAAGTGAGCCTCCACTTTGCCCTCCTGTACCTCCAGGCTCCCCCTAAGAGTGGACTCCTCTATCCCACTCTCCTCTTTGGTGGCCTCTTGTAAAATGTTCTCCATCTGCCCCTCGGCCACTCCAGCTGCAACAGACAGCTCAGCACCACCCAGCACTCTGGTTGGTTTCCCTAGGGTATCAGGATCAAAAGGCTCTTCACCAGGACAAGCCAAACTACTCAATTCTAGCGAGCGCCGATGTTCCTGCCACTTCTCATTCAGGCTTGGGTCACTGCTGCGCCGGCTGGCTAGAGGCACTGTGTTGTCGCAGACTGTGGTCAGATTGTCAAATGATCTAGTCTTTGGTAGCCTATAAGAAAGGAGTTTGGGGGGGGGAGGGAGGAAATGAGAATGTCTGAGACTATTCAGAGGCAAGGAGGAAAAAACAGGCTTTAATAGGTATTTGTTTTGTGATTAGGTCCATGAAAGCTACTCAAAAACCATGGCATCTCTGAAGTGAATCTCAGGTTGCTAGCAAGGCAAAAAGCTGCAAGGTGAGTCTCTCCAGTCTGCACATTTCCTCTTGGGTCACTTCTCCCCCCCCCCACAATACACACAAAACAAGCTAACAGCAAATGGTAAATTTGGGGGGGGGGGAGCTAGGGAGCCCCATGCCTGGCAGTACTCAGAGCTTACTCCTGCCTCTTTGCTCAGGGGACCATGATCAAATCCAGCTCAGCTGCATGTAAGGCAAGTACCTTACTCCACTGTACTAGTTCTCCAGCCCCACAAATGGTTATTTTTAAAAAGATATTCTTCATGGTAGTGCTATTTCTCAATTAGTGGCAAAAGAAATGTAACAAAGCTGAGTTTCTAGTAGTACAGAATTTTAAATTTATTACCTCTATGAATTTAATAAAGATAATTTACAAGGGGCAAGTCTAAACATTCTATCATCTGACAGAATCTGTCTTTTAAGGCCAAGATGACAAATTATGGCAGGGAGGTAGCACAGAGCAATGGCTTGAACCCCAAGCCAGGAGATCCCAAATTACCCAGAGGATTCGTTTCTTCTGAGTGAGAAAATGGGTTCCGTGCATGCTGTAGTCACTGATCAGTGAGGCTTGCCATTTCTTGATAACTTCAGGAACTAAGGCCCATCTATAACCTAGAGACCCTCTTAACTTCCCTGAGAAAACATCAGAGAGATGTGTGCGCCCAGCAAATGTGACTGCTGACCTTCCTTGATTGCCTCCCAACTTGGTAATATTCCCACAGAGGATCTGAGGCAATGGCCATCATCCCCAGACTTACCGGCTAAGGGGTGGGTCATCAGAGGTGGTGCCAGGGGCTGGGTATGGTGCACAGCTGTCATCCACAGGAGTGGATGGGGATGGGCAGGGCAGGTATACTGCACTCCACAGCATCAGGTTACGCACATGGCACACAGGGTACAGCACCTGAAAAGGGAGCAAAGGACAGAAATTTCAACAAATCCCAACAAGTCTTTTAGGGAAGCCAATAAATGGAGTGGAAAACAAGCCCCAAGAGAGAGGGAGATAGTTCAAGAAGTTAGAGTGTGTGCTTTGCAGACACAAGGCCACAGGCTTGATCTGTATCACTGCATGGCCCCTCGGCAACACCAGGGTGAGGGCTCCCAAAGACTGCTGGGTACAGCCTGGTAGCTGCTTTTTTAAAAATTTCTTTTATTTTCTCTTTTGGTTTTGGGGTCACACCCAGCAGTGCTCAGGACTTACTCCTGGCTCTGTGCGTTGCTTGGGGGACCCTATACGGTGACCAGGATTGAACCCTACCCATTGTATTATTGCTTGGCACCAAACCAAAGGACCACACCACTTGGGAAGCTTCTATTAAGAAAAAAAGAAAAAAAGACAACTACTAAGGTAAAACACAGCTGGTCAAGAGTACTCTCGAAAGGAAGTTATCATTGGATGCAGGCATATCTCTCCAAAGAGAACAAATACAGGACCAGAGATTTTTATATGGCAACAATTTTTACCTAAGAGCCTCTCTGCAGGCATGAGAGTCTGGGATTTTTAAAAATTCACATCTAATTATTTCTTAGATCACATTTATTAAATAAATGAGTATCATAAGCTAAATTTCTTATTTTTACTGTATTAAGGAAGTGAATCATTCATCTAGATCCTAGCTACTTAAAATTGGAGTACAAAATCAAAGGCTATGGAAAAAATTGGCAATAGTGGACAATTTCTTATATTCAAATACCAAAAAGCAATTCAAAATCGACTATGAAAGGTGTTTCTGGCAGCAACTGCCCATGTTTTATCCCTGGAGTCAAAAGGGGTCATGAGTGGACAAAGTCAAAGCTCTAGTCTAGGACTGGAGATATAGTTCAGTGGCTACGGCACTTGCCTTGACATGGGAGACCTGGATTTGATCCCTGGCACCTCATATGGTATGATCCTGAGCTTGCCAGGAGTGATCCTGAGAACAGAGCCAGGCTTAATTCCTTAACACAGCTGGATGTGGCCCAAATGCAAAACGGATAAAAAAAGAAAAAGAAAAAGAGAAAAGTCCCGGTCTAGATAGTGATTGTTCTGTGATATAAAAGTCAGGCTTCAGAAGACAGTGTTAAATCTGTTTTATCATCATTTAAATTAATCATGTGAAAATAATTTTCCCATGTATTATTATCTCTTCAGCAGGCACAGCAAAGGAAAGAAGCAGTTAAATTAAATCTTCCCTTAGACTACTTCCATGTAGTTAAGACACACATGAACAGTCCAGCAAAGCAATATAACCTGTCAGGTCTCCTTCTGACATCTTTAGAATTTAAGATACATTCTAACAAAAGGAGCATTACCATGAATTAACAAATGGCTTTTAAGTGCTTCCTTTTCTCTGCTTAACAGAAGGTGCTCATCTGAGGAACAGTCTTTTTTTTTTTAGGTAAAAAGTTTCTTTATTTTTGAGTCTATGATCTAGCTTCCTTTCTTTTTTAAATTAGTGAATCACCGTGAGGGTACAGTTACAGATTTATACATTTTCGTGCTCGTGTTTCCCTCATACAATGTTCGAGAACCCATCCCTTCACAGTGCCCATTCTCCACCACCAATAAACTCAGCATCCCTCCCACCCCCCAACCCACCCTGCCTCTGTGGCAGGGTATTCCCTTTTGTTCTCTCTCTCCAATTGGGTTTTGTGGTTTTCAATAGGGGTGTTGAGTGGCCATTGTGTTCAGTCTCTAGTCTACTTTCAGCACACATCACCCTTCCCCCACGTGGCCTCCAACCACATTTTACTTGGTGTTCCCTTATCTGAGGAACAGTCTTAAGGGGCCTGCCAGTTCTCTGCGTGAGCAGAGAATCACACATGAACACATTTTTTTCTGCCTCTGAAATAGAAGCTACAGTGGATGTCGTTTCCTTGACCCTGGAAGGGTGCTGGGTGCCTGGTGGCAGCTCCTTCTGAGCTATCATGGGCATCCAGGAAACAGCTTAAGCACTATTTCCACTCCTCAGGCAGAACAAACTAAGAGTAAGTCAAACTCTGGAAGAGGTACTAGAAAAAGAGTTAGTCTAGAATGGCAAACAGGGAAGACTATTAAGCCAGGTTGAACAGAAACCTAAGCATCATCAGGAACAAGCATTCTTCGGGGCAGAGCAGGAAGAAAAAAACCAACCCATTCACAGACCCCAGAGAAGCTTGGAGAAAACAGTAATTCCTTCAAAATGTTCCCATATATTACCATCCCCAGTTCCATTTACTAATCAGAGTAGAAAAGCTGAAGATACATACGGCTTCTGATTGAGAGGAATACAGTAGGTTTTTGAAAGCCTTGTTGCCTGCCCGAAGTAGTGACCACACGGAACACGTCCGCTCCTGAGTATGCTTTTCGCCTCTCTCCTTGGCATTGTTGCACAGGAATGTTCCAAAGAGGCAGGAATAAGTATGTTGCACCAGTTTCACCTACGGGTGTCCAATGAGGCAAAATCAACAGGGTAGACAGTGAGGAAAGAAAACCAAGTTACCTTCCTCCACATTTCTGAAAGCTTTTTAGTTCACTCAGAAGAATGGGGGAGCCAAAAAGCCTCAAGACAGCTGTCTCCTTGCAATACCAATACCCAACTCCTACCATCCCTGAGTCAAAACACAAGACAGATCATTAGCACCCAATCCTCCTCTTGGCTTCTCTGGCAAATACCCTCTTCAGCAAGTTAAGATCCACCCTCATGAAAGAGACAATATACAAACTTAGTACATGAAGTAGTCAATATGCAACTTAAGTCTGAGCTGAGAGTACTTTCATTCAGCAAATACATTACTGAGCATCTCACATGTCCCAGATATTTTAGGGGGTGCTGGATCTGCACCAATAATCAAAGAGCTATTCTGTCCTGGTAGAGCTATGTGCTAGTCATGAGGGAAGGGGGTTGACAAGTATGTAAACAATAATGCAGGGTAAGAGTGACAGGGACTGTGTGGGGCAGTGTGGAAGCATTAATAACCAGGAACTAATGGAAATGAGCAAATATTATGTGAATATTGTGGCAGCGGATGGAGGTCGGGGAGGCCAGCGGGAGAAATGCTGTAGGCAATAGTCTTATGGTGAAGGTGTGCTTGAAACATAAAAGGAACAGAGGATAACTAAACTAAAGAACATTGTACAAAAAGATTGACAGAAAATAAGGCTTCTAGGTGTCTTCAAGAAGATCTTAGCAAGCCATTTTAGGAACAGAGATGGTACTCCTGAGCACCTCAAGGAGTGATCTTTGAGCAGAGCCCAGAGCACTGCTGGGTATGGCCCCAAAATTTCAAAACAAAACAAAACAACCCAAACAAACCTGTGGCTCTAAAAATTATTTTTAGGAGTTGGTTTTTTTTTTTTTGGGGGGGGGGAGGCAGGGGAGAAGTGGGGAGAAGGCATTCCTTTTCCATGGGGCAATACAGTACTGGGAATTGAGCATAAAGCTTCATACATGGGAAGTGGACTGGAGCGATACCACAGCAGAGCCTGGTAAGCTACCCGTGGAGAATTCGATATGCCAAAAACTGTAACGAGTCTCACAATGGAGATTTACTGGTGCCTGCTTGAGCAAATCGATAAACAATGGGACGACAGTGCTACATGGGAAGTATATGCTCTCCTACTTGACCATAAAGCCTCACACATGCAAAGTATATGTTCTAAGACTTGAGCCACATCCTTAGCCTTCTTTTGAAGGTGTTTTGTTTAGCCAGAGAATGACATGATCTGGGTTGTTTTCAAAAAGATGCTTCTTGTGGCTGGAGAGAACGTACAGCAGGTAGGGTGTGTACTTTGCAAGTGGCCAACCCAGATTTGATCCCCAGCATCACATATAGTCCATTGAGCACTGCCAGGAGTAATTCCTGAGTGCAAAGCCAGTAGTAACTTCCAAGAATCGCCAGATATGGCCTAAAAAACAAACAAATAAAAAGAAGATTCTTCTCTTGGGGCTAGAGAGTACAGCAGGAAGGGTGTTTGCTTTGCACGCAGTCAACTTGGGCATATATCCACTGAGCACTGCCAGGAGTAATTCCTGAGAGCAGAGTCAAGAGTAACCCCTGCATCTAACTTACTTAAAAAGAGCATTTCCCTATAGTGGGGAAATGGCCTGCACATACTTGCTTGGATGTGGGCGCTTTTTTTTCTACACCAAAGCAACCAATGTTCTCTTTTGAGCATCTCTTGAACCAATTGCGCCCTCTCCAATAAACCTGTTTTACTTCAAAAAAATTAAAATTAAAAATAATGAACTCAGGGGGCTGGAGCAATAGCACAGCGAGTAGGGTGTTTGCCTTGCACTTGGCCGACCCAGGTCAATTCCCAGCATCCCATATGGTCCCCTGAGCACCGCCAGGGGTGACTCCTGAGTGCAGAGCCAGGAGTAACCCCTGTGCATCACCGGGTGTGACCCAAAAGAACCAAAAAAATTTAAAAATAAAAAATAAATAAATAAATAAATAAATAAAAATAATGAACTCGGGGCTGGAGTGATAGTACAGCAGGTAGGGCGTTTGCCTTGCATGTGGCCAACCCGGGTTCAATTTCCAGCATCCCAATATGGTCCCCAGAGCACTGCCAGGAGTAATTCCTGAGTGCAAAGCCAGGAGTAATTCCTGAATGCAAAGCCAGGAGTAACCCCTGTGCATCACCAGGTGTAACCCAAAAGGAAAAAAAAAAAAAATTGATGCCTTTGGAACTACTATAAGAAAAGATAGCTCAAACCTGTATGGCAGCAAAAGAGGTAGAAATAATCATATCTTTAAAAAAAAATCAGGTTTCAATGTATTTTGTAAGCCATGATGCAGAATCTACTGACAGGCTTAATGAGTAGGAGAATAAGAACTGAGAATTATCTCACCTCAGCCTGGGTTTGAGGACAATATATAAGTTTTTGCCCTAAATAAATCAAAGAATTAAGTTGCCACTTGGTGAGGTGGGAGATTTCTGAAAGATCAGATTTGGGGGTTAGGGAGATGTAGGATCAAGAACTAAATTTTGAACATGTTGCTTGAAACATCCCTACTACAATTGAGAGGCAATACTGAGTAGTTACAATTAGCTACGTGAGTATGCAGTTAAGTGAAAATGTTAAATTGAGGATAAACAAATATGGTAATCCTAAATTTTTTTTAAGTTTTTGGGTCACACCCAGCTGTGCTCAGGGGTTACTCCCGGCTCTGCGCTCAGGAATCACTCCTGGTGGTGCTTGGGGGACCATATAGGTGGTGCTTGGGGATCAAACCCAAGCCGGCCGTGTGCAAGGCAAACACTCTACCTGCAGTACTATTGCCCAAGATGCCCTAGGAAACAACTTATGTGGTATTCCACAGGAATACTATATAAAACTAGAGAGATGAGGGGAAACTTGGGAAAGAGACAGAAATGACCAGCTGGTGAAGTAAAACAGAGTATTGCAGAGATACATGCTGGATGTCAAATGAAGAAGTGGGCCAAAATGAATGCTGGATCTAACAAAAACTGAGAGCTCATCATTTCAGTAGAGCATGAAGGTCTCCAGTCACCTTAACCATTGCTTGTTGTTGAGGTTTGATACTGACTGAAGCAGATTTAAAAGAGAACAGGAGGGGCTGGAGCGATAGCACATCGGGTAGGGCATTTGTCTGGCATGCAGACAACCTGAGTTTGACTCCCAGCATCCTACATGGTCCCCTTAGCACTGCCAGGAGTAACCCCTGTACATTGCCGGGTGTGACCCAAAAAGTAAAAAAAAAAAAAAAAAGAGAGAGAGAGACAGAGACAGAGAGACAGAGAATGAGAGAATGGGAGAGGAATTTGTTAGTAAATGTGTAAGGCTTGAAGTTGCTATGAAGGGAAAACTGAGAAATAAGATAGTAACTACAATAAGACAAAGGTATGAGAAAGGGTTTTGATGAGAAAGGAGGCACCACACCTCTGACTATATACATTCATTTTTGTACACTGAGGACAATAATATGTTAGAGAAGAAAATGTCAAAGTAAAAGGCAGAAGATAAATACTGGAGCCATGGAACAGAGCAGAAGTGTACAATGGTAGGTGCACAAGTGGGGGGAGGGACTAGCAGAGGATGAAGATACTGCATCCTTCATCAAAGGAGCAGCAGAGAAAGTTGGAACAGATAGGGAGTTAGTCGGTGGAATGAAGGGCACTGAAGAGATTTTATTCGACCTCTACTGGTCAGCATTTGTACCATACCTTTTAAAAGTTTAGTCACCTCAAGCGCTTTACGTTAAATTAGCACACCTGGTTTCGCCTGACAGTTCAATGGGCTGAGAGCCATTCAGGAAGCCCAGCAAGATCACATATGTTCCCAATAATAGATCCTAATCATAGAGCTGGGAGTTGCCCCTGAACATCACTTGATGAGGCCCATAACAAAACCCAAAACCCCGAAACACATGTTTATTGTTTTTAAATTTTAAAATGGGAGAATGACACCTAACTTAAATTCTTAAAAGGCTGTAACTTCATGTGAAAACCGGCTCAGTAAAAGGCACTGATACTCTTGGGAACTTTCAAGATTCCCCCAAAATGAAGAAACAAAAGCCCAGACTCACAAGGAATGCTTCATTGAATTCAAAAGAGCAAGGAAATTGCCTCTGAAGCTGATGGACGCAGTCAAGCCACTGCAGGAACACTGGGCACCGCTCATTGAGATCATCTGAGTTCTCACCATGACCACAGCGGTCAGCAAATTTGTGACCAAAATCCAGCCACTCCATCTCTACAAGAACTTGGAAACCCTGTGGGAATGAAATTATTTACTTATTCCTAAATTTCTTTTTTGTCTATACTTATTTTCAGTGTTACTTAAAATTTCACATTTATAAAATTCATGTTTACAGAATCATCACAGGTTCATTCATGTACATATTAGGGTACCTTTATGGTTTTTCTTGCATCACTGACTCAGTAGGAAGTTACTTCAGAATAGGGCTCTTTCCCACAGAATATTCTGAGGTAAAATCTAGACCCATTTTCTTAATAAACATGCCCAAATCCTTATTAAAGAATCTTCATTTACCTGAAGCAGCCAAGACTATTCCAATAGACTGCAAAGTAACACATATGTATACTCTCAATACTTTGATATCCATCCACAATCTGTCCCATATTAAGGAAAACAAGAATTGTGGTAGCTATCTTCTCCCCACATCCTTCCAGATTAAACTAAAGGTTAAGGAACAACAGGGACTTAAAAAACAAAGCTCATCTGAAGTCTTAATTGTCACAAACCAAACAGATTGTCAAAACCCTCTGGGATTTTCTCCACTTATCCTAAAGTGCCCAATTCTACTCTGGATGCTCTCACCTCTATTGTTCGGTAATAAGGGTCCAGCAAGAGCTTAGCCAACGCCACAATCTGAGGGGTGCGGTCCCAGCCATCTGAGCAGTGTGCTAGAACTGGTCGCTGATCACGATCCACAGCATGTACTACCAAAAGGGCTGACTTCAGAAGTACAGACAGGTGGTGGAGCCATTTTGTGCTTTCAAGAGCTGAGAGCCAACTATAAAAAGAAAAACATAAATAGTAAGAAAAACTGTATTTTTTTTAATGGTTTACTGCATCATGCCAAACACCTGTCAAATTAGAAAAGCAATTTCCAAAGTTTTCCCCTCCCAAATAAACACTGCCAAACAGAAATATTCTGTCTTGATAATTCCGGTACAAGGGTAAGACCCAAGTCCTACTATGCAATAAAGGAGCACCTTAGAAACAGGTTATTAATAGGCTGTCCTTTTGTGGCAAAAACCTTAAGAGTAATATCCCAAACAATTCATGTTTAATATTTTTCAGTCCATGCTGGTATATATCCAGTTTAAGTAAAGTAGTTCTTTCTGAGATCTTCTCCTGCAGGAAATGCTGCCACTTCTGAGATGTGAAACAGAAGATAGGTATATTTAATAACCAGCAATCCTGTCCAAGAAGATCTCAAAAAAAATTTTTAATTTTTTTTTACATAAATCACCATGAAGTAGTTACAGACTTAGAAACTTTTGTGCTTAAAAAAATTTTTTTAAACTCAACTCGTAAATACAACTTTTGCAAATACACAAGCAAAAGGTGCACACAACATGATCTGTCACCCACCAGCCTAACACCAATCATGCTTAAAACTTATATACCTATTGGTTAACTTGGAAAATTAAGCTCATGTAAATTAATATATCAACAGTATTGCTGGGTTTAACAAAAACAGGATTCGGCAGGGATCTAAAAGAAACTTTTTTTGAAAGGCCTTCAGGAGATATCAGATACTAACAACTTAGAATCAAAAGTTGATCAAACTTTTTCTTTCTTAAACTGTGTGGACAGAGCGATAATACAGCGTACAGGACAGTTGCCTTGCTCGCAGTCAGCTTACCCGGGTTCAATCCCTGGCATCCCATATAGTCCCCACGAGTCCCACCAGGAGTGATCCCTGAGCACAGAGTCAGGTGTAAGACATGACACTGCTTGGTATGGCCCAAAAACCAAAGTGAAACAAAAAACCAAAATCCTATGGACATTTTTTTTTTAGCACCATCACGGATTTTATTTCTCATCCCCTCCAAAGAGCTGTTTTCCCCAAAATTCATCAGATTTTCAGTTAAGACCACCATCCAAACTTTCAAACACTGAGTCAAAGAAGGAAATTAGTATTTTGTCATGAGGCTGAAGTGCCATGAAGACAAATCCAATTATTATAGGTCTATTAAACCTTGAGGAGTATGAACTTTTAGATTAGTCTAAGAAGGTAGGTCTTTCCAGGCAGACAACAAAACGCAGTACATGAGCACTGGTTTTACAAGAATTCTCTTTCTACTTACCAGATTCTAAAAGGACAAACACTGTTTTCAGGTAGATCTAAAGCCCCAGCACACTGTCTAGCCTCCAGTGTTTAAATTAAATCTCAAGAATTTATCTAATTTATCAAGAATGTATCTCAAAAAATTCCATCTCCTAATAGGTACCTACACCTGTCTCCTGGAGAAATGAATCAGCAAACTAGTGGATGTTATGCAAAACATTTTCCCCATTCAGTAGTCTTTTCATTTACCATGCAAAACTGTTTAGTTTGATATAGTCTCATTTATTTTTGTTTTTGCTATTGTTGCCAGTGTAGCTGAAACATTAGACACCTTAGGTCCATATCCTCAAAGCTTCTTTCTGTTTTCCTCAGTGTAATTTTATGGATCATTTTCTAACCAAGGTCTTGAGTATGCTTTAAATTAACTTTGGTGTATGGTGTGAGTTTTAATTTCATTCCATTGGTCTGAGAGTCGATCCTTATTCCAGGATACCATTTTTATTACTACTGTTTTACAGGATCATTTTAAATCAAGGAATGTGATACCTCCCAACTTTTTCCTTTTTTAAAAAGAGTTGTTTTGGCTCTTCAGGGAGTTTTTCAATTCCATAAAAATTATATAAGTGTTTGTTCTAAGTCCTTAAAGAATGCCATAGAGATTGCACTGAATACTCATGCTTAGGTTGGTCATTTTGACAACGTTAATTCTCTCAATTCATGAACACAGAATTTTTTCCCATTTGTTGTTATCCTCTCCTATTTCTAGCAAAAGTGACTTAAAGTTTTTAACATGAGTCTTTTGTCACTTTTGTTAAGTTCTTATTTGATGGTAGGGTGGAAGGACTCTCCAGCAATTCTCAATCAACTGTGGTGTCAGGGATCATCAGGTCACCCCAGCAGAGCTGGGGTTCTCTCTCCAGGGCCACACACAGCAGTGCTTGGTGGGCATTCAGAACTGTACCCAGTGATAACCAGATACCATTTAGTGCTAGGGACCGAACTAGGGTCAACCACATGCAAGGTAGCCCCATACTATTTTAACTAGAGTTTGTGTCTAGTTTGTTGTTTGCATATATAAATACAATAGATTTTTGTGTATTTTGGTTTATTTCTGGCAGGAGTTTTAAGCATACCCAGCAGTGCTTAGGGGAGGAGAGGTAAAGAGACACTACTTTGAACAGGACATACAGGAGGCCAGCAGGCACATGAAAAAAGTATTGTCTCTTGTTATCAAGGAAATATAAGTCAAAAGGACAATGAGATATCATCTCAAAGCAGTGAGAATGGCATGTATCAAAAAGATTAGAAACAACCAGTATTTGGTAGAGATGTGGTGAAAAAGGAACCTCCTTTTACTCTTGGTGGCAATATCATCTGGTTAAGCCTCTGTAGAAAATAGTATGGAGACGTCTTAAGATGCTAAGAACAGTGCTTCCAGATGACCCTGCAATTCTGCTTCTTGGCATCTATCCCAGGAACATAAAAGCATTAATTCAAAAACATGTTTCCACACCTATATTTACTGCATCTAAGTTTGAATGGTGATGGTACATGGAAACCACCCAAATATCTACCAACAGATAAAGGGATTAAAAAAAAAATAGTCGTATATATACACAATGGAATACTACACAACTGTAAGAAAAGACAAAATCTTGCAGTTTGCTGTGTTTTGGAAGGAATGACTGAACAGGTTAAATAAGCCCAAGGGAGAAGGACAAATACTGGCTGATCTAATTCATCTTAGCATACAGAAGAAACAAAGCAAGGGAACAGATAGTATTAAATGATAACAAATCTTTGGCCATGAATTATAAAACTGAGTTACCAAGCAATGGGGAATAAAGGGGACAGAGAAAGAAGAGGTGGACTTGAAATGACATAGGACAGTGGTAACAGGTCTTGGGAACTTCAGTGGTGGTGAAAGTGCAATAAGTTTGTACATTAAAACCACAAAAAATAAAAACTTTTTAACAGTATTATGTAAACTACAGTTAACAATTTAATTTGAAAGACAAAATTTTTTCTTTTTTTCTTTAGTTTTTTGGTCAGCGTATGAGATGTATCTGATATTACTACAAATGAAACTAAATTTTACTATCTGATTGTTCATTGCCAATGTATAAAAATACCACTAGTGATGGGCTTTCCATTCCTAAATGAGAGTTGCACTCCAAAAGCTGCTGAACAAGAAGGTGCCGGGAGACTCCACATTTATTTATGCTTTTCTCAAACTGTCTGTGAGGTTTGTTTACTGCTGGTTCCATTACTGCCATAGCTGCTTTTTATCTGTAAGGGAGGCTTCAATACTCATTATGATTTGCTGCCAAGTATAAACAAAGCATTACCTCTTTCTTTAATAAAATCTAGATATTCAACTGGATCAGGAGAGGGCTAATTCATTTCTTGGACAGTTTTAAAAATACTTTAAGGAAAAAATTTAATGTACAGAGATATTAGCGATCAGGTAGCTTATCTCACTTCTTTCATTTTATAGGTAGAAAAAAATTATACCCACAGTAATTAATCCATTTGACTAAACTCACACAATAGTATAATCATGTGATGTGCCACTAATTATGCCCCAGACCTATAGAGAAGAATGTCTTATTAGCTAAGTTCTAGAAATGTGTAGTCATGCAAGTGGCTAATTCCCCAAAGCACAAACTTATTTCTTTGGTGAGATTTTTCCTTAACACAACAGCTTCAGGCTCTGAGCTGTTATCAATGTACTGAATTTAATCATTTGTTACCAGGAGTTAATACAAGTGGTTTAGGAAGCCAGCTGATTTAGGAAATCAAATAAAGAATGGTATAACCATGAGATCTACTGATTAAAGGCTCCAGCACAACAACTAGAAAAGAAAATTCTGTCTTCTCTAGCATTATTCCTGGTTTCCTAAAATTATAGAACAGGGACTTTCAAGCTTTTAAATATTTACCTGTACTTATTTGTTTTATAGTGCTTTCTTCCTAATTTACCTTATTGTAAATTATAGGTTTTAGGGTGAGGGGTGTCCTTTAACCTTCACTGCAAATGTCAGCAATTCTCTTTTTTTTCACATCAGATGAGTAATGTGACAAGTGCACAACAAGTGTTAAGGGAGGCACATACCGCACAAACCTGTGAACACCCAATCATCATGCTTATGAACTGGAAAAGGATCCAGCAATTCATTTTTAACAAGCAATAAAATTCATGTCAATATTCTGAGCAAGTAAGAGAGGGCAGTTTAAAAATCAGAGACTAAGGGAACTGATTTAATGGCAAATTTAAAGAAGCTTAACCATTTTTAGAATGTGATGAGTAAATATTAACTATTCGTGGTAAGACATCATAGATCTAGCAGACAAATGTCACTTTTAAGACATTAGAAATCAAAGAATTAAATTGCTTTGTGTTTTGAGAGGAGGGGAGGGCTGTTTACTGCAGTGTTGAGGAATTCAACCCAGGTCCTACCTAATATGCCAGGTACTCTACCCTGGCCAAAAACAATGTAGAAGAAAAGGAAAAGATCTCAGGAAAAACAAGATAATGCTTCTATTCTGAGGGCTAAGAGCTGTTCTGTGATACACGTTTTTAAACTTTGAGAACGTGTCAGGGGATTTTTCTCCCAAGTGCCCACTAATGCTGCCAGCCTCCTAATACAGAAAGAACACAGAGACTGAAAGTAAAACTGAAAAATATAAAGAAATAGAAAAGACACTACTAAATTTTTTTTTAAAGCAATGCAAATTAAATCAAGACCAAGGTCTTACTTTCCCGGATCTGGCATCTGTGTGCACAACAACCGCAGAGACTGAAAACTCCTCCGAATTGAATGAATATTTGCCATCCCCATAAATACAACTTCACAGTTCGGGTAATACTCTGGAGAGAACAATAAAGAGACCACAAGTATGTTGAATTGAAAGCCCACATGGTCAAATTTTAAAAAAGCAAACTGGCTATACGAACAAGTCCAATGCAGCTGCTGACTAATGAAACTATACTATTTGATGCCTATTATCCCACTCCTTTATTATGAGAGGAAAACACTACTTGAATTTTAGCTGCTTTTGCAAAAAGGAAGGTTAGATTTGTGAAGAAGATACTGACATGAAATACAAACTACTACTTTAGATCTATGTACATTCTTATTGCAGGTGCTGGATCTTAACTAAATTACAGCTCCATAACCTTTTTGAAAAGAACTTGCACTTAAAAATAATGCACTTCATGCATTCAAATTTCACATTACTACAATTGCTTTCAATTTCTAGGTCACATCTGAATAAGGAGTTTAGTGTCTGGCTGGTTCACAAGCACACAACTGGCAACAAAGGGTTCCTAGGTCCTTTTTGGGAGAATGTCAACAAACAAACAGTGTGGGTAATAAAGGTCATAACACATGTGTTTTGCTAGAGCTTTGTATTCATTACTTCAATTTTAACACCAATGTAGCTTAATTCCCAACTCAGGTGTCTGAAACTATGAGTAAACTATATCTCTGTTTGTTTGGGGGCCATGCCCAGCAGCGCTCAGGGCTCACTCCTGGTAGTAATCAGGGACCAAATGCCAGAGATCAATCTGGGATCAGCCGCATGCAAGGCAAGTTCCTAATATCTGTACTATCTCTCCAGTCCCATTGCTTCAATCTCTACCCAGTGTTCCTAAGCAGAAACGCTCAGATTTTTGTGAAGCAAGTGATGAGATATTCACTGTCAAAACTTCAATAAAAAGCATTAAGAAATGGAGTTACTAAAGCAGAAGATTCCAAACATAAACAGGTTTCCTCACAAAATTTCTTTATCACCTCAAGAGTGGGACAGGGAAGGAACAGTATGGGTTTCACTGTACATCCTCCTTCAATTCTCCCACCAAAATAACATTTCAGTATTAATTAGCCAAAGAAAAGCTCTGATTCTCCTAAGGTATCCTGAATAGTACAATTTGCCCTTCATTTCTAAATGAGAACTTGGTCCTAGTGTGCCTGGGTTGGATTCAAGAGGCTCACGAGGACAGAATGCTGAGTGACAAAACATTGTACCACTCACCTGGGCATTCACAGCCTCCTCCTTTGGCTCGGTTTGCCACAGCTGCTGCATAGGAGCGTGCATCCAAGATCAAAAGCTTCTGTGGTTGGATGCTTAATGTCTCTGTTCCTGAAGCATTTGAAAGGGAAGAATCTAGGGACATCAGAAGCAGGGAAGAGAAAGTTTCTAATTTTTTTTTAAAGTTTCTAATTTTTAAAATGAATTTCTAAAGTGCCATGATTTGCAGTTACTTATGATAGGTCTCATTCCCCTGCCCCTGAAAGAGCCGCCAATCACTGGGTAAGACGAGTAATGAAGGCTGCTAAAATGTCAGGGCTGGGACGAATGGAGATGTTACTGGTGCCCACTCGAGTAAACTGATGAACAACGGGACAACAGTGATAAAATGATAATTGAGTTTCAGGCAGATAATGTTTCAGCACCATTCTCATAATCGGTGCCCACTCCTCTCTACTACTGTCCCTCCACAGGGAGGAAATTTTTAAATAAACCTGCCTCTACCTGAATTGTGCAAATAAGCACCATAAAATTGTAATACCTAAAAAAAAAAAAATCCAAAGCAAGCAAGAAAACAACAACAAAATATCTCTGTTAAGGAAAGAAGTAAAATCCACCTCACCATAGCCCTTGGTTCATAGACTTTCTTTTCAGTTTATATGTCAGCTGCATTTAAGAGACTGATAAAGATCTATCCTCCAAAACCAATTCCCAGAGTTATTGGGAGTTATTGCTCAATCTTCTATTTCTTCTATTCTTATATTTCTTATATTCTGTTATTTGTCTGTTCTCGGGGCTTACTCCTGGCTCTTATTACTAGGAGTGATCAGGGATCAATTCTAGTGGGCTCAGGACACTATATGAGGTGCTAGAAATGGAACTTGGTTTGGCTGCATAAAAGGCAAGCACCTTTGTATTCTCCCCAGCCCCAATCATTTACTGTTATCTGTAGTCTTTTTTTTTTTTTTGCCACACCCAGCAGTGTTCAGGGCTTACTCCTGGCTCTGTTCTCATGGATTACTCCTTGTGATGCTCAGGGCACCATAATGCAGTGCTGGAGACAAAACCCAGGTCAGTCACGAGCAAGGCTATCTGTAATGATGCCTGATGTTTTCCCCATAGTAACAACATGTATGTCCTGTATCACATATATCCTCAAATTTTATAAAGAAAGACACACTCTAATCTTCTAGTTTTTCTGGTCACACCTGGGTGTGCTCAGGGCTTATTCCTGGCTTTACGCTCAAGGATCACTCCTGGCAGACTTGAGAGACCATAAGGGATGCCTAGGATCCATTTCAGGTTGACCAAAAGAAAGAGAAGCACCACACCTGGTGTACTATCGCTCTGGCCTACTCTATTCTTCTTAAAACAAGTTTGAAACAGAATATTCTAGTTCCCTGCTAAGATCTATGACTGCTAAAACATTCCCTTCCACTGAAGCTTTGTTCTCTCCTAAAAGCAAACGGTTTTATAAAAATAAAAGCCTGTTTCAAATAAAGGTTGTCAGGTGCTACACAACTCTTCCTTGTCCAAAAGACACCTTACCGAACTCCACATCAGAAAGGTCTCCAGCATTGGGAAAGTCACGAGAACTGCTCCTAGTTGACGGCTTGTTGCCACTTGATCTGGAGTCAGAGGCACAAGCTTTGGCTACTGACTGCACCAGGTGTTCATCATCAGCATTTCGCCATCCCCACCAGCTGACTTCTGGCTGTCCACAGCGGGCAATGACAGCGCCATTGCTCTGGTGCCTGTGTGGGTAACAAGAGAACAACTGCACTCTTAGAAAAAAATAAACTGACATGAAGTAAACGTTTAAATCTTTAAATTTTTGGAAAATGAGGTGAGAATAAACAAATATTAATTTTCCCACTCATTAATGAAGCATAAGGCTTCTTTTTGATATAATACCTGATTATCCTATAATAAGAGATTCTGAAACAGAAACCTTATTTCCTCACAGACTTCTGAGAGTCCACTACAACAACTGTGTCCACATGATCCATGCTGGGTTGGGGGTTCTTTTCAAAACAAGATTCTAATTTAGGAATAGAAATCCTTATCTGGTCTGCAGCTGATTGCTTTACACAGTCTCATGCGATTTCATGAAACACAACTGCTCTTATTACTACCTTTCTAAGGAAGAAAAGAACAGGGTAAACTTCAATAAGCCCACTCATTCCTTTTCAAGAAATAAGATCAGAATTCACACTCACAGTTCACTTTATACATGCCACATGGAATTCCAGCATGGAATATTAAGTAAAAGAAACTAGTCATAAAAAATGACATATTATATACCTTTATTTATATAGTGTCCAGAATAAGTACACTGATTAGAGTCAAAACGGGTGGGGGGGAGAGAGGGAAGAAGGAAAAAAAAGAAGAAAAAAAAGAAAAAGAAAAAAATGAAAATTACTGTAAGTGGGCTTGGGGTTCTTTTTGGAGTAATGAAAAGGTACCAAAATTGACTGCAGTGATGATTTATACAATTCTGAATATACTTTTAAAAAATCACTGGACTGGGGCTGGAGTGATAGCACAGCGGGTAGGGCGTTTGCCTTGCACGCGGCCGACCCGGGTTCGAATCCCAGCATCCCATATGGTCCCCTGAGCACCGCCAGGGGTAATTCCTGAGTGCATGAGCCAGGAGTGACCCCTGTGCATCGCCGGGTGTGACCCAAAAAGCAAAAAAAAAAAAAAAAAAATCACTGGACTATACATACTAAAAGGGTGTTCTGTATGTATCTCTAAAGCTACTTTTACTGTTAATTTATAAAAGTAATCAGTTCGCTGTAAAAATTAAAAAGCTTGAAAGCAAAACTGTAAATGTCCTCCAACTGATACCTTAGAAGAAACCACTGATGTCTTAAAATTGTTTCTAAACAAATACATGCATACACATATTATGACATGTATGGCAATGATGAATCTAAATGAAAGACACTATCACACCTACCTGTTGTCTTCAAGGAACAAATTGAGAAAGACTGCCCACTCCCTCCCCCAATAAGTCACACCTAGTAGTATTCAGGGGGCCAGGTGGTACTGGGGATCAAATCCAGGGCCTCACACATACATGATATGTGCTATACTACTTAATCCTGTCTTTTTAATTCCAGAGTTTACAAACAACAAATTAAACGTAACAATAGCCTAACCTTCTCCACCATCCCGGGGGAGGCTTGCCTCTGACTGATGTCAGTAGGCCTAGTCCAAAATGGAAGGCAGAGCCCCTTCATATTACGGGCCCATACCACAGCATACCACATCAGGCTCCTGCCTGAACTCCTGCTTGCTGCTCCACTATCCCAGAGGGCTGGGGGGGTGGGAGGTAACTATAAAGACTCACCCCATTCTTTATTCTCAGCAATGGAAAACAAATTATCAAATGCTTCCTTTCCAGCAGGTCTGACTTTGGGGGGGGGGGACTCCAAACAATAGTAGTGAGTTTTTTGTTGAAATATTGAATGTAATCAAAGTAAAGAGAAAGTAAAGTGAAATTTATCAGCTACACAGGCGGGGTGGGGGGCTGGGGGGTGGGGGGTGGGGGGAGGTTTACTGTGGTTCTTGGTGGTAGAATATGTACAATGGTGAAGGGATGGGTGTTCAAGCATTGTGTAACTGAGACTTAAGACTGAAAGCTTTGTAACTTTCCACATGGTGATTCAATAAAAATAAATTAATTAAAAAAAATAATAAAAAAAGACTCACCCCAGCACAAGAACACTAGAAAACTAATGAGGAAAACATAGAAGCCCACCAAGCTCAATGAGCAAAAACAGTATCACTATAAATGTAAATAACACTTAAAAATCCTCAGTGTCTTTAGTGAGGATGCTCAATGAGTTCAAAGAAACGAATAGCACAGGTAGTCAACAAAGCACAAGAAAGTACTAGTCAATATAAAAGTCTACTAGTCATAAATGACAGAAATGAAGAACATGGTAGGTGATACTTAAAAAAACTCAACAGAAGCTCTGAAGAGCAGAATTTAACAAAAGCTGAGCAAAAGATCAATGAACTCCAAGATGAGGAGGAGACCCTAGGAAATACCAGAAGTTAGAAAATAGCCTGAAAACAAAATAAACAGCACCCAGAGAACTATGGAATGAGGTCAAGAGGAATTAACATAAGAATCATCGGAATCCCTGAAGAACAGGAAGGCAAATGTGATGAAGAACATCATTTTTAAAATCACCGATAAGAACTTCCTAGACCTGATTACAGGCACTGAGATCCACGAGGACCAGAGGGTCTCAGTACAAACAGACCCAACTAGGAAAACTCCAAAACATATTATACTCAAAATGACAAAATCCAAAGACAGAATACTGAGTGCAACAAGATAAAAAAAATAAACTTACACACAAGGGAAAACCCAATAGATATATAGCAGATCTATCAAATGAGACTCTCTGAGTCAGAAGAATATGGAAGGATATAGCACAAAAACTCAACAAAATGAAGACTTCACCAAGAATACTCTAACCCAGCTAGATTGTCGTTCAGATGTGAAGGAACAACTTAGTAAATTCATAACCTTGAAACCAATTCTGCAAAAAGTATTATACAAGCTCCTTTACAGGACAGGAGAAACTTTCCATCATGTGGCATTGGGCATGACACTAATGGTGCATTTACCTCTACTAGATAAAGACAGGTTAAAGATATAGCAATTCATCAACACAAATTGACTTTTATTGGTTTATTTCCTAATAATTCTATGTGTCATTCCTTTAAGTTTTACTGGGCCAAGTAATATGAAATGAAACTGTTATATGCCTGCCAAGGGGCTAAGCTGGGGTGGGGGGGAGGGAACTGGGAATATTGGTGAAGAGAAGGGGACACTGGTAGTGGAATTGGAAATGCTGTATGCCTGAAACAACTCTATTATGAACAGACTTGAAAATAAGTGTCTTAATAAACATTACTGGGGTGAAGGGGGAAATGAATGAACAAAAGAAAAAAAAAGGAAAAGAAAGGAAAATTGTGCCTGTCAAGGAAGCAGACTGGGAATCTAGGGACACGAGTGGAGGGAAGTTGAAATGTTGTACACCTGAAATTCAACTATGCTTTGTAAATAATAGTGCACTAATAAAAAGTTAATTTAACAATAAATAACTTAAAAAATTGCAGTATTAAAATTCCACTGCAATACCACTTTGCTTAGTTTTCAATCTTCAATCTTCACTGAAGGAGAGAATTACTGAAAAGTACTTGCATAACACCAGAACAACATTCAGCTGGTCCACCTGCTGAATGGAAACAAACTGGAAATAAAATGTCTGCTTTTTATTTTTTATAAGTCTACTAACATATACTAGATGTCTTGTAAATACTGGGTCACACCTTAACAAAGAGGCTAGCAGGACCTTTCCCAGGCGTCTTCCCCTGCCACAGAGAAACAGTAGGTGGCACTCTTTAGCCTGTATCTTGGATTTTAGGGGCCACAGAAACTTAATAGGCAGATTCCACGAAGCTGCTGTAATAATCAGTTTAGTCATCAGTAGTCTTATTTTAATGGATAATAGAGGACTAAACATCACAGCTAAAAATCACTAAAAGCATATTTATCATGCTTTTAATAAACAGAAGCTGGAAAATGTAAAACAAAACATCCAATGAAAGAGTTCTCTACTAAAAATACCAAGTGCTTCATTTTAATGGAGATACATAAATATACAAACAAGCACTAAGTTAGCATTAGGCAAGTTCCATAAATGATTAGAAACTTCTAAAAGCTCTCAACACACAAAGGAGGGAGCTGTGAACTGCACTACAGATGGGCACCCTTCATACCATCTTTCTGTGTTGAACTAGTATCTGTCCTCTGTAATAAATCCAATTAGGCACATTCTCACCACAGTAGGAAAAAGCATATATTCAGCATGGTGCTATCAAAAAACTGCTGCTCACGATCTAAGGAATCATTACTGCAGTCAAGACAACTAAATTCAGCAGCTGTATGTTGGATTCAGAAAAAAGCCTGCCAACTGCACTGACAAAGCAGGGAATCCAAAAACATCCTGTATTTTTTGGGGGGTCGTGGTGATATTTTTGGTGATGCTCGGCGACCATGTGATGCTGATGACCATAACCAGGGCTTCTGAATGTAAAGCATAAGCTTCAGCCCTTTGAGCTACCTCCCTAGCCCCAACCAAAAACATCCTTTTTTTTTTTTTTTTTTTTTTTTTTGCTTTTTGGGTCACACCCAGCAATACACAGGGTTACTCCTGGCTCTACACTCAGGAATTACTCCTGGTGGTGCTGGGGGACCCTATGGGATGCTGCGAATCGAACCCGGTCAGCCTCGTGCAAGGCAAACACCCTACCCGCTGTGCTATCACTCCAGCCCCCCAAAACATTCTTTTAACATGCCGCTAACAAAGCTAAGTTATGTGACAATAGTTTGAAACTCAGAGATATAAGACCAGCCACTGCTCTGGATCAGAGATCCAATTCCTAGAAGCCTTTCTCAGTTTATATGGATTACACCAAGAATTTTCATTTGTATCTGAGTTGGTTCTCTGAAAAATTTTACATTAATATAAGTCACTTATATATATTCTATGATATCCAGAAGGGACTTTTAAAAATCCTATTAATTAATGCCCCCAGAATAATTTTCAGAAGGAAAATAAATTCTCATACTTATTCTAGGAAGGTTTCTTCAATGTCCACTTTGACGCTTTTCTACCAACAGGGAGAATTTACCTGAAGCCCCTTACTTTAATAAGAGTCCTTTCCCAGCTTATGCTCTAAGACAGCAAAGCCACAAATGCCATGACTTCAAAGTCAGCAAACCTTGCAAATGCCATGGCTGTTGATCTAACGCAACACAGGCCAGACGGCAGCAGCTGGCAGCTGGCCCACCGAGTTGGCCCAATCACTGATTAGATTCATTAATCTTTTCAGTTTTCACTGCTCTTTAATTCCAATGTCATCTTTACCACTTGAATGATAAATCTGGTGACCTACTTTTCTAGGAGTGTCTGAAACAATAATGAAGAACATTTACAAAGGCAACAGTGGGTTCAATACCTTTTCATCTGTCTCTATTTAGGGTGGCCTCCAGCATTTGCCTTGACTGAACTAGGTGAATGCTATGATTACCTCATTGGGAATTCTGCAACCCTCAATGTTTCAGTGAAAATCCTCCTGTCACTAGAGAGTTTCTAACTAAACTACAGGAATGGACCAAATTCAAGGAAGAGTTCTTACAGTCTATAAACTGGAGGGAAATCAGAGAATGTGATTACAAAGGAGAACCATTGAAATCATTCCAAAATAAGGAGTGACTACATTTTTAAGGGCTGAGATGGCTCAACAGGCAGGCATACATGAGCTTTGCATTCAGGAGATTCAGTACAACCCCCAGAACCACATGGTTTCCCGCCAAGCACCCCTGGATATGATTTCCCCCCTTCAAAAAATGTTAGTATGATTTTGTGAGAACCAAGTTATTCGCTGAATTATAAAGAGAATAGATTCACTTAGATGCCACAGCATACTTGCAAGTTAAGAATACCATTCCCATTTTAGTAATAAGGAACAGACTAAGGTCAGTTAGGAAACTTAGGTGTCATAGGCAAGAGTGTCAGAAAAAAATAAACTCCAAAAATCTGCACTCACCTGGGTTCAATTGCCAGCAACACCAGAACCAAAACCAAACCCTGTGTTCCTCACCACACAGGTGAGATTATGGAGGATTATTACTTTCCATAATCTCCTTTTAGAATGGTCCTTGGCTCTCCTGCCTCTGACTTCTGAGACCTTCTGCCCAGCTTAGCCCTACCCTTCTGTAAATGCTCCCTGTCAGAGCAGAGCTCTTCCAAATGTCAGTGTTTCAATCACAAAGACAATCACATATGACTCAACTCTGTACTTACAGTTCTTACTCTCTAGAACTCATCTCTCTCAGTCCAAAGGTCAATATCTGAAGCTAAATGCAATAAGCACATTACTTTCTTACAGAATGTCAGCAGAATCTTGAAATAGTAAGACCAGTCACTTTCTATTAAATTTTTCTTATAGTTGCCAATCAACTGGTATTCTAGATGAAATAAATACTTGTATGTGACTGAAGAGCACTTTAGCAATAAGAAAGCAAAAAAAAAACGCTTAAGAGGCCAGAAAGATGGCTCAAAGGACTAAAGCATATGCTTTGCGTGTAAGAGCTTGGGTTCAATCTGCAAGCACAAGCTGCCAGTAGCCCATGGGTACCATCACGTATGTTCCAAATACAAAAAAAAAAAAATTGACTTTATTTGTCAGAAAACTTTTATGAAGTTCCTTGAACCTCCCTCCCTCCTCTCGCTTCCCAGTTAGCATGATCAAGGACAGTAGATCACAAGCAGGAGGCAGAGTGGCAGATCAAGTCGAGTGTGCACAGGGTTACTTACCTATAGACAACAGCAGGGATGCGCTTCCAGGATCTGAAGCTTGCTACACTTTCTAGTTCCTTGTCCGTGATCCAGGCAGGCACTATGAGCTCCTGTGGATAGCTACCACATAACCTAAGAGGAGGATAAAGAAGCAGTAGAGGAAGAAGAGAGGAGAGAGATACAAGATGATGCTGAATCAAGTTACTTTGGAGCTAATTAAAAGGCAACAAGACCAATACTGTGTCTTGGTCAACTCAACAGAACAGGTTGCCTAAATCTTATCCATCCATCCATCCATCCATCCATCCATCCATCCATCCATCCATCCATCCACCCATCCACCCACCCATCCATCCACCCATCCATCCACCCACCCATCTCTCTCAAGTTATGTTACTCAGGATGGGGTAGAGGGTGGGGGGTACAGTGATAGTACAACAGGTAAGGCACTTGCCTTGCATATGCCCTACCTGGATTTGATCCCTAGCAACCCATATGGTCCCCTGAGCCTACCAGGAGTTCTTCCTGAGCTCAGAGCCAGAAGTAACCCGAGTAATGCTGGTGAGCCCTCCAAAGTGGGGCGGGGGAAGGTGTTTGAAAGGCATACTCCCTCGTGGTAACAGACAAATACACAGGTCATTTCTAACTATGCAAGTGCATGGTCCACGTGTCACCTTTACCAGACCCTCAGTCTTTCCATCTATTGTCAAAGGGGAGCAATGTGAAAAAGGACAAGAGTCCACAATCTCAAGTTTCTCACAGAATACTAATGCATTCTTTGATGCTGAACCAAAAAGTATATCTAGTTATAAGTAATAGTCATAGCCTATCAGTATATAGACACAGTATGTAACACACGCCAGCCCAACTGCCCACATAATCAGTTGGGCTAAGCTAGTAATGTGAGTAAGCAATTAACTATTATTTTCTATTTAAAAAATTCAGAACTAATTACACACAAGAAAAACAAGCTGTTTCCACAGAGAAGATGCTAGTAGATGCATGATAGTCAAGTTAATGTTCTGGCAGTGTTTTGTCTGGTAAAGGTTGCTTTATATACAGGAACACTGTTTCTCAATGGACAACCGCAATGTTCCTTTTAAATAGTGAAGGCAATAATTTGTGTGCTAGGGCACACAAACACGCCACCACCCTACCAGAGCCTATGCATTAGGGCAGTTTGGCCCAAAGTGGGAGTTTCCTGTATGTTCACTAGAAGAAGTAATATTTCCATGGGTCACCAAGTGATGCCAACTAATTTGAGAATGTCTGTAGTGGGGAAGAGGCAATTTTTAAAAACAACTTATGTTTTGATGATTCTACACAGAATCTCTCTCATTCTCAATTTCCATAAGATTAGGTGCTAGCGATTTAAAAGATACTGAACCAAAGGTGGTTATGACCGGGAGTACCCCTATAAGCTTCCTAACACCACAAACTCCGAAAAACAAATTGGGACATGAGGATTAGAGTTAAACACTCTAACAAAGAGTCAGTCTGGTCCCTTTTATCATTTTAAACTTAAATGTTAATTTGGTGTTCATTCTTCCTCTGTTGTAGGGGAAAAGTTTTCCAGGTACCAAAGAGTGGTTTCAAGGTGT
This sequence comes from Sorex araneus, assembly GCF_027595985.1. Lineage (NCBI taxonomy): Eukaryota > Metazoa > Chordata > Mammalia > Eulipotyphla > Soricidae > Sorex > Sorex araneus. Next base: position 17,563,915 of record NC_073310.1, on the reverse strand, counting down.
AAGCAGTAGGCTCAAAGAAAATAAGTTCATTTAAAAATACTTTATTAAATAGGGTTTTGGAAAAGCAATGGCTTTTTAATTCAGACTTTCTTTTCAACAACGTTAACTAAATTTATTTTTTGGTTTCGTTTCTGTTTTAACTTTACTCGGTTTTATGATCACTGGATCTGTTATATTTATTGTCAGCTTCTTAAGAAGTACTAGCTATTCAAAAAAGGAAAAGAAAAAAAAAAAGAAGTACTAGCTATTCACTAGCAGATAAGCAGTTTTCACTATAGGAAAAGTGGTGAGCATGACTATAGGCCCTTTCTGCGGTTCCCAGTTCCTCCATTCTCTGACCTGTCACTGAGTATAGGCAAAGAATGGCAAATCCATAGCTCTGATTCTTCACAACACTCTGGGTTCTTAAATTCTTGGTCAACTTGTTAATTAGCTATAGTTTTTCAAATGAAAAATAAAATGCTTTGATGGTTAGCTGAAAACAGACCAGGAAAATAGTTATCATAATTTAAGGCAGCTCAAAGGACAACAGAATGATTAATGCTTCCAATACCTCTAGCTGCTGGAGGGAACGTTAAAGGAGACAGATTAATTAAAATCTTCCAGCAATTTTGTTTCACAGAAATTTGGATCACTGAAATTTCACTGATTAACTGTCCTCCTCACAAAGTACCATTTTATTGGGGGAGGGGCAGCAGTTTCCAAGCAGTGCTCAGGGAGGAGGGGGTTCTCCGGGCAAATCTTAGTCAAGCAGACTGGAAGTGTTCTTGCCTAGGGATGATCAGCATTATTACCTAAGGTTGTGTGGTGCTGCTTGGGCCCAGTGTCAGGGTTCACTAGTTCCATACCCAGTGATGCTCAGGAAGCATATGGTGCCAAACTGGGTTTGGGTACATGCAAGTACTTGCCCTAACTCCTATACTATCTCTCTCCCCCTAAAGTATCTTCTAAGGAAACAGGTAATGGCAAGTATTTAATAACGTTTATGAGGTGGGTTAGACAACATTCAGTGGTGCTCAGGGAACCACAGACAGTGCTGGGAACACTGGAGGTCAGCTACATGCATGACAATTGCCTTACCTCCTGAACTATATCTCTGGCCCAAATTTGGGGGTGGGGTGGGTGAAGGGTGACACTTAACCACAACCACTGAGGGGCTATTCCTGGCTCTGGGCTCAGGAGTAACCCCTAGCAGTACTCAAAGAGCAATTTTGGTGCTCAAGATTCAAACCTGGATTAGCAGGAGGAAAGGCAAGTGCCTTAAACTCTGTACTATCTCTCCACAGCCCAGTATTTAAATAATAACAGTCACATTTTTCAATGGTTAAATGTTCACAGCCACAAAGTTATTTACATTTCTATTATTATTATTTTTGGTTAGGGGGGCACACTGGTGATGCTTAGGGCTTACCCCTGGTTCTGTGCTCAGCGATCACTCCTGGGGGGGGGGGCTTAGGAAACCATATGAAATGCCCATATGTCCTACCTACTGTACTACTGCTGTGGCCCCACAAAGTTAGTTTTAGATCAATGTATTAAAATCTAGTTATATTTATATTTAAACCTAATTATATTTAAACCTAGTTCATAGGAGCTGGAGTGAAAGTACAGTCATAACTAGTTCCTAAGTTTTTTTATCACAACTTATGAGATCACTGATCCTACCTCTAAGCTGATATAAAATGATGAGAACAAGTGAAACCAGCTACTTACAAATGAACAAAACATCTAAACATGCATGTGCCAAGTAGAAGAGAGTCCTGGACACAGCAGAAAGGTCGGTCCCAGAAGCCTGTTAAGTAAGGACCACTTTCCACTCCAGTGACAACAATGAGAACAAATGGTGCAAACAGCACTCTGAAGACTGTGCATGTATTTAGATTTAATAAGTAAAACTCTATTTGAAAAGTCTAAGTTCAAATTGTCCACCACATAAGGACTGGCGTTTCTGTAAAGATGTTGACAGTTCAATACAATCCACACGGGCCCTTACAACTTACTTATACTTCTCATTGATGTTGGAAATCCTCCAAGCATTGTTCATGTCAAAACCCATTCGCTCCACTTCATTTTTGAACCTTGATGTTACATGCTCCCCTAGAAGCCAAAGATAGCAAAAGGAAGAAATGGGTATCATTTTGCAAAAGAAATGAAATAAAAGCATCACTGCTCTGACTTTTTTCCCCCAAAGATGAGTATTAAATGCACAATAAAACAACATACTTAGTTTTAGCTAAAAATAACTGTCAGGTTAAGACTATAAAAATTAATTAATTTTAATCAAGAATTAAGCTATTTCACTTAGTTGCTTCAATTCCAAGGTAAGTTCCACTGTGCTTATTTTATATAGGATGAAACTGAAAGAAAAGAATTATGACACTGACCCTGGTTCAGTCCTGGGAACATCACATACTCTACCCTGAGCACTGCCAGAAATGATCCTTGAGCACAGAGACAAGAAAAAGCCCTGAGCACTGCTGGTATAGCTCAAAAACCAAAATCAAAACAGAACACACAAAAGGAAAAACAAAGAATTATGGCAGGTCTGTCTAGTCCTAAAATCTGTGTTTACACAGGCTACTTTCTTATTTCTTCCTCTCTCTGATCAATGATTCATGTAACAGTTAAAATTGGCTCTCAGGCTTGACCTGAGAATCATCTCTTTCTTAAACAAATGAGTGCAGCTTCCACATATGTGGTTCTGCCCTGCCCAGACTCATGTTTCCAGGCAAATCCCCCCCACCCCCCATGAGATATAAGGAACTGCTTCCTCTCTATTTCCCTTCTCCTACCAGGGCCCCCATGCTTGAGGAATAGTGCACCAATGAGGGGCCTCGTCTTTTGTTGAGACCCTCAGGGAGCTGAAAAGCAACTAAGCTGGACTTTGGGGGAGGCTGTAAAAGGGTAGGCTGGGGAAGGCTGAGCAGGAAGAGGGTCTGGGATGGAGAGGTGAATAAAGGGGAAAAAAAGTAAAATCAACAGTAGTATCAATCTAAAACTCTTATGGGGAGGGGCACATCTGGCAATGCCCAGGACTTACTACTGGCACTCTGCACTCACGGATAGCTCCTGACAGTGCTTGCGACCTATGGGATGCCAGAGATCAACTAGGGTAGGCTGCATGCAAGGCAATCGAGCCCTACCCACTGCACAATAGTTCTGGCCCCTCAAACTAGAACACTTATGATAAATCCTCTGTGTCAGATTTCAGAACTGAGAGCTTTCTGGGTTTTGTTGTTGCTGTTTTGTGGGCCATTCTCAGCAAAGCCCAGGAATCAGCCCTGCTGGTGCTCCGGGAAGCACATGTGGTGCTCCGGGGATCGAACTGGGGTGAACTGCAAGCAAGGGAAGTGCCGTAATTCCCAAACTCTCTCTCCAGCCTCAGCTTTCTAGATTTTAAGAGGGTGATGATGTTTTATTAGATTAATGCTCTTTAAAAGAATTTTCTTAATCAAGCATTAATATTTCTATATTGAGATATATGAATAATCCACACCAAAAAAGCCAGAAATAACTCCATGTGAATTTAGAACAAGTGATTAAACAGAAAAATATTTCAATTATGAGATTTCAGAATAAACACCATAAAACTCTAAAAGTGATGAGTACACATAGGAACATCAACCCAAACACATGCAATCTGTCTATACCTGGCCTAATAAATTTGGGTTACTCTTCCTTAATTTAACAAGTAACAAAGGCAGAAATTAACTTATCATAAGTATAAATCTAAAGTAGTTTTCTTCCCTAGGGAGACAGAGTGCTAGGATAATAACATTAGGCAAAACCAAAGTTGGGTAGAGAGAAGTACAATGGATAGGGGAACTTGCCTTGCACCCAGTGAACTAAGGTTCAATCCCCAGCACCTCATGTGGTGCCTTAACACCTTCAGAAGTGGTTCCCTGAGCTCAGAGCCAGGAGTAAGTCTAAGCATAGCTGGGTGTGGCCCAACCCCGCCCCCATACCAAACAAAATTAAACAGTACCCCTAATATACAAGTTGAAAAATAAATGCTAGTGGGAGCTAGAAAAATCCACAACAACAAATAAAAACACAAAACAGCCTACTTTAGTGATCAAAGTACAAAGTGTTGCAATCTATGGAAGAGGAACTTCAGGAAACAACAATCAGTTGAACCAAGCACAATTTTATAAAACTATTTTCCACTTAAACTCCTTTTCTTGAGCTTAAACTAGGTATTATGTTTCTTGAAAAAGAGCTATAAAAAAGATTAGCTTCAGAGAAACAGGAAGAAATAATCAGCTGGGTCTGTCCCATTCTGGAAAAACTGTAGAAGTGATAGAGACTTCCAATTAGGAAAAAGCTGTCTTAATTGGGGTGCCATCTGTTAACAAACTGCAAAGATTATGAGACCATTAAGAATGCTAAACAGAGTCTGGATGTAGCTGAGTGACAGAACACATGACACCTTGTATGTATGGGGCCCTGGACTGGAGCACTGGCCAAAAACAAAAGAAAATGCTACACAGGTAAACAGGGAATCTTTAACTCAGAATCCCAATGAGAAAAAAGGGGGAGGGGACACAACGGTGGTTACTTCAAAGTTTATTAATTAATAAAAAGATCTTTCCCACACTGGGATACAAAATCAAGTCTCTGCAAAAGTCAGGTTCCAGCTCCAATTCCAGTTCCACCTATGGTCTACCCAAGTCAATCAGGAGTGATTCTTAGAACAGAGCCAGGAGTAAGTTCTGAACATGACTAGTGTGGCCCCAAATACCAAGTTTCTGCAAAAGGTACAAGGTACTTCATAATCTTTTACATTAACATTTCTTTAACAAAAATACAGATAACGGAAAAAGAATGCAATAATTTTAATATACTGAGAGTCAGAGAAATACTGTGGGGGTTAAGTCAGGGTTCCCCTCTTCGAGGCATCCCCACCACCTGCCCTTTGCATTTAGCTAACCCCAATTCAAACCCAGAACTGCATATGCATCACTGTATCACTGTCATCCCGTTGCTCATCGATTTGCTTGAGCGGGCACCAGTAATGTCTCCACTGTGAGACTTGTTACTATTTTTGGCATATCAAAATCACCACGGGTAGCTTGCCAGGCTCTGCCGTGTGGGTAAGATACTCTCAGTAGTTTGCCGGGCTTTCCGAGGGATGGAGGAATCGAACCCGGGTCTGCCACAGGCAAGGCAAACGCCCTACCACTGTGCTATCACTCCAGCCCTTGCATCGCCAGGAATAATTTCTGAGCACAGCCAGGAGTGGTTCCCAAATAATCATCACCATCACTAACAAAATACCACCATTACTACCAGCAATTTACTACACTGAACCACTGCCAAGAGCAGGACTTAAATTCATTATACAGAGCATGAAATTCTGAACCACACACAAGTACAGAGCTAAGGATATGTTGAGGGAGTATATTTACATTAAATGTAAGTATAAAAAATCTGTTATTTAAAATTGCTTAAAAACAAAACAAATTTTAATTATCTTTGTGTCCTCTAAGTAGTACTTTTCTTGACAGAGAATTAGCTCAATGTGGCGAGTCCAGAGTTCCCCCACATGGTCCCCCTACACCCAACCAAGTACCACCAGGAGCAATTTCTGAGCATAAAGTCAGAAACAAACAACAATCATGACTCCCCCCACCCCCCACCAAGCAAAACAAAAACTATAAAACAGTCTTTTTTTTTTTTTTAATCCCAGGGCAGGTGGTGGGGATGCCTCGAAGAGGGGAACCCTGGCTTAGAGTTCAGGAGTGACCCCGGCCCGCTGATAGTGCCTGCAGAATCATATGTGGTAGCAGGGATTCAAACTGGAGTCAGCTACATGCAAGGCAAGTGTCTCAGACCCTGTCCACGCTACACCAGCCCCACATTTCAAGTACACTGATCCCCCTCAACAGACCTCTGATACTCACAAAAGCAACTGCCTCTTAATACAGCTGCCAGAACACAGGTACCGGTCTAACAGTGTAAAAAGGTTGAAAAATCCCTGCTCTAGAGCAGTGACTTCAGAAACTCTGAAACTCACCATCACAACCCACAGAAATTAATCATTTTATATCACAATTCAATATAACCTGTTTTATTTACTGTGTGGGGGTGGAGGAGAGACTGGGCCCACTCTTTGTAATTCTCAACTAACCAGTTTAGCAGTTTAAAGCAAGGGTACAAGGGTACAAGGGTACCTGTGGTGCCAGCAATTACTCAGACCATTCCAGCACACTCCAGCATGCTCTGGAGCCACCAGGTCTGTATCCGGTGATACTCAGGAGATTATGTTATGCCAGTGATCAAACTGAGGCCATCCAGGTTCAAGGTATATGCCCAACCCTTTGTGCTCTCTCTCCAGTCCAACCTATGTTCTTAAAAAAGAATTTCACAAAACAATACCTACTCTTTATATGAGGTGCTTTATGAGGCATTTCAGTGTAAGATGCCTCTTGAAATTTTCTATCCTAAATGTTTCATCATTTTAAAATTTGACTCCATGACTGACTTACAGAATAACATAAACTATACTTCAAAAACTCATTGTCTGAAAAAAAAATCTAGCAGCAGACCTTGCATACATGAGTAACTCAACTGTTTTTGGCCAAATTATGTTAGAAGTTCATTTATGTTTATTCAGCCAGAAAACTGAAATGTCAGGCACATCTATTGCTGAAATTCCCTTAAGAATAACCCCTCTCTGGTTGATGTGATGCAGCATCATGAATTTCTGAAACATTAATTTTAACACTATTGGGCAAAGTATACCAACTTGCATTCCTAAAACATTAATTCTTTAATTATTTATTGTAAACAATGCCTAAATTCTATTTTAAAAACCCTCTCAGAATACTAACTTTATGTTGATTCAGCATTAGATGTGCCATATTATCCCTAATTTAAGTATTAGAATAAGGTTGTTGTCTGGGTTTCTCTTTCCATTTCAAACCTTCTAAGCTGTCTGACTCGTCCCCAAATGCAGATATGTACTTTTTCAGTATTTAACATTTCCTATCTTACAGTCTGGCAATTGTTGTTTTAGTGGAATGAAAACTTTTTAATGAGTCCCTCTATCATAACTATAGTGTCAACTGGCACTCTAAAATTTTTTTCCCAGTATCGTAGAGATAGGACTGAACACATGCATTGCATGCAGGAATATTGAGTTTTAGCCCTGGCACAAAATGGCCTTCTAAGCACCACAGGGAGTCACCTCTGAGTGTGACTGGGTCTGACCCTAGGGGGACAAAAGTCCTGCCCCATCCCCATCCCCTGATAAGCATAACTCCCTGGCTGATTCTTAGTACTGAAGTTAAAAATCACACACAGCTTAAAAGTTCTAGGACAGAAAAGGTCCAGACTCTTACTGAGGATGAGGTAGAACAATACTATCAGAGTTAAGAGAAGGCAAGTACTAGTCCACCCAGATGTTCAAACATGGAGGGAAGTATCTCTTTTTTTTTTCTATAAACAAAGTTCTAGTACTAGACGCTTACTTAGTGGGCTATGCTCAACCTCAAAAAATAGATTCTGTTAGCAAAGGCTCTTACTTTTATACTAAACAGACATCTGCACAGCAGTATAAAACCCAGCCGTATGATGTCCAGGGTGAAAGGATGTGCTTAATGGGCATTTCACAGTGGAGTTCAGAGAGTTGGCCCTGATGCTAACAGCCTAACTGAATTACCCAGTAATCTACCAGGACTCCAGAGTAATTACTCAAATATGGAATATATCAAGAATATATATAAACCAGCTATAATGAGAACAAAGTTGAAAACTACAAGAGCATATAAGCTTTTAGTTCATGACTTTTTGAGGGTTCGGTCTTCTGGATGAAGTAATGCAATGGTAAAAGGGGGGAATGCCTAGATTATCCTTGGTCCCAGAGTATAGGGAGAAGGAAAGAAATCAAGTGGCTGGGGGAGAAGGTACTGATGAGAAGCAACATAGGATGGGATAAAGGGGATTCAGGTACATTGGCGACAAGAAATGATAGGAGTTAAATGTCCAAACCACAGTCAGTAACACTGAAACCATGAGACCCAATCTTTAACAAACTAAAAAAGTTGTCAAGATGGAAGACTGTGGTGAGAGAAAAGGAGATGGAACCTAGGAACACTGGTAGAGGTAAGCTGACACTGATGGAGGGATTGGTGCTGAAACATTGTAAGTCTGAAATCCAACTATGAGTAATTTTGTAAGTCAGTGCTTTATTAAATTTTAAAAAATTACAGTTTGGTCTTTCTGTAGCCTCTTAACAAAATTTTGCAAAGCTTTTCAAAAAAGAGTTTCACAGTTAAATTCCAGTAGCAAAGTTAAGACTTCTTTCAAAGCACATAAAGACCTTGACCTGTGGTCATAGTACTGCTGGCTTAATTATTACAGGTTCAAGAATCAGAAATTAAGCATTTATAAATTAAAGCTATAACATTCCTATTTCCTTCTTCTCTGGCACATTCTACTCTTAATATGGTAGGCAGAGAGGGATACATAAAAGATTTCATTAACTGATGAAAGATTAACCTCCACCCTGCAGTCTATATTTGTGATCACATGTGTTCGGGCAGATTATTCAAGACATCACTCTGAAACATCTTATGCTACCTCACCCCTAAAGATGACATAAGAATGTTGTGGTCTGCTATACTAATATCTGCTAAGTAACTATATAGCCATCACCAACATTCACTATTAGTGAATGGATCTGGAAGAACAACATGCCACTATTTTGCCAATAATAATGAAATAAGTAAAAAGAAAAAAATGTACATAAGAAGTTCAAACCAAGTCCTAAAGTACAGAGTCCATGTGAGTGGGGGTGGATATAGTCTATTTCATTACAGACAAAAGATAAATGTACAAAAGATAGATGTATAAGGATAGATGAAGTTCCAACCGACCAGTTATGATGGCATTACCTAACACATGAATAATCTCCAAGCACTTTCACAAACACTTTTGAGTGTTCATATGATGTACACAAACATTTACTGAATTGAATTCTCCAACATTAGTAGATTTTATTTTCAGAAAAATCAGATTAGCTTCAGCAAGTGTAACAATTAACAGGGGAAACTGAAACATGGAGAGGACATACAGCTTAACCAGTAAGAAAAAAAAATTTCTGAACAGTAAAAACATATGTTTGAATTTCAAATTTTCAAGTTTCTAAATATTGTTAATAACGGTTTCATGCATAAATGTTCCAACACCACACTTCCCAGAGTATCCCCAAGACTTACCCCACACCCTAGTCCAACCAGAGTTAAGTTCAGTTCAGAGAAATAATCACAGGTTCTGTAGCATTTGGCCATTTGTTATTTCCTTACTCTGTCTTTAGATCCCACATATGAGAACTATAGTTCCATATCTGTCCCTTTCCTCCTTCACTCAGCACTTCATATTCTAGTTCCATGACCTTAGTGGAGTCACCTGACCCCTTGGACCTGTTTCATAATCTATGAAATAATGGGCTACAATAGATAATATATGACTTTAACAATCTGAGGATAACAAAAGGCTACTTTATTCATCACTCTCTTTTCCACCTTTTGTACCTTTTTGTTGAGATTTTGCTCGGTCCAAAGTTTTGTTCCCATTCTCTAATAAATGAAATCTTAGTTATCCTTCAAAGCCTATTTAAAATCCACTTCTAATGTGAAGTGTTTCCAAATGTATGCAACATTCACTGCTACTTTAGACTTCCATTAACACACATCAAGCCTTATTATATACTAGTTTTTAAACCAAACCAATTATGATGCAACTAGATTACTACTAGAAGGCAGAAAATAAAAGTGAGTGATGAAGCTTAGAGTCTAAGATTTAAATGACTGGTGGACAACATGTTAGGTACTCCATAAAATATGTATTGTATACATGAATGCTTACATGCTTAATTTCATGTTAAGGGTACACCAAGCAGTAGTTCAGTAAGACTTCTATATGTAAAAATAACAAGAAAAAGACATTTTTAGAAAGGCCTACCTGGTCTGCACAGATCTCCATGTTGTTCTTTTTCACTGGCATAGACCTCCATACACCAAGCATGGTATGCGAATGAGAAGAGATCTTCTATTTTAGCGGGTGGTCGGATTGCATTGTTCAGTCTCTTAAGCCACTCTTGACATTGCTCAAAGGTTGAGAACTGACACCTTAGTGAAGTCAGACCAGTATGAATGTAATCAGAAGACAACTGACAAAGAAGCCTAAGTGGAGCCACCATTTAATGGGGGTCTATCCACAGTGAAGACACAACTACAGTCAAGACAGCATCTGAGGTATCATTATGTATTAGAAATAAAGGTAGGACAAATCTTAACCAATAGTGTAAATACATTTCCAAAAACCAAACATAGAAACTTTGAACTAAAAATATCTCCTACACTGTAATGTTTTTAGTTGAATTACCATATTGTAACATTTTTAGCTGAATTACCAGATTGTAATGTTTTTAGTTGAATTACTGGTGAGACACAGTTACAAAGTTGCTCATGATTAGATTTCTGTAATACAATGTTCCCACCCATCCCTTCACCAATGTACATTTCCCACCACCAATGTCACCAGTTTCCCTCCCACCAGCCTCCCTTCACCCCCCTGGTACTACCTGCCCTCCCCTGCCCTACAGCCTGCCTTGATGACAGGAACTTTTTCATCTTTCTGGCTCTCTCTCGAGCATTCTCTCTGAGGCAAATATCACTCTCATACCCAAAGCAGACAGAGATGCCACCAAAAAAAGGGAATTACAGACCAATATCCATGATGAACACCGATGCAAAGATCCTCAACAAAATATTAGCAAATAGAATCCAACAACTTACCAAAAGATCATACACCATAACAACGTACGATACATCCCAGGGGTACATGGACATTATTAGCAAGTCAACAAACATAATTATGAAAGTAAAATGACAGTCATTCTTGTCTATGAAATTTGATTCTACTTCAAAAGTTTTGTGGTTGTCTCTCTCAAAACACAGGTTTAAACTGGGGGTAAGTGCCTCAAGCAAATCAACAGTACTGCAGGGCAAGCGTATAAGCAGCCTGCTGGTGCCTTCAGGCTTTATGATACCCCAAAATTGCCTCTGCACCTCTAGCCAGACCCCCAACAACTCAGGACCAAGTTTCCCAAGATTAGGTATGTGGGAGCCGTGCCCATAAACCACCTCTCACTCAGCTATACAAGCTCATTTATCTGCCTTGCTTCAGAGACCTATAAATAAATCTCCAAAGAGATTAAAAGCTGTGGGCTGGAGCGATAGCACAGCGGGTAGGGCATTTGCCTTGCACAAAGCTGACCCAGGTTTGATTCCCAGCATCCCATATGGTCCCCTGAGCACCGCCAGGGGTAATTCCTGAGTACAGAGCCAGGAGTGACCCCTGTACATCACCGGGTGTGACCCAAAAAGCAAAAAAAAAAAAAAAAAAAAAAAAGAGAGAGAGAGTGAGATTAAAAACTGCAGTTAATCTCGGACCTATGCAAGGCACAACAGACGGGGTAAACTGGAGGGGGGCAGGTCAACCTGGTGCCTGCCCAAGCAGAACCCCCAGCATCCACTTGCTTCTACAATTCAAAATCGCTGCCATGCCCCTGGCCAGACTCCACGATCTCAGGATGGACCTCACTGAAATAGAATCTGCTAAAAATTCAGGTATGCGGGTTTTGGGATTGAAATCTCCAAGCTTTCTTGGGGTCGGGATGGGCTACCTCCTCTGACCTCCCCCTGTACTTTCCCGAAGCTGATAAAAAATACTGAATGCCCTGAACAAACACGATGACGTCTTACTACCTGTACTGCAAACCAATAATGCACAAAAGGAGAGCGAGACAGAAGAAAGTGCATGCCATAGCAGCAGACTGGACGGCGTGGGAGGGAGGAAGAGGGATGGGGGAGGGGGGAAAACAGGGGACACTGGTAGTGGGAAATGTACAGTGGTGGAGAGATGGATGTTGGATCACTGTATGACTGAAACCCAATCATGAATAGCTTTGTAATGATCTATCTCACAGATAGTCAATAAAATTAAAAGAAAAAAAGGTTTAAACTATTATAACCATGTTAATTAAACTACAATAAATATTTAATAGAAAAATATTTTGAAAACCATATAGAAGATTTTTGTTTTGTTAAAAGGTCAAGCCCTCAAAAGTCATTTTTGACTAGTTAAGAATAATTTCAAAATGTGTCTACATTATAATTAGAACCAGTAACTTTAAATTCAAAATTAGATGTTTTGAGGGCTGAAATGTAGCTCAGTGGTAGAGTATATGCTTTGCATGCATAAAGTCCTAGGTTCAACGCATGGCACCTTCCTATCCAATGTGTTGGCATTGTATGTCTGCATATGCGTGTGCCACACACACAGAATCATTTCATCTCTGACATAGCAGAAAACAAAACAATTCTGGGGCTGGAGTGATAGCACAGCGGGTAGGGCGTTTGCCTTGCACTCGGCCGACCCGGGTTCGATTCCCAGCATCCCATATGGTCTCCTGAGTACCGCCAAGGGTGATTCCTGAGTGTAAAGCCAGGAGTAACCCCTGTGCATCGCCGGGTATGACCCAAAAAGAAAAAAGAAAAAAAAAAGAAAACAATTCTGTTATACATTATAATTTTCAGTAGATTTAACTAAGGTTAAAATGATTAGTACAAAAAAAAAAAGACCTTTCAACTGCGATGCTAAAGCTGAGTATTAATAAGTAAGCTTTTTAAAATGAGAGCTGTAGCTAGTATATATCAAAAGCAAACTAAAACTCAACAGCTAAAAATCAACTTAAGTTTTTACCTTAAAACCAAAGAGGTAGAGGAGGCAAAAAAAAAAAAAAAAAAAGTGGCTTAAATCTCTCCTGTCTCAATCAATGTGATCATCAAATGCCAACACACACTATTTACTGGCATTTCAAACAGGTCAGCAATGAGGTTAAAAACTTTGGGAACTTAAAATCAGTGGAGTTGCTAGCTTTCAACATAGTTTTGCAACTATTAAGTTGTAGATTATATCAGAAAACCATTAATGAATGCTAAATCTATGAAGAAATTTGACATGGTATATATAAATTATATAGTGTCTCCCATAATTATAGCTGAAAAGGGAAAAAATAATTATACAGAAGCAATGTGATACCCTTGATATGAATGATAAAAATCAGTAAGACTGGGGGTTGGAGTGATAATACAGTAGGAAGTGGGTTTGACTTGCACATGGCTGACCCGGGTTCAGATTCCTGGCATCTCATATAGTCCACTGAGCACTGCAAGAATAATTCCTGAGTACAAAGCCAGGAATAATCCCTGAGCATAACCGGTATGGCCTTAAAACCAAAATAAATAATAACAAAAACAGTACAACAGATGAACACGGTTTTCCCAAAATACACTAAAAGGGATATAATTTCATATACAGCTAAGTGTGCATGACTTCAAATTAACCATAAGGAAACACTAGCAATACAATATGATTAACGTTCTGTTATAATAAAATATGTGGGCTAGAGAAATATTAAAATTGCCTTGCATGTAGCTCTAGCACCTGCAACCCTGGTTCAAATCACCTGCACAATAAATGGTTCACTGCACACCAGGGGAGATTCTTGAGCACAGAACCAGAAGCAGTCTTTAGCATCATCATGTTGTGGCCCACAATTAAGTTCATTTAATTTAATTCAAAACTGGGGCCGGAGACGCAGCTCAGCAATAGAGAGAACACTTGTGTTATGTATGTGAACCTCTGCGTTGGAACCTTTGCACAGCAAAATAGTTTTCTTCAAAATCTGAATGCCATACAACATCCCTGTTTTTTTTTTTTTTTAATATTCCAGGGCAGGAATAATGTACCTAGACAGACAGTAGAGCAGGTAGTGCACTTGCCTTGCATGTGGCCTACTTGGATTTGATGCCTGGCACTACATAAGGTCAAGGGAATATAACTGGGAGTATTTCCTGTGCACAGAGCCAGGAGTAAACACCAAGCACCACCAAGCACCAAAACAAAACAATAAAGTTTCAGATTAAAAAGGCCTATAGAATCATGGCAACTATATGAAAATTTTAATGTTTTGTTGTTGTTGTTTTTGTTTTGGGGGAAGCCACAGCTAGCAGTGCTCAAGGCTTACTCCTGGTTCTACATTAATGATTACTACTGGAGGGAGTTGGGGAACCATGAGGTGCCAGGGATCAACTTACATCAGTTACATGTAAGGCAAGTGCCCTACTCACTGTACTATAGCTCCGGCCCCTACATGAAATACTTGATCTCCATTAGATCCTATTCTGAATAAGTGGGATTAAGTGGAATGTCAGTAAAGTCATCATTAAATCAACTGACAAAAATTGGAACATGGATTAGATATAGGTATTATGAGTATAAAATTATGAAGTTAATGGTATTGTGGTTATATTATGGTTATATAAGAAAATATTCAAATTCTTTTGTTTTGAAGCCAAACCAAGCAACGTTCAGGGGATGCTCTGGCTCTGCACTCAGGAATTACTCTTAGTGGCACTCAGGGGACCATGTGCAATGCTAAGAATTGAACCCGGGTTGGCTGCATGCAAGCAAATGCCCTACATGCTGTACTACTGCTATATACCCAATTCTTAGGAAAGCACGCTGAAGTAGTTCAGGATACAGAGCCATGATTATGCAACTTACTTTTAGATAGTTCTGAAAGTTTTCTCTTTCCCCTTGCTCACTTGACCCCAGCCCCAATCTCCACTCATGCCCCACACAAAGACCCCTAAAAATAAGACAAATGGTGTACAATGTTATAAATACTAATGTTCCTTATATTATCTTTGTATTTTGTAAACTGGAAACTGAGTGATAGCACAGCGGTAGGGTGTTCGCCTTTCACATGACTGACCTGTGTTTGATTCCTCTGCCCCTCTTGGAGAGCCCGGAAAGCTACCGAGAGTATGGCAAGCTACCCGAGGAGTATTGGATATGCCAAAAACAGTAACAATAAGTCTCACAATGAGAGACGTTACTGGTGCACGCTCGAACAAATCGATGACCAACGGGATTTCCAAATTTTAGAACAAAACTGCATACATCTTGGGGCTGGAAAGATAGTATAGTGGGTAAGGCCACTGCCTTGCATGTATGTTAACTGGGTTCGATCCCTGGCACCAAATGGTACACCAAGCTCATCCATCAGGAGTGATGCCAGAGCACAGAGCCACGAGTAACCTCTGAGCACCACCAGGTGTGGTCAAAAATAATTTTACAAAAAGAAGAAAAAAGTGCACAGCTTTTAAAAATAATTTTACAAAAACAAGAATAAAGTGCACGTCTTTCAACATATCAAAAATATTGTCTGGAAAAATCTAAATTATTCCAGACATTGTTTGAAAAATATGCCTAACAGGGTTATTCCTAAAAAGTGATTTTTCTTACCAAACTATATAGTCATCCTTTAAAAATATTTTTCTAAAGGGAACCTAAGTGACAGTACAATGGGTAGGGTGTTTGCCTTGCACACAGCAGACTCAGGTTTGATCCCCGACATCCCATTTGGTCACCTGAGCACTACCAGGAGTAATTCCTCAGTGCAGCACCAGGGTAATACCCAAGCATCGCTGGGTATGACCCAAGACTAAACAAAATAAATATAAAAATTACACATATATACTTAAATAGCATCATAAACATGCACACACCTGATAACTTTGCAGTCTTTGCACGTCAGATGAAGCTGAAATATATCTCGGCATTCAACACTTTCTATAAGCTGTAATGGAACCTGTAATTTAAAAAGATGAAGTCTTTTTAGTCAAAGAGGCATTGACCCTGCATTTCTTCAAAGTGTCCCACAAAAGCAATCAGTAGCTCTAGAGGGGAAGACGTACAAAGAACTGCAGGTTTACCTGGCTGCATCAGTCATTCTCAAGTGGTTAACTACTAAATTAGCTTCCTGTTACCTATCTTTAAGTGAGTGGCCTAAAGTCAAGTCATGGCATGAAGACAAGAGGTGGTGCCAGGGAAATCTATTTATCTTTCAGGTATCAAACCGACAAGTTTTATATCTTACAAGTGGCTGTATTTTGAAGTGACAATGAAACTGAGGGAATTAGGATCCTATCTTGTTTAAAGAAAATTACTATTAGTCAGACTATTTGTTGTTTGTTTTGTGTTAGTACATGAGCTTTCTAAAAAAGACCAAAAGTCTGACCTGCCTACAAGTCATACAAAATAGAAAACAGGTCAATGGCTGAAGGTCATGATCTCTCTGCTCAATGTAAGAATGGAGGAGGACAGCACAGACTACACATAGTAGCCAAAGGTTTTTTAATTAGCTATGTCTGATATAATAGATGGGGAGCTATGCCCACCAAGTGGGGTTTGTAGCATGAGTAGGCTTGACTGGATCTCTCGGCCTTTCTGTTAAGTTGGACAGTGAAGAGGGATCAGAGAAGAGAGATATAGAAAGGAAAACATCTGAAGAGTGTGACAAATCCTCAAGTTGACATGATAATCCTCTCAACCCTCCCAAACTTGTCCTGACTCATCCCACAACTTCAAAAAGCCATTTTCTAAACCTTCCCACTGTCTTACTCCTTTAAGGAGTGGTAGACTACTGTCTCTTGCACCATATCATGCCCAGGAAATATGTGACTCTGGAAGTTACAAGTAGCATCCCAACAGTTCATACTTAGTCTGAGAAGAGGGAAGTATCCCCTCCAACAAAGGAATAAGTGAGTGCTACCTGCACAGTGAGGCCTTCATGTTAGCTGAGCCAGCTGCAGAAAGTCTTCCTACAAACCCTGTGCCAGTCAGCAGAGAACTCTCAAAATAAGGTTAAGGGGATCTAAAAGAAACCAAGTACCGGATGTTTGGGACAGGGGAAAGATTAAAAAAAAAAGACACTGGAGCAATAAGAGAGGGAAGCAAATTACTACTGAGATAAATTCTGAGAGTTTCTGCTGAAAACTAAAGTTATTGATTCCAACTCTATTATGCACAAAATAGCTTTACAGTCTTAACTAAACTAGAATAAGAGAAAGATTAACAAGCTGTATTTATGTGCTGGGGAAGAGAGGTAGGGTAAAAGTGGGGAGGTGCATATAGAAGGGCAGTTTGTATTTTTAAGTTCTTAAGCCTAAGGTACTAAAACAAATTGCAACAGATAAAGCTAAAAATTCTTCCAAAACCTATATATTTAAGAAGGAAAAAGTGTGTGTTGGGGGGGTGCAAATTGTAGAGGGAGTATAGAATATGAAAAAGATAAAAATTAGAAAATGACACTGACACCTTCTCAAACCAGTTCTCCTGTAACAGATGGGGTGGGGGGGAGGGGGAGAGAGTACCTCCAGCAGTGCTCAAGGGACCATATGGGATGCCAGAGATTGAACCTCATTCAGCAGCATGCGAGGAAAGCGTATTTCCTGCTGTACTGTAACTCTATGACAGATTCTCATACTGTTGTTTTTATTTTTTAATTTACCTTTCCCTCCTCTCACCTCCCACAACACCAGCCCCCACCTATCTCTACCCCTCCCCCAACCAAAAAAATAGAAACAAAAAGACTGGCAGACTGGCAAGAGGCCTGAGTCTACTTAGAAACTCTCAGAAATTCAGAAAAATCTCTATTTCTAAAATCTTGCCTAGTTCCTGACCTCCCTGGATGAGCTTCAAATTCTTCTATGTATATATTGTCAGTCTCTGCTTCCTGAAACTTGGACCATCACAACACTGGAAGTCACAATGTGGGAAGTCACGGGCAGAGAGAATGGGAAAAGTCTGGGGTGGAGCAGAGTGAGCTTTATTACGTCTACATTAAGAAACTGTTCTCTCAGCAGTTACTTGCATCCCAGGTCCCTATGAGTGACAGTTCCTTACAGCAAGAAAATTTGCAAACAAAGCGATCTGCTGTTCAGGGAAGGGGAGGGTCAGTCTGTGCTACTCTGTTACTTTAAAAAAAAAAAAAGTTAAATTTGACATCCTTTTTATTGGAGCAAATGTCTGTGACAACACTTTCAGAAGAGAAATGAAACACCTGAGAGCATCCAAAAAACATCTGCTATCTAAAATGCACTCAATATACAAGTTCTTATGAATTTTCACATGGCAAGTAAACTTAAATGTTGGTTACAAGTATGCAAGCAAACAAAACTACCAAGTGTACTCCTCCTAGATAAGAAAAACAAAAGATTTTAATATTCATGCAGATATCACATGCAGAGAAGTTTAAAATGTAGCAAGAACTCATCTATGGTATATAGAATAACAGAGTGGGAGACTAACACCCAAGAACTGTAGAAATAAGTACCAGGAGGTTGACTCCATGGCTTCGAGGCTGGCCTCACGTTCCGGGGAAAGGTCAACTCAGAGAAGCGATCACCAACTACATTGTAGTCGAAGGCCATGTGGGGGAAGGGAGTTGCGGGCTGAATGAGGGCTAGAGACTGAGCACAGCGGCCACTCAACACCTTTATTGCAAACCACAACAGCTAATTAGAGAGAGAAAACAGAAGGGAATGCCTTGCCACAGTGGCAGGGTGGGGTGGGGGGGAGATGGGATTGGGGAGGGTGGGAGGGACACTGGGTTTACGGGTGGTGGAGAATGGGCACTGGTGAAGGGATGGGTTCCAAACTTTGTATGAGGGAAGTATAAGCACAAAAGTGTATAAATCTGTAACTGTACCCTCACGGTGATTCTCTAATTAAAAATAAATAAATTTAAAAAAAAATAAAAAAAAATAAATTCCAAAAAAAAAAGTTAAAAAAAAAATGTAGCAAGAACTGGGGTATATATAAAAGAAAATTATTTTATAACAAATAACCTTTTTCATTCTTTTCTCCCCTTAGAGTCCCTTTCAATGCTTTGTCCAGAGATAGCTCTAAAAAGACAGAACAATGGGTTGGAGAAATAGAACATCTGCTAAGGCACTTGCCCTGCACATGGCCCAACCCAAGTTCAATCTCCAGCACCACAGAGTCCCCCAAGTCCCCACCAAGACTGAGTCCTCAGCATAGTCAGGAGTAAACACCTGAGCACTGACAAAAAATAATAAAATAAAAATGATTAAAAATAATTTTTAAAAATTAAACAAGACAGTACTGGGGCCAGAGATTGTTCAAAAATTTGTGACTAATTATCTGCAATTGAAAGGCCCAGGTTTGAGCCCCCGGTACTGTATGGTGCCCCAAGAGATAAGACAGGAAGTAGTCCCTAAGCACTCCAAGGTATGGCCCAAAAATAAAATGGACAAAAAACTAATCTCCTTTTTATACACTTAACCAAAACATACTCTAAGGTTCTCTAAGGCAGTGTTCTTCAGCCTTTTAATACGAGCAGACAGGCATCTGTCCTACATACTGGTCTACTCCCAACTAGCAGTTATAACCAAGGAAGAAGACCAAAAGTTTTTAACCTTTTTACCCCTGGGACCTGGGCCCAGTTGAGGAATGATGCTCTAAGACTCACACTATTTTTTTTTATTATTTAAATTTATTTATTTTTTAATTAGTGAGTCACAGTGAGGGTACAGTTACAGATCACACATTTTCGTGCTTGTTTTTCCCTCATACAATGTTTGAGAGCCCATCCCTCTACCAGTGTCCATTCTCCACCACCAATGAACCCAGTATCCCTTCCACCCCACCAATCCCATCCCCCCCACCCCACCCTGCCTCTGTGGCGGGGCATTCCAATTTGATATCTCTCTTTCCTTTTGGGTGTTGTGGTTTGCAATAGGGGTATTGAGTGGTCATCCTGTTCAGTCTCTAGTCTACTTTCAGCACGCATCTCCCTTCCCGCACAGGATCTCCAATCACATATAACTTGGTGTTCCCTTCTCTATCTGGGATGGATGACTTTCCCCCAGCGTGTGAGGCCAGCTTCCAAGCTATGGAGCCAACCCCCTGGTATTATATACTACTATTCTTGGGTATTAGTCTCCTACTCTGTTGTTCTATATTCCACAGATGAGTGCAATCTTTCTATGTCTGTCCCTCTCTTTCTGGCTCATTTCACTTAGCATGATACTTTCCATGTTGATCCACTTATATGCAAAGTTCATGACTTCATCCTTTCTAACAGCTGCATAGTATTTCATTGTATAGATGTACCAGAGTTTCTTCAACCAGTCATCTGTTCTCAGGCACTCGGGTTTTTTCCAGATTCTGGCTATAGTAAACACTGCTGCAATGAACATAGAAATGCAGATGTCATTTCAACTATACATTTTTGTTTCTCCAGGATATACTCCCAGAAGTGGTATTGCTGGATCAAATGGAAGCTCAATTTCTAATTTTCTGAGAAGCGTCCATATTGTTTTCCAAAGGGGCTGGACCAGTCAGCCTTCCCACCAGCAGTGTAGAAGGGTCCCTTTCTCCCCACATCCTCTCCAACAGTGGTTGCTTTTGTTCTTTTGGATGTGTGCTAGTCTCTGTGGTGTGAGGTGGTATCTCATAGTTGTTTTGATCTGCATCTCTCTGATGATTAGTGATGTAGAGCATTTTTTCATGTGCCTTTTGGCCATTCGTATCTCTTCCTTGGAAAAGGTTCTGTTCATTTCTTCGGCCCATTTTCTGATGGGGTTGGATGTTTTCTTCTTGTAGAGTTCAACCAGTGCTTTATATACCCTTGATATCACTTTATCGGATGGGTATTGGGTGAATATCCTTTTCCATTCTGTAGATTGCCTTTGTATTCTGGTCACTGTGTCTTTTGCGGTGCAGAAGCTTTTTAGTTTAATATAGTCCCATTTGTTTATCTGTTTCTACTTGATTGCTTAATTCCGTGTCATCTTTGAAGATACCTTTAGCTTCAATATTGTGAAGGGTTTTGCCGACCTTGTCTTCGATGTACCTTATGGATTGTGGTCTGATGTTGAGGTCTTTAATCCATTTTGACCTGATTTTTTGTGCATGGTGTAAGGTCGAGGTCTAAATCCATTCTTTTGCATGTGGTTATCTAGTTATGCCAGCACCATTTGTTGAAGAGGCTTTCCTTGCTCCACTTCACATTTCTTGCCCCCTTATCAAATATTAAGTGATCATACATTTGGGGTTGTGTATAAGGATATTCCGCTCTGTTCCACTGGTCTGCGGCTCTGCCTTTGTTCCAGTACCATGCTGTTTCAATTGTTACCACTTTGTAGTATAGTTTAAGGTTGGGGAGGGTGATGCCTCCCATCATCTTTTTCCCAAGAATTATTTTAGCTATCCGTGGGCATTTATTGTTCCATATGAATTTCAGGATTGCTTGATCCATTTCTTTGAAGAATGTCATGGGTATCCTTATAGGGATCGCGTTAAATTTGTATAATGCTTTGGGGAGTATTGCCATTTTGACAATGTTGATTCTCCCTATCCACGAGCAGGGGATATGTTTCCATTTCCTCATGTCCTCTTTTATTTCATGAAATAGTGTTTTATAGTTTTCTTTGTAGAGGTCCTTTACTTCTTTAGTTAAGCTGATTCCTAGGTATTTGATTTTCTGGGGCACGATTGTGAACGGGATTGCTTTTTTCATGTCCCTTTCCTCTGTCTCATTGTTTGCATATAGGAAGGCCATGGATTTTTGGGTACTGATTTTATAGCCTGCGACTTTACTGTACAGGTCAATTGTTTCTAAGTCTACGAATAGTGAGAGTTTGATTTCTTCCTTTCCTATCTGAATTCCCTTATCTTTTTCTTGCCTAATAGCTATTACTAGTACTTCCAGTACTATATTAAAGAGAAGTGGTGAGAGAGACCCATACTATTATTTTAGGCTTCTCAACTCTCCCCACTTAAGAAGAGGATCTCCGTAAATTTCTCCAAATTGACATCCAACATTTCACCCTATTAGCTATTAGGGTTTATCATGTATAGACTCAAAAGCAACACCATTTTATAATCCAGGAATTAACATTCATTTGCCCCCCTCCACACACACATAGTCATAAACAAGTTAGGACCAGAATCCATGTCTGCCCAGCCTCCTTCCATTATACAGCTTGGTTTTCTTCTTTCCTCTAAGAGTACCCTTTTGTATGAACTCAACTTTAGTGTTTCATTCGCAATTAAGTGGCCTTACCACTGTGATCTTCAGTAGAAAACAGAGTATCCCAGGACACAAAAACAGTCATTCAAAAGGACAAATGCATAACATTATTCTTTGCAGCATTTAGGACAATGACCAGGATAAGGAATTAATCCAGGTGTCCCAACAAAGATGAGTATTATGAAGGTGTGGTCTATATACACAATGGAATACTATGTAATTGCAAGAAACCATAAACTCACTGCAACTTGAATGAAACCGGAAGACACTATGTTAAGTACATTTTAAAAAAGTGGATAAGCACTAGATGATCTCTGTGGTATACAGAATAACAAGACAAGAGAATGCAAGGGATCAAAGAATAGTATACTTAGATTAGCCTTGTCCCTAGAGGATAGAAATGACAAGAACAGGGAAGGAAAGAAATCAAGGCAAGGAAGAGACTGACAGGAAATAACAGGGCAGGGAACAGGGGCCTCAGGAACATTGGTGGTGCAGAGGTATTTATCTAAATACCAACAACACTGTAAGTATGAGATTCAAACTAAAACAGCCAAATTTTAAAATGTGCCTATCAAGGAAGGTTAGGAGGTGTGAGGGAATCTGGGGATACTAGAGGAGGGACAGTGACACTGAGGGTGTGACTGGTGCTAGAACATTGTATTCCAAAAGCCCTACTAGGAGTAACTGTATATCATGCTGCCTCAATTAAAAAAAAAAAAAAAAAGAAAAAAAACAGAATTTAATTCCTTAAAGTCAATTCTATCCATGAAAGAGGAGTAACAAATCTAAAACAACATTCAAATGCTTTGAAGTCAACTGATTGTATTTTGTAAAAACTCAATTTCTTTTTGCCACTTTTTCCTATACCTTACCCTTGGGTAAATTTCCTCTCCCATTACAGTGCTTTCCACACTACCCCAAAATCATGCTAAAAATCATTCATCAAAAACACACAGTGCTGTTAATCAACTTTTCAAAAGGCCAGAAGTTACACCATGGGCAGCAAAACTCCTAAGAGAACAATCCAAAAATGCAGAATAGCAGTGAAAAATTGTAATACATGCACAGGCCCTAGGATATTGTACTGAGGATGAGGTACTGAGATCCACAGTACTATCACATTCCAAAAGGAATTCTATCTTATTATTAATAAAATCTTATTACTATTATTATATATTATTATTCAGGTATCTCTGTATAAGCACATTTATGCATGCATATGTATTCCTTTTAAGGACCAGAATTTAAAACCAGAATTTCTAGCTCTTAAAAACAAATACCTTTATAGCCTAACTGGGAAATCCTAACACATTTATAGTAAAAATGACAGTAACGGGCCAGAGCGATAGAACAGCAGTTGGTCATTTGCCTTGCATGCAGCTGACCCAAATTTGATCCCAGCACCTATTGGTTCCCCGAGCCCTGCCAGGAGAAATCCCTGAGTGACGAGCCCGGAGTGCCTAAGCACTACTGTGACTCAAAACCCAAAAGTAAATAAAAATAGCAATTACACGTGAAAATAAGCCAAGTGATGACTCTAAATCTGAAATCTATGATAAACCATAGAGTATGCGTGCACTAAGTCGTTCCACTTAAACAAGTCAAGAAGAGGGGCTGGTGAGACAGTATAGTAGGCAAGGCACCTCCCTTCTTACTGTATAGTCAATCACCATCCCCAACACCAACATATGGCCCCTGACTATTGTCAAGAATGTCTCCTCAGCACCAAGCCAGTAGTAGCCACCAAACACTGCCAAGTATGGTCCCAAAGCCCTATCACTCTACCCTTAAAAATTGAGGAGGGGACCATGAGCTCACTGACAGAACTCCTACTGTGCAGGCATGAGGTTGCAAGTTCAATCACCAGCCCTACCATACCTGCTAAATCCAGTAGCACTTTTGGGGGGACAATGTACCACAATAAATTTGCAATCTCCAGTACACCACAATCACATGTGTAGTAAACACAACTAAAGTATGACTCCTAGAAACAACAACAACCAAAGCAAAACTGAGCACAAGTGTCAGATGAAAATACCAAACTCTTCAGGGCCAGAGCAACATCACAGCAGGTAGGGCATGTATTTGCCTTGCTTACTGCCAATCAGGATTCCATTCCCAGCACCTCATATCCCCTAAGCCCCATCAGAAGTGATCCCTGAGCAATGAACTAGGAATAAGCCCTGAGCATTACCGGCTATGGCCCCTACAAAAAGCAATTAATAAGAACAACTGTATGCATTAAATACTTTCACTGAAGACATTATAATCATGGTACCGCAAGTAAAACTCAAAATGAAAATGTTATTAAAATTTAAATTCTATATGTACAAAAGAAAAGCCTAAATACTTTCATTACTACTCCATTTTGGCATTTATTTTTTATTTTATTTTTATTTTTTTTTTGGTGGGGGGAGGAACGGGTTACACCTGGTGAAGCTCAGGGGTTACTACTAGCTCTGCACTCAGGAATTACTCCTGGTGGTGCTCAGTGCAGGTTGGCCTCGTGCAAGGCAAGTGCCCTGCCCACTGTACTATCTCTCCAGCAGAGGAATTTAAATTTTTTAATTACTCCCCCCTTCTTTGTTGTTCCAGTTACAAGGGTCACACATACTTGGCAGTGGTACTCACCAGGAGCCATACACTTGGCTGTGGTGCTCCTGGTCATTTGACTGTGGTGCACCAGAGATTTCAAATTTGGTTGCAGCATCAAGGTATCATACTCTGCATATTGGGTAGTACCAAAGACCATACAAACTACTTACTCTTCCAACTCTGGTTTAAGTGGCTTCGGTACAGGAATGTCAATAAGGCCTTTTAAGTGTTAACAATAATCTCCTGGTGACGTTTAGGGAATAAAGATTTTTGTTGCAGACACACAAGGGGAAAGTGAAAAAAAAATGCTAAGGCATATCTATTTGCTACACTTCCACCTTTGGAAGTTTTAATGCCTCACTAATACTGAGGGCCAAGTGCATACCTTGCATGCACAAAGAACCCTAGTAAATCCTAGCACTGCATGGTCCCCCAAGCACCACCACAAGATGTAGCCCTGGAACCACCCAGCCCTACCAGGCATGGTCCTGGTGGCTCCCAAGCACTACTGGGGCAGCCCTTGTGCCCCTGGTACTGCTAGACCCAAGCAGCACAGCATCACTGAGCCCATGCATTAAACCACCTGACCCATCAGCAGAGTATCACCAAAATAGCCCCCAAACCCATAATGACCACTTGGGAGACCCAAAAAGAAAGGGGGTGGGGAACACAACTAATACTGATTTTTACAAATTATTTCTGGTCAAAATTCAGAATTCAGTTTACATTTCCTCAAGGTCACAATTTAATCTGCTAATGTATAAATACAACTCTAACTCCATGAACTATTCTCATTAAAGAGTATCACTAGCATTTCATCTAATAAAAGGGAAGGGAACTCATGCAGAGGTCACATTTTGCTTATTTGCAGTGAGCATCTGATATTTAAAACCAATTTATTCCAAGCAAAGATGCAGCAACCACCTAGGAATTCCATGCTACTTACTGGGATTTCAGAAGCAGCAGACTGAGAAGAAGTCTATTGAATTACACAACAAATTATTTTTGTTACACAAAAAATTATTTTTAAGTTTTCATGTATTCAACTAGAATACTCATTTATAAATTAAGCATCAAAGAAGCATATCTGTGTGTTTATATATGTGTCTATACAAATATACATGTGTATGTATATATATAATGTATATATATATATACACACACATAATTTGAGAAAAGCACAAAATGAAAGCAATTTAAACCTTAAATCTAACAAGTAAACTCTACTACAGAGGTTCATTACCTTAGGAACTGGAAATAATACATCTATTGAATGTGTGTGGATTAAAGTAATGATGCTTATAGTATCTAAATCTAACACAGATTTTACTCAATGTGCTGTGAAATTAAAAGTGAATACATGACATCAGGTAGTTATTTAAAACCTGATGGTGAATCTCTTCCTGAAGTATTTACATGATGATTTAAAAGCAGGTAATATGATACAAACTGAGGCATACCTCGAAATATACTCATACATATAGGCTTTGAAATACATTTGATTAAGATATAACTGCAACAACCTTGAAAGTGGGTCTCTTGGGTTCGTGTATTTTATTGCAACACTTATCTGCTGTGGGAGGGACTAAGGGAAATGGAGGGGCAACATCACCAACTCTATGGTCTTCATCCAGGATCTTGTATAGGAAAAGCTACTGTTTCCTACAGTAACCACAGATTTTAGGAACTTCAGCACTGCGATATAATTAGTTTATTTATATAAAGAAACCCTAATCTCTTATAATCTGAAATGTCTATAAAGTCACTGCAATACTAATATACTTTCAACACAACCATTTTTCTGTGTAAAACCTTTATCTTTGGCTTTTTAGGTAACATGCAGGTTCTGTACCTTAGAGGGTTACAAAGCTGAGAAAACACTTTTAGGCAAAGAAATGGGTCAAAATTAAGAACAGGGATTAAGTTTTCATAAACACTATTATCTTAATAATAATGGGGAACCAATAATTATTATAACCTATTCAGTTATAACAATGACAACACAGGCATTTTCACATTGAAATAAGTTGTTTTAAAATAAATATTACACCCAAAGGTAAAAATGGTCTATATCCATTTAAACATTAAATGGGTTAAATCCAATTCACTTCTTATTTACTACCATGGTACCAGGAGATAGTCTAAATTCTGAGAATACAATTTAAAAACTTACAAAAGATCTAGTCAATGTTGCAATGGTAGCTTAATAAAACTATTAAGGGAAGGAACTGAGACAAAAGGGCTTCACAGAAGTTAATGGTTAGTTTTAATAGATAAGGAGAAAATCCCTAGGTACGAGGAAAAAAAACAAACAAAAAAACAGAAATGAGACCAAATGGCTGTACAATCGAAGAAGGGTGGATTTACTAATACCACTGGGAAAGGAGGGGAGAGAGGTAGAAAATCTGGCAGCTACCAAAGATTAACATTTTGCTTATTATTATGCTAAGTAATTTCATCTTAGAAGTAGAAAAGAAATGCTGAAGGGCACTGGTATGTATAACAAAATTCATGCTCTTTCCAATAGGATCTATTTCCAAACAGGCCTAAAAATAAGTCTCTGAAATACCTGTAAGCTCACAGACCAGTAAGCTCGGAAGCAGGTAAGTATAAGGGAAATACAGTGACCTTAACCTATATCACTTCACACTCAATTTAATTACAACTTCATTGGTTTTAATCATTTAAACACGAAGTTTAATTGAGAAGTTCTACTAAATTACTTCTACTTTCATAGCAGCTGATGAGGAATTTCTGGAATTTTTATAGGATGTTTATCAATATGGGGCCTTGTACCACAACCTCCCAATTAAAAAAGGGCTCTTCTGAACAATGATGTATAATATGAAAGCATAGCATGCCTCTTTCTTTGATGTATCTTAGTATATTACTTTACTGATAGAAGTAGTTATAGTCATAGTCCAAGTCTAATAATGCCTAGATGAAAAATTTAAATAATAATAAAGAAAATGTCAACCGCCTGAGTCTTTTGACAAAGGAAAGAACGTGACTAAGTTCTTCAGTAACTTTTGGACTACCAAGTAAAATCAACTTATGCAACAGATTTCAAAAAATTCCAACATGTATCACAAAATGTGAAATCTAAGGATAAAGAGAAAGTCGTGCTATTCATGGAGCCAACCCTGGTTCTCTCCTGGGAGCACTACAAGATCCATACAGCACTGCAAGGGAAAAGGCCCCAATAATCTCCAGTTATGGTCCAAACCTGAACCCTCCCAAAAATAACATGAAATGTGAAAGGCTAGCTATTTTACATAAGCACTTATGTCATTAATTCTATATGGAAGAACCAAAGTGCAAAAAAAAAGTCACAATAATAAGTGTAGAGGTATACATTTGGTGAAAGTACATAAACTTTTGAGGTTTTGTCATTTCAATAAAAATTATTAACAATGGCTATGCACTGAAGGAACCCACACTGAAGAGTACCCTCATAACTGAAAAAGGTAAATCTACCTTTGAGAATTAAAGCCTTCCTTTTCTTCAGTAATATAGCCCATTTTATTCAGTAATATAGTCCATTATGCAAACAAATATTGCACTTAATATCTATTCTTATATTAATGACATGCCATTAGAGTAACTTCATCCTATAATGAGTCTCCACAGAGTCAAAGAAAACTCCTGATTTTATATTAAGGTTCAGGAAATTATTTCAACTAAGGTAATCGGTAACTAGTAAAGATTGAGGAACAAAAGCCTATACAACCTTTGTACCCTTAAAGCTTAATAATACAGCATTACCAAGTGCAAATCAATGTTACTAAAAAATAGACATGTCCACTGACAACTGCATATAGCATTTCAAATCAAACATAAGAATTTCTGCCTAGCTAGTATTTCCTACTTGTTAAATTAAGTGAGAAAGGGGGCTGGAGTGGTAGCACAGCGGGTAGGGCGTTTGCCTTGCACGCGGCCGACCCGGGTTCGAATCCCAGCATCCCATATGGTCCCCTGAGCACCGCCAGGGGTAATTCCTGAGTGCATGAGCCAGGAATGACCCCTGTGCATTGCCGGGTGTGACCCAAAAAGCAAAAAACTTAATTAATTAATTAATTAAGAAAAGAAGAACGTACAATATTTTCACTAAACTCTGTATGACACCCCTCTATTCAAAAGCATTAACAAGTTTTTCAACTTTCATTCTCTTATTTTAGAAAGATAAAAGTTAGTAATTACTTACATTAACGAGAGACTCCTTGAACTTGATGTGAAGTCTATAATTAGAAAGGGCGATAATGGCATCCTCAGCTCGGCCCACATACTCTGTGCTTTCTCCATGAAGTTCAAGAAAAGGAACCTTAAAAATGGAAGAAGAAACCCTTTAGTGTTCTCAAGCAGTTAAGCAAAATCTTAACAGGTAAAAACATGTATAAGTGGGTAACAGACCTAAGAAGAAAGAATATATACATACGCCCATGATTCAAGATTCCTACTTACTCAAATTCTAGACTATTGAAGTATTTGACAAAAATACAATAATCTGAAACAGTGACTTCTCAGTATGTCAATCTTTTTCTAAAAGGAGAGAGTTTCTAAGTACTATATTGGTTTGGAATTCATTAACTCTGCTACACTGTTACTGTCTGTGTTGTCAAATACTTATTTTATACTCAAAATTGTCTTATAATTACCTGAAGATTATCATCCTCCCGGATCAGCTGCTTCCTGGGAAAAATCTGATTAGCCTGGATACATTCAAGGCTGTGTCGAGTCTCTTCATCCTGAAAAATAAACAAAAAAACAGAAACCAATGACTTCAAATAATTTGCAAAGTTCTAGTCATTTATAACTGATTTACCATGTTTAGAAGAATCAAAATGAGAGTCTAATGATCGAAGTGAATAAGCAGGAAAAAAAAATTGGGGGAATTGACCCAGTACTCAGGGTACTATGTATTACCAGAAATCAAATGTGGGCCTGCCACATGCAAAGCATGAACGAACACTAGCCCTGTGAGCAATCTCCCCAGTTCCAAGGAATACTGATTCCCCAAACTGCTTAGAAGCCAATTTATTAGGCCCCTCTCTAGTCAAGGAACATACAGATGGCCCCCATTTAATTAAGCAATAACTTAGTTAAGCAATAATGTTAGTGTATTACTTGCAAGAAAAACTTATAGTGGGATTTTTGTCTCTAATTTATCACATTAAATTATTATTTGTTAAAAAAAATTGAATTAGTTAAGAATAAAATGTTATAATAAATGGAATTTATTTCAAATTAAGTTTTGGGCTAGACACTGGTGGAGGGATGGGTACTCAATCACTGTATGACTGAAATGCAAGCACAAAAGTTTGTAAGTCTGTAACTACCTCACGGTGATTCACTGATAAAAAAATAAATAAAAATATATAGTTATTTTTTGTATAAAAAAAAAAGTTTAGGGCCAGAGAGCTAGGAAAGTGGTTAAGGAGCTTGCCTTGCACATGCTGACCCTGGTAAAGCTCCTGCAATCACATGGTCTCCCAAACACCATTGGAAACAACCACTAAACCCAGAGCCAAGAGCAGCCTGGGGCAGCACGAGCTGTTGACCTCACAACAAAAATATATTTGGGGCCAGAGCGATAGTACATTTGGTAGGGCACTAGCTGACCCAGGTTTGATCTCTAGCACTCCATATGATCCCTCAAGCCCCACCACGAGTGATCCCTGAGCACAGAGCTAAAAAGTCCTGAGCATCACCAGGTTTGGACCAAAAAAACAAAAAAAAACTTTATTTTTTAAACTGAATTTCTCAAACTGAAAACATGTGAACCATTATTCCTAGTTTACTCTGCATTATATTACAAAGCATTTATTCGTATCATGGCACTCTTAAAAGTAGTAGCAATAACATAACTAACATGTAAAATAAAAACTAATAGTGCAATAAATCAGTATTTGGAAAAATGTTTTGATTCATTTTGAAATAGCAAAGCAGAAAGATGTATCTTAAGTCCAACTATATATATGTAATATATAGACGCTAACTAGAAAGGAATACAGTAGTGGATTGTGGTGGTAGAATTGGAAATAAATATTGCTGGAAATGTGTTACAAATTGCCCCATAAAAAAAAAAAAAGAAGCATGGTTATACTGCTTTCCAACAACTACACACAAAAGCCTCAGAAGTAAACAAGGAGCTTGCAGGTCACCAGAGACCCCAGCAGCATTAGAACAGGGTCACTTTGTTATTAACTACATGGAATACAATAAAGAATAATCTCTTAAAACAAAATACACGCACCAATTTGTTGAACCACCTCAAAGGTCCCTGACCTTTTTTGAAAATACTGTTTTCATTCATTATGAATGAAAATATTTTTCATTCTTTAAAAACTCTGTGGGGTGGGGGCTGGAGTGATAGCACAGCGGGTAGGGCGTTTGCCTTGCACGCGGCCGACCCGGGTTCGGATCCCAGCATCGCACATGGTCCCCTGAGTACCGCCAGGGGTAATTCCTGAGTGCATGAGCCAGGAGTAACCCCTGTGCATTGCCGGGTGTGACCCAAAAAGCAAAAAAAATAAATAAATAAAAATAAAATAAAAACTCTGTGGGAAACCAAAATATAGGTTACATAAATAACAATTGAGATTCATTGGTGCTTGGATATAGGATACATCAGAAAGTTGTAATGCTGATGAACAAAAAAAACTAGCCCAGTTTTAAGAGATAAGCAGCTAACTTTCTACTTATTTTTTTTAATTTTGTAATTTATTTTTTGGTTTGGGGCCACTCCTGGAGATGCTTAGGGGTCACTCCTGGCTCTACACTTAGTACACTGACAGTGCTCGGGGGACCATATTTGGAATGCCTGTGATTGAACCTGGATGAGTCGGCTGCATGCAAGACAAATACCCTAACAGCTGTTCTATTGCTCTAACCCCTGTATTCCTTTTTTAATATCACGTTTCTGCACAAGTAGTTTTTCTGCTTTGTTTTATTCTAATTCTGTAAAGAATTTTCCATCCATGTCCCTAATGAAGCTTGAAATTAACGTGGCCTTTTCAATTCCTTCTTTCTGCACCAGCACAAAACAGTCTGGAAACTCCACAAGATAGAGCAGGACAATATTACAGAGGATCATTTATTTTTTTAAGCCTTCAAGCACATACTCTCTGGATTGACAGAAATATGGTTGGCTCACGGCTCCATTTTCCCTGCCTACACTGGACCCTAAATGATCCACAGGTCACTTAAATGTCCTCTTTTTGCCAAAAATGTAAATTCAAAGCTGTCTTAGCTTCATTTGGACAGTAATACTACCTAAAAGGAATTGAGGAAGATAGGTTAAGTGCTTCATCAGGAAAGGTAAATTTATAACTGTGAAGGGGGAACTAAGAGGAGAGTAAAAAAGGAGATGGAGAGAGAAATAAAAGATGGATCCAAGAATCATGCGTTTCAGTCTTGACTCCATTTACTATCTCTCTAAAAAGGAAATAATAACTAATACAGAAGTAAAGCCAATAAAAGTAAAAATACTATTATTATAAGTCAACAACAACAAAACAAGAAATTTCAGTAAAAGGTTGTGGGTTTGTTTTTTTTTTTTTTGGTCTTTTTGGGTCACATACGGCAATGCTCAGGGGTTACTCCTGACAGTGCTCAGGGGACCATGTGGGATGCCAGGGATCAAACCTGGGTCAACCACATGCAAGGCAAAAGCCTTCCCAACTGGACTATCACTCCAGCCCCAGCAATATTATTTCTTACAAAAATTAAAACGAGACTGTACTCACTAATGTTCATGTAATTGTCAGAATTAGAGTTCAAATCCAATTTTTTTTTTTCAAATAAAACTTGTACTTACCATGACAGGAAGCCCAGATCAGGAGGAGAGATCCCCGTCCCTTCTTCAGTGTCTAGCAAAATTTTTCTTTTATGCCTGGAAAGGGGGGGGAGGAGTGGGAGGTTAGTGACAAAATTGGCAATCATTTCCTTTCTATCTGGCTATATGCTTTTAGAAGGAAATAAATATACACGGGCTTGAAGAGTTGACATGAGTTAGCATTAAAAAAAAAGTGGGGCTGGAGCGATAGCAAAGTGGGTAGGGTGTTTGCCTTGCATGCAGCCGACCCGGGTTCGATTCCCAGCATCCCATATGATCCCCCGAGCATTGCCAGAGGTAATTCCTGAGTGCAGAGCCAGGAGTAACCTCTGTGCATTGCTGGGTATGACTCAAAAAGAAAAAAAAGAAAATATGAAAATATGACCCATCCATCTGTACTAGTCAAATTGAAATTCCAAATGTTTTTCTTTGTGAAAAAGACTCCTGGTCTTAATTCATTTTGGCAAAAAAAAGTAACAAAAGAGCTGGAAAAAGTACTATGTAAGGTGGCTTCCGCCTTGTATGCAGCTGACCCAGGTTCAATCCCCAGCACCACATATGGTCCCCCAAGCCCTCCAGAAGTGATCCCTAAGCACAAAGCCAGAAGACTGTCTTGAACACAAAAAATGGCCCAAAAAACAAAGATCAAAATTAAAAATAATAATTAAGACTTATGCTTCCAATAGTGATGGAAATACAAAAAAGTTTTAAGCCTTGGATGAAAATAATAGTAATAACAAAACCAACAGCAAATGCAAAAATAGTTTTCAGGGGCCAGAGCGATAGCACAGCGGGTAGGGCGTTTGCCTTGCACGCGGCCGACCCGGGTTCGATCCCCGGCATCCCATATGGTCCCCCAAGCACCGCCAGGAGTAATTCCTGAGTGCAAAGCCAGGAGTAACCCCTGAGCATCGCTGGGTGTGACCCAAAAAGCAAAAAAAAAAAAAAAAAACAAAAAAAAATAGTTTTCAATATTTTAAGATGTTTGTATGGTTATCCAACAATTCAAAATGGACGAGGGGCTAGGGAGATAGTACAGCAGGTAAGGCACTTCCCTGGAAAGTGACAGACCCAGATTCAATCCCTGGCACCAGACAGATTCCTGAAAGCACTACTAGGAGAGAGTCCTGAGTGTAAAGCCAAGAGTAACCCCTAAGTACCCAGGTGTGTCCCTCCCCACCATCCAAAAAAATGGATATATTGGTGGGAATCAAACTGGCTTAACGTGCAAAAGAGGGAAGAAAATACCTTACCGACCCTTTTAATAGTCTGTGCTCATTTGAAAAAGCACATAAAATATGCCAATGCTTTTAAAATAACAAGAGTCTACAACTTAAAAACTCAAAATACAGGCTACCATTTTCAGTAAGCTGTGTCTTTTTAAGTAGATAAGCTACACGACATGTCAGCATTTACCTGCTAAACTTCCCTGAATATAGTATACTTTAGGGCTTCTGTGACTTAATACCCAAAGGGAAAAATTAAAAGAGTCATGTGAAAGAATAAAGGACATCAAAGTAGCTGCAGGGCTCCAGAACACAGAGCCCTACATGGAGCTCTGCATCACTGCAGCAAAGGAATGGCATGAGGTCACAAACCTTTAACTCACCGTTTCTCAACTAGGGGCCACAGGTGCCTGTGGCCACAGGATATTGCAAGGGGGTCAACAGGTGAATAAGTAAATCTCGTAAATAAATATTTATATAAACATTAAATATTTATAAATATAAAGCATAATAAATTTAATGAATATAAATATATTTAATAAATAAATATCTCATTAATGGGAGACCACAAAACAAGACTATAAGGCTTACTGGGCAGGGGAGCCACAGCAAGTTATTTCATTTATTTTACATTTAATTCAGTAAATAAATATTTACTTAATACCTACTGTATTCCAAAAACTGTTCAAAATTTGGGAGAGAGAGCTGGGGACAGGGTGATATGATGCTAAATTTTATTACCTATCTTCTGCACCAGAAGCAAACAGATAATTAATGTGAAGTAGCTGGTGTTGCTAAACATATTGAGAGTGGGTGATGTGGGACAGTGCATGCACGAAGTCCTGAGTTCATTTCCTAGTTACCCTCCCACCCCAATATATATAAATCATGTTTTGGGGATAGGTAGAACAAAGATTTGTTCATTTAGATGAGGTGGCTTTTACCTGCGGGCAGGTGCATCAGCAGCCTGATGGTGCCTTCATGCTTCCTGATACCCAGAATTGCTGCTGTGCGTTTGGCCAGACCCCAACAACTTGGGAGCAAGTTTACCAAGAAATTAAACGGTCAAGTTAGGTATGTGGGAGCCACGCCCACAAACCATCTCTGGCTCAGCTATATAAGCTCATTAACTGGCCTTATTTCAGAGACCCACAAATAAATCTCGAAAGATATCAAAAGCCACAGTTTAATCTTGGGCCTGCACATGGCTAAACAGACCGGGGTAAATCTGAGTGGGGTAGGTCATCCTGGAGCCCATCAAGCAGAGTCCTTGGCAGCTGCTTGCTTCCACAATCCAAAATCGCCACCATACCTTTGGCCTCACTCTACCTCTCAGGACAGACCTCACCAAGATATAATCTGCTGAAAATTCAGGTATGCAGGTTTTGTGACTGTAATCTCCAGGCTTTCTCGGAGTTGGGATAAGGCTACATCCTCCCACTTCCCAATACTCCTGAAAGCACTGGCAGTCACATCCACACCCCAAAGCTGCTACCCAATTGAAAATCTACTCCAGCCTTACTGTCCTGATAAAAATACCGAATACCCTGAACAAACACCATGACCTCTTAGCACCTGTACTGCAAACCATAATGCATAAAAGGAAAAGGAGATCAAGAAGGAAAGTGGGGAATGGGGTGTTGGAGGATGGTGATAGGGAAAAGGAACATTGGTGGTGGGAAATGTACATTAGTGGAGGGATGGGTGCTGGATCACTGTGACTGAAACCCAATTATGAACAGCTTTGTAATGGTCTATCTCCAAGTCTATCAATTTAAAAAAAATTAAATAATAATTAAAAAAACAAAAAAAGTATAAAAATAAGCTGAAACATCTTGGGGGAAACTGACCACATACTAAATATATTACGATATTCAGGCAACTGTTAAATTTTTTATATAACTGACTATACTTATGGTTATAGAAGGGTTGGTGCTTATTTTAGGAGTTTACCTTTTTGATATACATCTGAAATATATAAAGAGATAGATCAAAGCATAGATAGAATATAAAGTTTCTATGAAACAGGAACAAGAATCCTAACTTGGAAGACCAGTAAGTGGCTATTTAGTAAACAAATTCCTCTATTTTAATACATTTGAGCAGTTTTAACACAGAAGAATTCCTTCTACCTCAAAACCCCAGTTATTTCAGAACTAACTTAAAGAGCCAAAGTCTGGTGATGAAGGTGTTATGATTTTATATATCAAAACAAACATTTCAGAGCCAGAGAGAGCACAGCGCAGAGGGCACTTGTCCTGCATTGCAGCCAACCTGGGCTTGCTCAATCCCAGGAATCCCACAGGGTCCCCTGAACCTCACCAGGACTGATTCCTGAATGAAGAGTCAGGAATATTCTGTGAGTACTGCCAGGTGTAGCCCAAAAGCCAAAAAAATTTTTTAAAAAAACAAACATGTAAACTACTATGACCTACATTACAGCACTTTAAAAATAAGGGCCACAGAGAAAGGTCTACAGGCTAAAGCACATGTTTTACATGCGAAAGGTCTGGAATCAACCCCAAGCACGTTTTCGTCAGCCCTCCCCAAGCACAACCAGAAGTGATCCCTTAGCACTGAGCCAGGAGCAACCCCTTAAGCACTGGCCCAAAGCCAGAAAAATTGCAAAATGAAATAAAAATTTTTAAAACTCAGGGTCTGGGGGCAGGAGCAATAGTACAATGGGTAGGGCTTTTGCTTTGCATGCAGCCAACCATGTTCAATCCCAGCATCCCATATGGTCCACCAAGCACTGCCCGGAACAACTCCTGAGTGCAGAGCCAGGAGCAACCCTGGAGTGTCGCTGGGTGTGACCACCCCCCCCAAAAAAAAAAAAAAAACATCAGGGTCTGAAGAGAGTCAGGTTCAGTTCCCATTACCCCATGTGGCTCCTCCGACCCCGTCAGGAGTAAGTCCTGAATTGAAAGGCATGAGTAAGCTTTGAGCACCACAGATGTGGCCCCCCTGCCTATTTTTTTTTTAGATAATCCAAGTTTTGACTCAGAAAACCAGTTCTGAGACTCATAAGTAAATCTTGAAAGTGATCAGCAAGCTTAAAGATGCCTCCAGACCCAACGCCAGACTGAGTCTCAAATCAGGAGCACTCCAGGCGGGGAGGGGGGATGTCCTAGCAGCCGAAAACCTCCATAACCCAAATGCCACCATGCTCACAGCCAGACTCCTCAGGCTCGGAGGAGCTTCATCTATGAATGAATCTGCTGAAAATCTCAGGAATGTGGGTTTTGTGAACAAAATCTCCAGGTTCTCACAGAGTCAGGAATGGGTGACCTCCCCCCACCTTTCCAGGAGCCTAGCAGTCATGCTCATGAACTGCCTCTGGCACCATATCAGCTCATTAACCGGTCATGATCCTGAGACTCATAAATAAATCTTGAAAGAGATCTGCAATCTGCAGTGATGCTTCTGGACCCCAAGTGGTACTTTGAATACCATATAGGGTGCCAGGAATTGAACCAGGCACCCTAAAAAACATTTATAAAAGTATAATGAAGTCAGGGGGCTGGAGTGATAGCACAGCGGGTAGGGCGTGTGCCTTGCACGCGGCCAACCCGGGTTCGAATCCCAGCATCCCATATGGTCCCCTGAGCACTGCCAGGAGTAATTCGTGAGTGCAGAGCCAGAGTAACCCCTGTGCATTGCCAGGTGTGACCCAAAAAGAAAAAAATAAACAAACAAACAAATAAATAAATAAATAAATAAAAGTATAATGAAGTCAGTTTATTAAAAATCTTGACTGTCTATAGAGCAAATGTGTCTGAAGGCAACTACAAGTTCTCATATACTATATACTAATCCATACTAATCTTTTTGAGCTTCTTCATATACAAAACTTGAATAGCTACATGAAAGAGACAAAGACTACATGAGACTTAAAGATATACAGTACACAGTTAGTGACATATAAGAATAAGCACTTTTTATTTCTTCTGTGGTGCTGGGTATCATGCCCACACCTCAAGACAAGCCATGCAGTACTACCAAGAAACCACAACCTGGCCAAATAAGTATGTTTTAAGTCATGATATTTCATTACAAATAATTTTGAATTTTCATTTCAAATCACTAATCTCTTTTTATTTACATATGTGGACACATACACTTTTTCCTAAACCATCTGAAAAAAAGGCTTTCAGACATCATGACTTTTTACCTATTAGTTCAGTTATATATTTCAGAAGAACAAAAATAATTTCTCATATAACCAACCACTGGTTTTCAAATTCAGGAATCAAGCAGTAGAAATGTCTAGCATGTGCAAAACCCTGAGTTTGCTCCTTAGCACCATATGTTCCATCTACCCTCCCACCCCCATCCAAACCCTATCCTAGTCACCCCAGCACTAACAACTGTCGTCATGGTGGCCTTGGGGCAAAACAGTGGTTTGCCTGGTAGCACATTAAATACTAACCAAGCCCAACCATCAAACTGGTAGATACCACCAGGCCAACCATCACTGGGAGTAGCTCCAGGACCCAGGGTATGATAGAGTAAAGGTTTAGTGGCTTAGAACAACTGTCTTGCAAGCATAATGTCATGAGTTCAAAGGGAGACAAGAGACTTTACAAAGATTATTATAAACCACTATTAAAAGAAATATACACAAGGACATGGAAATGCATCCCCTGTTCATGGGCTGGAAGGATGATTAACACTGTTAACATGATCAGCCTACCCAAAGCACTGTACAGATTAAATGTAGTCCTCATGAAAATTCCCATTGCACTTTTTTAAAAAGACATGGACCAAACACTATTAAAATGCATATGGAATACGGGGCCAGAGCAACAGTACAGCAGGTAGTGTGTTTGCCTTGCATGTGAGTAGAGCCAGGAGTAAGCCACGTGTGCCCCAAAACAACAATAAACAACAAAACCCCATCTTCTTTTATTTTTTATTTTTTTTAATGGAAAAACAACTTTTAATACTTAGTTTTCAGAATACAGAAACAGCTCAGAAATTGTGACACCAGCATATGCACATTTGAGGTAAAATTTGTATAAATCAGTAACTCACAGTAATGAGAAACACTGTTTTTAAAAAATGTATTCTACATTAACTAAGTTAAGAATTCCACATTGTTGAAAAATATGTTTCAGTTCAGTGCTATAGTACTTATGCAAATATATGTAAACTCTTTTACTAGATGAACTTGAAAAAATAGATTGCTTATAATTATGTATTAACACACGTACCAACAAAAACAGTGCAACAGGTGCAGAAAGCACACTAATCTAACTATTGCTATAGCTGTCTGGAGTAAACCATAATATCATCAGGCTTAAAAATCCCATCAAGGGTCAGGTTCATGGTTTTATTTGTCCTTTCACAGCCTCTACACAAGTAGTGGCTAATTCTGATCATCTATCCACACCTAATCTCTTTGTGGACAAATATCATCAGCTAACTATTATTTTGAAGTACCTGGTCACTATCATTACCTGATTAAGTAAAATATTATTATTAATCAAAGCTCATCAAAACTTTTAAAGATCTTGAAAAACAGTGGCAGGGAGGAGGACAGCCTTTTGGAAGAAGAAAACAGAAAACTCTTAGAAGACCAGGAAAGACTACAAATGGAGTTAAAGAAGACATCAGATGCCCTTTCTAAGGCTCAAACTGATGTGATAACAATGAAGGTGCAATCAGACAGACTTTCAAAAGAGTATGACCGACTCCTGAAAGAACATGTGGACCTTCGGAATCATTCAGGAAAAGGAAACAAAAAAAGCCTGTGAACTTTATGAAAGAAGACGACTGTGGTGCACCGTGTCAACATAATAAACATGTTACCATGTCAGCCTCTGGAAAATGTCCAATTCACTTTAAAACCCATCTTCTTTATCCCACCTCAAGGTTGCTTTGTCTATTTAAGGATTTCCATAGAAATACAAAAAAAATTAAAAAGAATCAAGTTTCAATTTACATGAACTTCATGCTATTAAGGACTTTTTCCCATTTCTGGAAAGGAGCCAAAGCCAAAGGAGAGAGTGGTGTTGCTCAAACCTGGCTGGAGCAGGAAGCATCAATGCTCAAGGGGTCCTGAGATAAAACTCAAGACCCCACACATATATTCTATCACTAGTGCAATCTCCCCATGCCCAAGGAAAATCCTTTATAGACAAGATATTAGGACTACAGCTCATTTAGTCTTGAACATAATTTTTAGATAAAGTATTCTATATTATATCCTATATAATTATGTACAAAATATATACCAAAAAACCAGGTCTGATAGCTAGACAAAAGCACAATACTTAAAGACATTAAAGAGCACATACAAAAACTTATCTAGATGTTAAGTACATGGACAAACAGAGCCCCCTATTTAACCTGCAAATTAGTTTTTGCCTCCTCAAACAGCACAGAAGGAATAGTGCGGAGAATAAAGCACTCTTACCAAATGACGTATGCCCCAGAAACTTTTTCAACAACAACAAAGGTTTCACAAGAAAATCTGCAAAAGAAAAAAACAGTCATTTTACAATGACAAATACCCTATCAAGTTAAACCACTTCTGTTATCCCATTAAGTCTTTTTCTCTCCCAAGTTTGAATGCCGTGGCTATCCTCTATTTCTTCTTCATTGTTAGTTACTATGTGGACTGTTTCATCTACCACATATTTTAGAACTACACTGAATGGGTCCAAAGAAGCCAAAACAGGACTGCAGACTGTAGAATACTATAAAACTGAACTTTCCAGGACATAAGATAGATACCATCTAAAAGTTTCTCTCAATAAAGCATCATTTCTGAAGGCTTCTCGGGTAAACCTCTGTCACTAGAGGAAAAAGCAGTAGTCTTTAAAAAGCTAAGAACGGGGCCAAGGAGATGTACAGCAGGTAAGCCACTGACTTGGCATAAGGTTGACCCAGGTTCAATACCTGGTATTCCATATAGTCAGTCAAAATCGTATTTCCATAACCTCCAGAAACTTAACTGAGTAAGAACCATGTAAGGGATGCTAAACACTCAACAGTAAATAAATGCTTCATCATTTTATAATAAGTGTTTTACTGAATACATATTACAATTTTTTTGCCATTTTTTTGTACTATAGTAAGATTATCAAATATTTTTAATTATATCATAGGGCATGGTTACAGCTCATTGGTAAAATTCCTATATGCAAGAGTGTGGTTCACTATATGCCAAAGAACAATCAGGGGGTAGTCAGTTTGAGATACCAGCTGCTAAAACAGTATGTACAATTTCCAATGCTCTGCAACCAAATATGCGTAGGCACCATAGCTAAAGAATAAAAAAAAACTCATGAATATATATGCAAGCACCACAATCAAGTGTGAAATCTCCAGTGATCAACCAAATATGTATGATTCCTGATCATTCCAACAAAATTTATATAAGAGGTACATTATCTATGAATCATACTATAGGATTAAAAGAACATCTTGGGGCTAGCGAGTAGGGTGCTTGCGCTGCACACAGCCAACCAGGTCTCAGCACAGAACCAGGAATAAGCTTTGAGCACAGTTGACTATGGGCCAAAACTCAATAAATAAAGAAGTTTTGGGATTGGTGTGGTAGTATAGCAGGTAGGTGTTTACATTACTCATGGCCGACCTGGTTCAATTCCTGGCATTCCATTTGGTCCCCCAAGCACCGCCAGGAGTAATTCCTGAGTGCAAAGCCAGGAGTAACCCCTGATATTTGCCAGGCATGACCCAAAAAAGCCAAAAAAAATTTTTTTAAATTATGGTCAAATGATGAATTTTAAAAAAGATGAATCAAACACCACACTCAACAAGAAAAGTTAAGTATGGCATCAATACTTAATAAGGGCAACAGCTCTTATTTTTAATAACTACAAACTACTTGATTATAAACAGGTGTATCATTGTGAAACACTGCCAACAATTTTTTTAATTATTCACACCCATCTGACCACCCAGCGACCTCTAGTGGTCAAGAGATGGTGCCAGAGAGAATTCCAACCCCTATCTGTCAGGAAACAGAAGTGAGCCTGAAAGAAAGCTCCTCTTCTGTTGCCACAAGCAACATTCCCACAACACATCCCAGGCATCCAGTTATGTATATCTCACAGAATAAAAGCAGTTATGTTGGTGTGACCTTGGATGTTTGGAAAAGTAGGATGTAAGATGATTAAATCCAAGGAATTACCTAATGTGTCCAACTATATGGGATTCTTAAACATATTAAGTACTAATAATCTGCCAAAGAGTGGGATAAGAGAAAAATTATCTTATGGTCATCCTTAAATTCCATCTCCAAGAGAGGATGAATGAATCTTTTAGGAATTATCTGAAATGTGAGGCAAAATTCTAACAATTGTGCACTCATACAATGGAGATATATACATATATATATATATACACATATATAATAGAAAACTCTAAATTAAATAAATCAATTAGTATCTCTAGTATCACTGTATTACTGTCATCCCATTGCTCATCGATTTGCTCGAGCGGGCACCAGTTACGTCTCCATTGTGAGGTTTGTTGTTACTATTTTTGGCATATCCAATACGCCACGGGTAGCTTGCCAGGCCCTGCCATGAGGCCAGATACTCTCGGTAGCTTGCTGGGCTCTCTGAGAGGGGCAGAGGAATCAAACCCGGGTCGGCTGCGTGCAAGGCAAACGCCCTACCCGCTGTGCTATCACTTCAGCCATAGTATATCTAGTAAATAATTTAATATTGGTTATAACAGCTTCACTGGCGAGGGAAACCCACAACAAAATCCCTCTCTGAAAGATATAAAGTAATGAACTAAGAGGAATGAGGGGCCTGAGGCCAAGAACAAATGAATACCTACATGGAATATTTCATCTATACACCATCTACCACACCTGCTTCAACATGGGCAAAGAAACACAAACTGGACCATTTTTGTACCCAAAGAACCCAAAACTACAGAAACTAACCTGATTGAACCCAATGCTTTAGGAAAAAGACACTTAAGAGACCAGGTCTCCTAAAATGTACAAGGAAAGTCCTAAAGCAGCACATTTTGGGTCTAGGACATTTTATTTTTAAAGAACAATGGATATTAAAAAAAAAAAAAAAGTCTAGGGGCTGGAGAGATAGTACAGGAGTTAAGGTACCAAATGTGTACCCCCATCACTGCCAGCAGTAATGCCTGAGCTAGGCCTGGCCCAAAAGCCCAAAGTTATTTTTGAAAAACTTAAAACAATAACCACATAATTTAAAGAGGCAGCACTAATAACCTTTTAAATTAATTTTAAGCAAAATTTTGTTTTGGGAAGTAAAAACTATTCTTTTGGGCTGTATGTTTTATATTAAGAAAGATTCCCAGCAAGGCTTGAGTGTGAAGACAATGTAAAGTAATTCAGACATTACATAATAAGAGAGGGTTTTAAACTGCCATTATCTGGGTTAGGTTTTTCAGTCTCATAACGGTTCTTCACTTATGACCAAAAACTTCTCAGATGATACAATCTTCCCAAACTAGAATTCTGTGGTATGTTGGATAGGATTATCCCAGAGATGATTTAATCACAAAAACTAATTGAAACTCAGAAATTTACCAACTGAGTCATACTAATGTGGATGGTCTATACCCCATGAGTGGGAATCCAAATCTTAGCTTTCTTTTCCAAAGCTTTTGTTTCTGAAGTCAGTTGTATATAAAAACACAAATAAGAATAGTTTTTCTTAAATCACTATTTATCTTTATTAAGTACATGGTGATGGTGGTTCATATATTTGACAAATATTTCGGGGTCATAGGCTCTGCTCTAGGTACTAGGAATGCAGCATAAATAAAATTAAGCACCTACATTTACAGAACTGAAGTTTTGTTTTTGTTTTTGTTTTTTTTTTGCTTTTTGGGTCACACCCGGCGATGCACAGGGGTCACTCCTGGCTCATGCACTCAGGAATCACCCCTGGCGGTGCTCAGGGGACCATATGGGATGCTGGGATTCGAACCCAGGTCGGCCGCGTGCAAGGCAAACGCCCTACCCGCTGTGCTATCACTCCAGCCCCAAGAACT
The DNA here is from genome assembly GCF_027595985.1 of Sorex araneus. NCBI lineage: Eukaryota > Metazoa > Chordata > Mammalia > Eulipotyphla > Soricidae > Sorex > Sorex araneus. The sequence goes on along the minus strand of NC_073310.1, from coordinate 17,520,264 downwards.
GAAGTTTTAGTGTAAACTAATATTCTAAAAGGTCTGAACAGCATCAGGATGATTTATCTTTCCTTATTAGTATCATGCTGTGGAAAAGTTTAAAAAATTGCAGTAAATGTAAAAATGTAAAACACATCCATGTTTTAGCTGGATGTGAATTACAATCCCCAAAAAAATTTAAATAAAAGAATATTACTTGTCTTTCTACAGCTTTTGAATGCACTAAGTCTGTAAGTTCTAGGGGATCTAGACACAAATTCATGATCAGTGTACTCTCTTCCTCTGCCAGCTGCAAGACATAGATAAGGAGTTATAAGTTTATCATTTCCTAAGCAAAACCCAACTATCTTCTCCTTAAATAAGAAAAGTCCAGTATGTTGTCAGAGACCATTAGCTAAACTCCATATTATCATCATAGTTCTGTACCACAGACCCTTTCACTACTGTCTCTTGAATCAACACTTACAATAATGTTCACCATAACAAGTAAAAGCTGTTTCAGTACCTAATGAGGAACAGATCCTACATAATTTTGTAATTTCATTAAATGGTACATTCTTTAGTGATATATACATGTGGGAGGGGGGATGGTAATGTGCATGCATCTAGAAGTGAAAGAAAAAAGAGAGGAGGGGCTAGAGCGATAGCACAGCGGGTAGGGCGTTTGCCTTGCACACGGCCGACCCGGGTTCGATTCCCAGCATCCCATATGGTCCCCTGAGCACCACCAGGAGTGATTCCTGAGTGCAGAGTCAGAGTAACTCCTGAGCATTTGCCAGGTGTGACCCAAAAGGCAAAAAAAAAAAAGAAAAGAAAGGAAAAGAAAAGAAAAGAAAAGAAAAGAAAAGAAAAGAAAAGAAAAGAAAAGAAAAGAAAAGAAAAGAAAAGAAAAGAAAAGAAAAGAAAAGAAAAAGGAGAGGAGTGTGTCCATTGCATGTAAGAACAGCGGGTGGAGCAGGAGAGAAAAGGGAGTGTGTGTCCAGTGTGCCACATTTGCTGAATGTGGTCTGGCGGGCTCTGCTGCTTGAGGCTGGCAGCTATGCTGTCTATAATCCCAAAACTACACTTTCTGGTCCTACTACAGCTAGGGGTGTGTGAGCACACAAAAATGGGTGCCACTCCTGGAGAGGAACACTAAAAAGACATATATGATCACTGTGCCAGGAAGTGCAATCTCTGGCAAGCACTTGTGCGAGCACAGCAGCAAGCACAATCATACTTTGTGTGTCTCAAGAGCAGGAACTACAGCATGCACATGTGCAAACACAAAGTGCAAATCTCAGTGAGCATTATGGCCAAATGTGTGAGTACTGTCAAGTGTGTGTGCAACCTGATGTGCAGTCCCTAGTAAATTCAGCGATTTGAATAATACTTGCATTGCATACTATAACATATCCCTTATTTCTAGAAATTGTTATGACACTCAGGCTAATTTTCAGCCTCTTAATTCTCTATGTCACTGTCATCCCGTTGCTCATCGATCTGTTCGAGCAAGCACCAGTAACGTCTCTCATTGAGAGGCTTATTGATACTGTTTTTGGCATACCCGATATGCCACGGGTAGCTTGCCAGGCTCTGCCGTGCAGGCGCGATACTCTCGGTAGCTTGCCAGGCTCTCCGAGAGCGGCGGAGGAATCGAACACGGGTCGGCCGCATGAAAGGCAAATGCCCTACAGGTGTGCTATCGCTCCAGCCCACTTAATTCTCTATATTCTTTGTATCTAAAGTCATTCAAAGGTAGGTCAGTCTAACCAGGGCCACATTTTAATGGTATCCAGCACTTCCCTCACCAAGTGATAAACCTCTTTTCTCAAGGTTCCCCCAACACTACAGACCTCCCAATTCTAACCACTTTTATTAGCCCAGACTACAAAAAGTGTCAGCTCTCCTCTGTGCATCAAGCTAGTACCTCCTATTCCAAACGCCCTACGCAATCATCAGCTCCCCCCCCCCCATATCCTGTTATATCTTCTTTCTTAATATACTATCATAAACCCAGTAAACCCAGTAGAGGTCAAAATCTTCAAGGCTCACATCACTTGACGATCCAATTACAAAATCAGAAAGCAATCCCACTGTTCTCATTGAAATGCTCAATTTCCACTTTTTTATTCTAGATGAGTGTTACCATCATTTAGTCTAACAAACTGGTTCTCAAACATTTGTTGTTTTATTTATTCAAAACTTAATTACCTAAGAAAGAACAACCACAACTACACCTGAACTTAAATCAAAACTGTCTCCACGTGAACATTGGTGGAGGAGAATGGACACTGGTGGAGGGATGTAAACCAAATACAAACATGAAAATTCGTAAGTTTGTAACTGTACCCCATGGTGATTTACTAATAAAAATTTAAAAAAAAAAAAACTTTTTCCACGTATGAGACCCGGAGTTTGATCCAAGGCATGAGGGGTGGGAGAGGATTATTTCTAGTCAGTTAACATCACCTGGAATATCCTATACCATCAGTGACAGTTTCACTACAATGTTTCTGGTTTGAAAATGTATACGCATCTTGCACCAGTCATCCATATTAAGATGCTTTTTAAATTTTCAAGCATAAGTTTCTCTTACCATTTGAATGAATCTCATGTAGCCTTTAATTATAGGTTTGAAAATATTTTACTATGAATGCTTCTCTGTAGAATTCACTGTTCACTTTCAATACAGCTCCACTTCATTATGCCATGTGTCATTAAACTTATATTTCTATCTGCTCTATTAGACTCACCATTTCCTATATAGGTTATTTTCCTATTTAATATTTGGATTCAAGTGCCTTACACTATAGGTTATTGAGAAATATAATATAGCTTTTTAGGAGAAAGCAGAGATCTGGAACGTAAATTATTTTGAATATAAACTGTAGATCTGAAACTTACTTTTACCACTTTGAGAAGTTAACATCTTAAAAGTGGAGACATATGAATATAACATCAATTGCACTAATTATCTCCAAATCAACAGTCACTGATAAACTTTAATGAGTAAGAAATATGCTCAGTTGGTATCTACTGAATTAAAAAAAAAAACATATAAATGACAATCTGGGTCTTCCATTTACTATTCACAGAATAAATGTTTTGAGCACATCCATGTGTATTTAAAATCCCAATTTTCTTGTTAACATAAATGCAACGTTTTTACATATCTTCATGTTGAACAAAGCTTTAGGACTGAAAGGTTTAAAAGTTTTCATTATTCAATTAAACTTTCAAAATCCCTAGTAAGAAAGAAATATGATTTTGGTAAAACAAAAATCTCTGTCACAGGCACTTGAAACTAAAAGAAATCACTCAACTGGTAAGCCAACCAAAACTAACCATTATCTCTATACATTTTCAGTTAATTCTCAAGGGACCACCACAGTATGTGGCAAGATGAAATACATTCACATTACTCTTCCTTCCCAGTACATTCTATCTTCATTCCAAATACATTGCCACCGTGTATGTTATTTCCCATAACCAGATTGGCCTTTTCTCTACTAACCAGATCCCCAGAGCTCTTCTGGCATTCCAAGTATTCTAATTACCACTATGCTTTGTTTTATTTTGATTTAAGGGTCACACCTTTGATCTGTCCCCTTATGTGGTGAAATGCTGTCTGTTAATCATTTGCATTCTTTTTTGTTTAGAATCAGAATGAAGTTATATTTCAAATATCTAAGCAGATAAACTCATCCATCATCCATTGTTTAATAAGTATTTTTAAACCACAATTACAGAAAGCTGTACTATGAATTTTTATTCTCACTTAATTTGACATAGGTTAAATTCTTTCATGTGTACTTTAGTGTACATCTGAAATCTTTTTACACAATCTGGGTATGACAGAGGTCCACAAAATCCTGTTTTTAAGTCTTTAAATGGTATAAATTGGGCCAGAGTGATAGTACAATGGGTAGGGCATTTGCCATGCACACAGCTGACTGGGTTCAACCCCCAAGCCCACTAGGAGTAACGCCTGAACCAAAGCCAGGCCCACCCAGGGACGTCAGCTGTGAGTTCAAATAGTGGGTGCTTTGGGTGCATTTCGTGGCCAAGAACTATCTCTCAAGGCCAGCTTTTGGGGATGGAGAGACAAAGGAATGGGGGAATGAAGGCATGGGGCCCCAGGCTGGTTAAGTAATCAGTGACCAGTGACCGTTTATTTCATCCTTACAGCATAGTTACGCAGAAATCACAAAGGAGTGGGGGGGTACACGAAGGTGGGGTTGAACATTATCATAACAATACACAGACGTAAAGTCCCTCCTTCAGGGAAAGTTCTCATAAAAGATTAACTCAAGGACAAAATCTCATCTGGGATTCAGCACTCTAGATTACTAGGAGATCTACCTAAGGGCAGAATTCCATCTAAGGGTATACTGCTTTCCCCTTTCCTTGACCAGTATCCTTTTAACAATCATATTAAATTTACTTCTTACTAATATTTCTAGTCATTTTGTATAAACACAGTTAAGAGAATTACTAAGCTTAAACATAGTGGCTTTTGCTGGGGACATCTCGCTATTATATATCCCAGACTACAGACCTCAGGACAGGTTAGTCTTTCCTAACCCCAGCAGGGTCCTTAATTCAGTTACTTCTTTTTGGGTCATGACAGAGTTTGTTCCATGACTGTGCTCTTAACTTATTATACTTCTTAAGGTGCTTATCTTGCCCCTTTTCAATGTCTGGGTAGCTTACTGCTTGCCCTGGGTCCATCCAAGTCCCTCACTGGGATCCTCCTTTTGGGGGTGTTAGGAAGTAAGGATAACTGAGGCTTGAGTCAAGAAAATATGATGGATGCCCAGGAGTAAATATGATTCAGAGTCAATTAACTCCCGTGTTACAAAAGCATAGCATCAACTGTCTTCCTGTGTCTATACAAAAAGGACATTGTTAAACCATGCCAAGGACATAAAGGAAAGAGGAAAGCAGTATAGGATTACAAGTTCCCAATGGTGTGTGCCTCAGAATCATTGTGATGGGAATAACTCAATACCTAAGCTCCCTGCAGTGTGTGTGTGTGTGTGTGTGTGTGTGTGTGTGTGTGTGTTAAAACTGAGGGGCTTGAGGGGAGATAACACACCTGAGCACCGCCACGTGTGGCCCAAGAACCAAAAGAGAGATGTAAATATTGGCAATGCAGTGATGCTAAATTGTCTAGTCCACCTGCCTTTTATTGGTAGTGTTATCTAGGAAAGAGGTTAGTAAGGCTTATGTGACCTGTCAGAATAAAAATGGTACATGATTTAAACGTTCAAAAACACTCTGTACATTAGAGGTACATTTATTTTATTGCCTAAATAACCATGTTTTAACAGACCTTTTCAAAACATGATGATACTGGGGCTGGAGCAACAGCAGAGCGGGTAGGGCATTTGCCTTGCACACGGCCCGACCCGGGTTCGATTCCCAGCATCCCATATGGTCCCCTGAGCACCGCCAGGACTAATTACTGAGGGCATGAACCAGGAGTAACCCCTGTGCACTGCCGGGTGTGACCCAATAAAGCAAAAATAAATAAATAAATAAATAAATAAAACACACCTTTAAAAAAATGATGAAACCATTTAAATAATTATGAGAACCTGAGGGAGGATTAACCACTGAAAATGATAACATATTTTTGCTTTTAAGTGTAATGTAAAGTTGATGCTCTAAGAAAATATTCCATGTCTACCAGCTGCTTGCAAGCACTTCCAGATTTAAAGGTATCAAAAAGGAAATCAAGATGGATATGCTCCACATCTTGAACTTTTTCCAAAAAAAAATTTAGGCAGCAAAAAGACAAAATAATTAGAAATAATACTTTTTTAAAGTAGTGTTTAGGATGGCTTCTCAGTAATGTAGAAATAGGCTGCAAACTGCTATTAGACATTTATTTTCATATGGTTTTCCACATTTAAAAATAAATCAAGTCTGTAATGCTTAAGATAAACTCTCCCTAAGAGTTTGATTCCATCAACACTATACTGTAGTAATTATGAATCTTAATAATGGGAGGTGTTTTGGGTCTGGGGGTAAAGCTCAAAGATAGAATACCTGTGTGTGAGGACCTAAGTTTAATTTCCTGCATTACAAAAATAATTTTTTGAAATATTTAGTTCCTGATGAATGCCTCATCTTTAGAAAGAAAGGGGGCAAGTTATTTGTTCATATGTACACAGTCAACTTCACCAAAATTCTTTAGTTATCCAATTAATCTTAAATGATTACTATCTAAAAAGGAGACAGGAAGATCTTTTTTAACTATATACAAATTAAAATATTGAATTAACAAGTAGCAATAGAATCTTGGACTTAAATCAATGTGTGATTTTAATGTGTGGTGTTGTATTCAGTTCAGAACAAGATTTTTAAGTCTGTGATATGAAATTTCTTCCCATAATTGGATAGAACCTTTCATCTATTTACTATGAGAGGTCTGTTGTTTGCAACATTATGCAGATGTAAGTATGACAAATTCTGAAATGCAAAAATAACTTAAATTTTGGAAGCCACTTCACTTATCTGTTCATTATGGTCCGGGAGCAGATTTACAAATACCTAGAGTAAAACATTGTAAAATATAATTCTACTTTGTCAGGGAGGGGGGCAATAATTAAGCCACATCATCATCATCATCATCATCATCCCGTTGATCATCAATTTTCTCGAGTGGTTTCAGTAACGTCTCCATTCGTCCTAGCCCTGAGATTTTAGAAGCCTCTTTTTACTTGTCCTTCCCAACGGTGCCCCATTGGAGGCTCTTTCAGGGTCAGGTGGATGAGACACATTATTGTTACTGGTTTTGGCATATGAATACGTTACAGGGAGTTTGCTAGGCTCTCCCATGTGGACAGGAAACTCTCAGTAGCTTGCCAGATTTTCCAATATAAAATAATATTAAATATTAAATAATATTAAATAATATATGTTAAAACTTCCTGAAGTAGTCAGGCATTTATTAACAACTGTAGTACTTCTGCAATCACACAAACAGAAATAATGGTAACTATATAATGTTGATTTTACATAAACTGGGGGGGGTGTTTTGAAAAGGTAACAAGTATACAAGTATTGCTTCAAAATAAGGATATGAAGCATAAAAGTGATAGTAAGATCTAATTTTCTGATGTTGTCAGCGATCAAACACAGGGCCTCACACGTGTGAAGCATATACTCTATGTTCAACCTCTGAGCCACAATTTTGTTTTCCTACTATATTTTTCAAAGAACTGATTTAGCATAGGTTTTCTTTAGTTTCATTCTGCCATAAAATTAGAGGTTCTCCTTGGTATTTATCACTCATTGTGTCAAGTACCCTTTGTCACTTGTTCGTAAATGATTACATTTTTAAATGGTTTTTATTGAATGAAACTTACAAAGACATGAGTGGAGAGGAAGAAAAATACAGGTTCAAGAGAGAACATGGGATTCTCCAAAGTGGAAAAAGCAAAGAGAGACAGGTGATCAGGGAGAACACAGACTTGAAAAGCAAGCAAAGAGATACAGAGAGATACATGCTCAAGCAAGAACACAGGCTTGAAGAGAATCCAAGACTATACTCCTTATAACGTCTTCTAAAATCACCTCTGAATTTAATGAGCTTACTCCCTATTTCACCATCCGTAGCCTAAGAATATTACACTGTACAGAGTCCAAACCTAACCCCTTTATAAGCCCATTTTTCTATCTCCTATCTCCTCTTTCCTTCCCACTTACCATCACACTAAATAAACCACTAGCAATAAATATGACCTTCTAATCTGGTTTTCATCATTTAGCAATATGACATTTGATCCCTTAAGAAAGTGCCAAGCAAGTCCATTAAAAGCATTCCTTCCGTTAAAATGTGGACTGACAGGCCAGAGAGATAGTACAGAGACTACGGCACTAGTCTGCACACAGCTGACCTGGCACAACATACAGTCCCCTAAACATCACTAGGGCACAGAGCCAGGAGATAAGACCTCAACAGAGCTGGGTGTAACCCAAAAGCAAAAACAAGTATAAAAAAGAGGACTGGGGATAGTTTTGTAATACAGCACTTGTCTTGCATGTGCAAGGTTCTACAAATCAAACCCGGGCACCATAAGGAAAAACAAAACAAAAAATAAATAGAACTATATCCACTGCTAGGGCCGAGGCTGTGGTTCGAGCACTAAGAGCATAATCTTGTGTGTGTGATGCTTGCACCAGTACTGCAAAGCTCAGTGTTCATAGCCCTCATAGGCCCTGATCACTGCTAGGTTCAAAGAAGACAACAGGGAGAGAGAATCTACTGCTTACCTCTGTTCCAGACCTATTCCCACATCATAAGACATTACTTGAGAGACAAACTGTCTTTCAAAGCTTTGGTTTATTATTTCTCTTTAATGCTTTCACAAAATGTTTGGATCAACTGTCCCTAGATAGTTTTACTTGACTAAGGTCTAATACCTAAAATCCATGTATAAAAATGAAAAAAATAATTGAATATGGGAACACTGGTGGAGGGAAGCTGACACTGGTGGTGGGATTGGAGTTGAAATACTGTATGCCTGAAACTCCATTGTCTATAAATTTGTAAATCAGTTCTTTAAATTTAAAAAAACTAAAAAATAAAAAAAATTTAAAAAACTAAAAATAAAAATAAACTGGATGCAATTAAAAACATTTTTGCTTTTTAACTATGGTAAAATAGAAGTTTGACTATTTAAGGGTTTTATCCAACGGACTTAGCCATTTCCAAAACTTTTTCATCATCCCAAACTTCCTCTTTAAGGTTAAATAATACTTCATTGTATTTTTATTATATTTTCAGCATGAATGGATATTTAGTTTTTTCTACCTTTCTGTCTATAGTGAACAGTGGTGCTATGAACGCTGGTATGAATATCTGTCAGCAACTCTGATTCATTTTTCTTTTGGGTATATGTTGGAGTGAAACTGTTGGTCATATGGTAGGTAACTATTTTCAATTTTTAAGAAAACACCACATTGGATTTCATGGTAGCTATATAGATTGATTTCTTCACATCCTCACCACCAATTTTGTACTTAAAAAACGAAATAGAATTTCAAATTGGTCTGAAGTACTATATAGTTCATGGTTTGATTTGCATTTTCTTAATAATGATGGTGAGTATTTTCTCATGTACTTGCTACAATATATATATAACCTCTTTGAAGAAACTACCATTCCTTTGCCCCTTTATGTATTTTTGTTTGGGAGCCCTACATGGCAGTGCTCAAGGCTTACTCCTGGCTCTGCACTCAGGGATCACTCCTGGCGGGCTGAGGGGACCATGTAGGGTGCACCAGGGATCAAACCCAGGTTGGCAGAATGCAACGTAAATGCCTTACCCACTGTACTATCTATCTGGTCCCCTTTGCCCATTTTTCAGTTTATCTTTCTTTAACTGTTAGGTCGGTTTCTTGTATGTTCTGGTTATTAATCCTTTATCAAGTATGATTTGCAAATATCTTCTCCCTTTTTGGGGGGGAAGCTGCCTTTTTTAGTCTCTTGACAGTGTACTCTGATACACACAATGTAACTTTAATAAATATTAAGGGGATGGGGAGTAAGTACAGGGTCAGGGGTGCGTGCATTCCATGAGCAGGACCCCAGTTCAATCCCCAGCACAATCTGCCCCCCAACCCTGAGCACCTCTGGGTATAGGCCTGGAGGTCTCCCAAGCACTGCCAGAGTGGCCCTCGTTGGTTCCAGGCACCAAAGGGCCAGAGAAGCACTGGGCCCTAAAGTCCTTGTATTGAACCATCACTGAAAGTGGCACCTTAGGAGCCCCTAGACCCAAAATTCAATTTTTTTTAATCTCTTGCCATTTTATGTTATAAGAAACTAGACTATTCTCCAGATGCTAGTTTGACTTAATGTAAAATTACTCAGACAGGGGGTGGAGCGATAGCACAATGGGTAGGGTGTTTGCCTTGCATGCGGCTGACCCGGGTTCAATTCCCAGCATCCCAAATGGTATCCAGGAGTAATTCCTGAGTGCAGAGCCAAGAGTAACTCCTGAGCATCGCCAGGTGTGAACAAAAAGCAAAAAAGAAAATTACTCAATGTTATTTTTTTCCTTTATCTTTTTAAATATATTTTTAGCTCAGATAATTTTAAAAGCACAATATCAAGCTCTCAAGTTACCCATTTATAAAATGGCAATTTGTCCTGTTTACGGTGTTTAAACAATTGGAAACAAACTGGTATGCAATACAATAAATTATAAGGCCCTTTTAAGCATGAAAATGGATATGATCATATTGTCCAAATTAGTCTACTCTTCACAACAAGAGCAAGGGGGAAATCAAATGGAACCTTACCTAAATCATGGCCATCCCTAGGTGTGCCGAGGCAGGGGAGTGGGGGGCAGGGGTTACCACAGAAAATTTACAAGGGCTCTTTAACGTGGTTTTAACTTTTTCATAAACTGACATCTAGTGACCCACACATGACTATTTGAGGTCATTCATAATTTCAACACTGCTTCACAAAGCATCTCTTTCAATAATAACAGTGTTCTAGCAGTTGCTATGATAAAAAAAAAATCAAGGATCATTTAAAAATCAATCTGAAATAGAATGCAGAAGTAGGATGTCTCATCTGATTCCAAAGTGGGAGTTGGCGGCATCCAACAAGCACTCATATGAATTAAAACATTTTCTTTCAAATTATATGTAACAACTTTTCAGCTAAACTATTGGGAAATAAATACTTTAAGTTGTTTGGACCTAACCACTTAATAAATGGAAATTTCAGGTATTACTTTTGGCCTGGGGCTGTGATGGAAAATATCACTGAGACACTAAGAAGAGATTCTGAACTGAGTATCATGAGCCAGAATAAGTACAACAGACTTACACCAATGTCAAAAAAAAAATGCAAAACTAAATACCTGACACACGGTACCCAAATTTCCAATCCACAAGGTTCCTAAACTGCCTGCTGGAGTTTTACCTTCAATGTAAACTATTCCAGTATACTGACAAAAAAGTCTCCTCTTGCCACTTATTTATATAAACTCGAATTGTTTTTATCACCAGCAATCATGAATACTGAATAACAAAATCAGGTAATTCATATATTCAGTCTAATTTCTAATGGAAATCGTAACTGAAAAATATATCAGGTTTTCTTAAAAACCAAAAGAATCAGGACAGTACTGTAACAGAACTACAAATCAATCCATTTACTATTTCTTGTATCAAACACAAAATACTTTATTTGGGGGGCGCGGTGTGACGGGGACGTACTTGTCGGTGGAGTGTGAGGGAGACCCATACCCAGTGATGCTCAGGGGTCCCCCTCCTGGCTTTGTGCTCAAGAATTACTCCTGATGGTGCCGGGGACCACATAGGATGCTGGGGGTCAAGTGCAGTCAGCTGCATGCAAGAGAAACACCTATCCACTGTACGATCTCTTTAGCTCCAAAACACAAAATGCTTATTAGATATTGAATTCTCATGTAAATTTTTGTTTTAAGATATATTATCTCTTAGACAAAACACTCATCAAATAGATTTGTCATGATATGATAATACGAACTATATCATATTCTTTAATCAAATAGATTTGTCATGATATGATAATACGAACTATATCATATTCTTTGTTCATACTAACACCATAAGGTAGATGCTAATATAACTTTAAATAACCTAAATATTATACTCAAAAGTTACAAAACTAGATGGAGTCTGGAGAGATACAAAAGGAGTTAAGGCACTTGCCTTGCATGCAGCCAATCCCAGTTCAATCACCAGCACCTCCAGAAATTACCCTGAGCATAGAACCATGAGTTAAGTCTGAACACCACTGCATATCATCCAAAAACAAACACTTGAGTAAGACATTCTATTTTTTATTTTAAAATATCATCAAATATTTCCTTAATTCACTGCCATAAATAGTGAATCACTGATTTACAGAAGTCTCCCTTTATTATCAAAGACAGCGGCAATTTCAGCATAAGTACAATTTAAAGCTCAATCACTGTAACTGATTACTGAAATTAAAATCTGTTAGGATGTACAAGTAAACATTTCCAAGTATGAGGGGGGAAAATCAGAAATATACCAACTGAAAAATAACAATTACAACTTTTATGTCCAATGACAGCTTATATAGATCCTCTGCAAATAAAATAACAAAGAAAAGTAACTAATGAGCTGTCTAATTACAATTTTAGTTGTAATAAAGTACTATGCTTTGGTCACACCAGCTGAAAATTCTAATAAACTTCAACATCACTGTGTGTCACTTCACTACAATTTTGTTTCTCTAGATACCAATATGTATTTTCATCCCTTGTGTTCCTTTCTCTTCTCTTTATAAAAAAGTTGGATTTGAGGCTGGAGAGAAAGTAGAGCATGCAGGGGGTTTGCAGTGAACCTGAGTTTAATTCCCCAAATATATGGAAAGTAAGCATAGCATCTCTTAAATCATAGGCCAAAAATGAACTTTAAAATGTTTTGGGGCCGCAGGCTGGAGAGATAGTACAGCAGGTAGGGTGTTTGCCCTGCATGCGGCCTCCCAGGTTCAATCCCTGAGCACAGCCAGGTGTAGCACTGTCGTCTCATTGTTCATCAATTTGCTCGAGTGGGCACCAGTAACATCTCCATTGTGAGACTTGTTGTTAGTTTTTGGCATATTGAATACAGCACAGGTAGCTTGCCAGGCTCTGCCGTGTGGGTGGGATACTTTCAGTACCTTGCTGGGCTCTCTGAGAGGGTTTTCACAGACAATACGATTTTATTCATTTGAATAAGAAAAAGAGAGGAGGGGCCAGAGTGATAGTACAGTGGGTAGGGCGTTTGTCTTGCACGTGGCCTACCCGGGTCGACCCAGGATTGATCCCTGGCATTCCATATGGTCCCCCAATCAATGCCAAGTGTGATTCCTGAGTACCGAGCCAGCCAGGTATATACAAAAAAAAAAAAAAAAAAGCAAGTTGAGTAGAATATGAAAACTGGGTAATTTCCCAAGGTAAGTGATTAATGCACTGCAAAGTAACATAATTACTGTCCTACTGAGGTTATTTTTTAATAAACAATAGCATTAAAACCATCAACATTTTGAGGTATTAAAAAGATTTAGAAGAAGCATTTATAAAATATCCTCAGCTGAACATTACTTTCTAACCACTTTTTTAAGACCTCTCCTTTTCAGGGACCATAGTTAAAGTACAGTAGGAGCACACTTGCCTTGCCCATCACCAACCTGAGTTTGATCCACAGCATCACATATTGTCCCCCAACCCTTCCAGGAGTAAGCCTTGAGCACCACTGGGTCTGACCCAAAAATCCAAAATAATAAAAATTAAAAATCTCTCAATTTCAGCAGTGACATAATCTCATCTAATGGGAAAAAGTCAGGAAATCAAATTTTCCATTAAACTCCCAAGCTCAACATCCTCAAAGCTGGCATCTATTACAGAAAGAACACTCCAAGGCAGGAAGGAAATCTACTTGCCCTGCATTACTGGGCAGTAAGTCTGTGTTGTTATGGGCACCAGCACAATCAAGCAAAAATATAAGTGCAAGGAGGCAAAGGGCTGACTGGCTAAGACAATTTGGTCCATCTATCTGATCAGTGTATTAATGAGAAATGAGACTACAACTACCTAAAAGTTCCCAAGTATATTCAAATAATCAAATGATGTGGTTAATATCACAAAAGTAGCAAGCAAGTTAGGAATTTTTTTATTCTCCAACTATAATAGCAGTTCAAATAAATTGTAGACAAGAGATCAGAAAGAGATGCTATCCAAGAATTTCAAAATGGATAGTTTTTTTCTCCATTTCTAAGCTTTTCCTCACACTGGATGGGGCTGGAGAAGTTAGAAAAAGAAATTATCCAACCACAGAGTATGTAAGAAACACAAATGCTTTTGCTACTTCCCATAGACTGTTTTATTTCTATTTTTTTATCTCTTAGGCCAAGTGGAGATTATGATTTTCCCTTTCACTACAGTATCTCAGTTTCTGTTGTTGTAACAAAATCTTCAAGGATGATATATTAGTGTTTAAGAAGTTAAAATGTACACTAGCATTTAAACTAGCATGAGAGTTTTTAGACATTCTTAGGGTCAGTCTGATCTTGCCTCAAAATCTATGTTAGGCACTTATTCCTTGTGTATGTAATTTGAAGCAGGTCTTTTTTTCTTTCCCATGCTTCTGCTATCAACAATATCTATGTTACTAAAAGGAATTACATTAAAGATTTAATACACCAAAACACTAAGAAGTGCACACAGCTCTTAGTAATTACACATTACCTACCACCAGTGCCCTGTGTTAACAACTATTGCACATTCTCTCTATGTATGTTTCTTCTGTTCTCAAAAAATATATGTAATTACCTCCCCTGAGCAAACATCTTCACAGGTTTATTAGAGAATAAAATGGACATTTAAAAGCCTTTAAAAGGACTTCCTTAGGGGCTGGAGCCAGAGTACAGTAGGTAGGGCACTTGCCTTATAGGGAACTGACCCGGGTTCAATCCCCAGCACCCCTCAAGTACCTCCAGAGTCATCCTTGAGCTAGGAGTACGCCCTGAGTACTGCCAGCTGTGATCCCTGACCCTGGACTAAGCCCTGAGCACTGCCAGGTGTGGCAAAAATAATAATAAAATTAAATTAATTTTTAAAATATGAGGGCAGACACTTCAACATAATGTTAAATGATTACTATTATGCAGTTTAAGCCCAACAGTACTACACATGTCTCAAGGCCTGTAGTTCAATCCACCAGAACCACAAATACGTAAAAATAAAATGCAAATCAACAATAAAACTCCAGAAGTTACACATGTAACTTCTTGGGCTCCAGACTAATAAGATAAATTAAGAAAGACCAACATTTTCTTAAAGTTACTAGAGTATGGTTAAAAGCTTATTTAGTCAGATGATACTATTAATGTCCTAAGTTTACTTTTCCACAAATGTTTCACTTTCATAGATATACTTTAATCACAAATAAAATGCAAAAAAAAATGCGTACTATCACAGGGAGAACAGCAGTAAAATAAGGTTTATAAAAGCACAACTTCATTATACTGTGATGCAGCATAACTGAAAACGCTCTGTTGGCTTAGCAGTACTTTTTATATGCAAAGATTACAATACATAGACTCAAGTCTGACTAATAACCTATCAGTTCAAAAACTATGTGAAGATTCTTTGATATAGTATACCTAAATACAAGAACCTAATTAAATTCAAGAAAAAATGAATCATCAGAATTTAGCAAGGCACAATTTAATTCTCAAAATTGTACGTATCTTAACCATGAGTAAAAACAAGTTACACTTGTATTCAGTTAAGAAGCTTAACAGGAAAAAAAAAATTAAAAAAAATTAAAAAAAAAAAAAAAGAAGCTTAACAGGGGCCTGAGTGATAGCACAGCAAGCAGGGCGCTTGCCTTGCCCAGGGCCAACCCATATTCTATTCCTAGAAGAGCCAAGTGTGGTCCAAGAACAAAAACCTAAAATCAATTATACTGGCACTCAGACTTACAGCAAGGTCCCTAAAATCTTGGTAAACATTATTACATTTCTGAAAGGTTTTTTTTTAAGAGAATAATTTCAACCAAAGTAATAGTTCAGTGTATACAGCGCTCAACCTGCATATGGCTAACCTGAGTTCGATCCTTGGCACCATGTACAGTTCCCCAAGCCCACTAGGAGTGATCCCTGAGGATAGAGCCAGAAATAAGCTCTGCGCAAAGCCTGGTGTGGTCAAAATAAAGAAATAGAAATTGAAAAGGGAATATTATAAAACTTTGAACATAAAATGTGTAAAGAGATCAAGGTACATGCAATGAATAAAGTTTCTGAGGCTAGAGCTCATGCACTGAATGCAGGAGGCTGGAATTAAGCACTGCATTGTCCCCGGAGCATCAAGTAAGGAATATTGCCTGATCACTGGCAGGTATGTCCCAAAATTTTTTTAGCTGTCTTAGAAGTTTGCACTAATAGGGATATCCTAATAAAACTAACATTTATTTATGAAAGATCTAAAAGCAAATTTATAAGTCTCCCCCAAAACTAACATTCACTATCTTTGTCTTATGAGTACAAAAAATTGATTTTTAGGGCCAGAAAGAACACTCAAAGAGCTGGTTGATACACATACCTGGGTTTCAATCCCACAAGCAGCCCCTAAACACTGAGCCAGAAGCAGCCTTGGAAGGGGCCAAAAAAAAAAAAACGAAAGAAAGAAAGAAAACTAATCTTTAAGGACAGAGTTTTGGCAACAGTTATAATTCAGAAAACTGCATTAATTCAAAACAATGTCAGCATATGCAAGACAAAATAAACCAAAATAAGTGTGTGCAATGGTAAACAGCACCATAAAATTAACATTTAAGAGGCAAGTATGGAAACAGATAGGGGTAGATCAGCTACTGTTATCTTCCTTCCACTGGGCTGTATCTTATTTCAGAGATTCAAGTACTGTTAACCTTGCTGTGTCAGTATTTCCACTGCACAATTTAAAACATTTTTTAAATTAAACTTAAGTGTATCTGCCAAGTCACCTTTCAGAAACCACTTTCAACTCTTAAGAAAATTTAGACTTTTTTAGCCAACTAATACAAGTTTATTATTTTCTCAATATACTCTCATAAAAAAAACCTTATGAATATAGTAACTACACAACTATATTCAGAGGTCCACATAATTCTGAAAATAAGCATTTAAATTTTCAAGAAGCAAAATTCATCTACAGCTAAAATCAGAGGTTTGCAGTAGTTAGAGAAATGTGACTGCAAAGGGGGATTAGGAAGAGCCTTGGGGATATGGCTCAGAGTGCCTGGCTTCCATGCATGAGGCTGAGAATCAGAATCCCCACAAAATCCGAGGGTGCAATTCTGACAGGACTGCAGTTTGTATGGAATCCCCAGCTCCACAATGAAGTGTATGCTCTCCGGTTCACCACAATCAAGTGTGTGCAACCACCACAACTAAACAAGAGGGTACAAACAGGGAAGGAAAAGGGAAGGGGAGGAAGGCTCTAGGAACCAAGAGGTTTGAGTAATCTTAATTAAGCTTAGAAGAAAAAAATCCATAACACAAAAATAAACCACAAAAGGGATGACATTAGCAATCTTTATTGCAGTAACGGAAATATTCCATATCTTAGATGGGGTGAAAATTTTATTTACAGAGCTATACATCTGTAAAATTATACTAGGCAGGAAAAAAAAACACTATAAATTATGTACTTTTTCTTTCTTTTGGGGGCCATTTTTTCCTTTTGCACTGATCACAGCAAAACTCCTGACTCTGCCCTGACGGATCACGCCTAGCAGGCTCAGGGAAAATGATATGGGATGCGAGGACTGAACCTGGGTCGGCTGCGTGCAAGGCAAATGTTGTATCCTCTGGAATATCACTCCAGATTATATCTTAACTTAAAAAATTATATTTTAACGTAAAAATACACATAATTTAGCCTTTGGAAAGTTACTGGAATCCAAATGCCAAGGGGGCGGTAGGAGGGTGGAGAATCACTTAACATAAATTAAAAGGCTATTTGCATGGAAGGCTATCTAGGTACTTGATAGCCAGAATCACTTGGTCCTTACCTACTGTATGTTCCACATATTAATTCCATCCCTTTAGTCACTTACCATAAACACATTTCCACCAAAATAAAGATCTTTGTGGGCAAGAGAGTTAGTATGGTGGATAAGGTGCTTGACTTGCAAATGTTCGACCTGGGTTTGATCTCCAGTACCACATGCACCATCTACAGTCTCCCAAGGACAGAGCCAGGATAAGTTCTAAGTACAGCCTCTGTGTGTGTGTGTCCCACATGTTGTGGGAGTGGGAAGGGGGATATTTTTAAGAAGTATTTTTAAAAGGCTTAATAGCAGAAATGGGTCACTTAATTAGCACAATATGCAGTGATCTAATAATTTTTTAGCTAATAAAGATTTCATAACTGATTAAAATTTAAAAGTACCTAAATATTAGTAATTTTGAAACACAGGCAAATACGATGTACAAATAAAGTCATCAGTACCCTAATAAAATTAGAATTAGATATATATGTGTTAAATCATTACAGTGAAATGAGTTTAATCTAGAAAGATGTTTCCCAGATTAAAACCAAGATAGAGGGGCTGGAGCAATAGTACAATGGGATAACACACTTGTCTTGCACAAAGCTGAGCTGGGTTCGATCCCAGCACCCTATATAATACCAGAGCCCCATCAGGAGTGATCCCTGAGCAGAGCCAGGAGTAAGCCCTGAGCATCACCAGGTGTGGCAAAAAGTAATAATAATAATAATAATCTAGAAACATCTTACTATGATTTGGTATTTACAACTTTTTACTGTTCTATGACAATTTAACTTCTTCGATAAGTAAATGTCTTCCCCACCCAGCTTTTGCTTTCAATGCATATATAAAAAAAAAAAAAATTTGAACAGTTTAAATCCCAGCTTCTTAAAACTGTGAGTTACAACCCCATTAACTCTATGTGGAGGTCAGGGGGTGTCACCAAAAAAATCTTAAAAATTTTGTTTTGAAATAAATTTATGATTCATTAACAGAAAACATTTGAATTGCATACTTTTCTTAGGTGTTTTTTTTTTTAGGGGGCCACACCCAGGACTTACTCCTGGCTCTGCTCTCAAGGATCACACCTGGCAGTTGCTCTGGGAACCATACGGGGTACCAAGGATGGAACTCCAGCCTTACCAGATGTACTATCTCACTGGTCCCTGTATATCTATTTTATATAGCTGTGGAATTTCTCAGGTGAAAAGTCACAAAAAACTTAAGACATCCTGGTTTAAAACCCTTCAGCAAATTTATCAGTGAGAATCCAATGCTAGACAGAGCCTAGTTTACATTTTAAGAATGTTCACTCTTCATATTAAGAGTAAAACGTTGGGTGAGGGATGTAGCTCAGTGGTAGAGTACATGCTACACATGTTTGAAGCCCTGCTTTCAATCCCCACCCCCCAAAAAAAAATTAAAATATACCATGCTAAAGAATTAAGAGGTAAGATATACAGAAAATCTTTTACCCTGAGAGAGAAAAAAGAAAAAAGGCAGTAAACTCAAAATTAGGAGTCTTAATTAATGCTCCAGTGACTAATAGCAAAGCAATTTGGTCATATGATGTTTTCCCAAAACATTAAAAGCGGCAACTTCCAAGGCCAGAGAGATAGTACAGCAGGCTGGGCTCTTGTCTTGCATGCAGCAAGACTGGTTCAATCTCTGGCACCCCATATAATCCCCTAAGCACTGCAGGAGTGACCCTGAGCACAGAGCCAATAGTAACCTCTGAGTATCGCCAGGTGTGGTCTGAAAAACAAACAAAAAACCTACAATTCTAGATTTTCACTTGATACTAAAAAATCTCTTCCAAGAAGGAAGAAGATAATAAATAAGAATATAATATCTTTTCTTTGGATTCTTAAAGGAAAATAATATTGTGTGCTTCTATGCTAAAAATCCATAATCAATAGCCCCTTTTCTTTTTTCAGTTAAAATTTCCTTTACTAGAGAGAGAGAGTATAGGGATTAAGGTGTTTGTCTTGTGGCAGACTCCAGTTCCAACTCCAGCAATGCATATGGTCCCAGGAGTGACCCCTGAACAGAGTCAGGTGTCGCCCCTGAGCACTGCTGAATGTGAACCAAACCCCCGGCCCCAAAATTCCCTTTTCCCTTAACATATGATGACATTTTATGTTCCCTTTAATAATCAAAAATTTGTGGAAAATTGTGGAAAAATCCCCAGTGTACTAAAAGAAGGCAGAACACTATCTTAATCACTCAGAATATTTTATTCATTTGGTTAAAAAATATACATATATACGTAATTAAAACTCCTATTGCTATTCTTTTCTTATACAAGCTACATACACAAGTCAGAAACCATGCCATTATATTCACCACTGCCACCTACAGGGCCTAGGGCTTAACAGTGCCTACGAAATAGTGACATCTGGTGAATACTGTATCAATAAACGTAAGTAGAATCCTATTTTTTGAAAAAAAAAAAAAAGGCAAAGAAAAAAATAATATATATATATATATTTCAAGGCAGAGGGAAAGCTTTCAGAGAGCTTTCAGAGAGCTCAGAACCTACCAAAATGAGAAACTTTTTTTTTTTTTGCTTTTTGGGTCACACCCAGCGATGCACAGGGGTCACTCCTGGCTCTGCACCCAGGAATTACCCCTGGTGGTGCTCAGGGGACCATATGGGATGCTGGGAATTGAACCCGGACGCCCTACCCACTGTGCTATTACTCCAGCCCCCAAAATGAGAAACTTTTAAATTTGAAATTAACAAGAGGGGCTGGAGAGATAGTATAGCAGGTAAGGCACTTGCCTTACAAGAGGCCAAGCCAAGTTCAATCCTCAGCATCCTATATGGTCCCTCAAGTACCAACAGGAGTGATCTCTGAGGGCAGAGCCTGTAGTCCTAAGCACCACTGGGTTTTCCCCCTCAAGAAAAATTAAACTATTATTATGCTCTGATTTGATTGTATCTTTGCTCTTTACTTAGCATGCTGATAATCTCTAAAGATAATTTCCACACTGTGTAGGTATAAATGGCTGGAAAAGAATATGGGCCCAAGGACCAGAGATAGTACAAGGAAAGTGCTTGCCTTCCGCACAGACAACATAGGTTCAGTCTCCATAGTCCATAGCCAATATAGTCCCCCAAGCACTTGAAGCAATCCCTAAGTGAGTTAAAAGCCGGTAGCAAGCCCTGAGCACAGCAGGTGTATTCCCCGCCACCTCCCAAAAAATACAGATACGGTCTATATCATAATCACCTTAAGCAAAAACCACTGCAAGTGGGAGATTCTGTTTCTGTTGTCCTTGTTCAGTTTGGGGTCTACACCAAGAGGTGGCCCAGGGGTTTCTGATTCCATGACGTGTTCTGGGAATCAAGCCAGTGCTAGCAATCCTGTATTGGTAAGGTCCTGGGTTCAAATCCCAATAGCACCAAAATAAATAACTTGGGCCAGGAAGTATAAGGGGCTTGCTTGCCTTGCACTCAGCCAACCCTGGCTCAATCCCCAGAACAGTTCCTGAACACCAATAGGAGTGACCCCCTGAACACCACAGGGGAAGGGGTCAGAGGTTAGTAAATAAACCTAGGAAACAGCAATAATCCTCCAGATATACTCTAAGGACCAATGACATAATTTAACAGTGAGGCACTTGAATTATAAGGCCTTGAGTTCAATCCCCAGCTTTGCTCCCAAAAAGGGGGGGGAAATTTTAATTTTTAAAAATAAGAACAGAGAGCCAGAGAGAGAACCAGTAGGGTATTTGTCTTGCACAGTTAATCTGAGTCCAATCCCCTATCCTCTGGCCCCACCAGGAGAGATTCCTGAGCACAGAGGTAGGACTAAGCCCTGAGTACTGCTGGGTGTGAACCAAAAATTAAAAAAACTAATAGAGTCAAAATAAAGGCCAGAGAGATAGTACAAGTTGGGCACTTGCCTTGCATGCAGCTAACCAACCAGATTCAATCCCTGGCACCAGACATGGTCCCCCAAGTCCATCAGACCCAGAGGTAAGTCCTAGCACAGCCAGGTAAAACCCAAAAGCCCAAAATAAAAAATCAAATCAGGGGCTGGAGCGATAGCACAGCGGGTAGGGCGTTTGCCTTGCACGCGGCCGATCCGAGTTCGAATCCCAGCATCCCATATGGTCCCCTGAGCACCGCCAGGGGTAATTCCTGAGTGCAGAGCCAGGAGTAACCCCTGTGCATCGCCAGGTGTGACCCAAAAAGCAAAAAAAAAAAAAAAAAATCAGAAACATTAAATTAATTAATTAATTAATTAATAAGAGAATTGAATACGAAAATGTCCTACAGAGGAGAAACAGGTATAAGGTCAATTTATTAAGTTTATACACATAATAGTTAAGCAAAAAGCAACCTTATTTTAAAAATTCACCTAGTGGGGCTGGAGTGATAGCACAGCGGGCAGGGCGTTTGCCTTGCACGCGGCCGACCCCGGTTCGATTCCCAGCATCCCATATGATCCCCTGAGCACCGCCAGGAGTAATTTCTGAGTGCAGATCCAGGAGTAACCCCTGTGCAATGCCAGGTGTGACCCCCAAAAAAGAGCAAAAAAAAAAAAAAAGTAAATAATAAAATAAAAATTCACCTAGTGACAGCACAAATCTAAAAATTAAAATATAACATAAGACTCATAATGTTGATGATCATAATGCTGATGGTCACCAAAGCAATGGAAAAATTCTTACAACCTTCAGGGAACTAAATGTCTCTGAAAAAATGCTTTCTTCTTTAAAAGGTATCTTCTAAGTGGAAATGAATCTGAAATATCTGAACATATCTACGTTTTAAATTACTGTATTTCGGGGCTGGAGCGATAGCACAGCGGGTAGGGCATTTGCCTTGCACGCGGCAGACCCAGGTTCGAATCCCAGCATCCCATATGGTCCCCTGAGCACCGCCAGGGGTGATTCCTGAGTGCATGAGCCAGGAGTGACCCCTGTGCATCGCCGGGTGTGACCCAAAAAGCAAAAAAAAAAAAAAAAAAAAATTAAATTACTGTATTTCAGGGCTAATCATTTTGAAGCAACTAAGTATTATAAATAAAACCCAGCAACCCTAAATTCTTTGCTGATCCATCACTCAATTTAACTGATTCTGCAATACTAGGGAGATTTTATCTTTCCAGTACTTCTAAGTCCCACATAAGCTTCTGTTCTCCATAACTGTAAGGAGAACACTCCCAAGTTCACTAACATCTGGATACCTGTAAGACATACAAAAAGGTTCACTGGCTACTAGAAAATTTTTGAACTTGAAAGATCTACTAGCAAAACTCTCAAGTTTAAACCAGGGGAACAAAATATAATTATATTTTTTTAATAAAGAAGTAAATATAAGTTGATGCTTATCACTCCTAAGTAAGAAATTTCATTAAATTCAATCACTCTCCCACTTCGCCGCGCCCGCCGCTCCAGTATGACTGAGGAGGACAAGGGAGCTGCTTTGGACACCAGCAACCCACTGACCAACCTGCAGTATGTGATTTGAGCGTTTCCGCCAGGCCGCCCGTGCGGGGGCCCGGCGTTTCTCTTTTTTTTTAATCTCTCTCCCTCTCTCCCAACCTCTCCTGGGCACAGCACAGCCTCCACCCCACTTCTCTGAGCACAAAATGGAGACACGCACCCAAATGCGCGGCTCAGCTGGCGGGAGATCAAGGGCGGGGAAGTACCGGTCTCCGCCCACCTCGGACAC
Organism: Sorex araneus; assembly: GCF_027595985.1. Classification (NCBI taxonomy): domain Eukaryota; kingdom Metazoa; phylum Chordata; class Mammalia; order Eulipotyphla; family Soricidae; genus Sorex; species Sorex araneus. The sequence continues at coordinate 17,497,046 of NC_073310.1, read as the reverse complement.
TTTCCCACTTCCGCCCGTGCGTGGGCCCGGTATTTCTCTAGGTTTTCCCATCTTATGAGCACCATAAAAGGGTAAAAGATTGTAGCGATAGAATTTCAGGCAGAATTTTCCCTGGACTTTATACAGAAACCCAAAACCTTAATCATCAGCAATATGAAATGGTTCCTTTTTAACGGGTCGGACTTTGGTGGGAAACCCTAACAAGAATAGTAAGTTTTTTGTTGAAATATTGAAGGCAACCAAAATGGTAGCCATCTCTCTAGATTGAACTAAGCCATATCCCCACGCCAGCTGAGAAGAAATATCCTCCTTTCTCAGGAAGAAACGCGGCGTGGCGTTAACCATAGTATGATGTCCATTAAATTGACACGGACCTGGTGGCATGGGAATGGGATACAAGGGAATAAAGTATTATGTACATGGAACAGCGGGATGCTGGTGGAATCTCGAGTCAGGGCTGATACCAGCACACTACTTTTGGTTCCAGAAACTGCAGACTTTCTACCAGACTATCAACTAAGCCAGAGCCCCACGACGGCTGATGACAGGAAATAACCATCTTTTCCGGTTTTTTTTCCTTTGTCAGGCAGCGTGGTGAATACTAAACAGGCGTGAACTCGGTGGCGCGGGACAAGGGGGGAAAAAAATAGAAAAGTTATGTAACAAACAACAGGACTTAATATCTTTACATTCTCAGCAATGGAGAACTATCAAATGATTCCTTGACAATAGGACTTTTTCCTTTTGGCGGGAAACCCCAGCAACAATAGCGAGTTATGTATTGAAACATAGAATGTAACCAAGATAAAGCATAAATGAAATGAAACTTATCAATTACAAGGGCGGGGACGGGGGGGGCGGGAGGGGGCGGGAGGTATACTGGGGCAGTTGGTGATAGAATAGGGGCACTGGTGAAGGGAAGGGTGTTTGAGTATTGTATAATTGACATAATCCTGAGAACTATGTAACCCTCCACATGGTGATTCAATAAAATTAAAAAAAAAAATTCAATCACTCTATTTTTTAAAAGTTAAGAGGTAGGGAGAGGGGTGGCTCAAAGTCCTAGAATACTTGAGCCACATGCAGGAGCCCCAGGCATAACCCCACAACCCACCACTAAAAGATTTTATAAAAGTTTTATCCAGAGAAAGAGCTCCGTGGTTTACAATGTCTGCCTGGTCACAAGTTCTGCTCCTGATGCCTAAACATTCATGGAGTAAGATCCTGGCAGCTCTGCTGTCTTGTAATCCCAATTTCACAAGCAATTTCTGGCTGCACCACAGTACCACAATAAAGGGGGTAGAACACCCAATGAGTGTCACAAATAAAAGATGTGTGAGCAGCATGGCTAGGAAGTGCACACCTGATCGAACACGAGTATCACAGAAATCATCCTGCACACACTATGTATGTAACTTCTACAATTGAAGAGTGCAGCCTCTGGCAAGCACATGTAAAACACAACAATCTGAATATGTATAACATCAGGCAAGCTCAACAAAATGTGTGAGCACCACAGTCAGGCATGCCTACAACCCTCAGTTAACACAACAGCAACAAAATTAATAAAAGGCAGGGGGAGTAATTTTTTGTTTTCGTTTTGGGGTCACATCTGGCAATGCTCAGAGGTCCACTGGCTCTGTATGCAGGAATTATTCTTGGCAGTGCTCAGGGAATGGGATGCAAGGAATCACACCTGGGTCAGTCGCATAAAAGGCCAATGGCCCTTGTACTGTACTATCACTCCAACCCCATAATTTAATTTTTAATTACAAAAAATGAAGAGATGCTTATAATATAGAGGAAAAGTCAGTAGCCAACATACCTCCAGTCTCATAACTAACCCATTAACCCATTTCACAAAGAAAATCTCAGCACAGAGAGATATGGTAACTTGCCCAACTCATAAGCTAATATATCATCCACAGATACAAGCACAAATCATTAATGAATTAAGGACTAGCTTATACCATTGACCCAGAACATCACAGATTAGAACTAGGCAGGTCCACACACATCCTTTTGCTTGTTCTATTTCTCAATAAAAACAGTTGATTATTGTGGGTCCCGAGCAATGGTACTGTGGCTAGGGCACATGCCTTGGTTTGGCCAACCCAGGTTTGATCCCTGGCATCCCATATGTATCCCCAAGCATCAAAGGAGTAATTTCTGAGCTCAGAGCCAGGAATAAACCCCTGAGCATCACTGGGTGTGGCCCAAAAACAAAAACAAAAAAACATGTTGACCCTGGTAGAACTTTCCTATCAAATATTATGGACGATTTAGCTATTTGCTATGTTTTGGGGCTTATTCCTGGCTCCATGCTCAGGAATCACTCCTGACAGGGAAGGGGGAACAATGCACCATACCAGGGATCAAAAGTAGGTTAGTCACGGGCAAGGCCAATTCACAATCTGCTGTAATATCACTCTGGTCCATAAAGGATTTTGTAAACAGTGCATTTAATATCTGTTCACCAAATAAAGTACTTTTTTTAAATTTAATAAGCATCCTACTTAATATTTTTTCTGTAATTTGAGGCAATATTTTCAATACTGATCTGGGGTTTACTGCACTGAAAGAAAAGTGAGTTTCTCTTCAGAAAGGGCCTTAGGACTGAGCCTCTGGCATTCCAGACTTAAGAGGTTAAGAAGCAGCAAAAGAACCAACAAGGCAAATTGATCCATTAGCTCTAGACACACCTAACTGTATGAGTGGTTGTATAATCCTGTAAGTTATCTGTGAACTGTCTTTGACACATCTTTACAGGTTGGAAGTATACTGTTTAAAAGAAATTAGTTTTTCCTTAATTTGTTCTTTTCTGCTTGGCTTGAGTAGGAATACTCTGACAATGACTTTTAAGGTTTTTTTAATTATTTCTGCTTTGTTTTTATGTATTTTTGTTTGCAATTATGTACTGATGTAGGGTTTGGGCCTCACCCAGGAGCACTCAGAGTCAGTTCCTTGCTCTGGACTCAGGAATGACAGTTAGTAGTGCTCAGGGGAGCACATGCTGTGCTGGAGAAGGAACTAAGATCAGCCATCAGTATGTCAAGGGCCCTAACTCCTGGACTATATCTCAAGTTCGATACTCCTAATTTGCCTTGTACAACTGACCCTTGAACAATGCCAGAGGCAAAATTACTGATCAACTGCAGAGTCCAAAATCTGCTTATAATTTATAGTTGGCTCCCTCGCTATGCAGGTTTCACATTCCAAGCTGGTGGAATCCTTGAGTATGGAACCTGCAGTGCTTGCCTTGCATGAAGATGATCACAGAGCCAGCAACAGTCCCTGAGCACCACAAGGGTGTGTCCCAAAACCAAAGTAAATCAATCAATCCACAAGCATTGCATGCAACACACCTAGCCCAGCAATGCAAAAAAAAAAAAAAAAAAAAAAGGGAAGAGGGCAGTGGATAATGAACACATACAGTAATAAAATGAATCAATCTCTAACTGTGGCATACTCATTAAACTTTAAGTCTAAAAAATATTTCTAGATTATTCAGCTCTTTTCTTAGGACAACTTTCAACCACTAAAATATAAAATAAAAAAGACACAGTACTATTTCCCACACAGGGGCAACAGTTAAGTGATCTTTGGTAATGATTACAGATTAAGGTGCCATCTAGAAAACCTTAAGGTTATGAAATTGGTTTTAGAAAGCACAAAAACTCTCAGTTATTTCATAGTTCTGAAGGGAATCCACTTTCATATTATTTTTACTCTGAAAAGAAGCAATGCAAAGAAAGCAAAGAGTCTGTTGGTAGGCAAGAACTGATTCTGGTCTTGCTTGGGTTTCTTTTGATCTGCTCATGTAGGAAACAGTAGCTACAGTGTCTGACATGAACATGATACTTTGGCTTACTACTGAGCTAAGTATATTCCCTGAGCTCCAGAAAACTGATACTGCATCTGCTTCTTGAGTTAACCCTTAGTCACTACAAGACTATTCTCATACAGGCCCAGAAAAGGAAATGTCATTGCAAACATCACCATTCCAAATCTTCAACTTGTTGTCCCACCCCAAAACATCATTAATAAGAAATAATTGGATTTGCCTCTTACTATGAAGTCCTTCCTACCATTATTCCCAAGAGTATGAGCAAGATCTCATCTTGATTTCTTGGCTGCTGTTCACTGATATAATCATAGCATGTGGCTTTGAAATATAACCCTGGGATAGGCCGGTTATTCCCTTCAAAAGTGTCTATCATTACTCCTTAGTGAGTCAGCTTCTGAACTGCTGCCAGTGTGTTTCTTGTTGAGTTTATCATGAAACCATATTTCTATGGAGTTGAAATGATGGCTGAAACATAGCATTAAAGAAGATCCCCTTTAAGTGCTTAAACAAAGAAAGGACATAGATACATATCCAAGCCAGGCACTCACATCTTTTATTAAGAGAATTAATAATTCAGGAAGGGAGCAGTTTGCTGGTACATTGAAAGTTCTATGATGTGTAAGTGTCCAAAATCATCCTGTAAATCTGGTAAGTTTAAGTAGATTTTAATGTAAAATCTACTTAAATATAAAATCCTGAAAGTTTAAATGATTATAAACAATGGTTACATTAAACATAAATTATACATGCCCTTGAGAAAGGGAAGCATCTTTTACAGAAAAACTGAAAAGAAAAAACATCTTTCATAGAAAAAAATGCCCTGAATTCTAAAGTTAATAAAAGTTTGAAATATCCAAAAATTCTCTAAAGGTTTACTAGGTGTTTGTGAAGGGAAAATCTATTCTATTGCACCTTTTTAGAAAAAGTGATTAGAGTTTCCTAAGTCTTAGTTCTGAGAAAGAAAACACTATGAATGAGGAGAGGGTAAAGTGCCGTGCAAATGGAATAGTTTTACTGAGTAGAAAAGGGGAGAAGCTCTTAGAACTGAATAAATTAATGGGCAGAAATACTGTTTTCAGGGTATACAAAGTAAGACATTCATATGTAATATTCACAGATAATACTGGTCTCTTTAGAAGACACCAACACTTTTCCTATAAATTTTAAAACTGACTGAGCAAATATTAAGGATAAAAGGACTTTTAGTGCAGTCTGTTACAATTCTGTTAGCAAAAGGATATATATTTGGAAAAAAGGAAAAAAAGCTGACATGGATCAGAGACAGTACAGCAAGCAGGTAAACTGGCAACCAGGGCTCAATCCCAGCACCCTATAGATCCCTCAAGCACTGCTAGTAGTGATCCCTTAGTGTAGAGCCAGGAGTAAGCCCAGAGCAACACCACAGCCAAAAACAGAAAAGAGGGAAAAAAAAAAGGCTGACTCAGATTTATAAAGTTGAGAAACTACATATGCATATGTGCGGGTTTTTAGTGCATAAAACACTCACCAAAACCCATAAAAGGTGCTTTAATCTCTAATTTAAAAAATACCTTACTGAACGGGAGAAATATTTGCACACAATACATCAGGTACCCAGGATCTATAAAACACTCACAAAATTCAACAACAAAAAATCTAACAACCCCATATGACCCAATCCATAAATGATACAAGATAAATAGACACTTCCCAAAGAAGACATATGAATGGTCAACAGGAATATGAGAAAGTGTTCACTGTCACTCATGATTAGGAAAAGCAAATCAAAAAACAATGAGATATATTATCTCATACCTGTGAGAACAGCACATACCAAAAAGTCTGGAAACAGCCAGCATTGGAGGAGCTGTGGTAAGAAAGGAATTCTCATTAACTGCTGGTGGGAATGTAACCTGGTTCAACCTTTATGGAAAGTAATTCAAGATTTCTCAAAAATATTGGAAGAGAAAAAAACTACTGAATGATCCAATACCATTTTTTGGTATCTATCCCTAAAACACAAAAACACTTAAAAGAACATATGCATACCTCTGTATATTGCCACAATTGGTACAACTGCTGAAATACCAAACAACTCAAATGCCCAACTATGGATCAATGGATCAAGAAGTTGAGGTATATATATGCAATAGAATACTGTACTGCTCTAACAAAGAACAAAATCATGCAATTTGCAGCAACGTGGATGGAACTAGAGGATATCACACTGAGTGAAGTTAGTCAAACGGAAAGGGATAGAGAATGGTCTCTCATATGTGGGACTTAAAAATACACAGCAAAGTAGCACAAAGATCCAAAGGCAACATGAGAGAACTGATCCACACACATAACTGAATTGGGGGATGAGGGGAGTTGGGAGTGAGAGGTATTGGGATCTTTGGAAGAGAAAGGTTGGTATGCTGATGAAGGTATGGTATTGGAATTATGTGCATGAAAAAAACATTTTTTAAAATTTATTTTTATTTTACTTAGGCATGGTGGATTCCAAAATTATTCATGATTGGGTTTCAGGAATATAATGTTCAAATGTTAGATTGTTCACTGATGTTCAATGTTCCAACACCAATCCCTTCACTAATGTCCACTACCCTTCACTAATGTCTGTAGGAGAGATCTTTTGTGTGTGAAGAAAGAAATTTTTTATTGAAACTTATTGAGAAAGATGTAAGGAGAGAGACAGGGAGAAGCACATGTTTGAGAGAACACAGGCTTCCCTAGAGTGGAAGTAGTGTACAAGCAAAGAAACAGAGACAAAGAAGCAAGATACATATTCAAGGGAAAACATAGGCTTGAAGAGCAAGCAGAAAAGTCATTAGTAACAGCATTGTAAAGCACAGAATCTCAATCAATAAAAATAAAATTTTAAGGTGTTTTAATATACAAAAAGGAGTATATAATTATACAATAGTATCATATTCAAAAACATTAACATGGGGCTAGAGCGATAGCACAGCGGGTAAGGCGTTTGCCTTGCACTCGGCCAACCCGGGTTCAATTCCCAGCATGCCATATGGTCTCCTGAGCACCGCCAGGGGTAATTCCTGAGTGCATGAGCCAGGAGTGACACCTGTGCATTGCCGGGTATAACCCAAAAAGAAAAAAATAAAAACACTAACATGAAATGTATAACTGTACATAGCAATTATTAAATACAGGTAAGATATCCCCTAATGAATAAATTCAAACAACTTGCATGAAGTTTGAATATTTGGAGCCAGAGATAAAAGCTCAGGATATAGTATATCTTGCATGCATAAGGCCCCACGTCCAATCCCCAGAACCATATGGCCCTCCAAGTACTGCCAAGTATAGTCTTGAAGACTCCCGAGCACTGCTAGGTAATGGTCCCAGTGGCCCCAACACCAATGGATCCAAACAGCACCACATCACCAGATCCTACCACTGAACCATCTAACCAAACTGAAAGAGAATCACGGGGGTATGGTGCCACCAACAGATCAACCTGTACCTGTGGGGTGAGTGCCATCAGTAGCTTGATGGTGCCTTCAGGCTTCCTGACACCCCAAAACTGTCACTGTGCCTTTGGCCAGACCTGAACAACTTGGGACCAAGTTTACCAAGAAATTAAACAGCCAAAAGTTAGGTATGTGGGAGCCATGCCCACAAGCCACCTCCAGCTCAACTATACAAGCTCATTTATTGGCCTTATTTCAGAGACTCATAAATAAATCTCAAAAGAGATTAAAAGCCAGTTAATCTCAGATCCGAGCATAGCTGAACAGACTGGGGTAAATTGGAGGGGTGCAGGTTGGCCTGTGTCTGCCCAAGCAGAGCCCCCATCAGCCGTTTGCTTCCACAATCCAAAATCACTGCCATACCCCAGGCCTGATTCCACCATCTTAGGAGAGACCTTGCCAAGATATAATCTGCTGAAAATTTGGGTATGCAGGTTTTGTGACTGAAATCTCCAGGCTTTCATGGAGTTGGAATGGGCTACCTCCCCCACTTCCCAAAACACATGGAAGCACTGGCAGTCACCCTCCAGAACCAAATCCAGTGCCACCCTGTAAACTCTATTACTGGCCTTGCTTCAGAGACCCATAAATAAATTTTGAAAGAGATCAAAAGTCAGAGACACACCAGTAAGTTCCAAAGACACCACAGAGCTGGAGATCTCTCCAGGCCCCATACCGAGCCAATTTCACCGAGGCCCCCAGATGGAGCAGGTGCAGTCTCCTCACCTACTCCAGATTGAAACCCGGTGACCAAGAGCTTCCACAGGCAAGGCTCAGATATACGGGTTCCAGGATTAAATCTCCATGCCACATGGCAGCAGAGATGCCGGGCTGTTCTCCCAGGCTCCCCACCCACTCATGGGCCTGGCTGTCACACCCACAATGTGCCTCCAGGTACCATCTTAGTGCACCAACAGCCATGGTCCAGAGACGCACAATTGAATCCCAAAATGGATTAGTGTCCTACAGAAATGTCTATGAAACCCAACCATCTACAATCTAGGATTCCAGAAGCACAAGGCCGTGGCACCCATGATATTCAAAAAGAGCAAGGCACAATAAATGATCTAGCATCTGCCCCTAGCAGGAAAGCTTGAATGGTGGTGGAAAACTTCGAGCAAAATGTAATACCCAAAACTAGAGACAGAGTATTGGGGAAATTGTCTGACATGGAAGCAGTGTGAGGACTGCGATGGGGTGAGGGTGGGGGAGGATATACTGGGACACTGGTGGTGGAAAGTGTGCACTGGTGAAGGGATGGGTGTTTGATTATTGTACAGCTGAATCTCGAACATGAAAGCTTTGTAACTATATCTCACAGTGATTCATTAAAAAAAAAAAAAGCAATGTGTAGTTCATTCCAATTCAATCAGCTTAATCAATGGCTGAATAAACAACAGTACTTCTACATTTAAAAAAAAAAAAGAGAGAGGATCACTAGGCATGGCCCCAGAATCCCCTGAGCTGGTTGGAAGCCTCCCCCAAAGTATTTTAACTAGAATGTCTGAAATAACATTTACCTTATGTCATAGAATCGATTTATTCAATCAAAGGACCCGAGCACACCTAGTAGGATAAGCAATTCCCTAATTTTTAAGAATTATATACATGGTAAAAGAACTCAACAAGTATCAGTACAGAGATTTTTGTCTATAAAACAGAGCATACATGGGTTGGGGAGTGGCTGGGAGAGGCCCTCTGGACACTGGTTGAGGGAGGATGATGTGATGACAAGTGTGGTACTGGAATGATATATGCATGAAAAGTATAATTAACTGTATTATAAATCCCAGCACCTTAACAAAAGATTTTTTTTAAGTATCACTATTCTATGAAATAACAGAAACACCTAAGAAATCCCAGTGGATTTTCTGTACCATTCTCTAATCATTAAAAATGGCAATGTGTAAGCTTCTTACTATTTTATGTAACAAACAGCTCTAAAAACCATGTTAGAAGGGCATCTTAGGGGACTGGAGCAACAGTACAGCAGGTAGGGCGTTTGCCTTGCACGAGGCCCGACCCGGGTTCGATTCTCAGCATCCCGTATGGTCCCCTGAGCACTGCCAGGAGTGATTCCTGAATGCATGAGCCAGGAGTAACCCCTGTGCATCACCGGGTGTGACCCAAAAACAAAAAAACAACAAAAAAGGGCATCTTAGGGTCAGAGAGATGACTCAATGCGCAAAGAGCATCTTTGCATGTGGGATGCCTGAGTTCAATCCTCAGCATTGCATGGTCCCCTGAGCAGTGAAGGAAGTAGACCCCTAGCACTGCCAAGTATGTGACAAAACAAAAACAAAAATAGGGCATAAAGACAGAACAAGTAAAGTGCTGCCTTGCATATAGTCGAGCTAGATTCAATCCCCAGCACTGTGTAATGTCCTGAGCACCATGAGGTGCAAGACCTGAGAACAGAGCAAAGGAGTAAGTCCTTAGCACTGCTGGATGTCACCCACAAACAAGAATAATAAATAATGAAATAAAATTTTGGTACTGTTCAAAATTATAGTACACAGTAAATTTCCCATATACCATCTGTAATTAATTATAAAGTTCACCTCCAGCACTGGTCATCCTTCTCAGCACTGTGACACTCTGATTAGGTATTTATATTAGATAACCAATGGATTTCATGTTTAAGAGTCAAGGACATAGCTCAAATGGAACCCTGACTTCAATCCCCAACAGTGCATGGCTCCCAATCACTTGCCAGGTATGTTCCTAGTGGCCCCAGACCCAAGCATCACAAACACCAGAAACAACATTTTTTTTAAAAATAAAGTAACAAGTCAAAACCACTTCATATGCTACTTACATAGTCTCATAATCTGTCATCTTTGAATATTCATGCATTCACCTTTTTTTTTTTTTGGTCTGGTTTTAATAGTCACCCTACTCCTACCCAGCAAGATTGATTACCACCAAGGTCACATCCAGAAGTCCTGGGTCAGGGAAGAGGACAAGTGGGGACTTTGTGTGCCCAGAACCACACTTACATTAGGCATATGCTCTATAATCTCCCTGGTTCATTTACCTTCTTTCAAAACAACAATCCTTGAATAGTACAGGGGTTATAACCCTCGCCTTGCAAGCAGCTAGCTCTCCAATTAAATCCCCAACACTGCATATGCTCTTCCCCAAGCACTACTAATTGTGGTGCAAACCCAACCCTCCGCCCCCCCCCAAAAAAAAACCCAATGATCCTTCAGAAAATGTCAATGTTGTTATATTGTGCTCATCACTATAGAAACAGTCCAAACAACAACTAACAGCACATTTGGAGTTCTTATTACTGTCAGGCTACTGTTGAAGTACTTACTAACTCTTCATCAAAAAAACAAAAGGACAAGTAACATTATTCCTGATATTAAAACTGAGAAGCCAGAAAAGCACAAGAAGTTATGGAGCTTGTCTGGTTATCACAGAGAAATACTGATGTGAAGCCATGATTCAAATCCAAACCTGAGCTCTTCTTTACCGTATTAAACTGCAAATGTAGGCTTTCCAATTTGATGTCAAAGGAACTTGGTTCAAACTTCACTAACTGCCAGCCTCAGACATGTCCTCATAACTATGAAATTTTTACAAAGAACCAGTGAAAATTAACTGTCGAATTAATAGTTAAAAATGATATTTAAACACTAGCACATAATTATAATTTCCATATCCCCATGGTTTTTGTTTTTAGAATTTGTTACAAATTCTAGATTTGTATCACCAACACACACTATAGTTTCTGGAAAAGTGAAATAGTCTACAGGGTTCTCTGGTTCTAGTTTTGGTTGATTTCTGACCACACCAAGTGATGCACAGAGGCTATTTGTAAAACTGCTCCTAGAGATACCAGGAAAACCATGCAATGCCAGGAATTGAACTGAGGTCTCTCACATGGGAAGCACTTTATCAACCCTTCAAGCTATCACCCTGGCCCAAGAGCCTAAGTCTTAACCATATCAAGCAAACACAGGAGATACATAGTTAAATTAGCATTCCCCATTGCTGTTATTTTCAGATAGAGACTTCCATATGAAATAAAGACATGATAGTTTACAAATGAGATACAATTACCAAATGATAATACTGAAGTGAATATCCTTCGGTCTAAACAGAATACTGTTTTCTGATGTTTTTTTAATTTTTTTTGTTTGGGGAACACATCTCGAAGTCCTCAGGGCTTACTCCTTGCTCTGTGCTCAGGGATCACTCCTGAGGGGCTCTGGGGACTATATTGGGTACCAGAGGTCGAACCCAGGTCTGCCACCTGAAAGGTAAATGTCCTACCCACTATCACTCTTCTGGACCCCTTAACCCCAAAAGAAATTGTCCGTTGTTGAGAAACGCTCTGTAACTCTAGACACTAGAGCACTCCATCGTAAAATACATTTAAATATGAAGAGCTCAAGTAGAATTCTATACCAAGCAAAAGAAAAACATGCATACTATTCTCAAAACTATTATACCAACTATAGTCTTGTGCTCTTCTATGAGGTCAGAACTAGAACTTTAAATATCAACTTGCAAAAAAACTGCTTGCAATCTCTTTTCCAAGACAAAAGATCCCATCTCTTAAATACTATATATATAGTTCAGTGAGTATGTATGCCTTACATAAGTGACATACTACTTTTGATCTCCAATATCCACCCACACAAATATTAAGTCCCATCTCTTTCCTGACCACACAGTGCTAAAAAAAATTAAATTCACTACATCAGAAAAAGTGGTTTAATCCAAGAAGCTAATAAACCACAAAACAGAAGCTTTAAGTTTTGTTCATATGAAACTCTGATTACCACTACTAATATATCCAGTCATCTTAGGGTGGAAGAAACACAGAGCTGAGACTTTCTGCAACCATTATATCATCATTCTACAATTTTAAGGAACAAAATAATTTGTAATTTGTAAGTCAAGCTACTAAAGTCCAAAATATGAAGCTATACATGAAAAGTTTTATAATTTAACTTATCCACTGAGTAACTATGTGTACTGGGTGGGGATCAGAGATCTGGCTCAGAGATAGAATGCCTACCTTGCATGAATGAGGCTTCAAGTTCAACCCCCAGTAGAGGCCCACATAGACAAGTATGATTCTGACACACAGAAACAAAGCAATAAAAAATTTAAGTACAGGTGTTTACTTTTTTTTTTTTTTTTGATGGGGGGCTGCTATTTGGGCCACACTCAGTGGTAGCGCAGGGCTTACTCCTGTCTCTGTGCTGAGGGATCACTCCTGGCAGGGCTCAGAGGACCATATAGGATGCCAGGGATCGATCTGAGTCAGTTGAGGTAAGGCAAGCACCCTACCCACCGTATTATTTCTCCAGTCCTACATGTATCTACTTTCTTAATTGGGAGATATTGGGGAGGGGAGCCACACCTAGCAGTGCTCACGGCTTACTCCTGGCTCTGCATTCAAGAACCATTCCTGGCAGCGCTCAGGAAACCATAAATAGTGCCAGATACCAACCCTGTGCTGGCCACAGTCAAGGCATGTGGTAGTTCTGGCCCATTCTTAGTTTCCTTAAAGTCTAGGGCTAGAGAGATAGTACAGGGGTTAAGATATATGTTTACAGTCACCTGGTTCAATTTCCAGCAAACAGGGTCCCAGGACATTGTTAGATATAGCTCTGGAATGCCCAGAGCACCACTGGGGTGGTGTGGGTTAATTCGCAGCAACTTATAATACTCAGCAGACCCACCAAGGGTGATCCCTGATCCGCGCAAAGTCCGGAATAATCCCTAAGCACTGCCAGGAGTCCCCCCCAAAAAAAATTTTGTTTAAATAAACTTAAAATAGAAAATACATGGTTAAATTTTAAAAAGTGAACCCGAAACTGGAAGGGAGTATAACCATACCACCAAACTCTGTGTAGGTGGTGCCCCAGAAGGGGGCGGGTGGGAGCCCTCCCAGCCCCAAGGGACCCAGCCCTGGCAGCCGACCTCCACTACCGCACTTGGGCCAAGCCTCATGCATGAGCGAACATATTCCTGGATACCTCATCATAAATGGAAATATATATATATATGCCTCTTGGAGAGCCCGGCAAGCTATCAAGAGTATCTTGCCCGCACAGAAGAGCCTGGCAAGCTCTCCGTGATATATTCGATATGCCAAATACAGTAACGATAACAGGTCTCATTTCCCTGACCCTGAAAAGAGCCTCCAATCGTTGGGTAAAACGAGTAAGAAGAGGCTGCTAAAAGCCCAGGGTTGCGACGAATGGAGATGTTACTGGCGCCCACTAGAGTAAATCAATGAACAACGGGATGACAGTGACACAGTGAATACAGTGAACCTCAAAATGCTGCAGCCTGTATGATGCATGTTATTCTGGAAAGGACAAAAGAGAGATACATGTGGTAGTTGCAAGAAACTAAAGGTGAGGGAAGTCCCATCAAAGTCCCAACAAAAGACCAGTAAAAAATATGAGGTGACAATTTTTCTGTACCTTGGTCAACATGATGATCAGGTGTTTCTTAAAAGGGGTAAGCTAATTATACCTTGGTTTAAAAAAAAGAAAGAAAGAAAGAAACTTTAAGCCCTGGATGTGTATCACTGTATCATTGTCATCCAGTTGCTCATGGATTTGCTTGAGGGGCACCAGCAACATTTCCATTGTGAGACTTGTTGCTACTGTTTTTGGCATATTGAATACACCATGAGGAGCTTGTCAGGCTGCTCTGAAAACAAGGACCAGATGCTACTTAAACAAAAGCAGGAAACTAGTTATATCTGTCTCAAGTTTGGAAACTACTAGGCTGAAGAGCTAGTACAATGGGTAAGGTGCTTGCTTTGCAAACAGCCAACCAGGTTCTATTCCCATTATCCTATACAGTCTTCCAAGTTTACCATGACTGATCCCCAAGTGCAGAGTTAGCTCTGAGCACAAGCAGGTGTGGCCCAGAAAAAAAAAAAAGTGTTTGGAAACTACCCTTCTATTAACATTCAGCTAAGAAACCTAAATATTTAAAAGAAAACTTCCTAGTGTTTACAACCTAGTAAATTCAGAAGAAAATGGGCTTGTAAATGAGAAAATAAAACCCAAGCAATAAATATAGCAACAATTTTTTTCTAGAATGATGATCACAATAAAGGAGGTTCCTCTCCAACTCTGGTTCAAAACTTCAATAAACCTCGGAGGGATCATTCTGAGATCTAAATATTTGTATAGAATCTTTTAAATATAAGTGCAGTCACTTAACTAGGCAGGAAAATGATTAAGAGCTCAGGCTCAAACACTCAAGCAATTGAGTAAATAAGTTATTTAACCTCATTTTGCCTCAGCTTCATTAGTAAAATTGAAATAATTATATCTACCTCTGGGAATAATCCAAGACAACTAAGTAAGTTATTGCATATAAATCACTTAAAATTAAGTGTCTAGCATATTTAAGTAAGCCTAAGATGGTTTTAAACATAATAAATGAATATTAATAATCACCCACTGTGTAGCACTGAACAAATCAGCTCACCTTTGTATATCATAATTCTGCTCTGTAAGGCAAGTGACCTAAACTGAATGACCTAAAGATCTATCTAGTAATACTATTCTGTATCCCTTTATTTTACCTAAATTATATCAAGTCATACTATGTAAAGAAGGTTAAGTATTATCCTTGTACAGAAAAATTCTAAGGTACAACTTAAGTTAAATGTCTTCCCAAAGAGTGAAATGAGAGCAGAGCCAAGGAAAGAATCTGGTAATCCTAAAATTCATTAAAATTTACTCTCTAAAAATTTAAACTGGGGATATGGGATAATAGTATAGCCATATATCCGAAACACAGGTGCAACAACACTGAAAACATGAGATCTAGGCTGCAACCACTGAAACTTTATAATGTGTCAAGTTGACAGGCAGGGATAATCGGCTGGGGGTAAGTAAAGGAAAATGGGAACACTGGTGGAGGGAAGTTGATACTGATGGCCATCAGGGCCACCCCTGTTTCTCTGTGGTTCTCAGGAACTGCATTTACCAGGACCAAACCTGGCAGTGCTCAGGGCAGCCTCTAAAGCCAAGATTCAAATTCAGTTCCTATATATGCAAAGGTATGTGCCCCTAACCACTGGGTTGTCTCTCTGGCCCAAGTCTGTTCCTCTTAATTAAATCTTCTAACAAATGAAACAAAAACCTATACTAATTCCAAATTTCATTACCCATTTTTTTTCTCTCCAATTTTAATTAGACTCTTTTTATTTGGAGGAGTGGGAAGGAGAAGCAGAGACAAGTATTTGAGCCACACCCAGGATGCTCAAAAGCTACTCCCAACTCTGTGCTCAGGCACTATATGACACCAGTAATCACACTAGGGTCGGCTGAACATAAAGCAAGAACCTTAACTCCCCATTATCTCTCTGGCACACACCCCCATTATTTTTGGTTTCTGGATCACACCTAGCAATGTTCAGGGGTTACTCCTGGCTCTTCACTTAGGAATTACCCTGGCGGTGCTCAGGGGTCCATAAGGGATTGAACCCATGTCAGTCACATGCAAGACAAGCACCCTACTCAGAGTCCCATCACTCTGGCCCTCTCATCCTTTTTTTTTTTAAGAATCAAATAGGGGCCAAAGAGAACAACAAGTAAGGACTAGCATTGCATGCAGCTGCCCGGGTTTAATCCCCAACACCCTACATGATCCCCTGAACATGTAGCTGCAGTCACAATAATGGCTCTAATCTTGACACCACATATGGTTCCCCAAGAACTGCCAGGTAGAGTCATTGAGAACAACCATATGTGCCCCCTCAAAAAAAACGAAAAAGAAAAATAATGTGGGGCTACAGTGCTGGAAAGTTGAAATCATGGAACCCTACACTGACAGTATTGCAAAATTGCAAATCACAATGACCAAAATAGTATTTTAATAAAAACATAAAGAAAAAATTGAGGGGTCTGAGCGACAGTCCACCAGTGGGTAGGGCATTTGCCTTGCATGTGGCTAATCTGGGATCAATCCCCAGTACCCAATAAGGTTTCCCCAACTTTGACAGCAGTTAATTCCTGACTGTAGAGCCTGGAGTAACTTTTTTTTTTTTTTTTTTTTTTTTTGCTTTTTGGATCACACCGGGTGACGCACAGGGGTTATTTCTGGCTCATGCACTAAGGAATTACTCCTGGCGGTGCTCAGGGGACCATATGGGACGCTGGGAATCGAACCTGAGTCGGCCACACGCAAAGCAAATGCCCTACCGACTGTGTTATCGTTCCAGCCCCCTGGAGTAACTCTTGAGCACTGCTGGGTGTAGCTCCCAAAACAAAAAATAGATTAATTAAAGGCATATTACAGAAGTCTTACTCTCAGAAATTAATATCTTAAGAATATTATCATCTATTTATACAGCACTTAAACAACAGTGCAGTATGTTAAAAGCAAAAGTTGACAGGTTATATCTAATTACTTAAACTCTAAAAGACATTCTACCCAAATGTTTGCTAAAATATCACCAGATTTTTATAAATTTAAGTGTTCAACCCTCAGCTGTACGTTAAAAACAAAACCGTAAATGAAACTATATTTTCATAATAAAAGCCATTTATCTAAATAGTTTCCAGTTCACATTACCAGTACAAAATCCCTAGCAAACTTGAGTTGCTATAATCCCAACTGGTACTTAAAATGCACATTTACGTTATAAAACTTGCTGAAAATCTACATGGCAAATCAGCAGAAAGGGAATTCAGGCTAAATCCTGTATTTGAAAGTTCACAGAATCTGGTCTTTTTAAACCACCATTCATAATTCTTAATTAGCTCATTAGGAGAAGAAAAATTGGATGGAGGTTTCTTGTGTTTAATTGTGATCAAAGCCCAAACCATCTAAAGTAAAGAGTTTAAACTGAAAGTCATAAAAGAGCTGGCCTGTGCCATTCCTTCCATCCCACTTCTGGTTGAGAACACTTCTACAGCTGCCACTCTACTGAAGCCAGTTAACCACCAACTACCTCACTGGTGACTATGACTTAATCCTTCATAAAGCAATTAATAAAAACCAAAGTCACACACACACAAAAAAAGCCAAAGTCACTAGATTTTTTTTTTTTAGGTTATGTATACCAGTGCTCAAGGGACTAAGTCTAAAAGTTAGATCAAAAGGATACAAAGCCCTTTGAACTATTGCCCCAAAAATGTACCTTAATTTAAATAATTTTTATCTAATTATGATTAACACATGCTCATTATAGAAAAATGAAAACTAGAGGGTGTGAAGAACAGCCACATTACACCACATTTAAAAATCAATCACAACATTCCTATCTTTCCATGACCTCTAATAGTATCTACATCAAAGAGTATTAGTTCACTTACTAAACAGAATTTTAAGCGGAACATAACAAAGGGAAATAGCATGCTTGTTCTCTGGAAGACTCATTTTCTTCAGAATTTTCAGAGTAAGTCAAAAACCATGTGTACAGGGGACTGGAAAAATAAGGTGAAGAAAATGATCCTTTCTCCTTTTACAATTCCATGGCAAACAATGACATTCATGTTTCAAGAGCCATTATATATCCAAAGATCAATGAACATGTATCCCCCCCAACCCTTTCATCACCCCAAGATGCTCAGGGGCCCAGGGCCACTCCCAACAATGGTGGACCTGCACCAGCCTAAAGGCTCAGCATTTGGGAACACTGGATGGCCACCATCCAATGGTGCTGGGGAGCCACCAGGGCTAAAGCTGGCAGCACTAAGAAGGGACATTCAGTCTTTTGGTTTTGTGAGTGCACCACACACCGGTCACACTTAGGGCTCTCTCCTGGCTTCGTGCTCAGGGGTCACTCCTAGTGGTCTCCAGAATCCAGCTGGGGTCCCAGGAATCAAACCCGAGCCAGCAGAGTGCAAAGCAAGCATTCTACTATCACTCCCATTCTGTGCCATGATGGATCCAACTCATGCTAGGAGTGCTCCATCACCTGAGCCATGAGCCATCTCCCCAGTCCAGGTGTCCCTTTCAAGTAGCATCCTTCAGCAAGAGTACAGTGGATAGGGCATTTGCCCTGCACGTGGCCAACCCAGGTTCTATCCCTGGGACCCCATATGGTCTCCTGAAACTGCCAAGAGTAATTCCTGAGTTCAGAGCCAGGAATAACCCCTGAGCATCACCAGGTGTGATTTATTATAAGATAAATAAATAATAAATAGCATCCTTCTATGTAAAGTAAGCTACAAGGACACATACGTCATGCCACTAGAAGGAACAACTACCTCAACACCTTCAAATGTTTGAAAGGGTAAAAAAGGTGTCTGATTAACTACTACAGAAGTATGACCTTCACAATAAAAAAAAAATCTATGTACATCAGAAAAAGATGTATATAACGACATATAACGACAGAAATTGCTTGTGTTAGTTTACACATATAAATAATATGTAAATATCTAAACAGTCCATAAGTACTGATAGTTTATTCTACACAGGCAATACATTGGATCTTAGGGAATGAGAGAGAACATTAGTAACTATTTCTTTAGAGCTTACATTCACTATTTAGATATGATGTCAAACAATAGGCATGTGGCCTCAGAGAACTAACATCTCTGAACAAAATATGCTCTTAAATGGCTCGTAGAGATTGAAGAAAATGTATCCAAAAAGCACCTTCCAAATTCATGCTACCAAAGATTAAAAAAGGTCTCTTTGGGGCTGGAGCGATAGCACAGCAGGTAGGGCATTTGCCCTGCACGCGGCGGACCCAGGTTCGATTCCCAGCATCCCATGCGGTCCCCTGAGCACCTCCAGGAGTAGTTCCCTGAGTGCAGAGCCTGGAGTAACACCTGTGCATTTCTGGGTGTGACCCAAAAAGCAAAAGAAAAAAAAAGGTCTCTTTTCCAAAGCACTGCATATAGCAATCATCTTCATTTATTTTAATTATCTCATTTAACAGTCAAAAATAATTACTTGAGGAGCTGGAGCAACAATACAAGAGGCAGAGTGTTCATGTTGCATGCAGCCAACCCAGGTTCAATTCCGGGTTCCCATATGGTCCGGAGCACCGCCAGGAGTAACTCCTGAGTGGCAGAGCCAAAAGTAACCTCTCAGCATCTCTGGGTATGGCCCAAAAACAAAAAATTAATTAAGCACCTGAATTGCTCTTTTCACTATCTTCAGGACTTCAATGTTATCTTTCCCTGACAATGACCCAAGTGAAATAACTGACACTAAGTTCCCCATGGTGAAAGCAAAGAAGACAAAAAAGCAGTTTCCTGATTTCTTAACTTCATTTGGGGGAAAATGGGGAGGAGGAAGCTGTCAAAGCAACTTACTCAAACTTCAGAAAAATTGAACTTATTAATCCAAGATTGATTCAGCATGAAAAGTTTGAGACCAAGAACGCCTTATTGTTTTAAGTTAAAGGCTCAGGATCTTCTAAATGGAGTTGGAGTGACAGGTTAATTGTGGTACTTTACAAGTAAAGGAAAGCAAGTAGCAATTACTCACCCTTCAGTCTCTAAAATCTGAGATCTTAGAAAATAGGGTTAAGTTATACTAAAGTGTTTTCCATAAAACACAGGTTTTTTTGTCTGATTAACTACTACAGAAGTATGACCTTCACAATAAATTATATATATACTCTATATAATATGTTCTTCAAATCTAAGTAGACTAATTATTTAGACAATTTCCTATCCTATGAACTGACCTTTTCCAAATGCAGCTACCTTAACAATGACAAAAAGCATCAAAATAATGCTTTAAGAGCAAGATTTATGGTGGAGAATGGGCACTGGTGGAGGGATGGGTACTCCAACATTGTATGACTGAAACACCAGCACGAAAATATGTAAATCTGTAACTGTACCTCATGGTGATTCACCAATAAAAAATTAAAAAATAAAAAAAAAAGCAAGATTTATGTCTGCTTTTCTTGCACATATTACTTTCAAGAACATGAACTATGGGGCTGGAGCAATAGCACAGCTGGTAGGGCATTTGCCTTGCACGAGGCCGACCTGGGTTCGATTCCCAGCATCCCACATGGTCCCCCAAGAACTGCCAGGAGTAATTCCTGAGTGCATGAGCCAGGAGTAACCCCTGTGCATCGCTGGGTGTGACCCAAAAAGCAAAAAAAAAAAAAAAAAAAAAACCACCATGAACTATGGAAATGCCCCCAAAATAATCATCATCCATAGAAGCACATTAAATCTTAAAAAATTTCAAACAGTGATCTTCAAAGCAAAACATCATATGCACTGAAGAGTACAGCAGGTAGGGTACTTGTTTTGCATGCAGCTAATCAATGTTTGATCCTCAGCACCCCATGCTGTCTCCCAAGTCCCTCCTTAAGTAAGCTCGGGGCACTGCTGGATGTGCTTTGCCTCCCCAAGAGAAAAATGCAAACACAATATACCTCCAGGGGAAACCCAAAATCCTCTACTAAGGTAAATAGAAAACATCTGTAATATATATGTATATGAGGATAGATCAAACCCAGCATGTACTTCACCACTGTATCACATCCCTGACCACTGGACTTTTTTTTTTTTACTTTGGGACCACACAGCAATATGCAAGGCTTACTCCTGATTCGGTGCTCAGAGAATCACTCCTAGTAGGCTTAGGGAGTAATATGAGATGTGAGGGACCCAACCCAGATTGGCTATGTGCAAGGCACTCCCAGGGGTTACTCCAACCACCCCCCCCCCAAACAAGATTAAGAGCTCTGGAGGTCAAGGATGTATAAAACATCGTCTTACACATCTGAGATCGTGGTTTCAATCCCTGACACTAAATGAATGAATGGGAATGAAAGACTAAATATTCTATCTATGGAACTTGAGTATAGTCAAAAACGCAAATACTGGGCAGGAGAGAAAGGTGAAGTGTTCACCTTACATGAAGCTGACTTCAGTTTGACTCCTGAGGACCACACATGGCTCCCTACACACCATCAGGAATAATAACTGAGCACAGAGCCAGGTATAGCCCTTGAGCACTACCAGGTGTGGTCCCAAACTCACCACCAGCACAACCAAAAGAAAAAGAAATTAAACTAAGGGCCAGGGAGAAAGATGAAAAGGCTGGAATGCAAGCCTGATATACAAAGGATCCTGGGTTCACCCTGGTATCACATGGTTTTCTAAGCACTGTCAGGTGTAGCCTTAGAACCCCAACCCCAGATGAAAGGGCCAAAAGAACAACAGAAAAACAAATTAAAGCCTAAGAAAATAAAATCAAGAAAGCTTGTGGGCTTGTTTCATTGGTTAGTTTTGGGGGTTCTTCCCTTTTTTGGTGTGGTGTGATCACAACTCAGAAGTGCTACCATTCCTCAAGGAAGTTTATTTCTAACGCTCACAAAAAATAATTCTAAGGGCCAGAGCAATACTACAGCAGGTAGGGCATTTGTCTTGTACGTGGCCAACCCAGGTTCAATCCCCGGTATCCCATATAGTCCCACAAGCACCTCCAGGAGTAACTCCTGAGGGCAGAGCCACAAGTAACCCCTAGTACCACAGGGAGTGGCCAAAAAAGTTAAAAAAGATAACAATAATTCTAAATATTGTCACATAATATTGATCCATGCCTGGAGATATCCAGATGATGCTTTAAAGTTGTCAGCAGCAAGACAGTAATACCTGTATAATTATTATGTTGTCCATCTCTAAGGAAAAAGTGCTTTAAAACATTTTATTATCAAATCAACAATTTACAATAGAGCTCTGAGGTATTTCACCCTTAAAATAATAGCTAATTTAGCCCACTTCACAATTTTTTTTGTGATTTTTATTTATTTTTTTTTTTTTGGAGGGAGGGGACTTTTAGGGTCACATCTAGCATGCTCCAGTGTCCTGGTTCTGCACTCAGGAATTACTCCTGACGGTGCTTGGAGGACCTTATGGGATGCCAGTCATCGAACCCAAGTTGTTCACGGGCAAGGCAAATGCCCTCCCCACTGTACTAAGGCTCCAACCCCTTATTTATCTCTTTAAGAGTCATTTTAACTGCAAAGCCCAGCAACTATGTTCCTAGGTAACTGAGGATTACAACTCAAAAATACACTTTACACTATAACCTATACACATATCTTTTTTAACTTGGGAGACCACACCCGGCAAGGCTCAGGGCTTACTAACCTGGCACTGCACTCAAGGATCACTCTTGGTGGGGAACGGGGAGCCATACTGGGTAGGGATATGGAACTCAAGTTAGCCACATGCAAGGCAACTACCCTACCTGCCATACTATGGCTTCAGCCCACCTATTTTTCTTAACTGGGGCAGACATAGAATCAAGGTTAAGGAACTTGCCTTACATGAACCCAGTTACAACCCCAGTACAACGTGGTCCTTTGAGCACCCCTAGAAACAACCACCAACTAGAGCAGAGTTGCCCTAAAACTCAGTATGACCCAAAAACCCAAAATACAAAAAAGCTAAAGCCACCACACTGATTTCATTACCCCATGACACTGTCCCAGCTATTTACAAAACACAGCCCTAAACTTTTAACAGAGCATGCTAAATCCTTCGGCCAGTATCCACCTTCTTTCACCATTCCAATATAACAAAATAGAAGAAATCTAACAAGTCTGCTCTAAGTACAAATCTTGGCACAATGACAGATATCGCATATCCTCAAGTCATAATACTAAGAGTATCCCTATTGGCAGAGGGGATGAATGATTCCTCTAGGCAGAGTTCAGAAAGAAAAATCTTTGATGTTAAATCTGGTAAATTGGCAAACTGTGCTGGTAAACTGTGCTGGCTTATCACTGCTTCAAAAGTCAACTTCTTTGGTTTTTTTTTTTAATTTGGCTTTGGGGTTGTTTTTTTGGGGGGTAAGGGGGGCACACCCAGCAATGCTCAGGGATTATTCTGGCTCTACATCCATGAATTACTCCTGGCAGTGCTCAAGGAACCATATGGGATGCTGGGGAATGGAGCCCTGGTCAGCCACATGTAAGGCAAGAGCCCTACTCATAGTAGCATCACTCTGGCCCCACCAGTCAACTAATTTCTAAGAAAATACAATAGGAGCCTGTCATCCCGTTGCTCATCAATTTGCTCGAGCGGGCACCAGTAACGTCTCCATTGTGAGACTTCTTGTTACTGCTTCTGGCATATTGAATATGCCATGGGTAGCTTGCCGGGCTCTCTGAGAGGGGCAGAGGAATCGAACCTGGGCTAGCCACGTGCAAGGCAAATGTCCTACCACTGTGCTATCGCTCCCGCCCAATAGGAGCCTAATACAATAAATTTCGAATGTCATTCCTTACATTTTTAAAAGTTCTTTCATGTACAACATCCTTTAGTCCTCCCTGATGTGAGACAGAATAATGTTCTTCCTTTTACTGAGGAAACAAGCTTAGAAGGGTTATGAAGAACATAACCCAGGCTTGAACCCAGGTCTTAGAGATCTAACACTCTCATGCTACAAGTAATTTTTATTTTGGATATGTTACAAATATGAACTCAAATACATTCTAAGTTTCTAGATACAAATGAAAATGAAATTCACATATATTGTTATAAAATTACTATTAAAGTAACAGTATTAGGACTGGAGATAGCACAGCAAGTAGGACATTTACCTCACATGCAGCTGGCCTGTATTGGATCACTGGCACCCCATAAGGTAGGAAATCAGATCAAAGAGACAGTTCAAGGAGCTGGAATGAATGTTCTGCACACAGGAGGCCCAAGTTCAACCCCTGGAACCTCTTGGTCCCCTAAGCACTTCAAGGTGCAACTCCCTAGCACAGAACCGAGAGTAGCCCCAAAGCATCAAAGTGTTACCCCCCAAAAAAAGTTTTGGTAGCACTCAAATTGCTGGCAATCGTAGTTAAAATATGGATTTGATTTCATACTTAGTCTTAGCATTTCAGTCACCAAAAAAATTATATATAAACTTATCACAGAGGAGCCCTGGGAAAGCTTAGTGGCAAAACATTTAAGACCTCAAACTGGGGGGTGAGTGGACAATTTTTATTAAAACTGTGGGTACCTTAAAAGTGTGAGTCTACCCAAACCTGCTAGGAGTGATCCCTGTACTCCAGATCCCTGTACTCCAGAGCATCACCAGGTGTAGCCCAGAAACCAGAAGAAAAAAAAAAAAAAAGCATGAGACTAGGTGTCCAATCCCTAGAACTGCCCCCACAAGCACAAAGCATGATCCTGAAAGCACTGCCATTTGGAACCCATGATACCACAACAGTGTGTGATCTCCAGTGCACTACAACTAACATGTATGACCCCAATGAGCACTGCAACCAAAATGTAAACAAGCACCCACAACTAAAGAGTACAACACCCAATAAATAACGTATAAGTGCCACATTCAACGGTGCAATTAGCACAACCAAGTGTGTGCTAATTCGAGTCACTGATAAAAACAAAAATGTGGGGCTGTCTTCATAATACATCAGGTAGGGTGCTTGCCTTACATGCATCTGATTAGGATTCAACCCCCAGCACTGCAGAAAGTGCCCCAAACCCTACCAGGAATAATCCCTGACTTCCTCCCCCCAGTCCCTACCCCACCCAAACCCTATCGGGAATGGGAATAATCCCTGAGCTCAAAGCCAGACAAAGCTCTGAGCACTGTTGGGTAAGGTCCCCAAACAAATAAAAATGAAAACCAAAAAATTTAAAACAAAAAGGAAAGGAAGGGTAATATAAGTAAATTTACCACTGAAAATTACAGAATTGGGTGGTCTGCAGGACACAAATGACCTAATGACCTCATTAACTGCAGAAACTTTCTTCAAACCAAAGGGTTTTTTTTGTCGGTTTTCTTTGTCGTTTTTTTTTGGGGGGGTTGTTGTTGGTTTTTTTTGGGGGGGGGGTGAGGATTTTGGTCACACCCAGTGGTTCTCAGGGCTTACTCTGCACTCAGAAATTATTCCTGATGGTGCTCGGGGAACCATATAGGGTACCTGGGATCAAACCCACGGTCAGCTGTGTACAAGACTCTACCTGCTGTACTATCTAACGCTCTAACCCCTTAAAACCAATCTTAATCTTAGGAAGTTCCCTATGTGAAATCGTTTTGATTTCATCACCAAGTGAATTACAACAGCATAAGCATGTTGTTTCTGCATGATATTTGCAATATCAATTCCCAAATCACCTTCAGACAATGTCTAAAATTCTTAAGCTGGGTCAGGGGAGACAGTACAGGGTTAAGGCACATTCCTTACACGACTGAACCCTCCTTCAATCCCCACCTCCAACCACTACATGGTTCCTGGACTACTGCCAGGTGTGGCTCTGGAGGGATCACCGGACCCCCAAACACAACCAGATGAACTGGATAATCCTTGGTACCACAGGGTTGGAGCAGCATCCCTTCTTTGAGCCCTTTCTTTGAACCACCAGTCCTAAGCACCATTTGGTAGGCCCAAAAATTAAAATTAAAAATAAATCCATAGGCTAAAATCCAGAAGGGAAATTTCTTTGGTTTTGTTCTTTAATGGATTAACTTGCACATACGCATTCCAAATTACAAAATATTCATAAAATCTGCACACCAAAGTAAATTATTTAAAATTTGGAAAATCAGGCTAAGGAAAAAACTATTATAGGTCCAGATTATAAAGTCCAGATGAAAGCAATCACATTATCAACAACTCAGGCTCTGCCAATCTAAAGTTTTCAATTATCCTAAATGTCTCTATATTTAATAAGTTCCTAAAAAACGTCACTCATATCAAGCCAAGCTTTTAGCTCAGTAGAGCATATGCCTCGCAAGTTTAGCATTAAAAAAGTCACTTAACATCTAAAGTAATTAAGATGTACTTAATACCCCAAAACTGGATGTCAGTACACAATCTCTGTCTTTAGAAAACAATCTCCTGGGGTAATGAGTGGTCTCCTTGTCTTGTAGGTGGTAGAACAGGGCTCAATCTCCCCCCACCCCACCTAACAACACACATACACACACCCCCACACCCCTGCATCTCATATAGTCCCCCAAGCACTACCAGGAGTGACCCCTGGATCCCTGAGTGCAGAGCCAGGAGTAACCCTGAGCATCTCCAGGTATGGCCCAAAAACAAAAAAAGAAAAAGAAAAAAAGAAAATCTCTAAAGGAATCTTTAAGTTTCAATTCACAGAGACAAAAAAACTCTCTAATCCAAAGAGATAGCAAGTTGCAAGGACCTGGAAAGTGGTAGAACATAGGTTGTACATGTGTGAGATTCCACACCACAAAACAGCTTTTAATACCTAGTATTATCAACCTTTTTTTCCATCTCAAAGCTTTTCATTTTTTCAGCAAATATCTGAAGGCACAGTATATGATGAAAACTATTCTGGTTAATGAGACATAAAGCCAAACAGCTAGCTCAATAGGCTGGAGCATCTGGTTTTTATTGTAGGAGGCATGGGTTAGATACCGAGACCCACATGGGTCAGCAGACCTCTGAGCACAGAAGCACAGGTATAGCCCGAATCTCACTGGGCTGGCCCCAAAACCAAAAAGAACAAAATAGATATATGGCCGTGGACTCTTCTAAATATATTACTCCATGATTAGACAGGATATTTATCAAACTCCTTAACTACCTTACACAACTATAACAACATTTTCTTCAACTCTTCCAACTTAAACCTCACCACACCTCTCCCCTCTGCAATAAGAATACTGTAGGGAATGCCCTGCCACAGAGGTGGGGTAGGGTCGGGGGGCTGAGGTGGGGGTGGTGGGAGGGATACTGGGATCATTGGTGGTAGAGAATGGGCAGTGGTGGAGGGATGGGTACTCGATAGTTGTATGACTGAAACGTAAGCACGAAAGTTCGTAAGTGTGTAACTGTACCTCACAATGATTCATTTAAAAATTAAAAAATAAGTAAAAAATAAAATATATTTAAAAAAGAATACTTCCTTTAGTAACACAACATTATACTTTACCACAGAAGTTGTTAACCAGTATACTATAGCCGATTTTAAAACTGACTTTACCACTCCCCATGGCCTGGAGCAAATTTCAGGAACTTTTTTTATAATACATAGTAAACCTCCCTGGTTCACAGTCCTTGTCTCATGTACAGGCTCAACCTTCCACTTTACTAGAAACCTGAGTCAGAAGTCTGAGCAGTGATCTCTATGTTGGGAGGCTCCTTAGTGGACGCCAGTGAACCAGCAGACACACTTCCTTTCCCGTTCTGGGGGTTCCTAGCCTCATCTCCCAGTACAGCAGCATCTCTCTTGATCAAGTGTGTTCTGAAGACTTGCACAAATACTTTTGATAATACATCTGTTTGCCCTACATAAATACACTATATTTTACAATGCTCAATTTTCAGTTGCATTTAAGTTTCTCTGACAGCCCCATCTTTCCAATTCTTGCAGATCACGCAGCAAAAATAATAATAATAATAATAATAATTCTGAGAAGTCATAATTAGTGGAAATCTTGAAATCGTAAAAGTGACTTAAAGCAGAAGTTCACAAATCTGGCTGACCAGAATCACTCAGGGAATTCTTTAAGGACAGATTCCTTGATCACACCCCCAGATTACCAGGAATTCACATTTCAGGTAATCTTTACTATTTCCGATGACCAGTCTTTAAACCAATAACCTACACGATGAGAAACTCGGGGTCTCCCCCTTGGCTTTCCATTAACTGAAAGTGGGGCGGCACCAAGACCTTGATTACTTGAACTGCTCTGGGTCACCGGAAGATGAAGGAAGTAATTAGAATTGAAAGAAGCCTTCACACAGCAGCTGATCTATAACCCTACAACCCTCTCAACTGTACTGTGTTTACTCAAAGCCCTTCCCTTCTTTAAGCCCAACTACCCACCCAAATCACCGGGCCTCTAGGAAGGAAGACTCGCTGCATATCACCAACCCTACTCGAATTGCCTGGCATCTGAAAAAGGAAACTTCGTCCCCGGCACCGCTGCTGCGCGGCAAAGTAAAAACTACGCTGGGGGATACGGGCAGGGGGGTACAGTGCTGGCCTCCCAAGCCACCCTCGAGGGGCTCCGGTTCCAGACTCGGCAATGTTTAGGCCACCACGGCCACCCCACTGGTGCTGGAGGAACCCCGTAGGTGCCAGGAGTGGAACCCGGGGTCCCCGCACGCCAGGCGTGCGCTGCGGCTTTTCGAGCCGGCTCCCCGCCCCCCCAAATTACTTCTGTTGTTGTTGTTGTTGTTGAACCTTCCAGTGTAATTCAACCCGGGCTTCCCCAGGCATCCCCGTTCTCATTCTGAGAAACTCAGTGGGGTCTCCACTAGAAGAACAAGGCACCTGAAGAACGTAAGGCCTGGGCTCCGGAGGTGGCACCGGTCTCTAACCACCAATTCCGGGTGCGCGTACAAAACACCCCGGGGTGCGCCGCGCGGCTCAGAACCCCGGAGTTTATTTCCAAGTGGCCGGTAAAGAAAAAAAAAAAAAAACCACCACATCGACTCCCTCATTTTGTAGCACAGCTCCCCGGCTCGCAGTGCCAGCACGGCAGGCCACGTCCGGGCTCCCCGGGCTGCGATTCCGCGAGCCGCGGCGGCGGCGGCGGCGAGATCGGCCGGGGCTCGGGTGCCGCGCTGTCCGAGCAGGGCTGCCCCCGCCCCCACCCCGCGCGCGACCAGGTCAGGAGGATGCCCGGCCGCACAGTCAGGCGGCCACTCCTCCTTCCCACAAGTCCCCGGCCCGCACCTCTCGCCCCGGGGGCTCCGCGCCGGCCCCCGGCCCGCCCGCCGCCCGCCGCGGGCCGCTCCCCCGCCGGCCCCCGGGCTCCGCGGACTCGGCGGCGCCTCCCACCCCGCGCCCCGGCGGAGCGTGTCCCCGCCAGGTCCGAGGAGGCCGCCCGGGCCCCGGACCCCGCCTCCCCCACGCCGAGGGTCCGGGCTCGCCGCGGCTCCCTCCCGCCGCGCCCCCGGCGGAGCCCTCCCCGGCCCGAGCACCACACACCGTCCCGGGCCCCCGCTGGCCGCCGCCTCCTCCACAGGGTGACAGCGGCCGCGCCGGGGCCGAAGCCGGCCCCTCCTCCAGCTCCTCCTCATCCCCGGAGGAGACGGCGGGGGGGGTGGGGGGCGGACGGGGGTTCTTACCGGGCGGCAGGACATGGCGAGCCCCGTCACGGCACGGCCCTCCTCCGCCACCCCACGGGGCTCCCAGCCAGGGCGGGCGGGGGGCAGCGCCTGGGCCGCGGGAGCGTCTCCTCCGGCTGCTCCTCCGCCGCCGCCGCCGCCTTCTCACAACCACAACAACATGGCGGCAGCGGCCACACAGAGCGCGCACCCGACACCGAGCCGGGCCGCGAGCGGAGGCGCGCGCGCACGCTCGGGACCTCGGCCTGCGGTCGTGGGCGGGTCGTCGCGAGGGGCGGGCGGGGTTTCTGGCCACGCCCCCAGGGTGGGCGGGGCTGCAGGGTGGCTGCCGGCCCCCTGGCGCGCGGTCGAGGGCCGCTGCAGGGATGGGAGAAACAGGTGGGAAATTGGCTAGGGCCGCTGAAGGGTGTTCCTACGGCTTTTTTTTGGAGGCATCTTGATTCTCCCTAGCTCCAGCGTTCCAAAACCAGTAAATTAAATAGTATTTTTCACCTGTCATGTGAGGATAAAACTAGTTTAGCTTTGGGCAGGAGAGTTAGCTCAAAGGGCTGGAGCCTGCGTTTTGCATGTGGGAAGCCTGGGTTCAAACCCTGATACCACGTGGTCCCCCCTCCCCTCAGGGAGTGACTCCTGAGCACTTCAGGTGTGATTCCCCAAAGCAACTAATTTTGAGGAGACTTTTAAGGTGGTCCCCAGAGGGGTCACTCCCAGTGATTCTCAAGGCCAACCAGTACCAGGGTTCAACGTAAGGGTCAGAGAATATAACATTACTGAGGACCTGTAGTCCAGGGATTCATAAGGGCCAAGCTAGAGGTGCTTCCCAACAGTTCTCAGGGATCCATGGGGTTCTAGAAATTTAACTCCTGTTCTCTCTCCAGGATCAAAAAAAAAAATTATATAATTCATATAAATACTCAAAGTTATACACCAAATATAATTTCAACTTTAAAACTGCAAGGAAAAGTTAGTATTCAAGGGAACAAAAATTTGTAATTACTCATTCATGAGAGCTTGCATACAAATTATATAAACCTGAAAGGACTAAATTAGGCCCTAACAGTTGTATCTCCTCAGAATTATATTTTAACATGTGTCCTTCACTTTTTCAGAAAATAACTGAGAATTAGTCAAATGAAACCCATCTCTGCATTTGTTGAATTGTTTTCTCTGCAGCACTCTGCAATTACTTACCCATATTTCATGCTTATTTATCCCACTTGAATAGTAAAAGCTACATGAAGATAGGATCTTGTTTTATTCCCTATATTGCAGTTTCTGGAACTGTGTGTTTGACAAGTAGTGGGCACTCAGATTTCTTGATTAACTATAGCTATTATTTCTACAACTCATCAAATTGAATCTTTACAACTTTAATTGGTATGATCCTTTCTATTTTACAGATGAATAAATCATATTTCAGAATAAGCTACACCAAAACTACATTCAAAACCAAACCCAAGGAGAGAAATACAAAATTATTTCTCATATGTGGGATATAAGGAAATATAGTAAAGGAATAACAAATGGCCAAAGGCAAAAGTGCCTCAGAGCTGGTCTACACAACTGAACTTACCATGGTAGGAGAGTTGGAGGGACAGGTGTAGGAGGGTGAGGGGAAATGATGAGTTGCCGGAAGTAAACTCTGCACTCAGAGATCACTCCTTGTGGGCTCAAGAGACCATATGAGGTGCTGGGGATCAAACCCAGGTCAGCCACATGCAAAGCAAACACCCTACCTTCTGTACTATCTCTCCAACCCCTAAAATTAAAAATTACAATGCAAAAAAATTAAAAACCTGAACCCAATTAACAATTAAAACTCTTATATTATGTACTGGACTGGAGCAGTAACAAAGTGGGGTAGGGCATTTGCCTTGCACGCGGCCAACCCAGGTGGGTTTGATTCCTCTGTCCCTCTAGGAGAGCCCGGCAAGCTATCGAGAGTATCCCGCCCCCATGGCAGAGCCTGGCAAGCTTCCCGTGATGTATATGATATGCCAAAAATAGTAACAAGTCTCACAATGGAGTGGTTACTGGTGCCTGCTTGAGCAAATCGATGAGCAACAGGACAACAGTGCTACAGTGCTGTATCATGTAGTAGGTTGTACTGCTGGTTTCGTGACATTGGTCTCCTAAAATATAATCCCAAAAAAGCAATAATATTATCGTTCAAAGCTAAGAAAGGATTTTCTATATTTCCACAAAGCTAGTTGTTATTTCTTTCTTATAACTAGTGTCAATGTAGTTCATCATGCCTTTTTCACCTTAACTTCCAAAAAGCCCGTGTTAGGGCTAGAGAGAGTATAGCAAGTAGAGCACTTGCCTTGAATATGACCAACCCAGACTCAATCCCTGACATCCCATCTGGTCAAGCAAGCACCACCAGAAGTTATTCATGAGTACAGAGCCAGGAATAACCCCTGAGCATCGCCCCCCTATATATATATAGTCTATAAATCATAGACTATATATCACTGTCACTGTCATCCCGTTGCTCATCGATTTGTTCAAGCAGGCACCAGTAATGTCTCTCATTGTGAGATTTATTATTATTGGTTTTTGGCATATCAAATACACCACAGGTAGCTTGCCAGGCTCTGTCGTCAGGGCGTGATACTCTAGGTAGTTTGCCGGGCTCTCCGAGAGGGGCGGAGGAATCGAGCTTGGGTCAGCCGCATGAAAGGCGAATGCCCTACCACTGTGCTGTCGTTTCAGCCTATACATATTATTTATTTATAGGCTATATTTATATTTATATATAGTCTATATGTATGAAGTCTATGATTTTAACATTCAGTGGTGGTCTACTGTTTCTTTGTTTTTGTTTTTTGGGTTTTTTTTTTTTTTGTATGGGGTAGCAGCAGTGAAGAGCTACACCCTGCAGAGCTCAGGAGCTACTTTTTATTCCTGTGTTCAGCTCTAGAATCACTCATTGCAGTGCTCAGGGACCATGCTAGGTATTAAACCCAGAGCCTCATACAGGTACTTCAAGTGCTCTACCACCGAGCCACATCCCTGATGCCAGGTACACAAATTGACAGTGATTCTCTCTTTCCATCTTTGCAGTTCTTTCTATAGGAGGGTAGCATTAAGGAGTGAGAGGAAATAGTAAATAAAATAGATGAATTAATAAACAAAACAGGTTTACCCACATGTTACTCCTACTGTCAGATAAAACAAGATTCCCATCAATTCCAGCCCCTCTCAGGGAACTTCCACCACCCAAAACCCTGCTCAAGAAAAACAAGGAGGGGCTGGAAGCGATAGCACAGCGGGTAGGGTGTTTGCCTTGCACACGGCCGACCCAGGTTCGAGTCCCAGCATCCCATATGGTCCCCTGAGCACCGCCAGGAGTAATTCCTGAGTGTAGAACCAGGAGTAACCCCTGTGCATCCCCGAGTGTGACCCAAAAAGCAAAAAAAAAAAAAAAAAAAAAAAACAAGGAGGGTCCATACTTGGGGTGGCCTCTGATTGGATGGAAGCTACCACCTGACTCCAATCAGCCGAACTACAGGCTTCCAGGGAAGTGATTCACCAAAGATTTCAGCCAATGAATGAAGTTCGTAGGGGAGGAGGAGACACAGAGGGATCTTTTCATATGTGGTATACAAAGAAAAATATAGAGATTGGGGGGTGTAACAAATTCTCAAAAGCAGCATAAAGTACTGGTCCCTAGTAGGATGCTTATTCTAGGAGGGGCGAGGGTTGGGCGGGAGTTGGGTGTGGGAGTCTTGACATGATGGAGAAAAGTGGATGGGCACGCCGGAGGAGGGTATGGTGCTGGATGTGTTGGGCATGAAACCCTATTATTAATTGTATTGTAAACCTTGGTGCCTAAAATAAAATTACAAAGAAAAAAAAAAGATACACTGTCGTCTGGCTTCTGCCTCAGTCAATCTTGGCCAGGAATCGGCAGATGACCTTGACCTCTTTTTAGACAGAATATCTAATATTTACCTTTTAACCCAGGCTAAGGAATTTTAAACTGAAACCTCATATAGGAAGTTTATAGTATACAAGAAGCACTACTTGCTTGCCTCCTCATAATTGCTAACATGAATTGAACCTTAAGATTTGCCTATACCACATTTTTTCCTGCTTATCTAATGTTATTCAAGCTACCCTAAGAGCAAGGTTTTATACAGGAGAAAGTAGAATGGTCAGAATTTAAATCTAACTCATGATTCCAAGAGCAAACTTTTTTCATTATCTTTCTTTTCTTTCTTTTTCCTTCTTCTTTTTTTTTTTGAGGTGCAAGACTTCTACCACTTGAACTATATCCCAAATCCCTAGAGCAAATCTTACTTATTTTTTATATGGTGATTTTATTTATGTTTATCTCTTGGGGTCATACCTGGTAATGCTCAGGAGTTACTCCTGGCTCTGCACTTAGGAATAACTACTAGCGGTGCTGGGGGACCATATGAGATGCCAGGGATTGAACTCAAGTCAGCCAAGTACAAGGCAAATGCTCTACCTCCTGTACTATCGCTCCACTGTCACTGTCACTGTCACTGTCATCCCGTTGCTTGTCGATTTGTTCGAGCGGGCACCAGTAACGTCTCTCATTGAGAGACTTATTGTTACTATTTTTTGGCATATCCAATACGCACGGGGAGCTTGCCAGGCTCTGCCGCACAGGCTCGATACTCTCGGTAGCTTGCCGGGCTGAGAGGGGCGGAGGAATCGAACTCGGGTCGGCCGTGTGAAAGGCAAATGCCCAACCGCTGTGCTATCGATCCAATCCTAAAATAATTTTTTTAATTTTTTATTAGTGAGTCATCGTGAGGTACAGTTACAAACTTATGAACTTTCATGTTTGTATTTCAGTCATACAGTGATCATTTATATCTCTCCACTAGTGCCCATTCTCCTCCACCAATGTTCCCAGTATCCCTCCTACCACCCCACCCTGCCTCTGTGGCAGGGCATTCCCTTTTGTTCCCTAGAGCAAATTTTAAACTTCATAGTACACCTCATCCCTAGTACTGCCCAACAATTTACCTTCTGGCAGAACTTTTTAATTTTCTTTAATGAAAAGGGACCAGAGCCATAGTAAAGCAGGTAGAGGTCTTGCCTTGCACGCAGCTGACCTGGATTCGATCTCAAGCACTCCTTATGATGCCTCCAGTCTTGCCAGGACTGAACCTGAATATAGAGCCAAGTAAACCCTAAGCACTGCTGGGTGTGACCCAAAAAACAAACCAAAAAAAAAAAAAAAACAGAGGCAAAACTGCCAGCTGACATTGAAAAGTCACTTAAGGTCAAAGAAGTACTTAGAGGAAAGTTGGTCTGAGTCTAAAGACTTAAGGGTTTTTTTTGTTTGTTTGTTTGCTTCTTTATTTCTTTATCTTTGGCTTATATGGAGCAGCACCCAGGAGCTACTCCCAATATGGTGCTCTAGGTATCTTGTAGCCTATTTGTAGACATGTTATAGCCTACTTCTCCCTCTGGTCTGTAAGCTATCTAGAGTTTCCTGCCCACATGGGAGAGCCTCGCAAACTCCCCATGGTATGTTCATATGCCAAAATCAGTAACAATGCTGGGTCTCATTCCCCTGACCCTAAAAGAGCCTCCAATGCGGCATCGTTGGAAAGGACGAGTAAAGAGAGGCTTCTAAAATCTCTGGGCTAATAGAGTAGGAGACTAACACCCAAGAATAGTAGAAATAAGTACCAGGAGGTTGGCTTCATGGCTTAGAAGCTGACCTCACATGCTAGGGGAAAAGGTAGCTCAGATAGAGAAGGGAACACCAAGTAAAATGTGGATGGAGATCCCGCTCAGGAAGGGAGATGCATGCTGAAAGTAGACTAGAGACTGAACATGATGGCCACTCAATATCCCTATTGAAAACCACAGCACCCAAAAGGAGAGAGAGAACAAAAGGGAATACCCTGCCACAGAGTGGGGTGGGGTGGGGAGGATGGGATTGGGGGGTGGGAAGGATACTGGGTTCACTGGTGACGGAGAATGGACACTAGTGGAGGGATGGGTTCTCGAACATTGTATGAGGGAAACACAAGCACGAAAATGTGTAAATCTGTAACTGTATCCTCACGGTGATTCACTAATTTAAAAAAAATTTTTTTAAAAGCCTATTCTCATTTACATAAGTAAGCTTTAACTCTGGAATCTAAAATATATTTCATTAAATTTTATTTTGTACTGGGATCTCATAATTTAATAATCATGTCTTACCTGTCATTAATAAAACTTTAAAAAATTCAAAATAAATATATAAATCAAATTTCAGGGCTAGGACAATGGAGACGTTACTGAGACCGCTTGAGAAATTTGATGATCAAGGAGATGATGATGATGATGATACTGAGGTATCTTGTAGTGTAGGGGATCAAATCAAGTCTCTGCAGTATACTTAAGCCCTCGAGTTCTCTCTAAGTCCGAGTTTTAATTTTTTAAAGAAATTTGTTTGTCTGTTTGTTTTGGAGCCCCATCAGCAGTGCTAGGACTTACTCCTGGCTCTATGCTCAGAAATCACTCCTGGCAGGCTCCAGGGACTATATGGGGTACTGGGGATTGGAGTTGGATTGGCCACATGCAAGGCAGTTCCCTACTCACTGTAGTATTTTCTCTGGCCCCAGCCAAGACCTGAATTTGAATCTTGGTGCTTCCATACAAACTTCTTGGTGCTTATTTCTTTTCTAATCACCCTTATTTTGGGGGATGGGGGAACAGTGCCAAGATAGAACTTAAGTGAAAAAGTATGTACACTACCCCTTAGTGAAAATCCCAACCTTATTTCCCTTTTATAGGCCTCATTTTATTTATTTATCCAGTAGAGGGGATTTTTGTTTCTTTGTTTTATTTGCCACACCTGATGATGATGCTTAGGGTTACTTCTGGTTATTCAGGAGTTACTCCTTGAGGAGAGGACCAAGGGTTGTATACCCACGCCAACACCCTACCCATTATACTATCTCTCCAGTCCCCGTCCAGTGGAGTCTTAATCAACTGCTCTGCTTAGCTCACAGAAGATACATGACTTCTTTAAAGAAATTAATTTGAAAACTTCGTTTGTTTTCTTCTGTTTTGTTTTGGGCTACATTCAGCAGTACTGGGGACTACTGCCAGCTCTGTCCTTGGGGGCAGTGTGCCAGGGATCAAACCAGTAATGACTGGATGCGCCATAATCCCTATCCTCTCTGGCCCTGAAAAATAAAATTTATTTTTGGTTTTAGGGCCACACCCAGAGGTGCTCAGGGCTTACTTCTGACTTTGTGTTCAAGGATCACTACTGACAAGGCTAGGGGGATTATACACAGTGTTGGGGATTGAACTCAGGCCAGCTGCATGTAAGGTAATATCTCTCCAATCCCCACTGAAATTTCTTGTATCTAATGAAAAATCAAACCATTGAACCTGATTCTATACAGACTTTGGCTAAAGACAAAACCCTGAACCAAATTTGAGTGGTACGTCAAGAAAAGGGAGAAATGGGGGGTGGGGGACAGAGAGGCAGTACAGCGGGTAGGGCACTAGTATTGCATGTGGCCCATCCAAGTTCAATCTCTGCCATCCCATATGGTTCCGGGAGCACCACCAGGAGTAATTCCTGAGTACACAAGGCATGGCCCCAAAACAAAAAAGACAGACAGAGACAAGGAGATAGATAGAGAGAAAAGACCAATCCATGTTCTGTGAAAGCTTACTGCCCAATTTTTCATATGAGGGGCCCTTTGTACCCTCCTGACTTTCTTTTTTTTTTTTTGCTTACACCTGGTGATGTATAGGGGTTACTCCTGGCTCATGCACTCAGAAATTAATTCCTGAAGATGCTCAGGGGACAATATGGGATGCTGGGAATCGAACCCAGGTCAGATGCATGCAAGGCAAACGCCCTACCTGCTGTGCTATCGCTCCAGCACCCCCCTCCTGACTTTCTCTCTCTCCTAATGCAACCCTTTCAGCCTCCTCCTACCCCCACCTTCAAAGCTGAAAATATTCTTTTCAGCTGCTCAGGCACTCTTGGAAGTAGTCTAAGACAGATGGGAAGGTTGATTGATGGAGGCATCCCAAGGTCAATCAGAGCCCCTCTAAGGCAAGTGTTCTACAAGCCCCAAAATGCAGCCTTCCTAACACAGGGCCTGCTGCTTTAACATAAATTATTTTCTTATCTAAAATAAATAATAAAGTCTTTGTGTGTTATCAGAAAACATGTATAAGCCTTCAGCATATCCTGGGCCTCCCAATCCAACTAGCACACAGGGTGTCTGCAGTTCTCAGATGTTAAGGAACCATTTGTTCAGCATCAGATAGAAAGTAGGATTAGAATCAAGTTTATAAGATTCAAAACTCTCCATGCATTTTCCAGACAACACACTGCATCCCTCTTGCTGATGGATGTCAGCTCAACTCCAGATGCCTACAGAGCCATGGTCCTCAAACTGTGGGTCCCTGGTTCTGTTTGTGTGTATGCTCTGTGTGTGTGTGTGTGTGTGTGTGTGTGGTGTTAACTCTTTCAGTGGCCCAGATGATACTAAGGAATCATTTACTGTTTAAAAAAGTTTTTGGACTGCACCAGCAATGCTCAGGGGTTATTTCTGGCTCTGCGGTCAGGAATTACTTCTGGCAGGCTTTGAGGATCATATTAAGGTCCTAAGGATCATATCCTGGTGGTCCACATGCAAGGCAAACTCCCTACCAGCTTTACTATGGCTTCTGTCCCCAGTATTTACCTTTCTTGAGAAACAATGTTGTCATTTGTTCTGACGATACATAGCAGTGATGGTAAAATTACAGGTACAAATTAAGACAGTGGTACTGTTAGTACTGATAGTTATCATATTCCTCACTTATGTGCACAGATACTAAACAAAATGTGAATTTCATTTAAGAATGATCTTGATAAGCAGTTTAAAAATTAATTTTATTAAATCTAGACCTTCAACTGCTAGTCTCTTTGATAGTCTCTGTGATAAAATAAAAATTATGCATATTTCTTTTATGGAGGTGAAATTTACATAATGCAAAAGTAATCGTTTTATGGAATCAGGATTTAGTACAGCGGGTAGGGCATTTGCACACAGCTGCAGCTAACCTGGGTTCAATGCCCAGCACCCTATCTGGTACCCCCAGAATCATCAGGAGTGATCCTCTAAGCTCAGAGACAAGAGTAAATCCTGAGCACACCCCAAAAATTAAACAACAAACACCCTACCATTTTAAAGGGGAGAATTGTGGCATTTAGTATATTTATAAATTGTGCAATCACCACCTCTATCCAGTTCCAAATACTTTCACTCTAAAATGAAGCATCCCCATTAAGCAGTTTCTCTTTTCAGAAAGCACTTTTGTCTTGCACAGAAGTAGGATAGTTGTATCCACAAAAAGCATTAGTGAACTTGTCTGGGTCTCAAGCTGAGCTAACCTTTCTTTTTCAAGAGAATTAAAATATTTGGGGAGGGGATAACACCCAGCAGTGCCCAGAGCTTCCTCCTGGCTTTGTAATCACTCCTGGTGGGGGTCAGAAAACTATCTGGGGTGCTGGGGGATTGAATCCCAATTGGGCACATGCAAGGCAAGCGTCTTACTTGCTCTACTATTGCTCTAGCCCCAATTAAAAGATTTTTTTTTACTATGTTTACTTTACTTGAAAGAACAAACATTCAAAATAGTTTTCAGATTTGAATATTTGGCATTTTCTCAAAAATCTATGAAATGAGCGCATCACTTCAAATAAAACAGCTCAAAGTATTTGTGGGCAATGAAAAATCTTGATCTTAATTAGAATTTTGAAAAACTTGAATGTTCTATCACGAACTTAACAATTTCCCTAAAACCTAATGTCTTTTCTGTTTAAATGGGTAGTAAAGTTAGCAAGAGTGAAATTTTGGTTTTGTAAAATGAATATGCTAACATTTGGAAGAGCTGCATAACTCAGTGAACCAATATTTTTCAAATGACCTATTCATAATGTAACCAAATCATATTTAAATAAAGATCCATTCAAAGTAAGCATAAGATAAATCAATAAATGTTAATGTAACAAACTACAAAAAGTTTATTCATATGAATCTATGTAATTACACTTTAAGAAACCAGAATTTGTCAAGTTTTGATGTATCAAAATAGTGTCAAAATAAAATATCCATAATATTATCTGATTATTTAAGGCTGATAGCCTTCATCGATTTTTTTGCGGAGGTAACATAACTGGAATGTCCTCAGGGATTAGGGATCATTCCTGGCTGTGTTTGGAGGACCATATTGGGTGCGTAGGACCAAACCTGGGTGGTCGTGTGCTAGGCAATCACCCTACCCACTGTGCTGTCAGTCTGGTCCTCTTCATCAATTTCAATGAACAAACTGAAAGCAGCAGATGGAGAGTAAAGAATTCTTCTATAAAGTCAAACCTTAATAAGATTTGCAAATGTGTAGAAAATTTCATTCTCACAAAATTGTTTTAGGAAACATTATTCTTTGTAAAAATATTTTATTTATATAAAAATATGTGACCTTTTTAAAATATATTGTTGTGGGGCCAGAGAGATAGCACAGAGGTTAAGGAACTTGCTTTGCATGAAACTGTAGCCATAGCAATGGTTTGAATTCGGACACAGCATATGGTCCCTTGAGCAATATCAAGAGGGACTCCTGAAAAAAAAGAGTGGCTCCTGAACACAGTCAGGCATGACATAGATAGATATAGATATAGATGATTTTGATTTTTTTGTTTTGTTTTTAAGCCATACCGGTGGTGCTAAGGGTTTACTCCTGCCTTTGTGTTAAGGGATCATTCCTGACAAGCTCGGGGGACCATGTGAGGTAACAGGGATCAAACCAGGGTTGGCCCCGTGCAAGGTAATACTACCTGCTGTAGTATCTCTCTGGGCCCTGCTATTTTTATTTCTGTATAAAATATATAATGGCATTTTAAATAACATTATTTTTTATAGACTACTGTAGCAGTGTCGTCTTGTTGTTCATCAATTTGCTGGAGTGGGCACTAATAATGTCTCCATTGTGAGACTTGTTACTGTTTTTGTCATATCGAATACAACAGGGGTAGCTTGCCAGGCTCTGCGTGGGCGGGCAGGATACTCTCTGTAGCTGCCGGGCTCTCCGAGAGGGGCAGAGGAATCCAATCCCAGTTGGCGGCGTGGAAGGCAAACGCCCTACCCGCTGTGCTATCGCTCCAGCCTACTTTATAGATTACAAATTTAATATACAGTCAGAGAGAGTGTTTGTTAGTCCTTGTTGGGAGCCATACCTGGTGGTGCTCAGGGTCCATTCCTGGAGTATGCTCCCTGTGATGCTGGGGACCATATGGTGCTGGAGATCAGACCCAGGTCTCCTACATGCAAAACATACAGTCCAGCCCTTCACGCCATCTTCCATGCCTAGTCAGTTTTAATTTATAACAAGTTAAATGTCAATTGTCATATAACCTACATTAACTAACTCCTTACAGCCTTCTATAATTTGTTGTTGTTGTTGTTTATTTTGGGACCATACTCAGTGGCCCTCAGGGATTACTCCTGACTCGGTGCTCAGGTGGCAGGTCTTAGGGAGTGCTAGGGATTGAACCTGGATCAACCACGTGCAGAGTAAGTGCCCTACTTGCTGCGCTCTCTCCATGCTTAGGTTTTCCATAATTTTAAAGGAACCAACAAGTTAAAGACTCATTGATCTAGAGTGCCCACTGGAGCCTCTCAACCACAGTTATTTTTCAGCCAGTACATGAATTTTTGTATAAATATTTGTGTTTAATACCTCTTTGGGAAAATATAACAGATAAATTCAATATCACAAATAGTTTTGCTTGAATGATGTTAAATTTCTTTATGAAAAATGATGAATTAATTAAACAAAAATCAAATGACGTTAACATTAAGCCAAAGTTTGTAAAAAAACTAAAGCACGCCGATGGGCGTGTGCACTCTCGGGCTCTACAGGCAGCTCTGTCTCACCGCCCGAGTTCGGTGCTCTGGAACCACT
The DNA here is from genome assembly GCF_027595985.1 of Sorex araneus. NCBI lineage: Eukaryota > Metazoa > Chordata > Mammalia > Eulipotyphla > Soricidae > Sorex > Sorex araneus. The sequence goes on along the minus strand of NC_073310.1, from coordinate 17,455,759 downwards.
GTGTGTGGCTGTTGGTCAAGGGCAGGCAACGGAAGGAAGAAGGCCAAACTGGTTGCTCGATCAGTTTTATTTCGTTCTCTCTCTCTGCTTCTCTCCTGGTTCTGGATCTCTCTCTGGATCTTCTTCTATCTCCCCTGTCTTCTTCTGTCTCCCTCTCTGCCCCACTGTCTTAGTTTATATAGCAAATTACATAGGGCAGTAGCACAAAGGTGGATTTAACATCAACAAATCAACAAAGAAGGGTAAGACCATTTCTTGAGGAGATTAACAAAATCTCATCTAAGGAAATCTCATCTAAGGAGATCCGCTCAAGGGTGTGATTCCAAACAAGGATGTGTTAGGGTGTGAGCTAGTAATCTTCTTAAATAGTTATAGTAAATCTACTTCTAATATTTCTAGCAATATCGTTCTGTATGAGCATAGTAAGAGATATAAAGTTTGGTTCTTCCTGAGGACATCTCACTATACATTCTAGACCACAGTCCTCAGGCCAGGTTAATCTTCCTAACCCCAGCAAGGTCCTAGTCTCATCGTTACCTTTGGATCATGACAGCATTGTCCATGATCATGCCCTCAACTTATAGTTGAGTATTGTGGCACTTTGGCCTGGCCCATTTCAATACCAGGGTAGTTCACAGCTTACCATGGGTCTATTCCGTCCCTCGTCCCTCGTCGGGATCCTGCTTCTGGGGTGCTAGGAAAGCAGATGCCCAGGAGTAAATATTATTGGAGTCAATCATCATCCATGTTACAAAGCATAATATTAACTGTCTTCCTGTGTCCATACAGAAAGGACATTGCTCTAAGGTAAACTAAGTTCCCTGTGGCAAGGCTAAAAGGACAAATCCCATGTTATCCTACAAAAGTTGATTACCAAAAAAAAAAAATCATGAAGATAATACCTAAATGACTGGACTTTGGGGACCACTCAAAGAGTGATTGAATTTTTGAATGAAGCAGATCTGCCACCATTCCCCAACATTCCTTATTATGCAGGTGACTTCATCTGGAAGATGAATTGTTGTGGAGGTTATTGAGTTAATTAATGCAAGCACAGCAGAACTCTGGGAGATGTGCTTCCAGTTTCCCTTCCAGGAAGAGGGACCAGGTAGTCCAGTGGCAGGAAAGGCCTACATCCTAGGAGGTAAGAGGCCTGGATTCCTGGCCCAGCTGAGTCATTCACCCAGTGCCTGACCTGACCCCACCCTCAGGCCTCAGTTTTCTCATCCAGAAAATGATAGGGTAGGACGTCATCCTCTCTGGAGCCTCCCAGTCCTACCAACCCTCCTCAGATTAAAGGATCCAGCCTCACCTTCTTGGATTCTTGCGTCAGAGAATGGCAGAATTGCATCTGGGAAGGACCCCCACAGTTCCAAATAGGTCTCTTTGGCATGCTTGCCCTCCCCAATTTCATAAATGAGGAGACAGACCCGGAGAGATGAAGGAGGCAAACAAATTGCTTGGTGAAGGAGGGGCAGGAGTCAGGTTCGGGGGAGTCTGGACTCCACTGAGAAATGAAAATGCTTGCTCTACAATTTGATAAGTGATGGAGGTGTTTGGTGGTTTAGCTACCTCACACATCTTAACAAATACTCTGCAATTCCACAGGGGATTCGAATCCCACTTCATTCTGAGAAAATCGATGCTGTTAGTCGAAACACTGTGTTAACAGGATTGATGGATCACTTTGAATCACTAACTAAATTCACCTTTCAAAGGTCAGGTGTCCCCTCTAAACTCTCCCAGGAAAGGCATAGAAAATGGAATTGGCAAGACATAAGAGGAGGGAGGAGAGGAGCCTGTGTGAGGAGGGGAAGGGGGGTTCCTTTCTGCCCTCTGCGTTTCCCCTCCCTGCATTTCTTGCACCCGCTCTCCGACTGCACACAACATACCCCTCTCAGCACTCAGCTTGTTCTTCCCAAAGCTTCCTTGCAGCCTGGGCCAACTAGCAGCCACAAATAGAACCAGAATCAACTGAAAATAGCTCCCCCTCCTTTCTGCACAAGTACTTACAGGGACACCCCGCCCCCACAGGGCAGGTTCCAAGCAGGGAACTCAGGTAGAGGGACACCCTGGCCACAGTTGGGGACCATTTCAGGTTCCCTCCAACAGCCCCACTAATGATTGGCTCTTATCAAGTGCAGACTCCACTCCAGTATCACAGGAATGATGGTTCCCAAACACCCAGTGAAGGGTCTAAGGGTTTCCCAAAGTGAGCGATACCACCTCTAGGGGTGGGGGGGTTGGGGCAATAGAAGCTTTGGGTGCAAATACGGGGGTTCTCTTTGTTCACACAAAGAAGGTAAGTTTCCAGGGGTGCACCGGGTAATTTTTTTTCTGGAAAGGGAATGATAGGCCAAATAACTTTGGGAAACTTTGTTCTCAGTGCTTAATCCCATCATCCAGCCTTTGAGAGTGAAGAACTTGCCAGACACACAGCCAGGGAGAAGCAGAATTGCAATCTGCATGACTAACCTCCGCCCCACCATGAGCACCCTCCCTGAGCAAGGCACTGCCCCGGCTCACTCCTGAGCCCTCAGTTGCAGGAGCTCAAATCTTACAGGACTTCCTTAGAGATCTGGGGAAACTGAGACCCAAAATGAGGAAAGCCTTGCCCCAAAGTACTCAGTAAACAAGTAAACCAAGCTCCCAGGTCTCTTCATTCAGAGGCCAGTGGTTTTAGCAGAGGTCAAAGCATGTTACAGAGACTCCCTTGTTCCCTAGTATGTGGAAATCCCATCAATTCCTTTCCTTCCTTCTTCCTTTCCTTCTTCCTTCCTTCCTTTCTTTCTTTCTTTCCTTCTTTCTTTCTTTCTTTCTTTCTTTCTTTCTTTCTTTCTTTCTTTCTTTCTTCCTTCCTTCCTTCCTTCCTTCCTTCCTTTTTTTCTTTCTCTCTCTCTATCTTCTTTCCATCCTTCCTTCCTTCCTTTCTTCCTTTCCTCCCTTTTTCTCATTTCAGTGTTCTCCTGTATTGCACCATAGCCGAGAGCGTGCCCCAGACACCAGTCTGGCAGCCAGGCATCCTGAAATTACCTCTTCTTCCCTCTCTGTTCAGGGTGTTTAATGTTCTAGGGGAAGAGAGCAAACAGCAGGGCATAAATCACAGATGACACAGTCTGGCTTTCTCCTTTGCTGAATATGAAGCAGACGGGACCCAGCAAGGGGAAAAGAATTGGCAGGGATTTGCTGGCTCATTTAAAGCCAAGGTCCAAAGGCACACATTTCTTCTGCCCCTGAGAGTTAGATAAATTATCCTCTACCCCAAGATGTCATTTGTTATGAAATTATTCTCCCAAACAGTCTTAACCTCGGTGGTGATGACAAGAGAGATTAGAATAAAGTTGTGGAAGCTTAGCTGGAGAGGAATTATATAAAGAAGAAACTGAAGGGCATAAAAAAGTTGCACACCTGTGTCAGTGGATCTCAGTGTCATTCCAGCCCTGCCCACCACTATGAAAGTTGTCAGGCTGCCTCTGTTTCCCCCAATTGTCTGAGAATCAGGGGATCTAAAGAACTTGCACACATAGAGGCCAAAGAGCTAGTGCAGGTGGTAGGACCCTTGCCTTGCACACAGCTGACCTGGGCTCCCTCCTTTGCACCCCATAGGGCCCCTGAGCCCTCCAGGAGTGAGTTCAGAAGCAGCAGTAAGGTGTGAGCACCTCCAGGTGTGGTGAAAAAAAAATCATAGATACATAATTCACCTCTCTGTTGCAACTGCTTATTCAGCATCCCCTTCTTTTTTCCAGCACACAAAGCTCTGCAGATTGCAACAGTGAAGGCGACAAAGCCCGGTCCCTGCCCTCCCGGGATTTACTGTCTAGTTGGCAAGACAAAACCAACAGAAGGTTCCCTGATGTAACCAAGTGCTCTGAAGAAGATACAGGATTAATGATAGTGGTTATAAAGAGAAATCTATACTAGACTTACAGAAGACCAAGTAACATTGATGAAGTAGCTGAAAGAAAAGGTCGAAATTAATCAATCATACCAGGAAAGATACCGGGCTGAGCACAAACTTTGCAGGTGGGTGGCCAAAGTTGGATCCACATGATTCCCTGAGCACCATCAGGAATAATCCCCAAGCACAGAGCCAGGAGGCGCCCCTGAGAAACCCCATGTATGGCACTAAAAACAAGACAAATGAACAATAACCACCAAAACAATTAGGCAAGAGTGAAGTGAAAGGGTGACTTGGGGAGAAGCAAGAGGATATGAAAAAACCCAAAGACCAAGAAAAGCAGTCTTACTGATTGAACATACTGATTGAGCAAGTATGCATCTATCTGGGCATCTTTCTGCAAGGCAGGCTTACCATTCTTAGACTAGAAGTATGCTGAAACTCTATAATTTAGTGCTGTGTTAATCATGGAATGCAAGTTGGATTCCATAAAGGTTGCATTCTTTTAATAGTATGAATTCCTTCATAGGCACCTCTAGGAAATAACCAACCTTGTTCCAACAAATCTCTGAATGTTGGCAAGTATTTTTATTGGCTGTATTCCATCTGCCTCCCTGAGTTCTACATTCTTGACTTTTTACGGTTGGGTCTTCTAGAACCCAACCCTCCTTCATCAGGACATCCTCCTTCATCAGGACATACGTGACATAAAAAGGTGATTGGTGAACTTGGTCTTTCTGGGAAATCACAGAATTATATCCAACCAGAGAGAAAAGAATAAAATTTCCTAACATCCTTTACCTCTAGTCCAATGGCGTGGAAATTTGCCAACAAACACCTCTGTGGGAAATGAAGCTCTAAAAGCAAAAAACAGGGAATCCAAGGTATAGCTGGAAATGAACCTTTACCTTCCACTCATGAAGTTCAGAGAGACTGGGTGATTTGTTCTAGGTTCTACAGAAAAGACGTGCAAGGTCAGCCTTCAGCGCCAGGAGATTAGCCTCCAACTTCAGAATTTCCCAACTGTTTCTGAGGAATGATATTACATAGCTATCATCAAAATAAATATAACAAAATATGAGTTTCCCAACAGAATACAATTTGGGATAGGATGAGTTCCAGAAAGGCATTTGGGGCCAGAGAAAGAGTTCAGCTTGCTGAAGCACATGCCTGGCATACACAGTGTCCTCTCCCCAATATGATCCCTGGCACCACACGACCTCCCTAGCACTGCTGGGTGTAGCCTGGTGCCCTCCCTGAAAAAAAAATTCAAATAGTCCAGGGAAGATAGTACAGTGAATTCCCTTGTCTTGCATGTGGATGACCTAATTTCAATCCAATGCACACTATATGATCCCTCGAGTTCACCAGAAGTGTCCCCTGAATATAGATCCAGGAATAAGGCCCCTGAGCACAGAGTAAGGCCCTAAAACAAAAACAAAGCAGAAAAAAAAGAGGTAATCAGGCTGTTTCATTCTGCTATAGAACTTCTCAGAGTCTTGCAATGCTGATAAATATAGTGACCTTGTAAAACAAAGCAATGAGGTTTTCAGAAGTCCCAGAATTTATCTGAGCTGAGACCATGCTGTTTTGGGGCAACTCCTCGAGCCCATTTTGAAAAAGATCACAGTAACCATCATGAGTTGTAACATTTTTATCCTTATGGAAAAAAAAATATGTCAAAACCTATTCATTTAGGATGAACAATTAGGTCTACCTTGGGGTTTGAGAGATAGTACAGGAGGAAAGGCACTTGTCTCACATGCTGCAGTCCCCTATTCGAATTTCTGGAACCATATATGGTCCCCTGAGCACCACTATAAGTGACCCCTGAGTACAGAGCCAGAAGTAAGGCCTGTGTCCACTAGGTGTGGCCCCCCCAACCCAGATAAATAAATAAATAAATACAAATGGTCTCATTGTCTCACACTTCCTTGTTGTGTGACTTCAGGCATATGGCATCTTCTTTGAGCCTTAACCTTTTATTTGGGAGGCGGGGATACACCTGGCAGTGCTCAGGGCTCTATCTGACCCTGAGCTCAGGGATCATTCTTGGTGGTGCTCAGGGAACAATATGGAATGCCTGGGATTGAACCCAGGTCAGCTGCATGAAAGGTAAATGCCCTCCCTGTTCTACGCTCCTGCCATGAACTTCAACTTTTATCCTCTTCAAGAAGCTAGTAGTGGTGACTCAATAAAAAATTAAAAAAAAAAAAGAATCGGGAGAGAAGCAGAGAGATATAATGAAATAAACTGATCGAGCAACCAAAAAAAAAAAAAAAGAAGAAGCTAGTAGACTTGTTCAGTGAAGGGTGAGATAGTAACTCTTTTAGTCTTTGAAAATCACATACATCTCTATGCTTCTCTTTCTCACTCTCCCCCACTCTCACCCCCACCCCTCCTTTACTTTCTTCTCTTCCCCTCCCTCCCTTTAATGCGTAGCAACCATTCTTAGCTCTCAGGCCATACAAAAATAGAAGGCAGAAGCTAGGGGTGGAGCTAGAATTTGAGCCTGAGCCTAGTTTATTGACTCTTGCTCAACAGTCTTAGCACCTGTAAAGTGTGAGGAAATCCAGCAGGCAGCCTGCATTTTGTTTTGCGTTGCTCCTCCCAAGACACTTTGGAGGTGGGCACCAAGTTCCTTTCCTGTTTTAAGGAAAGGCTGATGTTTAGAGAAAGAAAATGATAAATTCAGTCTGGGTAATAGATATGCTCAGTGATAAAATACTTGCCTTGCATGTGTGAAGACCTGGGTTTGATGCCTGGCACCACAGTTTCCCAGGGACACACACACACACACACACACCCAAAAAATACGTCCAGAGAAATAACTCAAAGATTTAAGTCCATGCTTTGCATGCAAGAGGCCATGGGTTTGATCCACAGTACCTCATAATCCCCCAGCACAGAATTTAGAACAGCCCCTGAGCACTGATGGGGTGACTCAGAAACAAAAAGAAAGAATGAAAGGGAGGAAAAAAAAAGAGAGAGATTATAATGAAGATGGCAAACTCATTTGCAAGGAGAGTCAAGGACCAAGTTGAAACATAGACCCTTACATGCCACTCCTGAAAATAAACCCACCAAATACTCAGGAGAAAAGATGTCCCATTTTTTAAAAAAAACAAAGAACTGTGATTTACAAAGTTATCGACTGTTGGGTTTTAGGCATATAATATTTCAATACCAGTGTCAATTTCCCTCCACCAATGTTGCCATATTCTGTCCCTACCCACTCCAGCTCCCCCCCCCCACACACACACACTGTAGATATCTTATTTTTAACAAGAACAATAGCTTGATTGAAAGAAATAGGAGACAACTCAAAGCTACATTTTAAGACATTTGAAAACCAGCACTTCTTACTTAGAAATGAGATATGCTTGAATTTGGGAAGGAATTATAGAGATTATGGAGTTAAAACCCCCATACTATCCCTCAGACCAGTCTGCAGTAACTACTGTGGACAAAGTTCAATGTTAGCTATTTGCAGGTTCCAATCTGTTCGGTTCACAAACTAATCCCCGTGAGGCATGTAATATGATCTCCACTGACATCATAGTTAACTGGTTTACCTGCTCCATGCCTCTCAAATGATAAACAATAGAAGCACAGACCAATTATAATCCCCCCAAATTTAGGGCCTGTTTTTCTATTTGCTTGGTTGGGTAGTTTAGTTTGGTTTTTCACTTTTGAGACTACACCTGGCAGTGCTCAGGGCTTACTCCTGGCTCTGCACTCAGGAATCACTATTGGTGGTGCTCAGTGGACCATATATGGTGGGGCGGGTGGAGGTGGATAGAACATGGGTCTGCCTCCTTCAAGGCAAACACCCTACCCACTGTACTATTGCTCCTCAGGGCCTGTTTTAATAAACCACTTCCCTGAGTTTATTTATTATTATTTTTTCCTTCCTTTTGTTGTTTCCACATTGATAAAGGGGTGGGGGAGTGTGCACTGGGCAACCACCGGTGGTGCTGAGGGTACCATGCAGAGCCAGGGATTGAGCTCAGATCCTCACACATGCCAGGTATGTGCTCTACCACTCGAATGATTTTCCTGACCCCTGAACATTTCTTAAAATAATAACCCCAAACTGAAAACAAACAGCATGTCTTCAGTAGGTGAGTATAAGACAAATTGGTCCATCAATATTGTGGGATTCCGGCGCGCCTTCCACCCAGAGATGAACCAAGAGCCGCGGCACGAGAAGCAGAGCCTACGCGCCTACTGACTGTGATCCTGAGGTCTCCTAACCCATTTTGGCACCAGAGCAGATTCTTGCAGCCATGCATTTTGACTGTGAACTGAACTACAACCTCGTGCAGCCCGGGGAGGGATTTTTTTCCCTCTCCACCCCATTTTTCTGAGCGAAAATGGCGGCAGCGGCAGCAGCCACGCGGTGAGAGCCACCCTCTAAGACCCCTCCACCAGGAGGTAGGACTTTCTTTAGTGACGTAGCCTGTAGGTGATCCTGGGAGGGGAGGTGTTCCCGGCGCGCCTTCCGCCCAGAGATGAACCAAGAGCCGCGGCATGAGAAGCAGAGCCTCCCGCCTACTGACTGTGATCCTGAGGTCTCCTAACCCATTTTGGCACCAGAGCAGATTCTTGCAGCCATCCATTTTGACTGTGAACTGAGCTAAAATATTAGAAACCCAAAACCGCGCGGCCGCTAAGTCTTCACTTTTACCAAGGAAGAGAAATTATTAGATGATGCTTATTCAGCAGGCCTGATTGTTGGGGAAAATTTCCAATCAACAATAGTGAGTTCTGTATGGAAATATGAAATGTACTCAATATATAGAGAGAATAATGGGAATATCATTAGGTACTTAGATGGGGGGTGGGGTGGGAGGGGGGTGTATTGGGGTTCTTGGTGGTGGAACGGGTGCACTGGTGAAGGGATGGTGGTTTAATCAGTATTTGACTGTGACTTAAACCTGAAAGCTTTGTATTTTTTTTCTTGTTTTCACGGTGGTTCAATAAAATATTTCTTTAAAAAAAAAAAAAAGAAAATATTGTGGGATTCTACTGAACAATAAAATGGAAGAAACTAGGGGTCAGAGTGATGGTACAGCGGGTAGGGCATTTGCCTTGCTGGTGGCCAACACGGTTTCAATCCCACACCGCCAGGAGTGATTTCTGATTGCAGAGTCAGGAGTAACCCCTGAGCATCACCAGGTATCCCCCAAACAAAGCAAAAACAAAACAAAACAAAATGGAAGGAGCTATTGATACCTGCCACAACTTGTGAGAACAGAAATACTTAAAATGACAAAATTATAAAGATGACGAGTAGATTATATTTGCCAGGGGGTTGAGAAGGGAAAAGGGAAGAAAGCAAAGGGGTTATATAAGGGATCCTTGAAATGGAACTGCTCTTTATCTTGACTATGGTTGTGATTGAATAAATATACTTGTTATCAAATTGCATATAATCACACACACAATGAGTACATATGAAATCAATGAAATCTGAATGTGGGTAGTGGATTGTATCAACATCAATTTCTAGGTAGTGATACCACCATTGGAAAAAATGGATGGCTATAAAGGATCTCTTGGTATTACTTTTTTCTTTTAACAAATTATTTTTGGCTCTTTGACCACACCCAGCAGTGCTCAGAGAACTGTGCATTGTACCAGGATTCAATTCTAGATGGGCTGCCTGCAAAGCAAGGGCCTTAACCCCTGAACTATCTCTCCAGCCCCTGTTATTTCTTACACTTCCACATAAATCCATGATTATCTAAAAAAAAAATCAAAATTTTAAAATATGTCTTTGTTTTTTGTTTTCCCTTAGAGTTGGTGATTTCTTAGAGTCCTTGGCTCAAGACGCTTTCTTTTGGGGGTAAAAATACATTCACCCTTTATTTGCCAAGGTTTCATCTGATAATCTTCGGCAAAGCCTTTATGCATGAGCACAGTTCTGAGTGCTCCTCATGGATCATCTCTTGGACTAGGACCTATGAGGAAGGAACACTGTTATTATTTCTCCCTTTAATGGTTGAGGGAACAGGTTCAGCAATGTAAAGGCATTTGCTCCCATCCACATAGTGATTAAGAGCCAGTAACCAACCAGAACCTCTGAGTTTAAGACTCACACCACCCTTAACCTCTATATTCCTCCTCTTCCTCCACCTCCACCTCCTCCTCCTCCTCCTCCTCCTCCTCCTTCTCCTACCCGATTAGACATTATATGGCATTGGTCTTTGGCCTAGGCAGGCCTTGAACCCGGAAGAAAGTCTAGGTCTCTGTTTTCAGTCGCTTACCAGAAATGGCAGTAGAATAGAAATAAAGAATAGCTAGAGTCCACTAGATTCCTAAACCATTTTAATTCCCAAAACTAATGTAAGTCCCAATGCCATTATTTGCACCAGTGTTTCCCAAAGTGGAGGTACCACCATAAAGGGCGGGGGGGGGGGGTGGTAAGCGGGCTGGAGCAATAGCACAGCAGGTAGGGCTTTTGCCTTGCACTTGGCCGACCCGGGTTCAATTCCCAGCATCCCATATGGTTCCCTGAGCACCACTAGGATGATTCCTGAGTGCAGAGCCAGGAGTAACCCCTGAGCATCGCCGGGTGTGACCCAAAAGGCAAAAACAAAAGAAAAAAAAGAAAAAAAAAGGGGGTGGGAAGCATGGTGATGCTAGAAGAATAATGGGGTGGTAGTACACTGGATGCTATTGCGGCGGAGGGCTTTGCTTAAAGAAAGTATATTTCGAGCGAAGTGCTGAGATTTTGCTTTTGTTTTTGTTTTTATGAAAAGGGAGTAGTAAAGCCAAATAACTTTGGAGACCTCTGAGTTAGAGACTGGTCTTAGGAAAGTCACTTCTGTCTGAGTTTGCTCACCCTCAAATCAGAGCTTGTAATTCTAGCATTCTCAGTGGATCAAATGAAGTAATGCATTTCAAAGGGCTTTGGACACTCCAAAGGGGGCAGTTATTATTAATAACAGGGCACCATGAAATAAATTCTAAATATAGGTCACTCACTCCTATTTATCTTCTGGCTTCATGGTAAATGCTTTGAGGGCTAAGAAAAATTTTAGCCTTTTATTTTATTCTGACTTCCCTTTATAAAGCGCTCCCCAAAATGGCAGGTTTTTAAAAGCCCTTGGTAGCGTGTAGAAATGGAAGAAATGAGACCAGAATACAAAAAGAAAAAGCAAAGTATTGATGGTAAAAAAATAGAGAATCCACCACTTTCATTATGTTTTTCTCATAAGCGGTGAAGAGAACCAAGAAGGGTCTCGGTCAAAAATCAGTCCCTGAATTTCCTGTCGTATAACCCCAGGTAACTCCTTGTTTTCATTTTGGGGAAGAAGTGTGGGTTCTATCTTTTCAGGGGCATGGAAGAATGTGAAATTTGTTGCAAAGTCCTTGGAGGTACAACATGTCCTTGCTATTTATACCAACCAGGATCTGTGGCTGTTTTTTGGGCAAGGTTTTTCCACATAAAGTCAACCTTTTCCCCCTCTTTTCCCAGTTATGACAACCTCACACACTCACAAACAAATTCCTCAGCTTTATTACTAATGCCAATAACACGGACTTTTAAAGCTGCCTTTCATCTGACATCTTAAGCAATGTTGCAAATAGTAATTAAAGTTCAACACCCTGATGAGGGAGGCATCTATTATTCAACCCATTTTCCAAACAGGTAAACCCAGACTTACAAATTAGAGGCCTGGCCTTAGGTCACTAGGGTGGGCACAGAGAGGACAGTGAATGAAATGAAGAATTTTTGGCTTCCCTGGAGGATCTAAAAATCCTCTAGAGATAGCCTCTCAGAGCAAGTTTTTATGCAGAGGGCAACAGGATGGGATGAAGGGTGAGGAGGGGGGACTCTGATCGGTGCACAGAAAAGAAACAGACCAAATTCAATGAGGCTCCAGAAGAAAAATGTAGGGAAGCCGGGACAGAGCTATAGTACAGTGGGTAGAGAACTTGCCTTGAATGCACCTGACCCAGGCTCGGACCCTGGCACCCCATATAGTTCACTGAGCCTGCCAGGAGTGATCCCTGAGCACAGAGCCAGGAGTAATCTCTGAGCACCCCCAGGTGTGTCCCAAAAACAAAAAAGAAAGGAAAAGAAAAATGGAGGGAAGGAAGGAAGAAGAAAGGCTCTAAAACTACATAGAAAAGGAAAATAAATGTACTTGGTCTATACATCTAGTTGAAGATAAGGGAGAAGGGTAGGTATAGAGTAATATTATTTAAGTGTGTAATTTTATAATGAAGAGTAAGTCACATATGATTTTATGAACTTTATATTTTGACATGATTTATAAAAAGCTGCAAAAAGTGTTAAGGGGGTTCTTCGTACCCATTATGAAGCACCTGTGATGGTCACATGTTGTACAACTATGTCGTGCATTTTCCAAACCAGGAGACTAGTTGAAACAATACAATGAACAAGACCACAGGCCTGACTTACATACCACCAGCTTAGGAAGTAAAACATATTGAAAATTTTTGGTTTTGCACATGAAGTACACAAAGCTGAAGTGTATAACCTTATGAAATTGTTTATGAGTAAACACCCAAGACCTCTATCAAGAAACAGAATGTAGGAGAGATAGAATGTAGGGGCTACAGTGGTTAGGGCTCATTCCTAGCACGTGGCTGACCTGGGTTTTGTCCCGGCATCCCATACAGTCCCCTGAGCACTGCCGGGAGTAATTCCTGAGTGCAGAGCTAGGAGTAAAGCCTGAGTGGCCCCAGATGTGGCCCCAAACAAACAAAAACAAAACAAAGAAACAACATAATCATAATCTGAGATTCCCCCAACTTCTTACAAAGTTAATTCTCTTTTATAGCTGAATTTTGGGGAGAGATCCACATCTGGTGATGTCAAGAGCCATTCCCGTTTCTGTGCTCGGATTTTCTGCCTGTGAAGCTCAGAGAACCATGCAGTGAGGGAGTAAACCCATATTTCTTGCAGACAAAGCATTTATTCAGCCATTTGAGCTATCTCTCTGGCCCCTTTATCAATTAGCATTAAATTCCTAAGATTAAACAATGTTTTGACATGTGATAAAGATTTGTTGTTGCTTTTTATTATTGTAGAATACTTTATTGAGTGAATATGTCACAAATATTTATTCTGCTGTACTTACAGATGATATGTGCAGTTTTAGGTTACTGCAAATAAGCTACTATAAGAACATTCTTGTATGTCATTTAATAGAGCTATCGACTTATGTACTGATGATACCTTTATTTTTCTGGATTTTTTTTTCCAGTCTCAGGGATCAAACACAGATCTCACACAAGGCATACAACTATTTGTATGTGTGTGCGTTGATGATGCGGGGTGGCAGGGACATACCTTGAGGCACCCAGGGGCTATTCTTGACTCTGTGCTAAGGAGTTACCCCTGGTAGTTCTTGGGGGATAATATATGGTACTGGAGATTTGAAACAGAGTCAGTGGCATGCAAGGCTTCTGCATTAACCCCTATAATATCTCTCTCACCCTGGCATGTTTTTCTAAGTACGCATTTCTGATGGGAGTATATATATTAGGTATTTATCATTTCTGATCATAGGATATTCATTTTTGGAGATAATCCCAGCAAGTTTTTCAAGGAGGTTCTATTTATTTATTTATTTATTTATTTACTTATTTATTTATTTTTGCTTTTTGGGTCACACCTGGCGATGCACAGGGGTAACTCCTGGCTCTGCACTCAGGAATTACACCTGGCCATGCTCAGGGGACCATATGGGATTTGAACCCGGGTCAGCCTCGTGCAAGGCAAACACCCTACCCGCTGTGCTATCTCTCCAGCCCCAGGTTCTATTTATTTAATTTGTCCTTCCACCAGCAATTTGTGAGCTTTTTAATGCAAGAACAATGTCTATTAGTTGGGCTCAGTGATAGAGTAACTGCCCTGCATTTCTGGGGGTTTGATCCAGACACCACACACATACAAATTATTTGTAAAACTCCAAAATGCAACTATGGTTCTTGGAGAATAGTTCAGTAGCAAATCACCTACCTAGCAAGCCAGAGTTCAATCCCAGTTTTGTTTTTAATTTTTGTGGGAAGGAGAGTGGGGTTGGGCCACACCTGACGAGTTATTCTGGCTCTGCACTCAGAAATTACCCCTGGCAAGCTCAGGGGACCAATGGAATGCTGGGTGATCGAACCCTGTTCAGCCACATGCAAGGCTATTGCCCTACCCACTGTAGTATTGCTCTAACTCTCAACCAGCCCCTGTTATTGCCCCACATACCTGCCCAAAATAAAGAGACCATGGGATGGAAAGATGACATTTCAGGGTTGGAGAGATAGTACAGAGGGTTAAGCACAGCTGATCTGGGTTTAATTCCTGGCACTCCATATGGTCCCCCAAGTGTGCCAGAGGAAAAGAGAGGGAAGGGAAGGGAAGGGAAGGGAAGGGAAGGGAAGGGAAGGAAAGGGGAGGGGAGGGGAGGGGAGGGGAGGGAAGGGAAGGGGAGGGGAGGGGAGGGGAGGGGAGGGGAGGGAAGGGGAGGGGAGGGGAGGGGAGGGAAGGGGAGGGGAGGGAAGGGGAGGGGAAGGGAGGGGAGGGGAGGGGAGGGGAAGGGAGGGGAAGGGAGGGGAGGGGAGGGGAGGGGAGGAGAGAAGGAAGAAAGGTGACATTCCATGTCAGGAAATAAGAAACCTGGGTTCTCATTTTTTGTGGAGTGTCTGAATCAATCACCGCTCTGCTCTCTGGCTCAGTTCCTTTGGAAAAGAAAGCAGAGGGACGGGACTATCTCTGAGTTTCCTTTCAGCTCCCGGGGCAGTGATTTAAAGGTGAACCACTGTCGATGCTGCAATGCTAAGTGAAAGGGTAGAAAGGGCACACAGTGCGACAGGGAAAGATGTTCAAAGGTGAGGGCTAGAAGGAAACAGTGCTTACGTTATTAGGTTGTTACACATTTCTTCCTGTTTTTAATAGTAATCTTCCTTTCTTTTTTGTTTTTTAGGTTTTGGGTGTTTTTGGTTTTTGTTTGCTTGTCTGGTTTAGTTTGGTGTTTTGGGCTCATCTGAGTAAGCCAGAGCTCAGGGCTTACTTCTGGCTCTGCACTCAAGGAACGCCCCTCGCAAGGCTTGGGGGACCGAATGGGGTGTCAGAGATCAAACCTCGGTCAGTCCTTTGCAAGGAAAGCACCCTACCTGCTGTACTACCTCTCCAGCACTTCCTTTCTGTTTCTGGGCCACACCAGAAGTACTCAGGGTCTACTCCTGACTCAGTGCTCAGAGGTCACTCTAAGCAGTCTTAGGGGACCTAAAAGTGGTGGGGATCAAGCCCAGGCTTCCTGCTTGCAGAGTGTGTATGTGGCCAGCTGAGCTCTCTCCAGACCTAACAGTATTGTTTCAGTTGTGACTATATGAGTTTAAAAATATTTATTTTGGGGAGGCTGGATCGATAGTGCAGTGGGTAAGGTGTTTGCCTTGTACATGGCTAACCCAGATTCGATCCCCAGAACTCCATATGGTTCCCCAACCACCACCTGGAGTGATTCCTGAGGGCTGAGCCAGGAATAATCTGTGAGCATTGCTGAATGTGGCCCCAAAAGAAAAAATATATTTTTAATTATTATTTATTTATTTATTTAGGGGACACACTCAGCTTTCTCCAGGCACTGTGCTCAGGGATCACTTCTGGCGGTGCTGGAGGATCGCATGAAGTGCCAGGGATCAAACTCGGGAGGTCACTGCAGGGTAAACACCTTACCCACTGTACTATCTCTTCAGCCCCTTTAAAATTTATTTTAAATAGCAAATATTTTCTTTTCTTTTTCAAATGTCCTATGCGCTCTGCTATTACTCCAACCAGAATATCAATGGTATGCCTCAAAATCATTAAAATATTGACTCTTGAACAAAGGTCACTTCATTTCCTGACTTCTATTAAATAGCAAATATTTTTTAAGCACTCTCTCCATGTCAGGCACAGAGCTTAGCCCTGAGGAAACTGCATGAACTAGAGAGAATCTTTGAATGTCTAGGAATGCATTACCTGTTGCAGGAGACAAATCCAAAAATGAACATGTACAAGGCAATGTGCTGAGGTTTTTCTCAAGAAACTTGAGATCTTATAGAATGAATCTCACTTAATTTGGAAAAGTAAGAAAGTCTTCCTGGAGGTGGTGACATTCAACTGAGACCCAAAAGATATTCAAAGTAAACCAGGAAGAGGCAAATAGGAGTAGCTAGCACAATCCTGTGTCCTGGGACAAAGGCCTGGGAGCATGAGAAAACATAGGATAGTCATGGACCTATATGTGTTCAGTGATGAGACTGGATAACACAAAGTTGAAGCTCCTTGAATGCCTCCACAACCACCACCATGGGACCATGATCTGCCACAGGGAGCCACTAAAAGATACGAAGCCAAGAAGTGACACTGTCAGATGGGACCAATTAGCAACGATTCAGTCCTGCCTCTAGTTCCCTTGGCTTATCTCATCACAGGCTGAGATATTACCAAATATGTCTAAAATACAATGCTGCTGGCACTCCATTTTGTAATTTGCATTTTGGGTCACACCAGGTAGTGATCAGGGGACCAGGTGAAGCTGGGGATGGAACCCTAGTCTCCCACATTCAAAGCACACACTCCAGCTCTTTACATCTCCCTGGGCCCCTAATTCTCTGATTCTGGAGTTCTCCACGCTCCAAATCCTCTGGCAAAACTTCTCTTCTCCCCCATTTATCTTATTTCCTTAATCAAATTGTTTACTTCACTAGAAATAAAAATAATCTCAGGAGATATAGTAAGGCACTTGTCTTATATGTGACCAACTGGAGTTTAATCCCCAAAATGAGTTTAAGCCCCACAAAATGCATATGGTCCCCAAGCACTACCAGGAGTGACCCCTGAGCACAGAACTTGAAGTAAGTCCAGAAGCAATGCCAAGTGTGCCCAACAACCAAAATAAAAGTCAATAAAGGGGTGCTGGCACAATAGCACAGCGGGTAGGGCATTTGCCTTGCACGCGGCTGACCTGGGTTCGATTCCCAGGATCCCATATGGTCCCCCGAGCACCGCCAGAAGTAATTCCTGAGTGCATGAGCCAAGAGTAACCCCTGTGCATTGCCGGGTGTGACCCAAAAAGAAAAAAAAGTCAATAAAGGGGCCAAAGAAGAGTATAGTGAGTGGGAAAGGCAGTTGTTTTGTGGGCACCTGACCAGGGATCTATCCCCAACACCACATATGGTCTTCAAAGCCCTGCAGGAGTGATCCCTGAGTACAGAGCCAGAAGTAAGCCCTGGGCACTGCTGAATATAAATTCCCACCCCCCTCTCCTCACAAAAATAAAATCAATAAAATAAAATGAACTCCCTGAGTTATAGTATAGTGAGTAAAGCACTTGCCCTATATGTGGGTTTGATCCCTGGAACTGCATAGGGTCCTCTGAGCACTGCCAGAAGTGATTACTAAGCACAGAGCCAGGAGTAAGCCCTGGCTTTGTAAACCAAAAACCAATAAAATAAACCGGATGGCTTTGTGTCTGGCTGATGCTGGAGGTTTGCCATTTGGGGAGCTAGAGAAATATCAGAAGGCAAGAAGTATTGGGCCTGCTGGTCTCACTGGCAGCAAGAAGTGAGGTGTGAGCCCAGGGAAGGTGGCTAAGGATCCTACCAGACGAAGGGCACTGTAGGGATATGGGTGAGGGCCAGATGGTTGAGAAAATGAGTTATTTGTCTTAACAGTGTCAGGGATTGTCAGCAGGTAGACAGAAGACTAAGTGCCACATAACAGTATACAGAGACGTAGTGTATGTAGCATATGTCTGTCACCTTCCTTCTAGTGTCCTTGCCCCAGAGGGCAAGGAGCAAGGGCACTAGAAGGAAGGGGACAGTCTCTGCTCCAGACCCTCCACACAATTTCTGTCAAGATTGCTTTGTATCTTGTCACTCTGGGGCCACCTGATGCCTGAGTAAAGGTGAAGACGTTTTGGCCAGAATCACAGGCCTCATGCAGGCAGAGAAGACGTCCCGCCTGGCTCGTGCCATCTTGATCAAGTGCTCCAGACATGCAGTCAGCCCCTGACAGCTTCTCCAGGCTGAGGTTCATCTTGGGACACACCTGCGGCCTCCTGCCCACCCAGGGCACAGCAGCTGGCAGACTGTTACCTCCTGCCAGGGAAGACCTTGCGACTCTCTGAGTTTCAAGAGTCTTGACTTTCAGGACTTCAGACCAGTGTCCTCTGAGTCCGGCCCCCGGTCAGCAGGCAGGAGGCCAATTTAAAGGCATAAAGCTCACTTTCACTGATTTTTTTTTTCTCTCCCTCTTCAGGCTGGCTCAAAAAGTGTGAGGGCATCCAAATCTCAGATGAGCTAGCATCGTGGATTGATCTTGGGTTCCCCTCAAAACATAGTCAGAGATAAAGGCGCCTGTGTGGGTAGTTTGTTTAGGAAGTGGCCCAGGGCACAGGAGTGAAGAATGGGCAAAGAGCAAGCGCCAGGACAAGGATGGGTCATAGAAGGTCCTGATACCAGTGATGAGTGGCCTGGTCCCATGGGATCTTCTGAGATGCCTTAGGAAGTTGACCTTGGAAGTGTCTGCTTTAAGGAATAGAGGGGAGGGAGAGAAGTTAGCCATCAGCTCCCACTCCCTCTGGTCTCCTCACAGGACCCTGCAGCCCAGGCTGTGCATAGTGAGTACCCAAACTAACAGATTCCCCTTCAACCCCAACATAATGAAGTG
Source organism: Sorex araneus (assembly GCF_027595985.1). Classification (NCBI taxonomy): domain Eukaryota; kingdom Metazoa; phylum Chordata; class Mammalia; order Eulipotyphla; family Soricidae; genus Sorex; species Sorex araneus. Next base: position 17,437,172 of record NC_073310.1, on the reverse strand, counting down.
AGAGAGATGGGATGCAGCCAAGTCGCACCTAAGATCTTCTGTCACTGACTGGGAAACAAGGCAGAGCTCAAGAGGACAGGACATGAGATGGTGCATCTGGTCTGCCCCACAGATATGCCAAGATTGTTCCACAATCTTCTCTTGATCCATGCACTCCATCTTGCTCACCCAGTGTCCACTTCCTCTCCTCTGGTAATTGCATCTCTAACTGGGAATTGGGAAACCAACTCCCACTCTCCTTTCAGTCCTCGTAGTTGGATGCAGCTGAGCCCCTCTACTTCCCACATCCTCGGTTCCAACCATTGGTCCTATCTCAGGTCCAGCCAATCAATGTGGTCTCTTCCTCACCTGAGGTTATAATAATTGGTTTAGGAAGAGTCACTGGATCCTTAGATTTTCCTTTGGGGAGCTGCACAAACATAAACTGGGGCAGGGGAACTTCAAAGGACTTTCAAAGGACTTCAATCTACCAGCACATTCACGCCATTGGATATATAGACAGTCATTCTGGAGTGAATTTTGGACTTAGGTTTCCCGCTCAGGCTGACTCTCAGAACGATGCCTTAGAATGCTGGAACAGATGAACTCTTCCTGACACTGACGGGAATAAGGAGGGCAATGGTGCCAATTGCAATTGCAGGTCAGTCTAGGAGCCCCAGATGAACCCAACTCAATAGAAGCCCTCACTGTGGGCAGAGATTTTTTAAAAGGAAGAACTAAGGGTGAGAAAGATGGTATAAGATTTAAGGAGCTTGCCCGTCATGTGTTTAACCTGAGTTCGGTCGCCTGTACCACATAAGGTCCCTCGAGCACTGCCAGGAATAAGCCCCCTGGGTGTGGTTCAATCACACACATGAAAACTTCCCTAAAGGATGAGGACAAGGGTGAATCAACCAAACCTAAAGCTCATGGACAAGAGAAATAGTACAGGGGTTTAGATAGTTACCTGGCATTCAACAGGCCCTGGCTCAATCACCAGGAGTGATCCCAGAGTATAGGGTTAGGAGTAACCCCTGAGTACAGCTAGGAGTTGTCCCAAAACCTCCCCCAAATAAAAATAAATTCAAACCTGAAACTCATCCTACTGTCACTAGTTATGTAAATCAATCACTTCTCTTCGTTGTTCCAGTTATGAAAGATGACCATTATTTCACATAACAGTGATCTTTATGGGACTTTCACAAAGTGTATTTTTTACTTCCAAACACACTCAGAGACTTTGAACAGGCTAATACTTCATAAACATGATCTCGTTTGATTATCACTTCCCTCTGGAGCCTATTCTCCAATCCCCCATTAGTACATACGAACAACCAAAACAACTAAAGAAATGAAGACATGAACTGTGTTCTTAAGGTGGAGTCATTGTGCTCTCAAGGAACACTTGGCAACTTCCAAATAATTTATTTTAATTTATTTTGACAGGGGACACACTTGGCGATGCTCATGCATTACCCCTGACTCTGCACTCAGGAATACTCCTGGTGGTGCTCAGGAGACCATATGGAATACCAGGAATAAAGCCCAGGTCATCTGTGTGCAAGACAAGCGCCTTCCCTGTTGTACCATCTCTCTGGCCACCAAAGAAGTTTTTGACGGTCACAACTGAGTGTGTTTTAGGGGTATGGTACGACATTGAGTGACACCTCTAAGAGAGACCAACAATGCTGCTCAGTATCCTTAATGCACAGAACAGCCCATAACAAAGGACCAAAATATGAGTAGTGAGGAAGCCTGGTTGACTAACCCAGATCCACTCAAGTTCTAGGCTCTGAATAAAATTCAAATCACTCCATTGAATGAAGCTTGAGCCTGAATGTGCTGTGCAGCTCCGCGCCAATTCAGAGAAGGACCATAGCACAGGGAAGGACCCACGTGAAGTCAAAAGATAATGGAGATCAGGCACTCCAGGGTCACCACGATCTCCGACCAACATTGCCCTCACTCAAGTACTTTACCGATGTATCCCTGGCAGACTCCTGCATAATTTCTTGGCACTGGTGCCTGTGCTTCAGGGAACCTGGGGAGGTCTGTGACTCTATGCCCAGGGTCCCGACTCCATCACTACCCGTTATCCTGGTATTTGCTGTATAAAATTGGAAATTAATAATTCATCTTGCAAGATGAATAATTCAATGGAGGAGACAAAGGGCCACTGGCGATGATGGGCATCACAAAAACATCCCATATTGCTTTCTAGAGAGAAAGGTGAAAAGAAACTCGGTGGCTGGCTGGTGTCCAGGCGAAAAGGCCTCTCAGACTGAATAGTTTTGTTGGTTTTTTGATTTGTTTCCCCATGGAGGTGGGAAGTTTGGTCCACACAAGGCTGAGCTCAGGGACCATTCTTGACAGTGTTCAGGGACCATCCATATTCAGTGCCAGGGAGCAAAGCTGGGTCTGCCACATGCAAGGCAAGTGCCTTAATTCCTGTACTATCTCTCCAGCCCAAGATCAGAAGTTTTTTTTTTCAAATAAAAACCATGGAATTTATTTGACAGTTTTTATCTTTAAAAAAAATAATTTTTAAAAATTGAATCACGGTAAGATACACAGTCACAAAGTTGTTCATGATTGGGTTTCAGTCATATAATGTTCCATCATTCATCCCTTCACCAGTGTACATTTCTCACCACCAATATCTCGGTTTGCTTCCTGCCCCCCACCCCTATGACAAGTACTCTCTCTCTCCCCCTCTCTCTCTCTCTCTCTCTCTCTCTCTCTCTCTCTCTCTCTCTCTCTCTCTCTCTCTCTCTCTCTCTTCTTTGGGCCCTATGGTTTGCGATACAGATACTGAAAGGTATATCTCTGTTTTTTTGGTTTTTTTTTTTGCTTTTTGGGTCACACCTGGCGATGCACATGGGGTTACACCTGGTTCTGCACTTAGGAATCACTCCTGACGGTGCTCAGGGGACCATATGGGATGCTAGGAATTGAACCCAGGTTGGTTGTGTGCAAGGCAAATGCCCTACCTGCTGTGCTATCACTCCAGCCCCCTGAAAGGTATATCTCTTAACCTACTTTCAACACTCAGTTCCTGTTCAAAATGATCATTTCCAACTATTAATTACAAGATCAGAAGGTTTTTTTTTCTTTTTTTTTTTAGCTTTTTTTTTTGGTCACACCTGGCGATGCACAGGGGTTACTCCTGGCTCTGCACTCAGGAATTACCCCTGGCGGTGCTCAGGGGACCATATGGGATGCTGGGAATCCAACCCGGGTCGACAGCGTGCAAGGCAAACGCCCTATCCGCCCTACCCGCTGTGCTATCGCTCCAGCCCCACAAGATCAGAAGTTTAAACAAGACTTTATGTGAGCCATTGGGAATTGATGAAGACATCAAGGAAGGAATTAGGGATTTTATCTCCAACTATCATCATCATTAGTTTCCTGACCTTTCACTGGTAAGTGCAGCCACATTAACTGGACTCTATTTGAAAAAGCTATTCCTTATAAGGGACCCAGCCGCAGCAGCCAGCCTCCACCACGCTCCAGGCCACTTTCCACATGCTTGGGCCGAGCCTTTGCATGAGCAAAGTCCCATGGAACCCAGGTAATGCAGAACTTTGTGATCTTGGACTCTGGGCTCAATGGGCCCTGGGGGCAGAGATCCTCTGCCTGCTTCCCCCAGTCTCCGGCCACCCAGGGGTCACACCCATAAACCACCTCCTGCCGGCGCCAGATAATCTCCTCATCGGCTACCCTCCAGAACTCACGGCTACCTCTCCCAGGAGGGAGCAGAAATTGAGGCTCCCTTAACCATGTCACTGCACCAGGTTGTTTCCATTCGGGGTGCCACAGACGGGGGTAGGTGAGATCCGAGCCTCACACATGAATGAACATATTCCTGGACCGCGCACTGCAAAGCAGCCGTGCGACACATCATAAGACACTCCCTACCCATTTTCCATAAAATTATAGAGGGAAGGGGCTGGAGAGATAGCACAGCGGGTAGGGCGTTTGCCTTGCACGCGGCCGACCCGGGTTCAAATCCCAGCATCCCATATGGTCCCCTGAGCACGGCCAGGGGTAATTCCTGAGTGCAGAGCCAGGAGTAACCCCTGTGCATCGCCAGGTGTGACCCAAAAAGAAAAAAAAAAATTATAGAGGGAAATATACATTTCTCTTGGAGAGTCTGGCAAGCTACCGAGATTATTCCACCCGCACGGCAGAGCCTGGCAAGCTCCGTGGCATATTCAATATGCCAAAAACAGTAACAATAGGGGGGTCTCATTCCCCTGACCCTGAAAGAGCCTCCAATCGTTGGGAAAGATGAGTAAGGAGAGGCTGCTAAAGTCTCAGGGCTGTCAACGGTATCTTCAAAGATGACACGCCACTGGCCAAGCAAGTGAAAACAGAGATAAATAAATGGGACTATCTCAAACTAAGAAGCTTCTGCACCTCAAAAGAAACAGCAACCAAAATACAAAGACAATCTACAGAATGGGAAAGGATATTTACTCAGTACTCATGTGATAAAGGGTTGATATCAAGGATATACAATGCACTGGGTGAACTCCACAAGAAGAAAACTGCCGACCCGATCAAAAAATGGGGTGATGAAACGAACAGAAACTTTCCCAAAGAAGAAATTCGAATGGCTGAAAGGCATATGAGAAAACGTTCAACATCACTAAGTGATCCCTAAGCATAGAGCCAGGAATCAGCCCTGAGCACCACTGGATGTGCCCCCCCACAAGAAAGAAAGAAAGAAAGAAAGAAAGAAAGAAAGAAAGAAAGAAAGAAAGAAAGAAAGAAAGAAAGAAAGAAAGAAAGAAAGAGAGAGAGAGAGAGAGAGAGAGAGAGAGAGAGAGAGAGGGAGGGAGGGAGGGGGGAGGGAGGGAGGGAGGGAGGGAGGGAGGGAGGGAGGAAGGAAGGAAGGAAGGAAGGAAGGAAGGAAGGAAGGAAGGAAGGAAGGAAGGAAGGAAGGAAGGAAGGAAGGAAGGAAGGAAGGAAGGAAGGAAGGAAGGAAGAAAAGAGGAAATTTTGGGGGCTGGAGCAATAGCACAGTGGGTAGCCTTACACACGGCTGACCCAGGTTCTAATCCCAGCATCCCATGTGGTCCCCTGAGCACTGCCAGAAGGAATTCCTGAGCGCAGAGCCAGGAATAACTCCTGTGTATCACTGGGTGTGACCCAAAAAGGGAAAAAAATAAAAGAAAAGAGAAAATTTTAGGGTTTTGATCCTATGTGTAAGTCACTTAGTCCTGACCATTGCCAGCCCCAACATGTTACACTGTCATGTTTCTACCATCAAACATTCTTGGACCTTGGAGTGACTTTTCTAACCTGAAGGGAAGAAAAGATTCAGTGGAGAGCTTAAGTGAATGGTTCTTAACATTTGGGAGTTCTTTCTTTGAGGAGAGAATGAAAACCTTGCAGCCTTGCTTTTGAAATATGCCCCCAACACATCTGTGTACAATTTAGTGGGTACAGTGATCCTGGAACCCCTTCACAGACCCAGGTTTGGAATTCTGCCCCTTGGGGGAATCTTCTGCTCAAGGGAGGGACTCCAACTGTCTAGGGCAATGAAAATAGTCCCTGAGCGTTATACTTCCTTGAAATGGAGCCCTGTCCTAGGCACCAAGGCATTTTAAGAGAGTAAGCAATCATCAAGGGCTCATCGTTATCTTCTGTGTGACTTTGGGCAAATCACTGCCCAAACTGAGCCACTTTCGGAGGTGGGAGACTGTGAGCCATTCCCAGTGCTACTCAGAGGCCCACGAAATACTGGAGATTAAATTTGGGCCTCCTGCAGGGAAAGCATGCTTTCACCCCTTTGAGCTCTCTCACCAGCTCCCGACCACATTTTATTTACTTAGAACTGGAAGAATTGGTCTAGATCAGAGATTCCCAAACTTATTTAAACTACCACCCACTGGGCTGGAGCGATAGCACAGTGGGTAGGGCATTTGCCTTGCACGCGGCCGACACGGGTTCGATTCCCAGCATCCCATATGGTCCCCTGAGCACCGCCAGGAGTAATTCCTGAGTGCAGAGCCAGGAGTAACCCCTGTGCATCACCAGGTGTGACCCAAAAAAGAAAAAAAAAAACTACCACCCACTTTACAGGGGAAAAAAATTATTATTTATCACCTCCTTGGAAATGTACCTTCTTCAACCGAACAGAAAACATTCCCTGATTATTCCTGAGGCTACCACCTCACCTCCCAGCCCCACCCCCCACCCGCCACCCCACAGATCCAGCACCCCCAGGGGATCACTTCACCCATTTGGAAAACACTGATTTAGATTATCTTGGTATTTGATGTTTTTCTTTTTCTTTTTGTTGTTGTTGGTTTGGGGGTTTTGTGTGTATGTGTGTGTGTGTGTGTATCTGTCTGTGTATATGTCTATGTGTGTGTCTGTGTATATGTGGGTTTTATTTGGGCCATCCCCAGCAGTGCTCAAGGCTTACTCTTGACTCTGTACTACAAGGTAGGGCTTGCAGTACATATGGGGTACCAGGGATTGTATCTGGTTTGGACATGTGCAAGATCAGTGCCCTATCTGCTATACTATCTCTTCAATTCTTATCTTGGTATTTTGATTCAATCATTCATTTAGAAAATGATTCTTGCATCCTATTAGGTATCAGGTATAAAGCTAAGAACTGGGAATAAATTTTATGGACAAAACAGAGGAGGTTTCTGCCTGTGCAAATGAATTGTCCAATGAGGGAGTCAGTCACTGATTAAATAACCACATTGTAAATAGAAGATGATGGGGACCAGAGAGATAGTACAGCAGTTAGGGTATAAAGCCGACCCAGGTTTGATCCCTGGCATCCTATATTGTTCCCAGAGTCCCTCTAAAAGTGGTCTCTGAGTGCAGTGCCAGGAGTAGCCCTGGAGCACTGCTAGTTGTGACCCAAAAAACAAACAAACAAGCAAACAAAAAAGAAATAGAAGATGAGCTGCATTCCATTCTGGAGTCACCCACATCCCAGCTCAGGTACATAATTTCTCCCTCTTTAGTTTATGGGACTTCCTCTCCTGTCTCATATTTCCTAAATAAAACTACAAAAGGAAAAAATAATAAATAAAAGATGATACTAGATAATTCCCTAGTGCAGGGAGCGAGCCAGGAATGTGCAGTTAGGGAAATAACTATATAGGAGGTGCCCTCCCTCCCACACTCAATTCTTAGGGGTCACTGCTGGAGGTGCAGCAACCATGCAGTGCTGGGAAAGAACTGGGATTTAGGGCCAGAGAGATGGTGCAATGGGTCAGTTACTTGGAGCTCATCTAAGTTCAGTTTCCAGCACTGCATATGGACCCCTATCAGGAGTGATCCTTGAGCCCAGAGTCTGGAGTAAACCATGAGTACCACTGTGTGTGGCAAAACCAAAATAAACTGTGCCTCCGTGGGGCTGGAGAGATAATCCAACAGGTACCACTGAGTATGACCTCAAAATCAAAAAGCAGGGGTCAGAGCCATAGTACAGGTAGGATGCTTACCTTGCATACAACGGACTAGGTTCAGTCCCCCAGCACCCCTTATGGGCCACTGAGACTGCCAGAAGCTATTTCTGAGCACAGAGTCAGGAGTAAATCCAGGGCACAGCAAGGTGTGGCTCCAAAGCAAGAACAACTAACAAAGTAAAGTTAAAAAGTATAACAGGAGGCAAAAAGAATCAAGGAATTCCTTAATAAAGGAATCCTGGGGGTTGTATGTGATAATTTCAGACAGCAGCAGCATGGGTCAGGGCCGCAAAGAGTGAGAGGGCCAGGAAGCTGAACAATGAGAAGATCAGAACAGCTGCATTCTGGAGTTTCTAGGGATTTCTCATGATGTCAAAGACACCATATTCTAGCAATTTCCTGTCATGTTCTCCTGAAGAATACTAAAGAAAGGCAACATTCCATGATATTGACACCCAAGATTTATAAAGTGATGAAAAATACCAACTCCTGAGGGGCTGGAGCTATAGAATAGCAGGTAGGGTGCTTTCCTGGCACATAGACCGACCAGATATCGATCCCTGGTGCCACATTAGTTGTGCCGAGCACAACCAGGAGTAGGCCCTGAGTACGCTGGGTATGACTAAAAACAAAACAAAACAAAACAAAAAACTCCTAAACAACAACAACAAACGAATCAACTGACAACAAACAAAAAAACAACAAAAATATCAACTAACTCCTGGGCCAGAGAGATAGTAGAAGGTTTGGGTGCTTGCCTTGCATATGAACCACCCTGGTTTGATCCCCAGCACCATATGATCCCTTGAGCACTATAAACCTATCACCTAATAGGATGCAAGAAACATTTTCTAAATGAATGACTGGATAAAAATACCAAGATTTTGAGATAGTATAGCCTTTAGGACACCGGCCTTGCACATGGCCAAACCAGATCCCATCCCTAGTACTGCATACGATCTCCATCAGGAGTGATCCTTGAGTGCAGAGTCAGAAATAGCCCCTGAGCACAGCTGGGTGTGGCATCACCACCCCCAGCCCCCAGAACATCAACTCACCACCTTAACCAGACTACTTGTAGGTGTCATTTCAAAGTCCTTCACAGAACCTCCCTGAAGAACACAATTTGCTACAACCAGAGAGATAGCCCAAAAAGCTGGAGTGTATGCTTTGCATGTGGGAGGCTCTGGGTTCAATCCCCAGCACCACACTACCACACTCCCAGTGAGGTCTCCGGGTCTCACTGGGAGTGACTCCTGAGCACTCAGTCTGGAGTAATTGACAGCAGGATGTGGCTGAAAAGCAAACAAAAAGATACAAGTACAAAAACAAAAGTTAATCTTGCAGTGAGACAAAGAAGAGTTCCCTTCCTGTGCACTTCTGCAATTTAAACCTTGTCCTGTACTTTTTTTTTTTCGCTTTTTGGGTCACACCTGTAGATGCTAAGGGGTACTCCTGGCTCTGCACTCAGGAACCACTCCTGGTGGTGCTCAGGGGACCATATGGGATGCTGGGAATCGAACCCAGGTCGGCCGCATGCAAGGCAAATGCCCTACCTGCTATGCTTTCGTTCCATCCCCTGTCCTGGACTTTAGAGATTATTTCTACCTCCTGTTCTGTGGGTCCATCATCACATACTGATGATTATGGAGTGGCCTCAACATGCCAATTGCCATTATGATGGGTGGTCTAGGAGAGAATCTCTGGGTGGCATGTGGGAGACAGAGCGACTCATCTCTTGGGGGCTTGGGGCTGGAGTCAGTGCAAAGACTTTAGGTCCAGTGTACACGCTGCCTCTTACGGCCTATTGGGTCACTCTGGGGAAGTTCCGTACTCTCTCTCTCTCTCTCTCTCTCTCTCTCTCTCTCTCTCTCTCTCTCTCTCTCTCTCTCTCTCTCTCCCTCTCTCTCTCTCTCTCTCCCTCAGTTTTCTAATTCATAAAACAAGAGGTCTGGACTGCTTGTCTGATAAATTGGTTTTTTGTTTTTTGTTTGTTTGTTTACTGGGCCAGAAAAAAAGCTTGATAAACTGGAGTGCATAGTTAGTATGTTAGAGACCAAGTTCTAAACCTGGCATCAGAGGGTTCCTCAAACACTGTCAGCAGTGACCCCAAGCCACAAAGCCAACCCAACAGGAGCCCCTGAGCATCTTTAGGTGAAGCCCCTCAACCCCCAAAAATGTAGATATTTTTCTCTTGGACCTGGGGATTTACTCTGCTTCTGTTTCATCTTGTTTCATTTTGGAGCTACATATGATGGCACTCAGGAACTATATTCTTGACCCTATGCTCAGGAGTGACCTCCTGAAAAGAGGTGGGGGATCACATGTGGTATTGGGAATTTGAACCAATTTGAACCAGGGTTCTCTGCACACAAGGCAAGAGCCTTGCTCTTTCTGTACAATCTCTATAGCTCTAGAGAGGTATTTTTAAAAAAAAATGTTAATTAAAAAAAAAGAAGGGGCTGGAGCAATAGCACAGCAGGTAGGGCATTTGCCTTGCACGTGGCCGACCCGGGTTCGATTCCCAGCATCCTATATGGTCCCCTGAGCACTGCCAGGAGTAATTCTTGAGATGCAGAGCCAGGAGTAACCCCTGAGCATCTCCTAGGTGTGACCCAAAAAGAAAAAAAAAAAGAAGAAGAAAAGAAAAGGAAAAGGAAAATATTGGACTGTTCAGGTGGTACTCAGGAGGCCAGGGGTTCACTCCCAAAAATTCTAGGCCAACCAGGTAGGTAGCAGAATGTTAGGACCCAAGGACATGGAGTTACTCAGATCTGTGGCACTAGGGACCACCAGGGCAACCCCAGAAGTATTTGGGGGCCTTAACTAAGGTATTAATATACTTAATTATTTTCAGTACAATAAAAATGGCTTATTAATTGTGACAGGTCATCTACGGGAGACCAAGTGGTCAACCTTAACCATATGCGTGTTGTAGGCAGAAGCCTCTCCCATTCTTGTCAAGGACAGTGCTAACTTTTTCTTCTTTCACACACCACACACACACACACACACACACACACACACACAATTTTTTTTTAATTTGGTGATGCTAGATTCAAACCTAGGTCTCATGCATGCAAGGCGTACACTTCATTGCCCCGGCCCCTAATTAAAAAATTTCCCCATCTTTTCAATTATTGCCCCACAGACCAGTGGCAGAAGGCAAGACAACCATTATTTGTAAATTATAATGAGTGGATAATTAGCTGCCTTCCAATTAAGCCTCCCTCCTTAGAAGCCAAGGGCCTTAGTTTTTCGGCTGCTCATCATTATCATCATTTAATGCTGTTTCTCACTGAAACCCAGAGGGGTAGAGGAGAATGACAAGCAGATGTTTTGTTATGAGGGGCCTTAGGGGATGATTTGAGACTTTCACTGCAGTGATTTCCGCTAGATTCTTCCCAAGTCAGCAGAAGCTTTGATGAGCTCAACAGAGGGCAGGGGGATTAGCCAGACAGTGCCGAGGCCTACTGAGAGAGCCAGGCTTCACAGAAAGTTGCTGGGGACAGCAGTTCCTGGCCAGGGAGAGTGTGGATTATGAAATTATTGTATTTATGGAACACTTTGCAAAGAGATTCCACTGTCATTATTTCATCTTCTCTTGAGGATACTTTGGCCCTGCCTGAGCTCTCACCACTATCAACTCCTGCATGAAGCTTGCTCATTGTGCAATCTCTCAAGCTGGGGGTAGAAATGGCCACCAGAAGTCCAGAGTCAGAGGCCAGAGAGATAATATAGGAATTAAGGCGCTTTCCGTACACGAGGCTGACCTGGCCATCCCCAGCATTGCATATGGTCCCTTGAGCCTCCCGGAGTAAACCCTGGGAATAAAGCCAGTAAGAAACCCTAAGCAACATTGGGTGTGGCCCCAGTGACCTCTCCCACCCTAATCCAACTAATAGGCTTGAGAGATAGTATAGAAGGTAAAGCACCTTGCACGTGATCCACCTGTTCAAATCCTTGGCACCACATATGGTTGGACTCTGGTCAAAACCATGAGTCAGTCCCTCCTGAGCATAGAGCAAGAAATAGACCCTGAGCATAGTAGGGTGTGGCCCCTCACCCTCACCCCCAATCTATAGAGTCCAAATGTAGGTTGATGTTGCCTCAATGGAAAAGGGAGGCTAATTATTTGCCCTTTGAAATCTTCTCCCTGCAGTTCACTTTGTAACCTGTTCTAACCAATAAAATGGGTAGGAGCTGGGGTTGTATGTGTTCCAGGGTTTAGCATCAAAAACACCTCCAGCTTCTATATACCTTGCTTCTTTGGGATCTTGCTCTCATGTATAGATGCTTGTTTCTTAATCTTGATGTTTGGGACTTGACTGCACTTTGTAATAGAGAATTAGCTGGTATATTGTGAGATGTTTTGAAACATCATTGACCTCTACCCGCTAGATTTTCCTATTGTGACAACCAAAAACATCTCCAGATATTGCCTTGTGTGCCCCTGTGGGAGAGAAATTACTCTTGCTCTAGTAGTACTGGCATATATTACTGTAGGCGAAGGGACTATGAGATGAGAGGAGCCAAGTCAGCGAACCCTTCCTTCTTAGAAGCCAGCAGAGAGAGAAGCTATCTTGGATGTTCCAGCCTCAATTGAATACCCAATTGAATGTAACTAAGTGACAATCCTGATACAACATGGAGCAAAAGAACTGAACTTAGTCTATTCAGAGAATTATGAAAAATAATACCTCTTTGTTTTACCCATTTTCTTTTCCCTTGCAAGTGTAATCACGCATACCCAGTACTTAGGGACTATCTGGCTTTGTGCTGAGGAGTGATTCTTGGTGGTACTCAGGGGTCTACTACCAGGGGCCAGGGATTTGAATGAGGGTCAGTTGCATGCCAGGCAAGTGCTTTAATTCCTGTAATGTCTCCCCCATCCTATTTTATTTTATTTTGGGGGTCATATCTGGCAGAGTCCAGAGATTACCTCAACTTCATGTTCAGGCGTCACTCCCAGCGGCTCTCCAGGGGTCATTCAATGTCAAGGACTAAACAGGGCTCCTGCATGCAGAGCATGCACTCCAGCCCTCTGACCCATCTCCCTGTTCCTAATTTATCTTTTTATTTCCTTTCCCTTCTTGTTGCTGTTGTTGCGTTGGATGGGACGCAGATATACATTTGGCTACAGTGCTCTCACATGTGGTTGTGGAGCTCTTGGGGTCACACTCTTGGAGCTCTTAGGGGCCACACTCTTTAATGGCGATGTTCACACTCATTCTGGCTATAATGCTTGTCAGAGTCACTGGGGGTGGTGCATCTGCTTGGCTCAAGTGGTCACACAGGTTTTTGGCTTAAGTGTTTGCTGGATGTTGCGTCCTTTAATTGTGCTTACTCACTTAGCGGCAGTGTAGCTGGATCTTGCTTATAGTTCTGAGACCTCAGATTGCAGGGCAGCCAGGATCACATTCGGCATATACTGCAGCGCCTTCAACAAAACTCATGGTCTTGACCACAAGTCAGATGCTTTAGCCACTGCGCCGTTTTCCAGACCCCTTAGTTCATTCTTACTGCTAACAATATAACCAGAAAGAATACTTTTCTGGCTGAAGCAATAGTACAGCAGGTCAGGCACTTGACTTTCATGTGGCAGACTCAGGTTCATTATCTGGCACCACATATGGTCTCTAGAGCCCCACCAGAAGTGATCTATGAGCTCAGAGCCAGGAGTAAGCCCTGAGCACTGCCGGACATGGCCCCAAAACAAAAAGAAAACAGAAACAAAAAAGACAAGAAAGAAAATGTTCCCCTTTCACACAAGTAAAGATCCTGTAAAATTAGGTATCACTGGAAAGGTGTGGATCACACATGTCTTCTTTAGTCTGGACTATTGCTGAAGGTTTGAAACATGCCAATTGGCCAGGTTTGTCTTAAATTGATGTAATAACCAGATTTAAAAATAGCTCCCAGGCCAGAGATAGTACAGCTAGTACAGTGAGTAAGGCACTTGCCTTACAATGCAGCTGACCCCAGCTTGATACCCACAATGCATATGGTCCCCTGAGCATTAAGGGCCACTTCTAAGCCTGGGACCAGTAGTGGCCCCTAAGAACTGCAGGATGTGGCCCAAATTCTTCCTCAAATTGTCCCAATAATCTTACTTCCTGATGTCTGTGTCCTTCTATAACTCCTTCTAGAGTAAGCCAAGGCTAGCCTGTGTGACCAATGAAAATATAATTTAACTGAACTAATATGGACCCCAAGGCTAGGTCACAGACTTTCCAGACACACTGCTGATTCTGCTTAGATCTCTGAAAAAAACTGGGATCAAGTTGTAGGGATATTCAAGCAACTCTATTTTTTCCCTTTTGATATTTGGGTCACACCCAGCAATGCTCAGGGCTTCCTCCCAGTTCTGTGCTCAGGAATCAGTGTTGGTGAGGCTCGGGGGACCATATGCGGTGCAATGACTGAAATTCAGGTCAGTTGAGTGCAAGGCGAGTGCTTTATTCACTGTACTATCTCTTAGGCTCTCAGCAGCTCTGAGCAAAGCTGAGGCTTCTTGACAACAGGCAGCAGAGACAACATGCCAACTATGTGAGTAGGTACCCCCTGGAAGCTCTAGCCAAGGCTTCAGATGAATGCACTCCCAGCGGAGACCATGAGCCAGGATCACCCCGCCCAACAACTTTGGAATTCCAAACCCACCGAAACTATGTGAGATAATGAAAATGATTATTTTCAGCCACTGGGTTTTGAGGTCATTTGTGGCACAGCAGCAGACAGCTAATACAATTGCACACCCTTCAACTCTGGATAAGGAATCTGTTCTACTCTATGCGCTCTGAATCAAGAGATTCCCTGAAGTGTAATCACGTTGCTGTTGATGGGGAAACAGAGGAAATAAACACTGGGGCAGCAAACCCCAACAATGGATGTACCACAAACACACTTGCTGGAAGACCAAAACACAAAGACATCACTGATTCATTTTCGGTCACCCAGTGAGCTTGGGCCAATTGGGACTCAGGCCCACATGTTCCTATGCTGATTTGCTAGCTCTAACCTTTAGAGTCTTTTTCCAAGTTATCTCTAGACTTGATTAGTTTATGAGCACCAAAAGCACATGCTTCTGCCAACCCAAATATTTGCTCTTAAAGGAAATTAGCTGTGTTAATTTTTTGCTGTTCTGGTTGGGGGCCACACCCAGTGGTGCTCAGGGGCTACTTCTGACCCAATGCTCAATGGCCTCTCTTGGCAGTGCTTGGGGGACACTGTGGTGCCAGGAATCAAAGCCCAGCCTCCTGAAAGCAAAGTGTGCACTCCAGCCCAGCGAACTAGTTCTCTAGCCTAATGTCAGTGGGTTTTTATTTTGTTGTCCTTAGGCGTGCGTGCGTGCGTGCGTGTGAGTGTGTGTGTGAGTGTGTGTGAGTGTGTGTGTGTGTGTGTGTGTGTGTGTGTGTGTGTTCTGGAAGGCGGGGAAATGTCAGGGAACCTACTCCCAGCACTATGTTTCAAGTTGTTTCAGGGGTGCTAAAGTGCTAATGAGATCGCACAGTGCCTGGGGTTGAACTCAGGTCTCCTGAATGCCAAGCATACATTCAGCCTTTTAACTCTCTCTTTTTGCCTGGACTCTACCACCAAATTACATTCTCAGTCCTAGAGTGGTTTTCTTTAATTTACTTTGAGTTTGGACATAAGTAAGCTCACACAAGAGTGCCACCTTAGGAAATTCTCATTTAGCACAAATCTCTTCAAGCAAAGAAGAGACAACAAAGATGAATGTGATATAAGGTTCAACACTCAAACTTATAAGGAATCTCTTTTCTTCTTTCTTCCGTCCTGATCTCTCTCTTCTCCTACTTTGTACTTCCTTCCTCTGTGTTCTATTTTTCTTTCCTTTCTTCTTCCCAACCCAGATTTCTTTCTTTTCCCTTGCATCTTCTTTTATTTGTTCTCTCTTTTGTTTGTTTTGTTCTTTTCATTTTGCTCTTCCTTTCCCCTTTTTGTTCTTTAGGTCACACCCTGTAGTGCCCAAGGATTACTCTTGGCTTTGTGCTCAGGGATCATTCCTGGAGATGCTTAGGGGATCATATGTAGTGTAGGCAAATACCTTAGCCCCTTGCTTTTTGTTTCTTGGGGCCATACTGGATGGTGCTCAGGGGCTACCATGGTGCTCAGGGCTCTGTGCTCAGAGATCATTCCTGGCAGGGCTTAGCAGAATGTATAAGGTTCCAGGAATCAAACCAGGGTCAACCACAATGAAAGGCAGATGTTTTAACCCCTGTATTAGCTATCATTTCTCTTTCTGTGTCTCTTTCACTCCCTTCCCTCTTCCCCCCTTTCTTTAAAAGGTAGGTTTTATTGAAACTTATTTAGAAAGATGTGAAGAGGGAGAGAAGGAAAAGTACATGTTCTAGTTAGAACAAAGACTTCTCCAAAGTAGAAATAGACAAGCAAAGGAACATTGAGACAAGCAAGCAAGATACACGTCCAAGGGAGAACATGGGCTCAAAAAGCAAGTACTGGGGGCTGGAGTGATAGCACAGCGAGTAGGGCGTTTGCCTTGCACGCGGCTGACCCGGGTTCGATTCCCAACATCCCATATGGTCCCCCAAGCAGCGCCAGGAGTGATTCCTGAGTGCAGAGCCAGGATTCAGCCCTGAGCATTGCCAGGTGTGACCCAAAAAGCCAAAAAAAAAAAAAAAAAAAAAAAAGCAAGTCCTTCCTTCCTTCCTTTCTTCTTTCCTTCCTTTTTTCCTTCCTTTTTTCTCCCTTCCTTCCTTCTTTCATTTCCTCCCTCCCTCCCTCCCTCCCCACTCTCACTCTCTTCCTCCTCTCTTTCTTCCTTCCTTCCTTCCTTTCTTTCTTTCTTTCTTTCTTTCTTTCTTTCTTTCTTTCTTTCTTTCTTTCTTTCTTTCTTTCCTTCTTTCCTTCTGTTTTTGGGTCACACCCCATGGTGTTCTGCTGAGGGAACACTCCTTCTGGTATTCAGGGGACCATATGCAGTTCTGGGGATAAGATCCAGGTCAGCCATGTATAAGATCAGAGCATTACCTGCTCTATTGTCACTCTGGTCCTCTTTACCTTTTGGTTCTGGCTGCCAGTAGTGCTCAGGTGTCTGTGTGGTGCCAATGATTGAACCCTGGCTTCTAGCATGCAAAGCATATGCTCAGCCTACTCTCTCTTGACCTTCATCCAGATTTCTTAAGCATTTATTTCATGTTTGGTATTATTTGCACTATCATTTGTTCTCCTAAAGATGTCGAAGTGCATACAGTGACTCCTCTTAACAGACGCAGAATCTGAAACATGTTTGGAGAAGTTACTTGTCTTTTCTCTTTTCTCTTTTTTTATAGCACCAGGGTTCAGACCCATGGCTTCAAAACCGCAATGGAAGTTGGTGCTGTACCACTGAGCTATATCCCAGGCCCTGGATCCCTCTGGGGCTGAGGGAGAGTCCACGCCCAGCACAGAACTCAGCGGACCAAATAGTGCTGGTGACTGAGTCCAGGATTCCCACATATGCAAAACATGCCCTTGGGGCTATTGCCCCAGTCTTACATCTCTTATATGAGTCATGGAGCTAATTATTTAGTGTATACCTGGGATAGCATGAAACCTGACAAATGTGGATATGCGATCATGACTGGCTTTTACTCCTCTGTATCTCTGCAGATCTAGGTCACATGTGCACTCTTGGTATCTAAGGCAGGCAGACTCCGAGGTCCCAGGGAATCCATCCCCCCTCCTGGTATCATGTGCTGTGTAATATTCTGTCCATGTATACAAGTAAAGCTATGATTTTTCACTAACAAACAAATAAAACATGACAGGGGTTGGAGAGAGAACTGCGGTTAAAGCACTTGCTTTGCATGCAGTCAACTTCAGTTCAATCCCCAGCAATCCCGCCACCAAAAGGATTCCTGAGTGCCTAGCCAGGAATAATCCTATGTATTGCCCAAATCTACTCCCCCAACCCCAGAAAACTAAAACCAAAAATCACCAACTAGAACACAACAAAGGTGAGAAGATGCTACTTTTATGATTATGAGATACACAAATTATCTTGCTAGTTGATTAATGTTCTTCTATCAATCTGCCACATTGGAGGAGTCCATATGGCAAGAAATTGGAGTCTGCTTCCAGCCAAGTCTAGTTAGGAGGTAGGTCCTCATTCCAACAAGGAATTGAACTGGTCCAAGAGCTACAAGAGCTTGGAAGCAGATCCTTTCTTCATATGGACCCTCAGATGAGAATCCAGCCCTGGCTGACATCGTGACTGCAGTCTTGTGGCAGACCTTTTAAAGAGGAGCTGACTAATCTGTGCCAAATTTCTATTCCTAAAGGATAGGAAATGTGAGCAAATTAATGTGTGCTGTTTGTAAGGTAATTTTCTTTTATAGTTAAAAAATGTTTATTGAATCACTGTGAGATACAGTTACAAAGCTTTCATGATTGAGTTTCAATCAGACACTGTTCCAACATCTATCCCTCCATGAGTGTACATTTCCCAAGACCAAGTAAGGTAATTTTCTAGGTAGTGATATCATATCCAATTCCTCCCACACCATTTTTTTGGAGGGGGGGCATCCAGCAGTGCTCAGGGGGTTATTGCTGGGATCACTCCTGGTTGTGTTCAGGAGACTACATATAATTCAAGGGATTGAAAGGGATTGTGTGCAAAGCAAGCGCCTTACACCCTGTATTGTCTCTCCATGTTCCCCACCCCAAGTTTCTGAGTCAGGGTCCCTCTCCTCCACTGTTTCAGTATCTCACATTTATAATATTGCTCCAGAGTCACTGGTTTTCTTGCTGCCCCCTGCCTTGTTAACTCCTTGCGGACAGACACTGTATTTGTAGTTCCCTGTAGTGGCAGTATGGACACTACCACCTGGCATGAAGAAGGTGTTGGATACTATTTCATGATTCTCAGAACTGAGTTGTGAACTCTATTGGGGATTTCACTATAATTCCCTTTTTTTGGCTGGGGGGAGGCACAGCCAGTGGTGTTCAGGGTTTATTCCTGGCTCTGTGCTCAGAGATCACTCCTAACGGGGCTTAGTGGATCATATTTGGTGCTGGAGATTAAACCTGGATCAGCTGCATGCAAAGCAAGCACCATACTTGCTGAACTATTGCTACTCCAGCCCCCATGATTATCCTTTTAGATCCTAACTGTGTGCCAGGCTTTGATGAAGTCAGGGATGTGGGTTGGGTTATAGTCAGCGGTGCTTAGCGCTTACTCCTGTCTCTGTGCTTAGGGATCACTCCTGGCAGTGCTCTGAAGGACTTCCTAGGAAATGGAGATTGAACCTGGGTTGGCCACATGTAAGGCTAATGTCTTACCCCCTGTACTATTTCTCCATCTCAGAATATGCCTTGTTTTTTTGTCCATATCTGGCAATGCTCAGGAATTATTGCTGGCTCTGTGCTCAGAAAGTATTCATGATGGTGATGGCGCAACAATATGGGATGCTGGGAATTGAATCTGGGTTGGGCACATCAGCCTTGTGTAAGGCAAATGCCTTATCCACTGTTCTAGCTGTACTATTGCTCTGGTCCACAGGATATGTATTTTTAACTAGCCTACCGTGATGACACTAATGCATAGGCAGGTTTGGGAACACTAACAATGTCACTTGAGACATTCTCTGGATAGATATAGTCTTCTGGGGGCGAGGGTGTGTGTGTGTGTGTGTTTGTGTGTGTGTGTGTGTGTGTATGCATGCTCTCAACGCTAGAAATTGCACCCAGGGCCTCACTCATGCTAGGCAGGAAAGTGTATTTCTTTGATCTTTAAAGAAACTTTCCCATTTTATTGGTGTACAGATTACATTGGCATACACATCAGTGTACAGTTTGACTACATAAAACATCTATGCAACTACCA
Organism: Sorex araneus; assembly: GCF_027595985.1. Taxonomy (NCBI): domain Eukaryota; kingdom Metazoa; phylum Chordata; class Mammalia; order Eulipotyphla; family Soricidae; genus Sorex; species Sorex araneus. The sequence continues at coordinate 17,417,906 of NC_073310.1, read as the reverse complement.
TGGAAGATGAAGAGAAGTTCTCTGCCTCATTGGTGCCTCCCCCACGCAGTCACCAGCCCCCGATGTTATTGTTATTTTAATTCTTTTCCTCTTTCTTTAGCTTCGCCTTTTCTAGGATTTCCCGTAAATTGCAGTGTGTATGGCTATCTCTGCTTTCTTTCCACCTGTATCATTATTTTTGTTTTTGACTTGTTAAAACTACTCTTGAGGCTTAAGTTTGTAAGACGATACAGAAGTTAGGAAGAAGGTGGAAGCCTGGGGTTTTAAGAATCCTAGCATCATCCTGGAGTTTTCCAAGAGGAGGAATCACATTCTCCCTCGGGGTGGGCGGCCCTTCAATGCTACCTTCTTCCCTGAAGTGGAAAGCGAGGTGGGCGGGGACGGGGCGGGGCTACAGGTAGGGCGGTTCCCTAGGGAGGCGGGGTCTTGGTGAGGGGGCGTGGCCCAGTCCGCCTCCGGGGCGGTTGCCGTGGGGGGCGGAGCCGGACCCAGGCTTCCTGTCTGCGCGTGCGGAATCGCTGTTTGACCCCGGAAGCGCTGGCGCTCGGAGAGCTGTCACCGCGGACGGCGGCGGCGCGGCGCCGGGAGCGGAGCCGCCGAGGTGAGTGCGTGGCCGGGCCCCGCCACAGGTGGGCCACGGGTCTGGGAGGAGCCGCAGCCGTGTCTCCGGCGGCCTCGGGCCTCGCCGCCGCGGAGGCAGGACCGCCGCTCACGCCGCCGCGGGGGGCCGCGTCGCCGCCGGGAAAGCCGGGATGCCGACCCGGGGAGCCTGGGGTCTCGGAGGCTCGGCCCAACGTGCCCTTGGCCGAGTCACGGTCTCCGCGCCCGGGCTTTGGGTTTTGCTTTCTCTCTTTATTCTTGCACGGTTCATTCATTCGTTGTCTAGCGCCTCCTACGAGCCAGCTCAGAAGTAGGCAGCGAGGATACTCACAGAGCAAGACCCATGAGACCTGGGACCTCACGGAGTTGGCCAGCTGGTGGGAGGAGAAAGTCCACTAGAAGGATGTGCAGCAGAGGGTTACAGATGGGGCAGGAACTGGAGGGACAAACGCTTTCCCTAGGGAAGGTCTTTGAGGAGAGTGATGCTGAGCTGAAAGAAAGAGGGTGAGACCAGACCTGCCTTGTACTGGGTGCTTGCACCTTCTAAAGGAAAGCCCTTTCAAGGACCCGGAAGTAGCTCGGCGGGAGAGCGCCTTCCTGTTATGTGTGAAGCTCTGGATTCCAGCCCCGCACCACAAAATAAATACATCGGTCAATAAAAACAAGAAATAAAACCTTTCCCTGACTTTTGATTTCTGCTGTCCAGCTTAATACTGGAAATGCAGTGCAGGGGTGCAGATGTCACAACCACCACCACCACCACCACCATCACCATCATCATCATTGTCTTCATCCTTTTGGAATTTACAGTCTACTTTGTCTAGCTCATGTGTACCCATACTTGAAGCGAAGACTCGTATCTTCCTTGACAGCCTAGTCGGTTCCCTCCGTCCACTGCTGTCATAGCCCCCATGGGGTTTGCTGACATAGCATACATCCTAGCATTTGTTTTATTTTTTGTTTGGGAGCCTCTCCCAGAGCTCTTCACAGACTACATGCTTGGGGAACCATGTGGTCCCAGGGATGGAAACTGGACCTCCTGCATGCAACATACATGCTCACCCCTTCAAGCTATCGCCCTGCCTCTACTACATTTTTACTTGCTCATATAGTTATTTAATTGCCTTGCTGTGTTTTCCATAAAGACTGTAAGCTCTGAGCACAGGACCACACCTGCTATTTGCCTTCCTTAGAATTCTTTAGGCTTTGGTGCCAGTTATGTTGAAGATCTTTAAAATACCTTAAATGATACTGGTGAGAGCACCGAATCTAACCACTAAACTACCAGGGAATGCTGGTCGGGATGACAGTGATACAGTGACAGCGATACTGGTAATAGGTATGGTGCTGGAATCATGCGCATGAGAAACCATATTAATAGTGTCGTAAACCACAGATTCTCTATCAATTAAAAAAGTGTTTTAAGTGGAGGAATGAGATTAACAATCCTTGCTGTCCAGTGATTCACAGGAGGTCATTCCTGCTTTCAGATTAGTCTTTCTCTAATTATGTGTCTCCTTTACTTAAATGACTCCTCACTGCCTTCTAATGAAAGACCAAAGGCTAAAATCTTCAACATGGCGTTCGAGACTAACTATATATTTGGGGCACGGTAATACCCAGCAGTGTTCAGAGTTTATTCCTGCCTCTGAGCTCAGAGATCACTCCTGGAGGTGCTGAGGGGACCATTTATGGTGCTGGGGAATCGAGCCAAGGTCAGCCATGTGCAAGGCTAGCACCTCATCCCCTATACTATCTATTTGGCACTGCCAAATAGATAGTATCATTTTTGTTGTTCTGGGGACCATATTCGATATGCCAAAAATAGTAACAAGTTTCACAATGGAGACATTACTGGTGCCCGCTCAAGCAAATCAACGAACAACGGGATAACAGTGCTACAGTGATAGGGACCGCACCAGTGGTGCCAGGGCTTATTTTTGGCTTTGTGCTTATGATCACTCCTGGAAGTGCATGAAGGACTAAATATGGTGCTGAGGGCTCATATGTGGTGCTGGGGATTAAACTAGCGTTGACTGCATGCAAGGCAAATGCCTTAATCCTTGTACTAACCCCTGATTATGGAGATATATATGTAGGGGGGAGGTGCCAGGGATAGAACCCAGGGTGAGGAATATACTGTTCTACTGGAGCCACATCCCTAATCTTCTAATCTGGCCCCAGATTTGCTCTCCAGTGTTTTTTGTCCTTACTTGTCATCTCTTCCTTGAACTTTGTGAGTTTTTCTGATTGAGGTTTTGTTATTTTTAGGGAGAGGGTGGGGCCAGTGTTTGGGTCACATCCAGCAATGCTCAGGAGCTACCCCGGAGTGTGCTTAGTCATCACTCCTGATGGTGCTCAGGGGTCCCTTCTGATGGTGCTCAGGGGGTCGTATATGGTGCCAGGGATTGCATGGCGTCATTCACATGCAGGCCATACCTTTTAACCTCTGTGCTAGCTCTTCATTCCCAACTTATGGTTTTAATGATACTAAATGTCTTCCTCTTCCATCAGAAGTCTGAGTCTTCGCTTAGGCTTTCTCTCTGCCTAAAATGTCCTTTTTATCTTCTGACTCTAAGGTTATTATAGGTCACCTGCTCAAAGACATTTTCTTTCTCCACTCTGGTCCCATTTTGGAAATTTCTTGCCATAGTTCTAACTAAACCAAATGATACTCACTTTACATGCCAAGCCAGTGTTTGCTGAGTAAATGATGAAGCCTACAGTGCTCTGCCTGTGATTGGAACTTGAATAATAATAAGTTCACTTTAATGAATGCTTATTATGTGCCAAGAAACGTGTGAGCGTTGATTATTTCTCACAGCAGCCCCGAGAGATTATGTTGTCATTCTGATTATACAGATAAGGAAATCAAAATTAGAGAGGTCTAGGAACTGTCTCAGGGTCCCAGCATGGATAGGACAAGGTAAAGTCAGGATTTGAACCCAGGCTGCAGAGCTGTGGAACCTTCAGCCACACACTAGCCTGGGTCTGAATTCCCTTACAGGCTTAGGCTTGCTGCAGTGGATTTCTTCAGAAAGCCGATTCCATCCCTTCCTGTCTAGGCCTGTTCTCTGGGGCCTAGAATTTAAAGGGTGGAGAATCATCTCCTCCTCCTTTTTTCCCCTTTGGGTTTTGGTGCACACCCATCAATACATCAGGGGCCACTCCTGGCAGTGCTTGGGCACCTGGCAGTACACTCTCCACTCTCAAGAAGAGCTGGGCTTCAGTGGTGCTGGGGATTGAACCCAGCCACCTACATGCGAAGCCTGCAGCTCACTGCCTTATCTCTTCACGGCTTCCATCTGACTCTCCCAGACTCGGTCTCTACACCACCATTCCCTCTCCTGTCATTGGAAGGTGAGCATGGAAAGAACCGGGCCTATGAGTCACTGCAACTCCGGTTCTAACACTCAGACCTCTGAAGTTTCCAGCCACCAGCATTGCTGGAGGGGGTTAGAGGGAAGTATTTTTAGCATGTTCAGCACCAGAGCCTCAGGTGCCAAGACAGAAGAGCTGGGCTTCAGTTTTCGACTTGGCTGCTCATGTATTTACCTTTAGCAAATCAGGGCCCTCTTTGGACAACTGAGCATGATACTCCTTGTCATGCCTAACTGGGCCTTGTCAGATATCATCTGATTAGAATTTGGGGTACACACAGTGGAGAATATTAACTACATTTGGCAAAGTTGAAAAATTAAAATCTTGCCCTTCGGTACTTCATCTTGTGATATTTTCCAGGCCCCTTGTCTGCGGGGCCCATGTCTCTGGTCCACTGAGATTCTAGACCTAGGACAAGACCAGTCAGACCAGTTCTTTCTCTCTTCACATCCCTCTAGGATGGAGCCTCACAATTTTTCAAACACTCCACACTCCGAGGTTCCTGGCTTAGCAACCTGCTTCCCACTTCCTCGCCTTTGCTCCTGCTGTTTGCTCCACCTGGGCTTCTTCCCTGGCTGCTCTCTACTCTCAAGACTCAAGTCTGGTTCTCTTGATCCTCCTGGCTTGGTTCTAGAATGTGTTTTCCTGACACATCCTCCTCAATTCTCACTACCGTAGACTTAGGATAGTCAAGTGGTTAAGAACCAGTCTCTTGAGCCAGAGCAATGGTACAGCAGGTAAGGCATTTGCCTTGCACGCAGCTGACCCAGCTTCGATCCCCGGCATTCCATTTGGTCCCCCGAACACCTCCAGGAGTGAGTCCTGTGTGCAGAGCCAGGTGTAACACCCCCTGAGCATCACTGGGTGTGACCCAAATACAACCCCCCCCCGCCCGAAAAAAAAGAACCAGTCTGCTTCGGCAACTACTATGAAACCTGTACTGGCTTCCTCATTTTCTCCAAGTCTCTGTTTTCTCAGATGATGAATTTAATAGAACCAACCTTAGCAGGACTGATACTTGTGAAATGAATGAAGAGTTAATAAGGATAGGTCTGGGATCCTAATACAGGGGTTTGGGTTTTATGTGCTGACCTGGGTTCCATTCCTGCCATGATAGGACTTCCTGAACATTGCTGGGTATAGCTCTGGGAGCCCCCAAGCAGCACGGGTATGGCCCAGGAATCCCTGAAACAATATTGGCTGGGTGGGGTTTGGGGGATACACAGCATCTTATGTATCCAAGGACCCAAGCAGCACCAGGTCCTCAGGCCCTCACATTAAACCACCAGCCTGGTTGGCTATCACTGAGCACCACTTGGGAGCCACACCCCCTTCCTCCTCAAGAAAAGAACAAATGTAAAGTGAGTGAGCTGAAAAAAGCACCTTCTAAGAACACTAGCACATGACCAGCGTGTAGTTCTCACTGCTGTGGGCATTGCTATTCTTAGTCCTTCCAGGCAGCGCTCTGCCTTACCAGCCTTTCTTCTTATCTCTAGGGCCTTCCTGAACACCCAAGTATCCGTATGTAACTCATTGATGACTATGCCCCTTGAGTTCAGGGTGAGAGTTCAGGAAGTGAAAGTGTCCTCATTTGGGCCTTGATCTTCTCGTTGTCATGGAGACAGTGGTGGCTTTTTTTTTTTTAGTTTGGTTTTGTTTGGGGTCTGGCTTTTATTTATTTTAATGGAATGTTCTTTTAAGAGACCTAACCCACTGGTTCCATGATTCAACCAACTCACGCATTGGTCCTAGGACTCAGACCAGGTGATATTGTGAAGAGGATAAAAGGGGAATATGGGAGACTATGAGTGCACATATTGGGCCTCTGGGGGGTAAAAAAAAGGTTGCACTGGCAGGTTTCAACAAATTCTAGCTTCCTCGCTGGCTCCTCTGTTCATCCAGGTCTTTTCCAGAAGCCTAGGCAGTCGGGGGTGGGATGGGGTGGGTTTGTGAAATGTTAACAGCATCTACTAGTAAGGAACTGCCTATGGCTCCAGACTTCAAAAGACTTAAATCTGGTGAAAGTTATAAGGAGCATCTTCGTGCTCAGACAGATGTCCATCTATCATTTGATGAAGTGGCCCGCATAGTTTCCTGGAGAGACCACAAGAGACGAGGAGAACTTGGGTGCTGTGTGGTGCTCAGAGCTCACTGGTCAAGGAGGACCAAGTGCCGGAGCCAGAAAGACCACGGAAGTGCTTTTAGCCAGAACTTCTCAACGGGGGTGGGAATTCCAGAGGCACCTGGGGAATGTGTCTCTCTTGGTTGAAAACCCAGGGACTGGCCCCCGCAAGGAGGCTGGCTTCCCCCAGGAGCCTCTGTGTCTGCCCTCTTCTTCCCATCCATATTCCTTTCAGGAGGCTCACGCAGCACAATGCCAGCTCTGCCCCTGGATCAACTCCAGATCACCCGCAAGGACCTGAAGACGGGAAAGCTGAGGACTTCACCTGCGCTGGTGAGCCGGTGCCTTGAGGCCGTTCAGCCTGATACACTCCTGGTAGCTCTTGAAATTTCAGAAGCCAAAGTAAATTCCTACTTTATCTGTTCCAAGACTGACCCTGAGGGCCACTCACTGGGGACCAGACCAGTCCTCCAGGGCCGGTGCATCGGCTTGAATCCGAGCTGCAATTTCCATGTCACTGCCCCATACCTTTCCCTCCCTCCCCACCCCATCCCCCCCACTAAGCGTTTAATTTGGAATCAGAGCCTGATGGCAGTCGTGACTCAGCCTGAGCTGGCCTGGAAACGGATCCAAACCTGGAGCTGGGTTTGGGGAGCTGACCCTGTGGAGGTTGGTTCAGGTTTCAGGCAGGCCTTTTGCAGAGCTATCTAAGCTGCGACCCACACTTCTCGGGGGACACTGATTTCAGAGGTTGGCCAGTCTTTTATCTCAGCCGGCTAAGAAGGGCCACGTACCGACTCAGGGCTGGTGAGATTGACAAAGAAGGAGACAGTGATCATGCTGGGTGCCAGCTGCAGGGAGAGATTAGAGCTCCCGAGAGGTGCCAGGCTGCTGACAAAGGCGACAGACATGGGGCCTGGAGTCCCCAGAACTCACTTGCTGTTTTCCCAAGAATATGAGCTTACCGGAACATGGTGGGAGGAAGTATTTTCTGGGAGTTCGAGTAAAGTCATGGGAGAAGAGAGCTTGGTGTTTAGTTTCCTGTTTTTTGGATGGCTTCCTATTACTTCCTTCCTAATAATAGTCCCTAACTTTTATAGAGCGCTTGCACTGGGTCAACCCTTTCAAAACTCTGCATCCGGATTATCTCCCGTAAGCCTTAGAACAGCCCTGAGGTTTTTTTTTGGTTGTCCCCATTTCACAGATGAGGAAACGTGAAAGTTTGAGGTCCCAGAATAAGGAAATGTGTTGGATACAAGGATAGAAGCCCACTCAAGATTGCTCCTAGAGCCTGTGCACCCTCGCCACCCCCCAAACCTAACCTTCAGGTTTGCTCTAAAGCCTCTCTTTTCTTTTTTGTAGCCTTTTTACGTATGAAGGATGTTTATCAGATTATCAAGAATTAAACTTACAATTACCACCCAGTGGTAGACATTTGCCACAAGTAGCAATTGAGCACTTTCCATGTGAATGGTACAACTAAAGAACTGGGGACTGGAACATTAGCACAGTGGGGAGGGTGCTTGCCTCGGACTCACACAGTTGACCCAGGTTCCACCTGTGGCAGCCATATGGTTCCCCCGAGCCCCCTCAGAACCTCAGAACCAGAAGTAAGCCTTAAGCACCACAGGGTGTGGCCCCAAGACACAGCTAAACCAAAGAACTGTTTTGTTTTTGTTTTATAATGATTTTAAATTCAGATGACCTGCTGGAGAGATAATACAAAGGTTGAGGCACTTGTCTTGCATGCAGCCCATCCCAGTTTGATCCCCAACACTACATATGGTTCCCTAAGCACTTCCAGGAGTGACCCATGAGCACAGAGCTAGGAGTAGCCCCTGAGCACTGCCGAGTGTGGGATCAAAACCCAAAATTAAAATAAGGACAGAAAGATATTACAGCCTTGCATAAGACTGACTCCTATTCTGTCCCTGATGCCACTTGTGGTTCCCAAGCACCACCAGCAGTGATCCCTGAGCACCGCTGGGAAAAACAAACAAAAAGGAGGCAGAGATATAGTACAGTGGTAAGGTTCTTGCCTTGCATGCAGCTGACCTGGGTTCTATCCCCAACACCACATAGAATCCCCCAAGCACCTCCAGGAATGATTGCTGAGCACAGAGCTAGGAATAGCCCTTACATATCACTGGTGTTATTTATGGCATCCCCCCAAATTTTTTTAAACTAACCTCATGGGGTGAGTGACTTGATGAATTGCCAGCACAGGAAGAGATCAGTTCTATTGCAAAAAGTTCTGTTGGCTTGTGCCAGAGCCTGTTTCATGAGTGGATGAAGAGTTGTCCAGTATAGTCCTTCCCCGACACTGAGCACCTGTATTTCCAGTCTGTGGGCTCCATGAGAGGACCCAGTCCTTTCCCCTCACTGATTTCCCAGAACAGTCCTAGCAGGCTCTCTGGAAGCACCCAGTAGAGTGATCAAGAACCCCAGCCTGGTTTTATACAGGACCCAAGCAACAAAGAGAAAAGACCATGCTCCTGCCCTTGAGGGACCCACAGCCTGACCAGTAGCTTCTCTACAGAGTGGTCAGTGCCATGAGAGAAGGAGGTTTGGGCTGCCCAAGAACACTGACTCGGGGCTGGAGTGATAGCACAGCAGGTAGGGCATTTACCTTGCACGCAGCAAACCCGGGTTCAATTCCCAGCATCCCATATGGTCCCCCGAGCACCGCCAGCAGTAATTCCTGAATGCAGAGCCAGGAGTACCACTATGCATTGCCAGGTGACCCAAAAAGAAAAAAAAGAACACTGACTCACACTCATGGGGGAGGTACAGCCAGGAAGGGGGCCCTGAACTGAGGCTAAAGAAGCAGTGCTAGATTGCAGAGCAGGGGCAAGGAGTGGACTTGACAGGGCACTGAGAGGCCATCCTGCAGTTGGTTTGGCTTGGGTTTGGCTCACACCCGGTGGGGTTCCGGGGGCTATTCCTGGTGAGGTGCTGAGGGGTACGATGGGGTGATGATGGGGGCTGGGGCGTGTTGCCTCTACAGAGCTTCGGTAACCACGTGGCTCCTGAGAGCAAACTTGGGCCTCCTGCTTGCAAACCTAGTCTTTTGAACTATTTCCCCAGCCCTACCCTGGAGTTTTGAGAAAACCGACCCCATTACCTCTCACTCCAGTTATTGGGAGTAGAAGCAGTATGAGAGTTTAGGAGCTTGGGCTGTACATTAAATCTTACATTTTGGGACTGGAGTGATAGTACAGCGGGTAGGGAGTTTGCCTTGCATGCACCCAATCCGGGTTTGATCCTCGGCATCCCATATGGTCCCCCAAGCATCGCCAGTGTAATTCCTGAGTGCAGAGCCAGGAGGATCCCCTAAACATCACTGAGTGTGACCCCTCCCCCCAAAAAAGCAAAAAACAAAACAAAACAAAATCTTACATTTTGAGGGCCGGAGAGATAGATAATACAGGGGTTTAGACACTTGCCTTGCACATGGCTGTGGTTCAGATCCCCAGCACCACCTATGGCTTCCCTGAGTGCCACCAGGAATTGACACTTCCTGAGTGCTACCAGGTATGGCCCCTAAAACAACTCTTCCCCCTACTCCTGCCCTTTTTTTAAAAAAAAAAATAATAATTTGGGCAAGTTACTTAACCTTTAAGCCTCAGGAGTTCCTAAAGGTTAATAACGGACACAGCTTTGTGGTGTGGTCGCGAGGACTCAAGAATGATAGTACAACCAGAAGACAGAGACAGGAACATGAAATGGGGAGCAGCATGGGAAGAGGGGGTGAGCTGAGGGAGACCGCTGCCCGACCAAGAGGCGATTGCTCTTGGTTTGTTTGGTTTAGTTTGGGGGCACGCCCAGACGTGCTCCGGGGCTACTGCTGGCTCTATGCTGGGGACCAGGCTTCCTGCAGGCAGTACATGCGCGCCAACCCGTGGAGTGCTCTGGGTCCGAGGAATGGTCCTGTCGGCCAATCTGGAGCGCTACCCTGTAGTCCATCAGACACTCCCAAATGTGTCCTGTGAGCTGTACCTGCCCCCTGTTAGTCTCTGTCGCTCCAGCCCAAGACAGGCAGATCTCCACCTGGGGGGGCAACCGCCAGGTCCTTCTGCAGTGTTGGGTGGAGCTGATGCGTATTAGCGTTTGCTATTGAAGAGCCAAAAGAAATAAAGTCTCGCGCCAGGACCAGTGAATGAGCCGTTGAGGAAGACCAGAGTCTTTTAAATGGAACATTAGGGGGACTATGCAAAATGGCTCTTTAACTTTTCGATGTTGGCGGTGCCGGGAATGGAAGCAGAAAAATGGCTTCTTATTAAGAATAAATAGAACAGATGATTGGCAGGCAGAGAATATTCCAGAAGCTTCACATAGTAACTGTGATCGATGCCAGGTTTGAAGAGTAGACAATGTTGCCTGAGTCTGCTGCTGCCCAGAAATCCTCCACATCCCCCCGGTCAGAGGGGATCAAGTCCCCACTCTGGAACTTACATTCAAGGCCCCTCAGAGACCTTGGCAGTATCTGGCTACACTATCTTCATTCATTCCTCTGTCCAGCCAGCAAATGTGTGCATAGACTGCTGGATGCAGGGACTGGGAAAGGGAGAGCCGGGCCCAGAGGGCCTCCAAAGAGCTTTAGGCCAATAGATAGGGCGGCAGGCAGGCCTGGCCTTTGTGTATAATTCTCTAGGGTAGCCCTGAAGAAAGCTAACTTGCATGTGTTTCAGGTGTACAATTGGTTTTGGCATTTGCACATGCCCACAAAACCATCCCCATAATCAAGATAATGAACATTCTTTCTTCCCAGCACAGTTCTTGTGGGTTCTTCTTGAATCCAGTCCTTCCTCTACTGCTCCAGAGCAGCCGCTGAGCTGAAGGCTTTCGGGGCAGACAGCTCAAGAAGCGGGGCGACATTTGGGGAAGGGGTGTGGCTGCTGGGGGAGTGCAGAGCAGGGACTGGAGTCGGGAGATCTCCTGGCAGGTGAGGTCAGAGCTGGGGTCAGAAGGACGAGCAGTGAGACCATGAAGGCTTGTGGGCCCGGGAGGTCAGTCCTGAGGTCTGTGGTGTCCATCGTGACTTCACTGCTGCTCTGTTGCCTCCTTTGCCTTGTGGCCTGGGCAGAGTGATGAACACGGGCCTGTCTTTGTTTTCCCCCTCTGTAAAAGAGAGAGAACACTCTCTCCCTTTTGTCTGCCAGCCGTGCAGGGGCACCAGAGCTACCCCGCAGTGGTGCTCGGAGGCGTGCCCCAGCGCTGTCTCCGTTTCCAGTAGACCCAAATGAAAAGGTAGAGGGGCCGGAGCGATAGTACAGTGGGGACGGCATTTGCCTTGCACACAGCTGACCCGAGCTCAATCCCTGCAATCCCATATGGTCCCCTGAGCACCACCAGGAGTAATTCCTGAGTGCAGAGCCAAGAGTGACCCCTGAGCATCGCCGGGTATGACCCAAAAAGCAAAGGAAAAAAAAATAGACTGTGGGAGATGCCCCTGGTAATGGGGCCCGCAGATGCCTGATACACGTTGGATTTTATTATCCTCATCTCAGTAGTGCCTCCCTCCATCATCTCCCACCGTCCAGGGCAATCTGTGCCCCTTCTTTAGGGCCCGTTGTTTTTTTTTTTTTTTCAAGGTCTTCATAAAAGTAACTGGTTTTGCCACCTGAGAAGCTTTCCCATCCTGCCAGGCCCAGTATGGAGGCTCCCCTTCTCCTCCAGGTGCACTTAATCCCTTCCTGCACGCCCCCATCCCGCCACACAGCCCCAAACCTCCCGTCCCTCCACCAGTTTCTCTGCCAGGGTGGCACTGTTCCTTCTCTGGTTTGTTGCTCACTTTGTGACTGAAAGGTGCTCCTTCTCGGTGAGCTCTGAGTACTCAGTGCTCTTTTCTTCACATGTGCCACCGTTTCTGGCCCAGTCCAGTGCCAGTTAATGTCATTGCTGGAAAGGAGACTCTCGGGGGGGGCGGTCTGTGTGTCTGTGTTTATTGGAGCAGATTGTGGAGAAGTGACCTAGGCAAGGAGTTGTCAACAGGTGGGAGCTGGGGACAGAGCTTAGAAGTCAGGGGGATGAACTCAAAGGCCCTCGAGACTGCTTAGGAACTTGTTTCGGGTCAGCGGGATTCCTTTTCCCAAAGATTTGTACTTGGCACCCTGTGACAGATGTTCTGATTTACACCGGAGTGAGTCTTAAAGTCCTGCCTGGGAAGTGGCCCCTGAGGGTTCCTGTGGGGCCCCAGGACTCCATGGTTTGGAAGTTTGCAGGTGGCCGTAGGGAGCCCCTGGTACTTCCCAAGGAGACTGACCTGTCAGTCATGGATTCCCTCTGTACCCCAAACCCTCACCCATGACGGTCAGGTGTGGGACTTGGGTGACTGCCGTTGCTAAGTGCTGGGACATGGGCCCCGCCTTCCTGCCATGACCACGTGCCCTGGAGAAAATAGCCCTTAGTCGGCAGGAGAAAGCCGAGCTCATCGGCTCCCCTCCACTGAGAACAGAGTTTGTTCCTGGCAAGGTGGAGGTTGGGAGAGAGTCTAAGTTGAAACCCACAGAGACTTGATTAGTATCTGTTCTTTAAAACAAACAGCAACAAAACGGATTTTTTTTTCCTGATTATGAAAAGGATATCAGAGAAAGTGACCTAGGGTATAATCCAGAAAGCTGCACTCGGGCCCTAGCAGAGGCCTTCTCTGGGTACCCGTTCAGAGGAATGCCTGGGATCGGTCTGAGGACACTCACGAGATGATGAGTGGATGATGGTCTCTGGAAGGACGCGGGCTGGGGCAGTGCCCTGGTGACCCCTCTCCTTTTCTGGAGTATCGCCAGTTTCTGAAAGAAAAGGTGCTCTGGTTACAATTGGATACTTTTTAAAAGGCTTATAAAGCAGTACACATTCATTTTCTTTTTTTGAGGGTGAGAGGGGGAAATGGTTCACACCCTGTGATGCTCAGGGCTTACTCCTGGCCCTGCACTCAAGAATCACTCCTGGTGGTGCTTAGGGGACCAAGGTGCATATGGGGTGCCAAGGTTCCAGGGATTGAACCCAGGTGCAAGGCAAGGGCCATTCATTATTTTAGTATCCCCCACCCCCAGTTTGGGGGCCATATTAGTAGAGCTGAGGGCTACTCCTGGCTCTGGAGTGACTCCTGGCAGTGCTCTAAAGACCATATCCTGTGTTGGGGACTCTAACCAGGGTTGGTAAGGCAAGCACCTTACCCCCTGTACTGTCCAGCCTCTTGTTATGTTTTCGTTTTTTGTTTTGGTTTGGTTTGGTTTTTGGCCACACCCAGCTGTGCTCAGGGCTTACTCCTGGCTTTGCACTTAGGCATCACTCCTGACAGTACTTAGAGGACCATATGGGGTACTGGGGATCGAACCAGGTCCTGACATCATGCAAGGCAAATGCTTTTCCTGCTGTATTATCTCTCTAGACTTGTTTTGTTGTGTGTGTGTGTGTGTGTGTGTGTGTGTGTGTGTGCTTTAATTTAAAAATATATTCAAGAACTAATTCCCTACCCCCAATTAGAGATAACCATAACTAAGTTTGGTGTATTATTCTCTTCCTCGTTTTATTTTGGGGTCACACCCAGCAGTGCTCAGGGCTTATTCTTGCTCTGTGCTAAGGGATCACTCAAGGGGACCATATGTGGTGCTGGTGATGGAACCAGCACTGGCTGCATGCCAGGCAAGCACCTTAACCCTGTACTGTCTCTCTGACCCCATCCTCTTTTTTTTTTTTTTTTTAGTGGGGGAAGTTGTTTTGTTCTGTTTTTGGGAAACACCTGGCAATGTTCATGGTCCTGGTTCTGCACTCAGGAATCACTCCTGGTGGTGCTTAGAGGACCATATGGGATGCTGGGGACCAAACTCGGGTCAGCTGCGTGCAAGGCAAACACCCTACCCGCTGAACTCAAGCCCCACCTATTCCTGTTTTTTAAACCTCTACCAGTGTGTGAATATGTTAAAAATTTATACTTAAACATGCACACACACAACCTAGTTCTATTCAGTAGAGAAGTTGTAAATCCTGCTTTCGCTTCCCTTAACCTTTTCCCGTGTCGTTAAATATGCTTCCCAAAAGACATGGCTTGAATGCCCGCCTAGTGTGCCCTGGATGCAGCCAAGCCCCCTTTGTTAGATACACTTGGTTCTTTATGCGTAAAAGCTCTTTGGAGGGTCACCAGTTGGAACGGCCGAGTGTTGTCATTGCTGTGGGTTGGCAGATGGGCCCGCGCTGACTAACCTCTGCCACGTTAACACGTGGTTTTTGGATCCGTAGCACCCTGAGCAGAAGGCAGACCGGTATTTTGTGTTATACAAACCGCCCCCTAAAGACAACATTCCCGCCCTAGTGGAGGAGTACCTGGAACGCGCCACCTTCGTAGCCAATGACCTCGACTGGCTCCTGGCCTTGCCTCACGATAAATTCTGGTGCCAGGTAACATTCTATCAAAATTAACACTAAGACAAAGCACATGACATGCCATGGGTTGGTTGCTGTTGTTGTTTTTCCTTCTCCTAGGAGGTGCTTTTTTTTTTCTCTTCTCACTCTGGATCCTTAACAGCACATTGTGGTTTGGATTGCTCTGTCTTGTATCACAATCTTAAAGATGTTTACACAACGCCTTCCAACATGTCATTTTTAAAAACTTGTGTTTCGCCCTCGGCCCATTCATACCTCCTTGGTCCTTTGGGGTTGGCGTGTTTGCTCTAGGCCAGGGCTGATGAGCCATGAGCCCCGCCCTGCGCAGTGTCCCCCACGCGCCCCTGGGCCTCGTTGACGCACTCTGTGTCTCCTCTTTCACCTGGCTCAGGTCATCTTCGACGAGACACTGCAGAAGTGCCTGGACTCTTACCTGCACTATGTCCCCCGGAAGTTCGACGAGTGGGTGGCCCCGGCCCCCGAGGTGGTGGACATGCAGAAGCGCCTCCATCGGAGTGTTTTTCTCACCTTCCTCCGCATGTCCACGCACAAGGAATCCAAAGTAAGCCCCGGGTCCTGTGACAGGTCACCACCTGATACCCAGTGCCTCTGTGCTGGACTCCCAGGCCCCTGGGAAGGAAGGTTCTGGAAGTATCATGTTTCTTCTTTGTCTCCCCTCTGCCTTTATTCCCACCACTGGGGCAGAAATCTGTGCCACCTCCCTTATCCTCTAACTCACCAGCCCGTCTTTGTTACACCCAGAGGTTTTCATCAATGAATGCCGAGGGCCCTTTGCCAGGTGACGCATGACTGGGCCTTTTCTTGTGCGTCAGAGGGTGAAAACATTGATTCTGATTTTTTCTTTGTAGGTGCCTTTCAAAACCTTGACTGGTTTCCCCACCCCCATTTGGGAAAAATTAAAAAGGCTATCTCTGAACAGTCCAGACATTACAGAAATATTTTTGTTGTTTTTTGGATTGGGGGCCAAACCTAGCGGTGCTCAGGGCTTACCCCTGGTGGAGCTTGGGGGACCGTATGGGATGCTGGAGATTGAACCTGGATCAGCAAGGCAAATACCCTGCATGGTTTGCTGTCTGATCTCTACAGAAATTTTTTTTGTTTTTGTTTTGGGGCCACACCTGTTTGTACTTGGGGCTTACTCCTTACTCTATGCTTGGGGATCATTTAGCCGTGTGCAAGGCAAGCGCCCTGCCTGCTGTACTCTCTCTCCAGCCCCTACATAAATATTCTGTAGAAAGTGAGGCACCTACAAAATTTCCTCTCCCCCTCTCCTAATAATCACGGCTATTTCAAAGAAATCTGTTTTCCTTTCAAAATGTATATATTGGGGCTGGAGAGGCAGTACAATGGGTAGAGCTTTTGCCTTTCATGTCGCTGACCCAGGTTCAGTCCCCACACCCCACACCCCAAGCCCCACCAGGAGTGGTCCCTGAGTACAGAGCCAGGTGTGGCCCCAAAACCAAAATGTGCATGTATTTGGAAACAGAACAAAATAGTGATTTCTCATTTTGTTTCTCAGCATCTTTTTTTTTTTTTTTTCTCTTTTTGGATCACACCTGGTGATGCCTAGGGGTTACTTCTGGCTTTGCACTCAGGAATTACTCCTGGCGGTGCTCAGGGGACCATATGGGATGCTGGGAATCAAACCCGGGTTTGCTGCGTGCAATGCAAACACCCTACCCACTGTGCTATCGCTCCGGCCCCTCAGCATCTTTTCAAGCCCATTTTATACCTTGAACATGTATCTCACTTTCTTGTCTGTTTCTTTACTGCTCTTGAACACATTTCTCCTCTTCCTCTCCTCATATCATCTCTCTAAGTCTCTAGAATCTTATATACCCATCAGCCAGCTTGAACCAAGGTTTTGCCAATCTCCATTTCATTTTTGTCCTGAGGCACTCCCTCCCCAACCCCCACCTCAGGATTCCTTCTTCCTTTTGCCATGCAGGAATCTAATCCAGGGCCTCACCCATATCTATGAAACCACATCCCTGCCCCCTTCTAGAGCATTTTAAAACTATGCCAGACGTTCGGGTCATTTACTTATAAATGTTTTAGAGTGAAACCCCAACCCAAGTGTGCTCTTGCTTCTTTTTATATCAGAATGAAGAGTGGCTATTGCTCCAGGTCAGTTCCCAAGGCCCAAGTGTGTCCTGGGCCACACGTGCAGTACCCTCGTTGAGGGGGTTGAATGCTGTTTGTTGTGAGTTTACTGTGACTCCTCAGGGCCAGTGCTTTCTGGAGGTCTCTGACACCCTGCCTCTCCACTCTTCCTTAGGATCATTTCTTTTCCCCCTCGGCGTTTGGAGAAATCCTCTACAATAACTTCCTGTTTGACATCCCAAAGATCCTGGACCTCTGTGTGCTCTTTGGAAAAGGCAACTCGCCACTCCTCCAGAAGATGATAGGTATGTAGGACACGAGCCTGGGAGCATACACATCCCGAACTGGAGGTTCCAAAAATGAGGGTTCTGAGGAGTACAGGGGGATTATGAACAGTCATAGCTTGAAATGGACTTGAGAGGCTGGGATGGACGCTCAAAAGGCTGGAGCACAGGTTCTGCACGTGAGAGTCATCCGCAGTCCCCCACGCATGACAGGAAACAATGGCCAAGCAACGGGCAAGAATAGCCCCTGAGTGCCTTTGGGTATGGCCCAGAACGCCACCCCCCCAAAAAAAAAAGACAAAACATAGGTCAGGGTTGTGGCTTAGTGGTAGAGCAAATGCCTTGCATGTGTGGCGCCCTGGGTTTGATTCCATACATTGCATGTTCCCCTGTGTATGGTCTGTGAACACCACCAGATACTATAACCCCACCACAAACCTCAACTCTGAAAAAGTGAGTGGATGGCACTGAGAGAAAGGAAGAAACAAACGGGAGCATGTAGCTCCTCGGGGCTCTTGGAGTGTTAGTGTCAAGCCGGGGGTCCCCACGTGGTTTAAAGGCCTGGGGAAGTGTGTCTGCCGATCCCCCAGCAGAGCAGCGGTGGGAGTTCACCCTGATCTGCACACTCTCAAGGGTCCTGCACGCCGTTGAGCGGGGACTCAAAGAGGAAGCCTCTGGGGCGCTGTCCCCATTGCTCTGCACGGCAGGCCTGTGGCAGAGGGCTCCAGGATCTCCATCTCAGGTAAAGAACTGGGGGAGGGGGACTTGCCTGCAAGGTCACAACTCAGCCTGAGTCTCTTACCCAGTGCCCCTCCCTGCTGGAGCAGCCTCAGAGGCCATGATTTGCATGGGTGCTGAGAATTCCTGGGGGTGGAGTTCAGAGAGGACTCCGGCTATGGAAGGCATCTCTGGAGGCAGCCCCCAGAGGCAGCTTTGTGGGGATGCTAAAGAGGCCACAGCACCCCAGAGGCTTCCTCTTTGAGTCCCAGCTAGTGGCAGCAGATCCCAAGAGGGGCTCACCAGGGACTTCTACTGTCAGCTATTCTCATGCCAGAAATGTAGGACACAGTCTTCTAAATGCCTGGTCACAAAGCTGAATTGTCCCTGAAAGTGGTTTCTTGGGCTGGAGAGAGAGTACCGGGGAAGGCACTGCCTGACCTGCGTCCAACCCCAGTTGGCTCAGAAAACGCCGCATAGGGCCCCCCCGAGCACAGCCAGGAGTGATACCTGTGCACAGAGTCAGGAGTAAGGCCCAAGCACCATTGGGTATGCCCATGAACCAGAACAAACGAAAAACAGGGTTTCTTCACTCCTTCCTCTTTCTCCCAACAAGAAAAGGTAATAGATGTTAATTTAGAAAATTTTGGAAGCGTATAAGAGAAAACAGAAAGCAATTAACAAATTCGTGCAGCCAGAGACAATCCCTTGGTAATTATCTCTTTGCAGACTTTATGCATTTTGGAAGAACATTTTGGAGCATTCTCTGTGTGAAATTTCACATCTACTCCTTTCAGTTCAGCAACCTTCAGATCTAATTATTGCCTGATTATCCATTAATTTATTTTATTTTCCCAGGGAAAGACCTTTAATAATTATACTGTAGACAAAGAGGCTGGGGTGACCAAGCAAAGGCAAGCACAGTTAGTCAGACAGTTCTGTTCTAGAAGAACATTCCAGAGGACAGTGCTGGGAGACAGGAAGGGCCAGACCAGGGCGGGCTTCGTGCCACTTTTGTACTTTGGGAACTAATATTAGTTTTTGATGGTTAAAAAAATAGGCATGGGCTAGAGATATAGTACAGGGATTAAAGTGCTTGCCTTAAATGTGGCCAACCCTGTTTCAATCCCTGTACCATATGATCCCCTGAGCACTTCCAGGAGTGATCCCTGAGCACCACTGGGTATGGCCAAAAGCAACAAAAAAATCCAACCTGGGGCCAGAGAACTAGTATAGTGTGTATGGAGTTTGCCTTGTATGTGGCTGGCCTGGGTTCAGTTCCCAACACTCCATATATATAGTTCCCTGAGCACTGCCCGAAGCAATCCCTGAGCACCACTAGGTATGCCCCCAAAACCAAAATAAGTAAATAAAATCATCCCACCCCCAGAAAAGGGTTGGCTTGCCTGATTTACATCATAACTCTATTCTTTGGCTGTACTTTTCTGACCAAGTCACTTACTCTGTGCTTCATCCAAAGGATGGAAAAGAAAAAAAAAGATATTCCTGCTTTTATAGGATCGTTACAGGCATTGACTGTGAAATGGGGTGAAGAGTGCCTGGCATGAGGCAGCCCTGGGGAGTGGGAGCTCTCGCTGTGGTGAGATCACGGCAGCCTCTGCAGCTCAGAGCAGGGCGAGGAGCCAGCTGGTAGCGGGCTAGTCTGGCCGCATTGGGTGGGGGCGTGGAGACCATGGAGGCGGCTGGTGCTTCCAGTGTGGGTATGGACCCAGGAGCCCGGTCACGCTGCTGAAGGGAAAGGCCCTGGGCAGCGTCAGTCAGCGCTTCGTGAAGTCATCTGAAGGGAGACGTTTGAACAGCGCTGGCACAGCTGGAACTTATGCAGCAAAAGGGCCTTCAGAAGATGGTGGGAGTAGGCTGGGAGCAGAGGCAAGGTCCACCTTAGGTCTGCTGGGTGTAAGGGCTGTGTGATGGAGTGGGCGGTGACATCTGGCTCTAGTCCGAGTCAGGCAGTGAGGGAGGGGTAAGGATGCTCTCTGCTGTGGATACCCCTCATCTTTTGGGGTTGCTCGTGTGTGTGTGTGTGTGTGTGTGTGTGTGTGTGTGTGTGTGTGTGTGTGTGTGTGTGTGTGTGTGTGTGTGTGTGTGAGCCATACTTCACTGTGCTCAGGGTTTACTTGTCATTCTGCCAGGGGCCCTGGAGATTGAACGGAGGCTGGCTGCACACAAAGTACTATTATCTCTGGTCCCTGGGTCATTGACTCTAACTTTCATTATCTGAGTGTGTGGGGTGTGTGTGTGTGTAATATACAAAGCTCTCTTTCCAACCTTTGAACTGAAGGCACAGTAAGAGACTGCTCTACTTTCTGTCCCATTACAGTTTTTGAGCAAACCAGATCAGGTATAAGAAGGGAAAAGAAGCAAGCAAGGAGAGCTAGTATTTGGTAGGGCCTTTGCCTTGCTCACGGCCAAACCTGGGTTCAGTCCCTGGCATATGGTCCTTGAATACCTCCAGGAGTGATTCCTGAGTACAGAACCAAGAGTAAATTCTGAGCATTGCTGGGTATGTCCTCCCCCCTCCCCCACCCCAGAAAAAGAAGCGAGCAAGCAAGAGAATTGGCCGATTGTCTTCTGGGCGGAAGCTAGTCCTCACCCTATCCTTTCCCCCTCCTTTCGAACTGGAAGGTTGCTATTTTGAATCAGCAAGTGAAAAAAAAATTTTGAGACATACCCTATGCTAGTCAGGGGCTACTTGCAGATCGGTATTTGGGGACAGAGGGGTGAGGGGTCAATCCTGATATTGTTCAGGGGAACTTGTGGTGTGAGGGATCAAAATCTGGGCCTCCCTCATGCCTGTATGTAGAGCATCTGCTCCGCCTAGTCGCCTATCTGTCTGGCCTTCAGCTGGTAGAATTTTGATTTTTATTTATTTTTTTCTAGTTTGGGGGCCACACCTGGCAATGCTCAGGGTTTACCCCTGGCTCTGTGCATAGAGATCATTCCTGGTGGTGCTCTCTCTGGGACCATGTATGGTACTGGGAATCAAACGGTGTCAGCTGTGTGTAGCGCAAACACCTTCACCCCAGTACAGTCTCTCTCCAGTCCAAGCAGGTAGCATTTTGACAATGGGACATTTTTGCCACCTTCTCTGGGAACTGTATTACCAAAGCAGAACTGCACTGGACCTTGACTTTACTGGGGACTGCACTGGTTTCTGACAGTACCTTCCTTTCATCCGAGATTCCTGAATTATTTTGTCTAGGCAGGGACATTTCAAAGTATTCCATTGGTGCCCTTTACCTTCTTTTTTACGGGGGGCAGGGGCATACCTGGTAGTGCTCAGGGGACCATGCGGTGCCAGGGATCAAACCTGGAGCTCCCACATGCAAAGCGTGTGCAAAGCACCAGCCCTTTTACCATCTCCTTGGCCTAATTATTTAAGACATCAAAAGTCAGATGGTGAGCAGAGATCTCTGGAGGCTCACACAGCGTCCCTGTTACTCCAGCTTCAGTATCCAGAGGGCTGGGAGAGTGTCTTCCGGATGAACAGACAGTCTCCCCCCATGCCAGCGGGTCAAGGTGTTGTGGGGACCTCTCAGTGGCCCTGGGAGTGAGGCAAGAGGACCTGCTCCTGGTAGCTGCCCAGAAGAGGCCACACTTGCCTCATGGTAGACTTCACTGGGGTGTTTGGGAGGGGGTGGCAATCCCAGGCAGAGGGAGGGGGGCTGGGTTTGTTCTGGGAGGTTGGTGACGGTGTGAGGGAGGAATGCAGGGAAGAGGGTGGCTGGAGATGCTGGCAGGGCCACTTGCACATGATTCTGTGTGTCATGGTCAGAAGTTTGTACTTGACCTTGATGGTGCGGGTAGGAAGGCTTTATTTATAAGGAAGAGCCCAGGGGGGCAGAAAGCAGCACCTTACCTGTCAGGATGAGTAGGGGGGCTCAGACGACCAGAGGTGACCTCTTGGTCTGAGGGAGCAGGGCCCGTCTGGAGGTGGGAGGCATCGAGCGAGCCTGGACTGGGGGGATACAGCCCACTGGGCTCGGAGAACTGTGTAGCACCCAGGAACATCATTACAGAAAGCCCCGCCACCTAGTGACTCGCACCATCACCAAATCCATCTGGCCTTAGATCTCTTTTCTTTTCAGATTCTTGGGGACAGGGACAAGGCTGCAGGGATTCACAAAGGAAACCAAGGACAGAAGGGCCTGGGGCCAGAGGGTAGCGAGCATTCAGAACATCCTGACCATCAGCCAGTCCGCGAGGCTGGGATTGTAGTGGGAAGGAGAAGCCAGCCACGGCAGAGTGTTGGCATTTAATGTCATCGTGTCCCCCAGCTGGCTGCGAGGCTCCCTTCCACCCTCCCTTCCTCACCATTTGGGCCGCCGGAACACTTGGTTTCTGTTCCCCTCACCATATGCGCTAACTTACACTCACAGCAGCGCCCTGGGAGGCCAGTAAACACTGAGCGAGGAGCTGTGGGTGATAAGAAAAGCCGTGTCTGTGTGTGTGTGTATGTGTGTGTGTGTGTGTGTGTGTGTGTGAGAGAGAGAGAGAGAGAGAGAGAGAGAGAGAGAGAGAGAGAGAGAGAGAGAGAGAGAATGGCCGTCCTGCCCCAGTACCCTCTCGATCCCCTCACCTTGAGGGAAGACAGAGAATTTCCAGAGCCAGCCCCCAAGTCTCCCGCTTCAACTCAGTGAATTTCCAGAGCGTCTGTCCCCCTACCCCACCCTGCTCTCCCTGCATTGCTGCAGGTGTGGCCTGGCCAGAGCCCAGGGCTTACCGCATGCAGGTTTATGAGATCACATGTCCTGGTCTTCCTGGGTGACTGACTCCCACTGCAGGGCCGGTGCCGTCACACCAGGCACGGTGCCCAGGCGTGATCACTCCGCAGGGACACGAGGGCGAGCTGGTTTGACCAGGGCAGATCTTTCACATAATTCACAAGGCAGGCGTCCGTAAAAGGTTAGATTGTACTGAGAAAGCTCCCTCCCTCACCCTGGGGAAGTTTCTAGGCTGAGCCAAAGCTCTGTGCCAGCAGGGCCCGGGGGTCAGGATTGCCGCAGCGCAGGCAGGCAGGCTTCGGAAAGGGGAGAAAGGGCACACGGGCCGCCCGTCCACCTCCCGTCGCTTCCCAGCTTTTCCTTTCTCTTCTCTCTTCAGGAAACATCTTTGTCCAGCAGCCAAGTTACTACAATGACCTGGATGAAACCCTGCCCACCATCCTTCAGGTACCCGCCTGCTGCTCCTTGGCTTCCTGGAAGAATCCGGAAACATTGATTCCCGAGCCCCCTTCAGGCCACTAGACCCATCTCCAGAGGGTCTAGATACCCACGTTCCTCCAATAGGAGCCCCCTGAGAGACCTGTGTTTCTCTCCTTAATGCTTGAAAGTTTTGTGAAAATGTTTTACCAAAGAGTAATGTTCTGGATACAAGTGCATCAGAAAGCAGAAAGAAGGCCAGAGAGATGAGTACAGGGGTGTGGGTGCAGGTCCTCTGGCTCGTATGTAGCTGACCGTGATCCCCCTCAGCACTGTCAGGATTAATCCCTGAGCTCAGAGCCAGGTATAAGCCCTGAGCACTGCTGAGTATGGCCCAGTACCCACCTGTCATCCCACTACCAGGACATATTCGTGTCCATGGTAAATTTTCACTTGTTTTGTTTTGGGGGCCACACCTAGTGGTGTTCAGAGCTCATTCCTGACTCTGTGCCTAGAGATCACTCTTGGTACCGTGTGGGGGACCATATGTGGTGCCCGGGATTAACCCGTTGTACTATCTCTTCAGTCCTTGTCTGTGGTAAACTTTAGGCCAATTACATGCCGAGTACATTTACCAATAAAGTTTTAACCGGTCAGCTAAAAAACTTAAATGATTTTGCTATAGATACTTAATTCCCCCTCACAGGTGGTTTGCCTTTATTTTAATTATCCATTCCCATTATCCATATACCCCCATCTCCCGGAGACCCCAAAACATGCTCTTTATTGCTGCCTGTGTACCATAACTCTTCATTATCATATACTCACCAAGCTCTATCCACAGGATTTAGGGGGTTGTCATCTTCCTCCTCCTCATAGTCCCATAAAAAGGAGACTCCAGTAACCCCACCTTACAGCCTCCACTGCTGACCCTGCCCTCCAAGAAGGTCATACCCTCCATGAAGGGCATGCCATCTGTGAAGGTCATGGTGCAGCTGCCCCCTGGGAACAGGGGCACCTATTCGCCAAAGGCACTGGGTGATGGTCAGCTCAGCCCTCTGGCTGCAGGACACGGGTTCACACCTCAACTGTGACAGGCCTCCTCTTGTGTCCACAGGTCTTCAGCAATATCCTCCAGCACTGTGGTTTGCACGGGGACGGGGCCAGTGCCACCCCGCAGAAGCTCGAGGAGAGAGGCCGGGTGACCCCCAGCCACATGCCTCTCCTGGTAAGGTCGCCCCCCGGCCCGCCTCTTCCTGTCCCCTCGGGCCCCACAGCCTCCTTCCCTGCTCTTAGTCTGTCCGCCTGACTCCGTAAGCAGCTATTCTCCTCCCACAGGTGCAGGCTTCAATTTATTTATTTTAGCAGGCTTCAATTTATTTATTTTTATTTTTTATTTATTTTTTCCCTCTTTGTTTATGGCCTAGTGGGAAGAACAGGGAACTCAAATTCCAGAGAGGTAAAGTTGTGGGGTTCGGAGCTCTTAATCCGCCACCTCATTCAGCAGGTTTACTCGTATGTTGTTTACATGGGCCAACCCGGTGCTGGGCCTGTGAGCCAGAGCAGACCCAGCCTGTGCTCTCAGGGAACTGGTGCCAGCAGGCAGAAGGAAAGTATTGAAGTCATTGATGCCAGCGTGTACCACTGGTGGCTCACACTCAAATGTGTTTTAATAACACAAATTGTAGTTCCTGCATCAGCTTAAGGAGTGTGCATACATGGCAGGCCAGGTGCCAAATGCTGGTGGTAGTGCAGTAACAAGGCAGTCAGGAGCTGCTTCACTCCTGTTTTCTTACCTGTAAATTGGACATCCTAACATCGGCCCAGCTGACATTTTAGAATTGGCATGAGAAATAGGCAAGTGGCTGGAACAATAGTACAGTGGGCAGGGTGCTTGCCTCGCATGAAGCTGACCTGGGTGTGATCCCTGGCACCTCATATTGTTCCCTGAGCCTAAAGCCCATCAGGAGCCATCCCTGAGTGCACAACCAGGAGTAAGGCCTGAGCACCGCCAGGTGTGACCCAGAGACCAAAAATAAATAATGGGATGGAGTACTAATACAATGGGTAGGGCACTTGCCTTGCATACCATTTACCCAGTTCAATCCCTGCATCCCATAAGGTCCCCCAAGCCCTGCTAGGAATGATCCCTGAGCTCAGAGCCGGGAGTAAGCCCTGAGCACCCCTAGGTGTGGCCCAAAAAAGAAAAAAAGAGAAAAACAGAAATAGGTAAGTGGATGAGAAAGTTCTGTACATTTTCAAAATGTCAGAGCAGCAAGAAAGGTGTGGACTTGATAGATTTGTCTTCACTGGGATGTACATTCTGTTTCCAACTGGGGGCTTGTCTTTAGACTCATGTTGGTTCTCCTTTTGCTGTCAAGAATGGTGCTTCTGGGGCTGGAGCAATAGCACAGCGGATACGGCATTTGCCTTGCATGTGGCTGACCTGGGTTCGATTCCCAGCATCCCATATGGTCCCCCAAGCACCGCTAGGAGCAATTCCTGAGTGCAGAGCCAGGAGTGACCCCTGTACATCGTCGGGTGTGACCCAAAAAGAAAAAACAAAAAGAATGGTGCTTCTGGAGCTAGAAGTACCCCTCAAGGTTATGGCGTGGGTGCCCAGTAGAGCGATGGTAGTGAGCAGGGAGGCGTTAGGGAGGCCCACCAGGCCCAGGAGATGGACGGGGCAGACTTTGCTCTGGCCATGAGGTATCCCCAAAGTTGGCCAGCTTTGTCTCTGAGCTTCTGTAGATGGTACCAGGGAGAATAATGCAGTGTTTCCTTCTGGTGACAGGAATTAAAGGACGTTGTTCTCTACCTTTGTGACACCTGCACTACGCTCTGGGCCTTCCTGGATATCTTCCCGTCGGCCTGCCAGACGTTCCAGAAGCACGACTTCTGTTGCAGGTACAGGGGAAGCTCTGGCTGTCGGGTTCACACACTCATCCAGCAATCATTCATGGGGTGTTGCGAATGTGCCAGGCTATCTTCCAGCCTGGGGGACAGGGCAGTGAAGAAGATAAGGTTCCGGCTGACACCAGAGCCTGTGTTTTAGAGGCATTCCCGTTTGGGGCTAAGGACAGGGGAGCGGGAAAGGGAATAACCAACCGTTGGAACAGGACAGTGTCAGATCATTTCTGTTTTGTTCCCGAGCCTCTCATGGGCAGGCACAGTGAAGCAAGAGAGGAGGGGCAAGAGCCATCGTACAGCAAGTAGGGCGCTTGCCTTATACTTGGCTGACCCAGAATCAATCCCCAGCATCTTATTATGGTCCGCTGATCCCTGGGTGCAGAGCCAGGAGTGAGTTCTGAGAACTACTAAGTGTGGCTCCCCCCAAAAAAACAAAAACAAGAGAAAAAAAAGAGCAGATCTGAGGAATGTAGAATCTAGTCCAAGGGAAATCTAGTGCAAAGAGCCAAGCAGATGTGCTCCCATGCGGGGCCAGCTGTTGTTGCTGTGTGAAGCGTGCTGTGGGAACGCATGGTGGCAGGCACGGTCTCTCAGAATCAGAGGAGGTTTGACGGGAGGTCTGGGAGAATGAGCAAGGACCTCGCAGCCGGAGGAAGGTGACCGAGGCAGAAACGGACATTCCAGGCAGGCCGAGTGGAAGTATGTCAGCCCAGCGTGTGTTCTGGGAGAACGAGTCCAGGACAGCAGGGAACAGAGCCCAGAGGGGTCAGCAGAAGTCAAACGGGGAGGTGTTGGCAGGAGACGGGCCTTTGTTCTGTCGGCAGTAGGGAGCCACCGGGAGCTTTCATGGAAAGGAGTCTTGGGAACATGTCTCTGGGGTGAAGAAAGATGGAGGAGGATAGGGGGCTGTTGGGAGTCGCTCTGTCCCCTGAGCACCAAGGACTTGTGGCCTTTTGTGCAATAAGACTGAGGGGGCGAGGGGGTGGCTGCTCATCGCTTGTTCTCAGTGTCTTCTGGCTGCATTTCTTATCAGGTGTCTCTCCCTGCCCTTTGAAGGACCTTCTGGGAGTCTCCCAGTTGCGTCTCCCCCAGCATTCTGTCTGTTTGGTCTTTTTCTTGCCCATCCAACAAGACATTTATCTAGCACTGATGTGTGCCAGAGATGACAGCTGGTGCTCTGACCGCAGCCTCTGGTCTTCAGCTCTTGAAATCAGAGATGAGGACTCATCACCTTTCTGGAGAATGTTAGAATAAGGCGCCCAGAAGGAAGGGCTTGTTTGGGAATGGTATCTTGGCTGGGGAGATAGCTCAAAGAACATGAGCTCTTGCTTTGCATGCTGAAAGGTCCAGGCTTGATCCCCAGCACCACATGCAGCCCCCCTCAGGAGTAGCCCCTGAATACTCCTGGATGTGACCCCAAAACAACCGCAACAGAGCACTACAAAGAAAATTAAAATCACAAGAGCTCATGTCAGACTTAGCCTTTTGTTCCTATGTAGAGGAAAGTCTCTTTTCTTTCACTACTTCTGCTCTTCATACATAACCACTGTTTTAAATTTTTTTGTGGATGATCACAGAGATACGCATGTACATTTATAAGCAGATATGTACTTTATATTGCCTGCACCCACTTTAAAATTTAATGCTGCTATATCATGAATACTACTGGTACTGTTTACTGTTTTCCCCTTTCTTTTCTTTTCCCAATACTGGGGATAGAATCCAGGTCTCATGCATGCAAGGCACGCGCTTTCCCTCAGAGCACATACCTGGTTGCATACATTTCTGGCTGCATTTGATTTTTAAATTATTGAATGCATATCACATCATAAAGCACCCTCATTCTTTGCTCAATTCCATTCTGTGGGATCCCAGTCTCTGTAGCCATGGTTTTTTGTGTTATTTTTTGTTTTTGTTTGGTTTTGGGTCACACACAGCCATATTCAGAGGTTACTCCTGGCTCTTCACTCAAGAATTACTCCTGGTGGGGCCGGAGCAATAGCACAGCAGGTAGGGCGTTTGCCTTGCACGCGGCCGACCCGGGTTCGATCCCCGGCATCCCATATGGTCCCCCAAGCATCGCCAGGAGTAATTCCTGAGTGCAAAGCCAGGAGTAACCCCTGAGCATCGCTGGGTGTGACCCAAAAAGCAAAAAAAAAAAAAAAAAAGAATTACTCCTGGTGATACTCAGGGGACCATATAGGATGCTGGGGATTGAACTCGGGGGGACCACATGCAAGGCAAATGCCCTACCCACTGTACTATCACTCTGGCTCCAGGCCCCATAGTTAGATGGTTAGTTTTTTTCCAGTTCACTATTGCCCACCCCCCACACCCCCCAAAAAAAGGCTGTAAAATGACCAGAGCAGTAGTAAAGAGAGAATAGCACTTGCCTTGTATGCAACCAATCTGGGTTCACTCCCCAGAAACCACATATGGCCTCCTGAGCCCTGAGCATCACTGGGTGTGGCCCAACACCCCTCCACAACACCCCCCCCTCAAAAACAAAAAGGCTATAAAGGATCAAAGCATGTGTTTTGTTTGTGAGAAACCCCAGTTCCATCTCTGGCACCGAGTATCCCACCCCCAACACTACCAGGCTGGCACTGGTGGCCCCCAACTCAGCTCGACCCCAGCAGCATCATGTTTTCAGGACCTGGGCATTGAACCATCTTGCTTGATTGGCTGAAGTCCCTTGAACATTGCCTGGGAGACACCCCTGCCCACACCTCCAAACGCTAAAAAGTGTCACTTTGCTGGGCCCTCAAGGTAACTCTGAAGGCTGAAGCACATTCTTTGCACACAGAGTTGGTCTCAGCCCCTGCCTCCAGCACATCTGGGAGGGATAGCCGAGCATTGCTCCAGGCTCAGCCCTGGAGCACCACTGAGTGTGCTCAAAAGCAGACTTAACGACGAGCCCATGTTATTCTGCACCTTTGCATTGTCTGAGGGATACATTCCTAGAAGTCGAATCTCAGGAACAGATGGTTTATGCATCTTTAATATCCATGACTCTCCCCAAATCGCCCACCCTTCCCGTTTCCCTTCCCACTTCATCTCGGCAACACCTGCCTTTGTCTGAGCCAAACTGCCCTCACTCGTATTCCACCGGGCACCATACCAGGGGCCTCGGAAGACCTCTTTTGCCCTGGTTCCCCTCCACTGCCTCAGCACTCTCCTCGCTAGAAGCATCCCGGTTGCCGGCAGCCGGCCAGTAGACAGAGCAGTGTTTCCAGACTCAGCGCTGCCGCCAAGGGGGCTGCTGCGAATTCAGCAGCATCCTCGTGGTGCCTTGGTGGCGTAGGCAAACTCAGGATGCACAGAAGAAGGATCACACGCCTCGTAAGGCTTCAGGGACCGCTGTCCTGGCCGCGTGAGCAGGAGTGGAGAGTGCAGGGGTGGAGAGTTGGAGCTGGGGCTAGGCCAGGGGTGGGCAGGTTGCTGAGATGAGACACAGGCCGGGCCCAGGCCCGGTGGTGGCTGTCCCAGAGAGAGGAGTGCAAGTTTGATGGTGTAGAAGGGAGGCAGCTGCTGGTTGGTTTTCATCACGGAGGGCCCTTGATTGTATCTCTCGAGACCTCAGTCCTGGGTATCTCTCCATTGCTCAGCCAGCCTGCCTGAGCCTTGGTTTTCCGCCTGAATGGGAGAACCAGCTTGACATCTCCTCCCCTGAGGCTCTTCCTGGGACCAGACTGGGGTGGGGGAGTGTTGTGGGGAGGGGGGTCGGGCTAGGGTGGGCTGGAGATGGGCGGGGCTGGTCCCAGGAGAAGGCTGAGGTGACTGTGTGGTTGGCCAGTCGAGCGCATGCCTTTCCTCCTGAGATTCCCAGCGCTGCAGAAAGGAAAGAACATGGGCCTGCCCGCTCCCTTGGGTTTGCCGTGGGTTCTCGTTTCTTAATGAAGCGTGCTGTGTGTGAGCTAACCCCGCCTCTCACCGTGTGCCTCCTCAGACTGGCTTCCTTTTATGAAATAGCGATTCCCGAACTGGAGTCTGCCATTAAGAAGAGGAGGCTCGAAGACCCCAAGTGAGAAGGGGGACAAAATGGGAAGAATGTTACGGTTGGTCCGTGGGCGAGAGGGAGAGAGAGAGAGACCCGAGCACCAGCCGGGCCCTCCCGGCCCATCTTTATTTCAGGCCTCTCAGGGCGGGGGCCATGAACCGGGCAGCATCCAGCTCCCACTTCCTTCCTTGGTGACCCAAATGTCTAAACTGTTCACCCTCATCTGCTTCAACTCTGGCCACCCAGCCCGCTGTCTCCTGTTAGTCCACCGTTTAAACCGAGGGAGCTCCGGCCCCAGCGCGGCAGCTTCTTGCCAGCTGTACGCAGCAGTGAGCTGCGAGTAGTTCTCAGCCCTATGGTGTATGTGTGTGTGTGTGTGTGTGTGTGTGTGTGTCTGTGTGTGTGTGTCTGTGTGTGTCTGTGTGTCTGTGTGTGTCTGTGTGTGTGTCTGTGTGTCTGTGTATCTGTGTGTGTCTGTGTCTGTGTGTGTCTGTGTGTGTCTGTGTGTGTCTGTGTGTGTCTGTGTGTCTGTGTGTGTATCTGTGTGTGTGTCTGTGTCAGTGTGTGTCTGTGTGTGTCTGTGTGTGTGTGTCTGTGTGTCTGTGTCAGTGTGTGTCTGTGTCAGTGTGTGTCTGTGTGTGTCAGTGTGTGTCAGTGTGTGTGTGTCTGTGTGTGTCAGTGTGTGTGTGTGTCTGTGTGTATATGTGTGTATGTGTGTGTGTTTGGGGATAGAGGGCCCAGCAGCTCCCCTCTCCAATGTCTTGTGTGTGTGTGTGTGTGTGTGTGTTTGGGGGTAGAGGGCCCAGCAACCCCCCTTCCAATGTCTTTTTGGCTCCCTAATCTTTACTTCCCCTCCACCTTCTAAGGCTGCTCGCTGACTTGTGGCAGAGGCTCTCCCATTCCAGGAAGAAGTTACTGGAGATTTTCCACATCCTCATGAACCAGATCTGCCTTCTTCCGGTTCTTGAAAGCAGGTGCGCCCTGGGGAGCCATCGCCCCAGCTCCTCGGGGAGGCTTCCCTCGCTGCCTTCACCCCCTCCCCTGCTGGGCAGAGGTGGGGGCGGTAAACAGACTCCCTCTTTCTTGCCGCTGGCCCGAGGCCACACAGAGGGCCGGGCCAGCGTGGACGGGGGGCTGCAGGTCACGGGCAGTGAGTGAGCCGCGTCGCCCCCGTCCCCTTGCAGCTGTGACACTATTCAGAGCTTTATCGAAGAGTTCCTGCAGATCTTCTCCTCCTTGCTGCAGGAGAAGAGGTGAGTGTGGCTGAGCTGGGGGCTGCGGGGGAGAAGCCCAGGGGCTCCCCAAGGATCCCCGAGAGCCCATCTTTTGCTCACCGTGAGTTCAGAGTCGGGGATCCGTGGGTGGGCAGCAGAGACAAGCGTGGCCCCCTCACAGCTGACCACTGGTCCCCCTGGGCCCAGTTCTGTCCCACTTACACTTTCTCCACCCGGCAGGTTCCTCCGTGACTATGACGGGCTTTTCCCTGTGGCTGACGACATCAGCTTGCTCCAGCAGGCCTCGTCACTCTTGTATCCTTTGACCACGGCCCTGGGATGGGGTCCAGCCTGACAGGTCGGAGGTGGGAGGGTGGGTCCCAGAGGAATTACGCAGGGGGTGGTAACAGCCAGCTTTCCCAGGAGGCCCACCCGGGGCCCAGCCCCTGTGCCTTAGCATGGGATACAGTTCTGCTTTCTCTGGGTGCTCACTGAGGGTCTAGGCCAGTGGCCAGGAGGACCCTGCCCTGCCCCCATGCAGCTCGCTGCAGGGCGGGAGATAGACAGGTCCGTCAGCCTCCTGGGGGTTGCAGGGAGAAAGGAAGAAGGCAGCGGAGGCACCTAAGACAGCAGAGCCTGGGCTGGGGGTGTCCAAGGAAGTGCCGGGTGAGCAGAGCATAGCAGAGGGACTGGCCGGCCCATGCTGAGTATTGCCCAGAGAGGGGGCCAGAGCTGGTCCATCTTGGGCCCCCAGTGTGGCATGTAGATCATGGGTGGGGCCTCTGAGGGGTGCGTAGGAGATAGCAGGGCATTTGCATGTTCCTGTCCGAGGGACCCTCATGGAGAAGTCTGGGATCCGCCCTGCAAGCCCTGGTGTGGAGGTGGTGAGGTCAGTTCACCCTTTGGGGCAGGCCCTTCTGGCCCGGAGAAGCGAACTGCCCTGGGACCTTCTGGTACATGCCGAAGGTGCTTGCATTCAGCCCCGGTGGGCAGTGAGCCTCTAGATTGGAAATGGAGGAAGGGCAGCCCCGGAGGTCTGCTTGGCAGCCCCTGAGGACCTTTGTCATGACTCAGTTGCTCAGTCCCCTTTGCAGAAAGCCCTCAGTGGGTCGGACAGGAGACCCAGTGCTGAGCCCCCACCGGAGCCTCTTCCCAGTGGTCTGTGCAGAGGAGGAGCCTTCCACACCCACGGCTCAGCTCCAGTCCCCGTCTCTACCCAGAGCTTCTTTACAGGATTTCCAGGCCAGCGCAACTGTGGTCTGCCACGGGGCCCCGCCACCACTGGGTACAACCCACGGATTCCCTGGCACAAGCCCGTGTCAGGTGCTGGGAGGGAGGGAGAACTCGCTCCCCCAACACAAAGGCAGGGGACCTGGGTGCCTGCAAGCATGCCTTAACACAGTGTCCTAGGGACGAGACACGGGCTGCCTACATCCTGCAGGCGGTCGAGAGTGCGTGGGAAGGAGTGGACCGCCGGAAAGCCACCGATACTAAAGGGCCCCCAAGGACCGAGGAGCCAAACGGGGCTGAGGTGGCTCCTGAGCCCATGAGTGGGTCATTGTCACAGGCTGGGAAGTCAGAGGAAGAGGAGGTGCGTGTCTGCTTGTCCCAAACTGTGTCCCTCCTGGCCAGGTGGGGACAGTGACAGTGGGCGGCCCCCCTTTCAGGATGAGTCTCTCTTTTTTTTTTTTTTTTTTTGCTTTTTGGGTCACACCCAGCGTTGCACAGGGGTTACTCCTGACTCCTGCACTCAGGAATTACTCCTGGCAGTGCTCAGGGGACCATATGGGACGCTGGGAATCAAACTCGGGTCAGCCGCGTGCAAGGCAAATGCCCTACCCGCTGTGCTATCGCTCCAGCCCCAAGGTCTCTTTTTGAATTGACAGGTTTGGGGGCTACACACAGTGCTGTGTGCAGAATCCCAGCTTCCCTCTGAAAAGTGAAGCAGTCATCCTGTTTGTTTGGAGTTTTTATTTGGGGGCTACATCCTGGCAGTGCTCAGGGGACCATGTGGTGCTGGAGACTGAATCTGGGGCCTGCCACATGCAGAGCACGTGCAAGCCCATTGAGCTTTCTCCCAGCCTGCCTTGGTGATGCTTTGTGTCCTTTTTTTTTTTTTTTGGTCTCTTTGGGTCATACCTGGTGATGCTCAGGGGTTACTCCTGGCTCTATACTCAAGAGTTACTCCTGGAGGTGCTCAGAGGACCATATGGGATGCAGGGGATCAAACTTGGGTTGGCCACATATTAGGCAAACACCCTACCCACTGTACTGTGGCTCCAGGCCCCCAGTGATGCTTTTCAGACATGAATGCGCCTTTGGCCCTGACCTCCGCGCAGGTAGCACTGGAGCTGCTTTGCTTGGGCTGGGATGATGCCTTGGCAACCTGGAACCCTCCCCGGAGCCTGGGCAAGTCAGGAAACCTCCGCTCTGGTATTTTCTGCCCAGGCTTGTGCAGACGTCACCAGGTAGCTGCACTGCAGCTGTGCTGACAGGCCCCGGGGCCCAGGACTCTGCCCTGTGAATCAAGATGCCATCTCTGGAATGGGCAGCTCAGGGGGCTCATACCACCATCACCTGGGCGACCTTCAGCGTGTCAGTCACATGCACGTCCTCATCTGGTGATGGGGCCTGGGAGCCCAGCACTGCCGTGGGCCATGCACAGATCCCAGTCGCCCGGGGTCCCACTGGAAAATTCTGCTCCCCCTCCCGACTGTCCCTGGCCAGGAGAGTGACAGCCACCTCCCTCCGCCTCTTCCCTCCCTCCCCCCTGTTTGACTGTTGCTTCTGAGTCATGGCGAGGTGGTTTTACTTTTTTTGTTGTTGTTATCATTGTTTGGATTTGTGAATTTCCTTAAAGGAAAAGCCTAACCAAACAGAAAATGAAGCCGTTATCAGCTCTCTGTAAGCCAAATCCTCTTTATGAAAAAGAATATAATTGAAGGTGCCCAGGGAGATGGCCCGGCAGTGGAGCGCATGTCTTGAGGAAAAAAAAAAAAAGATTATATAAAGCTCAAGGGGAGCATTCCCACTCCGTCTGGATCTGCTGGGTGCTGTCTCCCTCCTCCAACCAGTTAGAACTGGACAAGGGCCCGAGGCACTGGTTTATGGGGTGACTGGGCAGTGCCCGGCGCCAGCACTTGTGTGTTATCACTTTGAGCCACTGGAAACAGTCCCCACGAGATGGGTGTAGTGGGCCCTTTTTATTACAGAGGAAACTGAGGTTCAGAGAGGGGAAGTGCCCTGCCCAAAGGCACACAGCCAGGTGGAGCTCCGCCGGTTAGTCATCGAGGGCCCTCCCGATATTTTTTACAGGGGAGGAAAAGGAGGCGCGGACAAACTTGAGTCATTCTGTCAAGGTCCCATGTAAGGACTTGGGCCAAGGTCCCAAGTCAGGGCGGGGCCGAGACCCAAACCAGGTCCTGGACTCTGTTTCCAGTGCTCTGGCTGGGACCCTGCCTGCCCTGCCTCACTCTGGTTCTCCCACAGTGCCTGGGGGCTGCGGCAGCCCCCGTCCCCTCCGTGAGCGGGGTGGAGCTGGACTCACTCATCTCCCAAGTGAAGGACCTGCTGCCGGACCTGGGCGAGGGCTTCATCCTGGCCTGCCTGGAGCACTACAGCTACGACCCGGAGCAGGTGATCAACAACATCCTGGAGGAGCGGCTGGCCCCCGTCCTCAGCCAGCTGGACCGCAGCCAGGACAGGTGGGAGGAGGCGGACGGCACCAGCCTGCCGCGGGCCCCCGCTTCCCACTCTCCCTCTGGGTGCCCCACGACTCGGCTCGCTGGCCCTCCTCCCACACCGAGCTTCCCGGCCCTTGACAGAGGCGCATCACCGCGTTCTCGCCTGCCCCCTGCAGGGCAGTGAGGGGCCCCGCTGGACATGCTGCGGCAGCTCCCAGGAAAGGTCACTCAGAGACACAAGGGGAGATGACAAAGGGCTTTCCGAGCCGCACAGTGCTGCAGAGTCATTGCCACCCTCCCTGGACAGCCCCAAGGGCACACGCCAGAGCTTCTCCCTGCCTCCCACCTTCCCGAGTGGGCTGCCCTCAGACATGGCTGCGGGAAGGGGGGGGCGTCCTCCCAGGAACAGATGCAATTTATTGAAAACTGAACAGTTTGCTCTGTGCTTTTGGACAAGGGCCTTGGTTCCTTGGTGCCCAGTTTTCAGGTGAGACTACTGAGGCACCAAGAAGGTTGAGTGAGCTAGGCCTGCCCAGCCCGCAGTGCTCTTGTGAGCCTTAAGTAAGAGTTGAGGGTGGGGCGGGGGGAGAAGTTTGGGGGGAAAGTAGAACCATAGTATAGCAGATATGCTGCTTGCCTGGCACACGGGTGACCCAGGTTTGATCCCCAGCACCCCTTATGGTCTTCTGAACCTGCCAGACACCGTCCCACAGCCAGATGTCGCCCAAAAAAGCAAATGCAGGGGCCAGAGCGATAGCACAGTGGGTAGGGCGTTTGCCTTGCATGCGGCCGACCCGGGTTCGATCCCCGGCATCCCATATGGTCCCCCAAGCACCGCCAGGAGTAATTCCTGAGTGCAAAGCCAGGAGTAACCCCTGAGCATCGCTGGGTATGACCCAAAAAGAAAAAAAAAAAAAGCAAATGCAGGAGCCCTGAAGAAGCAGAGAGAACCCTTGAGCCTGACACATGTGCCTGGGGCACTTGCAGGTGTGACTGCATGCCCAGACAGAGGCCAGCGAACACTGTGCTGTAGATTGTGACCCAGGTGTAGCTGCCGCCCACCTGGGAGTGGAGACTCTCTGATGGGGGACTAGGACACGGGTGGGTGTCCGCTGCCGTGACCCCCGCCTCCTGACTGCCCTGCCATCTTCCAGACAGGTGACGCCGGACCCCACGCCCCTGCTGACATCCCGCCACAACGTCTTCCAGAACGATGAGTTTGACGTGTTCAGCCGGGACTCGGTGGACCTGAGCCGTGTGCACAAGGGCAGGAGGTGAGTCAGTGGCCGTGGGGCCCCAGCCAGTGTGGTGTGGAAGCCAAGGAAGCTCAGGACCCCCATCTTTGCAGGACTGGCATGAGTTTCAGTTCAGGATGCTCCTGGCACCCCGCAGGCCAGCAGGACCAAGACCACCCCCTTTTCTCTTCTGTCTTTTGATGGGTTGGCCCTTGAATCTCTGGATGGTGAAGCCCGGTGGTACTTCCCAGAGCTTTCCCAGAATGAGCCAGCAAGAGCCAGAGCCCTAGTACAGCAGCTCGGGCACTTGCCTTGCACACAGTGGACCTGGGTTCAATCCCCGGCTTCCCATAAGGTCCCCCAGGCTCCCCAGGAGTGATCTCTGCACAGAGCCAGGAGTGAGCCCTGAGCACTGCCGGGTATAGCCTAAAAATCAACAGAGTGAGCCTGTGAGCGACTGGTATTGAGTGAGCTTTTCAAAGGGTGAAAAGCATTTTTTTAGTTTCTGCCCTTCTCAACTTTTTTTTTTTTAATATCATTGAAAAAAAGAATTCCTTCCTAATTTATGCATTCACTCAACCAGTCTTTGCTGGGTGCTGAGTGCAGTATAAGCACATTATTCTTCCAATGCCGGGATATTCGTGGGGACTCACTCGCCCTCCCTGTGCGGAGTCTGCACCGAGCGATTTCTGGAGGACTTGGAGGTGTGAAATTACGAATCTAACAGGCGCCTCGAAGGAGGCAGCGTGCCGGCTTCCACACCTGCGGCTGAGCCTCCAGTGCAGGAGCCCTACACAAGTATGGAAAGTTGGGGAGAAGTCCATTTGGCGAGGGAGTGCGGGGGGAGGCCTTCCCAGCCAAGTGAGCGACTGGAGCAGGGGCCCCGAGAACATGGGCAGCACGATGGGCGACCTGGAGCGGACGACCCTTTTCCATTCTGTAAGGAGCTCTTGGCTCTGGAAGATCCCTTTGGCTTCCTCCGGGAGGCACCCAGAGCCAGCCACCGTGGTGTGATGAGTGGCAGGGGAGAGAATGACAAAACTCTCCACCTCCCACACTGTGCCAGTCGCCCGAAGCCTCCCTTAGTGCCCTTGGCTGGTGCATGGCATCCAGAAATGTGGGAACTGCTAGCGAGGTGAGGTTCACACAGGGGACGGCCACTGCCCAGCGCTGAGAGGAGCCCCCGAGGGCCAAGGCACCCCTGCAGCTTCCCCTCCCCCAGGGTGCACCCCAGGCTGGGCACCTGGCTGGCCCAGGGCTTGGGGTGCAGGCCCAGGGCAGCCCCAAAGCCATCTGGCTGGCTGAACAGGAAGCCATTGCAAAGTGCTTAGTCACCCCCATTGCAACATCCCCGGATCGCAGTCAGGCTGGAGACGTTACCCCGCTTCCCGGGCCGCGCTCCCAGGCCAGACTGGCCCTTGGTACCTACCCCCTGACTAGGGAGCGGGCAGGCGAGGAGGACTGTGTCCTTGATGATAGGGCCCGCAGAGCCTGGGTGGCAGCTGTTTACGATCTCATTACGCCGGGGAGCCGCGGGGCTGGGCCTGCAGAAAGGCAAAGCCTCTGTTCATGCATTCATTATTTATTTATTCATCCAGCAAATATTTATTAAGCGATTTACTAGCGCCGCCAGATCCTACGTGAGACACAGGGAGGCAAGATGAGCAGGGCACCTGGGCCTCTCCTTCAAGTGGGACAGAGACCGTGGGAAAGACTCACAGCATTAACAGAGCAGTGACAGAGGGGGCGAGGTGCTGCGAGGGGGCCGCCAGGGCCACCTGTGTGGGTTGACCTGTGGCCATGCCATCCTGGAGGCAGATGGGCTGTCTTCGAGCACTGGTTCCTTTAAGGCCGCTGGATGGCTGCCACTCTGTCACTGGTGACCCCCAGAAATGGCAGTGCTAAGAGGGCCACTGGCCCTTTCCTCTTCTCCTGGGAGAGGCCAGGAGACTTCCCAGAAGGCTCCAGACTGCGCGTACAGGTCGTGGGGGTACAGGGTCCCAGGGCTAAGACCCAGGGCTCTGGAACAAGGGGAGGATGTGAGCAAAATGAGAGTCTGTTAGCGAAGTGGGTAAGGTGAGGGCGTGGGTGGCAGACCCCAGGCATGCGTGCTGCTGGAGGCACCAGAGCCCAGCACGGGGCGATGTGTCCAAGGATGGGTCCCAGAGCTGCCTTGGGCTGAGCAGAGACAGTGAGTGTCCTTCCCCTGAAAGGTCCTGTGGCACACACCGCCCGGGCACTGCACCTCCAGGCAGTCCCAGAGCACGGGCCTGCTGAGACCCATGGGGGAAGGACAGGGATCCACCCCGCTGAGCCAGC
Source organism: Sorex araneus (assembly GCF_027595985.1). Taxonomy (NCBI): domain Eukaryota; kingdom Metazoa; phylum Chordata; class Mammalia; order Eulipotyphla; family Soricidae; genus Sorex; species Sorex araneus. Next base: position 17,379,773 of record NC_073310.1, on the reverse strand, counting down.
CGGCCAGCTCCGCTTCTGCCCTCCCCCGCCCCGGCTTAGGACACCCTCACGTCCATCCTGGAGGGCAGAACACTGCAAGGGCCTGATGCTCAGGAAGTGGCTGTACAGCCTCGAGTCGGGAGGCCTGTGCTCTGGCGCTGGCCCTGCCCAGCTGGGAGGGGCCTGGCAGCCGGGATCCCCCCATTCCATACCCGGGAAAGGAGACTTCGGTGGCTTCTGCAGGCCCCGTGGAAGCTCAGAGGCTCGAAGGCCAGGTCAGAGGACACGAGGAGGAGAAAGGGGACTGGCCTGCAGGGGAGCCCTCCTGTTCCCATGCTTGCTGCCCTTCTGTGGGGCTGAGGACTGCCTGTCCACAGCCCACTGACCTGCCCAGACCTGACTGAACTCGGGGCTCTCGGGCGCACCTGTTTCCCCATCATTTCGCCCCAGTTTTCTCTTCCTTCCTGACTCTAACCGGCACCAGGGAACCCACTCCCTCTCCTTGAACAGGTGCCTGGCATTCCAAGCTCAGTGTCCCCAGCTCAGGTAGGCAGCTTGCCAGGCTTTCCTGACCGGCCCTGCCAGTGAGCCACGAACCAGGAGCCGCCACGCTTGAAAGAACTGCCCCCTTGAGGCCAAAGAGAGAACCCGGATAAGGCACTTGCCTGGCAGTCCTGGCACCACATGTGGTCCCCCAGCAGCATCGCTTCTCCTGTGCTCCCAGGCTCGCCTGCTCTCCTGAGGGCTGCTGAGGCCTGGCTGTCACACCCACTGAACGGTGGAATTCCACCAGGGGACATCCACATCTTGCCCTTCTGAGTCTTCCCCACCTCAGCCCAAGCTCCCTGGCTGGCACATAGTGAGCCCTTCATAGAAACGCCGGAGGAAGGGGGCCAGAGTGATAGCACAGCGGGTAGAGCGTCTGCCTTACATGCAGTCAACCCAGGTTTAAAATCCTGGGCATCCCATATGGTCCCCTGAGCACTGCAGGAGTAATTCCTGAGTGCAGAGTCAGGAGTAACCCCGAAGCATCACTGGTGTGATCAAAAAAGGAAAAAAAAAAAAAAAGGTAGGAAGCCAAAGCTAACCCATCCCCCTGGCGTCTCCAGGCAGACACCCCGACAAACAGTGCCAGCCCCTCCCTGTGCCAAAAACCAGTAGATAGGTTTTGTGAAAGCTGTGCAGAGCTTTGTGGTTGTTTGCTGGGGTTTTTGTTGTTTTTGGTTTTTTTGTTTGTTTTGTGTTTTTCTCCTTTTTCTCTCCTGCCGTAGATACATTCCAGACACTCAATTTCACAGCTAGGCTGGATTTTTTTTTTTTTTTTTTTTTTTGCCTGACCATCTCCTATTGATTTTTCCCTGCAGGACTCAAAACTCTGTTCCTCGGGCCTGTTTGTGTGCCTGACAAGCCAGGTTTTGCTTTGGGTCTGCAAAGCCCCAAGTCGGGCCGAGATCCCACAGCCACAGTGCTGCCCTCACCAGAGTCCTCTGGCCACCTCCCCCGTGCCTCCACAGCATCCCAGTTTCCTTGCCTGTAGCATGGCAGGACTTGAACTCGCAGGCCTGACCTACAAGGTGGCAGACCAGGAGTAAAGGAGAGGCCAGGACCCTCCTCGCCCCTCAAGCCCGGTGCTGCTCAGGGGCCTTTCCCAGAGCCACCCCCGCACTGCCAGGTGAGGGGTTGATCCTGGGACGCCCCGTGTGAAGTATGTGTTCCGGCCCTTTGAACGACCTCTTTTTTTTTTTTTTCCACTTTACTTGCACTCCGTGGTTTACCAAGTTGTTCATAATGATTTGTCACAGGCATTTAATATTCCAACACCAATCCCACCACCACTGTCACCTTCCTTCCACCATTGTCCCCATTCTCCCAGCCACCCCGCAAGCCTGCCCCTATAGTAGGCCCACAATAATTTATCTTATATTGCTTGTTACAACTAAATGGCTAATGGAATGTCAAAAAATACTTCAGCAAAAGAAAATTTGTGAAAATTGTCTTATTTCATCCTGGGGACATTGAGTCCTTGCCTGAGGGTGTACTGAGCTGCTGTTGCTAGTGGAGCCTTCTGTGTTAGTGTTTTGTCAGTTGCGCTTACTTAGCTTCCACGTCACATTCCCATCCAAGCTGGTGTGCTCCAAGGGGGGTGTTAGTATTGTAGAGTTCCGAGGTGTCGCACAGCTGCAAATGTGGCCACATGATCCAGAGTATTTAACAGCGAGCTTACACGGTGGCAGTGGTGGAACATGGGTGTGGCACGGCTACGGGGGCTTCTGGAAGTACAGGGTAGGGAGGTTGTGGGGAGGTCACCCATCCCAACTCTGAGAAGGCCCAGAGTTCTCAGTCCCTCCTCCCCCAAAAAAATGGTGTACCTGAAATTTTTGGCAGTTTGTCATCTCTGTGGAGCTCAGATGGGGTGGGAGAGGGGGACATTTGAGTCCAGCCAGAGACGTGGCAGCAACTATTGGGGTGTAATTGCGGCTGCCAGGGTTCAGCAGGATGGACTTGGCTTATGCCCTTCCCAAGGCCACCCCGGAGTTCTCAGCTGGGGACTGGTGTGTTCAAGAAATTTCTGCTGCTAGCTGTTCTCTTACAAGATTCAATCATGGTTCTGTGAAGCCGCGCCGATAGATGAGCTTTCATGGCAGCGGTTATGGGATGTCCTGGTTCTCTTTCTTTTTTTTTTTTTAATTGAACCATGAGATACAGTTACAAAGCTTTCATGTTTGAGTTCCAGTCTTACAATGATCGAACACCTATCCCTCCACCAGTGCACATTTTCTACCACCAATGTCCCCAGTATCCCCCCTTTCACCCCTCCCCCTGCCTCTATGGCAGACAATTTTCCCCATACTCTCTCTCTCTCCTTTTCTGGTTCCCTTTCTTAAATGTTTATTTAGCTTTTTTGGGGGGGGGGGGCGGAGGGAAAGGGAGGTTGTTTTGGGCCCATACCTAGCAGTGCTCAGGAGCTACTTCCAGCTTCATGCTCAGGTCTTGCTCCCACTGGTGTTTGGGGGACAAGTGGTGCTGGAGGTCACAGCTGGGTCAGCCGCATGCAGAGCATGTGCTTAACCCCTGTGCCATCACTCCAGCCCCTTAGGTGCTAGTTTTAAAAAGATTTAAGTAACCTCTGACCACTCCGTGTTCACTCGGCTGACCAGCTTCCTCTCTGCATTCACGTGCAGGGCTGTCTGGCTGGCTTTCTGCTTTTTTGCACAGATGGGATCGTGCCGCGCGCGCCTTCCCAGTAGCTTGCTTTCCCCCTCCCCTTGGGAATAAGTCTCAGACTTCTTTCTCTGTCAGCGCAAATAGATTAATGTCTTTCTTGAGAACTGCCACCGTGTTCTGTCATACAGATGTAGCACGGCTCATTTGGCCGTCTCATTTGTAAGAAACCTGACATCACAAATTGCTTCCCATTTCTCCCCGAGATAAGCAATGCAGAAAAGAAATCCCCTGCCGGGGCCCAGGGCTCGGCAGCAGCGAGCCTTGTCTGTGTGCAGCCCTGGGCTCGCTACACAGCACTGCCAAATAAAAACAGGATTTGCAGGCGGGGGGTCTGGGCTTGATCCCCAGCCCCACTCGGTCTCCCCAGCACCCCTGGGATGGATCCCTGAACAACGTTCAGGTGTAGTCCAAGCCCCACCCCCCTCCAAAAAAAAAAATCCTTGAGGGCACCTCCTGTGCCCTTAACCAGAGTTTCTGCTGGGCAGACACCTCAAAGGGAATTTTCTGGAGCAGAGAGTGAGCTCAGTAGGCGGAGTGATGCTGAGCCAAGGTTCAGTCCCTGGCATGTCCTCGTACCCTGAACAGTACTGGGAGCGATCCCCAAGTACAGAACCAGGAATAGCTCCCCCAAGTGCTGCCTGGTGTGACTCCCCAAATAAAAACAAAAATTTCCTGGCTCAAATATACACACTTTTGGGGTCAGAGGGCAGGATTTGAGTCTAGGGTCTCACACGTGCAAGGGAGCTTCTCTACCACTGAGCTACATCCCTGCTTTTGCCACTTTTCCTGGGGTTGGGGGGTTCCCAATCAGTGCTGAGGGGTGCTAGACACCCCACTGGTACTCTAACAGGGGCCACCCTGGCATGACTGGGCATGGGCAGGATAGGGAAGGACAATGCTGTATGGAGGTCAAACTTGATGCCTCTGACCTGAGTGATATCCCTGGCTCCTAGTTTCCATTCTTTTTTTTTTGTTGCTATTATTGGAGAGGAGTGTTTGGTCCACAGCCAGGGGTGCTCAGGGCTCGTCCCTGGCAGGGCTGGGGGGCCAGGGATCGTACCAGGGTTGTCCACATGTAAGACAAGTGCCCCAGCCCTGTGCCACCTCTCCAGCTCGTCATTTTCCATTCGTCTAACTGCTCCTGGGATGCCCTCTGCAGTGACCGGTGCCCTCTGTGGGTCCACGGGCACCAGCAGAACCAAGTGTGCTGGCCTCCCACATGCCCACCAGTGCCAGATGTGGCTGGCCTAAGGGGGACAGAGGGGCCCCTGGCCTTTGGGGCCTGATGGTGTGTTTCCCTTCTGTCACCAGGAAGCCGGAGACGGCGCGGAGCCTGCTCAACGACAAGCGGGACGTGGACGCCCAGCGGCAGCGCTACGAGCAGTACAGCGTGGTGGTGGAGGAGGTAGGCGGCTGCGGGCCTGGGAGACCGCCTGGGCCCCGCACCCGTCCAGCCTCTGCTTTTGTTGCCCCTGCAGGTGCCCTTGCAGCCAGGTGAGGCCCCGTCCTACCGAGGCGACAGCTACGAGGACGAGTACGACGACACGTACGATGGCAACCAGGTGGGCGCCAACGATGCCGACTCGGACGACGAGCTCATCAGCCGCAGGTGAGGCTTACACCAAGGGCGGGGGGCAGGGTGGATGGGGGGCCCAGAGCCCGCTCCCCACACCTTCTCATGCCCCTGGCTGGTTGGCCAGGCCCCTCCTAAACGCAGCCACTTGGTCTCATGTAGTAGTGTCGGGGGTTGTTTCTGGATTGGGGCTACACCGAGAGGTCTGTGCTGGGTTGTTCTCGGCAGTGCTCGGGGTACCATGCAGTACCAGGAATCAAACTCAGGGCTTCCGCTTGTGCCTTTGAACCCTCTCGCCAGTCCATCCTGTGGTAGTTTTGCCTTTTTTTCTCTTAATTGCAGAAAACTATCCCCAATGGAACCTTATGGAGATTCCCTGATACAGATCAAAGTAGAGCTGTCCTGGGAAGGACTGGAGACATGCACCCTCTCCCCCCCACACACACACACGCGCACGCACACACACACATACACACACAGCCCCAGCTCAGCTTCCCCCCAACCCTATAAGACCTGGTACCCTCCAAGCATCTGGTCTGGCGTCAGAGCTGGCTTTTGGGAAGCACTTTGTTCTCCCCGTTACCTCCCCTCCAGAGCCGGCTCTCATCTGTGATGTCACTTTCTCTCTCAACCCTCAGGCCCTTCACCACCCCACAGGTGCTGAGAACCAAAGTGCCCAGGGAAGGGCAGGAGGAAGAGGAGGAGGAAGAAGAGGAGGCGGAGGACGAGGCCCCCAAGGTACCTTCTGTGACGCATGGCAGGGATGGAGGCGGGGGTTAGTGAAGTGGGAGGATTCAGTTCTGAAGGGGCGACTGGGAGCACCGCATACCCCTGCCCTTCCTTCCATGAGTCTCGAGGTAGCCCCAACATCACTGCCCCTGAAGCAGAGGGGTCCCTGTTTGGAGAGCTCAGAGCTCACACCTCTCCAGTCTGTGCTCCCGGTGGGGCTGTGGGGACAGATCAGAGGCCCAGGTGCCTGGGGCTGCGAGAGGAGCGGCTGCAGCCCAGCCGTGCTGGGGATGGTAAGTCCGCAAATGAGAGAGACTGGAGCGCCCAGGGGTCCTGGGGTCAGCCACGCTGTGGCTTTGAAAATCCCTTTGTAGCAGCTCCACTTTGTCTTCAAATGAGGTTCAGTAGACCCTCCGCATATAAATCAGACAAGAGCAGAGCAACCTGATGGAATGGGGGTGGCAGCCTGGAGTCACCAGAGCCCCTCATGTCCCCTGGGTCCCGGGCCAGGGCACCAAAGCCGATGAGGAGCAGGACCTGGTGGAGATGGAGCACCAGGCAGGCAGCACCCACGGGGCCCCGCTCTGCACCGGCTTCGCCCGGACTCAACCCTGCTGTCAAATTTTCCAGTTTTTCAAATGTTGCTGGTTCTGCTTGTTTTGCTTATGCCTTTAAACAACACAGGTTACCAGAGCCTGTCTGAGCTCCTCCAGCCAGTGTTGCCCTCCTGGGCCAACTCCTTCCTGCTCTTGGTATAAAAATGACCCTTAAGGGCCAGGAGAGATAGCGCAGGGGTTGTGGTGCTTGCCTGGCACGCAGACTTGATCCCCAGCACCGCCGGAAGACATCCCTGAGCACAGCCGGGACCCAAAACGGAAGGGTCCTGAGGAGTGCTTCCTGCCACGTGTGGGTGGCACAGAGTGGGGGAGAGTCCACTGCCAAAGCTGCCCTCTCAGCTTTCTCAGCCCTACGTGGCCCCTCCTGCTGGCCGGGCCACCACCGCTGCCCTTTCTCTGACCAGCTGCCCACCACCTCCCCGTGTTATTGTCCTTCCTCGTGGGATGCCTGTTCAGAAGCCTCAGGCCCCTCACAGTCCCCCCTCCAGGGCGGCTGGGACCCTTGAAACTTAGCAGGAACTTGGCTCCATGGTGGGGGTGTTGCCCTGCCCCACGTGGCTTCCCCCCCAGCTCCACATGGAGACCTCCGCCAGCTTCAGTCCAGCACAGACTCACCCAGCTCACGGACACACGCTTTCCCTCCCTCCCCTGCACAGCCTGACCATTTCGTCCAGGACCCCGCAGTGCTGCGAGAGAAGGCGGAAGCCCGGCGCCAGGCGTTCCTGGCCAGGAAGGGGTGAGCTCCTTAAGTGGTTGTTTTTCTGGGGGCTGGAGTGGGAGAGGGGGCTCACCTGGGCCCCTACGCCATGCACCCTCAGGGCTTTATGTGAAGTAGTCCAGCTCTCACCACCCAGTCCTGCGGATTAGCCACTACTATCATTTATTATCCTCGTGTGACCCAGAGGACTTGGGATCCCGTCCCCAGGCCCCCTCCTGGGCTCTTCCTGGCTGTTCCTCCCCCCAGCTTAGCCAGCGGCGCCTCTGGAGGCATAGAGAAGAGAGAAGGTCAAGCCCAGACCTGGCCAGTTCCCCTGAGCTCCAACCACCCCGACCTATATCTGCCCTCTTGCCCCGGAGTTGGGACCTGGGCATCAGGGCACAGACCACGGGCCCCGGGACCCTGCGGAGGGTGGGGCCTTTGCTGCTCAGGGCCTCTTCCAATGGGCGGTTTCTCCTGGGGGGAACCTGTTCCCCTCTTCAGACACCGGCATGACAACTCTGCGGCGGTGGCCGGCAACCCCCGGGGCCACGGGCAGAACCGGGAGACCACCCAGGAGCGCAGGAAGAAGGAGGCCAGCAAGGCGACACGCGCCAACCACAACCGGAGGACCATGGCGGACCGCAAACGGAGCAAAGGCATGATCCCCTCCTGAGGCAGCTGGGCCAGAGCCAGGGGCGGCCCTCCACACCCGCTCCGTGTCAGCGCCGCCCCTCGAGAGTCCCAGCTTTGCAGTCCCTGAGAAGGCCGCCTCGTCGTCCACCAGCCAGCCGTGAGCGCCTTCTTGCAGAACACACAGTGCCTTATCCCACAACAGAGGGACCAGTGGGGCCGGCAAGCAGGCAGCAGGACAGGGACAGAGCCCCAGGCCCCCAGGCCTTGAGCAGCACGAGACCACTTCCCCTTTGCCCTTCCCGGGACGGCAGGAAACCTGTAAACTCACAAACAAAAACAACCAGACCTGCGAATAAAGTGTTTGACCCTTTGGAGCAATGATCCCTGATCATTGCCCCCTCTGCAGTGACAGCTGCCTCCTGGAGCAGAAGAGGCCCACGTGATCACTGGGCTCTTCCCCCACCCCCGCAGGCTGGCCTCTCATGGTAACCCCTCGCTGTGGGTCTCTGAGCAGATCACCCCACTCCGGTCTCCGCCTCTGGAGAGTCTGGTTGTGAGGCTGAGACCTTCCACGCCTTCCCCATAGCTCAGTTCCAACCAGCACCCTTGGGGGGGCGGGTGGGGCGGCACATACCCGTTAGCACCATAGCATGGATAAGAAAGGCGAGCAGGCCCCAGTGAGGAAGGAGCAGAGCAGGAATGGGCAGTGCAGGAGGACCCTGGACCGTGAGGGGTCCCAGCCCCCCAGGCGTGTCATCTTGACCCAAGAACATTTGCCAGAGCAGAGACCGTAACGGAGCTCAGTGCCTTCTGGAAGATCCTGTGAAGCCACGGGCATGGGCCCAGAAAGAGCAGATGAGTCTGTCAGCGCCGAGCCGTGGTGAAGCCAGCGGGACCAGGGCTTCGTCCCCCCAGCTCCCCTCCTGGGCGCTGCCCGCTGACTTTGGGTGCCATTGCTGCCAGGCCACCGGTTCCTGAGCCGCCTTGGCACATTACCCATCAAGGATGAGCAACCCCAGGGCTCATCTGGGGCAGCCAAAGCCCCTGGCCGGCTGGGCCGTGACAGGTCTCCTAGACACTGTTGTCATCTGTTTGCATGGGGTTGGGGTGTGTGTCCGGAGCAGCGAGGCAGACGGGCGCCTGAGGAATTAGCTCTGTGAGGTCAGCCGGCACAAGCGGGAATCAACAGCGGCTCCTCTGGGCCCTGCCAGTTCTCTTTGGTACCTTTGAGATGCAGAGCAGCCCCGGTGAGCTGTCCGGACAGGCAGCAGCGGTGGGAAGCGGGGACTCAACTAGAGGCTGCCCCTACCCCAGTTCTTGGCCCTGGAGTACAAAAGGGGTGGGGGAAGCTTGGAGGTGGGGGGTGCTCCTGGGTGTTACCTGCCTTACCTAGTACGAACCCCCTCACCTTCACTTGGTCACCTGGACCTCCGGACCACCTGGGATGGTGTTCAGGCCTCTGAGGAACATCCTTGTTTACAGGATGTGAGAGAAGACACAATTTTCAGACTTTCCAGACGGCAGCGCCAGGTCAAGCCTGGTGTCCCTTGAGGAACTGTGTGCTTTTTCATTTCCGAGCTCGAGGGCGTCCCAGAAGGGATGCGCCAAACAAACAGTCCAGGGCCATCCAGAATGGTGCTGGTGGGCGCGCCCCTCCCTCTCTCTGGCTGCTCAGCTTTCCCGGCTGTAGAGTGGCTCCATGAATGATTTCCACTGGGTGCCCATGAAAATAGGCAACTACTGACACGTCCAAGAGAAATGCTGTTAAGTTAGGGGGCCTGAGCCGCCCTCCCACTTGGTCCATGGGCCCCACCTTTGCTCCTAAGCTGGAAATCCTAAGTGCCTTCTTTGTGCGCTGGCAGAGAACGGGACTATCATGGGAATTTCCCAGGAAGCTTTAAGACCCACCCCGGAGAGGACCGCAGACCTCCGGGTGTGTTTCTAGACCCCAGTGGCAGGGCTGGGGGGACTGTCTGTGATTAGTGTTTCTGGGCTTGGAAGACGTGGCTGGAGCAGAGCCTGTCACAGTTTGTAAAAGGGGATCCAGGAACCCCAGGGAGGGTGCAGTTCACCCAAAGCCCAGGTAGCAGGGTCTGCAGATCCTTGTTGAGTGACCCCCTTAGCCAGCCAGGCGTGGGCTGGAAATATGTTGGGGGACCTGCCCCGGCTTTTCCAAAAGATTGGGACACAATATTAAGGGAGGGAATCCAGCCAAATACAATAGACCCATTAAAGTACAGGAGCATTATGTAGCCCTTTAAACGATGTCAGTCAACACTTAGTAGCAACTTGAGAATTTTTTTTTAATTTTGTAAATGAATTAGAGGCAGGGGAGACAACTCTTTTTTAAAAATAAATAAAATTGGCAGCAAGATACTTGATAATGCACCTGCAGAGTGAACGTGTTTAAAGTTGTTGGGTTTGGGGTGGTGGGGAGGGGTCATTCCTTTTCCCTTTTTTTCTTTTCTTCACCCTGACCAATTCTGAAAGTAAATGCAACCAATTCTGGAAGCATCAATGCAAATGGTGATGAGAGTCTTGGTCTTGAGATTATGATGATCCGTAACAATACTTACCGACCTCTTACCGTGGCCAGAGTTTGTGCTGCAAACTCTGATTCCTTGCATTAGCCTGTTGAATCCTCAGAGGTAGGTCACATGAGGAAACTGAGTCAGAGAGCACAAGTGATCAAGGGGGATTCAAGGTTTCGGGATTAGGGCTGGAGAGACAGATCGGCATGCAGAGGTGTGGGCATCCCGTCAGGCACGGGAAGCCCAGGTTCCGTCCCAGCACCACACAGTGCCCGAGGACAAGCCAGGAGTCACCCCAGAGCCACCAGATGTGGCCCCCAAACAAGACAAAGTTCCAGAATTGTCTCTTAAAGCCCAACCCATGTTTGCGGGGAGTGGGGGTTGGCAAGTACAGTGACGGCAGCGTCTGGCTCTGTTCTTGGGGGTCATTCTCAGTGATGCAGGGGCACTGAACCAGGGCTGACTGCATGCGCGATGAGTGCCTTAGCCTCGGTCCTGTCTCCATTCCCCAAAGCCCACTCACACCTTCTCACCACTCCTCCCATCCCCACAGGCTCTTGCACAGAAAGGAGGAAATGAAAGTAGTGAGAGAGCTCGCAGGGCAGGTCACACCAGGTACTAAGTTTGCTTCTGGTGACCACCCCCATGTCTCAGCACTAATGTAAAGCCCCCACCACTACCAAAAGAGCAAAAAGGACAGTGGGGCTGGAGAGAAAGTAAAGAGACTCAAGCACCTGCGTTGTGTGCAGGCAACCCTCGCTCACCCCTGAGCACCACTGGGTGCCCAAGACCCCCGGACATAAAAGTTAAAATCAAAGACCAAGACGAGGGCTGGATCGATAGGGCAACAGGTCAGTCTTTTGCCTTGCGCATGGTCAACTCGGGTTTAATCCCTGGCATCACATCTAGTCCCCAAGCCCCTCCAGGAGTGATCCCTGGGCACAGAGCTGGAAGGAACCCCCAAGCACTGCCAGAGGTGCCCACCCCTCCCAAATCTCCCCCTCAAAAAAAAGAAAAAAAGGATAATATCATTTTGCCAATTCTGATTCTATCCCCAACACCACATGATTTGAGCACAGTTGGGAGTAGACCCCCAGCCCCAGCTGGTTATAGCCCCCCAAAATAAAAAAATTAAAAAGATAGGGGCTTGGGGGCCGGAGCGATAGCACAGCGGGTAGGGCGTTTGCCTTGCATGCGGCCGACCCGGGTTCGATCCCCGGCATCCCATATGGTCCCCCAAGCACTGCCAGGAGCAGTTCCTGAGTGCAAAGCCAGGAGTAACCCCTGAGCATCGCTGGGCGTGACCCAAAAAGCAAAAAAAAAAAAGATAGGGGCTGGAGTGATAATATAATGGGTAGGGCGTTTGCCTTGCATATGGCTAACCTGGGTTCTATCCCCGGCATCCCATATGCTTCCCGGAGCACCGCCTTGAGTAATTCCTGAGTGCAGAGCCAGGATTTATCTTGAGCATCACCGGGTGTGACCCTTTCCAAGAAATAAATAAAGGACATCTCCAGTCCTCTGAGATCTGTGTGTGAGTGTTCCTGGGGAGTGAGGGGAAGGGGGCAGGGATCTTCAAATAAGCTGAGATTTAACCTCAGAAATTATCTTCCGGTAATCGATAATCATCAGGAAAATTTCACACCGATTAACAAAACCCAGAGAGCCTGGGTTAAAGGCCATTTACTTTGTACACAGCTTTCCCACCGATATTAAACCCCCAAACCACTCCAATCGCAGACCCTGGGGTTTCAGGCAGCCCCTCCTCAAGCGGGAGGCTTTTCTGCTTCATCTCTGTCTGCCCTGGAGGGGGTGAGGGTGTGTGTGTGTGTGTGTGTGTAGGCAGGCTTTTCTGCTTCATCTGTCTGCCATGGAGGGTGTGTGTGTGTGTGTTTGTGTGTGTGTGTGTGTAGGTAGGCTTTTCTGCTTCAGCTCTGTCTGCCATGGAGGGGTGTGTGTGTGTGTGTGTGTGTGTGTGTGTTGGAGTTATAAAAACGGGCGCTCAGTTCTAGTTTCCCCAACTGGGCACATTGAGCATGTGTTTTTCTGCCGCATGAGCCCACCCTCAGCGTTCTTACTGCACCCGAAAGTGCTCAGCCAGCCCAAGTGGGTAATTACAGTTTTCTTCTCCCTAATGTGGTCTTCACAGAACAGCCTCGTAGGGAAGAGAACACAGCAGGATGAGGGCTGCCATTCCTGTGCATTCTGGAGCTGGTTGTTTCAGGGCCACACCCAGTGATGCTCAGGGGCTGCCACAGGCTCTGTACTCAGTGGTGCTGGGGTACCATGCAGTGCCAAGGATCAGAGCGAGACCTCCTGCATGCAGAGCCTGTGCTCAGCCCTTGAACTATCTCTCTGACCCAATTCTATTTTTTGTTGTTTTTGTTTTGTATTGGGGGACCATAACTTGCTCAGGGCTCTGTCCTGGCTCTGCACCCAGGGATCACTCCTGGCAGGGCTCAGCAGTGCCAGGGATCAAACCTGGATTGGCCACATGCAAAGCAAGTGCCCTACCCACTGTACTATCTCTTCAGGCCCCCAACTCTTCCCCCTTTTTGATCTCACAGTCAGATGTGACATAATCTGTTATGTCTGAGGACACAGGTCCTAACTCGGAATTCTGGGGCCCCAGGGTCATGACAAGTTTTGGAGATATCTCTATCTGGACTCTTCTATCTTTTGAGGAGGTAGGGGAGGACCTGGGATCACAGTAAACTGTGCTCAGGGCTTTCTCATAACTCTGCATTTAGGCATCACTCCTATCGAGACTCGGAACCATGTGGGGTGCCAGGGATGAAACCAGGGTCAGTTGTATGCGAGGCAAGTGCCGTGCATGGTGCTCTGTCTCTGACCCCATCTGGATTCTTGCCAATGGTTTTTTACTAGACATCATGACTTTGGTCCTCATAAGCAAGTTTTGTTTTGTTTTTTAATTATTAATTTTAAAAACCTTGGGGCTGGAGCGATAGCACAGTGGGTAGGGCGTTTGCTTTGCACGCAGCCAACTGGGGTTTGATTCCCAGCATCCCATATGGTTCCCCGAGCACCGCCAGGAGTGACCCCCGAGTACAGAACCAGGAGTAGCCTCTGAGCATCACCAGGTGTGGTAAAAAAAAAAAAAACAGGCCCCTCAGTGAGGGGGTGGGAGCTATGGGGCAGCATAGCTCTTGGGCCTGGTGATGTTGGGTCTCACAGAGGCGTTGGCTTCCCTCCTCTCCTCGAGCACTGACTCAAAGACCAACACCCCTTTTCCAGATGCCTGAGAATGAGGGTGGCTTATTTGGGCCTTGCTGTTCAGACCAAGGATTAGACTCTGGTGAGAGCCTTGTGGGCCTCGGTCAAGCCCTGACTTTATCTCTGAGTGAGGAGGTATCACCTCTGTGGGCTGCAATGGTCTGTGAACTGGGATGCTGGCAGGATGCAGGGCTGAGCACGCACCTTCCAAGTCCACGGTGGTGCAGTTTATGTGACCCCAAAGCCAAAAAAGAAAGAGAAGAAAATATCCAGATAAGGATATCTCTGGGCTGGAGGGATAGCACAGCGGGTAGGGCATTTGCCTTGCACGTGGCCGACCCTGGTTTGATTCCTCCGCCCAACTCAGAGAGCCCGGCAAGCTACCGAGAGTATCCCACCCGCACGGCCGAGCCCGGCAAGCTCCCCGTGGCATATTCAATATGCCAAAAACAGTAACAGCAAGTCTCACAATGGAGACGTTACTGGTGCCCGCTCGAGCAAATCGATGAGCAACGGGATGACAGTGATATGGTGATACAGTGAAGGATATCCCTATAACTCTTCAAGACCCTGGGACCCCAGAGTTTGGACATGTGTCCTCAAACATAACATTTTGGCCCCTCTCTGGGGGCCCCTGGAGGCAGATGACATGTACTTCCCACCCATTCTCCAGCCTTCTGCTCCCCATCTCTCAGCTCAACCTCTGGGCCCTCCTCCCAGAAGCCTGAGGACATGGGAGAGTCTTAGCACACAGGAGTGGGATGGAGAGAAGACAATGAGTGTTGGCCTAGTAAGGAGGTCAAGAGACCCCTGAGGGGTTGCCATGCTCAGCTACCCATGTGACAGAAAATGACCTCCCTGCAGCCTGAAAACAAAGTTAAGCCATAAGTGTGACAACATTAAGAGTGACCAAGAAACTGTCGAATCAGGATTCAAACCCAGGTGTGCCAGCTTCTGAAGGCCATGCTCTCCGGCTTTTCTGTCTCCCTATCACTTGTAAATTGACCAGAAGTCACAGTACTCTTCCTGTAGTTCTTCCTGTAGTGGAAAGGAGAACCTGGCACCTCCTTTATTCTAAACACCATACCTCTGTTGATCTAACCAATAGTTGTCATTCTGTAGGAAAGGAGCAGGGGAGGAGAGAGGAGAGTAGGGATTCAGGCCAAACACAGTTGTCCAGTCCAACTTTATCATAGTCTTCCCACCACCCCCTCCCTCCCCCTCCAAGAGAAGGGTAATCTCTTGGAGGACTCAGCACACAGGCAAAAGCTTAACAACTTGAGATAAGACATCAAATAACATCAACGCTCCAGGTGGGAAGTTGCCTCCCCCGTTGGAGGCCTGTCTGGGAGGAGGCCGAAGGCGGCTCGGCTCAGAGGAAGGAAGATGGAAGGACATGGTGAGGACTCCTTACGTGGTAAAAGGTGTGGCGACGCGATAAGGCTGCTTGAGAAGGACACGGGGAGCGAGGGCTACACGCAGTGAGAGACAGGCCGACTGTGAGACCCCCCGGGGACGCAGAGAGATTGCCTGGGACACAGTAAAGTGATGGGCCTCAGAAGGAGGGAAAGGCAGGCTGGAGCAGGGCTTGAAAGCAGCTGTGACAAGGGGGGGCGGGGAGTGGTGCTGCGGGATGATTCAGCTGTGCAGCCCCCCCGCCCCCACCCGCAGGCTCTCAGCCAGCGTTGCGTGGGTTGAATGTGCTCGCTGGGTGCTGGCTGAGGTGTGTGGACTGTGCAGGGAGCCCCGTTAGTCGACTCCCTGTTGCAAGATAACGAAACTGTCCCGAGCATAAGCCTGTGCCAAGCACGCACCAGCACCACCGCGCCTGTCTTCCCGCCACTCTGTGAGGTTTGGTCATTGTCCCCTTTTCCCGAGAAGAAACTGAGGCTCAGAGGGTCACCCCCAGCCTGATGGGGACTAGCAGAGTTTCGGGCTCAGGCATGACCCTAACCCAGGGGGGAGCACAGCTGCACCTACAGCCACCACCCCTATCCAGAGGCTTGTGAAAGGAGGTTGGAGGCGGCCGAGACCAGAGGGTTCCAGCTGCTGTTCTTGGCGGCGCAGTCCCCAGGGGGCAGGTTGGAATCCACTGGTCAGCAGCAGAGGTCATTAGCCCCTGCCTGCTGACTGGCACACACAGTGACTGTCTCTGAAAAGGTTGAAGGCCAGGGGCTGGAGTGATAGCACAGCGGGTAGGGCGTTTGCCTTGCACGCGGCCAACCCGGGTTCAAATCCCAGCATCCCATATGGTCCCCTGAGCACTGCCAGGGGTGATTCCTGAGTGCATGAGCCAGAAGTAACCCCTGTGCATTGCTAGGTGTGACCCAAAAAGCAAAAAAAAAAAAAAAAGAAAGAAAGAAAAGAAAAGGTTGAAGACCAGGCAGGAGGGAGAATTCAAGGAATGAGCTCATGCTTTGTGACACCAGCAAGAGCAGCCCGTAAGCAGTGCCCACGGGATGCAGCAGCCCCTCCGCCCCCATAAGAGACTGAAAACCACTGGTCTAGGCCCCCTGTGTCAGGAATGTAGGGGAGCGCGGTGGACGGTGCTTGAGCAGGGGCGCTGGGTGCAGGGGAGAGGGGTCTGGAATAGTCAGGGAAGGTTCTGTGCAGGTTTTTTAAGGTGGCAGGTGAGGAGCAGAGGCGGGCGGACGGCACCCCTGCATTCCTAGCCCAGCTCACGCTTCCTCTGCATTCCACCATTGCCTCATCCTGGATACCCTCGGGAGTCTGCTCTGGGCTGATCCAGTCTGTGTGTAAACCCAAGCACCGCAGACCAGGAGCCCCACTGCAAAGTGGGAAACGGGTCTCTGCCTCTTTGGTCCTGACATGGACTGGCACACAGGTGCAAAGTCTGCGGCAAAATGTCTTGAATTGGAACCTTTGGTCCTGTGCTGCCCTGGGCTAGAAACTGAACATTGAACCTCTCTGAGCCTCATTTTTCACCTGTAAAATGGGCCAGCAAGGGGCTGAAGCGATAGCACAGCAGGTAGGGCATTTGCCTGGCACGCGGCCGACCTGGGTTCGATTCCCAGCATCCCATATAGTCCCTTGAGCACCGCCAGGGGTAGTTCCTGAGTGCAGAGCCAGGAGTGACCCCTGTGCATCGCCAGGTGTGACCCAAAAAGCAAAAAAAAAAAAAGGGCCAGTGAGCAGGGTCCACCCGATGGGGCTCCAGTGTTGCTGGGTCTGGCTCAAAGCTCAATGTCCAGAGCAGGCCACTAATTTGACCTGTATGGGATTTCCCGTGGCACCAGGAGGTGCCCACCACCCTGGTCCAGTGTGTCTGTCCTTTGCGATGTGCCAGCAGCTGCCTGCCGCCGGGGGAATCTGTATTCCCCTCAGCCGCGCACGTTGCTCAGACATTTGAAATTCATTGATTTCTGTCCTTTCCTCAGAAGACTTCAAACTCATTTGTCGGAGTCCTTGTTCCTTGTTATTGGAGTACCGGCTGGTTAGGGATCGAATCTATTTCTTTTTAGGAACTTATATCATTTCCCCCACACCCCCCCTTCCCCCCGCACAGACCTTATCACAGAAGCAGTAACGGGCCTGGTGTGGCTCACACAAATAATCAAAGAGAAAAACTCCACCAATCATCCATCTTCAATAACCATCTTTAGGATTTTAGTTCCTGTCCTTCAGCATTATTATATTATATTATACTTATTTTGATTTGGGGGCCACGCCAAGCAGTGCTCAGGAACTGCTCTTGCCTTTGTGCTCAGGGGCCACTCCCCAGAGTGCTTGGGGGAGCCACACGGTGCTGGGGCTCAAACCCGGGTCCCTTGCGTGCACTGTAGGTATTCAGTCACTGAGATAGACCTCTGGCCCACCAGCACTATTTAATTTATTTATTATTGAGGGGGTCTATGCCTGGTGGTTCGGGGGGCTCCTTTAGGCTCTATGGTCAGGGGATATTCCTGGTGAAGATTAGGGGAGACACATGCAATGCCGGGGATCAAACTGGGGTAGATAAGCATCTTTAAGCCCTGTACTATCTCTCTAACCCCCTCCAGCATTATTTTAGAAAAAGAAATATACACATTGGTGTTCCACAAAAATGGACTTATGTGTTAGTATTGCCATTTTTTTTCAGTTAGTAAGACATTGCAAAGATTTTTCCATTTCTTTTGTTTATGCTTTTAAAGGGCCTAATCATGTTCTATTGTACCAAGCTTACGCCAGCTTCCCATAGCAATATATTTAGGTTTTTCTCATTATTGGCTATTAAACAATGTTGAGTAGCCTTCTGACAGAATGCCAGTCCACAGATTTTATTTTCTGAGTAGATTCTTGGAAGTAGAATTTCTGGGGCTGGAGAGAAGGTACAGAGATTAAGGTGTTTGCTTAGTACGTGGACAATCCAGTTCAATCCCCAGCACAAGTGCCCCAGACAATGAGGGTACCCCTGAGAAAACCACCAAGTATGGCCCAACCCTTCATTTGAATTTCTGGGTCAGACTTTGGGTTTTTTTTGTTGTTGTTGTTTGGGGCCACACCAGCTGTGCTCAGGGGCTACTCCTGGTTTGGTACCTGGAGGTAACACAGGTAGCAGAATGATTGAAATTCGACTATCAAATTGACCACCTCACCAGCAAAATTGAAGCATGACTATTTCTCATAGCTTTAGTGAAGTTTTTTCGGGGAGGAGTCACACTTGCCACTTCTCAAGAGCTACTCCCAGATGACGCTCAGGGATACACTTGGGCATCACTCCCAGCAACGCTCGGGATCACGTGATGCTGGAATCAGTGCAGCTGCATCCAAGGCACGTGCCTTAATTGCTGTATCATCTTCCCAGTCCTTAGAAGGTTTTTTTTTTTTTTTTTTTTTTTTTGCTTTTTTGGCATCACACCCGGCAATGCACAGGGGTTACTCCTGGCTCATGCACTCAGGAATTACCCCTGGTGGTGCTCAGGGGACCATATGGGTTGCTGGGAATCCAACCCGAGTCGGCAGTGTGCAAGGCAAACGCCCTACCCACTGTGCTATCGCCCCAGCCCCCCTAGACCTTTTTTTAACCCCTGCAAGTTTAGGAGCTGGAGAGCCAGCTCGACCTTCTGAGAACATGCCGAGGCCTGGCTTCCGTCCCTGCTCCACTTCACTCTCAGGCACCACCAGGAGCAATCGCCAAGCTCTGAACCTGAGAAACCACCGAGTCCTACCAGGTGTGTGGCCCCAAAACAAAACAAAGGACAAAATTCCTGTGAGTTTAACAACAGAAAAACACATCTAAGTATTTTTTTTTTTAGCTTTTTGGGTCACACTCAGGGATGCACAGCTTTTTGGGTCACTCCGGGCTCTACACTCAGGAATTACTCCTGGTGGTGCTCAGGGGACCATATGGAGTGCTGGAATCGAACCCGGGTTGGCAGCATGCAAGGCAAACACACTACCCCCTGTGCTATAGCTCCAGCCCCATATCTAGGTACTTCTATTTTTAGTTTATTCCATTCTTACAGAGATTTCTGCTGCTAGAACCTGAACCTAAGAAAAATGTAAAGAGGAGGAGAGGGGGTGTGACGGAAACAGATGGACCCCCAAGTATCCCTGCCAGGTAGGGAGGCTCTGGGCATGGACAGCCAACTCTCGGGTCGGCCAGAGAACAGGCCCACCCACGGCCACGCCCTCCCAAGACTTAGCCAGGGAAACAGGCCCAGGACTGGCTTCATCCTGCCCAGGACAGCCTTGGACCATCCTTGACAGAACTGGGGATGATCATAAAGGACCAGCTGGAAGCTGTGTCTGCCTCGGTATCCCAACTCCTCCTTCCGTTCTCCCCAAGCACCTGCCTTACTAAATCTGCACACTCACCCCCAAACCAGAGTCAGCCTCCCCAGGCGACTGAATCTATGACCAGCAGCAGCATCCTTGCTTCTGCTGGTACACATCTAGAATATTCCAAGGACTACAACTTTTTTGGAGCAGCCAGGACCGAACTTGGGCTTTCATCCCAGAATGTGTGGGATGTTCTGTGGCACCAGGAGGTGCCACAGGACAGTTTGAAGTCTTCTGACAAAAGGATAGAAATCAATGAATTTCAAATGTCTGAACAACACTCTCGGCTGAGGGGCATACAGATTCCCCCGGTGAGAGGCAGCTGCTGGCATGTCGCAAAGGACAGACACACTGGACCAGGGTGGTGGCACCTTCTGGTGCCACACGACATCCCAGAACTGAGTATTTTTCAGTCTTGGCAAGTCACGCTGGAGTGTTGAGGCTCCAGGAGAGCTCCTGACTGGAGTGATTAACAGGCAGAGGCCCTAAGTCTTACTCCCCTTGATACTCTTCCAAGATAACAACCTTGGGGCTGGAGCGATAACACAGTGTGTGGGGCGTTTGCCTTGCACTCGACCGACCTGGGTTCAATTCCCAGCATTCCACATGGTCCCCTGAGCACCACCAGGAGTAATTCCTGAGTGCAGAGCCAGGAGTTACCCCTGTGTACCGCTGGGTGTGACCCCCCCCAAAAAAAAAGAAAACAACCTCTCTGGGGCCTGAGAGATAATACAGTGGGTAAGGCACTTGTCTTACACTGGACCAACCTGGGTTTGATACTCAACATTCCATATGGTCTCCCAGCTCCACCAGGAGTGAACACTTATCCCTGAGCACGGAGTCAGGAGTAAGGCCTGAGCACAGTCCGGTGTGACCCCAAAACAAGTACCACAACATCTTCAGAAAGAGCAAGAATCATTTCTGCCCTCATACAACCTTATGGTGGGTATTTGACAGATGAAGAAACAGATTCAAATGAGTCAGAGAGAGAAGGACAGACATAGAATGACTGCACTCATTTGTGGAATATAAAGTAAAGAATATAAGGGAGACTAACACCCAAGGATAGTAGAGATAAGGGCCAGGAGGATCGCTTCATGGCTGGGAAGCTGGCCTCACATGCGGGGCGGGGAGGGGGAAAGGCAGCTGGGATAAAGAAGGGACCACTATGTAAATGATGGTTGGAGGGCACGCTCAGGATGAGAGATGTGTGCTGAAAGTAGACTACAAACCAAACGTGATGGCCACTTAGTACCTGTACTGTAAACCATGACAACCAAAAGGAGAGAGAAAGAGGAAATGTGCCTGCCACAGAGGTCGCGGGGCATGGGGTGGGATGGTGGGAGGGATACTGAGAACATTGGTGGTGGAGAATGGGCACTGGTGGAGGCATGGGTACTTGATTATTGTATGACTGAAACATAATCACAAAAGTTTATGTCTGTAACTGTATCTCACGGTAACTCATTAAATAAACTGTAGCACTGTCGTCTAGTTCATCTTTTTGCTCGAGTGGGCACCAGTAACGTCTCCATTGTGAGACTTGTTACTGTTTTTGGCATATTGAATACACCATGGGTAGCTGTGCCATGCGGGCGGGTTACTCTCGGTAGGGACAGAGGAATTGAATCCAGGTCAGCTGCATGCAAGGCAAATGCCCTACCCACTGTGCTAAATAAATAAATAAAAATAAAAATAATTTTTTAAAAAAGAAAAGAAACTGATTCAAGTAACTTGTAACCTCTGTTTATCACAGTGGTGGGGCTGAAATTCTTTTTTCTTTTTTTTTTGGCTTTATGGGTCACACCCGGTGATGCTCAGGGGTTACTCCTGGCTCATGCACTCAGGAATTACTCCTGGCTGTGCTCATGGGACCATATGGGATGCTGGGAATCGAACTCAGGTTGGCCACGTGTAAGGCAAACGCTCTACCCACTGTGCTATCACTCCAGCTTGGATTGATAGGCTGAGATTCTAACCCAGATTGGTCCATTCTAAAATCTGGGGCTAAGGATGTGACTCAGTGGTAATGTTGCATCATGCATGGGGACCTGGGTTCCATCTCCAGTACCACAAAAACTAAATGAGATAAATTAAATCAAAGCTCTTTGTATTTCCCTAGAGCTATTCAATAGGAAGAAGAATACCTCTTGGTCCAAGTGACAGTACAGTGAGTAAGGCAATTACCTTACACGTTGTTTTTTTTTTCTTTTTGGGTCACACCCAGCGATGCTCAGGGGTTACTCCTGGCTTTGCACTCAGGAATTACTCCTGGCAGTGCTTGGGGGACCATATGGGATGCCGGGGATCGAACCCGGGTCAGCCGCGTGCAAGGCAAACGCCCTACCCGCTGTGCTATTGCTCCGGCCCCTACCTTGCACGTTGTTGACCTGGGTTTGATCCCAAGCACCCCATATGGTCCCCTAAATCCCATCAGCATAGGCCAGGAATAAGCCCTGGACACTGCTGGGTGTGGCCCCTCCCCTAAAAGCAAATATTTATTTAATAGCTATCATCACACTTCCCTCCAAAACTATGGTTCCCAGGGCCAGAACGATAGTACAGCAGGTAGGGTGTTTGCCTTGCACCCAGGTTCAATCCCTGGCACCCCATATGGTTCCCCAAGCATTACCAAGAGAAATTCCTCAGTGCAGAACCAGAAATAACCTCGAAGCATCACCTAGTATGGAAAAAAATTAAAATAAGAAATCTATGGCTCCGATCCCAGAGTACTGCCAGCTCTGTTACCAAGAAAGCCTGTTGCTAATCTTTTCATCATTGTTGATCTGATTTGGTGTTTATTGCTAAAACATGCTAAAACTTCATGTTGGGGCCATTTGTATTTCTTCTCTTAATTGCCTATTGATGCCATTGGCTATAACTTTTGTTGAGCTATCATCTCCCTATTGAATCAGAAGACTGTATCATATATTAGTGAGGAAGCAATATATCACATATATTGCTGTCTTGAGTGGATATTTTCTCCCAGCTGAAATATGGGGTATTTTTTGCTTTCATTTTATTTATTTACTTACAAAGTTGTTCATTATGATTTTTTACAGACATATGGAATACATAATATTCCAACACCAATCCCACCACCATTCCACCTTTCCACCACCATTATTTCCAGTTTTCCCAACCACCCTTTAAGCCGGCCCATATAATTTGTTTTATTAATTTGCTAAAAGAATGATCAATAATTTGTTTTATTAATTTGCTAAAAGAATGATCAAAGACTGTTTCCTTAGAAGAAAGTGAAGATTATTGTATCTCACCGTGGAGCTATTAAGTCCTTGTACAAGAGATTTCTAGGATGTTTTGAAACATGGTTTTAAGTGACTGCATAATATTTCATCTTAATTGTAATTCCTGTTTTGGATTTTACCGATTTTAATTTTTCCTCAGTTATAAATAACACCTTAATTAATTATCTGTTTTGTTTTGGAGCCACATTCAACTGTGCTCAAGGCTTATTCTTGGCTCAGGAGTTACTCCTAGAAATGCTCAGGGGACCATATGCAGTGTTAGAGATAGAACCTTGGTTAGCTGCATGCAAGGCAAGGCCAGTGCCTTACCCCTGTACTATCTCTCTGGTCCCCAATGAATCTTTGGGTGGGGGAAGGTAATGCACATTTTATTTTATTTTGTTTTGTTTTTTGCAGAGGTGGGAACTGAATACAGGTCTTATGAATCAAATCCCTGGCTCTTATGCAACATGTCTGTTTGTTTCGGGGCCACATCCAGAAAGTGCTCAGGGATTACTCCTGGCTCTGTACTCAGGGATCATTCCTGGCAGTGCTCAGAGGACTATACAAGGTGCTGGGAATTGAATCTGGGTCAGCTGCGTGCAATGTAAGTGCCTCACCTGCTGTGCTATCTCACCAGCTCCTCATGCACATTTTTAAAGGAAAATTGGTCAGATGTGGGACTTGATGGGCCAAATGAAACATGGTATATTAATACATATGTTCAAACTACCCAATAGGAAGATGGTGCCACTTCACATTCTCTTGCCATAGAACATGAATGCAGTTTGCTAGGTCCTCAACAAGCTTAGATAATATCAGTTTATCTTTTTCATTTAATTTTGGGCCTCCCAGGCAGAGGCTTCAGAGCCTTAGGGGACATTCTGGTGATTTTTTGGGCCACCTGGCCTGAGGTGAAGGCCAGGGTCCAAGGCTGCAGTATGCTGGGGATTGCTGAGGCCACTCCAGGAATGCACTGACCTGGGTTCAATTCCTGCCACCCCACCTGGTCCTCTGAGCTCAGGGAGTGATCCCTAAGCTCAGGGCTGGCTATAAGCCCTAAGGGGTGCACCCAGGAATGCTTGGGGAGCCATGTGGTGTCGGGCGAGTCCAGTACGTTGATTCTATCTCCCAGCTCCTCTTCGATTTGGTTTAGTTTTTTTTTTTTTTTTTTGGGGGGGGGTCACGCTTAGAGATGGACAGGAGTTACTCCTGGCTCTGCACTCAGGAATTACTCCTGGCGGTGCTTGGGGGACCCTATGGGATGCTGGGAATCAAACCCAGGTCGGCTGTGAGAAAAGCAAATGCCCTACCCGCTGTGCTTTCGCTCCAGCCCCTTGGTTTGGTTTTGAGGCCACACCTGGTTGTTCTCAGAAGCTTCTCCTTGAGGGTTTCTCCTGGCTGCGCTCAGAGGACCATGTGGTACCAGGGATCAGACCCAAGCCTCCAGCCTGCAAAGCCTGTGCACAGCCCGCTGATCACTCCTTTGGCCTCATAATACCAGGCTTTAGCTGTGGGATTTGGTAGGTATATTCATTTTCTAGGGCTGCCATGAGATTATTGCAAACTGATGACAACAGTTCAGCGGCTATAAGCAGAATAGAAATCTGTTCTCTCAACATTCTGGATACCAAAGCTCGAAAATCAATGTTAGCAGGGCCACACTGCAAGCATTTTTTGTTTTTGAGCTTTGCTGGGTCAGTGACAGCATAATTCCAGTCTCTGTCTTTGTCTTCCTCTGGTCTCCTCCTCGAGTCTTCACACGACCTTCCCTTCTCTGGCAGGCTTTTAGAGTGCAGGTTGCCCACTTGGCTGAGTTGTGCAGGGGGTCTCACACTTGAGGGCTCTACTACATTCACAAGCCCTTCTTTTTTTTTTCTTTTTGGGTCACACCTGGCGATGCTCAGGGGTTACTCCTGGTTCTGCACTCAGGAATTATCCCTGGCGGTGTTCGGGGGACCATATGGGATGCTGGGATGCAGGTCAGCCGCGTGCAAGGCAAACGCCCTACCCGCTGTGCTATCACTCCAGCCCCTCACAAGCCCTTCTTAAAAGTACAACAGTTCTAGGACAGAAGAGATCGGACGGGGTGAAGGTGCTGACCTTGCATGCCGCTGATCTTGGTTCAATCCCCAGTACTGCAATGTTCTCAGGGTATCACCAGTTGTAATCATGGGGCCCAGGTACTGTGGCAGAGAGTGGCCAAGTACTCCTTGGCACCATAGGCTCTGAGCAGCTCCGCTTCTTCTGGCCAAAAATTGCTGGTAGGACCCCTGAGCCCCTAAAAGGAAAAACTGTATACCACTATGGGATGACTTTATCTGGGGGATGGGGGGGGCCCTCCCAAGCAGTGCTCAGGAGGTGCGAGTGCCCCACCAATGATTTTTCAGCCAACCAGGCCATGGCAGAGGTTCAACATCAGGGCCCAAGGATGCTCAGGCCCTGCAGTGCCAGGGGTCATTGGGGCCATTCCCATAGTACTGTGGGTCACCGGGCCAGTCCCGCAATGCAGAGGTCCCAGGTCACTTCCACAGTGCCAAAGGTCACTGGGTCACTCCTACAATGTCAGGGGTCACCAGGTCAATCCTACAGTGCTAGAAGCCCCCCAGAACTGCACCAAATAAGCTCAGGGGTCACATGGTGCCAGGAATTGTACCCGTATCAAGCGTGTGCTCCAACCACTGTACTATCTCTCACCCAGTGATGACTTCCTCTTCATTCAATCAGTTTCTGTTTGCTTGTTTGCTTGTAGGCCACACCAGTGGTGCTCAGGAATCACTCCTGGAAGTCTCAGGGGACAGTATGGGGTGCCAAGGATCAAATCCTGATCAAATGTATGCAAGTCAAGTGCCCTACTTGCTGCACTATTGTTGCGATATCAATTTAACTAATTTCATCTGCAAAGACCCTCTATCCAGGGAAGGTCATGTTTTAAAGTTCCTGAGGACATGAATTGGGGAAAGGACAATCTTCAATCCCGCACAACAGATCAGGCAGGGTTCTAGTTCTCATGGTCTCATGGTCAGCTCTTCACACACACACACACACACACACACACACACATACACACACATTCTCCCCAGAAATGCTGATAGATAATGGGGTGTCTTTACCGTAGACTGGCTGGTGGGGACTTTCTGGCAGTCTGGGCTGAGGAGACTGTGCCTCTCTTGGCAGGGGATCAGCTCATGTGACACTACTCCCATCATCCGGACTGTGGGCCATCAGTCACTCTGGGGGACTGTTTCCTGCCTTGTCACTTTTCACCAGCAAATTGTCCTATGAAATGGCCGCCTTCAAGTCCATGATGTTGCCTTTGTCTAAAATCATCCTTTAAAGTCTTGAGAACATGGGACCAAGAGATGGCATTATAGGGGTAACCTTGCCTTGCACACAGCAGACCCGAGTGTGTTCCCTGGCACCCCATATGGTCCCCTGAGCACCATCAGAAGTGATTCCTGAGCACAGAGCCAAGCAGAACCCCTTAGCATCATTAGATATAGCCCAAACATCAAAAAAGTTTTTAAAATGTTTTTAAAAGAACTGGAGCAATAGTACAGCGGGTAGGGCATTTGCCTTGCACACGGCCGACCCGGGTTCAATTCCTGGTATCCCATTTGGTCCCCCATACACTTCCAGGAGTAATTTCTGAGTGCAGAGCCAGGAGTAACCTCTGAGTATCACTGGGTGTGATTCAAAAAAGCAAAAACAAACAAAAAAATTTTTTAAAAGAAAGAATGGTTAGGAGCCAGAGTGATAGTACAGTAGGTAGGGCACTTTCCTTGCACATGGCTGACCCGTGTTCAATTCCAGGCATCCCATGTGGTCCCCTGAGCACTGCCAGAAGTGATTCCTGAATACAGAGCAGGAGTAAGGCCGGAGCACTGCCAGGTATGCCTTGTATACAGTCAACCTGTGTTCGACTCTCAGCATCCTATATGGTCCCCTGAGCACTGCCAGGAATAATTCCTGAGTGCAGAGCCAGGAGTAACTTCTGAGCATCGCTGGATGTAATCCAAAAGCAATAATAATAATAATAATAATAATAATAATAAAGAAGTCTTAGTCTCTCCTTTGCTTCCGGCCTTGATTCATGACCAGAGCTCCATGGCCTTCTGCAGATCATCGTTTCGCTGGGCTCTGGCTTCAGGAAGCTCTGGCTTGGGAAGGACACAGCCAGCCCCTGCTTGGTCTCTCCCACCTCCACGGGGGCCTCCTGATGGTCTATTCCCCTACCAGCTGTGCGGGTGATCCAGCTCTGGCTGAATCAGGATGTCGGGCGCGGCAGGAAGGTACTGATGTATCCCTTCTCTTCCAGGCCAATCACAGAGCCACCACTTTTCCCAACTCAGCACTTCCCGCTACGTCTTCTGCTGCCCCTGGCCTCGCCTCCCGGGTCCCACTCCTCCAACAAGCCCTAGGCCACCAGCTGCAGGAATTTAGCAGCAGTCTCCACACTATTTTTCTCTTTGTCTCTGGGTCACATCTTATGGCCCTTGGAGGCTCCTTCCGGTGCAGTGCTTGGGGGTTGCTCCTGGCAGTGCTGGGGGACTCTGCGGGCTAAGGATTGAACCCAGCACTTTGGCATGCACAGCATGTGCTCCAGCCCTTTGAGCTCTCGCCCAGGACCCCTCCCAGCTTTTCTTTTCCATTCCTGCCTGCCTCGGATGGAATTGAATAGCTTCACAGCTCCCAGCATGATGATTTATAACAGAGCTTTTTGCTTTCTTAATTTTCCAGTAGCTATTCACTATGATTCTGTCTAAGACTAGGTTATTTATTGTGGCTCACCAAGTTCTTTTTTTTTTTTTCTTTTTGGGTCACACCCAGCGATGCACAGGGGTTACTCCTGGCTCGCTCAGGAATTACTCCCTGGCGGTGCTCGGGGGACCATATGGGATGCTGGGAATCGAACCCGGATCGGCCGAGTGCAAGGCAAACGCCCTACCTGCTGTGCTATCACTCCAGCCCCTGTGACTCACCAAGTTCTAAGTGACCTGATTTTACCCTTTACCTATCAGCTATCTGGGCTTTTTTTTTTTTTTTTAAGGTTCTGGGGCCATGGCTGGGCTCAAGGCTTATGTCTGGTTTTGTGCTCAGGTGTTACTCCTGGTGCTGCTCAGGGGACCATAGGTGGTGCTGGAGATCAAACCCAGGTTGGCTGTGCACAAGGCGAGCTCCTCAGGGGACTACATACTACATAGTGTCCGAGATTGAACCTGGGCCAGCTGCATACAAGGCAAGTGCCTTATCCCCTGTACTATCTCCCCAATCTTCATCCAGACTTTCTGTTTGCTCAAATACACCAGATTCTCTTCACTTAGTGCTATTCTCTTTGGTTTTGTTGTTGTAGCCTTGGGCCACACCCAGTGGTGCTCAGGGCTCACTCCTAACTCTGCACTTAGGGATCACTTCTGGAAGGCTTGGGGGTAGGGGGGTTGGCATATGGAACACTGGGGAATGAACCTAAGTGGGCTGTGTGCAAAGCAAGCAACTTACGTGTTGTATGTACTACCTCTCCGGCCCCAGTGCTATTCATTTGGGAGTGGGGGGGTCGGGGTTGGGGGTTGGACAGGGCAGTTCTAGGGATTAAACCCAGTCTTGCCTCTACTTTTAAACCTGCTTTCTCTGCTTTGCCTCCAACATCTAGTGTCAGTGATTCATCCTTAACACCTGCAAATCCCAGCTCAAATGTTAACCTTTTAGAGACCTCCCACGGCCACCCTGCCACTCCTGGTTATTCTGCTTGCACTGGGTCAAACTCGTTTGTGTGTGCTCATTCAGGCGTTCATGCTGTGTTATTATTTACCATGTACCAACCACCTGGCAATGCCTCGCATGG
Source organism: Sorex araneus (assembly GCF_027595985.1). Lineage (NCBI taxonomy): Eukaryota > Metazoa > Chordata > Mammalia > Eulipotyphla > Soricidae > Sorex > Sorex araneus. The sequence continues at coordinate 17,351,681 of NC_073310.1, read as the reverse complement.
TGGCACCAGTTTTTGTTTTGGGGGCCATCCCCAGCAGTGCTCAGGGACTCTTCCTGGCTGTGCTCAGGAAGGACCCCTGGTGGAATATTATGTGATACCGAGGATTGAACAGGGACTGGCTTCATGCAAATACCTTCACCCCAGCACTATCCTTCCAGCCTTCCAGTGGCTACCTAACATTTATTGAATGACCCGAGTATGTTCCTTGAATCCCACTCTATAGGCTTCTGGCAGCATCTTCTGGCTCTCTGGGCTCGTCTACCAGCAGTGTATCCACAGGTCAGAATGTTAACTGTGGGGGCTGGAGCCATAGTACAGCTGGTAGGGCTTACTCTTGCCTCTGAGCTCAGGGATCACTGCTGGCGGGGTCTGAGGGACCATATGACATGCCTGGGATTGAACCCGGGTTAGTCACATCCAAGACAAATGCTCTACCTGCTGTATTACGAGACCAAAGTGATAGTCCAGCGGGGAGGGTGTTTGCCTTGCACATGGCCGACCCAGGTTCGATCCCAGGCATCCCATATGGTCCCACAACCACCGCCAGGAATAGTTTCATAGTGCAGAGCCTGGAGTAACCCCTGCACATCTCTGGGTGTGACCCAAAAAAGCACACACACGTACCCCAAATTACATATATGTGTGCATATCTATTACTTAATGGAAGTTAATGGCAAAATCAAAATAATAACAGAACTTACAAGTGCTTGCAGAGTCCTCTGCGATGGATGGACTTTCAATTACCTCATGGCAAGGCCAGAGATGGCACCTGCCTGGCATGCAGCTGAGCCGTTACATTCCCTGAACCACCTGGACCCCTAAGCACAGAGCCGAGAATAGTCGCTGATCACCACAGGGTGTAGCTCAAACACCACATGCCCTCCCATCCCAACTCAATCCCTCACACCACACAGAAGCCAGACTCAGGTTAGAAATTACATTTATTGGTCAATGACTACACAGATTTCAAACACTAGCAGAAGTTCAAGAGTCTGTCAGGTGAAGCCATTTCTTGCCAACAGTTAAAAGGTGGTCCGTGAGGAGTTAACTCAAGCAGCATCTTCAAGCTGAGTCTCTGGCTCTGAGCAAACAGCTGGTGGGTGGGCCTGGTCCTTCTGCTCCGTGTGGATGGAGACCTCTGAGGAGACCCTAGTTCTCATACTTGTGCTTGATGTGTTTCCACAGTTTCTGCATGTTAAAGACAAGAGGCAGACTTTCAGTTTTTCCTCTCACATTTTACTCCTACCACTGCCCCGGTCTTCAGAACAAGTGTGAGGTGAACGCGTACCATATCCTGACCGTTGTGACGAGCAGAGCGGAAACGGCACTCTGCTTGACACACAAGCTTGCCAACATCTGTGGGATGCTTGGGCCTGCTCTATCGCCCTGGGAAGGAAGTGGGAGGGGGTGATGTGGGATACAAGCTCAGGAGACCCTGTGCTCCAGACCTTTGGGCCTTTTCCCCAGACCTGGGAATGACTGTATTTTTAAAGGAAATGGGGTGGGCTGGAGTGGTCGTACACTGGGTAGACCATTTGCTTTACATGTGGTGGACCCGGATTCAATCCCTCGCATCACGTATGGTGTCCTGAGCAATGCCAAGAATGAACTGCCCCAAAGCACGCATTCCTTCCTGCTTCCCCACCGCTGGGGCTCAAACCCCGAGCCTCACACATGAAGGCGTACACGCCATTGCTGGGTCATTTATAGCGCCAGCACAAAGCATGTGACTGATTATTAAGGAGTAGAACCTGGCCAACTTCTCCACTCTATCACTCAGGTATTATTCCTGGGGTCACAAGGGCATAGTCTCCACATCAAACCCCAGAGTCCTTTTTTTTTTTTTTTAATTTCCACAGATTGCTGATTCTTGGGTAGCAATGAGCTGGATTCTCATTCTGGAAAGCTTACAAAATGGGTTGTCGATGCTAAAGTGATTAGTAACTTTCCTAGGCAAGGGAATGGCTGTAGGAATTGCTTGCAGGAGGCCAAACAATGGCAACACCATCTTCATAAGGTATAATCGCCCTGGCCACAGACAGCAGAACATCAGCAAACAGAGGTGACAGGGCGACAGAGTGAGACAACCTTGGCCTTGTTGTAAAAACCAGGAGACGGGGACAGAGAGAACAGAGCACTTACTCCTCAGCACCACAAATGGTTCAATCCCCAGCACTCACATGGTCTCCTAAGCTCCCAGGAGTGATCTCTGAACCCAGAGCCTGGAGTAAGCACAAAGTACTACAAGAGGAACCCCCTGCCTGCACCCCAAAGTTAAGTGAACCAGGGTTATCAGTATGAGATCTTCCTCAGTACACACCAGTTGAAAGCTAGAAAGGGGACAGAGAGGGCTAGAGAGCACAGCAGGGCAGGGTGTTTGCCTTGCATGTGGCTGACCTGGATTTAGGTGGTCCCCTGAGCCTGCCAGGAGTGATCCCTGAGTGCAGAGCCAGGAGGAAACCCTGCGCACTACCAGGTATGGTCCAAAAAACAAAACAAAAGCAAGCAAGCAAGGGTATAAAGCGTAGCTCGACGAGCTATCACACACGCTTGGAGACAGAAGGCCCAGGTCCAACCCCCCTGGCACTGTATGGTCGCCAGTATTGTCAGGAGTAGCCCCAAGCATAGAGGAGTGTGGTCCTAAAACCAAAATAAATGAATCTATAAAGCATGCCCAGTGCCTAGTGTACAATGAGTCTGAAAGGTGTTGTTCCTTCCCTGCACGCTTCCATTTTCTCCTAAAATATGAAATGGAGGAAGGAAGGAAGGGAAAGGGAAGGAAAAACAGACATGATCTAGGATGTTGGTTAAGGTGTGGAGGATTCATTCTTTATTTTTTTTTTTTTTTGTCTTTGGGTCACACCTGGTGATGCTCAGGGGTTACTCCTTGTGCCGTACCCAGGAATTACTTCTGATTGTGCTTGGGAACCATATGGGATGCCAGGAACAGAACCGAGGTCGGCCATGGCAAAGAAAACACCCTACCAGGACTGGAGCAATAGCACAGCGGGTAGGGCATTTGCCTTGCACGCAGCCGACCTGGGTTCGATTCCCAGCATCCCATATGGTTCCCTGAGCACTGCCAGGAGTAATTCCTGACTGCAGGGCCAGGAATAACCCCTGTGCATCGCCAGGTGTGACCCAAAAAGCAAAAAAAAAAAAAAAAAAAAAAAAAAAAAAAAAAGAAAAGAAAAGAAAAGAAAACACCCTACCCACTGTACTATTGCACCAGTCCCTCGTTCTTTTTGTAAGACACTGACCTTGCATGTCCCTGACCCAGGTTTGATCTCTGGCATCCCATATGGTCCCCCAGCCCGACCTGGAGTGATCCTTAAGTGCAAAGCCAGGAGTAAGCCCCAAGCACAACTGGATATAGCCTACCCCTCCCCCATAAAAAAATGCTACCGATGTCCTTTTTCCACTCCCTTGCTTGGGGGTTTACTTTTGGCTCTGTGCTCAGGGATCATTCCTGAAGGGCTCAGGGACATAGGAATGCCGGGATCAAACCAGGAACGGCCACGTGCAAGACAAGCGTCCTACCCATTGTCTTACTGTTCCGCCCCCAATGTCATTTTTTGAGTTTTATTACCTACCAGGCACTGTGGCATCTTGCTTGTACCTCATATAGTCCTCACACTCAGTCTGAGGTACTTATAATTATTTCATAATTACACAGATTCAAAGTGAAGCTCAGCGACTGGAAGAAACTTGCCTAACTGAATGGCAATTATTAAGTGACAGACCCCAATACACCCGTTAAGGGTTGCGTGCTCTCACCGTCCCCACTCCTACCATTACTAATCTCAAGCTCCCTGCTTGAGGGGCCGCCGTGTGAAAAGCCAGGCCACCAGGTCAAAGAAAATGTCCTTATCACCACAATCGCCCTCTCAAATCTGCCCTTGAAAACCTCAGAAGAGATCCGGAGCGGCAGAACAGAGGTAAGCCGCTTGCTTTGCACGTGGCCAATCCAGGCTCGATCCCCGGGGCCCAGACGGTCCTCTAAGCCCCGCCAGAAGTAAGCCCTGGACACTGCCAGGTATGACCCCAAAGCTCCCAAGAAAACCTCAAAAGAGGCGAGGACAGGTTCCACCCCTGGAGCCTGGCACTAGCGAGTCCTGAGTTTTCATTAAAAACTTTCGGGTTTCTGCAAATGCACAAGCGGGCGAGTGGGTGGGCGTCGGCAATGCAATGCTGCCAGGCCCGCCAAGTGCAATCAACTGACCTCATCCAACAGTTTCGGGTCCACCCTATGCCGCGGGCACGGGCAGCAGTACACAGATAGGGGCCCCCAGGGTCTGCCCCTTCCCCACAGAGGGGGAACGCGTCCCGCCCCGCCTCCACCGCCTCTGTCACCCCTCAGGAGGGCCCAAGGTCAGGGACAGCCCAGGCCCTCACCCCCTGGTTGATCTGCTCGTAGATCGCGTCCGCGCCTTGATCGAAGGCGCGTTCGAAGAACAGGGCGCCCACGGCGATGGTGAGGGCGAAGGTGGAGGTCCTGCGGAACAGCGCCGAGTACAACTTCGCGGTGATCGCCGAACCCGCCATGATTCTCCGCCGCCGGGCTCGCTCCTCCCGACAGCGCCGGGCCGGACCTTGCACCCCCCAGGGGCCGCGGCGAGCAGCGCATTGTGGGATTTGTAGTTCTTGTAACATCACGCTCACCGCTCGCTGTTTTGCCCCGCAGAAAAAACCTGATGACTCAAATCGGCGGAGGGGGGATGAAATTCTCATATGAGATAGGTCAGGGCGGCCCAAACAATATGCTAAGACGGATCGCCCAGTTTTTAAGCCTCTACAAATCCGGGCTGATTGACTACGTGGAACTACAACACCCAGAAGCCCTTGCGCTTCACTCCCCCCTCCCTCTTCCCCGCGCGCCGCGCTTTGCTTCCCAAAGGCTTCTGGGAAGGGCGGCGGACACGGGCCGGGAAGGACTACAGATCCCAGCCAGCAGCGCGCCACGCAAGGGCAAGAGGAGGAGCTCGGAGCGGTCCGGCCCGGCGGCACCAGGTACCTTCTTTGGCGGGACCCGGAGCAAGCGACCTGGTCCCTTTTCCCCGTCCCCTGCCCTGCAGGACTCTCCCGGCGCGCCGCACCGTCCGCGTTAGCGAGACCGTGAGCCCGGTGCCCTCGCGGCTCTGCGGTGCTTTCTCAGCCCCAGGTCCGGCTTCTCTGGAGTTGGTGCCGGAAGTGGAGTCTGGGGGTGCAGACTCCCTCAGCCTGACCTCGGGCGAGGAACGGTAATTAGCAGGGGTCATGCAGAGCACTGAGCCAGGAAACAGCCTCCGAGCACCGGCCAGGAAGGAGCAAGGATTTGGCAGCACCAGGGCTCTTCGTCAAATGTTTCCTGAGCCCCTCTCCTGAACTTTGTGCTGGGCACCCGGCGGGGCACCAGGCTTGGGGCACCCTGAGTGTGTGTAGATGGGGAGATGCAGTCGGGACAGTGTGGGAGGCGCCTGAGGGCGCTGCCTTAGCTGTTCTCTAGGGGGCCCGGGGTGAGGTTTAGCCGAGACCCCCGTGAATACTGGTGGGTCAGGCCTTGAGGCTCTGCACTCTGGGGGTGTTGGGAGGAAAGCAGAGCGGAGATGCGGGCTCAGCTCAGCTCCTATCTGTCTTGAAAGCCTGAGGGAGGATGTCTTATTTTTTTGTTAATTGTAGTAGGAAGGGTTTTAACTAGGGTGTAAACAGTCTAATTTATGTTTTAATATTCTGGCTGCTCCCTGGAGAGGAAAGGGAAACAGGGAAGCTACTGTGTGTCTGCAGAGGCAGAATCGTCGTCTGCAGAGGAGGAATAATAGTCGTTTAGATTAAAGGTATGGATCAGAGGGGCTGGAGCAATAGCACAGCAGGTAGGGCATTTGCCTTGCACGCGGCCAACCCGGGTTCGATTCCCAGCATCCCATATGGTCCCCTGAGCACCGCCAGGAGTAACCCCTGTGCATCTCCGGGTGTGACCCAAAAAGCAAAAATAAATAAATAAATAAAAGGTATGGATCAAAGAACCAGAGAGATGTTAAGTGAGTATTGCGCTTGCCTTGCACGCTGCAGACCCAGGTTTCATCCCCGCATCCCACATGATCCTCCAAATCCTGTCAGGAGTAAGCCCTGAGCACTACCAGGTGTGGCCCCAAGACAAAACAAAAGTAAAGAAAGGGTGTGGATTAGCAGAGTGATCAGATTTGGGATGTATTTGGGAAGGAAGGACACTTTTTTGACAGGTACGTGTCTGTTGTGCGTTAAAGAGGAACCTAGGATGACATCTGAGTTTTGTTTTCTGGTTTTCTTTCTTTTGCAGTAGCCAGGATCCAAATCAGGTCCTTGGGGCTGGAGCTATAGCACAGCGGGTAGGGCGTTTGCCTTACACACCGCCGACCCGGGTTCGATTCCCAGCATCCCAAATGGTCCCCTGAGTGCATGAGCCAGGAGTGATTCCTGAGTGCATGAGCCAGGAGTAACCCCTGTGCATTGCCAGGTGTGACCCAAAAAGAAAAAAAAACCCAAATCAGGTCCTTACAGTGTGCAAGGCAAATGTTCCGCTGCTGAGTGCCATCCCTTTGTCCTGACATCTAAGTTTTGTTCTGTTGGTTTGGTTTGAGCTTATGAGCACCTTTTCATGAGTGCAAGAACTCAATTTTGACAGGGGAGGGTTTTTTTTTTTCAGTGAGTTTGATATACTTGACAGATTCAACAATTTAAATCAGTAAAACCATTCGCCAAAGTTTTTCATGAATGCTACTTGTGAGAAATCTCAACTCACTTGACTTAATTTTTGTCTAGATGATTGTATATACTTTTGTTTCTGGGCCACACCCAGTGGTGCTAAGGGTTACTGCTTCTGAACTCAGAGATCACCCCTGGTGGTACTTGGGCACCATCTATGCCACCAGGAATGGCTGCACACAAAATAACCACCTTAATGGCTGTACTGTCTCTTCAGTCCTAAATGATTTCATTTTTACTAATTTTTGTGATGTAAGGATAGCTTTAAGTTTAAATCAGCAAAGAATTTTTTTTTTCCTTATGGAACCGAGGTCCTCATGCATATCACTCCTGAGCCACATCCCCAGCCCCTGTTACAGTGATCTTAACCTCAACTATTTGACCATGTTAAATTTGCGCTCCTCCTTAGACATCAAGCAGTGTTCCAAGGCAAATGGCCACTAGGAGTTGGAGTTGAAGTGTCTAAGCCAGGGACTAAAAACCTTTGGGATCGGGGGAGAGAGAGGGAGTTCAGTGGAGTGGAGTGCATGCTTTGCATGCAGGAGCCTCAGTTCCATACCCAATACCGCAAACCCGTCCCCAGCACCACTGGGTCTGGCACCAGAACAAACATCTTTGGGATAGGTGAGGCATGGAGAACCAGGAACTGGTTTCCACTACTGCCTCATTAAAAGCAACAGTAATGCCATGTTAGGAGGCAAGGAAAAAAGTACAATTGCTCCCCATAGGTGCTGCTTATCCTTCCTGCAGTTATTTGCTCAATAATTTCCAAGTGTCGGGGCTGGAGCGATAGCACAGCGGGTAGGGCATTTGCCTTGCACACGGCCAGCCCAGGTTCGATTCCCAGCATCCCATATGGTCCCCCGAGCACCGCCGGGAGTAATTCCTGAGTGCATGAGCCAGGAGTAACCCCTATGCATCGCCGGATGTGACCACCCCCCAAAAAAATTGCTAAGTGTCCTTAGGACAGAAACTTGGGTGCTTCTGGGAAAGAAGACATACATTATTTAGCAGCAACAAACTTGGGGAAGTTCAGAGGAGGGAGGAATCATTTTAGGGGGCACAGGTAGGGAAGATCACAGGAAATTAATATATGACTTGTTGTTGCTTTATTTACTGTCTTTATTATGGGGGGTGGGGAGTGGCAGGGTGAGGCACACCTGGAAGTGCTCATTGGCTTCTGTCTCTACTCAGTGGAAACTCCTGGCAGTTCTCAGGGGACCAGATGTGCTAGGGGTCAAACCAGGGTGGGCTGCATGTAAGATATGTACCTTAACCCCTGTACTGTCTCTTCGGCTTATAATTACTGTCTTTTAAATGATGGGGGTGGGCAGAGCAAAAGTAGAGAAAGTAGAGTAGGTAGGGTGCTTGCTTGCCTTGCATGCAGGCAACCCTGGTTCCATCCCTGGCATCCCGTACAGTTCCCCTAGTACTTCCAGGAGTGACCCCTGAGAGCAAAGCCAGCAGTAAACCCTGCTATGGCACAAAAGCAAACAAACAACAATATCAGTTTGGAGTAACAGTTTTTAAAACTAACTTTTAGGGGCCAGAGCGACAGTGGGCAGGGCATTTGCCTTGCATGCTGCTGACCCAGGTTCGATCCCCAGCATCCCATATAGTCCCCAAGTACTGCCAGGAGTGATTTCCTGAATGCAAAGCCAGGAGAAACCCCTGAGCATCACTGAGTGTGACCCAAAAAGCCAAAACAAAAACTAATCTTTGTATTGTTTTGTGGTCACACCCCTACTGCTTAGCCCTTACTCCTGGCTTTGTGCCCAGGGATCACTTCTGGTGGTGCTCAGGGGTCCTGATGTGGTTCTGAGGATCAAACTGAGTTTTGCAACATGCAAGCAGGAGCCTTAACCCCTATACTATCTCTCCAGTTGCAAAACCTGGCTTTTTGAAGTAATTGGTTTTCATTTAGAAGTTATTATTCTGTACATGTCTAGAAAAATAAGAAAAATGACCTTAATTTTTCCTTAGTTTAGTGTTTGAACTCACATCGGACAACTCCATCTCTTTAAACATTCAACACTATTTTCAGCTTAATTACATTCCCTTACGTCTTTAACTCTACTTGTAAATTTAATATATTTGATTTTCTTCTCATGTTCTTCAGATATGTAACCTAAGAAGTCCTTTTCCCCAGATTACTTAATAGAAAATCCAATAAGTTAGACTTTTTTCTTATTTATTTATTTTTTTGGGTTTTGGCCCAGGATCTAAGAACCTGCTGAGGCAAAGGCTTATAGATCCTCTTTCCCCCTTGGAGAAATGTTCTTCTAAGGCAGTAGATAATGATTGAAAAATGGGAGGTGGGGGTGGTGGAGGGGAGGAACTTGCCTCAGATCACAGACGAGTCCAGCCAGTGCTCACCCCGGTCACTCAGCCCTGGTCTGAGGCTGAGCCCTGCCACATTAGGGCCATGAGGCTCTTTGGAAGCTACGCTCTGACTAGCACAGACTCAGAGGGTGGAACTCAATGCAGGAGGCCCTGGGCTTAATCCCCAGGACCACATGCTCCCCCTCCCCAGGGGCACTGGAGAATGCAGAGACTGGAATAGCTCCTGCGCATCTCTGGTTGGAGCCCTTCCCCTCCCAAAATTACTAGCTTCTATCCTGGTGTATCCCTTTCTCTGACCATTTGCAGCGGGTAAGCCAACTGCTCTGTCAGGAGCAGCCATGTGGCGAGGTCCCTGTGGCTAGAGCCTTCTGGTACCACCCATGAGCAGACCTAACAGTGAGCCCTCCAGCCCCACTCAAATCTTAGGAAGCGGAGCCCTAGCGATCTCTTTTTTATTTGTCTATTTGGTTTTAAGGTCAACCCTGCAGTGCTCAGGGTTTACTCCCAGCTCAGTGCTCAGGGTCTGAGTGGTACTGATGCCCAAACCCAGGACTCCCAACCTGCCAAGCCTGCACTCCCACCCTCTGAGCCATCTCCCCCTGAAATCCTGACTGCAGCCTCATGAGAGGCTGAGCCAGAAGCACCCAGAGAGTTCACATGAGCTTGTCAGCATTTACTGCTGTTAAATCACCAAAACTGACAACTTTTTGGGGGTCACACTAGGCAGTGCTGGCGGCCCCTACTCCTAACTCAGTGCTCCTTAGGGGCTGCTCCTGGCATATCTTCAGGATCCGCATGGTGCCAGGGACCAAACCTAGAGCCCCCACAAGCAACACATGCAGAATATTCAGCCCTTTGAGCCACCTCTGGGCCTGAAATCTAAAACAACGTCTTTCTGAAAGGGGGTTTGGACCACCCAGTGGTGCCCAGGGCTTACTCCTGGCTCCTACTCAGGGGTCACACTCCTGGTGGTGCTCAGTATCAAACCCAACTGATCCACCTTACTTACTGAACCATCTCCAATCCCCACACACACCTTTTTTTTCTCTTTTCCGGCCTTTTAGGACACATCCAGCGATGCTAGGGGTTCTCCTGCCTCTGCACTCAGCAATCACTCCTAGAGTACTTGGGGACCATATGGGATGCCCGGGATCAAACGTGGGTTGGCCGTGTGCAAGCCAAGCGCCCTACTCACTGTACTATTTTTTTTTAATTTATTTATTTTTAATTAGAGAATCACCGTGAGGGTACAGTTACAGATTTATACACTTTTGTGCTTATACTTCCCTCATACAAAGTTTGGAACCCATCCCTTCACCAGTGCCCATTATCCATCACCCGTAAACCCAGTGTCCCTCCCACCCTCCCCAATCCCATCTCCCCCCCACCCCACCCTGCCACTGTGGCAAGGCATTCCCTTCTGTTTTCTCTCTAATTAGCTGTTGTGGTTTGCAATAAAGGTGTTGAGTGGCCGCTGTGCTCAGTCTCTAGCCCTCATTCAGCCCGCAACTCCCTTCCCCCACATGGCCTTCGACTACAATGTAGTTGGTGATCGCTTCTCTGAGTTGACCTTTCCCCGGAACGTGAGGCCAGCCTCGAAGCCATGGAGTCAACCTCCTGGTACTTATTTCTACAGTTCTTGAGTGTTAGTCTCCCACTCTGTTATTCTATATACCATAGATGAGTGCAATCTTTCTATGTCTGTCTCTCTCTTTCTGACTCATTTCACTCAGCATGAAACTTTTCATGCCCATCCACTTGACTACAAAATTCTTGACCTCCTTTTTTCTAACAGCTGCATAGTATTCCATTGTATAGATGTACCAGAGTTTCCTCAACCAGTCATCCGTTCTGGGGCATTCGGGTTTTTTCCAGATTCTGGCTATTGTAAACACTCACTGTACTATTATTCCAGCTCCACTTTTTCTTTTTTAAGGAGAACAGAAATACACACACATACATATGCACATGCACACACAAGTACAAGGAGACAGAATATTTACTGTGGTTGCGTCTGGGTAGGAGGATTATCTGTAGCAGGTGTAGGAAGGTTGAAAACCATGAGTCTAGGACTTCGGTTGTAACTGCCCGTCCGTGCGCTGGTTGGTATATGCAGAACAGGTGCCGAGCTGCAGGTATAAAAAGGTGGAAGAAGGGGGCTGGAGCAATAGTACAGCAGGTAGGGCGTTTGCCTTGCATGCGGCCGACCCGGGTTCGATTCCCAGCATCCCATATGGTCCCTTGAGCACTGCCAGGAGTGATTCCTGAGTATAGAGCCAGGAGTCAGCCCTGAGCATTGTCGGGTGTGACCCAAAACCCCCCCCCCCAAAAAAAAAGGAGGAAGAAGGCTGATCTTAGGATCTGTGCATATGTATATTTCTGTTTTTCTGAATTTCTACATTTAGTATGTTTTGTTTTAAAACTGGAGGGAGGGGGCTGGAGTGATAGCTCAGCGGGTAGGGCGTTTGCCTTGCACGCGGCCAACCTGGGTTCAATTCCCAGCATTCCATATGGTCCCCCAGAACTTCCAGGAGTAATTCCTGCGTGCAGAGCCAGGAGTAACCCCTGTACATCGCCGGGCGTGACCCAAAAAGCAAAACAAAACAAAACAAAAAAAACCCAAAAACTGTAGGGAAAATTCCTTTTAAAAAAAAGTGGGGGAGGAGAGAACTCGGTGAGATGAGTGCACGGGGTGCAATCAGGAAGCCTGGGTTGAATCCCAGCCCCAGGGCCAGAGAGAAGCTACAGAAGGAAGCTGGATGCCTTGCAAGTGGCTGATCCTGGTTCAGTCCCGGGCACTTGCAGCTAGCCCCCCGAGGGCCCCACTGCCCAGTGCAGTCCACGTCACTTCACGGTCCCCAGGCACAGAGCTGGGAACAGCCCCAGAGCACTGTCGGGTGTGGACCAAACGCCACAAACAAGACAGGGCTTAAATTCTGTTGCTCTTTTTTTTTTTTTTTTTGAGAGAGAGAGATGTCTTGGATGGTTCCAGTGACCTGGTTCAAAGGATGACCCAATTTGTGGGGACATTAGAGTAGATATTTCCTTCAGTCCCTGGCTTCAGGCTAATCGGGCATGCCCTGATTCCAAGAAGACCTGGCCCAGTGCGGGTCAGCTGAACTTGGATCTGGGCTCCAGAGAGCTGCCGGCACAGACAATTTCTTATCAGACAGTTATAGGTCCCCTGAGGCCAGAGTTTCCAAATAGGAAAGGTAAAAATAGTCTGAGGGAGACTCCTGAACTAGTTACTCCAAGGCCGCGGTCTCTCCCTCTTCAGCCCCAACCGGGCTCCAGGTTTCCCTCCTCCCCCCTCCACCCCCCCACCCCTCACCCCTTCCCACCACCCACCACCCTCACCGCGCCTGTCAGTTTCATTCCTCTCCCTGGGACCGGCTCCTGAGTTCCAGCTGGAGCAGGCCGGGAGAGATGCAGGGGTGACGGTGCTGGCCTCAGTGCGAGCCTCAGCACCACCCACAGTGCTCCCTGAGCACAGAGCCAGGAATAAACCCTCAGCACTGCCAGGTGCGGCCCCAGGACACAAACGAAAATCCTCCTCCTCCTCCTCCCACACAGAGCAGCATCAGATAATTTCTCTTCGAGAGATGCCTGGAGAGCGTTCCCTGAGCTGGCCCACACCAGTGGTCCACATAGGGGAACCCCAGTTGGATCCCCAGTACAGCTTAGTTCCCCAGACACTGGGAGGGACCCTTCACCCCTGGGCCAGGAGCACTGCCGGATGTGGGCGCCCACCCCCTCCCAGCTGACCTCTTCCTCATGATCATCCCATGAAAGAGGAATATTACCTTCATTTTCTGCGTGAGGCTCAGAGGTTTCTCTTTTTGGGATGGCGGGGGTTCTCTCCCATGCAGGGCTTAGAGGATCTGGGGGTCACTCCCAGCAACACTCAGGCCTGAGGGCCCAGCGCTTTGACCAGCAGTGTCATGCCGGGGGCCACCGGGACTGCGCTGAACAGTGCCCCATGGGGAGGGAGAGCATGTGGTCCTGGGGATGAAAGCCGGCGCCTCCCGCATTGCGTTCCAGCCCTTTGAGCCTCTGTGCTGGTCAGAGGGTAGTTTCCCAAGAGTCACAGAGCGCGGATGCAGGCCAGAGCTGAGTGAGCAGGGTAATCTGGACTTGCCCGTGTGACGGGGCTGAGCTCCCTGCTCTGTTTTTCAGCGTCATCTACTGCCTTACACTGGCGTTCCTCCAGGGGCTGGTCTGGAGTCTGTGCCTCAGCGTGTAATGTTCGATCCTGCCAGGTGGGAGCGGGCTGGGGCCGGGGCCTCAGGCCTCTGCTGGGAGTCAGCTGGGCACTCCCCGAGGAGGACAGGCTGGGAAAGCGGGGTGAGACCCCTGATGTATCGGGCGCCTGTCAGGGCAGGCATATGGATCTTATTTTGGGGGGGCAGGTTTCATACCACACCCAGCAGTGTGGGGAGACCACGTGCTGCCCGTGACCCAGACAGGATGGCCGCGTGCATGGCGAGCGCCTTGACCCTGCACTGCATCTGCAGCCCCAGTCAAGTGGGGGTTGGGGCATTTGGGGGCCGAGGAGTTGGAGATTGGGGGTTGAACTGAACTAGACTACACGCGGCAAGTGCCGTGACCCCTGTACTGTATCTGCGGCCCCAGTCATCTGGGTCTTTTTGCCACTTGCCTTGGAGTCGGGAGTCGGGTCTGGGCGGGTGGTCTTTGGGCCGGCCCCCAAAGGCAGTGACTCGGGGCTGGAGTGATAGCACAGTGGGTAGGGCATTTGCCTTGCACGCGGCCAACCCGGGTTCGATTCCCAGCATCCCATAGGGTCCCCCGAGCACCACCAGGAGTAATTCCTGCATGCAGAGCCAGGAGTAACACCTGTGCATAGCCAGGTATGACCCAAAAAGCAAAAAGTAAATAAAAGAGCCAAAGGCAGTGGCTCTGAGACATGGCTGTGCCCCATAGCTGGGTGAAAGAGGTGACCTCTGGTGGCCCTTTGCTGTTGACTCGGGTCAGATGGGACCATAATGGGAAGAAATGACTGAGTTTAAGGGCAGCCTGAGGTGGGCACAAGGCCCACTGCCTGCAACTGTTGGCTTTTTTATTTTCTTTTTTTGGGTCACACCCAGCGATGCTCAGGGGTTACTCCTGGCTTTGCACTCAGGAATTACTCCTGGCGATGCTTGGGGGACCATATGGGATGCCGGGGATTGAACCCAGGTCGGCCGTGTGCAAGGCGAACGCCCTACCCACTGTGCTATCGCTCCGGCCCCAACTGTTGGCTTTTATTGTTGTTTTGTTTTGTTTTGTTTTCTTTTTGGGTCACACCTGGCGATGCACATGGGTTACTCCTGGCTCTCACTCAGGAATTACTTCTGGCAGTGCTCAGGGGACCGTATGGGATGCTGGGAATCGAACCTGGTCGGCTGCGTGCAAGGCAAACACCCTACCCGCTGTGCTATTGCTCCAACCCCCACAGCTATTGGGTTTCAGTGCCAACTCTACCTGAGCTGGCCAGAGGAAGGAGCCAGGCACAGAGGCAGCTCTGCTGGAACACTGGGGCGGGAGGAAAGATTTGGGGTCACCCAGTGCTCCCGTGGCTGCAGGACGGGGTGGGGCGGCAGGGGCTGGGAGGGAGGAGAGCTGAAGGGTTCCTCAGTGCTGCTGACCAGCGCCGGCCACAGGGAGGGACTTTATCCGGGACCCTTCTAGCTATGGTTTTTAGGCCGTATCAACCCACATAGTTGATCTGAGGAGCCTGTGCGGAGACAGTATGAGGATGACAGACGGACAGACAGACAAGCTAGCTCCTTAGCACAGTTTTGGGGAGTCTTTTATTGTGTATCTCGAGGCTGCTTAGGCGGGAAGGTTCTGCTTTCAGCAGATTAGCCAGTTCCGGGAAGTGGGTGAGCGGGAGATCTGTGAAATATGCTGTTACTTCTGGGAAGTGTGTATCAGATGCTCTGAGGCAGTGTCAGGAAGGGGGTGAGATGGATGTGAAATACCATGAGCCCACCTCAGCCACTTCTCGGAACTGAGCTGCGGGGTGCAGGTGGAGGATCGTGGAGCACACTCCGGGAAGGGAGGGGCTGGCCAGTTCTGGGGATGAGCAACAGGGCTGAGGGACAGTGAGGCCTGTGGGGAGCTGTGGGCCCAGTGATATAGCTTTAGCAGAACTCAGCTTGTCAGGTTTGTTTTGCTTTATGTATGTGTATGTGTGCTTGGGTTCGGCTTTGATTTGGGGTTTTTGTTGTTGTTGTTGTTGTTGTTGGATTTTTAACCCCACGATGCCCAGGAGTCTCTCCTGGCTCTGCATTCAGGAATTACTCCTGGCAGTGCTCAGGGGACTGTTTGGGCTGCCAGGGATTGAACCCAGGTTATGGCGTGCAAGGCAAACGTCCTACCCGCTGTACTATCGCTCCGGCCCTAGGGTTGGCTTTGAGCCACACCAGCAGTGCTCAGCCTTCCCCTGGCTCTGCTTAGGGCCACTCCTGGCAACGCTCTAGAGACCCCATGTGGTGCCAGGGATCAAACTTGGGCCAGCCTCACTAAGGCAAGCTCCTTCCATCCCGTACTGCCTCTCCGGCCTCTGCCAGCAGGAATGAAGTGAGGCTTCGCTCCCGGGGCTCCTACAGGCCACTCCATTCTCTCCAGCACGGTGGCGTGAGGCCCGAGCTCAGGGAGGAAGGACTGTGCCACTCGCCGAGGGCAGAGGCCCCGCACCAGCAGTGATGGGTGTGAGTTTCAGCTGGGTGTCAGGCACAACCTGAGACATGGGGCCTCTGCCCTGTGGAGCTTTAATCCTTTTTTGTTTTATTTATTTATTTTATTTATTTTGCTTACTGGGGCTACACCCAGCAGCGCCCAGGGCTTATTCTGCACTAACTCTGCACTCCTGGTGGTGCTGGGGGCGGGGATCATGTGGTGCCAGGGATTGAGCCAAGTCGGGTATGTGCAAGGCAAGCGCCTCCCCCCAGTATTCTCTCTCTCTGGCCCTATTTTTTTTTTAATTTAATTTTTTTTTTTTTGGTGCCCAAGGATCAAACCCAGGGCCTCAAATGTGCAAGACAGGTGGCTGCGGGAGACAGACTCGGGACAGATGAGTGTGTGACAATGTTCGCAGAGCTGTGAGAAATCGCATGTTCGGGGTGGAAGAGCCCATGACTGGGACTCTGGCTGCAGTTGAAAGTTGGGGACTAGGGGGGCTGGAGCGATAGCACAGTGGGGAGGGCGTTTGCCTTGCATGCGGCCAACCCACGTTCGATCCCCAGCATCCCATATGGTCCCCGAGCACCAGCACCGCCAGGAGTAACCTCTGAGCGTCGCTGGGTGTGACCCAAAAAGCAAAAATAAATAAATAAAGTTGGGGCCAGGGTGTGCTAAGCTTGGGGGTGTGGTAGCCCTAGCTGACAGGAGTACTACAGTAGTACTACTAGGAACATCCTCTGTTCTCTGAGTGCTGTGTGCGAGGCTTTTTGTTTTGAGCGGCACCGTGATTGCAGTGCTGTCAGTGATAGGGTTTCATGCATAAGGTTCCAGCACCTTCCCTCCCACCCCCCATCATTGTCTCATGAGCCTGCTGTGTTCTCTGTTCCCGCCAGGGCCTCCCTCCATGCTGCCGAGCCCCAAAGAGGGCCATGGAGCACAGCAGCGGGGGCAGCCCCACCAGCACCCCGCACTGGAGTCTGGGTACCCGCAGGGAGGTCCCACCCCCCATAACTGTCCAACCCCTCAGGGCCGCCAGCCCAGGGGTGACTTGAAGTGAAACGCACATGGCTTGCCAGGAGGGCTGTGTGGAGGTGCTGGGACCCGCCCTGATCTGCGGGGCACAGCTGGGCCAGAGCCCTGCCTCACCCAGGGCGGTGACGGGGCGGGACGGGCGGCTGAAGGCAACAGGCCCTGCTTCTGCGCGAGCCACTGGGCTCCCCTCACACCCTCCTGGGCCTCATCTGGAACGGGCCCCGCTGCCCCTCCCCGCCACCCACATTCCTTGGGTGCTGGCACCCTGTCCCTTGGCCTGGAGGGAGGGCCTCCCCAGCGGGGCCGAGGAACCCCAGAGCTCTACCCAGCAGCACTTGGGAGGCCGTGCAGTGCCAGGGATCCGAGCCAGGGTCTGTCGCTCGCCAACTACTCACGCCAGCCCTGTGTTTTTTGGTTCGGGGGCTCAAGGGCTATTTGTGGCTCCGCTCAGGAGCGACCCCGGGTGGTGCTCAGGGCGACTGTTGTGGTGCCGGCTCCCTGCCTTGCCCTTGGAGCCCCATACTGAGCCGCTGGCCAGCGATAAAGGGGCAGCAAGTACCCACGTGCCTGAGGGCCTCCTGCGGGCAGGCTCTGTGCTCTGCTTCTCAGCACCCAGGCAGCCACTGGGATTGTCCGGTCTTAGGGGAGGAAAGGAGTGAAAGGCCCCAGGCTGCCGCATCAGAAAGCTGGAGGCCCCTGGCTTGAAGCCTGGACTGTCTAGAGAGGCCAGCTCGAGCCATCTGTCGTATCACAGATGGGGAAACTGAGGCCCAGAGCGGGTGAGTCACAGCCACGGAATCACCGGCCAAGTTGCTGTTAGAATGCAGCACAGCAGAGTGCTGGCCCTGCCAGGGGAGGGGGGCATAGAAAAGGAGTGGGCAGGCAGGTGGTATGAACACTGTGAGCCTGTGGGGGGGGTAGGGAGAGGGCGGGAGAGAGACGGAGAGGATGGGAGAGAGAGAGGGGGGATGGAGAGAAAGGGAGAGAAAAGGATGGAGGGAGAGAGAAGGGAGAGGGAGAGGATGGGAGAGAGAGAAGGGAGGGGGAGAGAGAACAGAGCACCCCTTTGGGTTGGAAGGGGTTCCTGGTCGGGGAGTTGAGAAATGATTAATGAAAGACAGCTGTCGTCTGCTGGTGCCTCTGTGATTGTCGGGAACATTCCTGGGTGATGGCAGAGCCACCTGCCTGGATTCTGAGACCCGCCGGGCTGCCCCTGCTGGTGAGACCTTGACTCGGTCCCTTCACTCTGGGAGCCTGGAGCTCCTCCCGGGGCCAGACCCTGCCTCCCCGCCGCCGCTTCTGGGGATAAAGCCGTTAGCCAGGTGCAGCCCATTTCCCCCCGTTCCTTTGTTGCTGTGGCTGCGATGAGACGGGAAGGGGCTACAGACGCCCACCCAGGTGTCCGTGGAGCCCTGGGGATGCCAAACAGCAGTGCGAAGCGTGGCAGTCTGCACGTGAGCAGTACTGGGGATCAAAGTCAAGGCCTCACGCATGGAAGGCCGGTACTGAGCCACAGCCCTGCCCCCCTGCTGTGGCAGGTGCGGGTGGATTAGCAAGTGCAGGCGAGTGTTTGCCTCGTGCCGGGCAGATGTTAGTGTTGTTTGTGTTGCTGTTTCCTTCATCCTGTGAGGGCTTGGGGAGAGTACAGGAGGTGAGGCACTTATCGTGCCTGGGGCCAATGCAGATTTGATCCCTGGTACCCTCTAGGGTTCCCCAGCCTCACCAGGAGTGATCTCGTAGCATAGAGCCAGGAGTAAGCCCTGAGCACCCTGGGCGTCGCCCCCAAACCAAAACAAGCAAATGAATCCATTCGAGCGGGCCCCAAAGGCTAGCTTAGAATACCTGCCTTGCAAACTCGCGTCGTGGTGAGTTGCAGCCCATGGTGCTGCCACCTGTGCCCAGCGCTATCCCGGCGGCTCTGCTTCCTGGGATCCTTGGTGCTGCTCGCAGCTCCCGGGAGGCACGAACACCAGTAAAGGGTCTGTGAGCAGGAAGGAAGTGTGACCCCTGGCGAGCGCGTGTGGGAGCACCACAGCCATAACTGTGTCTTAGCCTCAGCTACGAGCACCGCGACCGAGTGTGTGATCCGCAGCAAGCACCCCAGCCCGGCGTGTGTGTGGCCCTCCCTCACGGCAGCAGTGTCTGCAGAGAAGGGCAGGGGCCACAGGGAGCAAGGACAAAAGTAGTCATTAAGGGCCCTGGAAGGTAACGCTGGGCTCGGCGCAGCCTTTGTGTGCAGGAGACCCGGATTCAATCCCCAATACCGCTTGGTCCCCTCGGCACTACAAGGAGTCACCCCCAGCACTGAGTACATCCCAAACACCCACCACCAGGTGTGACCCCCAAACCAGACCCAAAAGAATAGATCAATATATAAATGGTCCTCTGCGCCTCTTAAGAAAAGAATAATGCAGAGCCAGAGCGATAATACAGCAGGTAGGGAGCTTGCCTGGCACACACTCACCCAGATTCGATCCCCAGCATCAGGTATTGTCTCCTGAGCCTGCCGGGAATGATTCCTGAGTGCAGAGCCAGAGGTCAGCCCTGAGCACTGCCAGTGTGGCCCAAAAAAAAAAAAACAAAAATAATAACAATGATGATGCATTTGAAATAGCAAACTTCTGGGTCCCACTTCCCCATCTGTCAGCAGTCCAAGGCGGGGAACTGACTTGCTCAAAGGTCATGCAGCCGGCTGCCCAAAGGCCCATGTGGGTTTGCCCAGATCAGGCTGCTGTAGAAACACGGCCCCCCACCCCCATTCCATCCCTGTCTCCTGGAGGGACACCCCGTCTGCCACCCTTCCCTCCTCCCTCTCCCAAGCTGCCAGCCTCGTGATGGCTTGGTTAAGCACTCGGCCGTTAAACGTTCATCTCTTACAATTTCAATCCAATTCCTATAAGTTTATTGGCAAGACGGGGTGTATTAGAGCTGCCAAATTTAATTTATCAAGTCCGTGTGTCTGGGCGGCAGCCTCTCAGCAGTAATGGGAGAAGAGCAGTTTTATACGTTTTCATCGTGAATGACTGTTCCTGCTCCCGTTACAGCCCTTGACTTAATGACAGTCGTGCCTGTCGCCACCGGGGCCCTTCCTCAGCAGCCTGCGTGGCCGCCTGCACGGGCCAGGAGCTGCTCACTCCGTCACATCCTCCCCGGATGTATTTCCCACTCCTCTGCTCAGTCCTTGTCTGCTCCGTCCTGGCAATCAGGGGCTTTTGTCGCATGCCTGCCTGCTCCTACCTCTGGGCCCTGAGGAAATCGGGTTCTTCCTCTGGGCCGCAGCTGTCTGCTCTGTGAAACTCTTAGCCTGGCTTCTCCCAGACGAATGTCCTGTGTAAAATTAGCACACCACGGCTCAGGTAGGCAGGCTCTAGGCTCGGGAGTGGCACAGGCGGTGCCAGGGATTGAACTGGGCTCCACTGCATGTGACACATGCGCCTTACCACCCATCCGAGGAACAAGGGGGGGGGAAAGACAGGACTTTTTTTTTTCTCTGAGAATAAGAATAAATGGGGGTCTGTAGTGATAGCACAGTGGGTAGGGCATTTGCCTTGCACATGGCCAACCCGGGTTCGAAACCCAGCATCCTATATGGTCCCTTGAGCACTACCAGGGATAATTCCTGAGTGCATGAGCCAGGAATGACTCCTGTGCATTGCCAGATGTGACCCAAAAAGCAAAAAAAAAAAAAAAAAAGAATAAATGGACTGCCACAGGGCCAGACCTGACAGATAGCCATCTTGAATTTGAATATCAGTCTCCGTCAACTTCCTCCAGGCTGCAGAGCACCCAGTAGACCTTAGGCTTAACAACAAGGTAAAAATAAGGGGGGGCGGGGGCTGAAGTGATAGCACAGCGGGTAGGGTGTTTGCCTTGCACATGACTGACCCAGGTTTGATTCCCAGCATCCCATATGGTCCCCCAAGCACCGCCAGGAGTAGGTCCTGAGTGCAAAGCCAGGAGTAACCCCTGTGCCTCGCTGGGTGTGACCCAAAAAGAAAAAACAAAAGAGGGAGCTTGGGTTGGAGCGATAGCACAGCGGGTAGGGCGTTTGCCTTGCACTCGGCCGACCCGGGTTGGATTCCCAGCATCCCATATCGTCCTCTAAGAACCGCCAGGGGTGATTCCTGAGTGCAGAGCTAGGAGTAACCCCTGTGCATTGCCAGGTGTGACCCAAAAAGAAAAAAAAAAAACAGACCAAACAAAAAAAGGGAGCGAGGGAAGCCAGAGCCATGGTACAGCGTTCGCCTTACATGTGGCCGACCCAGGAGTGATCCCCGACACCCCACATGGTCCCCTCCATCCCTCCAGGAGTGATCCCTGAGTGCAGCGCCATGAGTAAGCCCTAAATACCACAAAACAACCCCCCAAAACTAAGTATGCCCAGACTTAATAGTAAGATGAAAAGTATGCCCACTCACCTCTCTGGTCACAGTGGCATGAAATGCATGAAATGTGGACATGGTTTCTCCTCAGAGGCTCTGGGACTCTGGGAGCCTCCTGCCAGGGACCTTTCCTAGTTGTTTCCTCCATTTCCATCCCCCTACCCCCATCCTCCATCCCCCCAACCCCCACCCCCTGCCCATACACACACACTTTTTGTTTTGGTTTTAGCCATGCCTGTCAGTGCTCAGGGCTTACTCCTGGCTCTGTGCTCAGGAATCACTTCTTGTGGGATTCAGGGGACCATATGGGATGCCGGGGATTGAACCTGGGTGGGCCGTGTGCAAGGCAAGCGCCCTGCCCGCTCCGGCCCCGCCATCTCCCTTTAAATAGAATCGTGTGGGTCTGATCAACTCAGCTCCAACTCAGCTCCAACTCTTGTCTCTTTCCTCAGAAACCGGAGACAGTGAACCTGCCTGATGCAGCACTGTCTCTCTGGCCTGGGACTGTGGGTCTGAAGGGTTTTAAGACCCTGAAGCCTTCTTATTTCCTGCTGTGATTAGCTGGGGTCCTGTTGCCTGAGATTGGTCTCATGGGGAGGCTCTGAACATTTCTGCCAGAGTCCTTTAGCTTCTCAGCCTTGGGCTTGAGTGTGGCAGGGGGCAGGGTTAGGGACCTGGGTTTCCCTGGTGCTCACCAGCTGTGTGACCTTGGGCAAGTCACTCCCCCTCTTTGAACTTCATCCATCACTCTAGGAAAATGGGAAGCTGCTCCTTGATTCAGCAGTTAACTCGGTTGCCGCCTCTGCATCACCCACCAGCTTTGGTGCCGAGGCTTCAGCAATAAACCATGAATATCCCAGCCCTGCAGAGATTTATAATTCTACTGTGGGGGGGAAAGACCGTAAAACGTGACAGATCACTTATTTCTTCGAGGATGATCAAAACGAAGCCGGGGACTGGGAAATCTTAGTGGCGGTTTCTACAGTGTGAAGCAAAGGGGGTCCCAGTAGATTATGGGATCTGGGACCCAATAGTGGAGCTGCGAGCCAGGAGTGGAGTGAGTGAGTGTGGCAGCTCCCAGGGTGGGGGGAGAGGGGGGCAGCGGGGGCCAACACGGGAGCTGTGGGTGTGAGAGCAAGGGGGTCTGGGTGGCCAGCAGAGGGAACAGGAGAGAGGGTCAGCGGTGGCAGAGGGAGACTGGCCGGAGGGTTCGAGGTGGTGATTTTCCAGCCGGGTTCCGAGTGAGAGCTCCCTGGGAGACTACTTTCTCGGCCACAGTGGATGGTATTCGTGGGGGTCACTCGTGGCAGTGCTGGGATCAAACCCAGGTTTCCTGAGTGCAAAGCAAGTTCTCTCCATCTTTGAGCCATCTTCCAGGCCCCTCTCCAGGAGACTTTATTTGTGGGGGACAGAGTTTAATTCACACTCTGTGGTGCTCAGGGATCATCTCGATGGCACATGCAACTATATGTTCAAGATCAAGTACGTTCCAAGCAACAGGGCTGGAGCGATAGCACAGCAGGTAGGGCGTTTGCCTTGCACACGGCTGACCCGGGTTGGATTCCCAGCATCCCATATGGTCCCCCAAGCACTGCCAGGAGTAATTCCTGAGTGCATGCGCCAGGAGTAACCCCTTTGCAACACCGGATGTTCCAAAAAGAAAAAAAAAACCAGTACTTTCCAGACAAGTGCCTTACTACCTGTCTGATTCCTGGGGACTTTATGAAACTGACGCCTGGGCCTTTATGTAAAAAAAGAAAAGGACCAGCAGGGCTCTGTCTCTCCCGCTGCCCTTGTTCGGTAGTCTCACGCCGCTTCCCCACCCCGGGGGAGGTTGATGGTGATGATGAGGCAGGCGAAGGAAGGAAGAAGGCCAAATTGGTTGCTTGATCAGTTTATTTCGTTCTCTCTCTCTCTGCTTCTCTCCCGGTTCTTGATCTCTCTCTGGATCTTCCTCTATTCCCCTTTCTGCCCCACTCGCTCTCACTTCTTTCACCTTGTGCTCTGCTTATGTGTGTGTTACTGTGCTCTCTTCTGTCTGTCTCTCTGTGTCTGTCTCTCTGTCTCTTTGTCTCCTTCTGTCTTCTTCTTTCTCCTATCAGTGCCCCACAGTCTCCGTTTATATAGCAAATTACATAGGGCAGTAGCACAAAGGTGGGTTTAACATCAACAAATCAACAAAGAAGGGTAAGACCATTTCTTGAGGAGATTAACAAAATCTCATCTAAGGAAATCTCATCTAAGGAGATCCACTCAAGGGTGTGATTCCAAACAAGGGTGTGTCAGGGTGTGAGCTAGTAATCTACTTAAATAGTTACAGTAAATCTACTTCTAATGTTTCTAGCAATGTCATTCTGTATGAGCACAGTAAGAGATATAACCTTAAAGTTTGGTTCTTCCTGAGGACATTCACTATATAATCCAGACCACAGTCCTCAGGTCAGGTTAGTCTTCTTAACCCCAGCAGGATCCTAATCTTGTCGTTACCTTTGGATCATGGCAGCATTTGTCCATGACCATGCTCTCAACTTATAGTTGAGTATTCTGGCACTTTGGCCTGGCTCCTTTCGATGCCAGGGTAGCTCAGAGCTTGCCCTGGGTCCATTCTGTCCCTTGTCGGGACCCTGCTTTTGGGGTGTTAGGAACTAAGGGCAACTGAGTTGAGAAAGCAGATGCTCAGGAGTAAATATTATTGGAGTCAATCAACTCCCAAGTTACAAACATAATATTAACTGTCTTCCTGTGTCCATACAGAAAGGACATTGCTCTAAGGTAAACTAAGTTCCCTGCGGCAAGGCTAAAAGGACAAACCCCATGTTCTCCTACAGGCCTTAACCCACTAAGGCTCCCTTCAGTGGAGACTGGACATCCGCATCCTTAAAGGACCCACCTGGAGGGGCCTGGTGACGGCTCCTGCCTTCCAAGCATGAGGCCGAGAGTGATCTCTGGCAACACCTCATGTTCTGTAGTTGCAGACCTGGCAGTTGTACCCGCCAGGGCCCAGCCAGGTGTGTTCGACCCTGCTGAGCATCACGGCCAGGCATGCGGACAGCAGGGCCAATGCCACGGCCACGCGTGCACACAGCAGGGCTAGTCAGTGTCCAGTGCAGCATCAGCGCGGCAGTGAGGGGAGGGGAAGGAGCAGAGGGAGGATCTCTGTGAGCAAGGCTCTCACCCGGCGTCCCGCATGAACGGGCCACTGAGAAGTCTCGCTGAAGGGGGCCTGCCGGTGGGACCCCGGTCGCCTTCCGCAGGCCCAGCCCCGTGGGGAGCTTTGGTCACCTCCACCCCCTGACCCCGCGCTCTGTGTCATCTCAGGCAGGCAGCCATGGGGAAGCGTTACTTCTGTGACTACTGCGACCGCTCCTTCCAGGACAACCTCCACAACCGAAAGAAGCACTTGAACGGGCTGCAGCACCTCAAGGCCAAGAAGGTCTGGTACGACATGTTTCGAGGTGAGTGTCTGCGGGGCCGCTTTGGGCAGGGAGCAGGAGGGCCCTTGGGTCAGCAGGCTTCTCTCCCCAGCAGTCCTGGCAGTGCTGAGGAGGTGGGGCCTTCCGTGTGCAAGGCCTGTTCTCTTCCTGGATCCACATTCGCGGCTCCTTTTTTGGTTTGTAGTTTTGTTTGGTGTGATTTTAGAGGTTTACGCAGTGCTGCTTCGGAGCTATTCCCAGCGTGGTGCTTCTCATGGGCAGTGCTCAGGGGTCACGCCTGGCAGTGCTGGGGACCCAGATGGTGCCAGGGATCAAACCTGAGGCTCTGTCGCCCAAAGCATGTGCTCCAGCCTTGAGTCATCTTAGCCACCTCTCATTTTTAATTTTTTTTTTTTTTTTTGCTTTTTTCGCACCCATCGGTACTCAGGGGCTACTCCCGGCTCAGTGCTCAGAGGTGTGCACGATGCCAGAGATGGAGCCTGGAGCTTCTGTATGCAAGGCATGTGTTCCAGCCCGCCGTATTACTCATGGGGGGGTGAGGTTTGGGTCACACCTGGTGGCACTCAGGGCTTATTCCCAGCTCTGCACTCAAGGATCAATCCTGGGGCTGGAACGATAGTATAGCAGATAGGGCGTTTACCTTGCATGTGGCTGACCCAGGTTTGATTCCCAGCATCCCATATGGTCCCTTGAGCACAGCTAGGAGTAATTCCTGAGTGCAGAGCCAGGAGTAACCCCTGTGCATCGCTGGGTGTGACACACACACAAGAAAGGGTCAGTCCTGACAGAGCTTGGGGGACTATGTGAGGTGCCGGGGATCAAACCCAGGTTGGTCATGTGCAAGGCAAGCGCCTTACCTCCTGCCCTATCTCTCGGGCCCCCAGCAGTCTGGATCCAAGTCAGTTCTCCAGGACTTGTGCCAGGCCCTGGGATTCCATGGCCCGTCAGAGGGAACATTTGAGCCAGCATCCAAAGCGCAGGGGACAAGCCAGCCACGGCACCCTGGACAGTGGGTGCACAGATGCCAGCCACACAGAAGCAAAGCGCCCAGAGCAGACGGGTAGGGCAGGGGTGGCCCTGGCAGGAGCAGGGAAGGGGGTGGAGAGGGGAGGCTGGCTCCAGGGCAGGGCTGTCAGCAGCAGCCTGTGGAAGCCACAGTAAGGAGGTCAGTGGTCTCGTGGGCCGCTGCAGCCTTGCAGGGGTTTCGGCGGCGGCAGCAGCAGCGGGTGACAGCCATGACTGACTGCCCCAGGAGCCTTGGGGTACTGTAAACGGCTGGTGAGTGACGGGCTGGACAGCTGAATAACTGAGCTGCTTACAGGAGGCTCTTCGGGAAAAGCTGCTCTGAGCGGAGGAGCTGAGGTTGCCTGGCACGTAAGGGCACTCACAGAAGGGACCTGCCCCCACCCAACTCGCTAGACACCGTAGAGCTATGCAGAGCGGGGGGGCCCCCCCGCCTGTCCCCACCTCTGGGAAGGAGTGGACACTGGGCGGCCAGGAGGGCGGACCAGCAGCAGCTGAATGAGACCAGGCAGGGTCCACTGCTCGAGCATCTGAAACAGGAGCCCTGAAGGAAGGAGGGACAGATCTGGGCCCAGGAGAGCAGGAGCTTAGGGCTGCATGCCGGGTGCCCAGCTTGGACCCTCAGTGTTGCCTGGCCACCTCCACACTGCCCGGCGGGACCCCAAAGCACAGAGCCCTTGTCTTACCCCTCTGCCAAAAAAATAAATAAAATAAAGAAGGAAAAAAGGGCAGTGAGCAGCCAAGAAGGGAGTAGTGGGAAAGAGTTTTGGGGTGTGAGAAGGACCAGCGGGGGGAAGGGCGTGGGGCAGTGCTGGGGACCCGCTCCCTGTCTGGGCCTCTGCAGCCCCTTTGCTTCTCTCCTGAGACTCTGAGGCAGGAACTTAGCTCCTGGAGCCGGATCCCCACCCTGCCCCACCCCAAGGCCCCTGTTTTTTCCTT
The DNA here is from genome assembly GCF_027595985.1 of Sorex araneus. Lineage (NCBI taxonomy): Eukaryota > Metazoa > Chordata > Mammalia > Eulipotyphla > Soricidae > Sorex > Sorex araneus. The sequence goes on along the minus strand of NC_073310.1, from coordinate 17,325,124 downwards.
TTTTTTTTTTTTTCTCTTTTTGGGTCACACCCAGCAATGCTCAAGGGTTATTCCTGGTGGTGCTCGAGGGACCATATGGACCATATGGGATGCCAGGGATTGAACTTGCGGCATGTAAGGTCAGCGCTCTTCCCTCTGTACTGTTGCTCTGGCCACACCCCAAGGCCTTTAAACAAACACTGACCCCACCCAGCCCCAGCCCCAGATCTGGGGGAGGGGGGTCTAGATCTTTTTTTTTTCTTTTTTTTTTTTTTCTTTTTGGGTCACACCTGGTGATGCACAGGGGTTACTCCTGGCTCTGCACTCAGGAATTACCCCTGGCTGTGCTCAGGGGACCATATGGGATGCTGGGATTTGAACCCGCGTGCAAGGCAAACGCCCTACCCGCTGTGCTATCTCTCCAGCCCCCAGGTCTAGATCTTTTTAAATCTCTCCCCATTTCAGATGAAGATCTTGGGTGAGGGAAGGGCTCTCCAGCCACATGAAGCAGGTGGGCGTGACTGACTGTGAAAGGCAGGAGGCGGGCGGAGGCCACTCAGCAGCAGAGGGACTCCCTGGAGCCTAGGATGCCCGGTCCCGGTGCCCAGATCCATGTGGCGGGGGGATTGGGGGGCTGTGACATGGCCTAGAGCTCTCCTTGGGATTTCACCTTAGTCCCGATTCTCACCTCACGCAGCCAGGTCCCACGGGGCGCTGATCGACAGCGGCAAAGCTGAACTCGGGGACTCAGAGGGCGGAGAGATCCTTTGCGTGCCGGTGGCCCGGGTTGATCCCCTGCACCGCGTGGTCCCCCAGGATTCCCAGAGTTCTTTCTCATTCCTGTCCACGTTCGCTCTGTAAAATAGCTCGGCAAAGAAGGCAATGGCAGTGGGGTGAGGGAGCAGGGGTCCTCTCTCAGAGGGGGTATCGTTGAAGGCCAGAGCAGTAACTCGCCTTGCCTGGGGTCCTTCTGCTCCCAGGAAGGCTGTCCCAGGCCTCCATCTTACCCAGCTCAGCCCAGACTTGGGTCAAGCGCGGGGTACCCCAGCCTGGCCGAGGGTGTGGCACCTGTTCTTCCAGCTTCCGGCCCCAGAGGCTGGCTGTTCCCTCCGCCTTGGCCAGGACAAGAAGGGAGCAAGGCTCCCCAGCCAGCAGCCCCTGGGCCTCGGGACCACAGTGCAGCAGTCACCTGAATTTTATCCCATCATGAGTCACAGCTACAGTGCCCACCCCCCCAGGGGTGGGATGGGGACTCGGCCATCTGTGAGTGACTCTACAGGTGTCAGAGGCTTGGCCTTGGGCGCCTGAATTCTTGGGCTCATTCATGCAGCCAACACTAGGCCGACACTGAGCACTTCATGGGTCCTCAGCCCCCAGGCAGGCTCTGAAGCCTTTTTTTCTTTTTTTTTTCCCCCCTCCTTTATTTTGGGAGACATGGGAGGGTTGATTTGTTCTTTTTTTTTTTTCTTTTTGGGTCACACCTGGTGATGCACAGGGGTTACTCCTGGCTTTGCACCAGGAATTACTCCTGGCGGTGCTCAGGGGACCATATGGGATGCTGGGAATCGAACCCAGGTTGCCCGCATGCACTATCGCTCCAGCCCCTGATTTGTTCTTTTGGGGTCACAGCCAGAATACTCAAGGGTGATCCTAACTCTGCTCTCCAGAATGACTCCTAGCAGTGGTAATTACTCCTTGAACCCGAAGCCTTAAAAGAGAAGGACAGTGTCCTCAGGCCCGTCCAGCCTCCCCCTTCCTTCTGAACTCAGCCACACGGGCTGCTACAGGCCCCGGCGCCCTCGGGGTCTGTGTCCTTGCCGTCTCCCCTCACCTCTGCCCAGTCCTCCTCTGTGGGGACTCAACTCAAGCAGCAAATCCTGGATGTCCTCCCCAACCCCGGGCCTGGGTCAGGTCATCTGGCCGCACGCTGTTTACCCCACTTAGCTCCACATGGATTAGTGTGGCTGCCGGACCGGAAGGCAGGACCAGGTCTCACTTGTACTCCACTAAATCCTCATTCTGGCCAGGTGCCTGGCACCCGGGACGTGTTCGGTAAATGTTTGTTGGATGATTGTCCAAATGAACGAGCAAACAGACACGGGGCACCAGGGCAGCTGTTGATGAGGGAGCTGAAGCGGGAAGGGCCCGAGGGTCACCTCACATGGAGCACGGGCAGCTGGGGGCAGGGTCCCAGGCTGAGGCTCCTCGGTGCTGGGGGGCACTGGGGAGCTTTGCGTAGCTCTCCTGCCCACCCGCTCAGCTGAATTGAAACAGACCTGAAGGAGATGGGCTGGAGCAGAGGCACAGAGAAATAGAATAGGGTTAAAGCCGTGAGCTGGAGAGAGAGTCCAGTGGTTAGCACGCTTGCCTTGCACACAGCCGACCCCGGCTCCATCCCCAGCACTCCATAGGGTCCCTCAGGATTGATCCCTGAGCGCAGAGCACCACCAGCTATGGCCCCCAAACCCAATCAAAACAACAAAAAGCTCCAGGGTCCTTTGGATGAGGGTGATCTGGACGACATAGAAAGGGCTGTGGCCGGTCAGCCTGGCAGAGGTCCTCACGCTGCCTATCCCTTTTGTATTCCTCCGGGCCACCCTGAGTTGAGGGCTCATGTAACCTTTTGTTTGTTTTTGAGCCACCCGAGTGATGCTTCGGGCAGGTGGCCTGCAGGAGAGGGCCTGCACGCAGCCCTGGCCACACTCCCTGGCCCTATGGTTTTGGGGTTTTTTTGGTTTTTTTTTTTTTTTTGGGTGGGGGGGTCACACCCAGCGATGCTCAGGGGTTACTCCTGGCTCATTCACTCAGGAATTACTCCTGGTGGTGCTCAGGGGACCATATGGGATGCTGGGAATCAAACCCGGGTCGGCCGCATGCAAGGCAAACGCCCTGCCTTCTGTGCTATTGCTCCAGCCCAGGCCCTGTGGTTTTGGAGGGGCTTCCTCCGTGCCGCGCTGGGCCTGTGCGTGCCGGACATGTGCTCTAGACCTTTGGGCAGCCCGAAAAATGCACTTTGGCAGTTCCTTTTTCTTTTCTTTTTGTTTTTTGGGTATTTTGGGCGGGGGCCGGGGGGGGGGGTGCAACACCTGGTAGTGCTCAGGGCTTATTCCTGGCCCTGCACTGAGGAAAAGCATATGGGATGCTAAGCCTTACTGCTACACTATAGCTCCGGCCCCCTACAAGTTGTTTCTTTTTTAACCAACTCTTGAAGAGGTTTAGCCCCCCCTCCCCCCCAGGAAGGGAGGTGCCAGTAGGGCTGGTTACCCACCAAGAGATGTTTAGCCCCGTGGGAACAGGCAGGCGCTTTAGACTCACATGCCAGGGTTCACGCCTGGCATGGCCACTCGCTGGTGATGTGTTGTTCTGGGTGCGTCGTTGCCCCTGCTCCTACCCGCCTCTCTGCAGAATGGAGGTGAGAGGGTGGTGAGGCAGCCATGGGGCCAGAGCCCCGTGGGTTGAGAGCCCAGCCCAGTTCTCAGCCTGTCCCCCCGGTGGGGAGCGTGATCCCACCTCGAAGCTGATTTTGTTGTCACTTTCACAGGAATCTCCTTCTAGCCTTTTGTTTGTTTGCTTTTTATTACATTTATATTTTTTCTTTTCCTTTCTGCTTTTTATTTTGAAGCAATTATCAACCCACAGGAAGTCAGTGTGACAGTACAGGGAAGTCTGGTGGTGCCAGGATTTTGTTGTTTGTTTCACGTTCCTCAGGGTCTGGGACGTGATTCAAGTGGCAGAGCATCTGGGCTTGGGTGGGATCCCTGGAACTGCTGGTCTCCCCCACCCCCAGGATCCCCACCGCATGTGGCCCCCGGGCCTCTGAGCAGCAGCTCAGGTCATTCCCGTGCCGTCGGAGTTGTCAGGAGGGACGGGTGGGGGAGATGGGTCGGAGGGCTGGAGCACAGGCTTTCCCTGCCCCAGCCCCAAGCGAGGTCCCAGCCCCGCCCTCCCCCAGCAGTGGTCAGGGGCAGTTCCTGGCTTTGTGCTCAGGGGATTATAGCTGGGGTTGGCGGCAAGCATGCACGGCACCTGCCTTGACCCCGTTGTATCTCTCTGGTCCCATCCTGGAGAACCTGTGACCTGGTTCTTGGATGGGGAGCACCTTCTTCTCCCCCAGATCTCAGTGACGGGAGGTGCCCGTGCACAGCGCACGTCTGAAGCCGTGTCCTCTTTCTTGCAGATGCAGCTGCCATCTTGCTGGACGAGCAGAACAAGAGGCCATGCAGGAAGTTCCTGCTGACGGGTGAGGCACTTCTCTCGGCTCTGCAGAGCCCGCCCTGCCCGCTGGCCCCCACCCCCAGCCTGCAGGGCCCACCCTGCACACCAGGCATCCCCCTTCGGCCTGCAGATCCTGCCCTGCACACCCGTCCCCTCACCCCACCCCCAGCCTGCAGAGCCTGCCCTGTGCACCGCCAGCCTGCTTTGTGACCTTGGTGCATGAGTCTAATGGTCTCAGTGGGGGTCATGGGGCTCCCTTGGGCCCCCAGGATATTCTAAGGGCATCCCCAGTGAAAATCATGTGCCTGGAGGTGTCACAGTATGGAAATAGGTGGCCAGTCGGTAGGACGGGGGCCACAAGAAGAAAACAAGGTTGAGAGGCGGCACAGTTGGGAACTGGTTGAGGAGGTACAGTAGCCGGCGGCTGCTTTGCTTCAGGAGCTCTGGCTTAGGGTTCCCAGCTGGTCCTCGGCTGTTTGCACCTAGGACCTGGCAGGTTGGTTTGGTTTGGTTTTAGCTTGTTCAGGGCAAGCCCCAGGAGAGTGCAATAAGCCTGGGAGATTCTAATGGTTGAAAATAGATGGACTCAGGGGGCCGGAGCGATAACACAGTGGGAAGGGCATTTGCCTTGCACATGGCCAACTTGGGTTGGATCCCCAGCATCCCATATAATCTGCCAAAAAAAAAAAAAAAAAGACAATAGATGGACTCATTCCCTGGAGGAGCCGAAGCACCCTGCAGGGCTGGAGATGGCAACAGGTCTGGTGGTGCTGAGATGGGTCCAAATTAGGGTAACAGGCGCTGATCGGCCTGCACTGGACCCAGTGAGTAGCGTTCAAAGAGAGGAAGGCCAGGACCATTAGGGCCAGAGTCACGGCTGAGCCTGGTTCCATCTTGGGCACTGTGTATGGCTCCTGAGCACGGGCAGGAGTAACCCTTAAGCACAGACCCAGAACCAGGAGTGAGCCCTGAGCACCACCAGGAGTATCCCCATCCTCACCCCCTGGGAAAAAAAGAGGGAGAGAAGAGAGAAAAGCCTGAGTCAGTGAAGAAACCCAAGGCAGATGGAAGCAGGAAGGAGAATGAGACAAAGCCGGGAGGATGGTCTGGGCCCTCAGTGCCAACCTAGGGGGCCTGGGGACTCCCCAGGTGGCCTGAGCATCCCGGGAGTCATGGCAACGAGGAAAGCCATGATCAGTAACAGGACAGCGAGGCCACGGAGCCGTGGGAGGAGGCACTACTGACAGCCGGGGGGGCCTGGGCTCCCCTCATGGTGCCACTACTGTCCCCAGGATGGACACCCACAGAGCGCCTCGGGAGGCCTCTCTGGGCCCCGGGGATAGTACATGGAGGCAGATGCTTGCCTCGTGCCTGCTAGCCCCTGTTCCATCCTGGTGTTCGGATGGAGTGCCTGATCCCTGCGTTTCGAGGGGTGTGTGAGGCCCCGTGGCAGGTACTCAGAAGCGTCCTGCACTTCGGAACCTCCTCGCCGATTGCTCGGGGAGGAGCTGAACTGCAGGGTGGGCGCATGCGCAGTGGCCCGATTTGGCAGGGAAGCCCGGCCCCGGGGAGTGCCCACAGTCGGCGCCAGTCGGCGAGAGGTGCCTCGACCAACCCCGTCCCCAAAGACATCAGTGGGTGCTGACCACATCGGTGGGTACCGACCCCCAGAGCAGAAAGCTGGGGAGCAGCTGTGGCGAGCCCTGGCGGGCCCCTCGGGCTGCTGTAGCTGCCCAGACCCTGAAGCCAGAGCCAAGCTGGTTTCCTTCCCGGCGTGGGATTGCTACTCTTGAGGCCATGAAAGCCGTGCCCCTAAACTAGACCCCGCCTCCGTGCCCCTCAGCCCTCTGCCCCCCACCACCCAATAGCCCATACCCCTGCGTTCCCTTCCAGGCCAGTGCGACTTTGGCTCCAACTGCAGATTCTCCCACATGTCCGAGCGCGACCTGCAGCAGCTAAGCATCCAGGTGGAGGGTGAGTGAGGCGGGACCTGCGGGGCAGGTGGGGGGGCACTGGGAAGGGGGTGCTGGGCGGGGCCTGGAGAGGGTCCTGGACCCAGCTGCCCTCAGTTGGGGGGAGGGGGGAGGGGCAGAAGGAGGGAGGTGTAGGGCTGGGGCGCATGTGTCCAGAATTGTCCCCAGACTGCCCGTGGTAGCTTTGCTCACCCTGTGTCCCCTGCTGGGTGTAAAGTGACATTGGGGGCTGGGGACTGTAACCTAGCATGTGTGAGGCCCTGGGGTCCCTCCCCTACACGGTAGATAAACACAGAAGTCAGTGACACGTGGTTTCCTGCCCAGGAGCCCTGGGGCTGCACCTCAGCCCCGCTGGCCCCTGTGGCCAGCCTGGCATACCTGCTCCATCAGGGTCATGTCAAGTCCCCTCCTTGGTACCTCGACTGTTGGGTCAGTCTGGGTCAGGCGGGCCCCTTCAGTGGGATTCCAGGGAGGCACCATCTCCCCTGCCTTTGGGAGCCCCCCTCCAGTTAGAGAACAGGGGGTTTGGGGGACAGGGAGCTAGTTCAGAGGATTGAGCCCAGGCCTGAGCACAGAGCTGGGAGTAGTCCCTGAGCACCACCAGGTATGGCCCCAAAACCAAAAAGAGAGAGAAAGAAAATGAACAGGGAGACTCCCACTTAAATGGTCTCTCAGACATCTCATGCAGTGGGACAAATGGAGAAACTGAGGAAGGTCCTCACCACGTGAGCCCCGAGCCAGTTAGAAGCTGCCTCAGTCATCTGCGGGGTACAGTGCTCCCCTTCCCCCCGGGGCTCAGGCAGCCAGTGAATGTCTGGGTCACACCCACCCCCATGCTCCTCTAACCCTGTGGGCTTTGTCCTTTCTGTGGTGCCCACCTGCCACCCTGGCACATGCCCAGGTTTCTTTCTAGGAGCTCAAGGAAGTGTAGCCCCCCGGGGTCAGGCCCACAGCGAGATTGCATCGTCCTCCCCTGAGGCCCAGGGCAGGGAGGGCTCGGGCCAGGGGCCTGGAGCTGGAGGCCGTGAGACAGAAAGAGAGCAGGACACTAGGCCAGCCCGGCCCTGGCACATGGCTCAGCCATGTGGAGGCGTGCCCTGACATGTCGTCCGTGCCCACTGGGGAAGCAGCAGCGGGGGTCGCGTATGTGGCGCTCGCCCACGGGTAGGGAACGCCTCGGCCCAGCTGTCTGGCTCTCTCTAGCCTCGGCCCCCTTCTGAGACTTCTAGAAAAGGTGGCGCCCCTGTCTCTCTCCCACCAGCTGGGACTCCAGTGCTCAGATCCGGGGCCAAGATTTGCTGGGGTGGGGACGGAGCTGGCGAGCGCAGCTCCTTGCTGGTGGGGGCCAGAGACCCGGCTTGTGGCGAGGCCAGATTGAAACACGGCTCGGCCTGTTCTCTTCTGCAGCCCACACCGCCACCAAGAAACAGCCGGGGGCACCGGGAGGCCGGGAGGGGACCACCAGAGAGAGAGGATAGCGGGTAGGATGCTTGCCTTGTATGCAGCTGACCGGGGTTCAAGTCCCAGCACCCCGTATGGTCCCCCAGCCCCACTAGGAGTGACCTTAAGTGTAGGCTAGGAGTAACCCCTGGGCATCGCCAGGTGTGGCCCCTCAAACCAGACAAGTGTGGGGGGGGGGGGTCAGCCAGGGTTTTGGACCATTTCCAGGGAAAGTAGAAAGGCCGTGGATGGGGAGAGCGTAGCTTGTGGTAGGGACAGACCCGAGACTCTGCCCACCCCCCGGGTTCCTGCTGCAGGGGTGAACCTGCCCCTCACTGGCCTGTCCCTGTCTACACAGAGGAAAGGCGGGCCAGGGAGTGGCCACAGGAGGCCGCTGAGCCCCCGGAGGGCACTCTGGAGGACTGGCTGGAGAAGAGAGCCAAGCGGCTGAGCTCAGCGCCAAGCAGCAGGTACCCCCCCGCCGCCCTTTGCTCGTCCTCGGGGGCAGGGTCCCTGCCATCCTTCCCCCTTGCTCAGACGCACCCCTCAGCACTCGGGCCTCCCCCGCACCCCTGAGCACGCAGCGTTGGAAAGAGGCTGCTTATATCTGGGGGGCTCTGCTGGGAGTTCCCCGGGAGCTCGCCCCCGGCCCCTCTGGTACTTTCTGGATGCTCATTTCCTCCCCGGGGCACCTGGTGCACCGGGCTGCTGACCCCCTGGGGCCACAGACACTCAGCGGTCAGCCTGACCTACACTCGCCCCTGTAAAATGGGGGCCTGCAGGCCCCACGGACACCCCAGCCTGGTGCGCTGTGCTGTTCCCCTGAGTGACCGACCCCGAGGAGCTGGGATGGCACAGTAATCCGCTGGCGCTGACGTGGTGTCTGTCCCCGCCTGCCACTGTTGGCTCTTCAGCTTGTCACTTGATCCCCTTAATCTCCCCTCGCCCCTCTCCGCACCAGCGCTAACTACTGTTCCGCCTGGAAGCGCTTTCTTTCCAGGGCACTGGCGAAAGCGCCTCCTGCCCTTGGATCTGGAGCACACCTGCCACAGGAGAAGCCACGAACAGGGCCCACCTGTGTGCCTCAGTGTCCCCATCTGCTCTGCGCAGACCCCGGTGCCTGTGTCCCAGGAACACCTAGTATCTTAGAGCCCCCCTGCCGTGGGGCTGGGGGTGGGGGGCCCGTCCTCCAGGCGGGAGTGTTGAGCTAGCCCTGGAATCTGCCTTCCAAGGAAGGAGTGAGGCTCCCAGGAGGAGGCTGATTAGGGTCACCCCAACTCTGCAGGGAGCCCCGGCTTGGCTAGCAGCTGGGGCTCTTCTTCCAGCCCCCTGGCACTTCCACTGCCCACCCTCCCTGCAGCTGGCAGAGCTGTCGGAACTCCCAGGGTGGTGAATCGTGAATGGGGCCAGGCATCTCCCTGCACCTACAGCAGGTGGCTTCCCTGCCCCAGAGGCTGTGCCCAGGGTGGCCCCAAGGCCTCCTTGGACTCTGAGCAATGGGCTGGGCCCCCAGAGGGCTGGGGTATGTGAAGCCCACCTGGGTTTTCCCCCTGCCCCCTCCAGCCTCTGCTCAGGCCTTTCAACCTCCACTGGGGGCCCAGGCCTTGCCCTTCTGCAGAGCACGGGGCCCGGGGCCCCTGAGCCTGCCGGCAGCTGCTAGGATCTCATCTGAAAGCTGGGCCAGCGGGAGTGGGTGGCCAGTGTTTGGCTCCATGCCAGCCCCTCCGGTGCACTCACGTGGTCATGTGACAGCTCTTTGCACCTCCATCGCTCCATGAAACGGGGCTTCTCAGGACCGATCCCTGGTTTCTCCAGGCTAGAGCAGGGAGGGCCCTGTCCGTAGGAGCACGGCGTGGCTGCTTGTCATTTCAAGTGTTCACGGGGGCCGGGGGATCCCCAGTGCCAGGCACAGCTGTGAACACTGGGAGACTGTTGGCTTCACCTCCTGGTACCCACCCTCTGAGAGTTTCCATGCCAGACGGAGGATAGACGAGCACCCAGGAAGCTCAGCAGCTGGGAGCAGCAGAGTTCAGAAGGGCAGGAAGGCTGCTCAGACCCCACGGGGCCCCCCAGTGGACCCCTGAGGACAGGACAGCCCCAGTCTGGGCGCAGAACACCCAACCCAGGGCCGTGAGCCTGTCGGGAAAGGATAGCGAGGAGCATAAAAAATGAGGCCTTGGGGTCTCAAGAGTACAGAGGGTAGGGCGCTTGCCTTGTACGCAGCCAACCAGGGTTCGATTCCCGGTATCCCATATGGTCCCAGTGAGCGATCCCTGAGTGCAGAGGCAGGAGTAACCCCTGAGCATTGCCAGATGTGGCCCAAAAACAAAAATATAAGGCCGGGGGAAGGTGCTTTCCTTGAGGCCGCAGCCTTAGTACAGAGGGGAGGATGCCTGTTTTGCATGTGGCTGACCAGGAGGCTGACCAGGGTTCAATTCCCGGCATCCCAGATGGCCCCCTGAGCCTTGCGAGGAATGATCTTTGCTTGCCGAGCCTGGAGCAAGCCCTGAGCACTGCCAGAAAGCCCTGAGCAAAACCAAAGAAAAATGTGGGGTTTTTAAAAGAGATTTTCCTCTAATTTCAGAGACTTGCATGCTTACCAATTTCAGAGGCCTTTGTGCTTATAAACTTGAGAAAAAGTGAGACCAGAGAGATGATCCCCTGATCATCAAGGTGTAGCTGACCTGAGTTTGATTCCCAACACCGAGTGTTCCCCGGGGGCCCCACAGAGGGCGACCCCTGATCACGTTGTTGGGAGTAGCCCCCCCAAAGAACCCCCCAAACACTGTGTGTGGCCCAACAGAAACCGCAGGAAGTGTGGAGAAGCGCAGCTCAGACAGAAGCACCACTGACAAGGGGCTGCGCCTTTGGGTTTTGTATGCATTTATATATGTTATATATCTTTAAACAAAAATAGTATCATGCTATATACATTATTTTATAAGCTGCTTTTCCTCCCTCCGCACTCAGCGAGCAGCACGTCGCCTCCCCTCGTCAGTGTCATCCGTCAGCCGCCTCCTCATACGCTGCGAGCCTTCTCTGCCGTGGACGTGCCCAAGTCCTGAGTCGGGCCCCACGAGGGGACACCCCGCTGTATCACGGCCCGTAGCGCGTCCCCCATCCCCCACCATCCCACCATTTCCCTGGGCTCCGATCCTAGCGGTGAGGTTGCGGGCTCAGAGAGCCTGCGGGCTTTGGAGGTGCTGCCTTCCAGAGAGATCTGTCAAGGAGTAGACCCTGCCTCCAGCCAGGGTGCTGGGGAGAAGGGGCTGGGGTCTGAGTGTCGTGTGTCCCCTCCCACCCCCATCCTCTGTCCTCTTTCTCTGCAGGGCGGAGCCCATCAGAGCCACCGTCTTCCAGTACCCTGTGGGCTGGCCACCGGTCCAGGAGCTGCCACCGTCCCTGCGGGCACCCCCACCGGGGGGGTGGCCCCTGAAGCCCAGCGTCCAGTGGGGCTAAGCCCCTGGCACCCCCCTGGCTCCCATCCGTCGAGTCACTCTGAATGAAGACTCATCCTGGGGAGCCAGGCCCCCTCCTGCCAGCCCCTCTGCTCCTGGCAGCTCTGCTCTCAGGGAATAGCTCAAGAAGTGGGGAGCACTGCCTTTGGGGGAGTCCCTTGAGAAAGTCTCCAGAGTGGTCTGGCTGCTCATGGCCCAGCCCTGTGCCCTGAGGCCCGGGCTCCGCCTCTCCTCAGAGGACGTGGGGGACGGCGAGGATGAGGGCCTCAGGGGCCGGTGGAGGCCCGGCACGGCTGGGCAAGGGAGTACCCGTGTGTCCGGGGCCATCCCCTGGGTGAGAGAGGAGCCCGAGGCCTCTGCCTGCCACCCCGGTGGCCCAGCAGAGCAGGGACCCCGCTGGCATTCCAGCCTGGAGGGCAGAGAGAGGTGAGGGGCCCAGGGGATGGGTTGGAGGCTTGGGAGAGTAGCCTGGCCGAGCTTCCTGGCACAGTGCCCGAGGAGGGTGGCACGGAGGCCCCTTGCCCAGGAGGATACCTCCCCCCACCCCACCCCACCCCGGCTGGCAGCAAGATCACAGGCTGCTCAGGTGACCAAAGGAGCCTCTCAGCTGGGCTCCGCTACCCTCACCCGGCTCACCCCAGGACTGGGTCTGGGCTGCCGAGGTCAGGGAGGGGCAGGGGCCGCCAGAGTGAGGCTGGCTCAGGTACCCCCCTCACCATGAGCTTCTGCTCTTCCTGAAATGCCCACACCCCCCAGGGATGGGGGGATCTGAGGCCCAGCCTGGGCGCCCACTGAGCCTCGGACTCCTCAGTAAGCTGGGCAGCTGCTGGGCCTTGGGGGGGTGGAATCCGAGGGCTGTGCCAGGGGGCAGGGCCAGGAACCTCAGCCTCAGGCCTCCCCCAGCCCGGCAGCTTTCCGCCCCCGCCTTTACCCCAGTCATGGGCTGGGGTGGACGGCCAGGGCCAGGGTGGGGCTAGCTGCACCCCAGGGCCACCCGCACAGCGCTCCTTGCTTTCCCAGGAGCCCCCCGACTGTGGGAAGAGTTAGTGCTACATACAGGCCTCGGGGGAGAGGGGGCGGGCACAGACAGGGCGCAGGCAGGGCTGGGGCCGTCCCCTGAGCCACCACCCGGGTCCCCTGCAGGCGGCCACGGCTCCATGCAAGGCCTGAGGGGGCTGGAGTGGGGGTTGGGGTGTCCGGACCTCCAGGCCCCGAAGTACATGGGCGGGGCCCAGGAGCCGGCCAAGGAGGAGGGCGGCAGGCAGCGGTGGGCGTGGACAGGCCCCATGCACCCCTCGCCCGGCGGGCACCCGGGCGGCGCCTACTTCATGCCGCTGCGCAGCACCTGGTTGGCCGCGATGAGCATGACGCTGATGATGAAGGCGATGGCGAAGGCGCAGATCAGGCTCTTGCGCACGCACGTCTGGCGGATCTGCTGGCTGGAGCAGGCTGGGGAGCCCGCCAGGGGCGAGATGAGCCACCTGCCCCTCCGCACCCGAACCCCACCCGGCACCCCCCTGTGGGGAGCTCAGCGACGCAAGCCGGTGGGGGGGGCAGGCCAGAGGACCCCGGTGCCTCCTCCCACCCACGGGGCAGCCCGTCAAGCACTCACTCTCCACATCCACGGGGCACTCCTCGGCCGTGCCCAGGTGGCTCTCCTCCTCCGTCATGATGATGTTCTCAATGTCCTTCATGGACAGGTGCTCGCAGAAGGTGTCATAGAGCAAGCGCTTCAGCTCGTCCACGGTCAGCTTCTGCATGTCGCACTTGGGGGGCAGGGGGCACAGTCGCCGTGTGAGCCTAGCAAGGCCCCACATTGCCCCGGGCTGGGAACCCTTCCCCCATCCTGACTCCCGGAACCCCAGCCGGCCGCCCCCAGGGAGTCCGGGTGCCAGCCAGCCCGGGCATACCTTCCAGAAGACGGTGTCAAAGTCTGTGCCGTGGAACTTCTCTGGGATCCCCGACGTAGACAGCTTGGGTCCCAGCAGGGTCACAAACTCCTCAAAGTCCACTTGGCCATCACCTAGGGCAAAAACAGGCTGGGTCAGCAGGGGGACTCTGTCCAGAACCTTCCATGGCTTCCCAGCACCCCGCAACTGCCCTGGGGGAGGGGTGTGGACCAACCCCAAAGATTTCCCATCATCTGGACAGAAAAAAAAGCTGGGGAGGGCGTTTGCCTTGCATGCAGCTGACCAGGGTTCACTCTCCAGCATCCTGTATGGTCCCCTGAGCACAGAGCCAGGAATAATCCATGAGCACTGCTGGGTATGGGTATCCCCTCCCTCCCTCAAAAAAAAAAAATACCCACCTGGCTCTAAGTGGAGGGGAGGGGCATGGAGAGGGCTCGTTACACTGGGCATCACGGTCCTGCCCAGGAGTTTTACATCAATAAAATGCTAGCTGGCAAATCAACTACACTGGTGAGTTTTATTGAGTGATGAGAGTTGGGGTGTCCGGTCTAGCCGTGTTAATTTTCCATACTCAAAAATGAAAAATCTCAGAATCTGAAGTGGAGACAGTGTCCCAGCTCTGGTGTGACCAGGCTGTTGCTCTCTGACCTTGATTCAGCAGGTGGAGGGAGCAACGGGCCCAGACCCGGGGTCCAAGCAGCCCTGGGGTGAGGGAGTGGAGGGGCGCCCCTCACCGTCCATGTCCAGCCGCTGGATGATCACCTCGAGCTCCACTTCGTTGGGCATGTAGCCGAGGGAGCGCATGGCCGTGCCCAGCTCCTGCTTGGAGATGAAGCCATTGCCGTCACGGTCAAAGACTTTGAAAGCCTCTCGGATCTCTGTGGGCAGAGCAGAGCCAATGGGACCCCAGCCCAGCCCAGCATCTCCCTCCCAGACTCCCGGCCTGAGTCCCTGCAAAGCCTGCCAGAGGCGTGGGTGGACCTGTCAGGGTCACCTTCTAGAGCCTGGGCAGGCGATGTGCCCGCTCTCAGGGCGGGGGCCAGGCGAGACCGCTGGCTCCGACTCCTGGCGTGCTCACTGTGGCCCACGTGGCTGCACCAGTGCGGGAGCTGCAGTCCCCCCTGTCCCCCCCTGCTTCCTCCCCAGCCCAGAGTCCTCCCGCCGTGGGGCCACCGTGCCCGTTACTGTAAACAGGACACTGAGGACCTCGGTAACTCTGGGGCAGGGAGCACCGTGCTGGGAGCTTGGGAACAAGCAACTCAGTGAATGGCCTCAGACTTACCCACGATGGTAAGGGTAAGACTGCACATGGCAGGGTTCTACCCAGGCGGCCAGGAAGGGTGAGCAAGCACCCCTGCCTCCCTCTCACCTCCACTCCTCCCCCTACTGCCGGCCCTTCATCCTTAGTTCCAGCCGGACCCTGGGGAGTATGCTCCTTTTGGTGGGAGGCCTCAATCCATACCCACCCTCAGTGCTCCAGCAATCTGGGGTCTCCTTGATCAGCTCAGGTGCTGGCTCGTGGCCTCCAAGGAAGCCCCCTGCCCTGGACGGGGCTCCGCAGGCAGATGCAAGCGTGTGTGCTGGCGTATTTGGAAGGACCGGAGAAAGTGCAACGGGGAAGGTGCCTGCTTCGCATGTGGCTGATCCCAGTTTGATTCTGAGCACCGCAAGATTCCCCAAATACCACTGAGTATGTCCTGCTCCCACCCCCACCATAAAAACAGAAGTGGCCCAGACTGCAGGTCACAGGCCCAAACAGACAGCAGGCCATACCTGAGTGGTCTGGGCCCCCAGACTGTCTGACTCTGGCACCCCTTGTCTGTCCCTATGCGGGGGCTCCCGGAGGAGCTCAGATGGGACCCCCAGGCCAGGCCCAGGACTTCCGGTGAAGCTGGACTCGGGACGCCAGGGCTACCCCCACCTAGAGCTTCCCTGGGAAGGGATGAGCCCCATCTCCAGATACGTGTGGGCCGTCTGCCGCCACGGAGACTATTGAGGGGTGACCTGACCCCGGGAGGCTGCGGGCAGACAGGAGGGTGACCCTGGGCCACCTGGCATGGCCTCTGCTACTCTGACCCCACACTCAAGAGTCGGACCAGCCCCTAGGACCAAGAGACATTCAGTCCTAGTGGACACCAGGGCCGTCCACCTCCGGCCGTGGAACACACAGTCTGGCATGCTCTCGCCCTTGCCACGGGGCTTCAGAGGGCATCACCCCAAACTCTTTGCCCACTCGTTGACTAGCCTGCCCAGGCGCCCATGGACCTACTTCTTCCCTCTTTCCTGCACTGACCACGGTGGCCCATGAGTCACGTGCACCAAAAGGACAGGGACCAGCCTGTCTTGCGCACACTGTGTCCCCGTTCCCTGGCACGGCAGCTGTCACTCACGAGGAAGCGGTGGCTGGATACATGATGTAATGAATGAATGACTCAGGTGAGCAGCCCTTCCCCCGCCGGGAGCCCCCTAGAAAAGAGGAGCCGAGCGGCAGTTTCTGCACAGCTGGGTTTAAGCCGGCCCTCAGCGCACTCGTGTCTGAGTTTCCCAGCCGTTCTAGAAAGGAAGGTTAAGCCTTTGCTGCCCACACAGGCTAGAGGCACTTGGGTGGGGAGGGGGACTGAAGACAGTCCCCAAGATCCCCACTTCCATCCAGGGGGGACCCGTCTCTCTGGGTCCTCCTCTGAAGAGGCCCCCTAGGAGATTAATGTGGGGTGACCCCCAACCTGGACACACACAGTGAAGCTACAATAGATGCTGCCCCGACCCCAACAACCTGCCACAGTTCCATCTGTCCCCCACATCCTGGTGCCCAGAGCCAGGACCGCTGCCGCCAGAGCCCCTCGCCTTCGGGAAGCTCAGAAGAAACCCTGGGCTGGACGGAAGATCATGAACACATGTGAATCTTGGGGCTTGTGGGCAGCTCAGGGGCCCCACGGCCCTTTCTCAGGCAGAAGGAATCTTTCCAAGACGCCTAGAAAACCCAAAGACGGCCACCTCTGTATCCATGGTCCCCGGGACTGCTCCTCACCCACACGCCTGCCTGGGGTGCCTCTCAGCCACACTGTGAGTTCTGCCCAGTCCCTCAGGAGGGCCAAGTTTAGGGGCCAGAGAGTCAGTGCTCAGCCCCCCCAAAACACACACCCCAGTGCCATTTACATCTCTCCCCGCTGTTGGCCGGTGACAGGGCTGCGGGGTGACAGAACAGCCATGCAGGCCGGGCTGAACCCGGCAGGACAAGACATCAGACCATTCCAGAAGGCAGAGCCCGGAGGGAGGGAGGCGAGTGTGGGCTGACTTCCTGGCCTGGGACGGGGCTTGGATTCCAGCTCTGCTGCCCGCAGTGGCCACTCCTGGGCAAGGCTCTTCTCTCCCCCTCTGAGCCTCAAATGCCTCATGTGTGAAGTGGGGCTGGGCCTCCCATAGTGTGGCCGAGGCCTTCTGCGGGGCTGGGGGCGGCCCCCACTTGGGTGGGCGTCTCACTCCCCCACTGGTCTGCAGTCACCAGCACCTCCCCGCAGGGCACGTTTCCCCGAAAGCCGCCGCATTCCCGCCTGGGAAGCAGGGAAACTCGCTGAGCTCCGGCTTGGCAAGGGGACTCCTGGCTTGGGAAAGGGCTGGCAGGGCCTCTGGGTTCCGGTGGACACTGTCCCCCACTTGCCACCTCGGGTCACACCCCCACTTCCCATCCTCACCCGTGGCTCTGCATCAGGGCCTAAGTTCTCAGCAGACATCCAGGGCCCCCTGGCACTGTATCGGGCAGACAGAGGCCAAAGATGGGGTGCAGAGGCTGGAGGGCACTGGGGGGCTGCTCCTGTCCTCAGCTGCAGTGGTCGCATTGGCCCCACACCCTGACACTTGGGCCGCCCTAAGTTTGTGGCCAGTGCAGCAGCGGCTGTGTGGAGGCGGGGGGCAGGAAAAGGGGGATCCTCCCTGCACCAGGTCCGCAACACTCCCAACACAGGCTCCACTCTGCCTGGCAGGCCAAGTGCCCCCCCGGGAGGCCTGCCCGGAGGTGCCCGGCTCCTCCCTTCTCTCTCCGGGTGAGGGTTGCCCATTCTCGGGGGCTCAAGTTCACTGTGGTCTCTCTCTGAGGCTAGACCGAAAGCCTCTGTGGGTTCTGGGGGTCTCTGCAGATAACAGACAGGGACGAAGATATTCTGGGTGCACCGCCTGCTCCCGTGGGGGCTAGCTACAGCTGCCAGCCCCCAGGCCCTGCTATTCAGGACCCCAAGCCCCCTTGCCCAGGCCTTTCAGACCCTTCCCACCCAGCCCACCCCCCAACCCCCATAGCCTGTTTCGGGGGCATTTGTCCTTCCAATCCCCAGAGGTTCCTAAATTTCTTTGACCCCCTCCTTTCCAGAAAAAAAAAATCCCCTTGGAGATCAACCTCATTAGACGAACAAACAGCACTCCCCCCAACTGCCCCCGAGGCAACTACCGATCCCCTGTATCCTGGATCACCCACTTGGGGGGAACTGTGCTCAACCCCTCTGCCTGAAGGTCCCCTGCCCAGACACCACTGCCATCTCCTGCACCCCGACTGCGGGCCAGACCCCGGGCTGAGTTTTCCCAGCAGCCCCGGAGGGTACATGTCCAACGCCTGCCACAGATGGGGAAACCGAGGCCAGAGGTTAAGGGATGACCCAAGGTCACGCGCCGGTGAAGGGTACAGACTCGAACCCAGCGCTGCCTGGCAGGGGGCCCTGCACCTGAACCCCAGCATTCCACCCCCGTCCCCCGTGAGCACCCCCCCTCCCGGCTTTCTGCGGCAGACACGCACATACGGTCTGCAGCACGCCAGCCCCGGGGCCCAGTGTTTCTTCCTGGCCCCCTCCCAGCAGCTGGACGGGTCCTCCCACG
The DNA here is from genome assembly GCF_027595985.1 of Sorex araneus. NCBI lineage: Eukaryota > Metazoa > Chordata > Mammalia > Eulipotyphla > Soricidae > Sorex > Sorex araneus. Next base: position 17,307,289 of record NC_073310.1, on the reverse strand, counting down.
ATGGCCCAGCACCCAGAGCACGAAGGGGCACTGTGGAGGCAGAGGGGCGGAGGGGACTCTGTGCTCAGGATGGTCACCCTGTCCTCCTAGCTATGGCTCCGGGGACGGCCTCCAGGCTGCCTGCGGGCAGGGGCCACCACTAAAGGGTTGGTCACAGCATCTTCAGGGCCTGCTCTGTAGCTGCCCAAGAGCCGGTGGGTGATCTGGGGCCTCGCCAGTGTCTGCTGGCCCCACAGTCCGTCTGCCCTGCCCGGCCCCCCGAGGGCCCTGCCCTTCATATGCCCCCTGTGCCCCAGGCTACTCTGCTCCTCAGGGCCCCGGGGGAGGGTCCCCGAGGGGAGCATGCAGGGTGAGTGCTTCAGGGTGGCTGGTGACAAACACTGCTGGGCTCTTGCCAGCAAGTCTGCTGGGCAGTCTGAGGAGAGCTGGACGCCTCCTCACCCCTGCCCAGTGGCCACTCGCCCCTGCGTCCTGGCCTCGTCTTGGCCGCTCCCCTTCCTGGGGAGCTGCATCTGGGAAGGAGGGAGCCGAGGGAGCTGGCCAGGCATGGCTGCAAGGCGGGGGGTGCTGGGAGCATGAGGAGGGGATGAGGTGGAACATGGGGGGCCGGGGGTGGGGGCTCATGGATGTCCCGGAAGAAGGGAGGGATGGGGGCCTAGGTGGGGGGACGGTTAGGGGTGCACTGGACAGAGGAGACCAGGGGGAGGGAGTGAATCTCTGCCCCACCCTACCCTCTTGCCCTCCTTTCCACTCCCTGCTTTTCTGGCCCTAAATAAGGCTCTGATTTCCAGGTAGGGCCCTGAAATACGGGGCTCAAGGCCAGAGCCCCAAGAGAGGCAGCAGCCGGTACCAAGCACACCCCACGCACAGACCCGGTCTCGACTCTCCCAGCTTGCAGGGGCCTGGGGGTTGGGGACCTGGTGCCAAGCAAGGGGCTCAGAGCTGGTGGCGCAGTGGGATGGGGGCGGGGGGCAGTTGCTTTCTCCCTCCTGATCTTCCCTGGGCCCCTGAGAATTCCCCAAGCTGGGCTGCCTCCCTTCCCCCAACGGCTCGCAACATCAGTGCCCACGCCACAACCTCACTGAGCTGGTGTGTCAGCGGCACCCCCAGAGCGCACTACCTGCCAGAGACCCCGAGACCCAAGACACCCCAAGAGAGGCCCAGCCCCTGGGTGAGCTCAGCTCCTCCTCACCAACCACCCCCCCCAACAGATCCTGAAGGACCAAGACTTCCGTCAGCCCAGAAACGTCCCCCCCTCAACACTGCACTCCATATGGGGCCCCAAGACGTCTGCGGGGGGTAGTGAAAGCCTGAGCACCTGCCCCCACGTAGGCGGGAAAGCGCACCCAGGCCCCCGGGATCTCGCTGCTCCCCAGAATCCACCCAGGGACCCCCAGCCCCTGCCCCCTGCTCGGATCCCCGCCAAGCCGGCCGCCTTGCGGTCCCCGTGCACCCCGAGAGGTGGAGGCGCCGGGGGAGGGGGTCATCGACCTGGTCGCTCTGCCTTTCCCTTCCAGGCTGGGTTATCGCGACCAAGCCACCCAATCCGGCCACTTGTTGTCGCCACCACCGCCCGGGCCGCCTTCCCGGCACTCCGGGCTGGGGGTCCCCGCAGGACTGAGGGGAAGGAACTGGGGGTTGGGGGTGGGGTGGCCAGAAGAGGTCGGGGGCGCCCATCCGCCCCGCAGGAGCCGGCCAGTCGCCCTCTCCCCTTCGCCGGCTGCCCGAGCAGATTGGATTTTCCAAGCCACACGAGCGGAATGTCAATGCGAGCGCAGAGCCGCGGGCGGCCACCGCGGAGGGGATCCGGCTGCGGGTGCTCCGGCCGGGGCGGGCGCGCGGGGCGGCCGCTCGGACCCCCGGCCCCGGCCCGCCGCCTTGCCGCACCGTCACCGCGGACTGCGCGGCCCCGTGACCCCGCTGCGGGGCCCGGCAAGTTTCCGCAGCGCAGGGGACCGCGCGGGCCGGGCCCCCCCTCCCCTCGGCCGGCGCGACCCCCCTCCGCGGCGCCCAGCGCGGGGAGCGCCTCCTGCCTCCCCGCGCCGCGGCTGGCCCGAGCGCCCCCGAGCGCCCGCACCTGCGGCCGCCCCCCAGCCCTCTGCGCCCCTGGCCCGCGCTTCACCTGGGCGCGCAGGTAGGAGGGTCGGGCGCGGGGGGCCCGGCCGGGCACTCACCCTCCAGCTCGTCCTCGGGGATGTCCACCGGGCGCTGCTCCGACAGCAGGTTGGGCACGGTGTAGATGCCCCGGTACATCAACGCCGCCGTCACCGGGTGGAACGGCATCTTGGAGGCTCCGCGCCCGCCCGCCCGCCGCAAACTTTGAGGTCGGGGCTCATGGGCCGCCGGCGGCCCCGGGGGCGGCGGGAGCGGGCGGGGCGCGCGGCGGCGGAGGGCGGCGAGGCGGGGGGCGCCCCTCCGGGGGCCTAGCGCCCCGGGGCCCGGGGCCGCGGGTCCATGCCGCCCCCTCCCCGCTCGGGCTCCGCTCGGGGGCGGCGCCGCGCGGGCCTCTCCGCTCGGGCCGCCTCGCGCTGCGCCCGCCGCGCCCGCTCCTCGGTGCCCCTCGCGCTGCGCGCAGCTCGCCGCCCGCCTTGCCCGCTCGCCGGCGCGGCCGCCCGGCCCGCCGCTCCGGCTCTCGCCGCCTCCCCGGCTCGCTCGCTCGCTTCTGTGCCGCGCTGGCTGCGCTCCCCGCCTCCCCCGTCCGCCCGCCCCCTCTGCGCTCCCTCCCCCCCGCGCGCCCCTGCCCGCCGCTGGCCCCTGCGTGGCCACCCCGCGCCGGCCAGGGGCTCCTTCTCCCCTTCGTCCCCCCGCCCGGCCCCGCGGGATCCCCTTGCCCCAGGCAGCCGATCGCTCGCCTCCCCTCCTCCCAATCACCAAGTCCGCAGCAGCCACCAGGACCAACGTGGGGGTTGGGTGGGGGCCCTTCCTTCCTGTCCCCTTGGCCTGCACCTACCCCACCCCCGCCAGAAGGAGCCCCGAGGCCGGGAACTGACAACCTGAGACCTGACAGCGAGAAGCGAGGACGATTCCCAGGGTTTGGGTCCTCACGGAGAATCATAGTCTCTCCACTGGAAAAAGCTCCCAGGTGGGGAAACTGAGGCTGAGAGAGAAGGGCATTGAGCAAGGTCATGGGGCACCAATGCGGGCAGACACAGATCTGGATGGCTCCCTTTTTCTTTGACTGGCTTTGCTCCCCCGACTTTAGACAACAGCTACATGCACACAGGCAGCTCCCCCAAATCCTGGCCTCCGCCACAGAGCATGCAGCAGAGGGGACAGCACCCCCACCCCAGGTTCATCTCCCGGCTCCCAGAGACTGTGAGGGGCAGAGGTGCTGCGGCGGGGGTTCCAGAAGCCGATGATTTACCCACTGCAGATCGTGGCCCCGAAGTACATGTGTGTGGTAGTTGGGGAGCAGGTGTTTGGGGGAGCTGCCTGTGTGCATGTAGCTGTTGTCGCCAGGCTGTGTGTGTGCGCGCAGATGGACAAGCACCCGCAGGCGCAGGGACCTGTGTGCAACGTGGTCAGGAACAGGCAGGGTGGGGAGGTCAGACCCATGTGCGCAGGCTGGAAAATAGTACGGCAGGAAGGGCATCTGCCATGCACACACCGCGGGCCCAGGTTCAATCCCCGGCATCCTACTAGGAGTAATTCTTGAGCACAGAGCCAGAAGTAACTCCTGAGCATCACTAGGTGTATCCCCCCCTCAAAAAAAAAAAAATACACGTGTAGGCAAAGGCCTCGAACAGGTGTGTGTGTCCAGACGTGCATGCTTATTTCCGGGGAGAGTGTCCCTCTGACCTCACTGTGGCCGCAGCCCCAGCTCTGCCTCCCGGGCCCTGCTGGAACCACTTGCCTGCACCCTTTGGGCCAATCAGCCCAGAGCCCCAGCAGCACGGCTCATGGCCCTGCCCAGCCCTGCCCTTCTCAAGCTGATTACAGTTTTTGCCTTGTGGCTGCATTTGTTGCTGATTAATCCCAGCCCTATCTTGGGCCCGGGGAGAGAGACCTGGGGAGAGAGGCTAACCCTGACCCCGCCGGGCCAGGCCCCGGGCACCACGGGAGGCACACAGGGCTCAGGAGACAGCTCCCAGGAGCACCCCCAACTAGCAGCAGAGGAGCTAAGAAATCCCCCAGTTTGGGGCCTGTCTCTTCCGTGGGCTAGGGCATGCCTGCTGGGCTGGGAGTGTGAGAGGCTCAGAAAAGCCTCCTCCAGGGAGCCCTCCTCCTCGCCTGTCCCCTCTCATGTTCCACATAGGGCAGCGGCGCTGAGCTCCTGGTGTACCCCAAGAAGGGGGAAGGAAGAAGCCCAGAGCCAAGGGCCAAGGCACACTCCTCAACCTCCTGAGCGCCCCGACTTCCCCCTGGGCAGAGGGCGCCCGTGCTGAGGCAGGGCTGCAGCTCTGAGAGGCGCCTGCCAGTGCGGCCCACCCCCTCTTGGGAGCCTCCTATTAGCATCAAAATCCCCCTGGAGAAATATGAATTAATAATAATTATAGCTGCTACGTATTGATTGCAAGGGAGCCGCAGCAGCTCAGTGCTCACGGGGGTGGGGGGAGCGCGGGGGTGGGGGCGGCTGCTGCGCTGTCCTAAGGCCCCTGGTGCTAACTCAGGAGCTGCGGAGGGGGGGAGGTACAGGGGGAGCAGGAGCCTTCGAGGTGCTGGAGGGAGACCTCACTCTTGGCCCCTCCCTGGTGTGCTGGCACCTGCCCGTTACCCAGCTGGGCAGTGCACAAAGGGAGGGACAGAAGCCCCTCCTGAGGCTGCACAGGCAAGCACCGAGAACGTCCAGGCCCCCAGGGTCTGTGAGGAGTGACAGCCCAGGGGTCCCTGGGGACCGGGACCTTCCATCGCACCTCGGTTTGGGTCTGTGACCAAGGGATTGGGGTTGCACCCCATGATCAGGCAGCCCCCCCGGGGGCCATTGCAATTGGACCCCCAAGGGCTGCTGGCCTAAGAGGCTGATGACCCCTGCTTGGTGGCCCTAGACACCCCGGGTTTCTCATATTCTCATTCTCTTGCGCCAGGCCATGGCCCCTGAGCTAGCTCTGAGTCCAGAGGTTTCCCTGCGCCCTGGCTGCACACACCTCCTCTTCCCTACAGGCCAGGTGCCTGGGCCACAGGTCACCTCAGAATCCCCAAACTCCTAAGGCTGAGTGGCCTTGCCTGCTCCTCTTGGACGGGGACCCCCTGCCCAGGGAACTAACGAAGCGGGGCTGTGTCTGGAGGCTTGGATTCAAACCCAAGACAGGAGCTGCTGGAAGGGGTTTCCCAGTGCCAGGCTAGGCTGCAGCGACCCTTCCTGCTCCCCCCTGAGTTGCAGGAATCTGCCGCCTTGGGGAGCAGCTGTCTGTCTGCCTCCATGATCCTCTGCCGCTGTGTCCTGGGGCAGGAGGGGGTCACAGGGCAGGGGGGGGTGTTCCGGGGACAGGCCAGGGGTCCCAGTCTGTGAGCAAGTCAAGTGGGAGTTAGAGGCCGGAGCGGCACTGCCCGGACCCCAGAGCAAGGGCCAGGGGGCTGAAGATGGACAAGGCTGCAGCTGACTGCGCCGGCTGAAGGGCAGTCACAGGGGACAGGGACCGTTATTACAGAGGAAGGACATGACAGCAGCACTTGACAAGCTTCTGGCCCTTGCACGGGGGAGGCAGTGCTGGGAGCCCGCAGCGCTCTGCACGGAGAACCTGGCGCTGGCCAGGTGATGCCTGTTGGTCACCTCTTCCGGGCTCTGCTCGCTCCCAGGGGACCCGGACACGGCCACAAGCCCGCAGCAACAGTACCGAGAATGCTCAGTGCCTGGAACTCGGTGTCTCTCCCTGTGAGTCCGGAGAGCTCCAGGAGGAGGAGGCAGGGTGGACAAGAGCTCTCCGGCGTGAGGACCATCCTCCGCTCAGGAGGGCAGGGTCTGGAACTGTCTGCACCCGCCCCCCTTGGCTCCCCCTGCCTGGTGCAGGGCTGGGCTGGGCTGGGGGAGGGGCAGATGATTATCCGCCAAATGAATGAATGACAGGATGGACGGATGAATGAAGGAGAAGCCCCCGCCGCCTCACCCGATGCACTGCAGCCCTCTCCTCCCCTCTGCATGCCACGGGGGAGCAGATGGCATGATTGCAGGGTGTGAATTATGTCTGTCACTCCCCCAGCTGGAGAAGGTGCTGCCGCCATCACACTTCTCTCCCCTGGGTGCCGCCAGGAGACTCATGGGACCCTCCCAAGAGAGATCACCACACACCTTGCACGCTAATCCTCGGCTCAGGGTGCTGGAGACACAGAGAAGCAACACTCTTGGGACTGAGTCTCCACCAAATGTCAGGGAAAGATGCCGGGACCCCCCCTGAGCAGCGGCCGGGGCCTCCCTCTCCAAAGCAGCATGCTGGGGCCACAGACACAGCACAGGGGAAGGCTCCAGCCCTGATTCCATCCCAGGCACCGCATCTGCTCCTCTGAGCACCTCCAGGAGTGACCCCTGAACACAGTGTCAGGAGTGATCCCTGAGCACTGTCGGATGTGGCCTCAAAACTGAAACTTAAGTAAAACCAAAGGAAACTCCAACAAGACCAGCAGGCTCCCCACCCTCAGCCCACATGCTCTCCCTCCTCTCTTCCCCGAGCCCAGCCACCACGGTCAGGACCAAGGATAGTTCCCGGAGGATTTCTCAGCGTTGGAACACTTCAGAGAAAGCGGTGGAGTAATTTTAAAGAGCCCCACAAGAAAATGAATGAACCCCCTGAACAGTGGAGGGGATTCAAACTGAAGGAGGTCAAGGACCTTGACCTTTTGAAGTTCAAGGTCATTCCAGGATCACTGACCACCGACCTGTCTGAGCTTTCTGAGGGAGGAAGGAGGGCCTGGGGCAGGGGTGGGAGACAAGGGGGCACTTGCCTTGCTTCCTTAGTAGGGACAATATTGCTCTAAGAGTTCACTAAGGGCAGTGTCTGGAGGTGAATAAAATATTCATTGTCTGGGAAAATTTTCACAGTCACTTGATGAATCATAGAATTTATAGAATAGCAGGACAGCCCCGGCCAGGAAGCGGGGTGGGCCAGAACCCAGAGGTCCTAAGTACCCTGTCCTCTGAGGCACCCCCTAGGCCCTCGGGTGCCCAGTACGCAGGTGTCAGGAAGACAGAACAGGAGAGGGAAACGGTGAAAGGATCGGAGTCTTGACCGTGTTTTGCTTATTGTGATGAAGTGACTTGGTGATGAAGACAGGGCTGCACAGGGGTCCGGAGGGCTGGGAGGGAGCCTGCCTGCTGTGCCGGCCTCTATCCTGCCTCAGTTTCCCTCTAAGAAATGGGGTCCAGCTGCTGCCCTCCAGCTGGGCTTGATGCCAGAATGTGCTGGAATGATGGAGGCGAGGTAGCGGGTGAAACTCTTGCTGGCACACACAGGGCCAAAAGCTGGGCCCTTCTGGCTTCCCTCCCCGCACCCCAGTCTCCACTGTGCCCAGGAATGATCTGGAAGAAAGGGAATAGAGGGCCCGAGGGAGAGAAGCTTTTATTTTTATTTTTATTATTATTATTATTGCTTTTTGTGTCACACACAGCAGTGCACAGGGGTTACTCCTGGCTCTGCACTCAGGAATCACTCCTGGCAGTGCTGGGGGACCATATGGGATGCTGGGAATCGAACCTGGGTTGGCCGCGTGCAAGGCAAACGCCCTACCCACTGTGCTATTGCTCAAGCCCCCAAGAGAAGCTTTTAGAATTCGGCAGGGTTAGGTGGCAGTCACTGTGGGCGGCAGGCCGGGCAGCGCCCCTGGGCAGCACCCCGGGGGGAGCACCCAGACCTTCTGTGTACCACCCCCTCCAGTGCAGTGTCTGCTCCCAGCAGGTTGGGCTGGGCCTGGATGAAAAGTTATTGACGGGGGGTGCAGGGCATATCAGAGGGTAATCAAGACTCCTGGCTCATGCTCAGGGGTCACTCATGGTGGTGCTCATGGGACCATGTGGTACCAGTGACTGAATCTCCCCAGGCTTTCCCCAGAGACTCTATCTCAGATCTGGGTGAGCCCAGAGAGCTCTACTGGTGACCCACACAGAGGAAGAGATATTTTTTACTTATGATGTACTGATTTATTTTATTGGGTTTTGGGGCCACACCTGGTAGTGCTCAGGGCTTACTCTTTGCCATGTGTTCAGGAATCACTCCTGGTGGAGCTTGGGGGTACTACAGGGGGTGCCAGGGATCAAACCCAGGCTGGATGTGTTCAAGATAAGCACCTTACCTGCTGTACTATCTCTCTGGCCCATAATTTTTTTTAATTGAAAAACATATTGTTTCTGCACCGGAGAGATAGTGCAATGGTTAAGGTGCTTGCCTTGCATGTAGCTGGCCTCAGTCTGTTTTTCTCCTGTTCCTCGGCTTTTGGCCATACCGCAGCCCTCAAGGCCCACTCCTTGCTCTGTGCTCAGGGATGACTCCTGGCAGTGCTTAGGGGACCGTTTGGGTTGCTGGGGATTGAATCCAGTCACTGCCTGAAAAGCAAGCACCATACCCACTATCTCTCTGGTTCCTTATCCCAGTTCATTCGCATATGGCCCCCCAGTCACCACTAGGAGTGAGTCCTGAGCACAGAGCCAGGAGTAAGCCCTGAGCACTGCTAGATGTGGCTGCTAAACAAGGCAACAAACAAAAATCAATTTGCATGGCTCCCGCATGCAAAGGTTGTGTTTTGCAAAGACCAGTGAAGTTATCTTCCACCATGGGACAAAAGCTTTGAAAATATTCCATGGGGTGGGGACCAGAAAGATAATACAAAGGCTGAGGTTTTGTTTTTGATTTTTTTTTCCCTCTTTGGGTCACAACCCAGTGACCTCAGGGGTTACTCCTGGCTCTGCACTCAGGAGTTACTCCTGAGGGTGCTCAGGGGACCATATGGGATGCTGGGAATTGAACCCAGGTCGGCTGCGTGTGCAAGGCAAACGCCCTACCCTCTGTACTATTGCTCCAGCCCAAGGGCTGAGGTTCTGTAACCCTTTATGGTCCCTCAGTCACCACCAGGAGTGATCCTTGAACACAGAGCCAGGAGAAAGCCCTGAACACCAGTGGGTGTGACCCAACACCCCTCCCACAATCCCAAATAAACACTCCCCAGGAGTATCCTGGGCAACAACCACCAATCCACAGGAAGAAGGCCTGGAAGGGGAAACTAAGTCCCGGCCAGGGCCAGAGGAACCTGCAGACACGTGACCCGGGAGATGACAGCCATTCTTTCCCTGAGCCTCTCTGGGCCTCAATCTCTCGCTCTGAGAAGTGGGGTCGGGGCAGACTGCTGGCTGGGACGAAGGTCGTGGGCACCAGAGGCCCAGCCCTTGCTCCAGACCCGCATCTGAGCAGCAGCTGGCAGGAGATGAGGCGCGAGGCAGCGACTAATTGCTGCGGGCTCCCAGGGCCCTGCCTCAGTCTGCTGCCCCAGACAACTCCCGACCTGCCCGGGACAGCTGGGCCCCTGGAAGGGGCGGCGCCTCCTCTCCAGCTGCTCGGGCACAGGGCTGGGGGCTGGGGGCTGGGTGGGCGGGGGAGTGGGGGCTGTCCTCTCCTCTCCTCCCCTCCCTGCCCCGCCCCGCCTCCCCTCCCCTCCCCTCCTCACCCCTCCCGTCCCCGCCCCTCTCCTCCCGGCCCCTCCCCTCCCCGCCCCGCCTTCCCTCCCCTCTGCTCCCCTCCCCTCCCCTCCTCTCCTCTCCTCTCCCTGTCTCTCCTCACTGCTGTGGACAGGGGGCTGCAGAGGTAGACACGGGCCTGCCCTGCCAGCGCCGCATGTTTGTTCACTGTGTCACACCTGAGTATCCCTGACCCGGGGTGAGTGCTTGGACTCAGCATCGTGCCCGGGAAGGAGGGTTCCGCTCTGGGTAGGGAGACAGGTCAAAGGGCAAATGTGATTTGCATGACGCTGGTCCTGGACTCGATTCCCCCAGCCAGAGCACTGCAACGTGGGCACAGAAAGAGGAGAATGTAGAAGGGACAGGGCCTGTGACCTCCAGGGGTACTGGTACTCAGTACCCACTTCTGCTGTTATCTCAGAGGCTCCTCAAGGGGATTCTGGGCAGCAGCCTTTAGCACAAAGCCACTGGGCTGAGTTTTCAGGTTGACTCATCTTTCCTTCCTTCCTCCCTCCCTCCCTCCCTCAGGGCTTACTCTTTGCTATGTGTTCAGGAATCACTCCTGGTGGAGCTTGGGGTACTACAGGGGGGGCCAAGGGATCAAACCCGGGCTGGAATGTGCCAGGGATCAAACCCAGGCTCCCTCCCTCCCTCCCTCCCTCCCTCCCTTCCTCCATTCCTTCCTCCCTTCCTTCCTCCCTCCCTTCCTTCCTTCCTTCCTTCCTTCCTTCCTTCCTTCCTTCCTTCCTTCCTTCCTTCCTCCCTTCCTTCCTCCATTCCTTCCTCCCTTCCTTCCTTCCTTCCTTCCTCCCTCCCTTCCTTCCTCCCTTCCTTCCTCCCTTCCTTCTTCCATTCCTTCCTCCCTTCCTTCCTTCCTTCCTTCCTTCCTCCCTCCCTCCCTCCCTCCCTCCCTCCCTTCCTTCCTTCCTTCCTTCCTTCCTTCCTTCCTTCCTTCCTTCCTTCCTTCCTTCCTCCCTTCTTTCCTCCATTCCTTCCTCCATTCCTTCCTCCCTTCCTTCCTCCCTTCCTTCCTCCATTCCTTCCTCCCTTCCTTCCTCCCTCCCTTCCTTCCTCCCTCCCTCCCTCCCTCCCTCCCTTCCTCCCTCCCTCCCTCCCTTTCTTCCTTCCTTCCTCCCTTCTTTCCTCCATTCCTTCCTCCATTCCTTCCTCCCTTCCTTCCTTCCTTCCTTCCTTCCTCCCTTCCTTCCTCCATTCCTTCCTCCCTTCCTTCCTCCCTCCCTTCCTTCCTTCCTTCCCTCCCTCCCTCCCTCCCTCCCTCCCTTCCTCCCTTCCTTCCTTCCTTCCTCCCTCCCTTCCTTCCTTCCTTCCTTCCTTCCTTCCTTCCTTCCTTCCTTCCTTCCTTCCTCCCTCCCTTCCTTCCTTCCTTCCTTCCTTCCTCCCTCCCTTTCTTCCTTCCTTCCTCCCTTCCTTCCTTCCTTCCTCCCTTCCTTCCTTCCTTCCTTCCTTCCTTCCTTCCTTCCTTCCTTCCTTCCTTCCTTCCTTCCTTCCTTCCTTCCTCACACATGGCAGTGCTCAGGGCTTACTCCAGTTTCTGCACTCAGGAATTACTTCTGGCAGTGCTCAGGGGCCATATGTGATGCTGAGGATCAAACCCAGGCTGGTGTGTGCAAGGCAAACACACTCCCTGCTGTGCTGCGGCTCAGGCCCCTGATTCCGGCTTCTGCCTGTGGGTGACATCCTGACTTACTGGCTCTTGTTTGTTTTGTGGAAGCATTTCCAGGTGAGGGGGTAGTGTGCTGGGGATTCCCCAGGGATGCTCAGCCTCTAACACCTCAAATTCCTTCTCCAAAGAACCACATCAAGAACCCGTCCTCGGGGGCTGGAGCAATAGCACAGCGGGTAGGGTGTTTGCCTTGCATGCGGCCTACCCGGGTTCAATTCCCAGCATCCCATATGGTCCCCCAAGCACCACCAGGAGTAATTCCTGACTGCAAAGCCAGGAGTAACCCCTGTGCATGGCTGTGTGTGATCCAAAAAGAAAAAGAAAAGGACCTGACCTCAAGGCATCAAGCCCTGGACTCTGTCTGACCGGGTTCGAGCTGGCCGCCCCTGCTTGGGCTGGAGTGACCCTGGTTAGCACTGGAGCAGGCCTTTTCCTCGACACAGCATCTGCCTCATTCCCGGGCTCTGGCGCTCGTAGGTCTCCCCTATGCTGAGAGGAGGCACCCCAAAGGGCAAGGGCAGGAGAATCACCTGCTGACTCGGTCTCCATGGAGTAGGGGGAGGCCAGCGGGAGGGTGCAGGAGGGAGGAGAGCTGAGTTTACGGGAGAACCAGTAGTGGGTTAAGGAGCCGAGAACCACGGTCGAGGCATGTGACTTCAGTCTTCCCTCCTCCCCTTCTTTTTCATTTGGCAGGGCGGGGGCTATGTCGGGGCCACAAGCAGCTGTGCTCAGGGCTCACTCCTGGCTCTCTGCCCAGGGCTCACTGCTGACGGGCCTCAGGGGGTCCTGTGAGGGGCTGGGATCAAATCAGGGCAACTGCCTTAACCTTTGTACCATCTCTTGGGCCCCTCTTTTCCTTTCTTACATTCATGAATCCAGCAAATAGTGACTGAGCTCCAGGCACCTTCTAGGCGTCCACTGGACACCCCACCTGGCCTCCCCTTCACGAGGTCCCTCATGAAGGCAGCCCCTGTGCCTGGGGCTGGAGCAGGGCCCCCCGCACCCCTGCTGCATGGTCCAGCTGGCCAGCCCGGTACCGCTAGCCCAGGTGCAGAGAGACGGCTGTGTGTGCAGGAGCCCCAGCGTGTCAGAGTCAGGGCTGTGGCCCCCACTTGCACATGAGTGGGGCACACTCAAGAATAATATCCCCTTCGAGGGACTCAGTTTCCCCATCTGAGAAATGCGCAGAGCCTGAGTGATAGCTCAGCACGTGGCTGACCCAGTTCAATCCCTGGCATCCCACATGGGATGCACCAAGCACCACCAGGAGTAATTCCTGAGTGCAGAGCCAGGAGTGACCCCTGAGCACTGCTGGGTGTCACCACCCCCTCAAAAAAAGAAGAAGAGGGGCTGGAGCAATAGCACAGCGGCTTTTGCCTTGCACACAGCCGGCCCAGGTTTGATTCCCAGCATCCCATATGGTCCCCCGAGCACCGCCAGGAGTAATTCCTGAGTGCAGAGCCAGGAATCACCCTTGTGCATCGTCAGGTGTGACCCAAGAAGAAGAAGAAGGAGAAGAAAATGTGCGTGGAGGGAGGACTGGGGACCCCTTCTATTTCTAAAACTTGGAGTTACCCAGAGTTTCCAGGACCAGCCGTGCCAGGGCACAGGTCACGATGGGCTCGAGCGGGACAGGAGCCCCAGGACGCAGCTGTGCAGGGACAGGTGTGCGGGACATGGGGAGAGGCCAGGCTGGTGGCCGCTGCTGCATCGTGAGCCCTGGAGTCGCCCCACATGGCGCCCTCCAGAGCCCTCCTCTTCCCGGGGTTGAGAGGACCCGGGTCTGGGGGGCACCTGGAGACCCCGGCCACTCTCCCAGCACCCAGCTGCTTCGGGGCCCAACCGGACAGAGCAGCGGAAGAGTAGGCGGTCCTTGTGGCACCCCACTCCAGCCAATGCGGGGACCCTGCCCAGCGCACCTGCCCCGGCCCCAGGCGGCCCCCCAGTTCACCCCGGCCCCCCACAGCTTCTCTAATTACACAGCCATAAAGCACAAATCTCTAACGATCCAATTAGTAACGCCATTACTGTTCTGTCCAGGATTAAAATTACCAATTAAACTGCTGTCGATTTTATCATCACTTAGGCTCGACACAACCAGGGCACCGTGGGCCAGAGCGGCCCATTAGCGGGCTCAGGGGAGGGCCCCCCACGGCCGCTGGGGTCCTGGTCCTGCTGCCCCACCCTAGTGCCACCCCCCACTGTCAGGGGCCCCGCAGGACCAGAGTCCAGTTCTCTAGGAGGTGCTGGATCATGCCCCCCGCCCCCCGGCTGGCCCACCCCCACACTGTTCCAGGTCCTTGTCAGAGACAGGACAGGAATGACGGGTGGGTCCCGTTTTCATCTCTCTCTCCCTCCAGGCACCGGGATTCTATTTTTGTTTCTTTTCTTGAGGGAGGTGGAGCGGGGGTTGGGCAGTTCCCTGTGTTACCCAGGGCCTACTCCTGGTTCTGTGCTCAGTGGTGACCCTGGTGGGGCCGGGGAGAACCTTTGTGGTTCCGGGAATCAAACCAGGGTCAGTAGCAAACAAGACCAGCACCTTACCAGCTGTCGCTGTCATGGCTGGCTGGCCCCGGGGGTCATTCTTCCCCTCAATCCCTGCCCTCCCCTTGACATGAGCTGCGACTGTCCGGCCACAGGCCCTTTGCACTGGACACTTTCCTGAGAGACCTTCCCTGGTCCCACTCTTAGGCAATGTCCCCCTGCCCCTTCTGTGACAATCTGTGCCTGGTCCCAACACCACAGTATTGTTCTGGCTTGCCCTACCCACCACATACAGAAGATCCTGCCCAGTGCTGCTGGGCTGCCCTAATGTGATGCCCAGTTGTTGAATGAATGAATGAACAAATGAGGGAGGGAGTGAATGAATGAAGGAGGCAGCAGGGAGGAAAGGGGAGGTTGTGGGATGTGTCCAAATGGAGGGAGCCAGGAAGCTGCCGTGGTGGGTTGGGTGGCTGCCCCCCAACTCCCGGCAGCAGCTTGGTGGGCTGCTGGTGCCCCCAGACTGCGCGGAGGGGTCCTGCCGGCTCTGTGTGCCTCACCCGAGGTGCCCTCCCAGCCATGCCTGCACCTCTTCACTGTCACCTCCTGCTCTGAAATAAGTGCTCTCGTCTCCTGGGGGCGCTGCCCAGAGACCCCCACCTCTGCTGGCCCAGCTCCCTGTCTGCAGGCCGGTGGCAGAGTCTGTGGCCAGAGGGGGGCTGCACCCCGACCGCCCGGTGAATGGTCCAGGGCTCCTGGCAGAAGCGCCGCTGGAGGGCGGGGCGGGCTCAGAGCCAGGGGGCGGGAGGGGGCGGGGTGGGGCGGGGCAGGGAGCCGGCGGGGAGCAGGGGAGCTGGGTGGGGGGATGGGACAGGGCCTGGCTCAGAGAGGCCCATTCCCGGAATGTGGCCCTCGCGTGTGGCCCTCGCAGGCTCAGGGCTGGAGCGGGTGCCGGAGCTGGCGCTCACCTGGCACCCACACCCACGATCCATGATCCAGAGCACGTGAGCTCCACGTGACCTCCTCCCAGCCCTCAGTTTCCCCGTCCTTAAAACAGAGAGGAAGCGTGCGGAGCATAGTGCATCAGGGAGGGCGTTTCCCTTGCACCCTGCCCCACTTGGGTTAGATCTCCGGGCATTTCATATGGTCCCCAAGCCCCGCCAGGGGTAATTCCTGAGCCCAGAGCCAGGAGTAGCCCCTGTGCATCACCCAGTGAGACAAAAAAAAAAAAAAAAAAAAGAGAGAGGGAGAGCGAGAGGAGAGGAAGCACTCAGGGGAGCTGCAGCAAGCTCAACTGAGAGAGGATCCACCCTGCACAGCCCCCAGACTCACAGGGGCTGCCAAGCCCTGGTTCACTCTCCCCATCCCCCCTCCCCTCCCTCTCTGGGCCTATGGAGGAGCATACTCAGAGAGTGCCCCTGTCCCTGCCCATTTCCCAGACAGGGAAAACTGAGGTCTAGAGAGAGCAAGACCCTACCCAGGGTCAGGTGGGGGAGGGGGCTTGGGAGATGTCTTGTGGGTGGTTCCCAGATGTTCCTCCCCACGCAAACCCGCAGGGGTGAGGCAGGGGGTGCCGGCGCATGGACGAGGCAGGGAAGGGCAGGCAGGGCAGTGTGGGGTACAGGACGGGGGCGGGAGGGGTGCGGTGCAGCTGCTGCTGCGGCCGAGTCAGGATGTGCCAGACGCCTCCGTGGGCTCTTGTCTGCGTCCAAGGAGACCAGGACAGCGGCGGGCGGACGGCGTGTCCTTGCTGGCTGGGCCTGGAGAAAGAGGGGGAGTGTGGGGGGGTCATTCTGGGAACTGGGGCTGCCTGCTGGCCCGGGCTTCAGCGCCCAGCATCTGCTCCTCGCCTGCACCCTCCCCAGAGGGTTCCGGAAGCTGGGGGTGTGTGACACACGGACAGGTCTGCCGGGTACCTGGGGGTCGGTATGGGCGCGCGGGGGTGCATGGGGGTCAGTGCAGCTGTGCGTATCCGAGAGGTGCGGGGGCAGCTGTGGGCGGACAGACACACGGCGTCGGGGGCCTGGGGGGTCTCCACAGGTCTCTGTGCTCTGCTAGGGAGAAGCATGTGCTGGCTCAGCCTCCCTCCCGTGGCGTGGGTCTGTCCCCACCCCTGCCAGGTGGGAGATGAGGTGCGGGCAGAAGGCTGCTTCTGTCCGTGGGGGCGGGGGCTGCCTCCTGCAGGAGGAGGGTCCCCCAGGGCTGGACTGGGCTGGGTCTGAGGGAGGTCTGGGTTCCATCCCCACAAGGCTTCCTGAGCATTGCAGGGGGCGCCCCTGAGCCTGGTGGCTTGCGTCAGCCCTGAACGCCCCCAAACAGAAAGAGAGAGCCCTGCCATGGCCCCTCTCAAGACAGGGCCCAGGGGACACATCCCCCGTGATGGGTGGGGGTCGGGACAGAGGCTCCCAGCAGGTCTCGGGCCGGGTGCGTCTGGGTGTGTCAGTTTGGATTCGTTCCTGTGTCTCAGTGGGGCAGTGCAGGGTTGTGGACTCCTGGTGGCCTTTGAGAGGAGGGCGCCCCAACCAGGGACTCTCGTCCCCGTGCCCGGACCCTCACCTGTAGAAGGTTCCCCCATATCTCCTCATCCTGGGTCCCTTCTGAAGGGGGAGTTGGTGAGGGTCAGATGCCACAGTCCTTGCACGGGGCCCAAGGTCACGCCCAGTGGCAGTGCTGGTGGCCCTGCCAGGCTCTCCTGCTGGCCTGGGGGGCAGGGACCAGCCCGGAGCCGGGCCGGAAGAGGGGGGGGGCGCTGCGGGCTAGCAGGGGGGAGGCCTTCCAGTTCACTTAGTGAAGGGATTTGTCATTTTAATGATGTGATATTTCTTGCCTGGCTCCAATCTGTGGCGGCTCCAGGGGGACAGCTGCCTCCTGAAATGAGGGGGTGCCTGTGCTGGCGGCAGGAGGGGAGACGCGTGCACCTCGGATGTCTCGTCTTCAAGGCGGGAGACTGTCCCACTGGCCTGGCCCGCTCTCCCAGTCCCACCTCTGCCGGCGGACGCTCTTTTCTGCTTTTGAGCCACCACAGGCCCTTGGCCGACTGTGGGTCGTAGGATCCTTTGGACCAGCTTGGCTCTTGCTCCTTGTCACCCAACCCCTGCCTGGGTCCCTGCATAGAGATAGCCTTGTCCACCTTAATCTGCCCACAGCCCTGGTCTCCCTGGGGCTTATTTTTGCTTTTTGGGTCACACCCGGTGATGCACAGGGGTTACTCCTGGCTCATGCACTCAGGAATTACTCCTGGTGGTGCTCAGGGGACCATATGGGATGCTGGGAATTGAACTCAGGTTGGCCAAGTACAAGGCAAACACTCACCCGCTGTGCTATTGCTCCAGCCCCCTCTGGGGCAGTTTAGATGCCCCCTGCCTCTGCCCCACCCTCTCCTTTGGTTCTTGGGACACACCTGGTGGTGCTTTGGAGCAACTCTTGACTCAGTGCTCAGCTTGGAGCTGGATCGGGTAAGGCATTTGCCTTGCACACAGCCGACCCGGGTTCGATTCCCAGCATCCCATATGGTCCCCTGAGCACCTCCAGGAGTAATTTCTGAGTGCAAAGCCGGGAATAACCCCTGTGCGTTGCCAGGTGTGACCCAAAAAGCCAAAAAAAAAAAAAAGTGACTCCTGGCAGTGCTCAGGATACCATGTGGTGCTGGGGATGGAACCCAGAGCTCCCGCATGCAGAACCTGTAATCCAGCCCATGGTACCATCTCCCAGCCCTGTTCTGCCCCTTGATGGCAGGCCAGCATCCATTGCAGTTGAGCGTGGTCACTGGTTTCCTGTTTCCCACTCTCTGGGACCCAGCACGCAGTAGGCCCTGGACATCTGCTTGCTTGTCTGAGCACGTGTGAGGAAGGGTCGCAGAGTAGCTCTCTCTGGAGCCCCACGGGGAGGATGTGGGGGTGCGGGGACCCAGCAGGCAGGCCCATCCATCAGCCTGGCACGGCTCCAGGCCAGATGGAGCCGAGCCCTGGGGAGGGGAGGGCAGGCAAAGCCCCAGGACCCAGTGCGAGGTGGGCAGGTGTGTGGGCGTGTGGCGCGGCCCCCCACGGGGCCTCATCCATCATGCTGTCCCCGGGACTCGGGCATGGGGGAGCAGGCGGCGGCCTCTCTGCAGGCTCCACGGGGCTGGAACCTTCAGGAAGTCTGCAGCTCTTAGTGCATGGGGAAACTGAGGCCTGGGGAAGACAGTAGAAGGTGGGTTTAGGGTTTTTTTTTGGGGGGGTGGAGCCACACCCAGGGGCGTTCAAGGTCTAATCCCTGCCTCTGCTCAGGCGTCATCCCTGGAGGTGCTCAGGGAACCGCCTGTGGTGCTGGGTATCAAACCAGGGTTGCAACGGCTGCAGCAACAAGCAGGGCCAGTGCCTCGCTGACTCTCCAGCGCCAAAGGTTTTTGGGGCCACCACACCTGTTGTTGCTCCTCCCAACTCAGTGCTTGGGGACCTCGGGAACCTTCGGTGCTGGGGTTTCAACCACGTCTCCAGCGTGCCAAGCCTGTTCCAGCCCTTTCAGCATCTCTCGGGTCAACGGCAGGAAGTTTCAAGCAAGGTGGTCTGGGGCCAGACTAGTGGGCTCGTGAGTGATCCTGGGAGCCAAGTCCTCAGGCATAAAGCAGGCACAGCAGTGCCCCCTCACCCCAGTGGGATTGGCCGGGATGAGATGAGCCAGCCTTGCGGCCAGTCCCCGCCGCCCGGGCGGCCAGCAGCCTCAAGGAGACCGTGCGGTGTTCCGGGTGGCAGCCTGTGGGGTCAGCACGGTCACAGTGGGGAAGGAGATGAGATGTTTGTTGGTGATGCATCTCCCGGCCAGGGGCAGTGAGAGATGGTGGCTGAGTGATGACCGGACCTAAAGTGATCACAGCTCAGCTGACCCAGCCAGCTGGCCTCTCCCAGCCCCGACGCTGCCTCTTCCCCACCCTTTGTTATAAAACAAGCGTGTTCAGGTCAGGGCATGACTCAGTGGGAGAGTGCCTAGCCCGGAAGCGTGGGACCACAGTCTAAGCCCCCTGCATACCCCACACTGGGGGTGACCTAACAGTTCTGTTGTCCATGATCCTGGGCTCCATGAAAGCGTGTGGCCTCACCACACTGGCGTGTCCTCACTGCCACTGAGAGTGCAGACCCTGGGTTCGATCGCCAGAGCTGCAAAAACACAACAAAGAAAGTGGGGTGCAGAGGCTGGGCCTAAGGGATAGTACAAGGGACAAGGCACTCGCCTTGCATGCAGCCTACTGGGTCAAATTTCTGGCACTCCATATGGTCCTCTGACCCCTCCCAGGACTAAGCCCTGAGCACTACTGGGTGTGGACCCCAAACAAACAAACAAAAAGTTGGGGGAGGCACCCAAGAGCCTTGTGTGCTTAACTCCTGATCACTCCACAATAACAACAAAGGGAGAAGGGGAGAATTAAAAATAGGGGCTGGACCGATAGCACAGCGGGTAGGGTGTTTGCCTTGCACGCAGCCGACCTGGGTTCAATCCCCAGCATCCCAAATGGTCCCCCAAGCACCACCAGAAGTAATTCCTGAGTGCATGAGCCAGGAGTAACCCCCGTGCATCACCAGGTGTGACCCAAAAAGCAAAAAAAATTAAAAATTAAGAATAAATAAATAAAAATAGTACTCATCAGGCTGGAGCGATAGAACAGCACACGGCTGGCCCTGAGTGAATCCCTGGTCCCCCACATGGTCCCCTGAGCCCTACCAGGAGTGATCCCTGAGCTGAGTCAGGAGTAGGCCCTGAGCGCCTTCGGTTTGGCCCCAAACCAAACAAAAAATAGTAATAATCAAAAGATTTTGTTTGTTTTTTAGTGATACCCAGTGATGCTCAGGGACCACTCCTGGTGGGGCTTGAGGCCCATATGCGGTTCAAGGGTCAAACCTGGGTTGGTGGCGTGGCCCAAAGCCCTTTCTGGGTTGTCACTTTGCCTGCACGGTACAGAGCCTCACAATGAGCAAGACCCTTGAACATTGGGTCTCACCTCATGAAGGGAAACTGAGGCTTATTCATTATTTCTAAGGAGGGGTACCAAGCCCCTTCTCTGTGCCAGGCTGTGTCCAGGCGTCTGGGTGCGGTAAGGCTGTGGCCACCAGCTTGCCCCAGACACTGGATGGTGACAGGGATCTGGGCTTTCTGACCTAGAGGAATCTACTGGATGGTGTGCCCAGCATAGGCCTCGCCCTCTGGGGACATGTTGCCCCACAGGGACAGGCCTTCGCCCTCTGGGGACACTGCTGCCCGGCAGTGATGGGCAGTGCCAGGCGCCCGGCGCAGAGTACTCAGCACATCAGTACATTTTCTCCTCTAAGACAGACACCGTGACCCCATTTCCCAGAGGAGAAAACGGGAGGTAAGAAAGATGACATAGTAGCTTGGGGACCCTACAGGGAGGGGGCAGTACCCAAGTTTGTATCCACAACTAGGTGCTGTTAGTGAGGTGGGGGGGGTCTCGTGAGTGAACAAGAGTACTTGCACCCTGGCCTCGAGTCTGGCACACTCAGTACTACCAACTGTACATGCCTCATTGTCCCCTGTTGGGGGGTGAGGCCAGGACTGGAGGGGCCTTCCCAGAGGAAGCCCCAGGCCAGAGTGACAGGACACCGGGGAGGGCTTTGCCTTGCACGTGGCCGACCTGAGTTCAATCCCCGGCACCCCATAGGGTTTCCCAAGCTAGGAGTAATTCCTGAGAGCAGAGTTGGGAGTACTTCCTGAGCACTGCTGGGTGTGACTCAGAAAACTAATGAGGAGGACCAGGTGCTCCATCAGGAGGATCATCAGGTGGGCCAGCCTGGACCTGAACAGCTGCAAAATTGCCCCCTAGGGGCCAGAGTGGTAGCACAGCAGGTAGAATGTTTGCCTTGCATGCAGCTGACCCGGGTTCGATCCCCAGCATCCCATATGGTTTGCCAAGCACCTCCAGGAGTAATTCCTGAGTACATAGCCAGGAGTAACCCCTGAGCATCTCTGGATGTGACGCAAAAAGCAAAAAAAAAAAAAAAAATTCCCCTAGTCCAGCACCCTGAGTGGCAGAGTCCTCAGGGGGCAAACAGCACCCCCACACCCCCTGGCTACAAGCACCAGCTGGTAGGGGCGGTCCATGGAGCTGAGAAGCCTCAGAACTGCCACCCATCCCATCTCGCGCATCCTTCTCCTTCACCTCACATGGTGCTGAAGGTGGTCGGTGACAGCCTGGCACGAAGAAAGGATTCAGCATGTGCCAGCTGCTGAGTGGATGAATGAGCCTCAGTTTCCCCTTGGCCTGGGGATCTCTATTGGGATTGGGGAGTTTGGGCCACATCTGATAGCTCCCAGAAGCTCTTCTTGGCTCTGTGCTCGGGGTCACTCCTGGTGGTGCTCGAGGGACCATATGCATTGCTGAGGATCAACTTAGGGTTGGCCAGAAGTGGCTGCTTGCAACGTGAGTGCCTTACCCCCTGCACCACCTCTCTGGGCCCCCATGCCAGAGGATCTTGCCCCTCTCCAGAGGCTACGATGGCTCAGAACAGGATTCTGAACAGGATTCTGATCATTACTTGGGGACAGGGCTTTGGGCCTATACCCAGTGGTGCTCAGGGGCTGCTCCCAGCTCTGTGCCCAGTGGTTTGCTCCCAGCAGCGCTCAGGGGAACATACGGTGCTGGGAATCCTACTCAGGCCTCCTACACGTGAAGCAGACACTTATTTGTTCAGCTGCCCCCTTGGCCCCTATTATTATTATTCTTTTTTTATCTTTCTCCCTTCATTGTTATTGTGGTGATGACTAGGGGCCACATTCTCTGGGCTTTGGGGCTCACACACTCTGTGTGTGTGTGTGTGTGTGTGTGTGTGTGTGTGTGTGTGTGTGTGTGTGTTTGCGTACGTGTGCAAGGCCCAGGAATCTAACCCCAGGGCCTTGTACATGCAAAGCAAGTTTGCACTTTTTTTTTCCTTCTGTTTTGGGGCCACACCTGGAGGTGCTCAGGGCTTACACCTTGGCAAGCTCCAGGGACCAAATGGGATGCCAGGGATTGAACCTAGGTCTGTTGCATACAAGGTGCCTTACCTGCTTTACTATCTCTCTGGCCCCAAGTTTGCACTTTTTAGGGGCAATGAGCACACAGAAGTAAGGCCCCACACCAGGAAGTAGGGACCGGGATGGGAGCCAGTGCAGGGCGCAGGGCCTGGTGCGGACTCTGGCTGTGAAGTCTCCTGGGACCGCTGAGAATTTTGTTTCGGGGGCCACACCCGGCTGTGCTCAGGGCTTAGTCGTGGCTCTGTTCTCAGGAGTCACTCCTTAGGGTGAGGTACTGCGACAGAACCAGGGTCAGCCACAAGGCCTGCGGCTCAGCCCTGCGTGTCTCTGCAGCCCCTCCTGGCACTGCTCAGGATTAAAGCCAGGCCACGGGGGGCTGGGGCGGCAGTGCAGGCTTGGCAAGCCCCCGGATCGAGCCCCAGCACCGCACAGTCCCCTGAGTGCTGCCAGAGGGGGTAGCCCCCGAGCATCACTAGGTGTGGCCCCCAACAAAATGAAAACAGAGCAAGACCAAGTGTGGGCAGCGTGCGGGGAGGGGCGTGCGGGCCCGGGCCGACCTGCCCAGCCAAGCAGAGCTGCCTCTAATGAAGTGGGCTCGCCCCAGGCTGCCGCTGATTTCACGTCTCGGTGGCGACTTCCCAGCCGGTAAATGTCATTGGAGAGCCGGCGCGGTGGCACCTGGCATGCACCCAGGCTCCGCTGGGAGCGGGAAGGCGACCGCAGAGCCGGGATGCCCGGGGCATGCTGATGGCAGCCCAGGTTCCCAGAGACCCCCCAAGTCCTGTGGGGATGTTTGCGGCCACCAGCCCCCTTCCAGCTGTTGGACCACGGGGCTGAACCCCAGTGCCGGAAGGATTCCCCCCAGAGGTCCCGCTCTCCATGGGGAGGATTTCAGGGGCCCCAGAGGTGGGAGACATGAGTGGGAGGCGGAGGCAGGCAAGAATCCCTCCGTGTCTGAGCTGTTCCCATTCATGGTCGAGTGGGACGAGCTGAGGACAAACAGCGAGGGACACTGGTCACCACCCCCTTTCCCCAGCAGGTGCTGCTTTCGACCCAGGCACCCACGGTCCCAATCGACCCCCATCAGGAGCCTCGGGCCAGCCCCGAAGGGGCCAGGACTAGCTGAGGGGCCAGGACTAGGTGCTCCTCCACACTCCACGGGGAGCCGAACCCCTCTTCTGTCCTGCTGTGCCACCCACTGTCCTCCAGGAGTCTCTCTGGCTGGGCGCCACATTCCAGAAAAGATGGAGCCTTGCCTGGGTCCCCACATCCTCGCCCACCTCCGCCGACCGCTCACGTTTCTGCCCCCCATCCTCTGGGGTCCTCAGGAGGTGCGAGCTGGGGGCACTGGGATGCTTGGACCCTCCCCTGCCTCCCCCAACATCTTCCCCTCCTGGAAGCGCCTTCACCAGATGATACCCGAATATAAGAGATCAGCCCGGCTACCGCTCATGGGAGACTCAGCAGGCGCCGGTGCAAGGGACGGCAGGGAGCCCCGTACACACGGCGGCCACCAAGCCAGGTCCGTGGTTCCATGCTGTCTCCCTGGGACCCCTCAGCCCCCTGGAGGCCCCTCCAAGTTAGTGTCATCCCATGCCACCTCCTTCAGGCTTCCGGAGTCCTCTACGGGCGATGGGCGGGGCCTTGGGCTCTCTGCAAAGCCCTGACCCAGGGCTCAGCCAGCGTGTGGGGCACGCCAAGGCTGGCAAATAGGGGGCTGCTGGGATTGGCAGGGGGGGGTGGCCTCCTGGAGGGCAGCAGAGCGATGAGGGGCAGGAGAACAGCTCACAGGCCTGCCTGTGGGGTGGGGGGAGGCTCTTGCTCCCCCTCTGGGAGCTGCTCCCCCCTTCTCAGTATTTCCGGGGGAGCCCTGGCATCCCCAGTCGCTCCCGCCCTCCCCATCCCGGGGAGAGAGGAGGATGGGTGGGGAAAGGCGCGTTAATAAAAGAGGGCCCTGCCCGGACTCCAGCATGCGGCTCAGAATAGCAATGCGCCTCTCAAGGCAACAGAACTCCCCAGGTGTCGATGCAAATTCACTCCAGTTAAGATGAAAGAGGGCTGGTTCCCCCTTTACGGCTAATAGGAAGGACTTAATAGATTCAGCCTCAGGAGCTCCGGCTGGGAGCGGAAGGCTGGGGGAGGGACTCGGGCGTGGGCAAAGAGGGAAGTCCCCCGGGGTTCCGGGCCAGAAGGACTGTCCCGCCAGCCTGGCTGACGGTGTCCCGCACACCACCCACTCTGAGCCTCTCCAACCCGACCGGAGGAGGCTCAGGAGGTGGCAGAGGGAAATCCCTGGTCAGAGCACCGAGGCCTTGCCCAGTGCCCTTCATGTGAACCCGGGGGCTAGCACCACACCTGCCTTCAGGGGCAATGTGCAGGAGGAGCCTGGGGCAGGCAGCAAGTCTGGGTGGGACCCCTGGTTCTAGCTGAGTTCCTTCAGTGCCCGCGTCTGGGGCACCCTGGGCCCAGTCTCTCCTCTGGGGCTCCCTGGGGCACCCACAGGGCCTGGTGAGGTGTGCCTGAAGAATTCTTCATTTTATTAAAAATTTTTTTAGTTTGTTTTTTTGGGACCACACCCAGCTGTGCGCCCCTGGCTCTGTGCTCAGGGATCACTCCTGGCAGGACTCAAGGTTCCCTATGGGGCAAGGGGGATTGAACCCGGGGTCAGTTACATGCAAGGGAAAGCACCTTAGGCTCTGGACTCTGGCCCTTGAGGAATTCTTGAGAAGCAGCGTGTGTCCACGGACTACAAACGGAGAGGCCTCAGTTTCCCTGGCTGAACCTGGCCTCCTCCAGGCAGGCACTTGGAAGCTCGGGGAGCCGCAGGGGCCCTGTTCCCCAGAGCTCACCTGCACCTGCTTTCCTGAGCTCTCCACCACCCGAGCAGGACGTGCAGGGGAGCCGGGCGGGGGCTGCGGACAGAACTGAGGAAGGAGTCCACCTCGGGCTCAGCTGGGGAGAAAGAAAGACTCTGGGGTGATCTCGAAGGAACAAGGCTGCCCTGGGTCCACTTGGCTGATCCAGTTTGGCTCTGTTCTCTGGGGGGTTCACGGCCCAGCAGGTGCCCTCAATGAGACACCTCCGCAGCTTCTTCTCTGTTGTTTACTGACTTAATTCCTTCAGATCAAAGGCCGCCCCTTCCTCCCCAAGCAGGCAGGAGAGGGAATTACATTATTTATATTGGCATCGGGCAAGACTCCAAGGCGATGTCTTCCTTATGCCTGATAAGAGAAAATTAGGTCACCGCCAGGCTTCCCTGATGTCTGTGGTTGGGTTTACCCAGCCGGGGCACCCATGGGCTTCAGGCACGGAGCTGAGCCTGGCCCACCCTGCCCCCTTCCCTTGCCTTCCCCTCGGGCCTCAGGTGAATGATTGACCAGAGTGGTGGGTATTTGTGTGATAAAGCCAGAGCATCCTTGCCAGGCGGCCCCCAGCCCAGGTTATCTATCATCTGTCCGGCCTCACAGCTGGCACTGGGCAAACACAGTGAGGACAAACATGGGAGAAACAGGGCCATTACGTTCCAGGGGGCCCAGGGGGCCCAGGTGGGGGCTGCCGGTGGGCTGGGGGCTCTGGGTCCCCGAGCCCAGGAAGCATCCTGACCAAAAGCCAACCGGCGCCAGCTGGACTACGCCTGCCAGGCGTTATGCAGCCCCACAAACCCTCGAAAGCCCCACTTGCACGCATGAAGAACCTGCAAGCTGGGGCTGGCGCAAGAAGAGAGGGGAAGGCATTTTCCTTTCGTGCAGCTGACGCAGGTTTGATTCCCAGCATCTCAGATGAGTCCCTGAGCTTCACCAGGAGTGATCCCTGAATGCAGAGCCAGGAGTAAGCGCTGAACACTGCCAGGTGTGGCCTATAAACAGGGGGTGGGGAGGCCGGGGGGTAAAGAAACAAAATCAAGAAACTGCAAGTGTCCGAAGGTCAGTGGGTGGCCAGGAGAGTTGGAGGACAGCAATAGCAACCCAGGTCTTCCTGAGTCCACGACTCCCGGGAAAGCTTCAGCCCACCCAGACTATACAGATATCCCGAGTTGCTTCTGTGGCTTTTAAATAAATGGGACGCTGCTCTGTAGCCCCATGTGTTTCTTAGAAACCGGCCTGCTTTGTGTCTCTTCTTCATGAAACGCTGACAACAGCCCAGACGTATCCCAGAGGTGTGACTGTCCACCCTCTTTGTTTAAGAGGGGGAGACAGGTCTCTGGAAGTGGAGCGCCTGGTTCTGCAGGGAACTAAAGGGGAGCGGGGGAGGGGGGCAGAGAGCGAGCTCGCAGCTTAGCGAGGAGCAGAGACGGACCCGGGCTTGTGGCTGCTCCCACTCAGAGCTGTCCAGACGTCTTCACTTCTTTGGCTCAGTGGCACGGGGCCAGATGCTATTCTGGGGTTACCACCCCGGGGAGCGCAGAGCATCAAGTGGGCGCCAGGAGAGGGCCCGGTGGGGGTTTCTCGGAGCTGATGAACGGCCGGCCGGGGCTGTCTCCCGGTGAGCAGGCAGAGCGGGGACTGCGGCCACGGCCGCCTGCCATAATGCAGTAATTGTGGCTGCCAAGGAGCCCCGCCACACCACGGCCGGCAGGGAACGGGAGCCCTTGGCCCCGGCTGTCTGGGAAGGCGATGGAGAGCGTGCATGTGGCTCGACCGGGAAGAGACCGGATTAGACACAGCTGCAGGCATCTCACAGCTCCTGTTCCCCAGAGCCCGGCTGCCAACTCGAGGCTGCGTAGGGCTCCCCCAGAGCGCAGGTCGGAGCACAGCTGGCTGCCAAGCTCTCAGGCACGGACCAAAGCAAAGGACAAAGGACACCTCGAAGGGAGGCTGGAAGGGACCCCCTTCAGGGATCTTCTGGGACCTGCTCAAATGTCACAGCAGAGGCCACTTGGGGGGAACAGCAAAGGAAGGTGGGGGAGTTAAGGCATTTGCCTTGCATG
This sequence comes from Sorex araneus, assembly GCF_027595985.1. Lineage (NCBI taxonomy): Eukaryota > Metazoa > Chordata > Mammalia > Eulipotyphla > Soricidae > Sorex > Sorex araneus. The sequence goes on along the minus strand of NC_073310.1, from coordinate 17,280,598 downwards.
AGGCGGATTTGGTTTGAGCCCCTGTTCTAAGGATGGCTCCCTGAGCCCCACCAGGAGTGACCCCTAAGAGCAGACCAGGAATAGCCCCTGAGCCCCTCAGGGTGTGGACACTCTCTCTCTCTCTCTCTCTCTCACTCACTCTCTCTCTCGACACTCTCTCTCTCTCTCTCTCTCTCTCTCTCTCTCTCTCTCTCTCTCTCTCTCTCTCTCTCTCTCTCTCACTCACTCTCTCTCTCTCAACTAATTTTCCCAGTACCAAAACATTAGGATATCTAAAATTCCACCGTTCCTTTAGGGGGAACTTGGAATCTGTGTGCGCATGTTGTCTTGAGGGAATGGTCTTAAAGGCATGTGGAAATACTGCCTAGACAGTTTCCAATGTGTGTGTAAAGTCTGTCTGTGGCTTAGCTTAGGTAGGAAACCCAACAACTTCCAACCCTGAAAAGAACAATCTGTACTTGGGCCAGAGAGATAGGGCAGCGGGTAGGGTGCTTCTCTTGCACACAGCCAACCCAGGTTCGATCCCCGGCATCCTTATGGTCCCCCTGCTGTCAGGAGTAATTCTTGAGTGCAGAGCCAGGAGGAACCCCGGAGCACTGCTAAGTGTGGTTCCAAACTAAATGAAAGAACAATCTACACTTTAAAAACACAGAAGCGGGGCTGGAGCAATAGCACAATGGGTAGGGCGTTTGCCTTGCACTCGGCCAACCCGGGTTCGATTCCCAGCATCCCATATGGTCCCCCGAGCACTGCCAGGGGTGATTCCTGAGTGCAGAGCCAGGAGTAACCCCTGAGCATTGCCAGATGTGACCCAAAAAAGCAAAAATAAATAAATAAATAAATAAAAACACAGAAGCTACTTCATATTATTTATCTAATAAAACATCCAGTCACTAATTCTGTAAATGTAAAACAAAATATAATTAAATATTTCTTATAATTCTCTAGTTTTATGTCAAACACATCTTTCCAAAATATATATTTTTAATCTTTTTTTTGCTTTTTGAGTCACACCCGGCGATGCTCAGGGGTTACTCCTGGCTCTGCACTCAGGAATTACTCGTGGTGATGCTTGGGGGACCATATGGGATGCTGGGAATCGAACCCGGATCAGCCGTGTGCAAGGCAGACGCCCTACCCACTGTGCTATCATTCCAGCCCCTATATTTTAAAACTTCTATTTAACACAAACTTTGGGGGGAACGTTGGCTGTCTGGCCAGGCTATGTCCTCACTGCTAAGACAGTGGCGAGCCACTGCAGGTCTGACCAGGACTGCAGGCAGGTCTGTGGCCCTTTCTAAGTCCCCTGAGTATAATGTGTCCCCAAAGTTCTGGTTGTCAAGTGTGAGATTTGGTTCAGCGCTTTCTTATAGTAGTGCCAGTGGTGGGAGGCAGGACTGGAGAGACGGTACAGGGGGTTAAGGCGGCATGACCTGCATGCGGCCAACCTTTGTTAGATCTCCTCACAGGGTTCCCTGAACACAGCCAGGAGTAGCCCCAGAGCACCAATGGGTGTAGCCCAAGAGAGCATGGCAGGGAAGGCGCTGGCCTTACAGGCAGTCCACCCAGATTCTGTCCCTGGCACCCCACATGTTCCTGAGCACTGTCAGGAGCAATCCTTGAATATAGAGCCAGTTCCCCAGCACTGCCAGTGTGGTCCCCAAACAAAACAAAAATATTAGCAAAATCCCCCCACCCCCCAGTTAACAGTGCTGGTCTTATGAAAGGCCCTCGGCTGATGAAAAAGAAACAGAAAATATAAGCTCTGCAGGGAGAGTTCCCAGCTCCAAATGTGATTCAAGTGCTAAGGTGGGGCTGCTAACCCCGCTCTGTCTTGCAGACAAAGCAACACCAACACCCCCTGCTAGCAGGGCCCAGAACAGGGAAGTCTCTGGGGATCATCCACCCAAACACCCGATTGCAGGGTAGAGGGGTGTGGAAAAGAAATGGAGGTCCAGGGGCCTCTCGCACCCCACAGGGAAAGCGAAGCGTTGCCAGTGGAAGGTTTAGTAAGTGGAGAAGGTCTGACTACCAATGGCTGCCGCTCGCAAAGCCCGGGAGGTGCCCACCCCCCATCCTGCAGCCCCCCCCCCCCCCGGTCTCGACGCCTCAATGGTCTAAGCAACAAACAAGCAACTGAGGACAAAGTTAAAAAGACACACTTCTTAAGGCTTAGAATTTTTATTAAAACCATCACTTAAATTACACAATCCCCCCACAAAAAAAAGAATATAGCCTTCCATGGTCTGGCCCTGACGGGAGGCACGTCTGTCCCCAGGAAGAAAGGTGGCCTGACAGGCCTGAGAACGGAGGGGTTTTCCTGGACGTGGGCGGTGGGGGGAGGCAGCCTGGCCCCAGGGCCACTGGGGAGGCCGGCACCCAGTCAAGGCCGCCCCTCCAGGGGCTGTGGGCCCCAGCCCTGTCACCGAGGAAATTAGTCACCGGGGCTGCTTGTCAGCCGCTGGTCTGAGGGCGAGAGAGCAGCTGTCCCAAGGTTGCAGAACACGGAGTCACTCCCGAGCGAGGGGGCAGGCGGGCAGCGCGTCTTCGGCACACAGGCTGGTCAGGGGGCAGCGCAGGAACCCTTGTTTTTGTTTTGGGGAGTTGTGAGCAGAGCTTGGGGACCCTATGGCCACACTGGGAAACCTCAGCTTGGTGATTTAGGCCTGACAGGACAGTCCAAAGCAGGGGCCAGTGACGCTGAGGGTGGGCGCAGGGGGTGGGTGGGGAGGGGTGTCCGTCCTTGAGAGGTTCTACAGCCTAAACAGGCTTGTTTAAAAACACAGTTGAGGGTGTAGCTTGGTGGCTGAGCACATGCCTCAGGCAGAGAGGCCTTGGGTTTGTCACCAGTAAAAGACACACACACACACACACACACACACACACACACACACACACGCACACACACACGCAGCGCTGTCACAGTCACCTCAACCACAAGCAGAGTCTGAAAACCAAGCGTGTCTTCTGTCCTCTTGAGGACTAGCACCCCCTCCTCCTGCCCAGCCCAGGGAGGGGCCCTGGGGTGCTTCTGGTGGAGGGGCCCGGCCCTGGTACGGGTGAAACATCCCACTGCGAGGACAGCAGCTCCCGGGGCCAGGGGTCGGGGCTGGGGGTGAGAACAGGAGACACACCAGCACTGAGCTCCCTGGGGGGCTCCGGGGGAAGAGCCTGTGGGGACAGGGGGCTCATCAGTCACAGGCCACCAAGCTCAGTGCCCAGAGCCGAGCCACTCCAGCGGGTCCTGGAGGCGGATCACGGGAGCCCTCCCCGCCCTGTCCCCAGCCCCCTGGAGCTGTCAGAACTGTCCGGGCCCCCTCATAGCCCCCTCAGAGCTCACTGGCGAGCGTCTCCTCGCTGACCCCCACTGTGTGTAACAGCTCAGGAAGGAGCTGAGTGGGATGGTGGGGGGTCACTACTGTCACCAGCTAGGAGAAAAGAAAGGCAGGGCAGCGGCCCCTCCCCCTCACTCCCTCGCAAGGGGTGGCTCTGGCGGGGAGCACTGTTGGAGGTGCCCCTGTGTGTGGCTCCTACTGGGAGGGCACAAAGGGACCCCAGTGACCACAGGGGACTCCCCTAGGGGACTCGGAAGGACAAGCAGGGGCTTCGGGGGTGGGGGGGCGGTGCCAGCACAGGCGACAGGGAAAGCGGGTCAGACTGGCACAGAGACGGGCCCATGGGCCAAGGGCCTGCAGCAGCAGAAGCACCTTCGTGGCTTGGGAGTGTGGAGAAGCCGCCACGCCCGAGGCCACTAGGGGGTCCCTCAGGCTGCCGCCATAGGGAGGCTGAAGCAGAAAGCGGGGACACTCGGCCACTCTCCACCTGGCTCTGACAGCCTGGGCTGGCGTGGGGTGCCGGGGCCGGGCCCCATCGCTTGGCTCGTCCTGCGCGTGGTAAGCTCGGGGTGGCGGCGGGCAGGCTGCTCTGGGCCTGGGTGCACTCGGCCAAGGCTCTTCAGGGCACGCCCATGCTTCACTAGTGCCAAGGAATGATCTGGAACCCTGGGGAGGGCGGCTCCAGGGTTTTGTACATTTCACTCCCTGCAACCAATCCTCCTGGGTGGGGAAGGTCAGCGGGAGCTCCTGAGACCCCCCGTCCACCTGGGGCCCTTCAGGAAGCAGGGCGAGAGGAAGAAAGACAAATACAGGAGAACTGGAACCCCACGAGAAACACGGCTGCAGGATCCGAGTCCAGGGCAATTGCACATGAAGGTAGGGGCGGGGGCCCTCCGTTCAGCTGGGGAAAGTTCTAGAGCTCCGTGGAGGCGTGTGGCCAGTCCGCCGGCGGGCGCTGGGAGCAGCAGACAGGGTGGGTCGGGCCGGCGGGGGCCGGCTAGAGCTCCTCGAAGAAGGCCACTCGGGACTTGGCGCTCTGCAAGGTGAGCTGGAAGGAAGCAGAGAGGTGAGGGGCGCTGGACGCCTGCTGCCCGCGGGCTGGCCTCCGGGGCCGTCTGCGCTGACAGGCAGGACTGCGGAGGGCCCCGTGTGCTGTCAGTCCCAAGGACTGTCTCCGAGAATTCAAATGAGGGTGACAAATAAGGACATGCCAGCGAGGGCGGCTGGTGGGCACAAGCTTGTCAGCAGGCAATGCGGTCAGTGTCGCCTCTGCACAGACAGCAGCACCCTCTGTTCTGAAGGGTCCCCTTGCCAGGGGCACCAGAGGGCACATGTAGCAGGACAAGCACCTCTGTCCTCACACTGCGGACGCCACTGGGACAAAGCCATGTGACTTCTGGGGAAGCAGGTGTCGGGGGTGAGAGGCCGTCTTTCTGCTCCAGGGACCCCAGGTGGTCCCAAAGCAGACCTGCCTAGGACGGGGTGTGTGTGGGGCAGGGGGGGAAGGGGGTTGAGTCACGGCCGGGAGGAGCAGCCCTGCTGGGTGGGGTCACAGCAGGCCTGAGAGAGGCCGCCCCAGCTCAAGCTCTGGGGCGGCCAGTAGGGCACAGTCTCAGCCGCATCCCGGACCACTGAGCCCCAGGTCCTGATTCCCCCCACTCCGGGGCTGGCTTCCCTGAGGCGCCCACTGAGCGAGGCTTCGGGTCTCAGCCCGCTCTGGCCCTTGGGGGACCTGGTCACACAAACCTCTCAGCTTCGCCTGCTCCCCCGTGGGTGCCTGCTGGGTGAAGAGGCCAGAGAGAGCCCCCCGGGCTGAGTTCATGCTGTGCACGGGGGAGGCCTGGGCTTTAAATCCCCGCACCCACCTGTGAGCTGAGAACGGCCCCTCTGGCCCCAAGGCCCAAACACACAGCACGCCCTTCCCAAACTGGAAGTTGGCAAAAATGACAAGAAATGGTGACGCCCCTAGGAAAGGGCTGAGCTCCACAGGGCTAGTTAGGTGTGAATCTCCTGGCAGCATCTGGCTGCGTGTGGGCTTAGAGGATATGCATGCGCGCGCACACACACACACACACACACACACACACACACACACACACACACACACACGCATGCATACACGCATACACACGCACGTGCACACACGGATGCTCGTGTACACACACACATACCCACACATGCACGCACACACACACACATACCCACACATGCACGCACACACACTCGGAATGTGGCCCATGCCCTGGACACCCCCACCCCCACCTCCACCCCCACCCCCACCCCGCAGTCTCTGGGTCTGAAGCGCAGTTCCTGTCTGAGCCCACCTCTTCCCCATCAAAGCCAGCGACATTGTTGCGCTCCAAATTGAGACAGTCTGAGAGCCAGCTCTTTACATCCTGCCAAATCTTCTGGCCTTGAAGTTCCTGACTCACAGGCTGAATGCAGGAAGGAATGAAGGAAGGCATGGGAGCTGTTTTCTTCGGTGGAACCAATTTCAGAAGCCCCTTGGAAAGCCCGCTTCTAATAGAGATGAAGAAAGCCATCTCTCCTTTGCCACAACAAAATTCCCTCTGAAAGGGAGCAGCGTTTGGATGAATTTCTTCCTCCACGCCACCAGAGGCCAAGGGCCAAGAGTTACGTGCCCTGGATAACGGGAACCGTGATTGTCACAGGGAAAGAAAGGAGGCTCAGTTTCCAGACAATAGCCGGGACAAAAATGTTGGGGGCTGGAAGGCTAGTTCAAGGGGTAGGTAAATTTCTCTCCCATATGGCATGGTGTAGCCCTGCTGGCCTCTGACCACCACTGGATGTAAGCACTGAAGACCCACACCTTGGAGTGAAATACTGCTGGGAGCATACACTCTTCCCCCCCCCCCAACTCTCTCCTCCCTCTCCTTCCCCCTCCCTTTCTCCCTCTCCGTCTCCCCACCCCCCTTCTCTCTCTCTCTCTTACTTACACACACACACACACACACACACACACACACACAACTCCTCTTGGGGAAAATGTGTATGAACCTGGGCTGGCAAGACTGTACAGTATAGGGGTCAGGTGCCCGCCTTGCTTGCGGCCAACCCTGAATCCAGAAGGAAGCCCTGAGCACTGCAGGGTGTGGTTCCCCGCAGCCCTCTACCCCCCAAAATTATGAAACCAGACTGGGCTGAGAGCATGGGCGGAAGTCCTAGCCTGATCCCTGGCACCACACGGTCATGGTCCTTCAAGCCCCTCTGGGAACCGTCCCCAACACTCATGGTCCAGGAGACCAAAGGGAGTCACGCAGGCACCGTCTGAACAAAGCCACCCATCAGCAGGGCTGCCCCACGAAGATCACTCTCTCCCTCTCTCTGGTCAGTTTTTCTCTTTCTCTGGCCACACCCAGCAATGCTCAGGGGTTCCTCCCGGCTCTGCACTCAGGAATGATTCCTGGCAGTGCTCAGGGGACCCTATGGGATGCCGGAGATCAAACCCGGGTCGGCTGCATGCATAGCAAGGGTCCTCCCAGCTATGCCATCGCTCTGGTCTGAAGGCGGCTTTCTCCTTCCCCTGGTCTCAGCTCCCTGCCATGAAGTGGGGGTGTCGGAGCCCCAGCGCAGTAACTGGGAACAGCGGTGTGCTGTGCCTGGTGCGAGTTGACAATCCAACAACACCGAGAGCACCAGCTCCCCGCCTCCGGCTGCTCTCCTGCCAACGGGAGTGGGGGGCGAGCAGAGCACGGGTTAGAAGGGGGTGAGGCTGAAAGCAGTGTTCCGGGTGGCACTGGCCTTCCTGGTCCCTGAGGCACTCCGGCGAGTGGCTGCCCCCGGCACGGAGCCCAGGCTGGGCGCCTCCTGCTCCTCTGTACACTGGCTCCAAGAATTCCTGGAGCCTCCGTCAGAGAAGCAGGTTGGCTGTCCCCCTGAGGTGCCAGGGGAGGTTCTGGCAGCTCCGGCAGCACCAGGTTCCAGTGACGGGAGCCTGGGGTCAGGGGGCACGTGAGTGTGCGGTGTCCCAGGGATGAGCCCCTCGAGTGAGAGCGGCTCCGCCGGCCTCTCTCTCTGCCCACACAACAGCTGTCCCCCACGCCAAGGAGAGTGTGGCTGCAGCTCTGGGGACACAGCCTCATTAAGAGGCAGGTACCCCAGTGTCCCTGAGGCTAGGAGAGGGACAGGAAGTCTCACAGGACAGCTGCCCAAGGCCCGTCCCACGGGCTGCCGCAGGCCCATCAGCAGCTGTCTGAACCCTCCATGGTAGCTCCGACTGCCTGGGGCGCCATGTCGGCGGAAGAGGTCACCACCCGCGCCTGTCACAGCCTCCGTCAGCTTCCATCTCAGCCGTGTCCTTCACCCGGGGCGCGGGAACAGCCAGGGCTGCTGAGCGGGAAGGCCCAGCGGACAGGTGGGGGCAGGCAGAGCGGCCGGGCAGGCTCCCCTCACCCGTGGGAGCCTCAGCACCTGCTGTTTCTAGAAAGCTTGCTGGCGGCACCCCCGGCACAGCCACGGACGGACGGGAGGTGGAGGCAGAGGCGGAGGGAGGAAAGACAGGCCCGCCTGCAGCCGTCCAAGGCTGCTCGGGAAACGGCTGCCGTGCAGCTGGACTCCCGCCCCGTGGCGCGGGCCCTGTGCGCTCAGAGCTGCCACGGAGGGTCCTGCTCCCGGATTGGCCCGAGACCTGGGGACACGGAGAGGAGGTGACTCAGGCCCTGGTGGGGGACCCAGCCAGGCCCCTTCAGGTCACAGCGGGGCAGAGGCTAAGCTCCTGGAGCGGGGCACAACAAACACTGATTGAAGATGCCCAAGACCGCCAGGGAAGAGACCTCGGGGGACGTGACTGCTGGGGGCGACAGAGTAGGCACTTCAGGGCACAGGGAGACAAGCCCGGCCTCTCGGGGACGGCTGTGTCATGCAGGGCCCTGTTCTGAGGACACTACCCACAGCGGTGGGCGACTGTTGGAGCATCACCCGAGCCCACACTTGAGTCCTGGCCGCTGTGCCCCGCCCCCCACCTCCCCATGCTGCTGGGAAGCTGGCAGCAGAAGGGGCCTGCCCAGAGCGCCAACCTGCAGTGCTCCTGCCAGTCCCCCAAGATAGCTGAAAGAACACGGAGTCTCCTCACCAGGCACGGGACTGACCCGTTTCTCTCTTCCAGCTGTCTCCTCACATCTGATTAGAATCAGCGTGTGAATAATACAGGAGGAATTAAGTTCTCCCCCCACCCCGCTCTCTCTCTCTCTCTCTCTCTCCTGAACCGGCTGTCCAAGTCTGTCACTAATCCAACTCCACTCCGAGGAGACAAACGTCCCAGTCCTTCTCGCTGCAGCTCTGCACAGCTCGCGCTGGTCTGCAGGGGCGCCGACCCCCACTGCGGGCCTGGCTCCTCCCTCCTGCCCAGCACCCCGAGTCTCACAGGGGGACCTCTCCTGCCCACTTCCCCAGCAAACTGCCCATGCTGTGACCACCGCGGGGCCGGCCAGGGGCAGGAGAGGCAGCCGACCAGGCAGTGTTACACCTCCCCGCGCTGCACACCGCGCGAGCAAACAGACACATCACCCCACCGCAGCAACCTCAGATTCCGCGGAGGCAGAAGGCTGCGGAGGCCCGGCCGGCCGGCAGGGGCTCTGCGCGCAGACTCACAGCTGCTCATGGGGCGAGGATCCCGGGTTCCGGGCCCTGCCCTTCCTAAGGCACCTGTGACAAGCAGCAGGCTCGCCCACTTCGCCCAGCAGCTGGGAGGTAGCTAACGAGAGGCAACGCCAGCCTCGGTCCCAAGACTGCCCCCTGCTGGAGAAAACGCAGCATCAGGCCCGCTGCCAACTCTCCTTCCAGCTCTCCTCTAAAAGTCCTATATTTTTTGGTGGGGTGGGGGAGGGGGGCGGGGCTCGCGTCCCAAAATGATGGGAGGGTAAGTAAATGTATTCCAGCACGAAGCCCGCAGCAGCAAAGCTGCTTGATTAAGAATGAATTACACTTTCATCAGCACATACAGAAAATTGATTCACAAGGCCGCACTGTGATAATCTTGTTCCTGAAGCAAAAGAGGGTGGCGTGGGGGTGGGCAGGGCAGAGCCACTTCAGCTATCAATAACAAGAGCAAGGGAGCTCTGCAGTTCGCTGGGGGAACAAAGCAAATCAGAGGGCTGGGACTCCTCCAGCGCATCTCTGGGGGCCTCGCCTCAGTGCCCCCACATCCCGAGGGAGGGAGAAGAGAAGGTGGGAGGGGGCCATCTAATTCATTTTTAAACAGAAAGGCCCACCATGTTGAACCCATTTTAGATACTAACCTAATAACTCCGGGCGCTGAGGTTCTGCCTGCCCCATAAAAATGCACTGGAATTGAAATGCGAGCCCTAAAATCACGTTATACTTCCTCTCCTGCACTACATATTGAAAATGAAGACGCGGGGGAGGGCACGGATACAAAAGGACATGCTGGTTCTCTGGCACTCGGAGGGATCCACCCGGAGGAGGAAGAACGCTGACTCCGGAGCAGAAAGGTGACAGCCGAGCCCGGCAGCAGCGGCAAATTCCAACACAATCTTGGGTTTGGGGTGTGATAAACATTCCCCCCCCTTGGAATGGGCGCCGGGGTGGGGGCGGGGGTGGGGAGCGCGCCGCTGTAAGCTGGCCAGATTTAAGCGTTTCTAGCTTTGCTAGTGACAGCTTGCACCCAAGTGCCATCTGGTGACGGGCAGAGGGAGAGGGGGTGTCCCACACAGGGGCGGGCTGGAAGGCCAAGTCCATGCCAATTAGCAAATTCGGCGCGGGGTTAGCTATTCACTGGCTCTGGAGAGAAACCCGCCGGGGGAAGCCCGGAGGGGTCCCCAGGGTATTACACTCATCCTCTGGGGTCCCCACGCAGCACAAGACATCCAGAGACTTAGGCCCGAGTCTCCAGCTGCCTGTGGGAGGCTGCCAGGGCCCGGGGAGCGCCGTCCCTCCACCTGGAAAATGGACCCATCAGCCTGATTCACCTCACCGGGCAGGTGGAAGCAAGCCGACTGAGGGCTCCCTCGCCCCCCGCGCACGCCCCTGCCGGAGAGGTGCCGAGAGATGGATGTGGTTCTAAACTGACCATCTCAGAGGGGAGATCGGGGCGAAGAGCAGGAGAGAGCCCCGCGCCCGCAGAATGAGTCTGCACCCCATCTCTTCCCTCCCACTGTTGCAGTAACAAATCAGGTGCCAGAGGAAAGCTGCACTGAGACGGATCTTCAGTGCCCAGGGACCCAATGGGATGTTTTACCGCATCGAGGAAGGCCCAGCAACGTCCTCGGGCACTTCCCGACGCTCGTAAAACATCCTTGGAGGCCCACGCGGGTTGTGGAGGCTTCTCAAGGCTTGACCAGGTAAAGGGCTGCCAGCAAACACGGGGGCTGGGCACTGGGCTCTGGGGAAAGGAGCCGGTGGAATCATCTCTACAGAGACACAGACTCAAGCAAGGAACTGGCGAGCACCCCCCACCCCCACCCCATTTAGAAGCACCTGAAAATAGAGTCCATGTGCAAATATCAGAGTGGGCGGGGGAGGGGCCCAGGACAAGCCCAGGCTGCCCCCCCCCCGCCCCCCACCTTCCCTGGACTGCCCGCAGCGGCTAGTCTGTGTGTCTGTGGTCCCATCTGGAGTCATACAGCTGCTTCCCACACTGATCCTTGCCGCCACCCTATTGGGTCCCCTCTCATCTCCGACCCCCCTGCTGAGTTCTAACCACAAAGGCCGGCTCTGGTGTGGTGCTGGCGAGCTGGGGTGGAGCTGGGGCCGCTGCCTTTTATTTGGGGACCCCGGATATTACACCAGACAATGCCCAGCCCCAAAGTGAGTGGAGCCCCTGGGGGACCCAGGAGGGTTCAACACAGACCCCACAGGTGCAGGCAGACCAGGATCCACCACCATCACGGAGAGCCTTTCACGCATATTCAATCAGATGCTGTGATTTATGGCTTCCGGGGGCGGGTGGGAGGGGGGGTGCGGTTTGGAAACATTTCGACTTCACTTCGCCAGCCCTGCAGCTCCAAGGGGAGTCCAAGCAAACTGAAGATGACACTGGACTTTGATGTCTTCCTGATCCAAGAGCGGTGGCGCGAGCCTCGGGTAAATGTCAGGGCTCCTTATTCCCGCCCCTCCACCAGCAGAAACCGCAGCTGGACCTTGCTGGCTCAAACCATCTGCTAACCAGACCAACTTTCTAAGCACCACCCGGAGACCGGAGGCACCAGGCGGGGATGAGGGGATGTGGGAAACCGGTCCTGGAGAACAGGGACCCCATCACCCAGCCTCACTGCCCCTCTCCTCTGCCGGCTCAGAGGCCAGGCCCATGTGTCCCTGTGGCTCCCCTGAGAAGGACACTAACCCAGGCTCTAAGGACAGCTCTGGGTGGCCAGAGGATCTCCTCAGACTCAAGAACCAAATCAGCTGCACCAATGAGCCCCCAGGGTGAGGGCTGGAGGGGATGACAGAGATGGCCTGAAAGGGAACCTGCTCCCACCACTCTATGAGCGAAGGTATCTGGGAAGTTGATTTCGGGTTTGTTCTGTTTGTTTGTTTGTTTTTTAAACATCCGGGCACAGGAAAAAGAGAACAGGCAGATGACCCCAAGTCATGCTCATAAAAGCGGGGAGGCTGCCACATGCACCTTCATTTTTAAAAAATTCTGAGCCACGTGTGGGATTCAAACCAGGACGGGGCACACCTGGCAGGCGAATACCTGAACCCGAGCACTGCCTCCCCGGCCAAGTTCACGCCTTTCGTTTTAATCCCTGGTTAAGCGTGGAGGGTGAGCTAAGTGTTTCCTGGGAATCACCTCAATCCCCGCCACTCTCAGGAGGAAAGCCTGGCCTTCCTCCCCTCCCGCGGGTGAATGAGAGCGAGCGGCAGCAGCGGGAGCCTGACTCGGTTGGCGCCAGTGGGCCTGCAGTGCCTCTGGGCAGAGAACCCTGGCTGCTCTAGGGAACCCTCAGGAGTTAGCCTGAGCGTTAGTTCTCCCCACAGAGGCCCCTGAGACCGTGTTGGACACAGACACCTCCTAGCACCCGTGGCGGATAGAACAAGTGCTCTCTCATTGAAGAAATCTCTGCTCAAAAAACATTAAAAGCAAAACAAAAAAAAAAAAAAGAGAGAGAAAAGAAATCGATGCCGGCTGGTTTGAACTAAGATTAATGAGCTTTCAGGACACTGGACACCCTCCAGTTCACTGCCAGCCTCTGCATTTCTCATCTCGGACTTTCCGGAGGCAGCTCTGCCCTTGACAGAGCTGAGTCTGGACTTCCGAGTCCGACACGGGGCTTGCTCTTCCGTTTGGCTCCCGCGGGCCCCGACTGCAGCACACACGACTCAGAGCCGGCCCCGCACAGGCAGGTGGCTGGCCGTCAGAAGCGACCTGAGTCTAGGGAGACCCAACCCCAGGGGGAGCAAAGCCGCCTTCCACGTGACGAGCGCCACAGAGGTGACAAGTCTGTGCCCCGGGGAATCCCTGACGGAGCAGAGCCTCGATGACCCGGAGCCTGGCAGCTTGCTTTGAAAGCAAGTTCACGTCAAGATATTTAACGTTTTGTTTCAAACACGGCTGAAGAGATAGTGCAGCAGGCAGAGCTTGCCTACACATGGCCAACCCCAGCTCAATCCCTGGTACCCCAGGCGGTCCCCTGAGCATTGCCAGGAGTCATCCCAGAGTGCTGCCGGCTGTGGCCCAAACAAAGAAACAAAACAGTCCGAGGGGCAGCCCAGGCTGACTACAAGTCAAACCTCATTCGAATGTAATAATAGTTCAGTGAGAACTGATGGCCAATTACAGACCCCTGAAGAATGCAAACAGTCTGGGGCCTGGGGATGCTGCAGCTCAGGCCTTTAATACGAGGCCTGGGGACTGATCCCTGGCACACACGGAAAAAAAGGAATTTAGAGACTACCATCACAGAAAGAAGGAAGAGAAAACTTTATAAAGGTGGAACTGTGCGGTGCAGTTACAGAATACAGCAGCACAGGCGGAGGCACAAGGGGCCTGTTCCCTGCTGGCCGCAAAGTGCTCCTCCCCTGGGGTGCGCAGGGCGCCCCAGAGATTCCCCAGCCCTGCCCAGCCCAGCGCTGCTCGGGGCACACGCTGCGAGGTGCTGGTGCGTTCGGAAAGGGAAAGGGATCGGAGCCTGCTGGAGAGTGTCACACGCCCATCGCGGTTCAGGCCGCGGGTTCTTGGAAGCACCGACAGAGCGAATCCGTCTTATAATGAGATCCATCTGGGACTTGCACAGCTAACTTTTCTTGCTTGGATAACAACCACAAATAGGATCGCTCTCCTGCCAACTCTCACTTTGGGGCAGAAAGCTCCCAGCGAGCCTATTTTCTTGTAGCAGCAGACACAGCAGCAGGGATGAAAGGACACATCCGTGGCTGGGATGCTGGGAGCCTCCCTGGCTCGGGGACTCCTGGGGACTGGGCGCGGAGCGGAGGGAGGGATGACGCTATTTCACTACCAGACACAGGTTCTCTTCACTGCCTGGGCATGCTGTGAGAATGATGAACTGCTGCAGAAGACAAGCAGGATTCGGTGAATCCATGCAACAGCCACAGAATGCCCCGGTGTAGGAGGCCCGCGGTGACGCGGTCCCTGAGGGGACTCTGGTCTGACCCCCGCTCTGGGCCAGGAAGGGGAGACGCTAAAGCAGAGCCGGCCCTGAGGAGAAGCCCCGGTCACACCCCGTGCTCGGCTTTGTCGGATTGGAGAAGGAAGTGGCGGGTGTAGGAAAGCAGCCCGGGAGAGGCGCGAGCACGGGCAGCCCCTTCACCCCACGTCCAGCAGCTGCCGGGGGCATGCAGGGGGCCTTCAGAGGCTGTCACCACAAGAAAGGTCTTGACCCTGAGTTGCAAATCCCGGTCTTGAGACCCCCTCTCCCATGCTCGGGTTATTTACCGGAGGAGTACACCAGCCAGACAAAGGGCCTCCAGACACACCTGGCTGGACAAGAAGCCATGACCTTTCCCAGCCCCACAATGACACAAGAGGTGAAGGACAACAGGCCCTCTGGTCTGAGACATGCTCTTCCGAACGGGGCGGCCTTCTGGGCCCCCAGGACAGACGCCGGCTCTCAGACTCAAAGCATGCTACAGCCAGTACCCAGGTGCCACCTGCCCCCAGGAGGGCTCAGCGTGGCCCCGGGACAGAGACAGGCAAGCTCATGCATGGTTAGTATCACAGAGGGCAGTACCGTCACCACATACAGAGTACCTGGCAAGAACCTACTTTGAGGATTCAAATGCAGATAGGTCTTCTGCCTTGGGCTTGAGGCTGAACCGGCAAAATAAAATGAAGAAAAAACAAAAACATACCCTGTGAAATCAACAATGCCACACGTGCCATTTGCAATTTTCTCAGACTGGGCTGAGACTGTGACAGGGGACACCAATTAATTCTTGCCGAGTGGAACTGGGTCTTTGGCACCCCCTGTCCCCGGGGCTGTGGGCCTGGCTCCTGACAGCAGGTGAGGATGAATGCGCCCCTCGGGGTCAGACGGCGGGGAGGGGAGGCAGGGTGCTGCCCACTGGCCTGGTCACAGATTGACTCCGCTTCTTGCTAGCTGAGGCCTCACTTTAGTTCCTTTTTTTGCCATCTGTCAATAATTCGGTTTTGGAAGAAAAACCGAGTACATGACAGAAGCCAGAGGAAAGAAGAGTGTGGAACAGGAAAGGTCTTCCTTCTAGGTTAGGCAACTAAAAATGATTCTCTCGCCAGTGCCAAGAGTAATGGAGTGAAGAGAGAGAACTCCCACCTCGGCTCACCATGATGGAATGATGGCCGGTAGGTAGATTTTCTGGAGTTTTCAGATATAGCTTAACCTTTGAAAACGGTCCTTAAGCTGGGAGACCATTTTAGTTCAGCTTGGGTTAGTTTGTTTTGGGTTATACTCGGCAGTGTTGAGGGGCTACTCCCAGACCAGTGCTTAGGGGTCACTTCCAGGGGAGCGTGGAGGATTGTGTATTTCAAGGGAACAAACCCACTGAAGGTCAGAGAGCACAGGAGCCAAGGGGCTTTCTTTGCAGGTGATCCTGGTACCGATCCCCAGCATCACATAAGGTCCCCTGAGCACCGCTGGGATTGCTCCTGAACACAGAGCCAGGAATAGTTCTTAAGTACTACAAGGGTGGCCCAAAAACAAAGACAGGGGGAAGAGGGGATCAAACCAAGGTGCTCCACATGCACTCAGCACTCTGGGCTCCCTCTCCGGCCTGGAAACAGGTTATTGGGAAGCAAACAGTTTGATCTCCATGACACTCATTTGCCCGATGCTGTGAATCAGCTGGGAGCAGACATGTCTGGCAGGGGAGCATCCTTCTCCTTTGCCCGACCTAAGAAATAAGCTCTTGGCCTGCACAGACAGCTAAATAGACTGCACACATGCTCTGCATGCAGGAAGCCCAGGTGCCAAGCGGCACCTCAGGGTCCCCTGATCACCACCAGGAGTGACCCTTGAGCAAAGTCAGGAGAGGCCCGTCCTTGGGTGTGGACCAGAAACAAACAAAAAGTACGTTCTTGGGTTGAAAATTAATATAAAAGAAAAAAAAAAGGAAAATTAATATGAAATTTTAATTCCTCCAAAATGCTATAAGGTAGGGGGGGTCAGAGAGATAGCACAGGGGGTTAGGTGCAGAATTAGGAGTAAGCCCTGAGCACCACAGGGTGTGGTCCAAAAACAAACAAAAATAATGAAGAGAAAATGCTATGGATTCACAGTAGATACGAAACTGCTAGCAACATGAATGATACCTCATCACTTAAAATATTTGAGTTCTGGGGGCTGGTTCAATAGTATTGTAAGTAGGAAGCTTGCCTTAAATGCGGCTGACCCAGGTTCACTCCCTGGCATCCCATATGGTCCCCTGAGCACCACCAGGACTGATTCTTGAGTGCAGAGTCAGGAGTAACCCCTGAGCATCACTGGGTTAATGCTCAGGCACCTCCCCCCTCCCAAAAATTAGGTTCTGGTTACGGATGTGGCTCAGTGCTAAAGCACGTGCCTTACAAGCATGAAACTTGGGTTGACTCTCTGACATTACAAAAAATCCAAAATTTTCTTCTAGATATTTCCTTTTAAATATGAGAAACAGGGCTGGAGGGATAGGGAGGGCGTTTGCCTTGTACATGCCCAACCTGGATTCCATCCCCGGCATCCCATATGGTTCCCCGAGCACCTTCAGGAGAGATTCCTCAGTGCAGAGCCAGGAATAACCCCTGAGCATTGCCAGGTGTGACCCAAAAAGCAATAAATAAATAAATAAATACGGAAAATCGGCTTGCCCTTCAAACCTGTTTTCCCTTGAACACAGATCTTACTGGCTTGTCTCGATGTCTCTCGCTGGCTTTTCCTACTCTGGAGAAGCCCGTATTCAGTATTGAAAATTAGCCCAGAGTCAGAGAGACAGTACTGAGTGTAGGGTGCTTCACCTGAATGCAACCTACCGGCGTCTGAGCCCTGGGATCCCATTTGGTCCCGTGGGCACTGCCAGGAATAATTCCTGAGTGTAGAGCCAGGAGTAACCCCTGTGCATCGCTGGGTATGGAATAAAAATGAAACAAAAAATAAAAATAAGCCTCAAATTTCACCATTTGGTTTCTAAACTAAGACCAGGATGTTATCGTCCTTGCCAGTTAACGCCACAGAAAGTCCAGAGGAGGGAACCATTCTCAACAGACTGTTCATGGTGTTTTCTCATCACGGAATGCAGCTCCCTGGCTTGAAAGGGATGCTTTACTGCTGACTGATGGATCGAGACCTGTCCTGTAACAGGGAATTCATTTCTTGAGAGCTTTTAACACAGCTCCCCTTTTATCCAGCCAGTTGGTTCATAGTCATTGGCAGATTAAATTCCCTTTCTGGCACGAGCCAACAATTTCCTCAACTAAGTACATATAAAAAATGACAAGTCTGATAGCTAGGCGATGAAGGAAATCAGATGCCAACCTCACATTTCATTAACGACTGTCCTGATCTGCAAAAGGCAAGGGGCCCAGTACCTTTTTAATGGTATTGTGCTTGCTGCTGGTGCCCCCCCGGTCAGAGTTCTCGTTGTGCAGAATATCCAAGGCAGTTTCTCGCTCCTTGAGCTTCAAGGCCTCGATCTCTGTCTTGAGTTCGTTGAGTTGCTCCTGCAGGTGCTTGCTCTTCTCCATGTACTCCACTCTGTGGCAAGAGGACATGGCGGCTCACAACGCCGGCAAACGGCAAGACAGCTCGGGGCTGCAGTGCTCCACACCCCACCAGCAGCCCAGAGAGGGAACCAGGGTCGAGTTACCTCCCACCCCCTGACAACTATGGGAGGGAGCTTAGGCTGGACGCGTAACTATCCTGGAGCCCCTGGAGCCTCTCCGTGGAGCAGGGATGAATACAGCGCGGCTGTGGCAGAAAGCCCTCTGCCCACGAGCGCGCAGTGCTCCCCGAGCTTCAGCTGGAGCAAGAGCTCGTGGTCCTGTCTAAGGGCCGACAGGTGAGACAAGCCTTCCAAAGCCACCCTCGAGTGTCCTTGCCTCAGCTCTTCTCAGAGAAGCGACTCCACTCGAGTCCTTCCTGCTGACAGACCATGTCCACACCCTTAGTTGACTGGGGGCGGCACCGTCAACCAGCACCAGGAAGAAAACGTTCCCCACCATGACCTACAAGTGGACTTTTTAATCATCACTGTATCACTTGTGATGATAAAGATCCGGAATATGTCCTTCCCGGCTCCCAACTATAGGGGCCCAGTACGGACACCAGAACAAATCCCGTTGCCATTCCTAGGGCCGGCCGTGGGCTCCATCCACAGGTGCCATGACAGGAAGGAAATAAAAGACTCTCAAAAGCAGGACACAGACCAGATGGCGCCTCACCCCGGCCACAGGCACAGAACACCCGGCCGGCTGGACGGCGGTGCGAGGCTGGAAGGGGACCAGGCCGGCGGAGAGACTCCTTTGCTGGCTGATTACCTGGACCCTCAGCCTGCAAGTCCCACGTGAAGCCCAGCCTGGCCTGGGGCCGCCCACGATGGGCTCCAAGGAGACCCTTCTCTGAAAGGTTCCCCGAGGACACTAACCGAAGTACAAACACACAAGCTGTGAAGCCGCGGAGCTAGAAGTTAGGTCCCAGTTCTGCCTCTCGTCAGCCGTGGGATACTGAGTTCATTAGATGCTCTACCTCCGAGTTCACATTCCTGGAGGCAGAACTAAAACCGACCTTTGATACCAGTACCGGGGAGTTAAATGAGATAAAAGATCCGGACACTCAGGCACACACTACCTGGCGGGCACTGTGACTTTTCTCTAGCCGGCTGCAGTCGACCCCTGACTGACCTATAGCCCTGGGGCTGGGACCTTGGCCACTTTCTCTGCAGGGGGGGCTTTCCATCTCACCAAGCAGAGGAAGGAGCCAGGACAGCAGCGCGTGGGAGACCAGGGCCCCCTCCACACTGCCCCAGCACCACGGCTGGCCTGACTCATCGGACCCTGGGACTCCTTCGTGCCTCAGCCGTGAGCTAGCCATGTTCTCGACTGAGACAGAGCGCAGGTACCACGGAACACGGTCACTTAGCATGCTCTGTGTGATGTGCGAGCCCTGCACGTGCTCCCTCAGCCTGCCTGCCATGGGGATGCTCCACTTCAGGAGAGGTTTTAGCCTGGCCCAGGGCCACCAGTCTCGGGAGGCTGATTGCAGGCGAATCTGCTGTCCTTCGGTTCGGCTTAGGAAATTCTCCCTCCTGCAGGCAGGAGCAGAGTGAAGCACTGCAGGGGTGGATGACAGGCTGGCGTGGGGACCCTCCAAACTTCCCCAGGCCCAGCACGACTCCCTGGCTCACCAGCTGCCCAAACAGGGTGGCGGATACTACATACTTTTCTTTCTCGATCTCCATGGAAAGTCGTTTCATGTCAGTATCCTTGAAGTCGAAAGACAGGCTGTCACCAATGAGGTTGAAGCTTGGTATGTCAGGAGGCAACGGTGCGGGGACTGGGTTCATGGGCTGTGAGTGAGAAATCTCGGGTTAAGGAGATCAGGGCTCTGCAAGCAACGAGGGGCGGTGCTGATGGACTCTGATCTTGTTGCCAATGACTCTCTGGCGACCAGAGGTGACAATACTCAGGTCCAGGCTCCAGCCTGTGAGACCCTCCCCACTTCTGCAGGTGCTCCACACTCATGGTGCCAGGCGACCAGGTCCAAAGACCTGAGATCATTCCTCTCCCCTCAAACCCTGACCAGTTCTGCAAGGTCAAGCAAAACGAACCCAAACCCCCACTCCCTGCTACGCTGAGGAAGCCCCAGGGTCCTGTGCTCAGGAGTGGGAAACAGAGAAGTAAGGGCCCCTGGCTTTTTGAAAGCTGAAAACCTCTAGTCTATGGGGCTGGAAAGACAGCACAATGGGGGAAGGCGCTTGCCCTGCATGCAGACAACCGAGGCTCAATCCTCAGCACTCCAACCCTACCAGGAATGATCCCTGAGCACAGAGGCAAGAGTAAGGCAAGAGATGTGGCCCCAAAGCAAAATAACAATGAAAATAAGATAAATGCAAACCTCTGTCTAGCAAGCAGATGTACATCCGGTCAGCAGAGTTAAGAAAGGTAGGCACAGTAGGTGGGGGAGCCGGGGGTTGGAGCCAAGGAAGGGATGCCAGAAGAAACGCACTCCTGCTGATGTTGCAGAATGTGCCCGAGTGGGTGTGCAGGGCAGAGTGCTCGGCGAGAGAGGAGTCTCTGTAATGTGGGGGCGTGGAGGAGCCAGGAACCAGACCATAAAGGGCTCCCCTGCATGCTCGGGACCCTGGATTCAGCAGACGGAGCCAGAGTAGGGCTTGAGGTAGAGGGTGAGTAACATTTATGTTCGGGATGTTTTTCTTTTCGTTTTGGGGGAGAGGGGTGTTTGGGCCGCACCCATGGTGCTCAGGGGACCAGATGTGGTGCCAGGGGGACTGAACTGGGTAGGCGCCTACAAGGCAAATACTTTAACCCCTGCACCATCTTTCTAGGCCCCCAAGGATTTTTCATCCTAGAATGGAGGGGGGGTCACTTCAAATATGGCCCCAGAAGGGCTGGGTAGGAAACATGTCTTATATGTGGCTGGTCGGGTACAATAACTGGCATCCCGTACAGTCCCCCAAGCACTGTCAGGAGTAATAACCTGAGTGCAGAGTCAGGAGTAAATCTTGAGCATTGTCGGGTGTAGTGCAAAAACAAAACAAGAAAACAAATAAAACCAAATACGGCTCAAGAGCTGGGGAGATAGCTGAAGAGGCTGAAGGGGATGCCCGCCAGAGCCCCAGTCAGATCCCTGCTGCTGCATGATCCCCTGAGCACTATTGGGAGCAACTCCTGAGCACTGAACTGGGAGTAGCTCCTAAGCATCTCTGGGTATAGACCCCAAACAAACAAAACGGGCCTTGGGTTCATGAGGGAGAACCATGTTCAATCCTTGGCACTGTGGAGGGAAAGATCCCAGAGTACCTTATTGGAAGTAGTCTCCCAGCACTCCCAGGTGTGGCCCTAGAGGCATATTCTATTGAACAAATATCCGGACAGCTACACAAAACTGTCCAGAGTGCTCATTTCCGACTGTGATAGTCACAGTGGTCTCTTCTCTATCCCCCACTCGTGGCGGTTTCCAGCCGTGGGCCAGTTCTGACCCTGTTTCTACCATCCTCGAGGATTAGTCTCATACTATGTCTTTCTTATATCCCACAAGCTTTTCCTCCCATTTTGTTGTTTGTGTCATGCTGTGACCCCTAGTGGTGCTGGGGATTAGAACAAGGGTTGATGGAACATTAGGCAAGCACCTTAATCCCTGTGCAACGGCTCTGGCCCAATCTCTGTTCCTTTCTTTTTCTTTTCTTTCCTTTTGTTTTCCGTTTTAGGCCACACCTGGCGATGCTCAGGGGTTACTCCTGGCTCTGCACTCAGGTATTACTCCTTGTGGTGCTCAGACGGGATGACAGGGCATCGAACCTGG
This sequence comes from Sorex araneus, assembly GCF_027595985.1. Taxonomy (NCBI): domain Eukaryota; kingdom Metazoa; phylum Chordata; class Mammalia; order Eulipotyphla; family Soricidae; genus Sorex; species Sorex araneus. The sequence goes on along the minus strand of NC_073310.1, from coordinate 17,259,339 downwards.
GTCAGCAACATGCAAGGCTAATGCCCTACCCGCTGTACTATCACTCTGGCCCCATTTCTGCTCCTTTCTCTTTCTTTTCCCCCCTAGAGAAGCACGAGTTTTATTTAAAAAAATTTAGTTAGAAAACGTGAGGGGAGAGAAAGAACAAGACATGTTCAAGAGAGAACACAGGCTTCTCCAGAGTGGAAAAAGCCTCTGTCCTTCCATTAAGCCATTCCTCCTCTCTGTATTGTCTCCTTTTCAAGGCTCTCCTCTTTGTCACCAAAGCCTGTCTAGATCACTCTTGGCCAGATGGCAACTCTTTTTCTTGCTGTGTATGAACACCGTGTTTCCGGTTCTGTAATGGCACTTCTCTAATTTCACCCTGTTAAAGAATCCATTTTGGCTGGGACTTCTTTCTGCTTTTGGCAAGTTTCCTAAGGGCAGGCTCTGCCTCTTTCATCCTTGAATCCCTTACTGATTCAAGGACAGTGTCTAGGAACAATCAGAGGCTCAAAGCACTCCGGCCAACTCTGTGGCTATCTCGAACGGAGCTGAGAGGGGCTTCTGGGGCTGTACGGTGTCTTTCTTCTGGTCAGGGTGCAGGGCACATGGTTATGTCAAGCTTCTTGAAAATTCACCAAGCCCTACAACTATACTTCGAGCACTACTCTTTACGTTCTGTTCAAAATTTAAAAACACATTCATGCCAGGTGCTGTACCACTGGCAAGAACATCAAATGGGAAAATTTGACCTCACAGTCCTATTTAGAAAAATTTACTCTACCAATAATCCACGTGCATATGCAAAGCTATGTGTTCGGGGAAGGTGGGTACTAGTTTTGTCTATAATTGCAAAAGAAAACAGATAACTATCCATCTACAGGGGCACTAGTTAGATGAAATGTAATTTATCCATGCACAGAATATCAAGGAGACGACATGGGTGATCTCTAGAAATTACTGCCAAGAGGAAAGAGCACAGTCAGGGTAGTGCCTAAGGTTCTGTTCCGATGCAGTTTTTTTTTGTTTTTTTTTTTTAAAACACACATCTCCTGGGTGTCGGGCCCAGATGAACCCTCGGATGACACCAGTCCCATCTGCCTGCATCCGCCATCTGCCTGAGACCACGTCAGAGAAATCGAGCAAGGACCATTAGCCCAATCATCCCAGCGAGCCACAAGTGGTGATAATCCACGGCTGCTCTGAGCTTCAGGACCGGCGTGGGGGTGCTTTGTTACACAGCGATGGAGAGCCAGAGCAGATGGGAAGAGCGCGCTCACGGTCTTCCACCTCACGGCCTGGGGCGCGCACGCCTCCTGGCCCCACGCCTGTGCCGCCCGCACACATGTGTGATGCGCACACGAGGGAGGACTGGGGCGAGAATAATGTCATCACTCTCCCACCGGTTAGTCCCTACTCAGCCTCGGGACATAACTCAGGGGCCCCAAGTTTGATCCCAGCACTCTATGGTCGCCCAGCCACCACTGGGTGCAGTCCTGGTGACCCCCAAGAACTACTGGTGTCCCTAGCACTGCATCCACCAGATCCAAGCACTAACCTTCAGGTCTGTCTGCACAGTCAGGAGGGGTGGTCCCCAGGACCCCTGAGTACTGCATCCCTGCCCAAGAAAAAAGGGTCACCAACCCGACCGAGCACCTCGAATCTGTGTGCCTGGCGACAGAGGCTCTCTCTGTCTGGTGTCAGTCAGCAGAGAAAAGGACGCAAAAACACTTGCTGGGCTGACGGCGGAGAAAAGGAAGAGAAGAGCCGTCTCTACTCCTTCTGGGAGCCTGCAAGAGAAGTGTGCCCGCTTGCCCAAAGCTGAGGCTGGAGGCTGGTTCAGGCGGCCACAGCTCCCGCTGAGGGTCCAGAGGAGCCCTGCCCAGAACAACGGCTGCTCACGACACACCGTAGGGTCAGCAGTGAAAGGTTAAGCTTAGCCTGGCATCAGGGGGCGAAAGAGCAAATTATCTGGAGAACAGGTTGAACTTGAGAATAAAAGAATTATTTCAGAGCCTGAAAAGGACCCTTGGCCCATCTTTGGAACCGGAGAGGTGACCACTGGTGAGTCCAAACGGAAGACCAGGTGTTAGGACTATCCCCTAAGCTCAGGCCCTCTACATCACTCTGCCGTGCTTGCTTGGAATGAAGGGCTGTGAGGGATAGAAAGGAAGGTCACCGGGTGTGAAAGGGCGGCGGGTGGGCAGCGGTGCCAGGCTCACCGGGTACGTGGGCTTGGTGGTGATTTCCAGTAGCTTCTGCTTGGCTCTTCGCTCTGCCTCACGGGCTTCCTGCAGGTCCTGCTTTAGCTGGTCGGCCTCCTTGGCCCTGCGGGGAAAGCAGGTGCCTTCAGCTGCAGAAAGGATGCAGGAGTGACACCCCTCTTCCCCTACCGACCGAGAGGAGGAATCGGGGCTCCCCTGAGGACAACACAGATCAGGCCAAGAAGGTCAGGGTGGGGACAGAGAGTCATCAGAGATCACACCGCCCAAAGCAAGGGCAACACTGCTGGGTGTGCGTTCATTCACTCCCTCGAGGGGCTCTGAGGCAGTCTGCATGAGTGCCGAGCACTCTTCCCATGATTCCTGGCCAACCAGACCACAACTGAATGTGAGGGCCCGAGAATGAATTGCTGCTGGAGATTACCACCCTGGCAGTGCGTGGGGGCTCGGAGGGTTGTACCTAGCAATGCCCAGGGGACCATGTGATGCCCGGGTTGAACCAGGGTTAGTCACAAGCCAGGCAAGTGCCTTAACTCCTGGACTACCTTTCCAGGGCCCTGTTTGATTTTCTGTGGCGTTGGAGACTGAACCCTGGGGCTCTACCAACGGAGGCGGGTGCTCCATCACTGAGCCGTCCGCCCAGCCTGGTGTTGCTTATTTAGCTTGGAAAATAAAAAGTGGAAGGTCCGGGTAGCCAACGAGGAGAAGAGCTCAGTATGAGCCTTTGCAGCTGGTGACGGGGGAGGAGCACTGGAGGGGAGAGGGGTCAGAAGCTTCCCTTCAGTCTGCATGAGTGTGGCCTGAGCAGAGGAAGGACACAGTGGAGCCAAGGTCTCATAGCGGATCACAAAGGACAAGATGTGAAAACAGACAGACAAACAAGCCCTGATTCATACAGCCCCTGAGTAAAACAACTGGAGGCTGAGGGCCACCTCCCCAGCCCGAAGACCATGCCTGGTGCTGCGGGTCTAGGGACCTGGTCAGGTCTTCACCCTGCAGGACACAAAAGCCAGGGAGCAGGGACAAGCATCCCCACAGGGGAAGTGGCCCAGTCCCAGAGAGAAAGGGGCCCAGGAGGGAGCAAGACACAGGAAACAGGATCCCAACACTGACACGTAAAAGTGGAGAGAAAACCTGTTGTGACTGCAAGTTGCTAGATTAAAAAAAGGAGAAACAAAGGACATTGCTTTAATGCAAGAAGAGCCTCTTGCCGTTTCCTGAGAGCAGTCTGGGTTAGTCTCCATGCTGGTCTGGCAAACGTGGCTCACGGGAACAGGGCTTAGAGCGAGGCCCAAGCCTGGCTGCAGCGCTCTGCTCAACCAGACAACAGTGCTGGAATCCCTTCTACAAGCCCTGGCGCCCAACGGCCGAAGCACGGATCTTGGTTTCTCAGGTCCCCAAGTTTGCAGCTGGACTCAGCAGGCCAGAGCAGCACACAGGCGGCTCCAGCCTGGAACCGCCAGGCCTGCACTAGGGGGTCACGTCTCACCAGGACCAGCAGTGGGCACTCACTGCTGCAGAGGCTCCTCCCACCAAAAAGGTATTTAAGAAACAAACGGGGGTGGAGCAGCAGTGCCCGAGCCGTTAGGGGAGCAGTCTCTCCCCAGCCTTCTCCCCGAGATGGGGAACAGCTGTGGGCAAGCCCGGCCTCAGGACCTAGAGGCCCCCGTGCCGCCGACAGCCCCGAGCTCTGACCTTCTCTCTGACTCCTCAGCCATCTTCAACGCTAGCACCTCAGCCTCCAGAACCTTCTGTTCCATCAGGCGCTTTTCCTCCTCCGTCCGAATGGCTGTGGCCTTGATGCGCTGCATTTCCTGTTCGGCCTCCGCAGCCTTCTGAGCCAGGAGTTTCGCCTCCTCCTCGGTGATCTGGGCCTTCTCCGCCAGCAGATCCGCCGTCTCCTCAGACCGCATCTGCAGAGAGGGGCGCTGTCAGCTGGACGAGGGCCCCCCGGGCCCCGTTATCCCTCCCAGATCTGGGTTTGGACACTCGAGTCAGCAAGAACCAGACTCCTCCAGCGACACGGGCAGGAGATGACAGCCACAAGCCTCCACTGCTCAGCAGGGTCCCCTCACGCCTCCTCCCTGGGGAGCACAGGAGCGCGTCTCCGTCTGAGCACCCACAAGCGAAGGCCTGGGCTTCACGAGGGGGAAGAACAGTTTGGGGAGCAGCGTGTGTCCCCCAGGCCTGCAGACGGCCCTGGCAAGTGAGCGGTGAGGCGGTGCTCCTGGCCACACACCCTCCCGTGCAAAGGCCGATGTGGCCCTACCAGCCGCTGTGTGGAGCCCCAGGGCCCTGCAGACCCGGGAACCCAGGGGGACAACCGTCCCGCAGCCCAGGAGCCTTGCCGAGCTGCACTGCTGGCAATGGGGGAGAAAAGGCTCCGGCGTGTTTGGGCAGGTGCAGCCAGTGTCGGGGGGTATGTCACTAAGGCGTGGGCCCCAAGGGACTGAGTCTGGAAAACTGAGGCGGCCCCCGCGTGCCTCCAGACACCCGGGCCCTGGGGAGTCACCAGGGCTTCGTTGGCCATCGTCGCCTCCTCCTTCATCTGCAGCAGCCGCCTCTCCAGCTCGTCCCGCGTGCGCTCGGCCTCCTCCCGCATCTGCTTCTCGCGCGCCAGCCGCTGTCGCTCCATCTGCAGGGACGAGAGCGCCCAGCCCGGCTCAGGCCCGGGAGCCCGGAGCCCTTCAGCCCCGAGGCAGGCGGTGTCCTTCTGCCCCTCCCCTGACCCTGCTGTAGAGCGGAACCCGATGCCCCTAGTAAAGCATCTGGGGTAAACCAACCAACATGGAGTAGCAAGAGAGTACCACGCCGAGCCTCTTCCTCGCCCCCGCGGGCTGACACGGCTCCCCCGGCCGACCCGGCTGCCGGCTGGGAGGGCTCACAGGTGGGTCTGCCCTAGGAGCGGTGGGACGCAGTGGCAGGGCTCTTCTCCGAGCGAGGCCCAGAAAGAGCATTCCCTCCGATCGGAGAGCCGGCTCTCACCCGCACGGACCCCTCCCTCGGCTCTCATTCCATCCACCAGGGCTTCACGCTCGCTGGTCGCCCAGGGAGGAGAGGGAAGCATCCTGCGCGCCGCATCAATAAACACGGCACATTGTGCTTCACAGGGGGAGCTGCGGCAGCCACAGCGCAGACTCCCGGAGCCAGGCCTGTGACAGGAGGGCGCCCGGCAGGGAGCACAGCCCCCCACCCCACCCCCACCCTGAAGGCATCCGTACAAAGCCGCCGCCACCTCCTTGCCTTATGGATCTCTGTACTAATTGGGCCCCCTGCCGCGGTTAATAAGGGGAACACGCACAGGACAAGTGCTGTTCTCTGTGATCTGGGTTCAGAGAGCAGAAGTCAGATGTGACCACTGCCCTTAAATAATTCTTCCTGAAAGAATTCAAACGCACTTAATGACTTACTTCTTTCTCCTAAACACCAGATTTCTAAGATGTCTGCTTTTTCTAATGACCAAACCCAAAAAAAAAAAAATTAAGAAATTTTTAAAAAGCACAGGGACTCGAAGGAACAGTGCAAAGACAAGCAAATAATATTGTGAATTCTTCAATTTTCCTCTTGTAGGTTAATGAAAAGCATGGCCAATTTATTTCCTAATTTCGAGCATATTACGATGTCCATGAGGTGAATGATTATGTCTCCATTATTCAGCGCTGGGCAACAGTTCTCTCCCAGCACACGCCTGCCGCCTGCCCCCAGCCCTGCGCCCGGCTACGCCGAAGGACCCTCTCTGATCTGAGACAGGGGCAACCACCAACTCCACTGAGCAGATGAGAACTCCAAGGCCTAGAAGGCGAGTCACTCTCTGGCACCCACACTGCATCCTTTCTGGTGCCCCCTGGCCTGCAGTCACCGGCTGTGGGGGACACGCAGGACATGCAGTGGCGTGTGCGTGCCATTATCTCCCAGCCCCCAGCCCCGAGAGCTCCTGCTCGTTTTCAGCTCTCACATCTAGGCTTCGCTCCTGAGAAAGAGGTGGAAGAAGGCTCTTCTTCAAGTTTTCCTGAGACCCTAGGTTAGCACAGGTCATGTTTTTTTTGGTTTTTTTTTTTTGGGAGGGGGTGGTTGGTGCAGGGGTTTCCCATGACCCATTCCACTTCCTCCAGAGATGAAGGCATCTCAGATAAGTGGAAATACGGACCGTTGCCTTGGAAAGCAGAGCCAGAGAGCTGAAGCAACCTGGGGCCAAAGCGGGGGGGCGGGGGGGGACAGAGGGAGGCAGAGGGTTTGCTTCAAGTCTCTCCAAAACTCCCATCAGGGAGCAGTTCCCAGGCGAAGGATGACCCTGTTGAGTCCCGAGGGCAGCTGACGGCAGCCACTGCTACTCTCTCAGCAGTTCATCCCAGACCACAGCTGACACTCTCAGCACCGAGCCGCACACGAGCGGTGTGGGTTTCGGTGTGTGAGCGAAAGGCCCGTGCGTGGAAAACAAGGTGCAGACTGTCCAGTTGGCTGATGCCCTCTCCTGGCACCGCCCCCGGCGGGAGCTGCGCACCGGGGCTGACCTGCAGAGGGGGAGTGCAGCCAGCGTCTAATTAGCATTCCGGCAGCAAGTGCTGAAATGCCTCCATGCGTTCTATCACCATCTAATTAGAAAAGGAGACGGCTGGGCCAAGGAGACAGGCAAGCAAAAAAGCAAGTGAGCTACCTAGACAGATGGATGGAGATGGGTGGCTGGCAGGATGGATGAGGGCCTGGCTACCCCCTCCCAAACCTGCATTCATCACGCTTACCGTCCCTTCGGCGCGTGGAGAAACAACTAGATGCATTTCTCTCAGTTAAGCTTTTTGCCTTTATATTCTTCCCTGACGTCCGGGACCACTGCTTTCCGCCCACCCGGCAACTACAACAGCCTTGCAAATATGGTCTCGCTCACCTGCTTCCTGGCCTTCTCCTCCCTGGCCTGGGCCTTCATCTGCTGAACTTCCAAAGAATCGGCCTTCCTCCTCCTCATAAAAAGGTCATGGTTCCCAATACAGAGCTGGAGAATCTACGGGGATGAAAGCAGAAGAGTCAAACTCACCATCTGACTTCACTGCCTGCCAACTTGCCCGCGCACCAGCACTTTGTTCTGAGGATTCTTGGGAACAGCTGAACATCCGCAGAGGAAACCAGGAAGGCACGCACCAAACCCTGCCGACACGCCCCTCTCTTTTTCAATGATTGTTCTCTTGGAGGCCACACGCAGTGGTGCTCAGGGATCCCTCCTGGCGGTGGTCAGGGGATCATATGTAGGGCCAGGGATGGCACCAGGGCTGGGTACATGCAAAGTAAGCACTTTCCCACTGTACTACCTCTCTGGCCCTGATAACTTCATTTTATTTGGTATGGAAATGGCATAGTGGTCACATTTTTGTTTTATTTGTCTGGGCCACACCTGGTGGTGCTCAGGGCTTACTCCTGCCCCTGCAACTCAAGAATCACTCCTGGCAGGGTTTAGGGGACCATAGGGGATGCCAGGGACTGAATTCAAGTTGGCCACAAACAAGACAAGCACCTTACCTGCTGCACTATTGCTCCGGCCCTTGGTTCCATTTTTCTAACCCCCACCCTGCTCTGCAGTTACTCATGTTATGATGACCTGATGACTGGGACCCGCACGTCAGGTTGCGGTGCTTGCTAAGGTTTGCGTGCCCTGAGTTATGGTGCTTGTGCCCATGCTGGCCAGGGCTCCTACTTTAGGTACACAAGTTATAGTCACGGTTTCTCACTTTATTTCCCCTCTTTCCTTCCCATCGTTACTGTGATGAACCAGGAATGTAGCCACACTGGGATGCGGGGCTCAGACACTTGAGTGTGGCGCTCACTTATACGTCTGCTTGGGGTAGGCCAGAGATGACCCACTCTGTGGTGGCTCTGGGGGTCATAAACAGTGCACGGGATGGTGCTGGGATCAACCTCATGAATTCATAGGCTCACATCCACAAGGAATGTGTTCTATCATGGAGCCTGCCCTAAATCCCCTCTGTGAACATGCCTCAGATATGCCGGGGGTGAAAAGTCACACGTGTAGAGAAAAACAGAGGACACGTTAGCATGTCTTCCAGATGCACCCCACTCTTCAAATCAAAGGGTGGGCCTGCAAATCAGGGAGGAGAGGAGAGTTTGTATATTGGTTGGACTGGGCTGGCAGGTTATCCGTACAGGGGAAAAAATATGTTGGATGCCATATATAAAAATCAACTTCAGAAGAAATAAAGTGTTTTGGGGCCAGACCGATGGTACAGCAGGTAAGGCATTTGTCTTGCACATGGCTGACCCCAGGTTTGATCCTTGGAACCCCATCCGGTCCCCCAAACCCTACCAGGAGTGATCCCTGAGGGCAGAGCCAGGGGTAAGGCATGAGCATTGCTGGGTGTGGCAGGAAGGAAGGAAGGAAGGAAGGAAGAAAGGAAGGAAGGGAGGGAGGGAGAAAGGAAGGGAGGAAGGGAGGAAGGAAGGAAGGGAGGGAGGGAGGGAGGGAGGGAGGAAGGAAGGAAGGGAGGAAGGGAGGGAGGGAGGGAGCGAGGGAGAGAGGGAGGGAGAGGATGGAGGGAGGGAGTAAGAAAGGGAGGGAGGGAGGGAGGAAGGGTTAAAAGTATAAATGTAAACATCAAGCCCCTGAAACAAATATTTGACAGAGAGATGAGATTGGCCATAAATATGATGTTCAACCTCATTAGTACATATGAACATGTAAATTAACTTGATACCAAAATACCTCTTTATATATATATAAGAATGACTAAAATATTTCAAGATTAACATATGAGTATTAAGCATATAAAGCCAAAAGAAAATCTCATCCAGAGCTGTTGGCTCTGTTAATTAATTCAACTTCTCTGGAAAACAACATGTCATAATCTTGAATTTGGACATATGCTACATCCTTACAATGATACTTTAAGGAAAAAAATTGCTATCAGGGTCATACCCAACACCAGGACTATCCCAGATGATGTTATGGTGGGGGGATAGGGGATCATGAGGGGAGCAGAGGGTGTCAAAGATCAAACCAGGGCCTCACACAGGAGGCATGTACCTGACTTCTTGAGCTGTCTGTCCACCCATCCCTAATTTTAATTTTTTTATTTTTTGGCTTTTTGGGTCACACCTGGCGATGCACAGGGGTTACTCTTGGCTTTGCACTCAGGAATTACTCCTAGCGGTGCTTGGGGGACCCTATGGGATGTTGGGAATTGAACCCAGGTCAGCCGCATGCAAGGCAAACGCCCTACCCGCTGTACTGTCACTCCAGCCCCTCATCCCTAATTTTTAAAAGTTTTGTTCATTTATTCTTTTTACCCCCTCACCCTTCTGTTGTTTTTTCGACTGTGCACCAGAGTTCCTGCGCACGAGGTATCCCGCACGAGTCTGAGGGTATGTACTTGTGGCACCGGGGATCATCACAGCAGTGCCAGGATTTGCCCTCATCAGTCTGGGGCAGTAGCGGGGATCACACTCATGCTCTCACACCCACAAGGGGAGCACTCTACTGCTAAGCCGCATCCCTGAAGAAACTTACTGGGGAAACTACTGCCCATGGCTACCAAGAGACAGAGGTGGAAACTGTCCCTGATAGCTTTGTTAAAATGGCACAGAAGCAGAAAGCACTTAATTGTCCATTAACAAGAGAATGGGGAAAAAACCATACATCCATATAATATAGTATTATACAGTAGCAAAAATGCTGGTTCATATTTTTGGGCATCAACACAGAAAAAAACTTAAAAAAAATAACAAGTAAATAAAGCAAGTCACCAAAGAATACAGTTCTAGATTTATAACTCTATTTACTTGTTATAAAAAAATAACTTTAAACTTAAAAAAAAAAGTAAATAAAGCAAGCCACAGAAGAATACAGTATTTATATATACTTCAAAAGCACATAAAACTTTAATAATAATGTATTTGTTTTACCATAAGGTGAAATAAGGTGCTGGGGGCAAGCTGAGAGACAATAAACACATTATTCCAACAACAAGGGCCCTGGAGGAAGGAGTGGAACAGATTAAAGTAATAGGGAACTAGCAGGAGAGATTTCACGGTATTGGGATTATGCTACATTTTTTTGTTGTTGTTGTTTTGGGCCATACCCGGCAATGCTCGGGGCTTACTCCTGGGGGACCTAGTGTGGGGTGCTGGGGATCCAAAGCTGGTCAGCCACGTGCAAGTGCCCTACCTGCTGTACAATCTCTCCAGCCCCATGCTCTACATCTTAAAGTCGGGGAGTAGGGATGGGATCTAGCTGTTTATTTTTGTCTCTTATTATAACTTATATTTATTTACACTTGTACTTTTATGTATAAAAAGTAATAAAAAGTTGGGGCTGGAGTGATAGCACAGCGGGTAGGGAGTTTGCCTTGCACGCAGCCGACCCGGGTTTGAATCCCAGCATCCCATATGGTCCCCTGAGCACTGCCAGGGGTGGTTCCTGAGTGCACAGCCAGGAGTAATCCCTGTGCATCACCAGGTGCGACCCAAAAAGCAAAAAAAAAAAAAAAGTAATAAAAAGTATCTTTAAAAAATTATTCATCACAAGGGCTGGAGTGATAGCACAGTGGGTAGGGCGTTTGCCTTGCACGCAGCTGACCCAGGTTCGATTCCCAGCATCCCATATGGTCCCCTGAGCACCGCCAGGAGTAATTCCTGAGTGCAGAGCCAGGAGCAACCCCTGTGCATTGCCGGGTGTGACCCAAAAAAGCAAAAACAAAAAAAAAATTATTCATCACAGAATTTAGGTTGAATTCTTCAGATTATATCAGAGAGGGAAAAAAAAAAAAGACTGTCAAAACCATTAAAGATGGAACAATGCAAATCAAAACTGTAATGAAATATCAGCTCACAATGATGAGATTGACTAGTCTCAAAAAAATTGCAGGGGCCTGGAGCGATAGCACAGCGGGTAGGGTGTTTGCCTTGCACTCAGCCGACCTGGGTTCAATTCCCAGCATCCCATATGGTCCCCTGAACACCTCCAGGAGTAATTCCTGAGTGCAAAGCCAGGAGAAACCGCTGTGCATCGCCAGGTGTGACCCAAAAAGAAAAAAAAAAAATTGCAAACATGTGTTTTGAGGACATGGAGCAAAAAGGAAGCCTGACACATGGCTGGCAGGAATGTAAATAGGTGTGACCTTGAAGAAAGTCGTCTGGAGATTCCTAAAACAATAAAAATGGAAATCCATGGGGCCGGAGCGATAGCACGGTGGGTAGGGCGTTTGCCTTGCACGCGGCCGACCCAGGTTCGATCCCCGGCATCCCATATGGTCCCCCAAGCACCGCCAGGAGTAATTCCTGAGTGCAAAGCCAGGAGTAACCCCTGAACATCGCTGGGTGTGACCCAAAAAGCAAAAAAAAAAAAAAAAAAAAGGAAATCCATCCTCCTACTAGGTAAAAAAACAGCCTGTCAGAAAAGTGTGCTATCAAGATGTCATTTTTCATAATCTTCAAAAATAGAAATTTCTAAAAAAAACTAGTTATTATCACTGTAAAACAAAAAAGAAGACCAGAATATCAACTTACCAGCTTATTAACACGAAGCTTTGAAGAGTTAAATTTGAAGACATCAATTTTCTTATCCAGTGGTTTAATAGTAAACTGAAAGAAAGAAGCAGAAGAGTTTCAGCTGCTCAGCCTAGAATGTCACCACCAATCGGGAAAGCCCCCATCAGCAGCTACCACTCTGGCCAAGGTCCAGCAGAAGCCTGTGCACTGTCCCGGCTTCCTGGCGCCCAGGCACCAAACCACCATGAATCACACGCATCTGAGGGAGGCTGTGAAAGCGCTGAATCCTGCAAGGTGGGCTCTTGGCACCAGCTTGGAAACTTGGAAACCTGAAATAAGAACCCTTGATGGGCCCAACCTTGAGGTCAATCGGGAGAAACACTAGAATCTAAGGCAGGTGCCTTCAGGAAGCTCAGAACCCGGCTGGAACAAGGCTTCGGTTACTCAGGACTTGACACCTGAGGTTAGTGCCTCATTGGGAGGCTTCAACCACAACACCCTGGGAGTTCAGAGCGGATCTACCATAAGTAGGATGGAACTTAAGCTGGTCTTAGGAAGATCTGACAAAGACACTAAAAAGGGCATTCTAGATAGGGCAAGTGAGAGAAATAAGTTGGAGAATGAGCACCGTGTGAGGGTGTTTGACTTTAATGGTTCTTTATTCCCATTCTGTTTATTTATTTTTTTTTGTTTTTTGTTTTTGGGTCACACCTAGCGATGCACAGGGGTTACTCCTGGCTCATGCACTCAGGAATTACTCCAGGCAGTGCTCAGGGGACCATATGGGATGCTGGGATTTAAACCCGGGTCGGCCTCGTACAAGGCAAACGCACTACCCGCTGTGCTATTGCTCCAGCCCCTCCATGCCCTTTATTGTTTTAAGCCACACCCAGCAGCACTCAGGGCTTACTCCTGGGTCTGTGCTCAGGACTTACTCCTGACTCTGTGCTCAGGAGACCACACAGGGTACTGGGGGATCAAACCAGGGAAGGCTGCGTGCAGGGCAAATGCCCTTCCAGCCTCTTCCCTTTATCGCTCTGATAACTGGGGGTGGTACCATACTTGCAAGGTTCCCCAGGAGTCTCACAATTTAGTTGCAGGGTTTGCACACATTCTGGCTGGAGGGATCACCAGGGGTCACTGTGGTGCTCACACAAAGTGTGCCAAAGGGGACACACCCAGTGCAGTGTTTGCATTCCCTCGGTATGGTGCTCACCGCATGCTGGAGATGGCATATAGCTGCTGAAACTTTATTCAGGGCTTGTGGACAGCACTGGGGATCAAACGCATGACCTCACGCTTGCAAGGCAGGAGCTATGAAGCACTGAGCTATCCTCTGAGCCCCGTTAACAGCTCTTGGATGATAATATGGACTTAGGATGCCAGGAAGGCAGGGATGAGCAAGGGGATGGTGAGTAGTCAGGTTGGGTAGTCGGGGTTAAAGGCTAAAGGTTCCAAATCGTGGGGATTGTCTGATGTTAACAGAAGGAATGAAGTGTGAAGACGACAGCAGAAGAGGAATATACAGTTCCTGAAATGAAAGGGGAGAGAAAGATGAGTGATCAGGAGAAGGAGGTCATTAGTAGCACCAGGGCCAGACCACCGGGCAGGGAAGCACCTAAAGGACAAATGGTCAGGCTGGACCATATCACAGTGGGTAGGACGCTTGCCTTGCGTGCTGCTGACCTGGGTTCGATCCTGTCACCCCCTATGATACCCCGAGCACTGCTAGGAGTAATTCCTGAGTGCAGATCCAGGAGGAACCCCTAAACATTGCCCAATGTGATCCAAAAAGAAAAAAAAAAAGGTCACTGGGGAATTCTGTCCTCAACCATTCCTGAAGACACTGGACACAGCATCGATTTCAAAGATACATTTCAAAAACAGGTGTCAGACACTCAAAGAGATAGAGTGTGTTTTTCATGGAGGAACCCTAGCACACAAGGTCCCTCAGGCAAAAACTGGGACTGATCTTCGAGTACTGAGCTGGGATTAGCACCCCCCAACCCAGCACTGCTGGGTGTGGCCACACAGAAAACAAAATAAATGAATAAAAATGGTTATTTCTGAGCTGAAAGGACAGAACAGGGGTAAAGGTGCTAGCCTTGCATGTGGTCAACCCTGGTTTGATCCCTGGCACCAATTCCTACCCCCAACTTGCTAGGCAGATGTTGGTGTATGTTTGGGAAGATAAATTCCTGGGTATTTCTTTCACATGTTACATTGCTCAGTAAGGGATTAGTACACTGAGGACAGAAAATGATCTTTTGTTCCCATTTTGATCAAGTTAACTTAGAAGCAGTACTGCTCTTGTATGGGGCATTGTGAATTCTGGGAGTTTATTTTTGGTCTTGCTGGCAGACCTTGACGCTGTCAGTGGGGAAACCATGGGCTCTGTATCACTCCGGGGTGCACACAAAGAATCAATGGATCACTGAAAATAAACCATTTCTGTTTTGACAGCATGGCTGTCATGCATAACTGCCAAGACGCTGTCCTATTATGTGGAGTCAGCTTGGGGTCCTCTTACTGTGTGAGTTATCGACATGACGGAACATGACGGTACTGTGCCCCCAGAGAGGGGAGATTAGAGTTTATTGTTTCAGGCTATACTACAGGAGACTTTAGTTCTTAGGGTTCTATGAAGAACGAGTGTTTTGGGAGCCCTTTAAGCACACAAATGTGTGGATGTGCAGTAAATAGACTATAAAATTAGCAATGAAAAATGACCCTATGGTGGCACACCTACTGCTTTAAGTCATGTGGAGTTTTCAATTTAAGTACTTAAAGAAATACCTAAACGCTCTTCTCCTGGGCTAATGACTTAGTTAAAAAAAAAAAAATCACAGAGTTTTAAGTTACAACGCTCAGTCTCATCAAGCAACGCCAAGTGATTTCAACCATAGATGGAAACCAGGGGTCTGGAGTTCCTTTCTTCGAGCTGCTACCAGGGAAGAGGAAACGGGAAAGTGCTCCGAGGGGCTCTGTGGGCACCTGCGCCATCACTATCACTCACGCTGCGCTCAGCATGCTGGTGGTAGGGGTGCCAGCACATCCCTGGGCACCGCTATGGCCCGCTCTGCAGTCAGTGCCCCTGTGCTCCGGGCCCATCCTCTGCGGCCGCCAGAGAAGCAGGGCAGGATGGCATCAGGGAGCTCAGCGCTGTTTTCCACTCATCAGACCCAGGTGACCTGATCTCTCTGCACCTCCGCTTCCTGACAGCATGCAGAGAACCAAACCACGGCCCCCGGTGCCCAGCGGTCTTGGGAGGAATGAATCAGAGTCAGGGTGGAAGGGTTTGCAGGCACGAAAACCCTGAGTGTGGTTATCTTCGTCATCAGACTCTTACAGGGCAGTTAAATATGACAGGAGTTGTATTATCACTTGCGTTAACTTCCCTGAGGGCTGAGACAGGATTTTCTGTATCTTTGCTTCCCACACAAAACCTAGCCTAATGTAGATGTGGAATGACTTCTTTAAAATGCACAAAGAACAAATGAACGAATGGACACACATCACGGCATTTGAGAAAAGTCACTATCTTACGCAGATACATTTGAATTCGAGCTTAGTGTGTGAATCTAAATTATTCAAATTTCATTATCCTCAGCTGCCTGCAAGCAGGTTGATCTGGAAGAACCTTACTGAGATCTTGAAGAAGTCTGGATGGGACTGCTCGAGCCAAGAGTGAAAACAGGTGAGCCACTGAGCCATCCTTGGGGGCACTTGTCCTACCTCCTTGTCGCTGTAGGAGATGTTTCGGATTTCATTCCATGGGAAGGAGATCTTGGGGGTCAGCCTGTTTTCAGGGTCATAGATGTGAAGCCCCAGAGCATCTACTCCAAGAAGCAGTTCTGTGCCCTTTTTGTTCTGCAGATTCAATAAAGAAGAGCTACTGTCAACACCAGCTATGGGCTCAAGACTTAACTCAGTCTCCCAGAAAACCTGCCGTTCGTGTTACAGATGAGATGACAAGTTTCAGCAGGTCCCACAGAAGTCCCAGCTCTCTCCCCTAACCCAGGAGACTTCCACTTCCTGACCGGCCAGGCAGAGGCAAAACTGTAACATTCTCATGATTCAAATATCACAGAGGGAAAATGGGGGTCTTCTGTCACTGCTTTGATGACTAAAGTGGAACAATCTAAATGCTGTTACCTCTAATAACCAGGTTGTCATGGGCATAGAATAAAAGCTCATAAAATTAAACATTTGTGTTAAAAAGGAATTTGATAATTAAAAAGAAAATTTTATTTATTTATCACTCCGGTGGGCTGGAGTGATAGCACAGTGGGTAGGGTGTTTGCCTTGCACGCAGCCGACCCGGGTTCAATTCTTCCGTCCCTCTCGGAGAGTCGGGCAAGCTACCATGAGTATCTCGCCCTGACAGCAGAGCCTGGCAAGCTACCCGTGGCGTATTCGATATGCCAAAAACAGTAACAACACGTCTCACAATGGAGACGTTACTGGTGCCCGCTTGAACAAATCGATGAGCAAGGGATGACAGTGATACAGTGATCACGCTGGCATCTAGAAAGATTTTAAATAAAGCTTGGAACATTTTTATGGTAAAATGTTAGAAAAATGTGTCAAAATTGAGGCCAGAAGGATAGCACAGTGGGTGGGACACTAGCCTTGCTCATGGCTGTCCTGGGTTCAATCCCCAGCGCCCCAGCTCGTCTTCAGAGCACTGGCAGAAGTCATCACTGAGCACAGAGCCGTAAGTAAGCCCTGAGCACTGCCGGGTGTGCACCCCAAACACAACATTAACTATACATAAATAGTATTTTAATAAAGCTATTAAAAGTTTAATCAAGAGGGTTGGGGCAATAACTCATCAGGCTAGGGAATAGCCTTTACATGTGGGAGCTCCAGATTTGATTCCAAACACTGCATGATTCCCCAAGCACCACCAAAAGTAACCTCTGAGAAATGAGTCAGAATAACTCTGAGCACCACCAGGAGCAGCAGCCAAACCAAAAGAATAATCATAAATAAAAATCAATTGAGGTTGGGATGTAGCTTGTACTCAGTGGCAGAGTACAAGCGTTACATATATGAGGTCTTGGGTTTGTGCCTGTGTGCGTGTGCTACCTGTGCTGTATGTATGCCATTACCCCTGAGAATGGTTCTGCTCAGCAGTCAGAGCACAGGAACCCCGGACCAACTGCCACTCACCCAGCTGGGGACCCTGAGGCACACGTGCCTACAGGCCCTGTGCTCTAGCCCTTGTAAGACCGTGGAAGGAAGCTCCCGAGATAAGGACCTATAATGCCTGGTTTCTTGCTGACAAGGAAATTGAACCTAGACTCAAGGGCAAGAAAACAGATCTGCAAACTGAAAAGATGCTTGGACTGAGATGACAAGCACCGGTCTAGCAGCAGGCGACAGCTGGAGAATTGAGTGCTCCAAGAAAAAACAATCTTTTACTGCTCCAAACACCCTGAAGTCAGGCATGATCACCAAACCAAGAGAGAAACTGTTCTGCTCGTCTGCAAAGCTCTTAAAACTACTGGGTTAACACAAGTGATCTTTGTAATTTTAAAGTCTGCAGTGCATTTTGAAAACAAGGTATTTCATTATGTGGCTACCTACTTAAAAATAAAAGCAATCAAAAATAATTCCACCTTCTGCTTCCTAGTATGTCTCCGACACTTCTAGAGATTAGAGAGGAAGGACTCAAGTCAGCCTTTTGAATTGTTTTAAGTATATTTTTCTTATTTAACAGTAAAAGTTCAGGAACTTAATTATTATTAAAATATCCATTTGCTTTGTCGATTGTGAATATAAGAAACATTCACCTATATATGTGTGTCTATATCTATATTTATATAACTATATTGTCACTGTACTGTCATCCTGTTGCTCATCGATTTCCTCAAGCGGGCACCAGTAATGTCTCCATTGTGAGACTTGTTGTTACTGTTCTTGGCATATCGAATACGCCATGGGTAGCTTGCCAGGTTCTGCCGTGCGGGCGGGATACTCTCGGTAGCTTGCTGGGCTCTCCAACAGGGGCGGAGGAATCGAGCCCAGGTTGGCCGAGTGCAAGGTAAATGCCCTCCCTGCTGTGCTATCACTCCACCATATATCTATATTAGTCAAATTATTCCTTAATTGAGAAACTAAATAACTGAGTTTTGAGGATTATACACACTAGTTTAGATAAAGATTTCTGGGGCAGGAGGAAGAGGGTCGACAAGAATCACAGAAATGTGCAAAATTTGTTTGAGCTTCAAGTTATCAAACAATTGGACTGAGGAGATGGCTCAAAAGGGTGTAAACCTACGTTCAATAACCGACACAGCATGATCCACCAAACACTGAGAGTGGATCCCAAAGCAGTGAACCAGGAATAGTCCTCAGCCCTACTGGGTGTGCCCTGTGGGGCGTTTATCTTGCACGTGGCAGACCCAGGTTTGATCCTTGGCATCCCCATTGGTCCCTTGAGCCCCTCCAGTATGATTCCTGAGAACAGATTGAGGAATAAACCCTGAGCGCTAACGGGTGTGCTCTGCGCCCTCCCCCCCCAAAAAAAAAGTGGGAAGAAAAACTTTAGAAAATAGCCTATTTTATTATTATGAAGAATCTTTTAGGCACTTATTTACTAATAAAATAACTTTTCAAGGCCGAGGATGTGACTCAGCAGTAGAGCACATGCCTTGCGCATGTGAAATTGATGGTTCTATCCCTGTCATGGAAGGAAGAAGGGAAGGAAGGGGAAAATGGAGGAAGGGAGGGAAGAAGGAGGAAGAGAATGAAGGAGGGAAGGAAGAAAATAATTTTTCAGTGTGCTTTATATGAAACAGTCCGATAAAAAAGAAATAACAAGCGAACAAACAATAAAACAGAAACAACCCTAACTAGAAAACAAACAAATTGAAAGTTCTTGGAGCTGGAGCAATAGTACTGCAGGTAGGGTGTTTGCCTTGCACCCGGCAAGCCCAGGTTCAATCCACAGCACCCCATATGACCCACAGAAACCAGCCCTGCACACTCTGGGGGTGGCCCAAAATACCCCAAATAATAAAAATTAAAAAGCTCTCTTAAAATATTTTTAATGTTTTTGATTTAGCCAAATTTAACTCAAAAATGTACAAGAGCCGCTAAAAGAATGCCAACCCTAACTCTGAAAACAAGGGCAGAATTAACCGTCTTTTCGACATCTTTTCATCTGCAGCCTGGAACCAGCACTGAAATACTTTAGCAAATCCCCCGAATGTCTTTGAAAGGAAACGCGTGTGTGCCGCATCCAGCAGCGGACCCTGGGGAGAAAGATGCTGAAAAGGACGGGCCTGGGCAGAAAACAAATGCTCTCTAGTGCAAAAGCAGTGGATTCCCGGAGGACTGCGGGCTATTAATAGTCTGAATAGAAAACCAATTAGGCTGCTAGTGAGAACAAGCATCCCCACCCAAACAAATCAGTAATCTATAAATGTAGCTTGACTCTCCTCATGTCCCGGGGGGAAGAAAGTATTTACAGATGCTCCCCACCGGCCAGACCTCTAAGAGCCAGAAATAATCAAAACGCTGCACTCAGGGCATTCGAACAGGTTTCTGCCGAGCCAAGGACCAACCAGCAAGTCCCTCTCCCCCAGGCTCAACCGATACTTAAATTGCCAAGGATCTAATTGAAGTCCAAAATAGAAAATTGGACTATACACCTTTCTCCCCTTCCTCTTCCCTTCTCTGCCGGCGAACCATTAAAGTCTGGCGCCCCAGAATGAGGAGGGAACCCATTTAAGCAGTCTGTCCCTGATTCAGTCTCCGTGTGCGCAGGGGACGCCGAGGGGCTGGAACACACCCGGATTGCAAAGTAGTTCACACCGTACATCTCCAGGTCCTGGGCTATCTTCAGATACTCCATCTCTGCTTCATCCCTGGGAGGAAAATGAAAGACACTGTCACAGGAGCTAAGTGAAAACTCCGAAGGGCAGGTGCACACCACCCTGAGTGTCGGCCCTGCCAGGAGACACCCGCAGAGCATCAGCTCTGCCCTCCCCCCCAGTCTATTAATCCCATTGAGGTCAGGCAGAATTTCCCAGCCCCATAAAAACAAGAGAACAGATTCATTACAGTGTCTTTTGGCTTCAATTTCACGCTCTGCCCTTGGTAAATAGTGACACCCGTCACAAGTAATTCGGAAAAAACTTGTGGTGTGTTATCTTCTCTCCTCAAATGGATTTCAATGCCCATATTCTATTTAAGTTTTGCTTTACCTTTAAGGTTTTGCTTCATCTTCAACTAGAAACTCTGGGTAAGGCAGCAACTTTGCAAGCTAACCTGAGAGCTACTTTTCCACATCTTACTTCTCTGAGTGGTGCTGGGTACGAGGGCAAACACCATCTGGGCTGTAAAACCCGAGAGGTCACCTCTTTCTAAGTTATGAGTCAAATTTATAGTAAGCTCCTGAAGCAGCAATGACTTGCAAAAAAATTTCCAAACAAGTACAGTATTGAAATGTTTTAATTCTCCCTATGACCTTGCCTTCTTCCCTCCCTCTCTGCCATCACAAAATGCTCTCAAATGAATTTTAAAAATTCAACCTGAAAAGAACACCAAATGTGGGCAAGCAGGTGGAACAACCAGAAATCGCACACTGCTGATATAAATTGGTGCAATTACTTTGGAAGATTGTTTGACATTATTTGTAATAACAGAAACCAGAAGAAGACAACCCACCAATCTAAATGTCTATCACTAGCAGAATGGATAAAATAACTGGTTTATTAATACAGTAGAATTCTACAAGGCAGTGAAAATGAAAAAAAAAAAAACCTACTGCTACACGCCACAAACCAAAATTTCATATACAACGCTAAGAGATAGCACAAAGGGTTAGAGCATACGTTTTTGCATGCCAGAGGCCCAGGTTCAACTCCCAGCACCACATGGTCCCTTGAGCACTGCTGGAGGAAGCCCCCCTCCCCAGTACTGCCAGGTGTGGCTCAAAAACAGAAAGAGAAAAGCAGTGTCAAGAAGAGGTATGTAAAAAAGAGAAACTAACTATATTCCTATAAAGTTTAAAGCAGGAAGGACTGAACTATGGGGTTAAAAATCAGGAGAGTGGGGTGGGAGTGACAGTAGGGCATTTGCCTTGCATTCGGCGGACCTGGGTTCGATTCCCAGGATCCCATATGGTCCCCCAAACACCGCCAGGGGTAATTCCTGAGTGCATGAGCCAGGAGTAACCCCTGTGCATCACCGGGTGTGACCCCCCACCAAAAAAGGAAAAAAAAATCAGGAGAGTGGCTGACTTTGGGGAGGAAGGAGAGAGGAAGTAATGGGGGATATGTGTTATCTGTCACCTGATATTACCTGATCTTTTGTTTCATCCATTTGTCAGTATGTATGTTATATTTCTAAGCTAAGGAAAGAAATTTAAAAAAAAATAGCAAGGGATGGGAAGTTGATTTGAAGAAGAGAAAAGATTTTGATCTTTTCTTTTCTTTTTGGAACAAGGGTCCCAGGAACTATGCAGTGTCCGAGATCAAACCTGGGGGGCCTCTGCATGTAAAATATGTGCTCCCATCCTTTGAACTATTTCCTCCTTCTGAGAAAAATGTTTTGCTTTTTCGTTTGTTTTTAGATCCACATCCGGTGTTACTCAGCGGTTACTTCTGGCTCTGCATGCACTCAGGTATTATTCCTGGCAGTGCTCAGGGGACCATATGGGATGCTGGGGACTGAACGCTGGTCGACCACATTCAAGGCAAATGCCCTACCCACTGTCTTATCATTCTAACCAGAACCAGAAACGTGGGTTTTCTGGTTTGTTTGTTTTTGGCTTTTTGAATCAGACCTGGCGATGCTCAGGGGTTACTCCTGGCTCTTCACTCACTCCTGGCAGTGCTCAGGGGACTATATAGATGCCAGAGATTGAACCCCTGGTCGGCTGCTTTCCCCACACCTTGAAATGCACTGTCCTATCTCTCCGGCCCCCAGAACATCTTAAAGACTAATGACAAGATGATCAATTCCCAAATTTAATTAACAATTAAGACACAATTTTTACCTTTCAGATTACAAAAGCTGGATTGACAGAAACAGGTGTGGGGCAAGAGAGGGGAGGACTGAGACACCCTCACACACTGCCAATGATCATCTGGGTAGGTACCACTGAGGGAATTTAAATGGGCACAACTGGCACCTGCAAAACGCCCAAACCCTTGGATTCAATACTCTTCGAAAGAACTGCTCAGAAAGACTCATACAATTATGTAATAATCTGAGTACACATTGCAGAACATTTTATAGAAGTGAAAAAGCTGTAGCTGCCTCAGGCCAAATGTGCTGAGAGGCCCTTAGGACCACCCAAGACCAGAGGAGTGGGGATGGGGTACGGGGCGAATATCCAGCCCTGGGACTGAACATGGGGCCCCACATACGCAAGGCATGCATTTACCACTTGAGCCACCCCCAGCACCACAACTGCATATTTTATTTCTTTTTTTTGCTTTTTGCTTTTTGGGTCACACCCGGTGATGCACAGGGGTTACTCCTGGCTCATGCACTCAGGAATTACTCGGGGGACCATATGGATGCTGGGAATCGAACCCAGGTTGGCCTTGTGCAAGGCAAATGCCCTACCTGCTGTGCTATCGCTCCAGCCCCACAACTGTATATTTCAAATGAAACAAACCTATCAATGAGCAAAGTATTCATCCTGACAGTTTTCACACCCACTTTATCCTACATCCACTAGAAAAAGAATACAGGAAACTAAAGACCAGCACACTCCCGGCTCTCCCCTTTTCTTTGATAGACTTTGGTGCTGCGTTTTGTTCAACAAGCTTGTCCTAGTTTCAGAGTTCTTAAAAAACCCATAAAGTGTAAAGCCATAATGAAGCAGCCTCACCTGGCTCGGCCCCGGTGCTCTGCATACCAAGCTGTAATTCTCTCCTCCCACATTTCTGGAGTCATTTGATACAGATTTATTACCTACCAAAAAAAAAAATAGGGCAAAATAAAAAACCCACACACAAGGAAAGTTTGGGTATTGTTTGTCATTTTTATAATTATCGTTTTTACAAGACGCCAGAGCTATTTTTACAGAGTTGCATACAGGGGGCCAGGCGCACACAGACGTGGGCGCTGTAAACAAACGCCACTCAAAGTGAGTCACAGCTCGGACTGACTGCAGCGCCCTTCTTCGGGCCTGAGTGTGTGCCCTCTCCTGGGAGGGGGTCCCCTCCTGCCGGGCTGTGAGTGCTGTCCCCAGAGGGAGGAGTTGGTGCCCACTCATTCCTAGCCACCAGCCGGGCCAGTCTGTCTGGGCTGTAGCCTTCACCAGCGCAGACATCATCAAAGGGGCAGATCAAGCAGAGGAAGAGGTGACGAGTGGGCCTTCAGGGGACCTGATGGGATCGGAAGCAGCAAGGCAGAGAGAGGGGGCCTCCTTCTGCGGTGAGTGAGCGAGATAAATGACACTGAGGAATAAAAACCACAACCCCCATCTCCCACCGCTCTCCCGCACCCACCCTGAGCAGCTGAGGGTGGCTGAGCTTCCTGGTCAGGCCCCGTCGGCTGGGCAGGCCTGGACGGGAAGCGCTGCCGTGCCCCCCCTCTAAAGAACACACCCGAGAACGTTTCCAGGCCACACTGGAGCTGGCGACCCCAAAACTTAGCTTCGCAAGCCCTGGCTTCTTAATATTCTTAACAGAGACTTGATTATAAAATGTTTATTAAAATGTTCTTGCTGTGTCCTTCCCACATGCTTTCATGTCCTTCTGTCAGCCAGCCATGGAACGGCTGTTTCCAAGCAGGGGGTTTGGTGTCTTACCCTTTTGGGAAGCAATTCTTCTTGGGCCAGAAATCCCCGCTTGTGGACTGAGGGGTCGTAGTCACCATACTGGAAGAAAGGGATAACAGGCGATTAAGATTCTAAAGACAACTGCCATCTCTGGATGGGGTTCGACTCAATCTCATTCCCTCCCAGCTCTGGGGAGCAATTCAATTCCGATGACAAGTCAAGATTTCAACCTTGCTCGTTTGTTATCCTTGAACGAAAATACAAAGCTGATTATATCTATGAACAGAGTTGCATAATCCCGTACGGGATGGACGGGTGACGTGCTAATAAGAATATGACATTTGTATAGAAACGCGGCCGTGTTTTCTAACCCCCAAAGAAAGCAGTGAGGACCAAAACATCAGCTATTGCGGCGGAACAACAAAACGCAATTGTGGAAGTTGTGATTAGCCGCATGTGATAAGAGTCTTACCAACAAACTCGTCTAAGTGGCTGGTAATTGGAACCAATTGCAAGGTGGGAGCTAGGAATAATGCAGGCAATATTTTTTAATACCTTTCATTCAAGTCTCTGGAAAAAAATGCTTTGGGGAAAAACCTGATGCCAGCATTGTCATTTCTATTGCACAGAGACGCAAGTAAAAGGTTAACTGATTTTCCAAAGGCTGCAGAGCAAGTCAGTGGGGGTGCTGGAGGAAGGCAACATGACAGGGGCCCTGCATTTCAATGTATGTATCTGGGGACACTCAATAAAACTTGAAATTTTATTTTGACTTAAGAAAAAAAAATACCCTGCGGCTGCAGCGATAGCTCAAAGTGCCAGAGTACATGCCTTGCATGCCTGAGGCTCTGAATCAAATTGCTGGCATGGCATGACCCCGTAGCACCACTGGATACTGCCCTGGAGCACTCCTGGATAGGCCTTAGTGGCTCCCCAGCACTGTTCAGGTGGCTCTGGTGGTCCCAGCAGCATCATTTCACAGGATCCAAGCATGGAACCATCTGACCTATATCACCAAAAGCGGCCCCTGAGTTCCTTTAAGCGTTGCATGGGAGGTCCACCCCCCAAAGGAGAAAAACACCCCTCCCTTTCCTAGAAAACTTACATCTGACAAGAAATAATAAAAAATAAAGACATCTGGGGCAAAGTGATAGTACAGCAGATAAGGTGCATGCCTTGCATGTGGCATGCATGTGGGCCATTGGGTGTTGGCCCACCCAGCACCCAATCAATGTAGGTTCCCTGAGCAGCTCTAGGAGTGATTCCTGAACGCAGACCCAAAAGTAAGCTCTGAAAACTGCCAGGTGTGGTCAAAAGCAAAAACAAAACAAAACAAAACAAAATCAGAAGATTTTTTTTGGTTTGTTTTTGCTTTGGGGCCACACCCAGCAGTGCTCAGGAATTATTCCTGACTTTGCACTCAGGGATCATTCCTGGAGGGCTCCGGGGACCATAAAGAATGCTGGGGACCAAACTCGGGTGGGCCGCACACAAGGCAAGCGCCCTACCTACCACTGTACTACCTCTCTGGTCCCAAATGGAGACATTTTTTTAAAGAGATGCCATAAAACACCGTAGAATAGGAGGTCAAAGCCCATCTTGTGACAGTCGGCATCTAGGAGGGGCTTTTCCTCTGACCAAGATATAACAGTGCTGGGCATGTTGTGTGTAACCTATGAACACTGACCCTATGAGCCACCAAACTGTAAAAACAAAAGTAAGGTCAATGCGTGCACACACACACACCAGCCCCTAACATTCCCAAAGAGCCTCTCGTCAGACCCCAGTGTGCTTTCCCAAGGAAGCTGTCCACTGCGTGCTCAGCATACATGGGATGGAGAGCTGCCCACGGAGACTGTCCAGGCCCCGTTCTTACATCCCCTGCTTCCGGAGCCCCAGGAATGAACGCTCCTCACGACTCGAATACTTACCTTACAAATAGCAGGACTGCACTGCATTGCTTTTTGAATGTTAAAGGACTTCATTTTTAAAACTTGAACATTTAAAATACTTCCCAGTTTTTATGGCCCTGTTGGGATGTTTCTTCATTTAAAAAAAAAACAACAAAAAACCTTGAAGGAATCTGGTTTCTCCCAGAGATGTAATAAGTCTGTAATTATCTGAGTTTTGTTTATTTGCATAATTTTACAGTGTTGGGGATGGAACTGAGGTCTCCTGCATGCCGAGCACACATAACCTGACACCACCGGGCCACATCTGTGGCTCTGCATGAACTATAAATTTATTTTATTTCAATTTCACTTTTGTTTTTTTTTTTTGCTTTGGTAGTGCTGGTTGTGCATACTGGTTGTGCTCAGGGGGGTACTCCTGTTGATTCTTAGGGGCACCACAGCTGATGCAGTGGGCTGCATACAAGGCAAGTGCCTTAACCGTATACTACCTCTCTGGGCACCCTGTAAGAGCTTCAAAGATACTCTCTCAGGAGGCAGGGACAGAACACAGGTAGGAGACAGAGAGGCACAGGCTGCTTAAGCTTCAGTCCTGGCTCTCTTTTATTAGCTATCACCTTGAAAATGTGTCTCAATTTCCTCATCCCAAAATGAGAATACTAGTATCTGTCTTACAGAATTGTTGTGAAGAGTAAATGAAATATTTATAACAATTTTTGACCATACCTGACACATAGCCTTCAACGTAACCTGATGTCGAAGGATAAAAATTTAGGTCATGTCACTTTTCTGAGCCTGTTTCCTGTCAAATGAGAGCATTCCTTTTAAAGGCTACAAAGGGGTCTCTGGAGCGTCCCCAGGCCCTGAGTAAGGCACCCTCTCTTTAAACCTGTTTCCTTATCAGGAAAGCAAAGGTCTCGTGAGCACCTGCCTCCACGGAGGTGATGAGGATAAAGACAATCCAGGTAAACATTTTGCACAGCACACAGTTCACAGTCAAAGTCAAGTGTCAGAGGTACTTTCTATATTATTTATAATGACAATGGTTATTGCATCTCTGATCTCTGCTTTACTAGCTGCATTTATAAATCCCCTCAACTGAGCTGGCCATTTTGCTAATGCAGAACAAAGCACATATGCAAAGTTAAAGCTATAAATTCAAATTCTAAAGACTTGCAAAATTTACAATCCATTATCTGAGCTCCCAGCTATAAAACTGGTGAAACGCTTACCTCTGGGTGATACAGAGGCCTTTGGAAAGGCCCAGCCAAAGAACCTCTCCACAGAACTAACTCCACTTACAACATGAAAGCCACTTTTATATGTGTATCTGCTCTTAATAGCTCTTTAAAAGACAAAAGGAAAAGAAATGCTCAAGTCAGAACAGTTAGTGAACACAAAAGCAAGCCGTATCACACCAGAGGTGCAGAGAGCTGTGCAGATGCATTCAAAACAGAGCCAGAGGTAAACTTACTGTGAAATTAATGAAGCTTAGGCTTCAGACAGCTGCACCTGCATGGGCTTATACCTAATTTTATATTCATAATCTGGTATTCTTATATTAAAAAGAAATTATTAAGTTATATAAACTTTAGGACCCCCAAAACTTGGATCAGCACCTGATATAAATCAATAGAATTTGAATTCAAGAATGGATGTTGCTAATGCCCAAGAGTAGAGAGGAGAGTATGGGGGATATCGTCTGCCATAGAGGTGGCGGGGGGGATCTTGGGAGCACTGATGGTGGAAAATGTGCACTGGTGGAGGGATGGGTGTTCTATCATTGTATGACTGAAACTCAAACATGACAGCTCTGTAACTGTTTCTCGCGGTGATTCAATAAAATAAATAAATTTTTACAAAGTAAAAAAAAAAAGGATGGATGTTGCTAATTAGATAAAGGACTCTTAGGCTTGGGCTTAACAGACATTCCTTCTGGATATGTATTTTCCTCTTCCTCTATCTTATGAAAAATTTAGACCAAATGCATTGGAAATGACTTCATAGTACTCAATGATCTGTTCAACAGAGAGAGAAAAATACTTAGACCTCATCACAGACCAGTCACTAAATTCTGTGTGTTAAAGATTTAACCTATAGGGGCCAGAGCAATAGCATAGGGGGTAGAGCGCTTTCCTTGCACGCGGCTGACCCTGGCATCCCACATGGCTCCGGGAGCCCTACCAGGAGTGATCCTGAATGCAGAGTCAGGAGTAAGTCCTGAGCATCACCAGTGTAAACCTCCCCCTTAAAAGAAAAAAAGACAATCTATGAAAGTACCAGAAGTAAAAAACAAAACAAAACAAAACAAAAACACCTGTATAATAATGGTTTGTAAAGTCATTCTAAAAGCCACTAAAAACATAAAAAGATTGGCAAATAAAAACATACCAAGTAAAAAAAAAAAAAAGATTGATACCCATAATATATGGAGCTCCTTATATTGATTACAAGGGAAATAGATGGTCATAAATAGCTGATTCATATAGGAAAGAAATATAGAAAGCCAGTAAATCTGCAAATGACGCTGAGTCTCAGTGGCAATCAAGGAAATGAAAACTTTCAAAACCCTGTTTTCTGGGGCTGGAGAGATAGTATAGCTGGTGGAGGGTCGGAGGGTGGGTTACTTGGCATCCAGCCAGCCCAGGTCCGATCCCTGGCATCCCATACACTCCACAGAGCACTACCGGGAGCTATTCCTGAAGGCAGAACCAGGAGTAAGCCCTAAGCATTGCCAGGTGTGGCCCAAAAACAAACCCAAGAGAAAAAAAAGAACCAACTCTGTACTGCAGGTGGTAAGGCACTTCCCTTGCGTACATCCAGCCCAGATTCAATCCCTGGCACCCCATATGGTCCCCCGAGCCTCGCAAGGATAATCCCGGAGTGCAGTTTCCAGAGTAAGCCCTGCACACAGACAGGTGCGGGGCACCGCCCTAACACCCCCCCCCGCCCCACACACACACACTCACAAAGACACACCTCTATTTTCTTTAAAAACTTACAGCAGGGACCAGAGATGTAGTGCAGTGAGTAAGGTGCTTGCCTTGCATGCGCCCAACCGAGGTTAGATCTCTAGCACCATTTATGGTCCCCTGAGCCCTGCTGGGAGTGAGCCCTGAGCACAGAGCCAGGTGTAGTACACCCTAAGCACTACAGACTGTGACCCCAAAACCCAAAAGAAAGAAAAAAAAGGTGGGGACAAAAATTATAGTACAGCAGATTGGGTGCTTGCCTTGCATGAAGCTGATTCGTTTGATTCCAGTACCACACACCTGGCCCCCCAGGCTTTAAGTTCAGAACCACACCTGAGCACTGCCAGATGTGGTCCCAAATCCACGCCCCCCACCCACACACACATAAACATAAAGGTGGGTCAATTTGTTGTGACCATTTTTTTCTTTTTTTGTTTGGGGGC
Source organism: Sorex araneus (assembly GCF_027595985.1). Classification (NCBI taxonomy): domain Eukaryota; kingdom Metazoa; phylum Chordata; class Mammalia; order Eulipotyphla; family Soricidae; genus Sorex; species Sorex araneus. The sequence goes on along the minus strand of NC_073310.1, from coordinate 17,230,572 downwards.
GATACCCGGCAATGCTCAAGGGTTACTCCTGGCTCTGCACTCAGAAATCATTTCTTGGCAAGCTCGAGAACCATATGGGGTGTCAGGGACCAAACTCGAGTTGGACACGAGTAAGAAAAGCACCTGCCTTACCTGCTGTACTATCACCCAGGCCCCTGATCTGACCGTTATAAGTAGAAAGTGCATGCTATAAAGGAGTTCCCCTGCAGTGAGCACTTAGAAGAATTTGGGGGAGAAGTGGGTCTCTTCACCTGACCAGCACCACCACCATCCATTGTTCTCCAAAAACCCTAGCAATTCAGAGTCCCTTTCAGTAAGACAGTGGGCTCAATAATACATCTATCCCCTACCTAATACGTCTACCTACTTCACTAATCTCCATTTATCCATGGATTTGAAATGCTACCTTATTAATATTTGAATTTCACCCGCTTACTCAGATTACACATCTTTCTGTATTTGCCGGTCATTCTTATTTTCTCCTCTAAAAGTACCTGTCGTTCGTATACCCTTTGTGCCCACTTTTCTGTTGTCTTTTTCTTCTAAACTTAAAGAGTTCTTGGAGCCAGGAAGATGACTCAAAGAGCAAGTGTCCATGCTTTGCACACAGGTTCAATCCCTGGCACCCTTGAGATTCTCCAGGAATGACTCCTGAATACAACCACTATGGACCAAAAGATGAGTTCTTTAAATGTAATAGATATAATAGTAAATCTATTTTTAGGATTCAGTGTTAAGAGGGGAAAGCTTTTATACATGCACATAAGAAATCATATAGGGGCCGGAGCGATAGCACAGCGGGTAGGGCGTTTGCCTTGCACGCGGTCGACCCGGGTTCGATCCCCGGCATCCCATATGGTCCCCCAAGCACTGCCAGGAGTAATTCCTGAGTGCAAAGCCAGGAGTAACCCCTGAGCATCACTGGGTGTGACCCAAAAAGCAAAAAAAAAAAGAAAAGAAATCATATAAAAGGATTTTCAGGAAAGCACTGTTTATGATAGGGAAAATGTAAAAACAGCCTCAGAAGAGGATGCATAAATAAACTAGACTTATTCGTCAATGATTACCACTCAGTAATTAAAACCAATGAGCCACATCTACATACACAATGTGAAAATAATGTTAAATGGGGGAAAAATACAAATTTAAAACTGATATACCCACACAATGGGTAGGTAAAGTACATATAAATTGCATTCTATATGAAGAAAATTATACTTTCTAGATGTTTAACTTAGTCTCCTTCATCCAACTGACTATGCCTAAGGTGTTAACCCCATTATCAGGGCTGGAGCGATAGCACAGCGGGTAGGGCGTTTGCCTTGCATGCAACTGACCCGGGTTCAATTCCCAGCATCTCATATGGTCCCCTGAGCACCGCCAGAAGTAATTCCTGAGTGCAGAGCTAGGAGTAAGCCCTGTGTATCGCCGGGTATGACCCAAAAATCTAAAAAAAAAATTTTTCAACCCTATTATCTCTCTAGAATAACAACCACAGCCTTTTAACAAAACCTGTCTGTTTCCAAACCTGTCTCAATTCCTCCTGTCCTTCAGAGACAACAAAGGCTTTGTCTAAAATACCAAACTTTAAAAAAAAAAAAAAATAGTTAAAAAAAAAAAAACGAAACCTTTACTAGTTCTCCAACAGCCACAGGACAAAAAATGTGAAGACCCTTTAAAATCTGACCCCTGCATAGGCTAAAGCAATAGTACAGCAGGTAAGGCATTTTGCCTTGCATGCTGCCAACCCAGGTTTCATACCCAGCATCCCATATAGTGCCCAGAGTACCACCAGGAGCAATTCCTGAGTGCAGACCCAGGAAACCCCTGAGCATCACAAGGTGTCACCCAAAAAGCCAAAAAACAAAACAGAAACAAAAACGAAACCCTGGGGCCGGAGCGATAGCACAGTGGCTAGGGCGTTTGCCTTGCATGCGGCCGACCTGGGTTCGATCCCCGGCATCCCCATATGGTCCCCCGAGCACCACCAGGAGTGATTCCTGAGTGCAGAGCCAGGAATAACCCCTGAGCATTGCTGGGTGTGACCCAAAAAGAAAAAAAAAAAAACCCTGATTCCTACAGACCACTCTGGTCTCTACTTTTGCCACTCTCCATGTTTTACATAAACCCAGGTTTTTTTTTTTAATTTTTGGTGACACCCAGCGATGTTCTGGGGTTACTCCTGGCTCATGCTCTCAGGAATTACTCCTGGCAGTGCTCAGGGGCCATATGGGATGCTAGGAATCAAACCCGGGTCAGTTGCATGCAAGGAAAACGCCCTACCCGCTGTGCTATCGCTCCAGCCCCCATGAATCCAGTTTCTTAACAGGCATTCTTAACACTAATTTGCTTAAAAGAGCTCTAAGAGGGTCAGTCAGGTAGGACAAGTAGGATATTTGTCTCGAATGTGACTGACCTGGATTTGATAACCAGCACCCTATACAGTCCCCCAGCACTGCTAGGAATGATCCCTGAGCACAGAGCCAGGAGTAAACCCTGAGCACTGCTGGGTATGACCCATATGCAACAACAACGACAACAAAACAACAACAACAAAAAAAAAACCAACAAAAACAACAACCCACTCGCTGGTCCCCAACTCCAACACATTTCAAACACAAAATTGTTAATAAAAAATCAAACAGGTGGGGAAGGTATAATAGTGGTGCAACTGGTGCTTGAATAATGAATGTCTGTAACAAACCATCGTGAACTACTTTGTAAACCACAGTGTTTATATAAAGAATATGGGTGTGTGTGAGTGGGGGGGAGGAATTGGAAAATATAAATTAACTAGCAATAAATAAATAAATAGGGGCTGGAGCGATAGCACAGCGGGTAGGGCGTTTGCCTTGCATGCTGCCCACCCAGGTTCGATTCCCAGCAAATCCCATATGATCCCCTGATCACCGCCAGGGGTAATTCCTGAGTGCAGAGCCAGGAGTGACCCCTGTGCATCGCCAGGTGTGACCCGAAAAAGCAAAAATAAATAAATAAATATATAAAATCCAACAGGTGGTTCAAAACATTTCAAGATGGTTAGACACATCAGGTGACTAGATTAAAAAAAAAACCAGTCCAAACTTTTGATTCAAACACAGCTCATACTGCAACCAGGAAATATGGTTCTTGTTAACTGAACCATGTGATTAATACTTGTATTTATATTTTGAGGGTAATTGTTTTTTTATGCTTTGGAATTAACTGTGTCTATATCATATGAACAGCTGAAATATTATAATGAATTCATTTGTGCATAATTATATTCCATGTGTTAATGAGCTTAATTCACTTTCCTCTCCACATTTCCAAAGTCCCTCTCTGTTTCAGAACGGTTATTATGGAAGAAAAAAAAGCAAATATAATGGAAGGGGGGCTGGAGAGATAGCACAGCGGGTAGGGCGTTTGCCTTGCACGCGGCCGACCCGGGTTCAAATCCCAGCATCCCATATGGTCCCCTGAGCACGGCCAGGGGTGATTCCTGAGTGCATAGCCAGGAGTAACCCCTGTGCATCGCCAGGTGTGACCCAAAAAGCAAAAAAAAAAAAAAAAAAAAAAAAAATATAATGGAAGGAAATCGGTCTGATTTACTGAGAAGTCTGGACTAATGTGACCGGAAATAAATCTGGGATTTAGTGGCAGGCAGGGAGCGCTCCCCAGAGACCTCCCTGATATACATTAGAAAATGAGGAACAGAAAAGGGAAGTGCTGACTAAGGCCAATCAGGCTTCTATCCTAACCCATACTTCCACTCCCATTCTACTCAAACCTTCTTCACTGAAAAGTGCAATGCAGGAGCCCGGACAGCGACTCCAAGGTAGAGCACATGCCTTGCACGTTTGGTTTGGGACCTTAGGTTCAACCCTGGCACTGGGAGCACCATTAGGTATAGTGCTGGCTGCCCTGAGCGGAGAGTGGTACCCCTCACAGAAAAAGAAACTAGATTACAAATTCCACTGAAGAGGACTGGGAGAGAGAGAGAGAGAGAGAGAGAGAGAGAGAGAGAGAGAGAGAGAGAGAGAGAGAGAGAGAGAGAGAGAGAGAGCTTAATGAGCTGAGTGTGTGCTCTGAATGCAAGAGGCCCAGGTTTAATCTCTGGCAAGACATATTGTCCCCCAAGCACTGTGAGGAATGACCCTTGAGCATTAAACTGGGAAAAGCTCTTGAGCACCACTTGGTATGGCCCCCAAATGAAACAAAAAAATGGGGGAGGGAAGTCCAGGGAGAGTTCAATGGTCTGGAGGGCATGCTTTGCATGCATGAGGCTTAGCTTCAAGTCCCAACATTATATGACTCCCTAAGCAAGGCCAGGAGGGACTGCTGTGCACTGTGAACTGTAAGACAAAGAGCAAAATAAATAAACAAATTCCTCATCAACAAAATAGGCATAATATTCTCAAGCTATGGTTTACAGAAATATTATTCTGTATTACATGAAATATTCATATTAAAACATTTTGTAAAACTGAAATACAGGTATATAAGGTCTTACAGTAAAAAAATATTTTGTCAATTTTTGTTTTATTTTCTTTTGGGACCACACCTAGCAGTGCTCAGGGCTTATCACTAGCTTTGTGTTATGTGGTCCTGGGGATTGAACCTGGGTCAGTCATGTGCAAGGCAAGTGCGCTACCTGCTAGACTATCTCTCTGGCCATGAAATGTAGCCTAGGGACCATAGATTACCTTTACAAAATCCTGAAATTTAGCACAAGAGAAAAAAAAGTTAGAACATCCTCTTCCATATGAACCACATATGCTGTCTGTGACTCACTTTTATCACTAAATTAGTAGGATCCAAATTAGTAGGGCTTTCCTACAGTGAAATCTGTTGAGGCAGACAGCTGCTGGTTCCCTGAAAAGTTGTTGTTTTTTTCCACAGGTGGCCTCTGAATTTGTGACCCAAAATCCACGCAAAGGAAATGTAGACTTTGAAGACAAGCCCTTCGAAGAAAAGTGGTGTCCTTGGAAGGTTAGGCCTCCACCCAGCAGGGGAGGAAGCTGCTCCAAGGGATTCTTGCTAGGAGCCAGGAAGTGCTCAGATTTAATCAAAGTGACAATGACGGCTTCATCACTGTCAGAGTGATACTGATTGAAAGGACACATTTTTTCCTGTTATTAATATTCTTAATCAAAGCATAAAAGGAAGCATATGTTTTAGTTGAATCAGGGCCCACTTTCTGTTTTCTCAAGTACATTTTTCAGGGCAGTGGAATAAGGAAGGGAGGCACAAAAGGCAATGTTAAGGGCCAGAGAGACAGCTCCACAGCCTGAGCGCGTGCTTTGCATTCGGGAGGACCAGGTTCAATCTCCAGCATCACCTGGTCCCCCAGCACTGTAGTAAGCAATTCCTGCACACAGGCAGAGGGAGCGAGGACTACCTGCTGCCGAAAAGGGGCGACATTATACTGTCCGGGGGCCGGAGTGACAGTCCAGCCAGTACGGCACTTGCCTTGCACGTGACTGGCCTGGGTTTAATCCTCAGCACCTCATATGGTCCCTTGAGCACCACCAGGAGTGACCCCTGAGCACAAAGCTAAGAGTAAGCCCTGAGTATTGCTAAGTATGATTCAAAAACAAAAACAAGCCCCCCAAACCCCTGTATTTCTGTCCATTGTTTTTTATTTGCTTGGTGTTTTTTGCTTATTTGGTGCTCAGGGAGTTGGTCCCCACTGTGCTCAGAGAACTATGTGTTGCTGGGAACCAAACCAGGTGTCCCCCACATAATGAATGCTCTTAGCCCACTGGGCTATCTCTCTGGCCCTCTGCCCTGAGTTTTCCCCAAGATTGCTCAGATAACCTTGGAACAATCAGTAGGAGGGTTCCCTTCCATGTCAGTCTGTGACAGTCAACAAATCCCTCCTCAGAGCAGATAAATACAGAGTTCCCAGTAATACCAGCTAAGTCGTCAAAGGATTAAGGTGACTACAAGAGCTCTGTTAGTCTGACCTGAATGTACACTCCCTCACCCCATCCTCCCCACCAAAAAGACAGACGTGTGAGTTTCTGGGTGTGATCTGAAATTATATTCAGCAACCCAGAAAAAGTGGATTTAAAATGTTTTTGGGCTAACAATTTGTTGTTTATTTTTTGGAGGTGGGGATGGTTTGGGATCACACCCAGAGGTGCTCATGGGTTACTCCTGCCTCTGCACTTAAGAATTACTTCTGGCAGGGCTGGAGTGATAGCACAGCGGGTAAGGCATTTGCCTTGCACGCAGCCGACCCGGGTTCGAATCCCAGCATCCCATATGGTCCCCTGAGCACCGCCAGGGGTAATTCCTGAGTGCATGAGCCAGGAATGACCCCTGTGCATTTGTGCATTGCCGGGTGTGACCCAAAAAGAAAAAAAAAAAAGAATTACTTCTGGCGGTGCTTGGAGACCAGATGGGTGGCAGGGATCAAACCCAGGTCAGCCATGTGCAAGGCAAATGCACTACCCACTGTACTATATCTCTCTGGCTCTGGGGTCAGGATGTTAAGACTGTCATTAATTTTTGTAACAGTACAGGGAAATGGACACCTTTATGGGTACTTCTAACTAAAAAGGAAAATAATAACTGAAAAGACTATGCTTGAAATCACAAAAAGGGCTGAGAGAGACAGTACAGCGGGTAAGGTGCTTGCCTTGCACGTGGCCGACCTGGATTCAATCGCTATCATCCCATGTGGTCCTCTGGGCACACACAATCAACCAGGGTTGATTCCTGAATGCAGAGTGAGGAGTAACCTCTGAGCATCGCTGGGTGTGGCAAAAAAAAAAAAAAAATCACAAAAGGCATCAATGTTCCCCAACTGTGTGTGTGTGGGGTATCATCTTATCATCTTATGCTGTGGTCAAAGGCAGGATACAGGAACTAAGTAAAAGAGGTTATTTGATTAGAGGGGTCAGTCTAAAAGCTAAGAAGCCCCCAGGGCTACCCCTGAAATTGGTCTTACATAAACCAGGAGGACAAAAGCAGACCACCAGCACCCACCCTCCCTCCCTCCCTCTGTAGCACTCCTGGCCCACAGTGATTTCGATGAATGGCTTCTAGTTACCCTGACAGCACAAATAGACTCAGTGGGTGTCACAGCCTGCAGTGCACAGCCATCAGTCAGACATTCTCTAGCATGCGGTCCTAAGATGAGTTTGGAATAAGGATGTGGGCCTTTCTGACCTAAAGCCATATGTGGAGACCATAATTCACTTTTCCTGGCTAATAAAGACAAATTAATCAAGTAAATGTAATTAACCACATGTGCATAATAAAATTATACAGCAAATAAACTGGCCAAGCTATACACTTATCACTTGCACACAATCATACACACTCTCTTTCACACACAATACTAAAAAGAAGCTGGAGGGACTGGAGAAATGGTACAGTGGGTAGGGCGCTTGCCCTGTACAGGGCCAACCTGGGGTTTGATCCCCGACATCCCATAAGATTCCCCCAAGTAGGAGTAATTCCTGAGCACAGAGCCAGGAATAAGACCTAAGCACTGTTAGGTGTAAGCTCCTCAAAAAAAAAATTTTTTTTTTTTTTTTTGCTTTTTGGGTCACAGCCGGCAATGCACAGGGGTCACTCCTGGCTCATGCACTCAGGAATCACCCCTGGCGGTGCTCAGGGGACCATATGGGATGCTGGGATTTGAACCCAGGTCAGCCGCGTGCAAGGCAAATGCCCTACCCACTGTGCTATCACTCCAGCCCCTCAAAAAAAAATTTTTTTAATAAAAAAAAGAGGAAGTTGGAGTAGTGATAGTGGCTCTGCAAGTCCACGAGTTCCCCCACCACTCACTTTCCAGACTTTTCTGAAGTCTAGAAAATCCAAAGGAAGGGAGGATTGGAGTGATCCCGTGTGGGACGTTAATGCTCAAGAAGAACACACTTCTCCTCTTCGAACCTACCTTGGCCTGGACCGCGTAAGACGCCAAGAGCACAGAAGCCTCGGGAGGGCAGTAGATCTTTTCGTCTAAAATCTGCTTCTTCACCTGAAAGAGGAAACAAGGGCGGCCTGAGCCCATGGTGTGTGTGGACAAGAGTGTGGAGTCTAGTCACGGTAGATGGTTTCGGGGTGCCGCCAACCCAGTCTGTTAATGATTTTCTGATAAAGGGCACTCTCTTCTTTCTGAGAGTTCGGTGGCTAAGGAGTTCCTGGCAAGACAGCTATGCATACAACCCCTTATCCCTTCTGCTCTTGATCAAATACTGAGGGGGGAAAAACAATCGCTGTAGTTAAAAGAAAGACTGACATCTGGGCTTGACAGAGGAGAGCTGTGAACTCGAGAAGTGTCAGGAGTAGGGCGAGTGGTAACTGCAGACGCAGCCCCTGCTGGGCACATGCTGCACGAGAGGAAATGGAATCTACTTTTAAGTCTTACTACAAGACCAAAGCCAGTAAGACCACAGAACTAAGACTGCGGGGGGCGGCGGGGGGGAAGACCACTTTCCATATGATTGCTCAAAGAAAAAAAGGAAGCAATAAGTTTGATTGATTTAACTTTTAAGCGCGTGTGAGGTCCAGGAAATATAATTCTTACGCCATACAACTGCATTAACATAATTCACTGCATTTAATTTCTTAAAATGGTGCAGAGTGTGATGTTCCAGATACAGAGTCAAGGGAGCTGTGCGATGTGGGGGCACACAGGAAAAAAAACCAACAGGAAAGCCAAGTCTTTGCACAGATGTCAACAGTCGCCAGATTCAGAAAAGTAGTAAATTTTGTCTTGCTCAGCCACGAAAACGCTCCAGCATTTCAGAATGAAGAAAAATCAAGCCAAAGTTGCATGAGGGATAGGCACTGCTGCCAAGCACTTACAAGAAAGCTGTCTCTACACCATCAGGGCACCCTGCGGTCGAACGGTTCATTATAAGGTCTCATTGCAAAATGTACAACTTTCTAAATCCTGGGCTTCTTTTCAGTGGTTAAAAAAAGCCAACACATAAAGGGCTTCCCTTTGGACATGAAAAATGCTAGGGAAGGGGGCTGGAGCGATAGCACAGCAGGTAGGGCATTTGCCTTGCACACAGCTGACCCAGGTTCGATTCCCAGCATCCCATATGGTCCCTCAGCACCACCAGGAGTGATTCCTGAGTGTAGAGCCAGGAGTAACCCCTGTGTATCACGGGGTGCGACCCAAAAAGAAAAAAAAAATGCTAGGGAAGGAAGAGTATATATATAGAGAGAGAGATAGAAGGATAGATAGATAAGACCTCTTGGTGGGGGGAGTTGAGAAAGGCTGGGAACTACTCCCAACTATTGGCCAACTATTGGTTAGGGATTGCTCCCAGAAGTATATGGGGGACCATATGAGGTACCAGGGATTGAACCAGGTTCTGCTGCATGCAAGAGTGTTAATGTCTCTGGTCACAAGTGAGGTTTCTTTCTTCTCTTTTCTTTCTTTTGTTTTGTTTTCTCATTTGTTAGCCCTTTCCTTCAAGGAGTATGTGATCTGCAGAATTAGAATCCTCTAATTTAAGTCAGGAATTTTGAAAAAATACAAACACCTTGTTTTTCTTCTTTTTTGGTAGGGAAGGTGGGCACACCCAGTTGTGCTCTGGATTTACGCCTGGTTCTGTTCTCAGGGATCACTCCTACTTAGACTTGGGAGACCACATGAGGGTTGGGGACTGAATCAAGGTCAACTGTGTGCAAAGCAAGAGCCCTACCCTGTGTACTCTCACTGACTGTGCACCCCTGCCAGATGAGATTTATTTATTTATTTTTTTGGTTTTTGGGTTATAATCGGCGATACACAGGGGTTACTCCTGCCTTATACACTCAGGAATTACTCCTGGAGGTGCTCGGGGGACCATATGGGATGCTGGGAATCAAACTCAGATCAGCTGCGTGCAAGGCAAACGCCCTACCCGCTGTGCTAGTGCTCCAGCCCCCAGATGAGATTTCTTTTGCAAACATTTTTCGTAAAAGAATGTATTCGGGGGGTTATTGCATTAAACTCAGTATTTACTGAATGAAATAATCTGAGGCTCAAAGTAATTACAGGAGGACTACATGACAGACCATACGTCTTCTGGGAAATCATGTAATTAACACTCCTACTGCGATCTTCCCCATCAACAACAGTGGGCACCTTTGGGCACACAAGCAGTTCCGGTGCCAATCACTATAGCTATCCAGAAAAACAGGGAAACACAAAACGACACAAGCAAAAATAGTAGGGTTTTCATGCTCACACTAACCCTCTCTCGCCGTACTTCCAAATGGTCAACTAGTTGTCTTTACAAACCTAATTATGGAGTTCCTAATTTCTTCGGTTTGGGCGAGCAATAATTTACGGAATGCCTGCTGTGCCCTCAATGAGTCATGCGTTTAAGGGGCGTCCGCTCAACTGAAGGAACAAGGAAGAATAAAAACTACTAGAGAGGAAGAATAACGTGAAACACAATGTTTCATGTTATACCACACACAGTGGGGAAACCAAGTCTCAGTGGATTTCTGAAGTCTTGACTTAGTGAAAACAGATTTTGAATTTCTGAAAGAACTACTCTTCTTTTGTTTTTTGTCTGGGCTGACACCTGGCTCTGCACTCAGGCGTTACTCCCGGCGGTGCACAGGGCACCATATGGGGTGCCAGGGGTTGAACCTGGGTGGGCTGTGGCTGCATGCAAGGCAAGCACCCTACCCGCTGTACCATAGCTCTGGCCTCACACCAGATTCTCTTTTGAGACTACTGAGCACTTTTCAGTTAGTGAGATGAAAACAGAATCCATCTTGGAGAAGTTCTAGGTTAGATAGCTTCTCGTCTTTATTCTTTTACCATCCCATGTTTGCAATTTAACCTGACGCCAATTCTCATCACTCGAGTATTGTTCATTCGGAAAGCTTTTTCATTTCAGAACCCAAGGGACTGACTTTCCAGCGGTGGAACATTTTCAAAATGTGAAAACATTTGTAGTCAACTTCTGAGCTACCTCTGCAGTCATACCTGCGGCTCTCTCAGAGTGTGTTGTGTGTGTGTCTGTGTGTCTGTGTGTCTGTGTGTCCGTGTGTGTGTGTGTGTGTGTGTGTGTGAATAAGAGAGAGAGTGCACGCACAGGGGGAGGAGAAGGGAATAGCATGGACTTCTGTACCTGCAAGAAGAATAAATGTTGTGTGATCTCTTGAACCAGCTCCTCCTCAGCATTCTCAGGATAAAATTTAGCCAGGAAGTGAAAGGTGACTGGCTCTTCTTTTGAAACATCATGATCCAGCACCTGCGGTATTACAGAACAAAACACAAGCTACGTCGGCAACTCTTACTCCCATGCCTCCGTCAAGGAATCTTGCAGGGAATAAATAAGTATTTTCTCCCTCTAAATTCATCACTTTCCCCAAAGGTTGTGAGTCTATAGTCTTAAGCATTCACAAAACCATCTGTAACAAGCAATATTCACTCCACATAGTGCTTCTGAACCAAATTAATCAATATCTCCAAGGACTAACCGGAGCTAAGGTTATTAAGGCAAAAATGCTCTCGAGGTGACAGAGAAAATTTCTGGTTTGATCTTGGGCCCCTTTTTGCTTTTATAGTACATGCTGAAGGTTTATTTTTTTTTTCTCATGTAATAGAATCTTCCTTTTATTCTTTTTTTCTTGCAGCTTGGCTCCAACACATATATCCATGGATGAGAATGGAGCTTAGAGATAATGACTAGATTTTTATGCAATCTTCTATACATTAACAAAGCAACAGAAAAGTTAACATGTCCATCACGGTAACCCTTTGTTTCAAGAAACCACTAGAGATGCCAAAAAAAAAAATACTTCAGCACAGTTGGTAAACCACACTCCCTTTAATTTAACAATTTCATCCACCCCCTGAAAAGCCTGAACCATCTGCTCTCCAGAATGAATTTCATTTCAGGACATAAACATGCCATGTGACAGCTACAAGGCTCCATTAACATGTGTCATAATTTACTTCCTCTGAGCAGCAGGTTCCAAGGCTCCTGATGCCCCCATCTAACAGCCATTTGGCCAACAGTCAGGTATGATTTAAAATTTACTCTGCTGTTGGGGCCAGAGCAATAGTACAGCGAGTAGGGTGTCTGACCGACCCAGGTCCGATCCTGGCATCCCCTATGACCTCCCGAACACTACCAGGAGTAATTCCTGAGAGCCGGGCGAGGAATTAGCCCGAGGATCACTGGGTGTGACTCAAAATACCAAAAAATAAATAAATAAAATGTACTGAGTGCCAGGGATGTGGCTCAACAGTGAAGAGCAGGCATGGCACACGAGACCTGGGTTTAATTACTGGTGCTGCAAAAGAACCAAAAAACTTGAGGGTAGAGATAGTTCAATGGTCACACCTCTGCACTGCATGGCCCTCTGAGCACTGGGCTAGCAATAATTGCCCGAGTATCTCTGGGTGTGCCTCCCGAAAACCACTGTCACTGTCATCCTGTTGCTCATCGATTTGTTCGAGCGGGCATCAGTAACGTCTCTCATTGAGACTTATTGTTACTGTTTTTGGCATATCCAATACGCCACGGCTAGCTTGCCAGGCTTTGCCGTGCAGGCACGATACTCTCGGTAGCTTGCCGGGCTCTCCGAGAGGGGCGGACGAATCAAACACGGGTCAGCGGCGTGAAAGGCGAACACCCTACCGCTGTGCTATAGCTCCAGCCCCCCAAAAACTAAATAAAATAATTTTTTTTTAATTTCTTTGGAGGGCTGGAGTGATAGCACAGCGGGTAGGGCATTTGCCTTGCATGTGGCTGACCCAGGTTCGATTCCCAGCATCCCATATGGTCCCCTGAGCACTGCCAGGGGTAGTTCCTGAGTGCAGAGCTAGGAGTGACCCCTGTGCATCGCTGGGTGTAACCCAAAAAGCAAAAATAAAAAATTCTTTGGAGGGGGGCAGGGCAACAGTAAAGTGTACAGGGTGCTTGCCTTGCACACAGCCAATCCAAATTTGATCCCTGGCAGCCCATAGTGTCTCCCAAGGCAATCGGGAATAATCCCTTACATAGAGAGAGAAATAAGACCTGGATGTGGCCCAAGGACCAGCCCCCCCCCAAAAAAATGTTATTTTGAAAGTCAGAGAGATAGCACAGAGGCGTCGAGACACTTGTCACTCATGCATTTGACCTGATTCAATCCTCAGCACCACACACGGTTCCCCAGGCAGTGCCAGGAAGGACCTCTGAGCACAGAGCACAGAGCACATAGCTCTCTGAGGGCTGCCTAGTTTGCCCCCCTCCAAAAAAAAAATAGTAATATAAATGATCATATCACAGAAATAACATAAAATCTGACCAGTGGCCCCGTAATTAGCAGCACCTGGCAACAGAGCGAGCAGCCCGGGGAAGGGGCCGGGGCGGCGGGGCCATGCCTGGCTGCTGCTGCGGCTTGTCCGGAAGAGCCTGTGAGGAGGAGGCTGGGGAGCACTACCAGGGCCTGCTTTCTGCATGACTTAATTCAGCACTGGCCCCTTTCTCTGCTACATGACACTCCAGGAGGCGCAAATAATCTCTGCACAGGTTCAGGGCCAACCCCAGGAGGGCCCGCCAGCACCCACCCCCACCCCGGTCCCACGGAGGCCCCACCCGACCTTCTTGTCCATCTTGAGCCAGGCCACGGTGTCCTTGATTGTGTACTGCAGTCCAAAGAACCAGGTTTCCCGAAGCCCCAGCGTCCGGCACACCAGGTCAAACAGGTCCTTCCCTTTCCACTTCATCTGCAAGACAACACGCCAACAGGGAAGGGCACTGTGAGCAGAGGATACAACGCGTTCACCCAAAAGCCCTTTTCTCTGAACTCCCTCACTCAGATCCGAAGACCTGGGGATGACACGAACATGGCCGGTGAGCACAGCCTTCCTAACTAATTTTAAAGCTTCCTACACAAAACCATGAGTGGGAAAATACCAATTAGGGCTTAATGGCTTAATCACTGCAAAGCATACACAATACCTCCCTTGGACAGTTCCTTACAGATCCTCATATCCCCAAAGCTGCTATTTTAGGAACGCTGGTAAATAAGCAGCCTCGTTTGGGAGAGCCTAGTCTCTGGTGCAAACCCAGGAAGATGGCCTTCTTCTAGGGACACAATTTCCTTGAAATCTGGTTGCTATTTTTTTTTTTTAAATCATAACTTGGCCCTTTGGAAAAAGGCTAGTTAAGACATTATTTAGGTACAGGGATGGTTTTCAGCAGTAAAGCATATGCCTTGCGTGCATGAGTTCAATCAAAGGTACTGCAGAAAAAGAGAAAAATAGCGGAGGGAGGAAGATTTGGGAAGATAGCTCAAAGAATTAGTGTGCATGCTTTGTGTGCAAAAAAGCCCAGTTTTGAACCCTGGCACCATATGGTTCCCCCACCACCACCCAACACTGCATGGGGTGAACCCTGAGCACCACTGGGAATGACCCCCAAAACAATACCAAAAAATTCACACCACAAGAAAAAAAAATTATTGTTATATAAGATAGATGCTAACTAGACTTACTGTGTTCATCTCCTAACACAAAGGTATAAAACTGTTGTCTACTTATATCTTATATATCAATTCTCCTTCAAAAAAAGAATTTTTTTTTTTTTTTTTTTTTTTTTTGCTAGCATCAGCGATCAAACCCTGGGACTCAAGTATGCAAGGGAGGTTCTACCACTGAACTACATCCTCCTCAACCTCTTCCTTAATTTGTTGGTTTGTTTTCTGTTTTAGAGCCACAGCAGGTGGTGCTCAGGGCTTACTCCTGGCTCTGAGCTCAGGGATCATTTCTGGGGGGCTTGTGAAACCACATGAGGTGCCATGTGATAGAACTTGGGCTGGCCACATGCAAGCACCCTATCTGCTAAGCCATCATTTCAATCTCTACCCTTTTCTTGAGACAGAGAGAGAGAGACAGAGACAGAGACAGAGACAGAGAGACAGAGAGAGACAGAGGGAGAGAGAAGAAGAATCAGAGAGATAGCCCAGGGGTTAAGGCACTTGCCTTGCACGCAGCCAACTTTGTTTAGTCCCTGGCAGCACTGCATCTCCTGAGAACAGAGCCAGGAACAGCACCTGAGCACTGCTAGGCCTGGCCCCAAGCCCCTTCTCCCCCAAAAGAATGAGAGGCCAGGGAAATAGCTCAGCCGACTAGATGGCATGCTTTGCTTTTTTTTGTTTTGGGAGTTTTTGGGGTTTCTCGGTTTCTCTCTCTCTCTCTCTCTCTCTCTCTCTCTCTCTCTCTCTCTCTCTCTCTCTCTCTCTCTCTCTCTCCCCCCCTCTCTCTCTCCCTCTCCATCTCTCCATCTCTCTCTGTCTCTCTCTCTCTCTCTCCCCCCCCTCCGTCTCTCCATCTGTCTTTGTCTCTGTCTCTGTTTCTGTCTCTCTCTCTCTCTCTCTCTCTCTCTCTCTCTCTCTCTCTCTCTCTCTCTCTCTCTCTCTCTCTCTCTCTCTTTGTTTTTGGGCCATACCCAGCGATGCTCAGGGGTTACTCCTGGCTCTGCACTCAGGAATCACTCCTGGTGCAGCATGCCGGGGATGGAACCTGGGTCAGCCACATGCAAGGCAAGTGCCTTACTTTCTGTACTATTGCTCTGGCCCCTGGAGTGCATGCTTTTTCATGCAAGAGCCCTGGTCCCAATCCCT
The DNA here is from genome assembly GCF_027595985.1 of Sorex araneus. NCBI lineage: Eukaryota > Metazoa > Chordata > Mammalia > Eulipotyphla > Soricidae > Sorex > Sorex araneus. The sequence continues at coordinate 17,215,002 of NC_073310.1, read as the reverse complement.
GGTACTACACAGTGCCCCAAACATCAGAAGGCATGCCTCCTTAGCAATACCAGGTGTGTCAAAAAAAAAAAGAAAAGCAATATGAGAGGAAATTATAACCAAAGTCATAAATCATGGAGGAAAAAGAACCATAATGCCCAGTCTGTCCGTACAGGTCTCTTACCACGTATGTATGACTGAGGTCTGGAAGACGACCCATCTACAGTCACACTAAGCAATTTCCAACTCATATCTAAATGCAAGGGACAAATAATAACCCAATACACTTTAGTGTGCTTCTCCTACACAATCTTTTTGTTTTTGTTTTGTTTCAGAGACACACCCAAGAGTGCTCAGGGCTTACTCCTGGCTCTGACCTCAGGGATCACGCCTGGCTGTGCTCAGGGGGACTATATAGGTTGCTGGGGATCAAACCCATCTCGGCCATGTACTAACCACTGTACTATCTCACTGGCCTCTACAGAGTCCTTTTAAAAGACAGAAACAAAGATCCCCAGCTTGCCAGATGATTTCTGGCTGCATCATAGCCAGGTGTGTATAATGTGACAAAAAGAGGGTCTGAGGCCAGACAGACAGTTTAGCAGGTTAAGTATATTAAGTAAATGCCCAGCATGCAGGAAGCTTAGGTTTGCTCCGTGGCACTGTGTGGTCGCCCCAGCATGGAGTCCAATCACAGAGCAGAGCTGGGAATAGTCTTCAAGTGCTGCGAGGGGGTTGGCAACCCCCAGTGAGCACAGCTAAAAAGGTGTGTAAGTGCCATGGCCAGGAAGTGCAACCCCTGACGAGCATGTGTGAGCACGACAGTGAGTGACCCCTGGCAAGCACCACACACGTAACTGTGTGCCTCGGCTCAAGTGAGACCCCTGGTGAGCATGTGTGCGAGAATTCCAACTACAGGAACACAGACAGGGCACACAGCGAGAGTCAGTATGTGAAGCACTTGCCTCATCTGTGGCTGTGTGGGCAGCCACAACTCTATCCCCTGAGCACTGCCAGGGGTCACTCCTGCACAGAACCAGGAATAGCCCCTGAGCACCGCTAAGGGTGGAGCCCAAATCCTCCCCCCACAGAAAAATATTAAATAAAGGAGCACAAATCTCAGTGAGTACAAACCTGTGTGACACCCAACTGTGGTAGGTCTCCTACACCCCTGCCACTGCAACAGTATCGAAGGGAAAGGAGAGAGGGGGCCAGAGAGATTGCACAGCAGGTAGGTTCTTGCCTGGCACGCAGCCAACCCAGGTCCAATCCCCGGCATCCCACATGGTCCCCTGAACACTACCAGGGGTGTTTACTGAGTGCAGAGCCAGAGTAACCCCTGAGCATAGCCAGGTGTGGCCCAACATGCCCCCCCCCCAAAAAAAAAAACCCTGATTATATATATTAAAAAAAAAAGATACTAGAATCAAAGAAAAAAAGCATGATCTTAGGGTTCAGACCCTGGGAAAGCAAAACCGCTCGACAACGGAAGCATCTGCCCTTCTCAGTCCTCATCAGAAACCTACACCAATGAAGAGGCATCATGAAAAGGAATGGGGGAAACTAGGGTCTAGAGACTTATTAGACGATCCAGAAGGAAAACATAAGCTAGACCTCTGATGTTTGATTGGCTTTTGCTGACTCTACAGGGGATTTTTCAAGCAGGCCTTCTATTTCTAATATGCATGAATGAACAGCGCATTCTCCATGAGGCACTACACGGGAAAGCCTGTTCTTTCCCTCCGTTTGTAGCCTCAACCAGAGGGCAAAGCGGCCATCGTGGGAAAGACACCAACCTGCAGCAAGACCAGTGGCTGAAATGGTCTTTAGTTTGGGGTCAGAGCAATAGTAGAGTGGGGAGGGTGCTTGGCTGCATGAGGCTAACCCAGTTCGATCCCCAGCACCCGATATGGTTCCCCAAGCACCACCAGGAATAATTCCTGAGTGCAGAGTCAGGAGTAATCCCTGAGCATCGCCGGGTGTGGTCCAAAAAAAAAAAAAACAGAACAAATTCTTCGGCTTTTATCCTTCCCCAAGGCCCTATCTTCTGGATGCCTATCTGCTCTGCCCTGCCTCCTTGCTGAAATTTGACTGACTTTCTCTCCCTCCCTCTCTCCCTCCCTCCCTCACTCCCTTCCTTTCTCCCTCCCTCCCAGCCTCTCTCCTTCTCTCCCTCCTTACTTTCCTCCTTCCCTCCCTCCTTCCTTCCCTCCCTCCGGGGAGCCACACCTGGCAGTGCTTGGACTTACTCCTGACCCTGCACTCTGCATTCAGGGATTGCTCAGGGTGCCCTAGGCACTGTCAGGGTGGCCCCACAACAAAACAAAAATGAAAATATTCCTTCCCCCCTTAATGCTGCCTAACATACCCACTTCTCAATCTAATAACAGGACAACAGGCTTTGTTGTTGTTATTGTTGTTGTTGCTGTCAGAAACTATTCAACTTGAGGTGCTTTGGGCACCAACCTGGGTCTCAAGCATACAAAGCATGGCCACTACGCCCTTTGCCCAAGACAAAGGGCTTTTACCTTGCTGAGGGTCTAACTCAGGGATTTACACTTGCAAAGTAAGAGTTCTACCACAAAGCCACACCCCTAGTCCAGTACCAAAAAAAGGGGGGGAGGGGCCACAGCCATCAGTGTTCAGTGGCTACTCCCAGCTCTGGGTTCTGGGGAGCAAGGCTGGGTCTCCCCCGTGCAGGCCATGCCCTCGGCCTGTTGAGCTCTCCCTCTGGCCCAGTGAAGGATTTTTAAATTCACATCAGCTTTTAATTCCTACAGGCAGATTTCACTGAAGAAATGTTATTTTGGAAAACCAGACGCTTCAGGATGCTGATTATCCTCTTGTCTCTATTTTAAGCCAGTACATAGTATATAAATTACAAATGACTACCTTGCTGAAAGATAATGGAAGACTAAAGAAAAGACATTAACTTGGAGAAGTTAAACACCCAAGGGCGTGAAGATCGAGGTAAGGACTCCTCGTCGGCCATAACTCCCGCCGGTGACCGAGCCAGGCTTTGGCACCAGAAGCTTCTGCAAGTGCCGAATAGATGTGCAGAGCATCTAAAGCAGCCATATCCCAAGGGAGCCACAGGTGAAAATCACAGAAATGGGGGTGCCTCGACCTGAGACTAGGAGACCAACAGGTGGGCCTGGGGCGGGGAGGGCAAGAAGAGGAAGGCGGCTGGGACGAGCCTGAGAAACACAGATCTAAAGAGCAAGAGCAAGAGAAAGAGAGAGGCGAGAATGTCCTGACCTGGGAGCTGAAAACCCTCCAACACACTGTACTGATGCAGTTTCTGTGTTTCCTACTCCTTTGTTTTTTAAAATACAGAACTGTCTTTGTTGAATTCAGAGCCGAGAATTTGTTCCCATGGAGCCTGCTATAAAGTGAGGAGAGGGGAAGAAATTCTCACGCCAATTCAAAATGACCTACTTAGATTTTTAACTTTGACTCGGAGGATTGTCGAATGGCAGTGTTGCAAATGAGCGGGAGGGCTGAGAGACTGTAGCCCTCTCCCCCTTTTGAACATGGAGGAACACTGAGTCACAGACGCTAAAGGCAGCCTGCTGAAGCGGGGGGAGGGCTCGGGCCTTTCCATGGCCATCGGGTGGCAAAAGTCAGTTCCTCGAGCACCTCTTTCCCTTCTCTGCTGGCTTCCTTCTGTCTTGCTTCCCACCGGTACTCGCCTGCCTCCGTCCCAAGGAGTCTTCACTGTTTTCCCAGCACCCTTCCTACCCTTAGATATGAGCCATTCTTGGAAGAGCCCGCCATGGCTCCTGACTCACTCACTGTGACTGACAGCCTTGACTTCCTCTCATTTATTCCTTCAACAGGATTTCGAGAGCATGTCCCAGGTACCCGATGTTAGATAACAAGGATGCAGAGCGGTGGAAGCACGATCCCTGCTGGAAACACAGCAAGGACTCGGCCCAAAAAAGATTTTAGGGACAAGTGAGAGTTAGATGAAGATGGGAAGGGGATAGGACAAATAAACAAGCATCATCCCGGCACCCAGGGAGTGTGGTGCAGAAGAATACATGCTGAGCCCCAAATTCCATCCCCACACTCCCCCCCCAACACACGCACACACACACACAGCTGAGTACATCCCCAGCCCTGCTGAGGATGATTTCTGGTGCCACAGAGGCGACTCGGGTTCCATGCAACCAAATGCATGAGCACCACAACCAAATGTGCCATGCCCGGAATAACACAAGACACAGAAATTTTTTTAAAGAATTTATACAAGCACATATATATATATATATATATAATCCATCATCTCTATAGGGGAGCTGCAAGTCATCTAGCAGAACTGAGGCAGCAGGGATGGGCCGAGCGGGACCCGGGAGGGAAGGGATCAACAGGATGGAGAATGGGATGAAGGGGAGGAGGTAGAATGAAGAAGGGCAGAAAGGTCAACAAATCCCTTCACAAAGGAAGGAGAGGACAGAGGACAGTCTGAGAAAGGGAAAAGAGGCAGAGTCACAGAACTGAGACTGGAATGCCGGTGGGGAATGAAAGAAAAAAAGGACCAAGATCACAATTTCCGGCTTGAGTACCCAGTGGTGCCACAAAAGAAAGATGTAAGAGATGAGCAATTGAATTTTAGACAAGGTAAGTCATCTGAAGAAATCGGTTAGATCTGTCCTAAATACATTTAAAATCTCAGCTCTATTTATAAAATAAGATGTTCCATCCTTTAGTAATTAAGAAGTTTTTTTCCAGGGTTAAATCTAACCTACAGCATGTTGTTTACCTTAACAAGATTGTGCTTTTCAATACGCCCTTCCCCGCCAACTGCATGAAGCTTGCTCAGTCTAATTTGGGCGTCTGATTCTCTTTAAACAAGTCCCTCTGGGCCCAGGGGCTGGGGCAGTTCCCAGGCACTCCTGTGGCCTTGGGGGGTGAGGTGGGGGGGAGCGCCTCTTCGATGCAGAAGGTAACAGCACTCCGATTTGATTTTTCCAGTGATGCCGTACCACACTGACATGGTAAGTATCTGTTCATCTGTTTCCCTACATTACAGGTGACTCGGAACAAGATAGTCATCAGGGGGCCGGAGCAACAGGACAGTGGGGAGGGCACCTCCTCACACACACACAGGACCCAGGTTTAGGGAGGGCACCTGTCTTACATGCAACCAACCAAGGTTTGGGTAGGGTGCCTGCTGTGCACGTGGCCAACCTGGATTCAATAATCCCCAGCATCCTATGTGGTCTCTTGAGCACTGCCAGGAGTGCAGAGCCAGGAGTAACCCTGGAGCATCACCAGGTATGCCCTTCCCCGTCCACCCCCACCAAAAAAAAAAAAAAAAAAAAGCCCAAGCAGCATCAGTCATTTCTCTATTCCCCATGGTGCCCAGGCAGCTGTGTACATATAAGACATGGCAAACATTGACAGTCCAACGAAACAGACGTAACTACCTCAAAAACCAATCTCAAGACCGTCTCAAGCAAAACTAACCCCTGTTCATGCACTCACTCTGTCAGCAAATATTTAGTGAATACACATTGTGTGCAAGCACTACCCCAGGTGCAGGGAGACAAGCAAGAAAGAAAAAAGATGAATGTTCTCACAGAACAGGTCCAGAGCCTGAAATAGGAGAAAATCACCTTCATCTCCTATGCAAGTCACTTCCTGAGCTGGGGAGAAGGCTCAAGTGGGTTAGGGGGACATGCCTTACATGTGGAGGTGGGGGGCCAACCTCAGCACCACATGCTCCCCCAGGCATGATCAGGAGTGAGCCCTGAGCACTGAGCCAGGCACAGCCCCTGAACAGTCAGGTGTGGCCCGACCAACCAAACACACGAAAAATTAACTCCAGGTGTCTTTTTTAGCACTACGCTACCTGTGGAAGCCAATCTAGAAATATCCAAGAGTTTTAGGGAGCCCCAGGACAAACTCTCATAGAGAAGTAGGCATTTTCCATGTTGCATCCAAAACTATCCTCATGGTAGGAAAGGAGGCAGGAAGACACATGAGGATGAAGAAGCAGCAGAAAAGTAGGTTTCAGGCAAAGAATAGCAAGTGCAAAGGTTCTACATGCACAAGAAAAAAAAAAATTAAGATAAACCCTATACAGGATTAAAAAAAGCAATATATATATATTGCTGTTCAGGACTGGGGAGATAGGACGCAAATGCACAAGAGAAAAAAAATATAAGATAAACCCTATACAGGATATATATATATATATATATATATACATATATATATTGCTGTTCAGGACTGGGGAGATAGTTTTTGCATGCATAAAGCCCGAGTTTAATTTCCAGCACCTCATAGCCCTCTGAGCACCTCCAAGAAGTGACTTTCAAGCACTGAGCCAGAAATAGACCCCACAGCACTGCCAGGTCAGGCCAAAAGTGAGGGGGGGGGGCGTTACAGTTCAGTTTGACTGAAAAACAGGGACTGGACAACACTGCTGAGCTTCCAAAAGGGCCAACATTATCATTCCAGACAGATCCTTTGGGGCCCAGAGGACTATCTCAGTGGTTTAGAACACCTACCTTGAAAGCATAAGGCCTAGCGTCAAATCCCCAATGCCACCACATGTGCCAGCCTGACCCTGGACGCTCTGCCTACCTGTGATCCCTAGTGGCCCTTGGTGCCCCAAGCAATTTCCTGCCACACTGAAGCCACATGTGTGTGAGTGCATAAAGGACGCAATCCCTGGTAACCACAACTTAAAAAGATGTGTGTGGGCCGGAGCGATAGTCCAGCAAAGAGGGCATTTGTCTTGGATACACCTGACCCGGTTTGATCCCCGACATTCCATATGGTACCCTGAGCACCACTGGGAGTAAATTCCTGAATACAGAGCCAGAAGTAAGCATTGAGCATCGCTGGGTGTAACTCTCAAAAAAAAAAAAAAAGCCAAAAAGTTAAATTAAATTAAAAAGATATGTGAAGGGGGCTGGAGCAATAGCACAGCGGGTAGGGCATTTGCCTTGCACGCAGCCGACCCGGGTTCGATTCCCAGCATCCCATATGGTCCCCTGAGCACCGCCAGGGGTAATTCCTGAGTGCAGAGCCAGGAGTAAACCCTGTGCACCGCTGGGTGTGATCAAAAAAAAAAAAAAGATATGTGAAGGCCACAAACAACTCAACGGACTACAACTCCCTGTAAACATGAGTGCAAATACCATAACCTAAGGAGCACAAATCTCAGCAAGCATGCAGTTCAGTGGGCGAGCACATACGTTATCCACCAGGGATGAGCAAGCCCAGGCTTTACAGCACCAACAACAATGAAGGAAATGAGGTTGGGAAATAAAAATAAATACATAAACCAACACTTTTGTTCGTTTGTTTTGTTTGGGGGCCACACTCGCTGGTCAGCCAGGGCTCTGCGCTCAGGGATCACTCCTGCAGGCTCAGGAGATGGAGTACTGGGGATCTAACCTGGGTCAGTCACGTACGTGGCAGTGTCTTACTCGTTGTATTATCTCTCCGGCCCCCTACACTATAGATACCTGTCTGCTCTCTAGTCCCACCTCTCTCTCATGAGGAGCACAAAATACAGTGCTTAGAAAGGATTATTTTCTCCTTTTTCCCAAGGGTGAAACATAAGTAATCCCTTTCTAGATTCGATTCCTTTGTCTTCCAGAATGGTCCAGGCTGCACTGCACAGCTTGCCATGGGTGAGGTCCCAAGTTCGATCCACTGCTGGGAGGTCTCCCTGCCATCAACAAAATCATTAAATAGGACGGATATCTCAGGGTTTTAGGGCTGAATCATTTTTTTTTTTTTAAGAACCAGTCTAAAAGGCACAGAGAGGAGATGACTATCTAACCCTGTCCGTCTCTCATGAATCTCAGCACCATCACTGGGTGACCTTGGGCGCACTACTGAACTTCTCTGCACTGCAGAATGGGTCTAATAAACAGAACCCATCTCAGCAGACTGAGCTCAGGATTAAGTACGTTAATACATTCTAAAAGCCTAAGACAGTGCCTGGCCCCTAGTGAATACTTAATAAAGGGCTGTCATTATTCATTCTGGCCCTGCCTCCTCTCCCTATCATCTCAAGTGACACTAGGTAAAGCCTCCCAGTCCGGTCTCACTCCAGGGATGACGGATGACGGATCAGAAAGGGCGCCATCAATTCTCATCCCGCTAACCATGCTATCACTCATTTGACAAACATTTATTGAGCACCCACAACATCCGAGTCATTGTGCTCGGCACCCGAGATAAATGAGGAATCCAGGACAAGGCACGGTCCCTATTCATGTCTGACAAGGAAGACAGGTAAATGGATAGCAAAATGCAACCTGGTAAAGGCTAACAGAGCAGAGGGCTGTGGGAACACAACTGAGACCGGAGGGGGGGGGGCGGGGGTAGCAGGGGTGAGGAGCTGCTGTCTGAACAGGGTCCTGAAAGCCAGGTGGCAGATGAACCCCTGGGGAAGGCTGAAGAAGGGGTGGTTACAACACCTGCAAGGACCAGCATGTCTAGCACTGGGGTCCAAAGCTGTTGCCAAGTGAAGTGGTATTCTCTGCACTTCTCTCGTGTCTGACACGCAGCATCATTATCCTAACTGCAGTACTGAACGTTCCGTGTAGGACTGGATACGCAGCTTCGGCTTGATGTGGATGACAATTTGGGCTCTCCACAGCTGATTAGGAATCGGACTGCTCAGTCACTGACTCCAAGTAGACAAGCATCCCATGACAGCATCCGCCAGGTCCTGAAGATTCTATGACCAGTGGCAGATGAGGTCTGCTGCTTCATTTTTTTTTTAAATTATTATTATTTCCTTTCCTGATTCTCGAGAGCACGTGTCTTTCAAGACATGGCATTTATACCTCTTACGGAGCTTTTTGTTCAGGTTTGTCATTTCTCCTGAACTGACGGCCAAAAATAGAACAATGTACGGTTCTGATTAAATGTTCACTTAAACCCATCTCCTTGCACCTGACCCGTGGTCAACAGATCCACACACCTCATACGGCGCTTTGCCTCCTCTCAGCCGAATGAAGAAACAGGAGACTAAGAGGCAGATGCTCCTTGTGCAGGGAGAAGGGAAGGGGGGGGGAGAGCGAGAGAGGCGATTTGCAGGGAGAAGAGAGGCAGGAAGGAGCACAGATCTGGACGCCCCAGCAGGGGAGCTCGGCCTCCGCAGGCCTTGTCCTCGAGATGCCCTTCAAGCGCAGGGGCTAATAATGACAGTGAGCGTGGAAATACAGTGCCTCTTGCTTTGTGGCTGCGCACTCCCATTACTGTAACAGGCTGCAGTGCTATTTCATAAATATAGACTTGTGCCGGATCAAAGATAGATGTGTATGAACTTTATAAACAGGACTAAGTGCTGTCAGCTTGTTATTTTTTTTTTTTTGGTAGGGGCTGAATTTATGAGCTTTACCCAAAGTGAAGTGCTTGTAATTCATCAACCCAGAATGTTTTAAGTAAATAGCACTAAGCACTTACCCTCCGCAGCAGGAACGGAGCTAGAATGCAGCACTTAAACGGGGGAGGAAGCAACTGGCACCAATAACCGAGAGGGCTGATGGGGGTCTATTAGCCGGGGAAGCATTATGAAGAAAGCCCTGACAGCCACGTTAGAATGAATGGGTTTGGGATTCAGATTCACAATACTGAAACTGCGATTTGGTGTTTAATTCTTTTTCCAGTTTTGGCGTTCTCAGCCTCCAAGCACAGTTCTCCCATCACTTTCTCCAAGTCATGCCGCCACCAACAATGGAACCCCTTGTACTTGCTGATACAACTTACACAGGGGAAGGAGGAAACCAGTCACCTTATGAAGGAAAGCCCATGAGCAGAGAAGGATAACTCTTTTGAAGGAAGAGAACCGAATCTGGCTGCCATACGTGCAGTTCCTGCAAGTGAACCCACAGAGAAACCATCTACAGAAGGCAATCCACTCCATGGAGACCCAGGCTACCGTCTGACCAGCCACACAAGGGGTGCTGGTCGGGGAGCTGCCTCCTCCACAGAAAACGAAAGAGACACAAGAACATGGCATTAGCTTATCAGGGTTTCTTCTAATTAGCTCACAAGCTGCCCTAGCATTTGCCATAAAAACTGCCGAAAGGTTAGCTCCCTTCCAGATACAGCAGCAGAAGGAACTGTGCCTCCCCAGCTCAGGACATGAGCCACGTGTCTACCATTATTTCGGAAATGGAAATCGAAGGACTCTGACCTCCCCCTCTCAGTTCTCATCCCTAACTGACTTCTGCAGTGGTGGTTGGCCTCCAAGAGCAAATATAACAGGGGATTTGAGGGTTTAAGATGCTAACATGGGGCCGAAGTGTTAGTACAGCGGGGAGGGTGTTTGCCTTGCACATGGCCAACCTGGGTTCAATTCCCCGGCATCCCATATGGTCCCCTGTGCACCGCCAGGAGTAATTCCTGAGTGCAGAGCCAGGAGTAACACCTGAGCATTGCTGGGTGTGACCCAAAAAGCTAAAAAAAAAAAAAAAAGATAATGGACCAAACATGATGACCTCTCAGTGTCTGTGTTGCAAGCCATAATCCCCAAAAGTAGAGAGAGAGTATGGGAATATTGTCTGCCATGGAGGCAGGGGGAGGGTGGGAAAGGGGGGGTATACCCGGGATATTGGTGGTGGGGAATGTGCACTGGTGGAGGGATGGGTGTTTGATCATTGTGAGATTGTAACCCAAACATGAAATTTTGTAACTATCTCACAGTGATTCAATAAAATTTAAAAAAAAGAGAAAGAGAGAGATGCTAACATGCCAGAGACAAACCTCAATACAACTTTATGGTGTCAGTTTTGAAAAAAAGAAGAAAAGAGAGGCCAAGTACCTTAATTTACAAGATAAACACTATGGAAACCATAATCGAGATGATTCTACAGGGCCCGGGGGATCACTGTGGCAAAAGCGTCTGCCTGGCAAGCATGAGCCTGTGCATCAGTCCCCAGCTCGGCACACACCTAACACACAAGAGAGCGTGTGATCTCCAGCCCACAAGCCCACGCAGCCCAGCGAGTGCAAACACGGCAACTGAGGTGTATGTGCCTCTACACGTCCTGCCACTCCGTGTGACCCTGGTGAGCACACAGCCAGAAGGAGAGCCACACCCGGTGGTGTTCCGGACTTACTCCTGGCTCAGGGATGACTCCTGGCAGGGTTCGGGGGACTGAACCTGGCTCGGCCCAGTGCAAGGCAAGCACCCTGCCCACTGTACTATCTCCCCGGCCCATGGGCTAGTGTCTTAAGAAAGGAACCCCCGGAAAGGAAAGCTCAAGGGCAAGCAGCTCTACTCACGGTGCGTGACCCTGGTGAGGAGCAGCACCAACTGCTGAGCTCCACCACCTTATGTGCAAGCCTCAGGGAGCACCACAGCTAACCATGTGGGCAACCCTCAAAAGAATGGAAAGAGGAGAGAGAGATTTTGCTGTGCAGGACATGAAAAAAAAAATTTTTTTAATTTCCATTAAAATCTACTTTGGTTAAAATCAAACAGGATAGAGGGCCAGAGCGATAATACAGAGAGTAGGGCGTTTGTTTGCCTTGTATGTGGCTGACCTTAGTTCGGTCCCCCATATCCCCGATGGTCCCCCAAGCACTGCCAGAAGTAATTTCTGAGTGTAGAGCCAGGAGCATCACTGGGTGTGACCCAGAAAGCAAAAAGGAATAAAAAAAGAATCAAACAGGATAAAAGGTAGAAAAATGCTGAGCTAGCTCAATGGAATGCAGCCGCATGCTTCGCATGCCAGATCCCCAAGGGACAACACAGTCCCCTGCAACCACTGCTCTGAGAACCTCTAGGAGTGACCCCTCCAAATGAAATGATAAAATTAATGATCGGTTTTAAGATCCTCTATCAGTTGCTTCATCCCTCTTTCAGTCAGCCTGTTACAACTCAGGCTGTTGCTATAGAAAAATGAGGCATCTAGAGACCAGAGCAATATACAGTAAATAAGGTGCTTGCCTTTCACATGGCTGACCCGGGTTCAATCTCCAGCCACCCCATATGGTCCCCCAAGCCCACCAGGAGTTATCCCTGAACCCAGACTCAGGAGTAAACCCAAAGCACAACTGGGTACCCCTCCCTTGCCACAAAAAAAAGGGGGAAATGAGACATCTATGTTTCCCCAAGATTGCTGACTTTCCTTCAGTTCTGTGGATCACAAACTCCTTGAAGGCAAGGGCCAACAAATAATCTCTCTCTGTCTCTCTCTGTCTCTCTCCCTCTCCCCCTCCCCCTCCCTTCCTCCCTCCCTCCCTCCCCTCTCCCACCCAGTCTCCCAGAATCCAAGCCAGTGCTGTCCAATCTGTGGGCACTCTGTAAATGCTTGTGGCTGGCAATGCTGCTGATGATAATGATGATAACTAGATGAGGCTTCTGAGTAGAACAGTCTTCTAAGTAATGATTGCAATGAAGCAAGAATTTATGACACTCCTTATTAAAATTCTAATTGCATAATTAGGCCTTAAGGTATATATTTCCCCCCCTTTGGTGACACGTACTGATTTCCTCTCTAAAAATACCTTGGCAAGGAAATCAAAATCTCAAAGAACCAACCTCGAAAAAAATTTCCACAGAACAAAAGAGACTAGTAAGAAACAAATCATCATCCACCTTGGGAAAGACACCGAATAGAGGTCTTTAAACTCAGGCAAGACTTTCAAATCAAAATGAATTCCAGCTTTTTCGGGGGGTGGGGAGGGAGCCCTATGTTTGCAGCTTCTGGCGTGTTTCCTGATGGAGTGAAGGAAGGTGGGAAGAGCAGCTATGAAATCAGAGGGTGAGTGTAGCCCAAACTCCCTCCTTCCCTCTACCGAACGCAAGCCTCAGGTAAGCCAAGAGCTCAACTGACCCTCAACCGATTCGTCAGTCAGTCTCCTGTATACCTGCAATGCCCAGATGTTATAATTCTGTAAATTCTGGAGAAAGCTTCAAAGTCAGCTGATAGATGACAAAGCGAAATAGAAATGACACCCTCGTGTTGCTCTAACCCATCTCCATCTTAAAACTTAGCTCACAACATGAGAGCAGTCACAGGCTCACTGGACACCCAAACCTGCCGCTCTTTCACCCCCTCGAGTTTCTGCTTCCACAAGCATCAAGTGGACGGTCAGGATTAGCAGGCTTTTTTTTTTCATTTTTTTTCTTTTTAGGTCACACCTGGCTATGCACAGGGGTAACTCCTGGCTCTGCATTCAGGAATTACTCCTGGTGGTGCTCGGGGGACCATATGGGATGCTGGGGATCAAACCCGGGTTGGCCGCATGACAGGCAAAAGCCCTACCCGCTATACTATAGCTCCAGCCCCGAGGATTAGAAGGCTTTGAGTCAAGATCTAGATACGGGTTTGTTGTTGTTGTTGTTGTTGTTGTTGTTTGCTTTTTGGGTCACACCCGGCAATGCACAGGGGTTACTCCTGGCTCTGCACTCAGGAATTACTCCTGGTGGTGCTCGGGGAACCATATGGAATGCTGGGAATTGAACCCGGGTCAGCCGCGTGCAAGGCAAATGCCTTACTGTGCTATCTCCAGCCCCGTAGATACGGTTTTTTGTAGAAGCAGCAATTTTTTCATTGATATAATTATTTTCTTTTAATCCTGTAAGATTCCACTCTATACCTGAAGTTCGTTTCCAGGGATGTAAATGCCTCTTAACATTTAATCTATGTATTCTTTTCTCCTACTCAGGACTGCTATGACTATCATGTTCCTTATTCCTAATAATCAAGAGTTGGCTGTATAATAATGAACTCTCTAATGTAACAAAAATGCTAATTATAATGCTGCTGAAAAATAGAAGTTTTTTTTAGCACTAACCACACTGTTGATATTCAGCAATTAACAATGATTACAAATGTTTAAAATATTAAGAATAATTCTTCAGAGAGAGAGAGCGAGCTATGAATAGCAAATAATAGTAAACGTAGTGCAGGGAGACACAAAGCTAAATTTCAAATGCTTAAATCCAACGTAAAACTAGTAAACTAAGAAATATAACCCATGGCTAAGTATTATACAACGGATAAATTCCTCTTTCCCTGGACATCGAAAGATTCTACTTTGCACTTAAAGGCACATCCTGGGAGCTGGGGAAATTGCTCAAAGCGGGGGGTAGCATATACCTTGCATGCTTGATCCCTGCCCGTGTACAGATGTCCCCATGTATCACCCTAGCACCAATGGATGTAAACCTGCTGCCCCAAGCAAAGACTGTCAGGTGTAGCCCTGGTACCCCAAATAGCAGGACCCCAGCACCAAACCTTCAGACCCCATACCACTTCCCTGGGGTACTGATGGGACCTTCCAAGCACCACCATGGGCAGTCCCCAAGCACAGAGCCAGGGACCCGGGCACCATCAAGTGTGACCCCAAAGAAGGCCGATTCCTCCAAAAAGACTCGGGACAACAGAACTAGAGTACACTCATGCAAACTAGCAAACGTAGAACCAGGGTGAGGACTGTGGAGACAGCCCAAAGGGCCGGTATGCATGCCTGAGGCCTGAGTTCAACTCAAAGCATCACATGGCCCCAAGTATGTGTAGTCATCAAGCGCCACTGGGAATGGCTCTGGTGGAAGCCAGCATGCATGAGCTGAACTGAGCACCTCGCTGTTGGCTGCACCACTGGGCCCTTTATCTACACCCAGGAGTGGCCCCTGGGGCACTGCTGGAGAGGTACTCAAAACAAAGCAAAACACACGAAAGAATTCCTGCATTGGGGACCGAGGATCATGTGGCTGGCGGAGCACTTGCCTTGCACGTGTGAAGCCTGAGCTGGATCTCCAGAGCTACAAAAAAAAAAAAAAAAGAAAAGAAAAGAAAAAAAAAACCGCCACCTCTAGAAGCCAAAGAAACAATAAGGCTGGAGTGCACGCTTTCCAGTGTGATCCCTGCCGTGGTGGCACATCTTCCCCTAAAGACCATAGCAAACAATCCCCAATCACTAAGCCAGAAATCACATCCCTGAGCAACTGCTGGGTATGACACCCCATGTGAGGGAAAAACAAGAAACAAAAAGACTAGAACCCAGAGTGACCCTGAAAGAAAATTTAAACATCCTCTTTCTAGCTTGACATTTTGATTAAATTTCATGGTCATCGATGCTATTGATGCCGACTCTCACATCACTGGAAGGTATAATTATGAGGGGGCAGGACTGGTAAGGAATCTCTGCAGATGGATGGGCTATTGTGGGCTGATGACAATTCTTCATTAAACGCACTTATGATTCAATCTCAAATCAATGAGTAGGATTCTAGACAAGTACACGGCTGGTGAATTGTTTGTTTTTGTTTTGTAGTCACATCTGGCAATGTTCCGGGCTTACTCCTGGCTCTGTGCTCAGGGATCACTCCTGGCAGGCTCAGGGGACTCTCTAGGGTGCTGGGGACGGAATCCGTGTCAGCCGCATGCAAGGCAAGCACCCTACCCTCTATACTACCTCTCCGGTTGGTAAACTTAAACCCTTTCATTTGTTCAGATTAAGCTTAATGATTCCTCCAGGCTTCAGTTTCAAATTTTCTCCGAGGATGAGGGAGCTGGCTCAATGGGCTGGAGTCCAAGTTCTGTGTGCAGGAGTCTTGTCTGATCCCCAGCACTGCATGGTCCCCTGAGCACACCAGGAATGGCTCCTGGGCATCATACCAAAAATTTTTTATCTGAAATTCAAATGATCAAAAGTACTGAAAGAGGGAGACTAAAAACCGGCAAGGTGAATGATAAAGCTGTGAGTAGCAGGGCTCATTAACAAAGTTTCTGTGCATTTTCCAAAGTTAGGTCTGAATCTGGCACAGAGAAAAAAGAACAGGAATGTGAGAGCTGGCAGGGGGAAAAAGGCTCAGAGTCTTTAGAAACTGGTGCTCTGACCCCCCCTAGTGGCACCACAGAGATTCCTAAATGGGGACAAGCAGAGTCAGAAGTGACCAAAATTCTGCTTGAAGATTATTTTACTACCTGAAGTCAGGATGAGTTGAATAATAATTTTTTTAATCACTCAAGCCCCTGAATAATAAATTTTTTGTTTTGTTTTGTTTTGTTTACTCAGGTCTGACTCCTGGCTCTCTGCTCAAGGGATCACTCCTGACCAGGCTCAGGGGACCATACCGGGTGCTGGGAATCAAACCCAGGTCAACCGCGTGCCAGGCAAGTCCCTACCCACTGTGCTATCACTCTGGCCCCTCCCAATAATTTTTTACAAAGTAAAAAGATCCTGAAACATTAATTTAGAATCCAAATTAGACAAAGCATAGACAGGTAGATGAAACACATCATTCTACAACACACCAGAGAAGCCTTTTCACCAGCTGGCTAGAGAGATTAGCAGCACTGAGAAAACTCATTTCTGAGTTAGTAAGAACGCAAATGCTTTAACTTCTGAAATGAGAAATAAATAAGCACTCAGGACTGAAGAGATAGTACAGCAGGTAAGAAGAGGCGTGCCTGGCACACTTCAGACCTGGGTTTGATCCCAGGCACCCCAGATAGTCTTCCAAGCCCGCCAAGTGATCCCTGAGCAGAGCCAGAAGTAAGTCCTGAGCCACAATTTTTCTTTAAACCAAACACTGGGGCTGGAATGACAACAAGGTGCTTGCCTTGCGTAGCTTGCACATAGCTGACCCAGGGTCAATCTCTGGCACCCCATATGGTCCCCAAGCTCCACCTGGAGAGGTTCTTGAGTACTGTCAGGTGTGCTCCCAAAAAAAAAACATGAAAAATTAAAAAATCAAGCACCAAGAAAATGCTGGACAGAAGTATACAGCTGAGTAACTGGAAGAATTATTAAAACAAGGAAAAAAGAAAAAAACATTAGGGGCTGGAAAGACAGTGGCAGAACACATGCTTTAAACACAAATGACCTGGGTTCAACCTCTGGCACCACATATGTTTCCCCCAAACACCATCCTGAGTGTACCAGGGCCTCACCCTAAAGAAAAAAAAAAAAGAGATAAATTTCAAAATGATACACTGAATACAAAAAACTGAAACTGGCAGAAGTCAGAAAATCTGCTCTGTGGTGGACACAAAGCTGAAAAACAGAGCACTTATAAAGCACCAAAAAAGACCCTGAAATAGGAACAGGACATACGGTAAATCTTATTATATTTAGACAAATACATATGTAGTGCATCTACCATTACAAAAGCATGAAAAATCTTCAAACGGTTTAAAGAAAACAAAAATTATGAAATTCACAGTTCCTAAGGCATCAGCGCTTGTCCCTTCAAAACCAGGCTCCCAAGCATGTTTACCACGCGCTTCTTATGGTTGGGCCCTGGGCCGAGTGCCTTCAAGGGGCCCACCTCGGGGCTGGAGTGACAGCACAGCGGGTAGGGCGTTTGCCTTGCACGTGGCCGACCCGGGTTCGAATCCCAGCATCCCATATGGTCCCCTGAGCACCGCCAGGAGTAATTCCTGAGTGCAGAGCCAGGAGTAATCCCAGTGCATCGCCGGGTGTGACCCAAAAAAAAGAAAGAAAAAAGGGGGGGGCCACCTCTTTCATGCTTTCAAACAATCCTCTAAGCATTACACTATTCTTTTCATTTTGCTCGTGGCCACTGAGGCTTGAGTCTAAGATCACTTGGGAAGCAGGTGGCCATGGTAGGGCCTTTCTCCGGGCTGATGTTTCCATTCTATCAGGATGACAGGCCTTGTTCCTTAAGCAATTTTCTTACCATCCTCTAGCACATTTTTCTCACCCCTACGTGCTCCAATCCTGAGATGAAGGAAATATGGTAGAGGGAGCAGTGCAGTGAGCTCCTTCGAAACAGATCACCTGAAATAGGACATTAAACAGGCTTTGAAATTCAGGACATCTCCCTCATTTTTCAGAGAAAGCACTGAGGCCTGGAGGAGAGACAAGAGGTGCTCATGATCACACAGAAAACCTCGCCCGGTGTCCAAATGCCGCTTCGGGGCTCTCCTGGTTTTGCCCAAGAACTCCCGGACTTGGCACGAGGACCTGACACAGGAAAATGTGCTGACCTTCCGAGCTTAGCTCTGCGAGGAGTCCAACAAGAACTGCCTTGGGCCAAGGACTAGCTCTAGCTCTGAACATGGGCACCTGCAAAATCTTGGGATCCCCAAAAGCTCATTCCTGGTCACAGAAAACCCTCATATCCAGCCTTGTCTTCATGCTAAAGCCGGTGGCATCTCTAGACCCAGGTATCTGCCCAGTTTTGCCCCATTCCCCAGCTTGTGCAGGTTTCAGTGTGATATCTGCCCCAAGCAGCTGCTTCCTGCTGAGCTCCTGGATCTCTCCCCAAGCATTCCAGATGATTCCGGGTAGAGCCACCTTACATCAATCTCCAAGTAAAAGCCCTGAAGCTCCCCACTGCATCTGATGGATATATCTCCTTTATCTGACCATCGAGACTCTCTCATAAAAAAAAAAAAGAAAGAACGAAAGGAAAGAGAGAAAGAATGAAAGGAAAGAGAGAGAAAGAAAGAAAGAAAGAAAGAAAGAAAGAAAGAAAGAAAGAAAGAAAGAAAGAAAGAAAGAAAGAAAGAAAGAAAGAAAGAAAGAAAGAAAGAAAGAAAGAAAGAAACTCATCCCTGGTCTGAATCAACCAATCTGAATACAACTCTCCCCAACCCCTTCTCAAAGGAGATTTGATCCACTGCCAGGAAAGCTCTAGTCCGGTATCTGTGGACACATGCCTGGGACAGAGGGAAGGATTGTGCTCCTCATTTGTTTCTCTGAGAAAGTTATGGATATCCTGAAAAGCTGGGAATTTCCCACTTAACAGACTTTCCTGAGCACAAAGAGAGAAAATCTATGTCAGGAGAGAAGTGAGCAAGGCCTTCCAGACAAGGGCAACAGCGTACACAAGGTACAGCAGTATAAGATGGCTAGGCACAGAGGCCAAGCAATAGTACAGTGGGTGGGACGCTTGCCTTGTACGTGGCCAACCAGGTCCGATCCCTGGCACCCTTTATAGTCCCCTGAGCCCTCCAGGAGTGACTGACTCGAGTGCAGAGCAGAAGTAAGCACTGAGCACCACTGGGTGTGACCCAGAAAAGGGAAGGGGTGCATTACAGCTGGTAGGGTGCTCACTTTATTTTTTTTATTTTTAATTTTTTTATTTTTGGGTCACACCTGGCGATGCACAGGGGTTACTCCTGGCTCTGCACTCAGGAATCACTCCTGGCAGTGCTCAGGGGACCATGTGGGATGCTGGGAATCGAACCCAGGTCAACCGAGTGCAAGGCAAACGCCCTACCCGCTGTGCTACCACTCCAGTCCCGGGTGCTCCCTTTAAAAGCGGCGAACCGACCGAACATGATGGCCACTCAATACCTCTATTGCAAACTACAACATCCAACAGGAGAGAGAACAAAAGGAAATGCCCTGCCACAGAGACAGGGTGGGGTGGTGGGGGTTGGGGTGGGGGTGATGGGAGGGATACTGGGAACATTGGTGGAGGAGAATGGGCACTGATGGAGGGATGTAAACCAAATACAAACATGAAAATTAAAAAAAAAAGGTTTCAAATTATGAAAAGAGCATCCCTTTTTCCCCCACATCCATGCCAGCACTGGTTGCTTTTCACTGTTGGTGGGAATGCCGACTGGTCCAACCTTTCTGGAAAACAATATGGACAGTCCTTCAAAAACTAGAAATTGAGCTTCCATATGACCCCACAATACCACTTCTGGGAATATATCCTGAGGATGCAAAAAAGCACAGTAGAAATGACACCTGTACCTATATATTCATTGCAGCACTGTTCACAATAGCCAAAATATGGAAACGACCAATGTGCCCAAGAACAGATGACTGGTTAAAGAAACTTTGGTAGTACATCTACACAATGGAATACTATGCAGCTGTTAGGAGAGATAAAATCATTAAATTTGCTCATAAATTGATAAACATGGAGAGTATCATGCTAAGTGAAATGAGTCAGAAAAACAAGGACAGACACAGAAAGAGTGCACTCATTTGTGGAGTATAGAATAACATCACATGAGGCTGACACCCAAGGACAGTAGATACAAGGACAAGGAGGATTGCCCCATACCTGGAAGGCTGCTTCATGAGCGGAGGGGAGAAGGCAGATGGAATAGAAAAGGGATCACTAAGAAAATGATGGCTGGAAGAATCAGTCAGGATGGGAGATGCATGCTGAAAGTAGATAATGAACCAAACATCATGATAATCTCTCAGTGTCTGTGTTGCAAGCTATAATGCCCAAAAGTAGAGAGAGAATATGAGAAATATTGTCTGCCATGGAGGCAGGGGGAGGGTGGGAAGAGGGAGTATACCAGGGATATTGGTGGGGGGAGGGATGTGCACTGGTGGAGGGATGGGTGTTTGATCATTGTGTGATTGTAACCCGAATATGAAAGCTTGTAACTATCTCACAGTGATTCAATAAAATTAAAAAAAAAAAAAAAAGTGGCCAACCAAGGTCCCATCCCCTGCACCACACGGCACGGAGCCCTGAGTAAGCCCTCATCACCAAGTCGTGGCTATAAATAGAAGACTGTGGCTGACCCAGGTGTGATCCCCGGTATCCCATATGGTTCCCTGTGCACTGCCAGGAGTAATTCCTGAGTGCAAAGCAGGAGTAACCCCCAAACATTGTCAAGTGTGACCCAAAAATTAAAAAAAAAAAAGAAAGAAAGAAAGACTGGAGGGTTTGTGGGTCAAATAAGTTTAGGAACCTCTGCTCCAGACTCACTGTCAGACAAAGAGACTTAAGCTAAAACCCACCTAACTTACTTTAAAAGTCTCATTCAAATCTGTAACTGCTGGCCTCATTGATCACTATTAAGTTAAATTGTTTCCCCATCCAGTTCCCATTATCTACCTGTCCCAGTCCTCAACTTTCTCTAGTAGAAAATAGACAACGGCTTCAGGCAGACTTTAAGCACTTTAATTACTCTGCTTTAGCCTCCATTTCCCCTCAGAAATGAGAAGGGATGAGGGGAATGAGGGGCAGAGGAAGGGAAGAAGAGATAGAAGGGGGAAGGGAGGGAAGGAGGAAGGAAAAAAGATGGAAGGAGGAAAGAAAGGAAGGACAAGGGAAGAAGGAAGAAAGGAAAGAGAAAGGAGGAAGGAAGAAGGGAAGACAAGAGGAAGAAGGGAAGAAAGGAAGGAAGGGAAAGGGAAGAAGGGAGGAAAGAAGAAAGGGAGGAGGGAGGGAGGGAGGGAAAAGGAGAGAGGAAGGGAGCTAGAATTACTCCTAGGTCATGTCCACCGCCCCAGCAATGTCCATATTCAGTAAATGTCTGTTTAATGAATAAACTAAGCTCTGTTGTGAACATCAAAGGAGATGATGCATTTAAAGCACTTAGCATGGGGCCAGGATATAGCCCAGAGTAGAATATCTGCTGTGCATGTGTGAGACCTTGTGTTAAATCCCCCAACACCACATAAATAAATAAATAAATAAATAAATAAATAAATAAATAAATAAATAAAGCAAGCCCTAGGCATGGTACTTGACACATGTAACTGCTATTCCCTAGCCCGCCCTCCCACATCAAACACACGAGCCAATGGGTCAATGGGTGGCAGCCCTCGGCAGTACAGGGTCTGTTCTCTTCACTTTTCACTAGCACAATTAGTCATCCCTCCCCTGACTGTCCCCATCCTGTAGCATCAGAGGCACCCACACCATTCATAGGCAATATTCAAGCCCAGGGCAGAGGTCACTGAGAACATAGGCATAATCATTCAAAATAGGAAAGATTTCTTGGTGTCCTAATATAGAATACTGGAAATATGCACAAACCAGGCAATGAAATCATTACTGCTCTTCTCTGACAATTAACATTCTGGAAAGGAATCATTCACCACAATCTTGGCACTTCATTCATAATGAAAATACCGGAACTGCTATCTCTATTTTCTGCTGTGAAAGTTCCTTTTGTCATGGACAGCTTTATGGACACTTGTATGATGGAATGATTGACAATGTTGGTATTTCATCCAATCATAGTCCCAATTGGGTATGTAAAAACATTTAGGAAAAAGAGACTTTCCTTTCAAAATAAGATGGTACTGGACTCCCTCACAATTCAGTTTTGAGAAATTTTTCATATTTGGTTCTTCTTACTGAAACACTGAATTATTAGAGTAAAATTCCAGGCTAGATAAGAAATAACATAACTGTTTAGCCTCCTGGCAAATTATGTTCAGCACCCACTTTTTCAAAATGACAAATATCAAATCTTTCAAGTGGAAAAATCCTCCAAAGCATCAAGCCAAATGTGCAATGCAGCAAAGAGTGCAAGAAAGATTTCCCCCTATCTCTGCAACAAGAAACTGGGGACTCATTAGCACAGGGTAACATGACTCATATGTTAACTATCACTGACTCTGCAACTGAGTCCTTCTTAGAAAGCCACCTACATTTGACCTTAGTAAAATCAAGAATTCTTCAAGTGCCATCGCGTTTCCTCTCTTCAAAGTGTGCATGCTGCCCTGTTACCACCTGGCTCATTTAATGTACGACATAAAAATAGGGCAGGAATGGGAGGCTCACTGCTTCTCGAGGCTCCATCATCATAAATCACTTTATGGTTGCTTTCAACATCATATGTGAGTCTGTTTTACGAACAAGTAGTTCCCCTGGGAATCTGCTGTTCAATGAGATGCAACAGCTCGTGAAGTCACGACAGGGTGGGGCTCAGGACCTCGCCTCCTCCTTTAGGTCAATTTAGGTTCAATAGTCCTTCTATTCTTCCTTTCTGCCAGTCATTACAGAATTCCACGTTTGTTTTGTTTTTTTACTGGAGGGGGTTGGGGGGAGACGGCCCAAGGTTGGGGGTGAGTGGTTTGGGACTACACCCAGCTGTGCACAGGGCTCACTCATGAGTTCTTACAACAACCTTGTAGAGGGACTTATTTTCATCCCTCTTTCCACCCCCCCCCACCCTCTACTCAGGGATGATAGGGCTGCCTCCTGTCTAGACTATGCACAGGAATCACTCCTGGTGGGGAAAGGGGGACCACATATGGTGCCAGGGATGGAACCTGGGTCGACCACATGCAAGGCAAGTACTCTCCCACTGCACTATGGCTCTAGTACTAGGCCTCTTCTTCTAATACGAAAATTAAGATACCAAGACCTTCAGTACTATGTCAAGTTAGAAGTTTAGTTCCTTTTTTTGTTTTGTTTTGTTCTGTTTTGTTTTGTTTTGGGGGCTATACCCAGTGGTGTTCAGGGCTTTCTTTTGGTTCTACAAGCTTAGGGCACCATATGGGGATGGTCAGCAGTGCGCAAGGCAATCACCTTACCCTCTAGGGTACCTCTCTGACCTCCTAGCTCCTCATTTCTTAAACTGTACGTCACAACCTCATGTGGGAAGGATCCCATAACTGAATGTGGAGAGTGGGCTACAAAAATTTTGTTTTATGACTCATCAGTGTTTGATCTGCTTTTATTTATTTTTTCTTTTTTATTGTTTTTTTGTTTGTTTTTGTTCTTTGCTTTTTAGGTTACACCCAGTGATGCACAGGGGTTACTCCTGGCTTTGCACTCAGGAATTAACCTTGGTGGTGCTCAGGGGACCTTATGGGATACTGGGAATCGAACCCAGGTTGGCATCATGCAAGGCAAATACCCTACCCGCTATGCTATCACTCCAGCCCCTTTCATTGGTTTTTAAGCCACATCCAAGTATTAAAGTGCTACTCCTGGCTTTGTATTCAAGGATAACTCCTGGCAGTATTAAGGAAACCATATGTAGAAGCAGGATCGGCCACATGCAAGTAACTTCTATACTATCTCTCTGGTCCCTGAACGTTTAGTTTGTAATCATATTCTATATATTCACAAAAAAACATTCACAGGTGGGGGGACTGGAGAGATAGAACAGCAGGGTGGGTGCTAGTCCTGCACACAGCTGATCCAAGTTTGATCTCAGATTTGATCTCGGCATTCTATATGATCTTCAGAACACCACCAGGAATCATTCCTGAATGATGAGCCATGAATAAGCCCTGAGCATCACAGGGTGTGGCCCAAAACAAACAAGCAAACAAAAAGATACATTTTATTTTTTACTATTCTTAATTAAAAAATTTTTTTTTCAGGGGCTGGAGTGATAGCACAGCGGGTAGGGCATTTGCCTTGCATGCGGCCGACCCAGGTTTGAATCCCAGCATCCCATATGGTCCCCTGAGCACCGCCAGGAGTAATTCCTGAGTGCATGAGCCAGGAGTGACCCCTGTGCATCGCCGGGTGTGACCCAAAAAGAAAAAAAATTTTTTTTCACAGGTAGGAACTAGAGTGATATGGCACTTCTTGCCTTGCACCCAGGTTTGATCCCCTGGGCACCGCCAGGAGTAATTTCTAAGTGCAGAGCCAGGAGTAACCCCTGAGCATCACTGGGTGTGGCCCAAAAAAAAAAAAAAAACAAAGAAAAAAAATTTACAGGTGCAAGGGACTGCAAGTGGAAAAAGCCTAAGAAGCCCTGGTTCAGCTGACCTTAAGCCTCAATGTGTCTTATTTCAAAAGCCAGCAACAGTGGCATCATCTAAGACAGTGGTCTTCAACAACTGGACTATCTTGGTTTTCAGGGCCCAGTCCTAGGACCGGTATGCAGGATGGGTGTGGATCAACAGGTATGAAATGGTTGGGAACAGTGACAGGAGTGGGGAGTATCAGCCTACAGGTGGTAGAAAGTCTGCAAAATCATATGGTCCAGCCCTGGAATGTGAAGGGACAGTCACATCAGCAGCCCATGGCTATGTGTCTCTATTGTATGGTCCGTGAATGATGTTATAAATATCCAAATGGGGGGCTGGAGCGATAATACAATGGGTAGGGTGTTTGCCTGGCACGCGGCCAACCAAGATTCTATCCCCGGCACTCCATATGCTCCCCTGAGCAACACTAGGAGTAATTCCTGAGGGCAGAGATAGGATAATTCCTGAGCATCACCAGGTATGACCCCAAAAGCCAAATAAATAAATAAACAAATACCCAAATGGCCCTTAGCAGAAAAAAGATTCACCACTCCTCATTCCTCACTCCTAAAAGTTTGTCAAGATTTGAAATTCTTGCACTGGGGATGTAGCTCAGTGGTAAAAACTGGTGTTCAATACCTTGCATAAAGCAAGAGAAGGGAGGGCGGGAGGGAGAAAGAGAGGAAGGGAGGGAGGGAGGGAGGGAGGGAGGAAGGAAGGGAGGAAGGAAGGAAACGCAGAATTCTCAGCCCCACTACAGAATTATATAATCAGAATCCACATACTAGCAAGATCTTCAGGCTATTTACGAGCACATTAAAATTTTGTTATATTGTTTCTCCTCCTGGAATATACCCTAAGAGCCCCAAAACGCAATACAGAAAATTCATTTGCATTTCTGTTCATTGCAGCCAAAATCTGGAAACAACCCAAGTGCCCAAGAACAGAGGAACAGATAAAGAAACTATGGTACATCTACAAAATGGAATATGGCATAGCCGTAATG
Organism: Sorex araneus; assembly: GCF_027595985.1. Classification (NCBI taxonomy): domain Eukaryota; kingdom Metazoa; phylum Chordata; class Mammalia; order Eulipotyphla; family Soricidae; genus Sorex; species Sorex araneus. The sequence goes on along the minus strand of NC_073310.1, from coordinate 17,189,630 downwards.
AAGAAAAGAGTTATGAAATCTGCTGATACATGGGTGGACGAGGTCTCATACTGAGTGAAGTGAGTCAGTGGGACAGGGACAGACCAGAACGATCTCATTTATTTGTGAGATATAAAGAAACTCAGTAAGAGAATACCCAAAGTCAATAGAAGCGAAGGCCAGGAGGACAGGTCCTTCCAGGACAGCTTGCCACCATGGGTGGAGAGCAGTTAGGTCAGAGAAGGGACCACTATGATATTGGAAATGATCACTGAGCAAAAACTGAGAGTGGAAAGGAGGTTAACTGATATGCATGCTGCCCGTTTAGTAATATATTACAAACCACAGGGCCTAAAAGGAAAAAAGAAAAAAGAAAAGTATCTGCCACAGAGGCAAGCTGGGGGGCAGTTCTTTTTTTAAAAAAGAACTGTTTGGTTTGGTTTGGGAGCCAAACCTGGCAGTGACCAGGGGCTATTCCTGGCTCAGTGCTTGAGGGCTCTTGGGGAACCCCTGCAATGCTGGGAATCAAGGCCCAGTTTCCAGCATACAAAGCACGAGCTTAGACCATTCAACTCTTATCTCCAGCTCGATCTTTTCAGCTCAAAGTTTGACAAGCTCCAGCCCCAAACCATTCTGCCCTCTGAGCATCACTGCATGCTTCCCTTGCAAGGATCAGTGGTTCTCAACGAAGTGGGGGTGGGGAGTGGAGAGAATGTTTCTACCCACCCCAGGGATTCTTACAATGTCTGAAGGCATTTTTGTTTGTCATAACTGAGACAAGGCTGGGGTGCGACTGGTCCTAAGGTAGAAGCCAGCAATTTATTCAATATCCCACACTGGGGGACTGGAGCAATAGCACAGCGGGTAGGGCGTTTGCCTTGCATGCAGCCGGCCCGGGTTCGATTCCCAGCATCCCATATGGTCCCCTGATCCCCTGAGCACCACCAGGAGAGACTCCTGAGTGCAGAGCCAGGAGTAACCCCTGTGCATTGCCAGGTGTGACCCAAAAAGCAAAAAAAAAAAAAAAAAAATTAAATTAAAAAAAATAAATATCCCACACTGGGGCCTTTGGAATAGTACAGCGGGAAGGGTGCTTGTCCTGACCCAGGTTTGCCAGCACTCCATACGGTCCCCCGAACCCTACAAGGAGGGATCCCTGAGTGCAGAGCCAGAAGTAAGCTCTATGCACCACTGAGTATGACCCCAAATGATAAATAAGTATCCTGCAGTGTTTAGGACAAGACCCACCCCAGAGAATTAGCCAGTCTAAACGTGAAGAGCACCAAGTCTGACAAATCCTGCTATTGCTGATATGTGTGTATGTAGGGGGGCTCAGGGGAAGGGGAGGCCATACCCAGAAGAGCTCAGGGCTTACTCTTGGCTTGACTTGTGCTAAGAAAACACTCTTGGGCTTGAGGACCCTATGTTAGGGATCGAACCCAGGTTGGCCATATGCAAGTCACAAGCACCCTACCCACTGTACTATCTCTCTAGCCCCTTACTGACCATAGACCTCTCCCCACCCCCCATGGTTCTGGGGTCTGCTTAAAGAAAAGATTTTCATGTCAAAATTATGACTTTCAGGGCTGGAGCGACAGCACAACGGGTTGGGCGTTTGCCTTGCACATCATCGCCAACCCGGGTTCAATTCCCAGCATTCCAAATGGTCCCCCGAGCACCCAATCAGTAATTCCTAAGTGCAGAGCCAGGTGTAACCTCTGTGCATTTTCTTTTTGGGTGTGACCCAAAAAGAAAAAAAACTTTGACTTGCAAAAGAAACATCATACGAAATCCCTTTCCTTATGGGTCAGTCTCACAAGCTTTCACATTCTGCAAACTAACTTAAATCAGGATCAGCCAACTAGGGCCCACAAGACAAATCCAACCCACCACCTGTTTCCTGCTGTTTGCTGCTTGTTTGGTTTTTACCCGTGTTTTGAGGTGTGAGGGAGGTGTGTGGGAGCAAACCGAGGGTCTCACATATATGAGGTAAGCACTCTACCTCATCTCTGGCCTTAACGCCAGTAGTCTAAGACATAAGATGATCTGTACAAGTTTTAATAAGTGGGTGGGAATTGGGGCTGCAGAGAGTTCAGGAGGTGAGGTGCATGCTTAACGCTGCAGACCCACCTGAGCTCCAGCTCCACATACGGTCCCCTGAGTAATGCCATGGGTCACTCCAGAGCACAGAGCGAGGAACAGCTTGTGAGCACTACCGGGTGTGGTCCAAAGGAAAAAAAAAGTTTGTAATTCAGAACCAGGGAGAGAACTCAATGGCCAGAGCACATTCTTGGCATGCAGGAGAACCATGTTTAATCCCTAGCACCACATGCTCTCTCAGACACTGAACCAGAAATAACCCCTGAGCACTACTTAGTGTGCTCAAAAAAAAAAAAAAAAAGTAGACAATTCAGAGGTGGGAACAAGTGGGAACCACATACCTTTCTTGTCTATACAAGGTCCTAGGTTGTATATTTGTTTTTCAACAGTGGGGATTAAACACAAGGCCTGTACTATAGCTGCTGAGTCATATTCCCAGCTTAGCAGTCTTGGTTTTATCCCTGGCAATGCACGGCTCCCAAGAACTAATGACAGAAAAAAAAAAAAATTTTTAAAAGTGTGGACCTAGAAAAGTAACACAGTTACTTTTATACCTGGCCTACCTGGGTTCAATCCCCAGCACCACGTATGGACTCCAAGTCCCACCAGGAGTGATTCCTGAGTGCACAGTCAGGAGGAAGCCCTGAGAACAGCCACAGTGTGGACCCAAAACAAAAAAAAATTTTTTTTTTCCTTTTGGGTCACACCCGGCAATGCACAGGGGTTATGCCTGGCTCTGCACTCAGGAATTACTTCTGGCAGTGCTCAGGGGACCATATGAGATGCTGGGAATCAAATTCGGGTCGCCGCTGCAAGGCAAACGCCCTACCCACTGTGCTATCACCCTATCTGCTGTGCTATAGCTCCAGTCCCCACCCAATTTTTTTAAGTATACAATTCAATGTTTATCAGCATATTCTAAGTTGAAGAATCATCACCATAATTTTAAAATATTGAAAATCTGGGGTTGGACTGATAGCACAGTGGGCAGGGCATTTCCCTTGCACGCGACCAACCCGGGTTCGATTCCCAGCATCCCATATGGTCCCCCAAGCACTGCCAGGAGTACTTCCTGAGTGCAGAACCAGGAGTAACCCCTGTGCATCGCCGGGTGTGATCCAAAAAGAAAAATAAAAATTGAAAATCACCTCAAAGACAAACCATTTAGGCCAGGAGGCAGCTCAAAGGGCTTTGTCCATGCTTTCCACTCAAGAGTTCAACCCTTGGCACAACATGGACCCCTGCACCAAGCCAGGATGACCCTTGAGCATCAAGCTTAGAGTAGTTGCCCAAGCACTGCTATGTGTGGCACTAAAACAAAAGTTTTGTTTTTTTGGTTTTGGGGTCACACCTGGCGATGCTCAGGGGTTACTCCTCACTATGCACTCAGGAATTACTCCTGGTGGTACTCAGGGAACTATATAGGATATCAGGAATCAAATCCAAGTCAGCGAGGGAAAGGCAAGAGCCCTATATGCTGTATTATCTCTCCAGCCTCACAAAAAAAAAGCACTTTATATCCTTCTACCACTCTCCCTGCACCTTTTCCTCATCTTCAACAACTCAAATCTACTTTCTGTCTTATAAATGTCCTTAATCTACATTTGTATGTGAATAGAATCATGTGCTCTTTTGTAACTTCTTTCTTTCATTTAGTGCAGTGCTGTTGTGGTTCACTCATTTTTTTTTTAAAGTACATAATAGTACTTCATTTCTCCTTATTGCCAAAATTATCCCATTGTATGGATATACGACATTCTGTTTCTCCATCTATCAGCTAAAGGACACTTGGATTGTTTCTACCTTTTGGCTATTATGAATAAAGCTGCCATAAATGTTTGTTTATAAGGGTCTCTGTAGACATGATATATCTTCAGTTCTCTTTATTAGCTACCTACAAGTAAAATAAATTGCTGGGCAGAGGCGATGGCTCAAAGGGCTGGTGTGCATGCTTTGCATACAGAAGGCTCACGTGCCATCCTCGTGACCACATGGTCCCCTGAGCACCACCTAGTGTGGCCCCCCAATGAGGAAAAAAGAGTAGCATTGCTAGGTCATCCGATGACCTTCAAGTATAAACTGAGGAGCTGCCAGACTTGTTTTCCAGAGGCTGCCCCACTCTACATTCCTACCGGCAGTGCAAACGCATTCCAACGTCTCCACTTTCTCACAAACATGCTATTTTTGTTTTGTTTTGGGGCCACACCCAGTGATGCTCAGGGGTTACTCCTGGCTTTGTGCTCAGGAATTACTCCTGGCAGTGCTCGGGAGGCCAAATGGATGGGACTGGTGGCCGCGTGTGAGGCAAACACACACCCTACTGCTGTACTAGCTCTCTGGCCCCTCACTGACATTTATCATACGCCCCTTTTTTTTTTTGGTTGCTATTATTGTGGGGGGGCACATCAGGTAGGGCTGGGGAGGCATGTGCTCTACCACGTGAGGCACATCTTCCCTGACCCTCTTCCGCCTCCCTCTCCACCTGGTCCTTTTTACATTTCTGGGGGATCAAAAGCCCAGGGCCTCGCAAGCACAAGGCAAGAGCTCCACAGCTAAGCTGCTAGCCCAGCTCTTGTGTGGTCTGTTGGGGATCCAGTCATCCTAGCGGCTGACTGTTATTATAGTAAAGTGGTACCTCATTAATCTGATCTGCAGTGTCGTGATGGACAGTGAGATGGGGCGGGGAGCACGCTTCACATGCAGGAGGACTGACTTCCGTCCCCTTTCCCGCCTGGCTCCCCAAGCACCAAGCAGGAGTAGCCCCTGAGCACGTTCAGCCAGGGCTCAAATACCAAACCAAACAAAAATAACATAAGCCTAAGCAATTTGTCCTGTGCTAAATGGCAATATTCCATTCATTTTTAATGTTGAGTAGTATTCCAGCATGTGTATAATACACACATGTGCCACATTTTCTTTATTCATTCACCCACTGATGAACACTTATTCCCTTATCTTGGCTGTTGCAAGTAATGCTGCGATGAACATAGGGGCAGGTATATATTTTTAAATTGTTGTTTTTATTTTTCTCTGATAAACACCCAGAAATAGAACAGCTGAATATATAGTAGTTCTATTTTTAATTTCTTGAAGAGTTTCCATTATTTTTTTTCCACAGTGACTGCGCCAATTTACAATCCCACCAACAGTGTATGCAGGGTCCATTTTTCCCATACCATTAACTCGTATTAAGATTTCTGTAACAGCCATTCTAGCTGGTGTGCAGCAGTATCACATTTTGTCTCTGAATTGCATTTCCCTCATAACTAATGCTGAGCATCCTTTCAGGTACTTGTTGGCCACAAAATGCTTTCTTTTAAAAAATGTTTGTTCAGATGTGGGAGCAATAGTAAGTGGATAGAGCATTAGCCTAGCATGTGGCCAACCCAGGTTTGATCCCACAGCACCCACTATGTTCCCCTAAGCACTGCCAGGAGTGATTCCTGAGTGCAGAGCAGGAAGGAGCACTGAGCACCTCCAGGTATAGCCCAAAAACCAGGGGAGGAAAAAAAATTGTTCAGATCTTCACCGTACTGTTTTAATTGGATTGTTTTCTAGTTACTGAATTGAATGCGTTCTTTACATATTTTGGATCTTAGCCCCCTTATCAGATACATAATTAGCAAATATTTTCTTCCATTAAACAGACTATCTTTTCCAAAAAAAGACTATCTTTTTTTTTTTTCTTTTTGGGTCACACCCCGAGATGCACAGGGGTTACTCCTGGCTAATGCACTCAGGAATTGCTCAGGGGACCATATGGGATGCTTGGAATCGAACCCGGGTCAGCCGCGTGCAAGGCAAACGCCCTACCTGCTGTGCTATCGTTCCAGCCCCTATCTTTTAATTTTATTGATGACATCCTTTGCTATATACTTTTTTTTTTAAACTTAAAAGGGATTTATTTGTGATTTCCTATATATGCTATATACCTTTTAGATTAACACAGTTGCACTGGTGTTTTGTTTTGTTTTGCTTTTGCTGTTTTGGGCACTTTGTGTCAGATGCAGAAAAAAAAAAAAAAACACTATCAGGCTGGAGTAACAGTCCAGTGGTTAGGACAACACGGCTTACCCAAGTTCAACCCCCAACACTCGATATGGTCTCTCAAGCCCATCAGCAGTGATCCTGAGCACAAAACTTGGATTACATCTTATACACCGTCAGGTGGGACCACACTCCCGCCAAGAAAGTCATATCAAGATCCCTCTCAAGGCGCTTATTACCAATTATTACTTCTAGTTTTGGGTTACTTTTGGATGGTGTAAGATAGTGGCCCTCGGAACCATTAGCACAGCAAGTAGGGCATTTGCCTTGCACATAGCTGGACCAAGTTCCCTGGCACCCTATGCAGTCCCCCTAGCACTGCCAGGAGTTTTCCTGAGCAGAGAGTCAAGAATAACCCCTGAGCATCACTGGGTGTAACACCCTCCCCCAAAATAGACAGTAACACAGTTTCTTTCACAGGTGGTTGTCCAATTTCCCTGCCATTTACTGAACAGACTTATCTTTCCCTGTGGTATATTCTTGACTTCTTTATTGTAAGTTAATTGGCCATAAATGTATGGACTTATTTCTAAGCTCTCTTTCTGATCCCAAAAGCCAAGAATCTATGTTTATGCAATTACCATATTGTTTTGATTACTATAGGCTTATAATGTAGTTTGTTTTTTTTTTTCCTTTTTGGGTCACACCCAGCGATGCTCAGGGGTTACTCCTGGCTTTGCACTCAGGAATTACTCCTGGCAGTGCTTGGGGGACCATCTGGGATGCCGGGGATCGAACCCGGGTCGGCCGCATACAAGGCAAATGCCCTACCCGCTGTGCTATCGCTCCGGCCCCTTATAATGTAGTTTGAAATGAAAGAATGTGATGCCTCCAGTTCTGTTCTTACCTTCCTTTACTTCTAAGTTTAACCAAACCTTGCTTTAGTTTTGCAAACATATTTTAAATTACTACTTTGAAAACTTTCCATTAAATTTAACATCTGTGTACTCACAACTTCTATATGTAGCTTTTTCCCTACCACTGACATCCACTACTTAACGGACAGTTCAATCAAGGTCAAACCATTTATGAAGGTAATACCAACAGGCCTTTCCATCTAGCCTAGGTGTGTAGTAAACTATGCCATCTAGGTTTGTGTAATTACATTCTATGGCATTCAGATAATGTTGAAATCACCAAATGACGCATTTCTCAAAACTTTATCCCAGTCCTTAAGCAACATGATTGTACATAGGTTTGGTCAAGTTTCCAAGTTTCCTTGCATGATTCACAATTTTTTGTCTGGATGTAGTTGGGTTATTTTTTTATTTGTTTGGTTTTGGGGGTCACAACTGGCTGTGCTCAGGGCTTATTCTTGGCTCTGCACTCAGAGATCACTCTTGGCAGGTGTAGGGGACTCACATATGAGGTGCCAGTAACTGGAGACAGGTTGGCTGCATGCAAGGCAAGCTACTCTACCTATTGTGCTAGTACTCCCACCCCCCAGATACTTTATGTGACATGTTATAATTAGTTACATAACTAGTCTGGGGACTAGTCTGGGGACTAGTTATCTCCCTCATGCCAGAATTTGCTTAATTTGTTTAGTAATTAAGTTGTTTGTCTTAGTGAACTCTATTTTCCTAGTGGTATTAAGGCCCCTGACATTCCTCCTCAGCAAGCACAAAAATTTGGTTATGCCCACTATCACCCTGGATGACAGGTTAAGGCTTAGTAGGGCTCTCACCTGATGATCACACTCAGCTGTGACAATGTACTAATTATACTGTATTACTCGATTATTTGTAATAATGCCCTGGGATATCACCTGCTCTAATCATCAAAAGTTGACTCTTTGGGTGACTGGAGAGAAAGTTAAGGTACTTGCCTTGCACATAATCAACCCTGGTTCAATCTCTGGAGCTTCCAAGTGAGGCCCTCAAATAAAAAGGTGACTTTTTCCCCCCTTTTTTTGGTGGGGAATGGGGAGCATTTAGAGCCTGGCTGTTCTCTGGGGACTGAGCAAGGGTCAGTAGTATGCAAGCAAGCACCTTAACCCCTGAACTCATTCTCCAACTCTAAAAAGTGACCTTTTGGGGGGACAGGGAATGGCTTGGGCCACAGTCAACATTGCTCAGGGGTTATTCCTAGCTCTACATTCAGAAATTATTCTAGAAGGTGCTCAGGGAACCATATGGGATGCTGATGATTGAACTGGGTTCAGCCAAATGCAAAGCAAATGCCCTACCAGCTGTACTATTACTGCAGTCCTAGAGGTGACTTTTGAAGTAAGCTTTGAGATCAATATTTGATATTTATTCTGACACAATAGAGTATTTCCAGCTGTCTTTTTCATTCTACTTCCTACTCTACCCCTCCAACTTCATCCTCTCCTGCAAATAAGCTGGCCTGCAGTAAAGGCTGTGTCTTCACTAAATTCCCAAATATGACTGATTTGGGTTTTGCTTGTTTTGCAGAGGTGGAGGGAGGGGTGAGGGGGGTATTGGAAAGGGTGTTGGGCCACACCCAGCAGTGCTCCAGGTCTGGAGCTCAGGAATCACTCCTGGCAGGCATGAGGGATGGCATAGGATGCCAGAATCAAACCCAGGTGAGCCACAGAAAAGACAAACCATGCTATTGCTCTGGCCCCTAAACTCACATATCTTATGACTTTTCTTGCAACCAAAACCTCCACAGATCTAGAAGGAATCCTTAGACATATATTCCCCCTCTAGTTGGAAATAAAGTCTCTACTTTGAAGAAGTGATGAGGAAATAGAATTTTAAAGACTGCTACGCCCTCCAGCCCAAATCTCTGAATCCTAGGGGGTAGGGGGGAGAGAGACAGAGATGCTGTGGTCCTCTTCCTCTCCTGGCTGGAACTACGAGCTCACTGCTGAGGATGAAACGAAACCAGCTCGGTATTTAGCACACATGGAGACAAGGGTACAGCTTTCATTCCATAAGTAGGAGCTGGCTGAAAGACGGAAGCCCCATCTTTCATCTCGCAACTTCAATGACTTGGCCTCAGTCACAAAGAGCCTCCGGAGGAATGCAGAAAGCTGAAGTCTGACCCCTCTGGGGAAGACTGGGAGCCTGGGAGCGGGGAGAATTACCTGGCCTTGCTTCATTTACCCACAGACTCTCTTCTGAGGGTTGGTTGGATTGTTTTATTTTCCCCTTTGGGGAAGAGAGCAACAAACAGCCAGAGGTGCTGGGGAGCTACTCCCAACCTTGGTTGGGGGGTGCAGTGCCAGAAATCCATGCGGTGCCAGGAATCAAACCCTGCACGCAAAGCCTGTGCTCAGCCCCTTGAGCTACCTCTTGGGTCCCATGGGCTCTTCTTAGCAAATTTTCAAGGTTTTCTGGAATAAATGTCTTCCCTTGATGTCCGCTTTGAGGGTCTTTTCATAGGGTTTGTTGTCTCTTTTGTTTTCTTGTAATCACTGTCACCAGGTCTAAGAGGAGCAGGTCAGTGGCACTCCTCAGGCAAACTACGAAGGCTGGCTGTGAAGAGCTGAGTGGCAGAAGCCCTTGGCCTCCACAGCTGAAAATATCACAGTGTGGCCTTTAGAGGAAAACTCTGCCAACCCCTGACCTAACTCACTACTGCCAATCCACTGAACATAACACTCTTGAGTCCTGGGCCAGAGAGATAGTACAATGGGTAGGGCATTTGCCTAGCACATGGCTGACCCAAGGCTGATGTCTGGCGTCTTATATGGTCCTCCTGAGCACTGTCAAGTGCAGAGCCAGGAGTAACTCCTGAGCCTCATGGGGTATGGCTCTAAAAATTGAAAAAAAAAAAAACAAAAAACAAAAAATATCTAGAGTCCCCTGAGTACTGTCAGGGGCCATTCCACAGAGCCAAGAATAGTTCCTAAGCACTGCTGGGTGTGGCCCACAAACAGACAAACAAAAAGATTAAGTAATTAACAAACAAATTCTGAGTCCCAGCCTCCAGCCTCTCTTTTTTGGGTCGGAATGTCATGTCAAGCATTGTGCAGGGCTTACTTTGGGCTCTGTGCTCAGAGATCACTCTTGGGGGCAGATCAGGGGATCGTATGTGGTGCCAGGATTCGAACCACTGTTCCTGCATGCTAGGCAAGTCCCTGCATGCAAGGTAAGTGCCTTAACCTTGTACTGACTCCATGGCCCTGAGCAGAAAAAGCTTTTTTGTTCTATCTTTTTTTTTTCTTTGCGGTCACATCCTGGCGGGGCCATATGGGCTTACTCGTGGGGGGAAGGAGGGTTAGGTTGGGAAACCATATTGGATGCTGGGGAATCGAACCTGGCAGAGCAAGCACTTTATTGCTGTCCTATGGCTCCTGCTCCCACAGAGAAACGCTGTTAGATGACTTAAGAAGTAGGACTTCTGGGGGCCGGAGTGATAGCACAGTGGGTAGGGCGTTTGCCTTGCATGCAGCCGACCCGGGTTCGATCCCCGGCATCCCATATGGTCCCCCAAGCACTGCCAGGAGTAATTCCTGAGTGCAAAGCCAGGAGTAACTAACTCCTGAGCATCGCTGGGTGTGACCCAAAAAGAAAAAAAAAAAAAAAGAAGTAGGGCTTCTTGGGCTGGTGCAATAGCACAGCGGGTAGGGTGTTTGCCTTACACGCAGCCAACCCGGGTTCTATCCCTAGCATCCCATATGGTTCCCTGAGCACCACCCTGAGCAATAACTGAGTGATAGTGCCAGGAGTAACCCCTGAGCATTGCCAGGTGTGATCCAAAAAAATAAAAAAGCAAAAAAAAGAAAAAGAAAAAAGAAGGATTTCTTGGCTAAGAACTTGACTCAAGCACGCTGTTATTTTCTGGTTGAAAGGTTTGCAGTACCTACCTCCCTGAATTGCCTTAAGAATGAAACAGATCAATGTCTGGCACTTAGAAAGCATTCAACAAGTGATGACTTGAAGGAAACTGTATCCAAAGTAAGACGCCACCTCTCTAACCTCAGAGAGTTCAGCCCCCATCCACCTAACATCTAACCGCTAAAAAAAAAAGAGAAACAAGAATAGCCTTTTCATTACATGAGAAACAACGTTTAATACCTGGGGTACACAATAATATCTAATGAAAACAAAACCAAACAAACTACAGCATTGGACCTAATAATGGCTGATGGATCCTGAAAACCAGAATTCCCTGCCACAAATGCATCCAGCCTGTTCCAGAAACAATGAATGAAAACCTTCAGGAATTGCTATCCAATCCAAAAGCCCTCTGGGGGGCGGAAAAAAAAAAAAGAGCAGCAATTCTCCCGGAGCTGGGGGCCGGGGCCTAGCTTGCTCCTTGCGGCTGACCCTCTCCTACCTCTGCCCAAAGACGACAGAAGCAGCCCCCCTCGAGCCTGCGCCCCGACTGTCACCGCCTCCCTTGGGCGCGCGGGGCGCGGCGGGCGAGGCGCCCGGGTCCGAGCGCGCGGGGACCCCGCCGCGCCCTCTGGCCGGCGCCCGTCGGGGCCGCTGACCCGCTGGTTAGTTACCTCGCAATTAAACTCCATCTCGGCGTCCATGGTGACGATCCGCACGGTGAACGTCTTGGGCTGCTTCCTCTTCAGCGAGCTGAAGCTCATGCGGGAAGCGATGGCCCCGGCCATGGCGCGCGGCTCGAGCCCGGGACCCTCGCGCCCGCGGCCTGCGCTCTGGGTCTCTTTAGCCCCCCTGGAGGCACCTCCCAGGCCTCAGGGCCACCATGGTGGCCGGCCGGCCGGCCCGAGAGCTGTCTGAGCGGCACGGGCCCCCCGCGGCCAGCATGGGCCGCGAGGACCCCCGTCCCGAGAGCGGCGAGAGGAGGTCGAGGGCGGGCCCTGACGGCCACCGGGGGCGTAAAAGCGAGCGGGGACGGGCGGGGAGGGGACGGCCCGGCGCCCGCTCGGGGATTCGGTGGGAGACGGCGGCGAGGGCTGGGGGCCAGCCCCTAGACGGCAGCGGCCCAGCCCCCGCGCGCCTCTCAGCGGCCGGTAGAGGTCTCCGGGCCCCGCTGCAGCCGGCGCGCACGTGCGCGCGTGGCTGTCACCGTCCTCGCTCCGCGCGCCCGCGGACAGCGTCCCCTCCCCAAAGCCCCCCGCTTGCTCCCCGCCCCGCCCTCAGGCCCCCAAGATACTACACACACGCACGTCAACCGAACTTGGTGGCTGCCGTCCAAACGCTCCGGTTGGCTGGACACTCCCTGAGGGGGCGGGCTTTCCTCTCCGTCCCGCCTTCTTTCGAACGACTTCACCAATTGGAAGTTCCGCATCAGTTGGAGCCGCGGGCTAAACTCAGCGCTGAGTGGCTACCGCGGAAATCACTCCGACCGCTTTTGTTTCTAGGGTTACGCCTACTCTAGCAAGACTGGTTGAGGCAACGCGGCCCTGCACCTTTTCCCGGGAAACTGTAATGACTTGGGCCCCGGGAGTAGGGTCGGTCCCTGATCCGTTGCGACCCAGCGCGACCTCCTCGTGTGACCCCCGCAGGAGATCGGGTTCTGGACAATTTTTCCTGCTTGGCAGTTAATTACACAGACTCACTTCATTCTTTCTCAAACTTTTAAGTCTTACCTCGTGGAGATCGCGTAAGCTACCACCACCCCGGATCCTTCTGCTTCTCATTGTAATAAGTATTAACTGTGACCGAGGTGGGGAGAAATAATTGTTCGGAGCTTACGGGGTTATTGAGGACTTCAGGCTTGTTAGTACACACAGAGCTCTGGGAATCAGGCTGAAGAGCTAGTACACCTAGCTACTAAAGAGCTGCACCTAGCCACCCGAGCCCCCCCCTCCGCGGGGTGCCCTGCCCCCCGGAAAAAAAAGGACCCTTGGGACTTGATAGCATACAAAAGGTTGAATTTTTTTTCAGCCCCTCAAAAGATTGAATCTTTTGAAACTTCTGTTTTTATGGATTAAGAAGTGTGGAAAAGAGGCAGGAGCGATAGCACAGCGGGTAGGGCGTTTGCCTTGCACACGGCAGACCCGGATTCCATCCCCAGCATCCCATATGGTTCCCCCAGCACCGCCAGGAGTAATTCCTGAGTGCATGAGCCAGGAGTAACCCCTGTGCATCGCTAGGTGTGACCCCCCAAAGAAAAAAGTGTGAAAAATTGAAACATTTTTGGTTGTGAACTTGATTTTTATTTCCATTTTCTAATTGCATACTGATTTTTCCCCTTCTTTGAGTATTTAGGCCACCCTGAGGTGCCCAGGGGCTACTCCATTCACATTGCTCAGAACTTATTGCTGTGAGCTAGGGATGGGAACCAGGCCTTTTGGGTGCAAAGCAGGGACTCTACTCCCTAATCATACCCTATTTACTTCCTCAACTGCCCCCCCTTTTCCCTTTTCTTCCTTTCCCTTTCCTTTATTTTTGCAGGACCTTGTACATTGTTATACAAGTGCTCTACTGCTAGCTTACATATCCCACCCAGTATTTATCTTTCAACCATCATGGCTTATAAGTACATATGTGGTGAGTAATTATAATATTCTGTATTTCTTCTGTATTTCATTTCGGCCATACCCAGCATTACTCAGGGGCTCTCCCAGCTCTGTGGCATTGCTTGGGAGACCATGAGTTCCAGGTATTGAACCTGGGCCCCCTATATGTAAAGCATGTGTTCCTGTGTGCCGAGCTGTCTCTCCAGCCCATTGTTCTCTATTTAATAAAATGTTGAACACAAAATCCAGTTCAATCCCTGGCACCACATATGGACTCCTGGGCACAAAGCCTGTCCACTACTGGGTGTGGCCTCAAAACCAAAAACATGATAGATTAATTGATTGTCTGATAAACTGAATAAACAAACTATAAATAAACTCTTAAAGCTGAATCACAGAATTGGGAGTAGCCCCCAACTACCACCAAATGTGACCTTAGCCCCCCCCCAAAAGGGGCTGGAGCAATAGTATAGCTGGTAGGGTGTTTGCTTTGCATGCAGCAGATCCCGGTTTGATCCCTTGCACCCCATATAATCCCCCAATCACCACCAGGAGTAATTCCTGAGGGCAGAGTACAGAGTCAGGAGTAATCCCTGAGCATCACTGGGAATGACCCAAAAAGAAAAAAGTAAAATCCCAAAATACTACATTAAAAAATAAACTCTTCCTCGGGCTGGAGCGATAGCACAGCGGGTAGGGCGTTTGCCTTGCACGAGGCCGACCCGGGTTCGAATCCCAGCATCCCGTATGGTCCCCTGAGCACCGCCAAGAGTAATTCCTGAGTGTAGAACCAGGAGTAACCCCTGTGCATCGCCGGGTGTGACCAAAAAAGCAAAAATAAATAAATAAATAAATAAACTCTTCCTTTTACCAGAAATGCCCTTAATGCTATAAGCAAGTTTAAAAGAAAAAAGAAAAGAAAAAGAACAGGGCCAGAGAGATAGTAAACAGGTAGGGTGCTTACCTTGCATGTGGTTCAACCCCTGGTATCACATATCTTGGTGGTCCCCAGAATACCACCAGGAGCAATTCCTGAATGCAGAGCTACTCAGGAGTAATCCCTGAGTGTCACCAGGTGTGGCCCAAAAACCAAAAAAAAATGAGATTTTTTTTTTAAAAAAACTCTTTATGCCTAATTAGAGATGGGGATAGAAGATCAAACCCAAGACCTCAAAAATACATAGGATGTGCTTTAGCACTGAACTATGTTCCCAGCTGATACTGAATTCCTTAAATAACTGAATAAGTGATTAGAGATCAGGGCTGGAGAGAGCTCGCTGGTCTGGAGTGCATGTTTTGTATGCGGGATTCATTCCTAGCACCACATGTGATCCCCCACCACCACCAAGAGTTACCCCTGAGAGCCAGGCTGGAGGTAACCTGAGCACTACCACGTAAGGCCCCCAAACAAAAACAAACTGAATAGAGAAAAATGAACACATCTTGGGCTGGAGCCATAGTACAGTAGGCAGGGCGCTTGCCTTGCTCACACCATCCCCAACCCCCAACCCCATCCCATATGCCTCCCCGCCTCCCCGCACTCCCTCCCTGTGCATTGCCAGGAGTAATTCCTGAGTGCAGAGCCAAGACTAACCCCTGAACATCACCAAGTGTGGTCCAAAAACAAAAATTAGCATATCTTAACTAAACAATAAGCATTTTTGTATTACCTTATCATTTGCATCATCCTCATTCTATACAATAGCACTGTCCTAGCACTGTTGTTCCATCGATTTGCTCGAGCGGGCACCAGTAACGTCTCCATTGTGAGACTTGTTGTCACTGTTTTTGGCATATCGAATATGACACGGGTAGCTTGTCAGGCTCTGCCGTGCAGGTGGAATAGTCTTGGTAGCTTGCCAGGCTCTCCAAGAGAGGCAGAGGAATCAAACCCGGGTCAGGTCAGCCACATGCAAGTGTGTTGCTGTGTTGCTGTGCCACCTGCTGTGCTATCAGCCTCATTCTATAGACTAAGGAAAAGATTCAATATGTGTCGCTGACCATCCATCACCCATGAGAGAGCATCAGGGGCACCCAACCCAGTGCCTCCACACCCACAAGTATCAACACTGCACTCTCCCTGCTTCCCTGGCTGTGGTTTCTAAATTGCTCCCCATGGCAGATCCAAGTAAAGCACTGGCAAATACTGTCTGTATCTCTCTCTCCTAACACATAAATCTACTTCTTCCCCCACCAGCCCCTACTGTGCCATGACCTACCAGCCATGTTCCTGGAACTGTTTGCTGGCACACACCGGCGGGCTGCCGTGGGGAACTTTATGTACTGTCTACCACTAGCACATTCTCCCCACCAAACTGGTAGTTTCCGGCAGTCAGGGCTTGGCGGGGGAGTGTCTTTATTTTTGCTGCTTCAATTCTTCCCAGCAGGTGGGAGAACCAGGCAGGAGTCTCCTATGGGCTCCCCACCAAGGCAACAAATCAGGCCTTTAACCCAGGACTATGATCCCTAACAGAAAATAAGTGACTTTCCAAACCTCCCAAAGTTGTCTCAGGAGGAGGTAGATCACACAGCAGGACTAAAAGTGATATTGATGACCTGTAATGGCTCCTTTTTACAGAAAGGTTAGTAGGTGTGAGGCACTGAGGCACTCCTTTGGGTAGATGCCAAGGAATGCCAGTCTCTTTTTTTTTTTTTTTTTTTGGTTTTTGGGTCACACCCGGCGATGCACAGGGGTTACTCCTGGCTCTGCACTCAGGAATTACTCCTGGTAGTGCTCAGGGGACCATATGGGATGCTGGGAATCGAACCCAAGTTGGCCTCGTGCAAGGCAAACACCCTACCTGATCCAGCCATGCCAGCCTTAATAAAAGCTGAAAAAGACATGGTACAGATGTTTGCCTACAGGCTACAGCCAGACTGTCACCTGGCTGGAGAAACAGATCAGAACTGTGCGTAAATACATTTCTGTGGTTTTTAAGCCACCAAGTTTGTGGTATTTCCTAGTGTCCACAGGAAATGAGCAATGTAGGTATTCAGTAAATATCAGTAAAATAAAGAGGGATATTGTGGCCAAGCACAGATATTGCTGCCAAGTCCAGGTGGACACCTCTAGAAAGCCAGTGGAGGGAAAAACAAGTTTATTCAGATGCTGGCAACCTGAGAAGATGTCAGCCTTCCCGTTCCCAAAACAACAGCTGATCCTCAATCTGAGGTCTGGGGTTTATATGGAGAGAAATGGGGAAGTGGGACAATGTGTGGTAAGGCAGGGCCTAGACATAGAGTGTCCAACTGGGTACTAGTGGTTTGATGATGGGGTCCTGCTTTTGCTAAAAAGCTTTGATTTGGGGTTGGAGCGATGGAGGAGGTTAGGCGCATGCAGCTGACCCGGTTCGATACCTGGCATTGCATGTGTTCCCTGAGCACCACCAGTATCACTTGAGCACCGGGTAAAGTTCCAAAATAACTAAAAGTAAGAATATGGGGAGCTGGAGCAATAGTATAGCAGGTAGGATGTTTGTCTTGCACACAACTTACCCGGGTTCAATCCCCAGGATCGTCCCTCGAGCATTGCCAGGAGTAATTCCTAAGTGCAGAGATAGGAGTAACCCCTGAGCATCACCAGATATGATCCAAATGCAAAAAAAAATTTTTTAATTAAATTTAAAATAAATAAAAATAAAATTATGGGACTGGAGTAGTACAGTGTGTAGGGCACTTATCTTAAACATGGCTGACCTGGGTTGGTTCCCCAGCACCTCATATCTCAGACATCCCTAAATATTCCCATGAGTGACCCCTAAGCACAAAGTCAGATAAGCCCTGAACACCACTGAGTATGGCCTCAAATCTCCACGCAGCCCCCACGGAGTGCCCCCCGGCTTTTGCACAGCAGCCTCTGGATGCTCATCAGCTCCCAGGTTCTCACATCCCTTTTAGCTCTCAGGTCTGCTGCCCAGCTAGTTGGTAGAAGAGAAATTCCTGACCTACAACATCAACATCGTGCGCCTCCCTGCCTCACTGGACCCAGCATCTTTGGCCCAGCAGGAGCAGGCAGTACTAAGAGCAGGACCCCAGAAATCTGCCCAAACTTCCTGGGTCCCAGGGGTCCCCCCCAGAAAGGCCAGACCTGGCCCCTGCTGCCCACGCAGAAGGTGGTGACACTCCCAGACAGAGCTGTGGGGAGCCCTGGAGCCCAAGGTCTGGGAACAGCTCCAACAACGGGAGTCCGAATGTGGGGGGCAACCAGAACCCAACCTGGGAGGGAACAGCGAAGACAAGAGAAGCCTTAACACAGGAAAGAAGGCAGGTAAGACAACTGGGGCCTGAACTGGGTGGGGCAGGAGCTTGAATACAGGGGTGCATTATGCAAAAAGCGGGTGATGCCTAGGCCTTCCACCCCACCAGGAGGTCAGCACCCTGCAGTGAGTGAACATTTAAACCCAGAGGTAAGAAAGCTGAGAGGGGCTAGAGCAATAGCACAGTGGGTAGGGCGTTTGCCTTGCACACTGCTGACCCGGGTTCGATTCCCAGAATCCCATATGGTCCCCCAAGCACCTCCAGGAGTAAAGTAATTCCTGATGCAGAGCCAGGAGTAACCCCTGAGCATCACTGGGTGTGACCCAAAAAACAAACAAACAAAAAAAAAAATAGAAAGCTGAGACTACAAGCCGCCCAGGCCCAGTGTGGCCTGCTCAGTTTATCTGTATATCAGAGGTGGGGTCCTGGGTAAAACTGGGGCTTCTGAGTGGCAGCTGCTTGTGACCCACTCACTGCTCTCTGGTTCTGTGCTGGGTTCCCTCGCAGCTGCTGGTAGACCACTGCCTGACAAATCTGGGGCCGGGGCCTATATTAGCCCATTGTCCTGATGGCATATCACTCTGTATCAGTGTCATCCCGTTGTTCATCAATTTACTCGAGCAGGCTCCAGTAATGTCTCCATTCATCCCAGCCCTGAGATTTTAGCAGCCTCTCCTTGTCTTTCCCAATGATTGGAGGCTCTTTCAGGGTCAGGGGAACGAGACCTATTATTGTTACTGTATTTGGCATATTGAATACGCCATGGAGAGCTTGCTAGGCTCTTCCGTGCGGGTGGGATACTCTGGGTACTTGCCGGGCTCTCCGAGAGGCATATATATATGCCTGCAGTGCTTGGGGGACCATATGGGACCTGGTTATCGCAGACCAGCTGCTGTTCCTGTTCCTGCTGTTCTATTACTCCAGCCTTCTGCTTTGTTCCCTTTTGGTTTTTCTTTTGCCACAGTGGAGGAGCACAGGGCTTCCAAGAGAAAGAGCTCGGGATTCACACCTGATGGGCATCAAGTCCCAGCGTGTTTCGGCCCAATGTATGCTGACCCTGTAATGACTCCAGACCCCATAACTTGCGATTCCCCTATTTTATCCTTCCCATTCTGGAGAGCCTCGCCTGCTCCGTCACACAGTCTCAGGTTCAAATGTTGCTGTGCGCACCGTTTGGGGCATGCGCCATTCCTAAGGAGGCTTATCAGAAGACCTCTGGCGTGAACAGAATTATGGGGGGGTCAAGTAACTCCGGCCCGGCAAGATACCGAGAGTATCCCACCTGCACAGCAGAAACTGGCAAGCTCCCTGTGGTGTATTCGATATTCCAAAAACAGTAACAAGTCTCACAATGGAGAAGTTACTGGTGCCCGCTTGAGTAAATCGATGAGCAATGGTATGACAGTGATACAGTGATACATATATATATATATTACATATATATATTTCCCTTTACGATGATGTGTCCATATTATCTGGGCTGGAGCGGTTGGGCATTCGCTGTTCACGTGGCCGACCCGAGTTCGATTTCTCCGCCCCTCTCGGAGAGCTCGGCAAGCTACCGAGAGTATCAAGCCTGTGCAGCAGAGCCTGGCAAGTTACTCGTGTGTATTGGATATGCCAAAAACAGTAACAATAAGTCTCTCGATGAGAGATGTTACTGGTGCCCGCTCGAACAAATCGACGAGCAACGGGATCAATAGAGGAGTTAATTTTTGCGGGGGAGCTTTTATGTTGAAATGGGGCAAAAGATGCTGCTCCTTAAAACAAGAGAAACAACTGAATCGGGAAGAGCTATTTGTGGGAGTAAAAGTCTTTAAAAAACTTTTGAACAAGAATCAGAGTCTGAGCCATCAACTGACAAACTGAATGTGGAGTTCCAGGGAGAACATGGTATACAGGACTTGCTGGCAGGCTGAGCCTGGATATGACAGTGGGGGACAGCAGGGCCTGATAGCAAGTTTTGGAGAAGACCCAGGCAGAGCTGCTATGGGTGAAGATCCAGTGCTCTCTGATGGCGAGGAAGCTGCCCTCCAGGCACTGAGCAAAGGAAAAGGAGTATTTCATTTTGTTTTATTTTGTTTGGGAGGGCCATACCTGCGATGGATGCTAAGGGCTTACTTCTGACTCTGTGCTGAGGACACATTCCTGGAAGTGCCCAGGGGACCACCTGGGATCAACCTAGGTTGGCTGCACGTACAGTAAGCACCCTACCCGTTGTGCTATCACTCTGGCCCCCAGGATTATTTTTTTTATTTTTATTTTATTTTTTATTTTTTTTGCTTTTGGGGTCACACCTGGCGATGCACAGGGGTTACTCCTGGCTCTGCACTCAGGAATCACCCCTGGCCGTGCTCAGGGGACCATATGGGATGCTGGGATTTGAACCCGGGTCGGCCGCGTGCAAGGCAAACGCCCTACCCGCTGTGCTATCTCTCCAGCCCCCAGCCCCCAGGATTATTTTTAAAGAAGAAAGTTATAAAATGTATTCAATCTGGAGAACAAGATGGAGTTGCTCATGCTTACATTATGTTCACTGATAGACATACAAAATAAGGACAATGTGTATCTGCTCCAAATATATATATTTATCTAATGAGAGGCCCCGATCTGTCCCTGATCTCAAAGTTCTTTCTAGTAGTCCAGTGGCTTACATTCCAAGTTGTATGTTTTCTGGATTTTTTCAGCGCTGGAATTCAAGCCAGGGTATTACACATGCAAGGCATGTGCTGAGCTTCATACCACCCTTGGCCTGAAGTGCACTTTAGAACCATTATATAAGGGAGTTCTAGGGCGTATGCAGTACCATGGTTTGCAAAGTTCCTGGAGTGATACTCTTAATACTAAAGCTAGGCTGAAAACTGCTTAGACCAAATTCTTCATAGAGGTTGGCTAAACCTCCTGATGACGAGGGTTTCACAGTTTGCAAAGTACAATTCCATTGACCTTTGAACAATGTGAAAGTTAGGGGTACTGACAGGGACTCAACCATACTCACCCTTTCTTATCAAAATGCCCAGGTGTTCCCTTCTCTTAAGACTCTGCCAGGAACTTGCTGCAGAGATGGCCCTGGACTTTGCAATAGGCCGTTTCCGCTGGGCTGCTCCAAACGGGGGCAGGTGCCATCCCTCCGCCTGCCCTCTAGGAGCCCCAGTGGCCGCCATTTTCTAGAAGTCAGAAACAAGCTCCAGGTACAAATGGCAGTGTCTGTCGGCAAGTGCCAGGCCTCACTGGACAGGGGAGGAGTCAGCCCTGTTCTATTCCCCCTCCCCACCCATGGGACTCTGAGATGACGCCACACCCGGCCACCATCTACTTAAGCTCCCACATGGCCATGATCCAGAAACACACAAACGAATCTCGGACCCGAGCAACTGGCTGCAGCAATCTCTTCAGACCCTAATTATTAAAATTTTAGAACTCCTAGGGCGGGCGCGTACAGCCAATCTTGCGGCTGTGTGACATTATATTGTATCCATAATAAGCAATACAAAACACATTGTCTAGCAGGTATATATATATACATATATATGTATATATATTTATATATATATATATAAAACCTTTTCAGCAGGTATGAGTGGTGATGGAACTGGTCTCAAAATATCAAAGGTAACTAAAGTAGAGAGAGTATTGTGCAAATTGTCCGCCACACAGGTAGGGGGAGGTGTGGAATGGAGGGGGGCGGGGATACTGGGGATTTGGGTGGTGAAAAAACGTGCACTGGTGAAGGGATGGGTGTTTGATGACTGTATGATCAAAGTTCAAACATGAAAGTTTTGTTACTGTAACTCTCGGTGAATCAATCAAAAGACTGCCTGGGTCTCCACCATTCTACATACATGCATTCTAGCACAACCGGTTAATCAAGCAGTCCCTGCTAGCACCAAGTAAACTTTACATTAAAATAAGCGATGGGGTGGGGGTGAGGGGTCTGAGAGGTTGGGGGAAGCAATTCCAGTGGCCAAAAAGTACAGTGGATAAGGTGCTTGTCTTGCACATCACCAACCCAGGGTCAATCTCCCCCATAACTCATACGGGTCCCGGGATGGCGCAATAGCACAGCTGGTAAGGCGCTTGCCTTGCACGCGGCTGAGCCGGGTTCGATTCCCAGCACCCCATATGGTCCCCCGAGCACCGCCAGGAGTAATTCCTGAGTGCATGAGCCAGGAGTAACCCCTGTGCACTGCCTGGTGTGACCTAAAAAGAAAAAAAAAAACTCATCCGGGTATTCCGAGACCCCCATGTATAATCCCTGGGCGCAGAGCCGGAAATACGCTCAGAGTACAATCAGGCGCAGAAAAAAATTAATAAAATAAAAAAGAATAGAATAAGCGGTCCGGGCAGGGGAGATGGCTCAGAGGGCCTGAAATACACGCGAAGAGTCCGGAGTTGATCCCCATTGTAAGAAGGACCGCAACGGTACAGCAGCACGGCCCAGAGACTTATGTAGAGCACCTTTGTTTGGGAGTTGGTGTGCCTGGTCCGCACCGCCACCCCTTGCCTGTCAGGGTCGTCTGGGGGCAAGGGGCGGGGCTAGTTGGGCCTGGTGCTCGGAGCCCCTGAGAAATTGAACAGTTGAACCCTGGTCTCTCGCGTCCAAACTCATCTCCCCGATCCTCATCACTGTCATTTTGAGCCCGGAGCATACACGCTGGGTGGCTGTCACAGCCTGCTCCACTATAGCCGAAGGAAAATATCCACGCCCTGGAACTGCAGCTCCCGCCCCGCCCTCCTGCACTTCTGACCGCTGCACACAGTTCAACCTAACTTTGCTTGGGCGACCGCCCTTCAAACGCTCTGGTTGGCTGAAAAAATCCAAGGAGGCGGAGAATTTTCTCCTCCGTCCCGCCTTCTTCAGAACAAGTTCACCAATTGAAAATTCTGTCCAAGAAGCGGGTGACTGAGCTCGGCGTTGAGTGGCTCTAAGAGAAGTCATTCAGATCACTTTCGTTTCTAGGGCTACTTCCACTCTAGCAAGACTGGTTGCGGCCGTGGGGCGCTGCCACCCTTTACTGGGAAGCCACGTATCTGCGGGGTGACCCAGGTTTCAGGGCGATCCCGGGTCCAGTGAGGCGCTGCCGTTCTCACCAAGTACGCGCGCGTCCACCGAGTGTAGCCCTGCAGGCCCTGGGGTGGTCGTTTCTGCTTAATTACATATGATGGCCTCATTATTTCTCATACTTTTTTTTTTTTTGCTTTTTGGGTCACACCGGTGGTACACAGGGGTTACTCCTTACTCCCGGCTTTGCACTCAGGAATTACTCCTGGCGGTGCTCGGGGGACTGTGGGATGCTGGGAATCGAACCCGGGTCGGCCGCGTGCAAGGCAAAAGTCCTACCCGCCGTACTATCGCTCCAGCCTCTATCATACTTTTTTTTTTTTTTTTTGCTTTTTTTTTTTTTGGGTCACACCCGGCAATGCACAGGGGTTACTCCTGGTTCTACACTCAGGAATCACCCCTGGCGGTGCTCAGGGGACCATATGGGATGCTGGGATTCGAACCCGGGTCGGCCGCGTGCAAGGCAAACGCCCTACCCGCTGTGCTATCGCTCCAGCCCCTCTATCATACTTTTATTTTATTTTATTTTGCTTTTTGGGTCACAACTGGCGATGCACAGGGGTTACTCCTGGCTTTGCACTCAATAATTACTCCTGGCGTTGCTCAGGGATGCTGGGGATCAAACCCGGGTCAGCCTTGTGCAAGGCAAACACCCTACCTGCTGTGCTATTGCTCCAGTCCGCTCCCCCACAAATTTGTTGGATAAAGTGTAGGATATGCAGTAATATGTATGGTCTCAACTTGTAATGGTATTGATAGTTTATATATATATCAAATACTTACCATATAAGGCATTCTGCAAGGTATTTTGTATGCACTTCTCTTTATTCCTGCACACACCACTTTTTATTTATTTATGTGAATACTGCGGATAAAGAGTGTGTGCATGCGTGTGTGTGTGTGTGTGTGTGTGTGTGTACTGTGGGTAATGGGTGTGTGTATATAAAGAATTTTTTTTTATTATTTTATTTTCATCCAATTCCTTCGCCCCTCTCAGAGAGCCCAGCAAGCTACCAAGAATATCCCACCCGCATGGCAAAGTTTGGCAAGCTACCCGTGGTGTATTCAATATGCCAAAAACAGTAACAACGAGTCTCACAATGGAGACGTTACTGGTGCCCACTCGAGCAAAAATCAATTTATTTATTGCTTTTTTGGGTCACACCTGGAGATGCACAGGGCTTACTACTGGCTCTGCACTAGGGCATTACTTCTAGCAGTGCTAGGGTGAACATATGGGATGCTGGGAATCGAACCTGGGTCTGCCACATGCAAGGCAAATGCCCTCCCCACTGTGCTATCACTCAGCCCCCTTTTTCTTTTTAAATACACACCGTTGTATTTATTTTATTTTTTGGTTTTTGGCCATACTCAGCATGCTTAGGCGTTACTCCTGGCTCTACACTCAGGAATCATCCTGGTGATGTTCAGTGGACCATATGGGATGCTGGGGTTCAAACCCGGGTGACCTGACCCTTTGTTCTTTTCAAATTTTCTTTTTAGGTGCCAGAGCAATAGTTTAGCCAGTAGGGCACTTGCCTTACACGTAACCGACCAGGGTTCAATCTTCAGCATCCCATATGGTTCCTGGAGCCTCTCAGGAGTGATCCCTGAACACAGAGCCAGGAGTAAGCTCTGAACACCACCAGGTGTGGCCCCAAAATATTTTAAAAGTAAATCTTTTACATTTTATTTTATTTATTTATTTATTTGGGGGCCACACCGGCAGTGTTCAGGGGATACCTCTGGCTCTGCACTGATGAATCACTCCTGATGGGCTCTAGGAACCATATAAGATGCTGGGGATCAAATTGACCACATGCAAATTTTTATTTTATTTACTTAAGTTTTGGGGTCATACCCAATGTTACTTGGGAGCTGGTCCTGGCAGTGTTTGGGGGACCGTGTAGTGCCAGGGATCAAACAGGGATCAAACCATGAACTTCACACATACAGGGCAAGTGCTCCAACACTAAGCCACACCCCAGGTCTCTACTTTAATTTTTTTGATATTTATCAAAATCCTATGGTAGGTATTTATTCCTAGTTTTATTCCTTGTGTGTACACAAGGAAATGGAGGTAGCGCTGCAATTTTCATCCTTGACTTTTGTTTTTATTTATTTATTTTATTGTTTGGGCCACACAAGGCTGTGCTTAGGGCTCCCTTCTGGCTCTGTGCTCAGGGATTATTCCCGGGGTGCCAAGGGATCATATGCAGTGCCTGGGATTGAATAGTTCAGCAGTATGTAAAGCAAAAGCCTTATCTTCTGTACTATCTTCCCCCAGGACTGTTTTAATGCAGCTCTCACCTCATTTATATTTCATTCCTCAGTTCTTCTAGATCAGTCATTTTCAAAGTGAGGTTCCTCACCTCCAGGGGACAATTAACAATGTTATTTTTGGTGGAGGTTTAAGAGCTTTTTTTGGTTGACTGTCATAGCGAGGGGTGCTCCTATCTTCCATAGAAAAAAGTCAGTGTAGCCCTTAAATATCTCACAGCAGGGGCTGGAGCGATAGCACAGCGGGTAGGGTGTGTGCCTTGCACATGGCTGACCTGGGCTCAATTCCCAGCATTCCATATGGTTCCAGAGCACTGCCAGGAGTAATTCCTGAGTGCAGAGCCAGGAGTAACCCCTGTGCATTGCCAGGTGTGACCCAAAAAGCAAACAAACAAACAAACAACTCACAGCAGTAAATAATTTGGTTCAAAGTGCCTATAGCACAGAAATAAAAATGCCTGCTCTAGAATAATATATATTTTTTTATTTTTCATTTGGTTTTATACCCAGAGGTCCTCACGGGTTATTTCTGGCTCTGCACTCAGGAATTACTCCTGGTGCTTGGGGACCATATAAGATGCTAGGGATCCAACCTGGGTCAACCATTTGGAAGACAGGCACCCAACCTGCTGTATTATTTCTTTGGCCCCTCTTTACTTTGTCTTTGTTTTTGAGCCACACCTGGCTGTGCTCAGGGCTTACTCCTAGCTCCACGCTCAGGGATCACTCATGGCAGGCTCGAGGGACAGTCTGTGGTACCAGGAATTGAGTCCAGGTCAGCCATGTGCAAGACAAGAACCCTACATGTGCACACTATCATTCTGGCCCTAATTCTTTTTCTTTTTTTTTTGGTCACACCAGACGATGCTCAGGAGTTTACTCCTGGCTTTTGTGCTCAGCAATTACTCCTGGCAGTACTCGGGGACCCTATGGGATGCTGGGAATCAAACCTGGGTGGCCATGTGCAAGGCAAATGCCCTACCCACTGTATTATCACTACAGCCCTCTGGCCCTAATTCTTTAATTTTTGTTTAGGGGTCACACTCAGCAATGCTCAGGGGTTACTTTGGCTTTGTGCTGAGGAATCACTCCTAGCAGTGCTCAGGAGACCTTATGAGGTGCCTAGGATCAAACCTGAATCAGCTATGTCCAAGGCAAACACCCTACCTGATATACTATCTCTCCATCCCCCTCTAAGATGATTTTCCTTCCATTGGAATGAATGTATATACAATGAAATATATTCTCTCTCTACATCAAGATTAAAGTCTTTTAAAAGATTAAAAGACTTTATTTTGAAATGCATTCTTGCAGCTCATAAATCTACAATCAGGATATCATATTTTTTTTCTTTTGATGCTGTTTTGTATCTTTGTGATGCTCTCTCTCCCCGCGGCACACTACTAAATTAACACTGTCTGTCAAAGAGCTGGTGCAGGATTTGTGGTGTTTCATCATGTTCAAATCCACTCTAAATAGATTGATTGGGGGGCGGGTTCTTCAGCACCAGCATCTCTAGTTCATGAATGTTTGAGTGATGTCCTTATAGCTTTTTAAAGAGGTTGATCATGACAGTGAATAGCAAAATAACAGCTCAATAGTCACCAAAAAAAAAAAAAAAAAGACATTTGCCTGAGTAGTTCAAAGCCTACTAATAGCATAATTTGTTCAATAAAGACACAGACCCAGATTGCAGTAATTTGTTTTCTGGCCTCAGTAGTCATATAACCTTGGCTTCTTTTTTTTTTTTTTGGCAGGGGGTGATGAGGAACTGGGTATTTACATCCTATGGTGCTTAGAGGCTACTTCCATGAGGTACCAGAGCCTTCTGCATGCAAAGCATGAATTCAGGCCACATAACTTGGCTTCTTTTTGTTTGCTTTTTGTTGTAGGACCACACTTGGCGGTTCTTAGAGGTTATTCCAGACTTTGTACTCAGGAATCACTCCTGGCAGTGCTCAGGGGACCATATGGGATAATGGAGATGAAACCTGGATCAGCTGCGTGTAAGTCAAGTGCCCAACCCACTATAGTATGGCTCCTGCTCCTAACTTAAACAACAGGTGATGATCATGCTGAGTCTTGTAACTGAATGTAGAGGGGTCACAAAAATGTTGGCAATAGTAAATGGTTAATGACCAAAAATTGATTCAAAATTAGGTGCATCACAAATCTGAGATATTTCTGGTAGCACCCATGCTTCTGGTACATTTTGGGCAAAAAAAGGGGTCTCAAAGTGGAAGAAACTTTAGCATAAGGCTGGAACTGTGGCCGGGTAGTAATTTCATGCATGAGGCTCTGGGCTTTCCCCAGTGCCACATACACACACACACACACACACACACACATACACACACACACACACACACAGAAATAGAGCTGGAGAAAGCACAGGGGTTAAGGTGCTTGCACGTGGCCATTCCTGGTTCTATCCCTGGCACTACAAAGGGTCCTGTGACAACGACAGGAGTGATCTCTAAACAGACCCAGGAGTAAACCCTGAGTACCACCAGGTGTGACCCCAAAACCTACAACCAACATAAAACAAAACTTAACAACAACAATGAAAGAAACAGCCATTTTATAGTTGTTCAGCACCTAAGTAATCAAACATCCTCTTTTTCTACTACTTAACTTGCTTGTTGGTTTGAACCAGTACCATATGCATGGGCTTCCCCATGCAAAACTTGCATTCTCGCCCTATGAGTTTTTCCCTGCCCCTGGAGTGGCATTTTTTGGATATTATTGTTGCTGGTAGCTAGATAAAGTGGGAGCTAGGGAGACAGACTTGAGAAAACAGTGCTTCCACCTTTCTGCTCATGCCACCTACACTGGGGGAAATGCCTGGCTTTGGTCAGGACTAGTCTGGAGTCTGCTACAAGCATTGACTCAGCCTGGATATGCACATCCCGCCAACCGCTCCAGGCAGCGATCAAGTTAAGCCTAAAGTTCACTTGTTCTGCACACAAGTGGGAAATGACCCCTCTCACCCAATTATTTAAGGAGTCATGAAGTGAACTCAGGCTGGAGAGAGGAATTGCTCTTTGCAGCAAAGGAAAGCCAGTCCTAACCTCGATTTAGGCACTCCACATCCATTGCCATTTCCTCGGAATAGAATTTCAGGACAAGATGAAGAAGTGAAGCAAAGCAATCGCCCTACCTGCTGTACTATTGCTCCAGCCCCTCCAAATGTGTGTGTGTGTGTGTGTGTGTGTGTGTGTGTGTGTATGTTTGTGTTTTCCAGGAGTTCTCTGAATACATAGAAGTTAATCTGGACCTTGCACTGTTGATGGACAGTCTTTTCATAATGTCATTCACTGTTGATGGTGCTTTCATAATCTCATAGAATCTCTTCTAGCTTCTCCTTTTCTGAGGGGTTTCCCTTTCTCTGGGTGGGGCCTTAGATTCCTGCATCTGGGTGGTGTTTCAGCTTCTCCTCTCCTAAAAACTCAGGATTTGCATTTCAAAAGGATGTGGTCTTTCAGCTACTTGGCAATCTCTTCTTGGAAATCTCTTTTTAAATTTTATTTATTATTATTAATTTTTAGTACATTACCAGGGTCCCCCCTACCTATCTGCCTGTAACATTTTCTGTTTTGTTGTTTTTTTTTTTAGTTTTAATTTTTTTATTTTGGGTCACGGGCTGGAGCAATAGCATCGTGGGTAGGGCACTTGCCTTGTACGAAGCCGACCGGGTTCAATTCCTCTGTCCCTCTCGGAGAACCTAGAAAGCTACTGAGAGTACCTCGCCCTGACGGCAGAGCCTGGCAAGCTACCTATGGCATATTCAATATGCCAAAAACCAGTAACAAGTCTCACAATGGAGACGTTACTGGTGCCCGCTTGAGCAAATCGATGAGCAACGGGATGACAGTGACAGTGACAGTGATTTTGGGCCACACCTGGTGATGCTCAGGAGTTACTTCAGGCTCTGCACTCAGGAATTAACTCCTGGCAGTGCTCAGGGGACCATATGGGATGCCAGGGATTGCACGCATATATACTGCATGCAAGGCAAGCACCGTACCTGCTGTATTATCTCTCTAGCCTCCTGCCTGTAACATTTTCATGTGGCACTGTGTCAATGTGCCATAAGTCATATCTACATCTGATGCATATTATACAGTGCTCAGGACTGGGCAGTGTATCTTCTGCCCTGACTGAGCCATAATCACTTCCTTGTCCCTGTCACTCCTGTTTGGGGTCTCATAGGAGCTGGGAGATGCAATTCTCAGAGAGCAGTTGGACCTGAGCATAAAAACCCATCAATAAGGAGTGGGTGACACAGCTCCAGCTGGGTAATTTGTCTCTGCGCTTCTGCAGCCCATTTGGTGATGATCTATTTGTCCTAGGGAATAGATGATGGCAGGTTTGTCCATATTTTACACTTATGAACCTGTCTGCTCCTCTCCTCCCAGCTCTGCCCATCTGTCATTGTCCCTGGCTATTCTCATTTTATTTCACAGGTTGGGCAGCAGGCCTTGGCATAGAGTTATGAAGCTGAATTCTATGAGGGTAGAGGATGGGTCAGCTGCCTGCAGAGTGGTGAGGTTGGGGGGTGCACACAAGAGGATATTAGGAACAATGGTGGGCAGAAGAGAGCTTGGCGAGGAAGGGAAGGGAGAGACCCTCTTTACAGACAGCTTAATCCTCATCATTAAGTTGGACCTAATGCGCCCAATTAATCAGGGGACCACGCAGGAGGCCTGGGTTTGAATCCAGTCCCTGCATGGTCCCTGGAGCACTGTCTGGAGCAACCCTCAGCAATGAATTGTGAGTAGCACTATAGCATTGTCGTCCTGTTGTTCATTGATTTGCTTGAGTGGGCACCAGTAACGTCTCCATTGTGAGACTCGTTACTGTTTTTGGCATATCAAATATGCCATGGGTAGTTTGCCAGGCTCTGCTGTGCAAGTGGGATACTCTCGATAGCTTGCCAGGCTCTCCAAGAGGGACTGAAGAATGGAACCCGGGTCGGCCGTGTGCAAGGCAAACGCTCTACCCACTGTGCTATCGATCCTGTCCAAATGGAGCAACAGCACAGTGGGTAAGGTGTTTGCCTTGCACGCGGCCGACCCAGGTTTGATCCCCAACATCCCATATGGTCCTCCGAGCACCGCCAGGAGTAATTCCTGAGTGCAGAGCCAGGAGTAACCTCTGTGCATCACCAGGTGTGACCCCAAAAGCAAAAAAAAAAAGAGAGAATTGAGAGTTGTTCCGGAGAACCACTGGGTAGGGTGCAAAGACCTCCACCCCCGCATGAAAGCCAACCCCCCCAAACTTCTGATCCTGGTTGATAAGTTTGGGGAGATAACTCAGGGCTGGAGGGCATGCTCGTGAGTGTCCAACCACAGACTCCCCGTAGCGTTATGCTAGGAATCATACCGGGGCGGCCCCAATAGCAAACAAACATCCATAGTACATTTTTATTTTATTTTTATTTTTCACCATATATAGCTGTGCTCAGGGGCTATTTCTGACTCTGTGATGAAGCAGTGTCAACACGATGCAAGAAAAGCACCTTAGGGGCCGGAGTGATAGTACAGCGGGTAGAGTGTTTGCCTTGCATGCGGCTGACCTGGGTTCTATCCCCAGCATCCCATATGGTCCCCCAACCACTGCCAGGAGTAATTCCTGAGTGCAGAGCCAGGAGTAACCCCTGAGCATTGCTGGGTGTGACCCAAAAAGCGGGGGAAAAAAAAGCACCTTAACCTCTGTACTATCTCTGCAGCCCCAAGACTCTATATTTTGAAAGGTCCAGCTTCATCACTTTTCAAAATATATGTTTTTGTTTTGTTTTGTTATTTGAGCCACACACAGCAGTGCTCAGGAGTTACTCCTGGCTCTGTACTCAGGAATCATTCCTGGCAGTGCTGGGGGAGACCGTGTAGAATGCTGTAGATTGAATCCAGATTGGCTGCATGTAAGGCAAACGCCCTTACCGCTGTAGTATTTCTCGGTCCCCCTCAAAAATGGATTTTATCTCCCTACAACCACCACCCAAGTACCGATCAATATCCCTTCACTATAGTCCACTAAGCCCCTTTCCCTTCCCTCCTCCTCTAATAACCTCGATTCTGCAGCCAGAGTCCAAGAGTTTGTCTCCTTTCAGTCAAGCTGAACATAATGGCCACTCCTGTCAGGGCTGACACTCAGTGGTGCTCAGGTCCAGAGCAGACTGGCAATGCCTGGGCATTGCTAGGGCTTCATCTAGGAGTGGTGGGGATCCAGAGGTGGGGATCGAACTCAGGGCCTCAAACAAGCCATCACTTGAGTGATCTCTCCAGCCCTCAGAAAACATCATGGAGGGGCTGGAGCGATAGCAGAGCGGGTAGGGCATTTGCCTTGCATGCGGCAGACCCGGGTTCAATTCCCAGCATCCCATATGGTCCCCTGAGCACCACCAGGAGTAATTCCTGAGCACAGAGCCAGGAGCAAGCCCTGAGCATCGCTGGGTATGACCCAAAAAGCCAAAAAAAAAAAAAAACCCAAAAAAACCATCATGGAGACCCTGAGCCAGCCCCAGCCCAGCTAACTACTCACTTCTCCGTTCCTAACCCACTGGGAACAGTGGGAGATAATAAATGTTTAGTGTTTCAAGCTGCTAAATTTTGGAGTAATTTATTCCCCAGTAATTGGAAACGATCTAATTCCTTCTTTGTGGAATTGTTGTCCAACAACTCTCTGGTTTGCTGCCCAGAATGCACGGTCCATGGGACGGGGGCCCAGTCATAGTCAGGACTCATGTGTCCAGCTTCACTGGCCGCTGAGCTCCCCGGAGAGAGCCCTCTTGCACTCCTTCAAACAAGACAAATGGATGGGGCTGGAGCGATAGCACAACAGGAAGGGCGTTTGCCTTGCACTCGGCAGACCTGAGTTTGATTCCCAGCATCCCATATGGTCCCCTGAGCACAGCCAGGAATAATTCCTGAGTGCAGAATCAGGAGTAACCCCTGTGCATCGCCGGGTGTGACCCCAAAAAGAAAAAAAAAAGACAAATGGAGTGAGTCAGATAAGAAGGTTCTGGAAAGGCATAGACAGGTGTCCTGGGAGAGGAAAAGCACCACAATGAGGATTTCCCCAGGTGTCCTCGGATAGGGGCTTTCAAGGCTAAAACTGGGAGAGCTTGGAGGGGGAGGAATGAGGGTGGGGAGGAAGTACTGGAGAGAAGGCGCTTGCTTTGCATATTGCTGACCCTGGTTGGTCCACCAGAGGTCAGTCCTGAGCACTGAACGGATCCAGAGAGATCCTCTAAGCTCTGCCAAGGACGCACCACCACCAAATTAAAAAAATAAGAAGAAGAAGAAGAAAGAAAAAAGGCTGAAGAGGTAGTGTGGCGGGTGGGATGCTTGCCCTGTATGTGGCCCATCAGGTTTCAGTCTCGGGCTCTGAATAAGGTTCCCAGTGCCTCTTCGGAGGTGATTCCTGAGCTCAGAGCCTGGAGCAAGTCCTAAGCACCACTGGCTGTGGTTCCCAAACAAAGTAAAATCGGGAAGCTCAGGAGTAGACTGGAAAGAGCTGATCACCTTCAGTGACCTCAGGCTGGTCTGGCAAGGCTCAGAGCTGCACAACCTGTGGCGTGAGAGGGATTTCTAACACCTCTCTCGGGTTTCCTGGAGACACCATGTTAGGCCCTCATCCCCCATTAGAGTCAGCGGAAATGGAAAAGTGCCCTTTGGAAACATCTCAACGTCTAAAGAGGTGGCAATAAAATAAACAGTAATGGCTGGAGAGATCATACAGCAGGTAGGGCACTTGCCTTTCATGTGGTCAACTGGGGGGTTCCATCCCCGCACAGCATATGGTCCTCCAGGCCTTTCAAGAGTGACGCCTGAGTGCATAGCCAGGAGTAAACCTTGAGTACAACTGGTAAACCCCCAAGCCAAAAATAAATAAATACGTTATTTAACTTAATTTTTATTTTAATTGATATATACATACCCCTTGGAGAGCCCAGCAAGCTACCGAGAGTATACCGCCCACATGGCAGAGCCTGGCTATCTACTTGTGTCGTATTCGATATGCCAAAAACAGTAACAATAGGTCTCATTCCCCTGACCCTGAAAGAGCCTCCAATCCTTGGGAAAGATGAGTAAGGAGAGTCTGCTAAAATCTCAGGGCTGAGTGTAATAGAGATGTTACTGGTGCCTGCTCGAGTAAATCAACGAACAACGGATGACAGTGATACAATGACAGCGATTTAATTTAATTAGCACTGTACCACTGTAGCACTGTCGTCTCATTCATTGATTTGCTTGAGTGGGCACCAATAACATCTCCATTATGAGACTTGTTGTTACTGTTTTTGTCATATCGAATACACCACGGGTAGCTTGCCAGGCTCTGTCATGCGAGCGGGATGCTCTCGGTAGCTTGCCAGACTCTCCAAGAGGGACGGAGGAATGGAACCCAGTTCGGCCACGTGCAAGGCAAACGCCCTACCTGCTGTGCTATTGCTCCAGTCCAGTTAATTTAATTAAACAAGAAAATTACGTTGAGGCTGGAATATGGCATAAAGAAATGGGGCTTGTGGTTTTATTAATTTTTGGGGGGGCATGTCTGGTGGTGCTCAAACATTAATCTTGACTCTGTATTCAGAAATTACTCCTGGCGGTACTCTGGAGGATCATAGGGATGCCAGAAATTGAACCTGTGTCAGCTGCATGCATGGCGAACATGTCAAGAGGCATTCAGAGTGGTCCAGCATTTGGGATAACCATCACAGGATCTTCTATAATAGAGCTGTTCACCTTTGAAAAATTTGTATACCAAAATCTGCGTATGGTAGACATATGCCTAAGCTGATTTCAAGAAGTTCCGTGCCATGAGACTTAATGTTCTTTTTTGTTTTGTTTTGGGGTCATACCCAGTGGTGCTCAGCACTTACTTCTGGCTCTGTGTTCAGGGGTCACTCCTGGTGGACTCAGGGTGATGTAGGCAGACAGGTGAACTGGAAAGCCCCCTTCCCTCACTCCCATGGTAATGAAATTCCTAGGGAGTTGTAAAACCACCTAACCTTAAGACTGTCCAGACCCACCTTGCAGAGACAGGAAGCAAGACCCGATAAGACCTTTACCAGGAGCTAGCCCAGACCAGAGAAGGCTGGACCCACCCTCTGAGAGAAGATCCAGCAGGAACAATGGTCAAGAAAAGGAGTTTCAGAGAAGAGCATTCCAAGCCTACCCTCCTTGGCAACTGCCCTAATAATGAACTCTTTTCTTAGCTAGAAGCCCCACATGGGACATCTTGGGGAAAACCCTATAAAAGACAACTTGAGAAAAGGAAGGGGGGGCTGGAGCAATAGCACATCGGGTAGGGCGTTTGCTTTGCATCCGGGTTTGAATCAAATTGAATCCCGGGTTCGATTCCCAGCATCCCATATGGTCCCCAGCACCATCAGGAGTAATTCCTGAGTGCATGAGTCAGGAGTAACCCCTGTGCATCACCAGGTGTGACCCAAAAAGCAAAAAAAAGAAAAAAAAGGAAGGGCCCCCGCATATGCTGGCTGAGCCCATGTGCTGCTTGTGCCCATGTGGCTGAGTACATGTGGTGCCGAGCTCATGTGGCGCCCACATCTCCTCTCTTGAGATGCGTACTTTCATGCTTTCATATCTAATGCTGGGGTGTGTGAGGGGCTCTCCCCGCCCTTGGAGAAGCCCCGGTTCCCTCTTGAATGCATTACTCTCTCACTGTCTCTCTCTCCTTTCCCTTCCTAAAAGTGTCCAAATAAAATCTGTTTTTATTTCACTGCTCATCTACTCCTGAAATTCTTTTCTGCAGGACCAAGACTTGGGAACTCTGGGTAATGCTAGGACTGACTTTCCTTCCCTGCAAAGAGCAGTTCCTCACTCCAGCCTGAGTCCGTGGCTCCCCAAGAAATCAGGTGGCAGGGATCAACTCCAGTGCTGAGAAGACCAAGCTGGTCACCTGGTGGGTGGGGCTCTGGCCCGTGCTACGTAGGGCCTCATGGCAGACTTTATCAGTCCTAGACTTTCCAGCTGGTCCCAGGGTGGCAGAAGCAGATTGGGAAAAAGTGAATGTTTTTCTCCTCTCCACTTCACATACGCCACTTGTGGAGGCCCACCGATTTCAAGGGGACTATAAGGGGTGCTGGGGATTGAACTAGCGTCGGCATCTTATAAGGCAAATGCCTTACCCACTGTACTATCTCTCTGGCCAGAAACCTAAAGTTTTTTTTTTTGGTTTTTTTTTTTTGCTTTTTGGGTCTCACACCCAGCGATGCTCAGGAGGTTACTCCTGGCTTTGCACTCAGGAATTGCTCCTGGCAGTGCTTGGGGGTCCATATGGGATGCCAGGGATCGAACCCGGGTCGGCCGCGTGCAAGGCAAATGCCCTATCCGCTGTGCTATTGCTCTGACCCCAAGAAACCTAAAGTTCTTAAGAGGAGGTTCAAAGAAAAAAAAATAGTGTCATGGGAAGTGCTGGAACCATAGTCAAGCAAGTAGAGCACTTGCTTTGCATGTGGCTGACTTCAGTTTGATCCCCAGCACCCCATATGGTTTTGCAAGTCCCACTAGGAATAATCCCTGACTGCAGAGCCAGGAGTAAGCCCTGAGTACCACTGGGTGTGGCCCAAAAGAGACAAAATGTTTTCCTTACTAAGAAATAAATCTTTTTTGGGGGTCACACTGGCAATGCACAGGGGTTACCTCCTGGCGATGCTCAGAGGACCATATGAGATGCTGGGCATCGAATCCAGGTCGGCAGCATGCAAACGCTCTACCTGCTGTGCTATTGCTCCAGCCCCAGAGAAGTAAATCTTTGTGAAAGTGTTTAAGGCTTAAGCACAGAAAGCAAAATTTTTTAAATGAGGCTTTTATAAATAATAAAATATTTAAAAATTTTAATTAATTTTCGGTCAAAGAAATACTGCAGGGGTTAAGGTGGCTGATCCTGGTTTGATCACCAGTACTTATGGTCCCCTGAGCACTTCCAGGAGCATTACTGAGCACTACTGGATGTGACCCTAAAGCAAGAAGGAAAAAAATCCCTCAACAAATTTCTCAGAACACACCCCCATGGTTAAATGGTAAATAACTCTTCCCTCTACCCTTTTGTTTCTATTTGTTTTTGGTTTTATTTGTGGTGCTGGGGATAGAACTCAGGACTTCACACAGGCAAGTGCCCTGCCATTGAACTATAGCCCTGAGCTCACATTTGATCATCTGAACAACTCATAACCTGTTTTGTCCTTTGGATCCTTTTATGCCCCTGCTCACATTTCTTCCTTTGCCTAAAGAGCCCCTGGCCCCATCCTTCTCTCCATAAACTCAAGCTACCTAGCCTTTAAAGCTTGAGGCCAGGGCCCTAGGAAATAGTTTGTGGGGTACAGTGCATGCTTTGCATGTTGAAGACCCAGGTTTGATCCCTAGCACTGCACAGTCCTCTGAGCACCAAACCATGAGTAGCCTCTGTGCACTGCTTGGTGTAACTTCTAAATCTAGAACCTCTCTAACAACAACAAAACGTCCAGAGTCAGGCCTTCTGAGAGGCTATACAGAAGTTGTTCCTTCGTGTGTGTGTGTGTGTGTGTGTGTGTGTGTGTGTGTGAGTTACCTCGCAACCATTGTTTAGGGTCTTGGAGCCACTTTTGCAGCATGTGAGGGATCATGTGGTTTCAGATATTGACCCTGGGGCCTCTGCATGCCAGGCACGTGCTCCACTGTTTTCAGCCATCTCCCCGGCTAGTGACATCTTAAGGACTGGGCTTCCATCTACCAAACTGGACTTTACCTGAGTGACTGGGACAGGGATGCACTCTATGCATCCTCATCTACGAGCTTTGGGAATGATGTGTTCACTCTCTTTGGCCCTTGCTAACCCCCAGAAGCCACTGGGTCCAGCTGTGCCTCATCTGTCTCAGGGTTAGGTACTTCTTCATTAACAGGCAGAGAAAGATTCAGGTGCACAGTCACAAAGAAATAGCCACACGGTGGTTTTCTTGGCATTTATTTTAATGGTCTGCCTGTTTATGATGCTTAGTTCAGGTTTCTCATTTATTATGATTATATGCAATTTCCTTTAGAAATAAATCATACAGGGGTTGGAGTGATTATACATGGGGTAGGGCTCTTGCCTTGCATGCAGCTGACCTGGGTTTGATACTCAGCATTCTGTATGGTCGCCCAACCTCCACCAGGAGTGATTCCTGAGCACAGAGCCAGGAGTAACTCCTGGGCTTTGCTGGGTGTGGCCCTAAAAAATGAAAAAACAAAAACAACAAAAGAAATATATGGTACCATGCTCAACAATGTGGTTCAGTGGCAGAGCACCTGCCTGCCTGCATGAGCTTGAGTTTTTGCTTTTTTTTGGGTCACACCCAGCGATGCTCAGGGGTTACACCTGGCTCTGCACTCAGTAGTTACTCCTGGTGGTGCTTGGGGGACCATATGGGATGCCGGGAATTGAACCCAGGTCGGCCGCTTGCAAGGCAAATGCCCTACCTGCTGTATTATCACTTTGGCCCCATAAGCTTGAGATTTTGATCCCCAGCACTATTCCACAAAGCTGGGGAAGATCATTGGCAGTGCCTTTGCCACACCTGATACACCAAGTGTGACCTTCAGTGCCCTGCAACCAAGAGAGATAGAACAGAGGTTAAGGCACTTGCCTTGGATACTTGCAACCCCCTATTCCATTACCAGCACTGAATGATCCCTTGAGTACCCCCCCACCAACAACCTCCAAATACAAAGCTGAGATAAGCCCCTAAGCACAGAGAGAAGCCGCCCCCATGTGTCTCCCCCAGGTATGAAATGGAGAGACAGCTCAGTGGGCTGAACACATGCTTTGCATGTTGGAGACCCAGGTTTGAACCCCAATAATCTGAGTTCCACTTGGAATGACCCTGGAACCCAGAGCCAGGAGTAGCCCCTGAGTACTGCTGAGTACTGCTAGGTGTGGCCCAAGTGCTCCCCCCAACAAAAAATGTGTGCCACTCAGGAAAGCACCAGAATCAGGAGTGAGATCCTAATATTGAGATAGCAGGGGGTGAAAAAAGGGAAGATCATGAGGAGAAAGCATCTCCGCTGCAGCAGTCTTGTCCTCCATTCCAAATTATTAAGCCATTGGTCCTTTGATAAGAATATTAAACGCACAGGTTTATTGACTCTCACATATGGAACATCATTGAATGCCCAGTTAAGAAATCTTGGGGTTGGAGGGGCTGGAGCAATAGCACAGCGGGTAGGGCGTTTGCCTTGCATGCGGCCGACCCGGGGTTTGATTTCCAGCATCCCATATGGTCCTCTGAGCACTGCCAGGAGTAATTCCTGAGTGCAAAGCCAGGAGTAGCCCCTGTGCATCGCCAGATGTGCCCCAAAAAGAAAAAAAAAAAGAAATCTTGGGGTTGGAGAGAGCGTATAGGGGGTAGGGTGCTTGCTTGATCCCAGTCAACCCGTATCTATCCCAGGTACTATATATGATCTCCGGAGCACTGCCAGGAGTCATCCCTGAGCTCAGAGCCAGGAGTAAACCCTAAGGCACAGGAGTTGTATGCTCCAAATCCAAAAAAGAAGAAAGAAAAGAAATCTTGGTATCTGGTGGAGAGAAAACTCAAAGGGCTGAGGGAGTGCTTTGCAGTCGGGAAGGCCGGGTTTGAGCTCTGCCACTACATAATACCCAGAGTAGAGGTCACCTTCTGGTATGGCAAGGAAACAAAAACTAAATAAAAAAATTTTGGTATCATTGTTCAGAGTTCCCAGTTAACCAAGATGGACACAGAGGCCCAGGGTGGGCAGGGGGCGAGCTCAAATTAGCAGTAAGTCAGTTGCTCAGCCGCAGGGGCTTAGAGTACAAGAGCGCGAAGTTTCGCTTTAGCCTCTGTGGAGGATGATGCACCAGGACCACATGCACCCACTGAAAGCCGCGGCGGGCGGAGGGGGCGGGGCTCCATCACGCCCCGCCCCTCAGTTCGGGGCGGGGCTTACCAGGCCCACCTCCGCCGAGGGCCCGAGGGCGGGGCTTCCACGTCCACCTCCGCCGCCGGGTTCGGGGCGGGGCTCCCCGCGTCCCGCCTCCGCCGCCGGGTTCGGGGGCGGGGCTTCCCTCCAACCTGCGCTGCTCCAACATGGCTCCGCGGCTGTGCAGCATCTCTGCGGCGGCGCGGCGGCTGCTGGGGGGTCCGGGGCCCCGCGCTGGGGATGCCGTGACGGCGGCGCGGTGAGAGCCCTACCGGACTGGGGGTGCGCGCGGGGTTCGCTTTGCAAGGGCAGAGTTCTAACCTGGTGGCCGGGGTTCTGGCTTGGAATCTAGAGGTTAGAGCCGGGGGTAAGATCAGAGGCCCTGGGGAGAGCGCCTGGGGGAGATGGGAAAAAGGGGCAGGGTCTTGCACCTAGGCGGTTTCTGGCCCTAGGCGGAGATTAAGAGATGGGGTGAGTGGGAGGGGCAGATCCTGGGCCCAAGGGTGGGTGTGGGAGCAGAGGAAAGGCAGGAATGGGGGCTCCGTCTGCAGGCCTTTGTGGTAATTGTTAGGATAGTGCCCACCGGGGCTTCTAGGAGGCACGTCTCTCCCTTGGGAAGTTCTGGGGGTAAGAGAGTTGGATGGACAGGGGAGCACAGAGGAGGGGAAGGGGGGTCTGCAGGGGATCGCGTAGGGCTATGTCTGCACGGATCCTTTGCTCCCCCAGCTCTCAACAGTACAGGTGGGGCACAGGAGGCCCGAGGAGGGATGGGAGTGTCTGAAGGTCACTCTGCCGCTGTCCCACGTACTGGGTCAAAACCCAGGTCTCCACAGACACCTTGTGCTCTTTGCACCACAACTGGTGGCCTTTTGGGAGTGGAGGCCGGCTGGGCCTTGTATTCACCTGGGCTTTTGCTTGTGCCGAGGGCTGAGAAGTTTCCCCTCCTGCCTGTGTCTCCGGAGCCCTGAACTTCCCCCATCTCTGCACTTATCATTCTGAACACTTAGGTTGCTCGCCTGTCTCCCTCACTGCATTGTCACTGCATTTTTCTCTTTCATCAGCCCCTGGTCTAGGGCTCAGGACAGTGTATGCTTCAGATCACATAGCAAAAAAGTGGGGACACTGGTTCACCCCACCTGTAGAAAGGAAGAAGGGGGGTCTTCCCTGCCCAGGTGTAGAGCAGACAGGAAGCTGCAGGAGACCTTGCTACAGGAAGTTAAGAGGGGTGTGATTGGGGGCTTGTGCCCCTAACTCTGGTTGCTGGTAAGAAAGTTGATATTATGGAAAGAACCTTGAGTTTGCCTTGCACCAGCAGATCTTAAATTGGCTGGCCAGCTGGCCTGCCTGCCTTTTTTCTTGACCACACCCAGCCGTGCTCAGGGCTCACCCCTGGCTCAGGATTAACTCCTGGCAGGCTCGGGAAACCGTGTGGGGTGCCAGGGATCAAACCTGGGTCAGCCACATGCAGGACAAACACCCTCCCACTGTATTACCACTCCAGCCCCACACTTTTCTTACTAAGGTGATCTTCTTACATGAGTCATTGGGTCTCTTGAAGCTTCTTGATTGATAAGATAGGATGTGCGTGATGGAGTTGTTGAGGATTAGTAAGGTTGATGTCAGGAGTCTCTCATTTGTCCCTATCCAAACCTGTTTTTCCATCAGTTTCTGTGTGATCCCCTGTGAGAGCAGGCTGGAAGGTCTTTGGGAGACCACCTTCTACTGGCCTCTGTTTTCCAGAGGGAGAGACATTGAAGCTGGTGATAGGACCTTGCTTTCCCAGGGGTATAGAAGTGATTGGAGATAGAACTGTTCATGTAGGGGGCTGGAGCGATAACACAGCGGGTAGGGCATTTGCCTTGCACGCAGCCAACCCGGGTTCGATTCCCAGCATCCCATATGGTCCCCCGAGCACCGCCAGGAGTAATTCCTGAGTGCAGAGCCGGGAGTAACCCCTGTGCATCGCCGGGTGTGACCCAAAAAGCAAAAAAAAAAAAAAAAAGAGAGAGAGAGAACTGTTTATGTAGTAAATATCCAGAGGCACAGATGCGCTGTGGGATGTGGAGGTGGCCCGCTGTTGCTCTTGTACTCGAACAGCCTTGGGAGCCTGGGGTTTCCTTTGTTCAGGAGCACCCCTGCGAAGGCACTTGGATCAATAACTATCATGTCCCACAGGAATAGCTTTGAAGCATCCTCTCACTCCACCCGGGGTACCTGGGAGCATCCCCTCCCCCAGCTCCATCCCCCATCTCTCTCTCTGGACTCAGTGGGCCAGCTGCAGCTAGCTCTCCTGGCCTCAGGCTTGGGGGCCATTGATTCGTTTCCCTGGATTCAGTTATGGTTCTTCTTCCCCCACCCCCTTGATTTTTGGGCCACACCGGGCGGCTCTCAGGGTTACACTCAGGAATCACTCCTGAATGTATGTTTGGCTGGGGATCGAATCTGTGTGAAAGGCAAGTACCTTACCTATTGTACTATCTTTGGCCTCTTGATTCAGTCATGGAGTGTCTCTGAGCTTCATTTTTTCTTTCCTTTTCTCACCTCTCTCTTTCTCACGTTCTCTTCCTTTTTTTTTTTTTTTTTAAATTTTTGGGCCAACCTGGTGGTGCTCAGGCCTTAATCATGGCTCTGCACTCAGGGAATCACTTCTTTTTTTTTTTTTTTCTGTGCGATGCACAGGGGTTACTTCTGGCTCATGCACTCAGGAATCACTCCTGGCGGTGCTCGGGGGACCATATGGGATGCTGGGATTCGAACCCGGGTTGGCCGCATGCAAGGCAAGCACCCTACACTCTGTGCTATTGCTCCAGCCCCAGGGAATCACTCCTAATGGTATTCAGGGAACCATACCATTCAGGCTGGGGATTGACCCCATGTCAATCGCATGCAAGGCAAACATCCCACCCTCTGTACTCTCCAGTGCCTCTTTTTTTTTTTTCCCTTATTTTTGGGCTGTACTCGGCGGTGCTTAGGGCTTACTCCTGGCTCTACACACAAGAATTATTTCCAGGTTGGGAGCTGTGGTACAGCAGGTAGGGCTTGTTGCCAGGGATTGAATACTGACTTCCTACATGTATAGCATGTGCTCTAGCCCACTGAGCTATCTTCGCAGCTCATTAGCCTCGTTTTTCTTGAAAGCATATTGTAAAGATTGTTTCTCAGCACATAGTAAGTGCTCAGTCAACAGCTGCATCAACAGTGTGGAAAAACATTTTCATTTTTCTAGTGTTTTTCCAAAGTTTCGGGGCCAGAGAGATAGTAGTACAAAAGGTAAGGCACTTTCCTTGCATGGAGCTGACCTGGGTTTAATCCTTGGCACCCCATGTGGTCTCCCAAGCACTGCCAAGAGTGATTCCTGAGCACAGTTGGGTGTCACTCGCACACCACCTCTTTCCCCCCCCAAAAAAAAAGACAAAAAATTCTGGAACAATAAACAGAAATGTGGCCTCTTTCTAATGGCAGCCAACTACTAGAAGTGTGTTTGAGAACATGCCTATAGCCAAATTTCCTAGCATATGGAATTGAGCTTTCTGGCATATAGGTGTAGAAGATTCTGGGGCAGTTTCATGTGGGGAAGCATCAGACTATTGATCCCTATGGTGAGTGCAAGTGTGTCATCTGCTGGACGTGGGTCACCTGTGTCAAATATTTACTGAGAAACTCACATGCTGCAAGATCTGTGCTAGGGTGGGGGTGGGGGGAATGGAAGGACTTTAGTGACCTCCCATGTGGCTGTGGAGACAAGATACTCTCGTAGGTAAACGATGCTCTGATTGACCCGAAGGGGAATCCATGCCGGTGTGGAAGGGTCTGGACCAGTCCGGTGGGGGGCAATTAGATTGGATCCACTCTCATTAGATTGGATCCAGTTGTGTTCTGATTTGCTTTGTTTCTTGGGGGCCACACCTGGAGGTGCTTTGGGGGCTTTGTGGTGCCGGGGATTGAACCTGCATGCACAGTGGCTACTCCAGCCCTTTGAGTCATTGCCTCATATTCTTTTTGAAGGCATAGGCTTTCATGTGTTTTGTTTTTGTCTTGGAGTGACACTTGGCAGTGCTCAGGACTACTTGGCTCTGTGCTCAGGAATCCCTCCTGGCAATGCTTAGAAGGACCGTATGTGGTGAGGGGATCAGTTTGGGGGTGACAGCATAGAAGGTAAGCACCTTAACCTCTGTACTATCTCCCCTGCTTCAAAAGTCCATCTTTCAGGTTTTTTTTTTTTTAAGATGGGGGCCACACCCGGTGGTATTCAGGACATACTCCTTGCTCTGTGCTCAGAGATCACTCCTGGCAGTGTTTGGGGGACCATATGCAGTGCTGGGTGTCTAACCCAGGTCAGGTGCATGCAAGGCAAGGGCCTTACCCGCTGTACTATCTCTCCAGCTCTGACAAGAGGCGTTCTATGTAAGGTTTAGACACCAGCATTTTTGTCTTGGGGGTGATTTATTGAGATGTCATGGTGCTGGGGGGAGTGAAATTGGGGACGCCTCTCAAGGCAAAGACCCTCACAGTCTCCAGATAGGCTCGTTACAAGCCAGATTCTGAGCCTGCCCTGAGAGTTTCTCTGAGTAGGTCTGGGATGGAGCTGGAGAATTAATTTCTTTTTTTTCCTTTCTTTTTTGACCACACCTGGCAGTGTTCAGGGGTTACGGCTTTTGGCTCTGCACTCAGAATCACTCCTGGGGGACCATATGGAACCTGGGTTGGCCTCATGCAAGACAAGCGCCCTATCCCCTGCACTATCTCTCCAGACCCTGGAGCTAGAGAATTTCTTTCCTTTTTTTTTTTTTTTTTTGGGTCACACCCGGCAATGCACAGGTGTTACTCCTGGCTCTGCACTCAGGAATTACTCCTGGCGGTGCTCAGGGGAGTATATGGGATGCTGGGATTCGAACCCGCATCGGCCGCGTCAAGGCAAATGCCCTACCCACTGTGCTATTGCTCCAGCCCCTGGAGCTGGAGAATTTCTAACTTCTAGTTCCCAGGTGATATCGATGCTCTGGGTTTTGAGACCCATTGGTAGAGGGAGTATATGGTGCCAGGGATTGAACTTGGGTCAGCCCCGTGGAAGGCAAGGGTCCTGTGCCCTCTACTGTCATTCCAGCCCAAGCCCTGGAAGACTCTTGAGCAGAGCAATAGCTTCATAATACCGTGTTTTATAAAAGTGGAGGGGGGAGGAGTGGCGCATATTGAAAAGAACAACAGGGGAAGAGTAGGAGCTGGGAGCTGGGAAATCACAAGTCAGTTAGGAACCTCAAGATGTGAGCTGCGGGGCTGGAGTGATAGCACAGTGGGTAGGAAGTTTGCCTTGCACGCGGCTGACCTGGGTTTGATTCCCAGCATCCCAGATGGTCCCCTGAGCACTGCCAGGTGTAATTCCTGAGTGCATGTGCCCTGTCTGCATCGCTGGGTGTGACCCAAAAAGCAAAAAAAAAAAAAAAGATGTGAGCTGCACTGGCTGGCCTCTTGCCGGCCTGAAGCTGACGTGGGGTTAGAACCCATACCTTAGGCATGAGCCCTGCTGCTGGTGGGCATGAAATGAGTCCCTGAGTCTCGAGGTCACACTCCGAGCCAAAGCCCAGGCTTCTATCCTTTCTTGCCTTTCAGCTCTCTTTCTTATTCCTCAGCGCTCAGAGGCTACTCCTAGGAGATCATACCAGGGGTTAA
Source organism: Sorex araneus (assembly GCF_027595985.1). Lineage (NCBI taxonomy): Eukaryota > Metazoa > Chordata > Mammalia > Eulipotyphla > Soricidae > Sorex > Sorex araneus. The sequence goes on along the minus strand of NC_073310.1, from coordinate 17,144,962 downwards.
GGCATCATGGATCAAACCTTGCACATAAACGACCCTGGTTCCATCCGCATACCTCCTGGTGCCCTGAGCATCAGCAGGGGTGGCTCCAAAACAAAACTCTAAAAACCTGGTGCCCCAGTTCTTTGCTCCATCTGCCTCGCCCTTCCCTTCCAGCTCCCTTATCTTCCTGCAGCTGTCTCAGTCCCCCACCCCTCTTTCATTCATATCCGAAACACATATGCCATGTGCTCTGCACTCTGTAAGCTTTGGGACTGTAGGAGGATAGTAGGAATACACCGAAACAGACACGATCCCTGTCCTCATGGGGCGGCAAGAAGCAGGGCCCCAAAGAAGCAGAAACCTGAGCAGTGTGTTAGAGAAGGATGGAAGGAACAAGAGCAGGGTGAGGGTGGGGCAGTGGGGTTTCACTGTAGCACTATCATCCCGTTGTTCAATTTGCTCGAGCAGGCACCAGTAACGTCCATCTCCATTGTGAGACTTGTTGTTACTATTTTTGGCATATCGAATACGCCATGGGTACCTTGCCAGGCTCTGCTGTGCGGATGGGATATTCTTGGTAGCTTACCAGGCTCTCCGAGAGGTGTGCACGGTAAAAGTCCTACCCGCTGTGCTATGGCTCTAGTCCAGGGGTGGGGGGTGTTTCACTAAGAAAGAGAAACTCTGGCTCATGAAAATGAGGCCTAGAAATGCAGCCTCCAAGTTCAGACCCTCCCCTGGAGTTTTAGCATAGGTTCTTTGTGGATTTTATTTTGGGGTGGGGTGGGGGTGAGGGCAGTATTCGGGCTATTCCCAGGTCTGTGTTTCTGTAAATTTTGGGGGACCATGCTGTGCCAGGGTTCGGACCTGGGCCTCCTGCATGCAGAGCAGGTGCTCAGTCATTGAAACGATCTCTCGGGTCCTGCTTCTTGAATTTTACCTCGAGGAGGTATCTTTGTTATGGCTTAGATTTGGACCCCACTTGGCGATGCTCAGGACTTAACTCCCAGCTCCGTGCTAGAGATTGGACTAGGTCAGCTGTGTACAAGGCAAGCACCCTACCTGCTGTACTGTCTCTCTGGTTCTATAGGCGACAGACATCTTTTGTTTGTTTGTTTGTTTTTTGTTTGTTTTTTGGGTCACACCCGGCGATGCACAGGGGTTACTCATCCTGGCGGTGCTCAGGGGACCATATGGGATGCTGGGAATCAAACCCGGGTCAGCCGCATGCAAGGCAAACACCCTTCCCGCTGTGCTATCACCCCAGCCCCCTATAGGCGACATCTTTAGAGAGGCAATTCTACCCTGTTCATTTTATATCTGGGGAACCAAGACCCATAGTCATGAATGAGTAGAGTAGGGGTTGGGGGTATAGGGACAGAAGGAGACGGGAACCTCTGTGAACTCCTGGACCCCACGCCCTGCACATTGGCCCTAGGACACTGCCCCCCGCCCCCCACAAGACTCTCTCAGGGCTGGCCGCTCGGCTGTTTGTCTTGGTCAGTACTGATGTTAATAAGTGACTCAAGTCCCGGTTCTGGAGCAAAGGTCTTGATTCACAAATAGTGGGAGGCACTTGCTCCCTGCCCCCTTCCCTCCCAGGAGAGGCAGCCCCTCTACCTTCTAGCCCGAGGTCAGGTCCCTCTGCCGGTGTGGCTTTGTGGAACCCCCCGGTCCTGCTCCATATCTGTCTGAGGCTCCCCAATTTGCTGCCCCACTTGAGGGGGGTCTGGATCTGGAGGGAAGAGCTCTGGGTTGATTCTTGGTTTTCGTTCCAAAGTGACCTCGGACAAGCCCCTTCAACTTCCCGACCTTCTATTTTCTCATCTTGAACGTGAGGACACAGGGCCCGGGAGAGGTCAGAGAGCGGGAGCATCTGCGGTGGATCCAGGAACCCTGGTTTCCGTCCCCAGCACTGCATGGTCTCCCCTGTGCCAGGCCGGAAGTCGTTCCCTGAGCACTGCTGGAGGGCACTAATAGAATCAGCACCATGATACGAGTGCTCAGGATCTACTGCTAGAAAAGTGGGTCAGGGATCCCTAGCCAGACTGCGCCCTTGGTGAATGGCCTCTAGAGCAAGATTCCCTAATTCCGGTTCAAAAATTTCACAGGCCACACTGCCCGTGGGTTGAGAATTACCCTTGTTTGTTTGTTTGTTTGTTTGTTTGGGGGTCATATCCTATGGATGCTCAAGGTCTTTTCCTGACTCTTGGCTTAGGAGTGGCCCCTCACTGTCCTCAGGGGACCATATGTGGTGACAGGGTTTCAGACCAGGGTTGAGGCGGAAGCGTGCAAGGCAAGCACTTTATACCCTGTACCCTTTCCAGCCGCAAAATCTTTTTTTCCTTTGTTTATGTTTTTTGTTCTCCCCAGAAGGCACTCGGGAGCTACTCCTGTCTCTGTGCGTACAGTGACCCCTGGCATTGCTCAGGGACCATAAGTGGTGCTGGGGATTGAACCAGGGTGAATGGGATGCCAGGCTAGCACCTGAACCTTGTACCATTCCACCTACCTCTGTATCACTGCTTTAAGATGCTTTTATATATATAGGGACCAGACCTGTCAGTGCTCAGGAGTTAGTCCTGGCTCTGTGCTCAGGGATGATTTCTGGTGGGGCTGGCGTAACCATATGGGATGCTGGGGGTCGAGCCTGGGCTGGCTGTTGCAAGGCTAATGCCCTACCCGCTGTACTATCACTCCAGCCCCTAAGATGCATTTTAAAATTTTGACTGACTTTTCACTTTGGGCCACTCCCAGCAGTGTTTATGGCAAGCCTGGCTTGGTGCCTGGGAGTCACTCCCAACAGTACTCAGGGGACCATGCAGTGCTGGGCATCAAGCCTCTCGCATGCCAGATATGTGCTTCAGCCCTTTACGCCATCTTTCTGGCTCAGCATATATCTTTTCATTTTTCTTATTTTGGGGAGGAGGAGGGGCACACCTCACAGTGCTCAGGCTTACTCCCTCTTCAGCCGTGTATACAGCAAGCAATGCCCTCCCCGCCGAGGGCTATTGTTCTGCCTGCGTTTTCCCATTTTATCAGTCCCGGTGTCTACTTCATATTTTGGAAGAAGTAATAATACTTAGATAGAACACATTTATTTTCATCACCGAAAAGGCTTGAAAAGGGAGAGGACTTACTGTTACCCAGGATCCACCCTGCTGGGGGGACGTGGGCTTGCCAGGATGGCCCCCTGATGAAGAACCAGCAGGATACTTTTCAGCCTTGGCTGCAAGCTGCCTTAAGATTTGTGAAATCAGGTTTGCTGCTGCAGCAGACTGGAAACTAGCTCTGTTCCTGCTGTATTTCTGCTGGGCCTCGAGGGCAGGACCTGCTGGTTTGTCTCCATGCTATGAACAAAGCACACACCCAGCGTTCATTCATCATTCATTCATTCATTCACTCATTTCTACAGTGCCCTGAAGGGCTGCACTGGACAGGTATTTGTCAAGTACCATTGAATGACTCTGTCTTACCTTGCTCTGCTTTGTACCCACTCTCCCTCCCTGTCTTTATCACATGAGGTTGATACCCCAAATGTACCTAGGCTGGTTTCTTTTACTTATTCTGTTTTTGCTTTTTGGGTCACACCCGACAATGCATCGGGGTTACTCTTGGCTCAAGCACTCAGGAATTACTCCTGGCGGTGCTCAGGGGACCATGTGGGATGCTGGGAATCGAACCCGGGTCGGCCACATGCAAGGCAAATGCCCTACCTGCTGTGCTATCGCTCCAGCCCCACAACTGATTTCTTCCACTAGACTATGATCTCCTCAAGGACAGACCCCCTTTTTGGGGGCCAGAAAGAGACCCAGGTGGAGGGTGGTGAGCACTGGGGCAGGCAGTAGACAGGCATTGTGAAGCGAGCATTAAGAGAGTAGAGAACCTGCATTGGGGCCCGGGGGGTTAGTGCTGCAGCTTTGGCACTGACCGTGCAACCTTCATCATGCGTTCGATCCCCGTCACTGCATAGGTCTCCTGAGCACAGTCAGGAGGAAGCCCTGAGTACCACTGGGTGTGGCCCCTCCCCCGCCCCCCCCAAAGAACCTGTGTTCAAGGGGGAGCTTGGTGCTCTGAGGTAGTGCCGGGGCTTGAACCTGAGGCTCCAACGTGCAGTGCGTGTGCTCCAGCCCTTTGAGGCTCTTCCCAGCCCAAGGCAAGGTGGCCTTGAGGTGGATGCTCAGGCAGGGAGTTGTAGTTTGCTGGCCCACACAGAGGACCCATTGGAAGGGGACAAAGGCAGGGAGGCTGGCGAGGTGGGCGTGGGGCTGGCAGCCCTCCTGGCTCCCTGTGGCCCTGTAAAGGGCAGCAGAGGCACAGCCAGGGACCATGTCTGCAGCACTGACTTCTAGTCTGTTTCATTTCCTGGATTCCATGGCCCCGTTCCCAGAAATGTGGGTCACTCAACCTGGGGGAGCAGGCCTTCTGGGTCTTTGGAGGAGCCAGCACTCCCCCTGCCCTGGCCTGTCCCCCTGACTGCCTCTGTCCCACAGCTTCTATTCTAAGGACAATGAAGGCAGCTGGTTCCGCTCCCTCTTTGTCCACAAGGTGGATCCCCGGAAGGATGCCCACTCCACGCTGCTGTCTAAGAAGGAGACCAGCAACCTCTACAAGATCCAGTGTGAGTGACCGCCCACCCCGGGCCTCTGCGGGAGAGGGGAGGGTGTTGGGACATTGCCACTGTCCTGGGGTCTCCCTGCCCCAGCTCCCCACAGACACCCCCACTCCCCCCCACCCCGCTTCATCTCTCTGCCTCTGCCCTGTCTTACAGTTCACAACGTGAAGCCCGAGTGTCTGGATGCCTACAACAACCTCACGTGAGCATGCTGTTCCGTCCGCTTGTCTCAGCTCCCACCTGGGGGAGGCACCAACCCAGCCCCTTTACCCTGGCAGAAATCCAGGGGCTGGAGACAGCAGAGCTGCCGGCCCTGAGGAGGCCTGTCCAGCCTCTGCCTCTGAGAAAGGGAGGGACCGAGGTCCTCGGGGGTCCATGTCGGAAGCCCTTCTCTGCGGAGGCCCGTGGCTCTGGTGCAAGCCATCGCTCTCTCTGCCCCTTCTCCAGGGAGGCGGTGCTGCCCAAGCTCCACCTGGACGAGGACTACCCCTGCTCGCTCGTGGGCAACTGGAACACGTGGTACGGGGAGCAGGACCAGGCAGGTGAGGTGCTCCAGCACTCCTCCCCATCACAGACGCCTCTGAGCGACATGCCCCCCTTGTCATCTCCTTGGGCCCTGCCCTGCTGCCAGCCTCAGTCTCCATGGCCTCCTTGTTTCGTGCTGGATCCCAGGCTGGGGGGATCTGTGCTGTTTTTCTCTGCCTGGTGCTTTTTTTTTTTCTTTTTTGGTGGAAGCGCAGGGTTGGACTGTACCCCAGCAGTGCTCAGGGCTTATTCTTGCCTCAGTGCTCAGGAGTGAGCCCTGGTGTTGGGGACTGTATGTGGTACTGGGGATTTGAACCAGGGGTGGTCACATTTGAGGCAAGTGTCTTACTCGATGTACTCTGTCTTCGGCCCTGCCTAATGCATTCACTCACCCTTGCTCGCTTTACCTGGCTCACTCGTCTATTCCTCTTTCACTTTGCTAGATCATCTCCCCCTGTCCCTGGAGGTCCTTTCAGATTCCCTCCACCCCAACTGGGCCAGACACTTCCCTTTACTCCCCAACCCTAGGACTTACCTTTTTCAAGCCCTGAGTGTCTACCCTTTCCTGAACTTGCCTGTCTTCCTAGGTACTTGGTGAATTCTGGCGAGGTGGCCTTCTGCCTTTCTTTGCCACCCGTGCCAAAGAAAAAAATCAACAATTTAACATTGTTGATTCAGACTGAGTACTGCAGGGAGTGTTCCTGAAGCTTCCTGCTAGAATTTCTCTCTTGTTTTGGTTTTTGGGCCATGCCGGGCAATGCTCAGGGCTTACTCCTGGCTCTGCAGTCAGGAATCACTCCTAGTGGTGTACAGGGGACCTTATGGGATGCTGGGGATCGAACACGGGTCAGGCTTGTGTAAGGCAAAAGCCTTACCCTGTGTATTGCTCCAGCCCCTAGAATTCCTCTCTTTCTCTCTTTTTTTTTTTGCTTTTTGGGTCACGCCCAGCGATGCACAGTGGTTACTCCTGGCTTTGCATTCAGGAATTACCCCTGGCGGTGCTCAGGGGACCATATGGGATGCTGGGAATCAAACCTGGGTTGGCCGTATGCAAGGCAAACACCCTACCCGCTGTGCTATCACACCAGCCCCTAGAATTCCTCTCTTGATCGCTGCCAGAAACAGGGAAATCACTGCTCCTCACTAGCCTATTTCTTCAGCAGCCTTAGCATGTCTTTAAATTGGGGGAAAAAATCAGTGATCTGCAACTAGAGTCCCTTGATCACTTTAAGAGAGTGATACATCAATGAGAAAAGTCTTCAGCTTGTCTCTTTAGTATTTCCCTTATTTTCATTACTGTATATTTTTGGGGATACACCCAGGGGTGCTCAGGGACCATGCAGTACCCAGGATTGGATCCAGGGCTCCTACATGTGCAGGGTGCTCCCGGATGTACCTGGCCACACGACTGTTTCCTGACACAATGAACAATTTTCACCAGTGGTAGGTGTAATATTGTCCTAGGGCTGTCACAGGAGAATCGTATAAACTGGGTGATTTAAGACAATAGACATGGGGCGATAGAGGTGGCCCAAAGGACTGGACTTGAGTATTTCGTGTGCCAGAGCCCCAGGTTCAGTCCTGTACATTGTATTTCCCTCAGTATCTCAGACTGTGGTCCTAAAACCAAAAAAGCAACATATTCTCTGAAGCTCTAGAGCTAAATGTTGTCTTCTGTGGTTGGTTTGGGTACTATACCTAGCTTGGTGTTTGGGGGTTGCTCTCAGTGGTGCTTTGGGGTCATGTGCCAGGACTTGAACCCACGACCATGTGAGGCAAGTCCCCTTCCACTGGAGCCACATCCCAGTGCCCTGGAGTTGAAGTGTGAAATCAGGATGTTGGCTGGGCTGTGATCTCAGCAAAGGCTAGAGGAGAGAATCTATTCTTGCCTTTCCCAGCTTCTGTTGGTAAATGAAGTCTCCGGATGGCCCTTCACCCCGAGTACATGTGGCAGTGAGTCATCCATACTGTTCTATTCCGAGGCTTCTTTTCTTTCTGGGCCACAGCGGTGGTGCTCAGGAGTTCCTGGCTCATTGCTCAGGGGTGGCTACTGGTGGTGCTCAAGGAGAGATGTGGTACTGAGGTCGGCTCTGGCGTCCTCCATGCAAGCCTTGAACACGCTCCTTGACCCTTGGTTTCTTTTTCAATTCACTATGTTGAAATCCTCCATTCATCTTACCAGAACTGCCCTCCCCGTTGGTCTAGCCTGTCCCCACAGCCTGCTGAGCCTTTTCTGATGTTGTTGTTTTTCCAGGGATGTTGGCCCAGGACCCTGGGATGTTCCCAGCGGTGCTGGAGGCTACCAGTGCCACACCTGGTGGTGCTGCAAGATAGGCATGCAGTGCCAAGGGAGCAAACCTAGTGCCTTGCACATGCAAAGTTCTTATCACTTGAGCCACATCCCCAGCCCCTTGGTGATCAGTTTAATGGCTTCTGCTGCTCCTTGGGAAAATCTGATCCTGCTTTTGTGATTTAAAGAAAGGTGGTGGGGACCATTGTTTCCATTTTTCAGATGAGAAAGAACATTGATGCCTGAGTTGGGGTGGGTGGAGGGGTGGTCAAAGGTCCCTGGAAGAGCTGGCTCACAATCCTTGGCCTTTGGGCTTTAGGCTGGCAGTTCCCTGGACCTGGCATTGGCCGTCATTGAGGCAAGGAGACCTCAGAGATGCTTAGTGCAGCAGGGACCCAGAGTGGCGACACCCCTTGCACACAAGGCAGTGTTGGAATAAGTGGGCAGAGTCCTGGCACTGCCCTGATGTGTACCTCTTTATTTATTTTTGTTTTGGGGCCACGGGTGATGCTCAGGGGTTCCTTCTGGCTCTGTGCTCAGGAATCACTCTTGGCAGTGCTTGGGGTATCGTATAGGATGCTGGAAATTGAACCTGGGTCAGCTGTGTGCAAGGCAAATGCCCTCTGTGCTGTAGTGTTGCTTCAGTCCCTGATGTGTGCCTCTTGTCCTCTTGTGGTCCCCCCTCACCCCAACAGTGCACCTGTGGCGCTTCTCAGGCGGTTACCCAGCCCTCATGGACTGCATGAACAAGCTGAAAAACAACAAGGTAAATCCCTCCTGCTCAGCCAGCCTCTCTGGGATGGGCTCTAGCCCAGCACTCCCCGGGATCCCAGTGGGGGCCCTGCCAGTGACCGTCTCCTGACCACCATGCCCACAGGAGTACCTAGAGTTCCGGAAGGAGCGGAGCCGGATGCTGCTGTCAAGGAGAAACCAGATGCTCCTCGAGTTCAGCTTCTGGAACGAACCCCAGCCCAGGGCAGGCCCCAACATCTATGAGCTGAGGACATACAAGCTGAAGGTGCCTCCCTCCCATTCTTCTCACTGCAGGTTCCCCAGAGGTGGGCGGCCTGGTACCCCAGCACCCACATCCCTGAACTGGGGCTTCTGGTCTCTCTTTGTAGACTCAGGACTCATGTGTGGGCCGGAGAGATAGTACAAGATTAAAGCATTTGTCTAGGGGCCGGAGCCATAGTACAGCGGGTAGGGCGTTTGCCTTGCACAAGGCCGACCCGGGTTCTCTCCCTGGCATCCCTATGGTCCTCTAAGCTCCGCCAGGAGTAATTCCTGAGTGCAGAGCCAGGAGTAACTCCTGAGCATTGCTGGATGTGGCCCAAAAGTAAGAAAAGAAAAAGCATTTGTCTTGCGTGCTGCCAACCTCTGTTCAGTGACCTTGATTTGATCCCTGGCACTGCGTATGGTCCTCCATTACTGCCGAGTGTGGCCCAACCCTTCCCCCTGAAAATAACCAAAAGCAGAACTGAAGTGTGAATGCACTGTCCCCTTGGGCACATGCAGGTTTGGGTGGGAAACACCCTCCAGCTCCGAGGAGGTCCAGCAGCTCCCAGAGCTGGGGACACCTGGTGGTTCCCCATCTCTCTTACTCAGGTGTGGCGCTGGGACTTGTGAGTTTAAGGCTCATTCTTCTCCTCCTTCTTATTCTCTTTCAGCCAGGAACCATGATCGAATGGGGGAACAACTGGTGAGTGACAGTACCAAGGTTTTGGGGGGGTCCCCTTTTGCAGGACCTTCTGGGAGGGAGCGAGCATTCTTTGCCCCCATCCCTCCAGGTGAGGGCTCCGGGCCAGAAGGAACGATTTTCTAGCACAGAGGTTCTGCATTATAACTAGCCTACCTCCCTTTTCCAGAAAAAGAATCACTGTGCCCTCTGGAAATCTACCATCTTTAAGGGAACAAGCAAATTCTGATCCCCATGGCACCAGAGGCTACTTATGTTTTTTATGTGTTTTTTTTTCCCCAGCGTCGCTAGGGGGCGGTATCACTTAGTTTTGGGAAACCACCTATTGGGCTCCTGTGCTGGAGCCTTCATCCATCCCTGGCCCTCTCAGAGAGCTGGGTGCACTATCCCCGAGGGATCATCTAGGGGACACCTTCCTCCCTGGCCACTGCCTCACATTTATCTGCCATCCCCAGGGCTCGGGCTATCAAGTATCGGCAGGAGAACCAGGAGGCGGTGGGCGGCTTCTTCTCGCAGATAGGAGAGCTCTACGTGGTGCACCATCTCTGGGGTAGGCGCCCCCCACCACCCGCGGCCCCCTCACCCTCGTGGTTGCCTCTCCACTCTCTGCATTTACAGTGAGACAACAGTAATGTCCTTGGGGAGCTTATGTTTTAACAGAGAAATAGTTCTTCAGAGGCAAACTAACAAGCAAGGCGATTTCAAGTTATTATGAATAATAGACATGGAGAGATGAAGAAGAACCAGGGAATCTACATTGGTTCTGGTAAATAAAAAGACATCTTTGAGGAAGTCAAATGTCAGCCCAGCTAAAGAAAGAGAGGGGTCAGCTGAACTGGCTGTTCTGCATCCGGGAGGCCATGTTTGATCCCTGAGACTGTTGGGAACGACCCTTGAGCACTGATTGAGAGTGATCCCCAAGCTTTTCTGGGTATTGCACCCCCTCTATACACACACACAGACACACACGAAAGAAGATGGAGCTACTTGTGAGTTGCTAAGGAATTGTATTGTGAGTCAAGGGAGTAGCATGTTCAAAGGCCCAGGGGTTGGGAAAGGCCTTTGAGATTTTGAGGAGTACAAAGAAGGCCATTGTGTATAGTGGGGCAGAGAGTGAAGAGGTGGAATAGGAGAGGGGTGTGGGCCAGGTCAGGCTGGGCCTTGAAGGCCATGGGGATAAGATGAAACTTATCTAACAAGCTGTGGGGTGAGGGGACAGCAACTTTAATTTTTTTCTGGGCCACACCCAGCAGTACTTGGGGACAGCTCCCCACTTGGTGTTCAGGAGTTTGCTTCCAGTGGTGTTCTGGGAATTGAACCCGGGCTTCCCATGTGCACAGCAAGCACGCCAGCCCTTGGAGCCACCTCTGCGGCCCTGCCACCACTCTGTTTGGTTTTGGGCTATTCCCTGTGATGCTCAGGGCTTACGCCTGGCTCTACACACAAGGTTCACTCCTGGCAGTGCTCAGGGTTCCTGGAATCGAACCCGGGTCAGACACGTGCAAGATAAGTGCCCTACCTGCTGTACTATCCTGCTGCCACATTTTAAGCAGCCTGGTCTGCCCTGAACTATATTCTCATCAGCTGCCCGGCCGCCGTGTGCTTTGCCGAGAGAACCTTGCACGGGAGCTGGAGAGGAAATGAAGTATCGGGCGAGGCTTCCACTAGTTCCCGTGGGAGAGGGTGGGCACCCAGCCTCAGGTGTGGCAGGGAGGACGCCAAGAAGTGCACAGATTCATTCATATGGATGTAGATCCCACAGGACACGGATGAATTGTCTGTGGTGGCCGGGCAGAAAAGGACCCCGGAACTCCCAGGCCCTTGCCTTGTGGGTCCCTGACTCTGACTTTAGGAGGAGCGGGCTGGAAGTTCCGGGAGTCTGAAGTGTTACATTTGACAGTACAGGCGGATATGGCGAGTAGACCAGCTTTTTAAGTTCTCCTACGAGTCTGGAGCCTAAGGGACATTTCTGGGCTGGAAATACACACTTGAGTGTCGTCGGCAAATGAATCGATTGGATGAGATCCTGGGCAGTGTTGGTCGGAGGCTCCCGGGTCTGTGGCGGGAGAGGCACAGGGCAGCGTGTGGGGGGGTGGGCACAGGGCCCTGTGTGGGTCCATGAGCATCCTGGGCTCCTGGGCACCAAGCCTGTCATCTTCCACAGCCTATAAAGACCTGCAGTCTCGGGAGGAGACTCGAAACGCTGCCTGGAGGAAGAGGGGCTGGGATCAAAACGTCTACTATACAGGTGAGCATCCGAGGCGGCGGTGGGCTGGGGTCCCCAGGGATGGGCTCCCCCGTGCCAGGAGAGACAGTCTCACTTGATTGGCTCTGGTGGTGGGATACTCAGATAGTGGGCAGGTTTCTGTCTTGATGGCACATCCCTGGTGGCACTGCCCTGGGCTTCCACACCTCAGATTGTTATCTGAGTGCAGAGCCAGGAGTTTCCAAGCCCAACAGGAGCGACCCCCGTATGCCGAGCCAGGAGTACACCCTGAGCACTGCCAAGTGTGGCCAAAACCAAACTGAACAAACAAGACAACACTTAGACCGATGAGTAGGGGTCTGGGTGGGGACCTGGCTGTGGTGGAGGGACTGTCTTGCCTGGTTCCATCTCCAGTGGTGCTCACAGTCAGGTGCTGGGGGTTGAACTGCATGCAAGGCAAGTGCCTTACGTGCTGTTTTGTTTTAGGTTTGTGTGTGTGCATTTTGGAACTCAGTGTTGTCTTAGTATTTGTGAAATTACTTTTGGAGGGGGCATTGGGTTTTGGGGCTACAGCAGGTGGTACCCAGGGGCTCTGTGCCCAGGGCTCACTCTCAGTGGTGCTCAGGAGACCATATGCAATGTTGGGGGTGTAACAGGGGTTGGCCACATGCAAGGCATGTGCCTAACCTTCTGTGCTATCTCCCTAGCCTGTGGAGAAAAATATAAAATAAAAAAATACCAGGGGACAGAGAAATACTACAGTGGGTAAGAGGCCTTCCTTGCACGCGGCAGACCTGGGTTATATCCCCAGCATCCCACATGGTTCCCTGAGCACTTCTAGGAGTTATTTCTGAAAGCACAGCCAGGAGTAACCACTAAGCATTGCCAGGTATGGCCCAAAAGCAAAAAATATATACATTTTTTTTTTCATCACATATTGCTGTGCTCTGAGCTCAGTGATCACTTCTCACAGGGCTCCAGGGGCCATATGCCATGCCAAGGATTGTTTGTTTTGGGGCCTTTTGAGGAGGTTTTGGGTTACATCTGGTGATACTCAGTGGTTACTCCTGGTTCTGCATTCAGGAATTACTTTGGCGGTGTTCAGGGTGGTCTATAAGGGATGCCAGGATCAAACCCATGTTGGCCACATGTAAGGCAGATGCCCTACCTGCTATTCTATTGTTGCAGTCCCCGGCCATGCCAAGGAATAAATCCAGGTCAGATGTGTGCAAGGGAAGCCTCCTACCACTGTACTATTACTCTGGCCCCCAATTGGTTTTTGTTATTTCGGCCATATCTAACGGTGCTCAGGAGTTACCTGTGACTCTGCACCGAGGAATCACTCCTGGCAGTGCTGGGGAAAATATTGGGATGCTGGGGATCAAACCCAGGTCAGCTGCTTGCAAGGCAAGCGAGCTTCTTTCCTGTGGTACTATCTCTCTGATCCCCCCCCTTTTTTTTTCTTTAAGCAAGGTAGTTTTTACTGAAACTTTTTTAGAAAGATGTGAGGGGAGAGAGAGAAAGTTCTTGTTCAATAGAGAACACAGCTTTCTCCAGAGTGGAAAATGCAATCAAGGATACAAGCAATTAAGATATGTGTTCAAGGTCTTGGCGAGCTAATTCAGCGGGTAAGATGCTTGCCTTGCACATGGCCAACTGGGGTTTGATCCGTGGCACCCTCTGTGGTCCCCAGAGCACCACTCGGAGTGATTCCTGAGTTTAGAGCTAGGAGAAACACCTGAGTATTGGTGGGTGTGCCTCCACCCCCAACTAATAAACAAAAAGTCATGTGTTGGAGGAGAACATCCCCGTACTAAAATCAGGTTTTAATTTCTCTGAATTGAAAAGCAAGTCAGTCACCCATTTTTTTTTTTTTTGCTTTTTTTTGGGTCACACCCAGTGATGCACAGGGGTTACTCCTAACTCTGCACTCAGGAATTACTCCTGGCGGTGCTTGGGGGACTATATGGGATGCTGGGAATCGAACCCGGGTTGGCCACGTGCAAGGCAAACGCCCTACCCGCTGTGCTATTACTCCAGCCCCCCACCCAATTTTTTTATTAGAAAATTTTTTTGTTGTTATTTTTATTTTTTAGTTTTTGTACCACACTTGGCTATGCCAAGGGATTACTCCTGGCTCTATGTTCAGTGATCACTCCTGGCAGGGCTCCAGGGTCCACATTGCCAGGATCAAACCTGGATCTGGTGCATGCAAGGCAAATGCTCTCCCCCCTGTACTATCTCTCCAGTCCTTGAAAAACATTTTTTAAATGTTCACCTTATTTAAAGTTCACCTAAGGGGCCGGAGCGATAATACAGTGGGTAGGGTGTTTTGCCTTGTACTCGGCCAACCCAGGTTCAATCCCTGGCTTCCCATATGGTCCCCCAACCACCACCAGGAGTAATTCCTGAGTGCGCAGCCAGAAGTAACCCCAGAGCATCGCCCAGCCAGAAGTAACCCCAGAGCATCGCCAAGTGTGACCCAAAAAGCAAAAAATAAATAAATAATAAAGTTCACCTAAGTTCCCACTTGGGAGATCTAATCTTCGCCCTGGGCCCTCCCAGCAGGGAAGTGGGGTCTTTCCTGACTGGGCATTCCTGACTCCCTCTCCCTTCAAAGGCAGCCCCTGGGTGACCTCTGCTTCTCTCTCCTTAGTCCCTCTGGTGCGACACATGGAGTCTCGGATCATGATCCCCTTGAAGATTTCTCCTCTCCAGTGACGCAGCTGCTGCCTCCACCGCCCCCTCTCCCTCAGGGCAGCCCCACGCGGAGGAGCTGTGAGGCCTTCTGTCTCCCAGATCTGGGAGGACTCTGGGAGCAGGGGCATCCTCTCATAGTGCTCAGCTTAGAGAAGGGGGAGCTAATGATGTCCGGGTTCTGAGGACTTCATAGACCCTTCCCAAACCCCCACCACCCCCCTCACCCCCATCCCTGGGCTAAAAGCAGGTTTGAATTTCTCTGAATGAAGAACAGCAGCCTTTTCTGTCTTCTCCTTCTCCTAAGATTCGTTATCCCCAAGCCACCAGTCCCTAATTATCATGACAGAATCCTCTGTCCTGTGACCGTAGCACAAAGTGTAGTGAGGCATGACTGGTGGTTAGAAGTGTGTGGGAGGGCAGGATGGCAGACCAGGCCAGGCTCTCAGGAATTCCCTGGTTTCCACTGGGCTAGTAACCCATTTGCTGAGCAAAAGTCTCGAACTGGCTGAAAAATAAACTAGGACGGAGGTGGGGGTAGGAAACTGGCACAGGAACCCAGAAGGTAGAACTTGGAATTCAGAGCCTGGATTTAGGATGCAGTAATTAGAATATGGTATTATGGCCAGGGATGTACCTAGCGGTAGAGCACTGTGTGTGTGGGTCCCTGGGTTCAATCCCTGGCACTGCCAAAAAAAAAAAAATTGGGAAGCTAGAGATGAGAAGTCACTTGGTGGAGGGTTCCTAATAAAAGACATGGATGGGGACGGAGTGATAGTACACTTGTCCAGCACATGGCTGACTGATTTGATTCCCTGCGCCATCTTTGACTCCAGGACCCTGACAGGATTGATCCCTGGGCACAGAGCCAGGTGTGAGCCTGGAGCTACACTAGGTGTCTCCCCTAAAAGAAAACAAACAGACAAAAAAATAAAAGCAAAAAGACATGGAGAGAAGTTCATCTGTTCTATCAATATAAGTCGAGAACTTGGATGGAAAGTTCCAGCACTTCTGTGTTGGGAGAGTCTCCTGTCCTCCAGGCACAGCTATAGGCCTGGCCCTAAATTTCCGTCACCCCACATTCCTTTTCTCCCTCTCACAGTCTATAATCCCAGCTCTCATTCCTTAGGGTCCCCAACTGTATGGTGCAGGGTCAGTGATTTTGGAGGGAGGGACTCCTCATTGACCCTGTCACCTCATAAACCCCTGGGTCACTTGATTCTGCCACCCTTTTTGGAAAACTTGTTCTGAGGTCGCTGATGGAACCAATTAAATATTTACTATAAAGTACGGTGTCTTTTCTTCATGGTAAGAAAATGTGGCAGGCGCCAGAGGCAGCAAGGAGCAGAGCAGACCCGCTTCCATCAGGCCAATTGAGCCCCATGAAGGTTCATGTGTCTTGAGCTCAGGAGGGCGCCTTTAGCTTCTGACTGGGTCAAAACTACCCTATAATAACCAGTTCAGGGCGATAGCACATATAGTTCCATATAAATAGGAACCTCAAACCAGAGGTTCTGGATGGTCTGAGCCCTCTTACACCTCTTAGCTCTTATCCAGTTCATATGCAGAAAATACTTGAAGCTGTCTAATTGCAGCTGCTGCATTAAACCTGTGACTATCCAGGGGGAAACTGCCTGTGTAAACCTGTGACTATCCAGGGGGAAACTGCCTGTGTTGCTGGGAGGCGGTGGAGACACGCGCGCGCGCGCACACACACACACACACACACACACACGTATAGATTGGCTTTGATGCCTTTCCAGACTGCTGCTATTACTAGTGTGGAACGTCAGGGTAAACGATAGTGGTTAGGAACCCAGGAGACCAAGGCAAAAGTATACGAATCCAGAGGCTGGACACTGTCATGTTCTTGTATTATCTTGGGCATAAATTCATGCAAACACGTGGCAGAGCGTCCACTAGTTGCTTGGCAGTGTTAGGCGCTGGGGAAAGTGAATAGTCCTTTGCAGTCCGGATCTCGGTCTTTCACAGGAGGTAGCTCCCTCTACCACCTCCCAGCAGCTGCCTCTGCACCACTGCGGCCGCTACGTTGGGATGGGGGGGACAGAGGGGCGGCCCGCGCGAGGGGCGGTGCTTCGCTTCCGGCCTCCCACCTCACTTCCGGCCGGCTGCTCTGCTTTTCCGCCTCTCTATGGTGAGCGAACGCTTGGCCGCCGGAAGTGGCTCTCTGGCCGCGGCAGGTTCGGAGAGCCTGAGGTGAGGTGTGGACCGGGACGCGGGGACGGGCGGTGGCACGGAGGAGGAGGAGGAGTGGGCGGGGGTTCCGGGACGGGCTTCCTGCTGGGGTTCGAGCCGGCACCGCTGCCGACCCCGCCCCGGCGGCCGTCCCCGGCGGCACCTCGGCGGCTCGGTTTCCTCCTCAGGAAAGTGTCTTTAATTTGGGGGTGGACAGGGGCCGCTCCTGGCTCTGCGCTCGGGCTTCCCCGTGGGGTCCCGGGGACCCGGGCCGGCCGCGTGGGCCGTCGTCGCTCGGCCCTCGTCCGGAGACGGCGCGGTGCTGGTCGCCTGGTCCCCGGGCAGCCGCTGAGCGACTCGGAGATGCTGTCGCGGCTGCCGCGGCGTCGGCGCAGGCCTGGGCCTGGCCAGGTCAGGTGCCTGGTGATCCCTCTACCTCCTGTGTTTGCTCGAGGTTTTGAGTGTACTCTTTAAATATACTTTTGGGGGGAGTTAGGTACTCCGGGGGGGTGCTGGGGAACCCTGAGCACCGCCAGGAGTAATTCCTGAGTGCAGAGCCAGGAGTAACCCCTGTGCATCGCCAGGTGTGACCCAAAAAGCAAAAAATAAAAAAATAAAAACAATAGTAAATTTGGAGGCTGAGTGGTAGTACAATGGGTAGGGCATTTGCTATGCATGAGGCCAACCCAGGTTCTATCCCCAGTATCCCATAAGGTTCTCCAAGCACTGCCAGGAGTGATTCCTGAGTGCAGAGCCAGGAGTAACCCCTGAGCACTGCTGAGTGTGGCCCAGAAAAACAAAACAAAACAATAATTAAATAATTTTCTTTTTCTTTTTGGGTCACACCTGGCGATGGACAGGGGTTACTACTGGCTCTGCACTCAGGAATCACCCCTGGCTGTGCTCAGGGGACCATATGGGATGCTGGGAATCGAACCCTGCATTAGCCCTGTGCGAGGCAAAGTACAGTCATCCAGGGGCTGCACACGACCATGTTCTTGTATTATCTTGGGCATGAATTCATGCAGAGGCATGGCCGAGTGTCCACTCGATGCCAGGCAGTGTCAGGCGCTGCGGAAAGTGAATAGGCCTTTGCAGTCCGCATCTTCGTCTTTTGCACGAGGTAAACACCTTATCAGCCCCACGATCTCTCCGGGGCCCCTAGTTTGATTTACTTTAATACAGATACTTGAATACGTCAAGGCTGTATCGAAAGTGGGAAGCGTTCTGGGACCAGAGTGGTGCAGTGGCCAGGGCACTTGCCTTGGACTCTGCTGACCTGAGTTTCATCCCAGGCATCCCATGGCGTCCCCAGTACTGCCAGGAGTGACCCCTGGGTGCAGAGCCAGGAGTAAGTAGTCCCTGGGCATTGCCTGGTGTGGCCCCCAAAACAATAAATAAAGCTTTCTTTTTTAAAAAAGGGAAACTTTCACTTGTATTATTGGTGAATGATTAGATGCTGCCATTTCTACGTAGACGCTGATGGTAAAAGACCTTTACCGTGACGAAAACAGAACACTGGCCTTAGTTCTGGTTCCGTTTTGTTCGCTCAGATTCTAGAACAGAGCCCTCTGTTAATCACGGGACATTGATGTTTACGGATATTTTGAGACAGACTCCAGAGAACTGGATGCTGGCTTTGAAATCAGCAGGTGTCTGAACAACTGGAAAGAGATGAGCTTTTTCTTTGTTACTAAAGATGCCCCACATGTCTTCTGAGAGGCCCCACCCCCTTCCAGATCTTCCTTCTCACCTTACCTAGGGCACTAATCTGTGTGGTAATGTCTCTAGTCATCTCTGCAATAGGGACTGTTATTTTTATTTTGTCACTGAGAAAAACTGACCAGAGAAAAGGGAGGTGACTTGTCCCCTTAAGATAGTGGAAATGTCCACTTTAGGCTTTCCCTGCTCTACCTTGCTGCACTGCTAGCTCCTTACACAGGTTGGTAACCAATTGGGTTAAGGGGGACAGTCTGGTTCACTTTGGCATTGTTTAAACAGCTGAATGAGGGGGCAGAGGGATTATGTTTTGAGATTCCCTGAGCCCCATGAGATGAAAATTCTTATCTTTTAAATTTATTATTTAAAAATTTTTATTTAGGGGCTGGAGCAATAGCACAGCGGGTAGGGTATTTGCCTTGCACGCGGCCAACCCGGGTTCGATTCCCAGCATCCCATATGGTCCCCTGAGCACAGCCAGGGGTGATTCCTGAGTGCAGAGCCAGTAGTAACCCCTGTCCATCGCCAGGTGTGACCCAAAAAGAAAAAGAAAATTATTTAATTATTGTTTTGTTTTGTTTTTCTGGGCCACACTCAGCAGTGCTCAGGGGTTACTCCTGGCTCTGCACTCAGGAATCACTCCTGGCAGTGCTTGGAGAACCTTATGGGATACTGGGGATAGAACCTGGGTTGGCCTCATGCATAGCAAATGCCCTACCCATTGTACTACCACTCAGCCTCCAAATTTACTATTGTTTTTATTTTTTTATTTTTTGCTTTTTGGGTCACACCTGGCGATGCACAGGGGTTACTCCTGGCTCTGCACTCAGGAATTACTCCTGGCGGTGCTCAGGGGACCATATGGGATGCTGGGAATCGAACCCGGGTCGGCCGCGTGCAAGGCAAACGCCCTACCCGCTGTGCTATTGCTCCAGCCCCTACTATTGTTTTTAAAGCAAGATAGTTTTTATTTAAACTTAGATGTAAGAGGAGAGAAGGAGGAAGTACATGTTCCTGAGTGGGAAAAGTAAGTAAAGAGACATAGAGACATAATTTGTGTGACGTTTGGTGAGTCATTTACTTTTTTGTTTTTTGTTTTTTTTTTTTTTGCTTTTTGGGTCACACCCAGCGATGCTCAGGGGTTACTCCTGGCTTTGCACTCAGGAATTACTCCTGGCAGAGCTTGGGGGACCATATGGGATACCGGGGATCGAACCTGGGTCGGGCGCGTGCAAGGCAAACGCCCTACCCGCTGTGCTATCGCTCCGGCCCCAGTCATTTACTTTTTTGAACTTCACTCTTTTCATCTATAAAAGACTCTAATAGTAAGGATTAAATAAAAATATAACCACAAAGTGCTTAGATTAAGGTACAGCACACAGGGCCGGAATGATAGTAATTTGGAGAGGGCATTTGTCTTGCACGTGACCCACCCAGTTTCAATCCTGAGCATGCTATATGGTTCCTCAAGCACCGCCAGGAGTAATCCCTGAGTGCAGAGCCAGGAGTAATCCCTGAGCATTGCCTGGTGTGACCCAAAAAGCAAAAAAAAAAAAAAAACTACAACACTGAAAAATCATTGGCATTAGCATTAGGAATAGATTGATATAACAGGCTGAGGAGTTTGGTTGGTGGAGTGATTGTGCCTTTAAAGGATATAGAGATGAAGGTGGGTCATTTTACACAGGCTGAAAAATGATTCTCAGTCCCCATTCCTTATATTGTGTTTTGGTCCACATACCAAGTGTTGGTCAGGGACGTACTTCAGGGTCAGTTATTGGGATTCACGCCCAGTGGTGACTGGAGATCCCTCCTGCAGGACACACACATCCCAATTGCAGTGCACTCAACTCTGGAAAAATCCCAAAAGCTTTCTTCTCTTAACTTGTAGATATCTGCCGAGTCCTCCTGCCTGTACTAAATAACCATGTCATCAGAATCGAGCAAGAAACGTAAGCCCAAGGTGATCCGAAGTGATGGCACCCCAACGGAAGGGAAGCGAAGCCGATCCGACGTGGAGCAGGTAACGTCAGCCAGGACTACTGGCTGCTGAGGCTTGTGGCCAACTCTGAACAGAATCTATTCTCTTATGGTGTCTGCGTCCCTTCTCTTTCTCTTTCTCCTTCCTTCCTTCCTTCCTTCCTTCCTTCCTTCCTTCCTTCCTTCCTTCCTCCCTCCCTCCCTCCCTCCCTCCCTCCCTCCCTCCCTCCCTCCCTCCCTCCCTTCCTCCCTTCCCTTCCCTTCCCTTCCCTTCCCTTCCCTTCCCTTCCCTTCCCTTCCCTTCCCTTCCCTTCCCTTCCCTTCCCTTCCCTTCCCTTCCCTTCCCTTCCCTTCCCTTCCCTTCCCTTCCCTTCCTTCCCTTCTTTCTTTCTTCCCTCCCTCCCTCCCTCTTTCTCTTTCTTTCTCTCTTTCTCTTTCTTTCTTTCTTTCTTTCTTTCTTTCTTTCTTTCTTTCTTTCTTTCTTTCTTTCTTTCTTTCTTTCTTTCTTCCTTTTTCTTTCTCTCTTTCTCTTTCTCCCTTTCTTTTCTTTCTTTCTCCACACCTAGCAGTGCTCAGGGCTTACTCCTGGCTCTACACTCAGGAATCACTTCTAGCAGTGCTCAGTGAATCATATGGGATATTGGGGATCAAATCTGGGTCAGCCATGTGCAAAACAAGCGCCCTATCCTCTGTAAGAGGCAAGAGGCCCTGTAGACAGGGCCTCTATCTCTCTGGCCCTGTCTCCTATTTTTCTGATGGTCAGAAGAAGGCAGTGCTCTTGTGGCGTGCTGCTGATGCTTTGGGGATTTGGCAGTGCTGGTCTACGACAGATGGCACCAGAACTATGTGACTACAGAACCTCTTCTGTGACCTGAGAGCTCAAGTGGCTCTGAGGTTCTCCTTTCGCTGTCCTTTTAGGGTTGGTTTTGTTGTTTCAAACATAGCTGGCTGTGCTCACATATCCCTTCTGACAGTGCTCAGCCCTTTGTGTGGTGCAGGGAATCCGAACGGGGTCGGCCAGGTACAAGGCATTTGTCTTCTGCCCTGTACTGCATCTCTCCAGCCCCCTTGCCATTTCTTTGAACTTGGATCTGTGAAATGTTTTGTTTTTATCTTTGTTTTGGGGCCACAGCTGGTGGTGCTCAGGTTAGTTCTGGCTCTGCACTCAGAAATTAACTTGTGGCAGGCTTGAGGGACCATATCCGGTGCTGGGAAATCGAACCCAGGCCCATCTCACGCAAGGCAAGCGCCCTACCCACTATACTATCTCTTTGGCCTCTGTTAGCTGATTTATCACAAATGTTTATTTGGCTTTGAGACCACATCCTACTGTGTTCAGGGATCATTCCTGGCGGGCATCAGAGGACTATATGGGGTCTAACCTGGGTCATCTGCATGTAAGGCAAGCATCCTACCCACTGTACTATCACTTCATCCCAAACTTATCCTCTTTAATTTAAATTTAAAGTAATGCTTTCCTAAAATTTAGGAAATCCAGATTAATGAAGATCCTTAACCTTTATGAGCATTGATGCTGCCTCTCAAAGGGATATTCTTGGCTGGAAAGGTGGCTCAAAGTGCTGGAGCTTATATTTTGCCTGCAGGATGCCTGAGTACTCCATGTCTCCTGAGCACTGTGCTGGAAGTATTCTCTGAGCGCTGCCAGGTGTGTCTCCAAAAATAAAAAAGGAAAGAGATGTATTCTGTTTACTTCAGAAGTTTGGAGCCAGTTATGATTCTGTGTTTGCTCCTGAAAACTTGACCAGCAATAGGAATTAGCTTAGGTGAATTCTGGTTCTTGAGCAACCAGTTTCTTGGCGATCTTTATTTCCGGAATGGGAAATTGTACTAAACAGCGTGATCTTATTTTGCTTAAAGATAAAATATGGGGACTAGAGAGAGAACTCAAAGGACTGGAGTACATGCATTGCAGGTGGGAAGTCCAGTTTCTTCCACGGCAGTACATGGGTGCTGGAGTATCACTGGGAGCAGCCCCTGAGTGAGCTAGGAGTCACTCCTGAGCATTGCCAGGTGTGACTCTCCCTGGAAAAAAGAATTGTTTTTAAATTTACTTTTTTTTTCCTTTTTTTGCTTTTTGGGTCACACCTGGCGATGCACAGGGGTGACTCCTGGCTCTGCACTCAGGAATTACTCCTGGCGGTGCTCAGGGGACCATATGGGATGCTGAGAATCGAATCTGGATCGGCCGCATGTAAGGCAAACACCCTACCTGCTATGCTATTGCTCCTGCCTCCCTTAGTTTTACATTTTACTAGCCACACTTGGAACTGTATTGTTAATAATGTCATCTTAGTGTCCCTGGTGTTGACAGAAACTCTCTCCCCTAACCGAGGTTGTTTACCTTGCTTCCGCAGGAGGGCAAATACTACAGTGAGGAGGCTGAAGTGGACCTGCGGGACCCTGGCAGAGATTATGAGCTGTACAAGTACACGTGCCAGGAGCTGCAGAGGCTCATGGCTGAAATCCAGGACCTGAAAAGCCGGGGAGGCAAGGACACGGTAAGGATGGGTGATTGTGTGTGGTGGGCGCATGTGGATGGGTCTGTTTTCCCACTTCACAGAGCCTGTCCTGATTGTCTTCTGTCCCAGATACGACCAGGTATGTGGAGCCTGAGGGCTTCCAAGACCTGTTCAGTGAAGTAGCTCTCAGCTCCGTGTCATCAGTTACTGTAATCAAAGTAGAAGACAATTTTTCTGTCTCTGCAGTTTGGTCATTTGTCTTGCGAATATTTATTTGGTGCTAGGCATTTTGTCAGGTGTTGAGAAATATTGAGGTATGTAAATTCCTTTGCTGTCATAAGGATGGAGATGTACAGAAGTAAATTAGAGAGATAAAAGTAAGGTTATCAATATTAAGTGACAAGACCAGGTATTAGGTTGGAGAAAATAAACAATATGACTAAAAGCTAGAGAAAGAATTTTTGGGGGGCCACCATGATGTCGCCCTGAGCAGGTGCTGGTCAAACTGCGAGGATGCCAGCAATGTTGGCCTGCACGTGGCCCGGCAGCAATAAACAAATTTCATTTTTTTTACGAGTTGCTCTACATTTAAGTACTATCCTCTCTGTTTAATCATAGTGAAGCTTTGCATTTATAGTTCTGCTATTTTTTATTTAAAATTAGTTTTGGTTTGTTTGGTTTTGGTTTTCGGACCAAAGCCGGTGATGCTCAGGGGATATTCCTGGCTGTGCACTCTGGAATTACTTCTGGCAGGCGTCAGAGGACCATATGGGTGCTGGGGATCTAACCTCTGGATGAGGATGAGTCAACCGTGAAGGCTGGAGAATCCAGACAAGAGTATCTCGTATTTAGGTCTTTACCAGTTTCTTTGCTCACAGGCACCTGAGATCGAAGATCGGAGGATCCAGAGTTGTGTGCACTTCATGACTCTAAAGAAACTTAACCGATTAGCCCACATCAGGTTGAAGAAAGGAAGAGATCAAACCCATGAGGTAGGAGTTTGAGCCTTCCTCCCCCTCCGCCCCGTCCCTCTCTTATTCCCTGTACCCCTTGAGTTGGCTGCTGTTCTCCTTTATCACATCGAGCCTGTCCAGCTCACCTCTGATTTTGTCCTCCTTATAGGCCAAGCAGAAGGTAGACGCATACCACCTGCAGCTCCAGAACCTATTGTATGAGGTGATGCACCTGCAGAAGGAGATCACTAAGTGTCTGGAGTTTAAGTAAGTTTGAGTGGTCAGGGTTTTAGCGGGTATTTGGTTGATACCTGCTTTTCCTTCACAGTGTTAGCCATTCTCTTTAGGAAAAAACAGATGAGCTTGGAGCGTGCAGTATTTGCAGAAGGGTGACTGTATCATTCTGACTGGGAGAATTGGAAGCAATAATTTTAGCTGCACAAGGAACTGCAGACGCTCCTCTGGTCCTGTTGAGTTTTGAGCTCTGTACCTGGTCAGGAGCAGTCTTCTTGGTCCAGGGATGTGCTCAGTGAGGAGCATGTGCTTCGTGTGAGACCCCGTGTTAAATCCCTGGCAGTGGAGTTAAAAAAATCATAAAAGAAGGCAGTTGCCGGGGCTGGAGCAATAGCACAGCGGGTAGGGCGTTTGCCTTGCACGCGGCCAAACCGGGTTCGAATCCCAGCATCCCATATGGTCCCCTGAGCACCGCCAGCAGTAATTCCTGAGTGAAGAGCCAGGAGTAACCACTGTGCATCGCCGGGTGTGACCCAAAAAGAAAAAAGAAAAAAAAAAAAAAGAAAGCAGTTGCCTTTCCCGAGCTGGGACCTTTACAGTAGTTGGATTCCTGGCTACCTGGTATAGTAGTAAATCATTTCCACACTTCTCAGCTGTCCTCTCTCAAGGTCCAGCAGATTTTTACGTTGTTTTGGTTTTTTTTTTTTTAGTTTTTTAGTTTTTTTTTCCCCTTAGGGGCTACTCCTCACTCTGTGCTCAGGGGTCATTTCTGGTGGTTCTCAGAGGAACCAGTGCTAGGAGTCAAACTGAGTATGGCCATTTGCAAGGCAAGCACCTTAACCTCTGAACTAAGTCTCTGGCCTTCCTAGAGTTCATTTTTGCAAGTGAATATTCTTTAAAACCTAAACTTGTTGATTTCACTGTCTACAGTTTGTTAAGTTTTTTTCTTAAATACCTTTAAGATATTTTCTTAAATACCTCATGGCAAAACCAAGCTGAGAGGGGCTGGAGCAATAGCACAGCGGGTAGGGCATTTGCCTTGCATGCGGCCGACCCAGGTTCGATTCCCAGCATCCCATATGGTCCCCTGAGCACCGCCAGGGGTGATTCCTGAGTGCAGAGCCAGGAGTAACCCCTGTGCATTGCTGGGTGTGACCCAAAAAGCAAAAAAAAAAAAAAAAAACAAGCTGAGAGATGAGAAGGTAAAAAATAGATAAGAAAAGTATTCTTGCTATTTGTGTGAACTGAAAGGCAAATTTTTTTTTCCCTTTTTTTTTTTAATTTATTTATATTTAATTAGAGAATCACCGTGAGGGTACAGTTACAGATTTATACACTTTTGTGCTTATACTTCCCTCATACAAAGTTCGGGAACCCATGCCTTCACCAGTGCCCATTCTCCACCACCAGTAAACCCAGCCTCCCTCCCCTCCTCCCCAGTCCCATCTCCCCCCACCCCACCCTGCCACTGTGGCAGGGCATTCCCTTCTGTTCTCTCTCTCTAATTAGCTGTTGTGGTTTGCAATAAAGGTGTTGAGTGGCCGCTGTGCTCAGTCTCTAGCCCTCATTCAGCCCGCAACTCCCTTCCCCCACATAGCCTTCGACTACAATGTAGTTGGTGATCGCTTCTCTGAGTTGCCCTTTCCCCTGAACGTGAGGCCAGCCTCGAAGCCATGGAGTCAACCTCCTGGTACTTATTTCTACAGTTCTTGGGTGTTAGTCTCCCACTCTGTTATTCTATATACCATAGATGAGTGCAGTCTTTCTATGTCTGTCTCTCTCTTTCTGACTCATTTCACTCAGCATGAAACTTTTCATGCCCATCCACTTAACTACAAAATTCTTGACCTCCTTTTTTCTAACAGCTGCATAGTATTCCATTGTATAGATGTACCAAAGTTTCCTCAACCAGTCATCCGTTCTGGGGCATTCGGGTTTTTTCCAGATTCTGGCTATTGTAAACAGTGCTGCGATGAACATACATGTGCAGATGTTGTTTCGATTGTACTTTTTTGCCTCTCTGGGATATATTCCCAGCAGTGGAATTGCTGGGTCAAATGGGAATTCAATATCTAATTTTTTGAGAATCGTCCAAATTGTTTTCCAGAAGGGCTGAACCAGTCGGCATTCCCACCAGCAGTGAAGAAGGGTCCCTTTCTCCCCACATCCTCTCCAACAGCGGTTGCTTTTGTTCTGAAAGGCAAATTTTACTATATATTTTTTTCTTGAGTTGGGGGTGGTACACCTGGCTGTGCTCAGGGCTTACTCCTATATGATCTGTGCTCAGGGATAAAACCTGGGTCGGCTGCGTGCAAGGCAAGCGCCCTGCCCCCTGTGCTATCACTGTGGCACCAATTTTACTGTAATAAAATATTACATGTAATGATTATTTTTGAAGGAGATATCACGCCCAGGAGTGCTCAGGAGTTACCCCTGGCTTTGCACTCAAGAATCACTCCTGGCAGAGTTTGGGGGAACCATATGGAATGCTGGGGATTGAAGGTAGATTGGCCGTGTGTAAGGCAAACACTTGAACTAATGCTTTTGAGCTAGGGTCAGTTTCCTGGTTTTACACCTAAATGAGTTATTTTTTTCTTTGTTTTATTGTTTTGTTTAGTTTTGGGGCCACACCCCATGGTGTCCAGGGGCTCCTCTCGGCTCTCAGGAGTGACAGTGCTTGGGGGAGCACACTGTGAACCTTCTGCATACACAGCATGCACTCAGTCCAGTAAGCCATTTCTCCAGCTCAAGATGAAATGCTATTTTGGGGGACTCAGGAGATGGAGGTTGTGGTGCTCCTGCACATCTTGGTGGTTTTGCTTGTGGGAAATTGGTGTTCTCATCAGTGAATGCTCTCACTGGTATTCTTATCAGGCTTAGGTTCCTGCTCAGGTGCTGCACAGGTTTAGTTGAAGTACACCTGGCTTTGCACTGGCGATTGCACACCTGCTTGCAGTGCCAGGAATTCCAGAGAACTGATCTGCAAGAACTCTGCTCAGGGCATGTAGGTGGCAAATAAATGCTTATGCTTTCAATGCAGGCAGGCATTGTTGCCACTGGCTGTGCTCTGGGGACCATATGGGATGCCAGAGACTGAACCCGGTCAGCTGTGTGCAAGGCAAATGCCCTATCCCTGTACTGTTGCTCTGGCCCCTCACCCATTAATATTTTAAATCTAAGTGTCGGGGGCTGGAGCAATAGCACAGCGGGTAGGGCATTTGCTTTGCACGTGGTCGACCTGGGTTCGATTCCCAGCATCCCATATGGTCCCCCGAGCACCGCCAGGGGTAATTCCTGAGTGCATGAGCCAGGACTAACCCCTGTGCATTGCTGGGTGTGACCCAAAAAGCAAAAAAAAAAAAAAAAAAAGTGTAAACTCATGTTTATTCCTGTTGAATGACTTTTTTTCCTTTTCTTTCTTTAATCTTTCAGCCTGACAATGTAGTCCTTGGCTGTAGTTTTTTTTATTTGATTTTTAAATTTCTGTGGTATGCAGCAGTGCTCAGGGCCTACTCCTGCCTCA
Source organism: Sorex araneus (assembly GCF_027595985.1). NCBI lineage: Eukaryota > Metazoa > Chordata > Mammalia > Eulipotyphla > Soricidae > Sorex > Sorex araneus. Next base: position 17,117,872 of record NC_073310.1, on the reverse strand, counting down.
AACTCGGGTGCTCCTGGCAATGCTTTGAGGATCATGCAGTTCCAGGGATTGAACCTGGGGCTCCTGCATGCAAAGCATATGCTCAGCCCATTAAGCTATTTTCTATGTGTTATTTTAATTTGAATCATACTTCATAGTTTGCCTTGGTTCTTTTTTTTTTTTGTGTGTGTGTGTGTGTTTTGTTTTGGGGCCACACCCAGTGGTACTCAGAGCTTACTCCTCACTCTGTGTTCAGGGATCACTCCTGATGGGGCTGAGGAACCATATGTGGTGCCAGAGATAGAACCCAGGGTGGCTGTTTGCCAGGCAGGCACCCTACCCTTTGTACTATAACTCCAGCCCCACTCATAGTTTTCTTGATCAGTCTGGGGATGTTATTTTAGCTTCCCTTCCAGGTTTTTAATTCACAGGTGACAAGATTGAGCAGCATGAATAAGGATGTTGCCAAGTGCATTGCTCTACACTGAAACATCTAATGAATATTTGCTGGAAAGACAGGGTGCCAAGTTCCTGGGTAGTTGCAGACCAGGGCTCAGTAGGCATACATGGGAGGGAACTGTGGGCCTGTGTAAGCCTTAGTGCGAACTCCTCAGGATGACAACTTGACACTTTGTGTTTTCGCACAGATCAAAGCATGAAGAAATTGATCTGGTCAGCATAGAGGAATTTTATATGGAGGCTCCTCCAGAGATTAGCAATGCTGAAGTCACCATGGGAGACCCTCACCAGCAAACCCTGGCACGTCTGGACTGGGAGTTAGAGCAGCGGAAAAGGTAAACTCTCAGCCTGCTTGTGCCTGCTAGTTCTTTGTGGTGCTCAGGGGCTGCGTGGTAGGGCGGGGTGCCCATGGTGCTGAGGACTGAATCCAGAGCCTCAAGCGTGCTAGACATGTGCTGTAACTTTGGAGCTACGTCCCTGGCTTCCTTCCTGACCTTTTTTGAGGCGAGAGATAGGAGGTGTATTCTGGACAGTGCATGGGGTCCATGTGCTTGAACTATCTCCCTGGACCCTTTCCCAATCTGATTAACCTGTGCAGACACGTACTGTTTAATAACTTAGTTAAGGTTGCTGACTCATGTGAGACAGCAAAGGCCTGTGAAACTCATGAAATAGGCTAAGACCAAATCACTTTTTATGATGAATTCACGTTTGGTACTTAGCCAAACCAGTTTATGGGTGGTGTCCCGTCCCGCGGGCCTTGGTCAGCATGGGTAGCCTGGAGAGAGTGCGCAAGTGAAAAGGAGACAGACACAAGAAGAAAGAGACAGACACAGACACCAAAGAATGAGACGGACACAAGAAGAATGGGACAAGCTCCAATTTTATTTCTCCTAAGCTAGTCTTTTATAATTGATTATATGAGGGGGCTGGGGAAGCACACTCAGTGGTGCTCTGTTGAGTTTTTTAATATTGGTTGTCTCCACTCGACTCAACTCAGCACGCAATATGATACAATACTTAAGTGAGAAATGGAACGGCGAAGGCTGGGCTGTGGCGCAGACCAGGCGCGGGGTCGGCGTTGCCTCCCCAGCATCGTCCGATCTCCCTTTATGGTGCAATCTCAGTCATCAGAGTTCCATCTGCCTAGTCTCTTCACAGACATCAAAGTCTCCAAAGTTTCAGTTTTCCTCTTCATCTCCTTGTTGTCTTCTCTTTGTTGCTGTGCTCTCTTTTTTATCTTCTTCCTTTGTGCTCTGCTTCTATGTGTGCTGTTGTGATCTTCTCTTAAGTCCTCTGTCTTCTATTCATGCTGTTGTGCTCTGTCTCATATGTCTTCTGCCTCCCATCAGTGCCATTATCTTCTCCTTCAGTCTCTCTGTCACTATCTCTGTTTCTATATGTCTGTCTGTCTGTCTCTCTCTCTCTGAAATCTCGTAGCCTCGTCTCTTACTCCTTGTAACTTCGCAGCTTTGTAATTTCACTATCTGACTCTGACTTAACTTCGGCAACTGACTTTCTTCTTCTGTGCCTTCTCGCCTTCTGACTGACTTCTCTTTCCGTTCTAACCTTCACCCTCTGATGTTCTTCTGCCCTTCTCGTCTTCTGCTCGTTCTGGTCTTTCTGCCCGTTCTGACCTGACTTCTTCAGCAACCGACCTCGGAGACTGACCTCTCTCGCCTTCCAACCTCAGCAACTGATTCTCTTCGTGTTCTCACCTTCTCCTGATGACTGACCACCCCAGCCCCTTACAGCATAGTTTATATAGAAATCATGTAGGATGACGATACAAAGATAGGGTTGAACATTAACCAGTTAACAAAGAGAGGTAAGGCCACTCCTCAAAGAGATCAACTCAAGGACAAAATCTTATCTAAGGAGATTACTCCAGATTACTAGGAGATCCACTCAAGGGTGGGATTCTGTTCAGGGTGTGTTGTTGTCTTCTTTCCTCAGCTAGTAATCCACTTAAATAGTTGTAGTAAATTTACTTCTAATATTTCTAGCAGTGTCATTTTGTATGAGGATAATAAGAGATATCAAGCTTAAAGTTTGGTTCTTCCTGAGGACATCTCACTATATATTCCAGACCACAGTCCTCAGGCCAGGTTAGTCTTCCTAACCCCAGCAGGTTCCTTATTTAGTTTCTTCTTCTGGATCATGGCAGAGTTTGTCCTTGACCGTGCTCTTATAGTTAAGTATTATGATGCTTGGCCTGGCCCATTTTGATGCCAGGGTTGCTCACAGCTTGCCCTGGACCCATCAGTCCCTTGTCAGGACCCTGCTCTTGGAGTGCTAAGAACTAAGGGCAACTGAGGCTTAAGTAAATATGGATGCCCAGGAGTAAATATTGTTTTGGAGTCAATTAACTCCCATGTTACATAGCATAGATCAGTTGTCTTCCCGTGTCTGTACAAAAAGGACATTGCTAAATAAACCATACAAATAACAAAGGAAAGAGAAGAGCAGTATAGGATTATTTGTTGTGCCTCACTTTATTTTGCTTTTTGGGTCTCACCTGGTGGTGCACAGGGGTTACTCCTGGCTCTGCACTCAGGAATTACCTGTGGCCGTGCTTAGGGGACCATATGGGATGCTGGGAATCTAACTCAGGTCAGCCGTGTGCAAGGCAAACGCCCTATCTGCTGTGCTATTGCTCCAGCCCCATTAGCAGGCAGTATTTTAGCAGCTGGGGCTGTCCTGTTCAGTATCCTGCTTGTCCTGTTAAAGGGCTAACTCGTGACTGCTGCACTCCCGTGGCTCTAGCCAGAACCCATTTCTACACTATTCCACACAGGCTGTCTGTGGGTCTTGTTTGGGTCAGTAGCTAGAAGTCCCCATGTTAGATTTTCAGTCTAGCCTCTGAAGCCAGAATTGGAGTAGATAACAGTGGGGTGTGGTATGGTATTGATGACACCTAGTGGTCACAGACAGGGAGTCTCTGTAATCAGTCATGGATTCAGAGGCCAGCCGTGTGACCTTGGGCAAGTTGCCTACTTCCCTGATCCCTCATCTCCTTCATCGGTAAGAAAAGTGTATCTTCTGAGACTTAAGCAATAGTACAGTGGGTAGGGCCTTTCCTTGTGTGCAGCCAACCCAGGTTTGATCCCTGGCATCCCACATGGTTCCCAGAGCCCCTCCAGGAGTGATTGCAGAATACAGAGCCAAGCAGTAACCCTTGAGCACTAGCCTGTGTGGCTCCAAAAGCCAAAAAGTCAAAAAAGAAAAAAGTCTGACTTCTAGGATATTTATAAAGATTAAATGATACGATGCTTGCCAGGGTTTCTCCCAAGTGTGTGGTGCAGAGTAAACGCTAGGTAACCACAAGCAAGCCTGGTCTGCTGAGGTGCATCTGGTGACGGTGTTTGTCCTTCTCCCTCAGGCTGGCAGAGAAGTACCGAGAGTCTCTCTCCAACAAGGAGAAGATCCTCAAGGAGATTGAAGTGAAGAAGGAGTATCTGAGCAGCCTCCAGCCCCGCCTCAACAGCATCATGCAGGTGAAGGCCCCTTTCTTGCTTTGCACTTACTGCCCACTGAGACTTGACTGACCGGAGGCTGCGGACAGGACGTCTCTAGGTTTGTCTTTCCCCTAATCAGTGTGAGAGCACGTTGTAATAATGGCTCTGCCCAGCTGGTTTGATAAAGGGATGGTGGGGGTGGAAGAATTACTAGCATCCCCACATGTTGAATTGATGCTGTAAACATTTCAGTTTCTTTTTTGTTTGGGGGCCACACCTGATTGTGCTCATGGTTTATTCCTGGCTCTGTGCTCAGGGATCAGTCCTGGCAGGCTCGGGGGACTGTCTGTATTCAGTGCCAGGGATTGAATGTGGGTCTCCTGTGTACAAGGCTAGCATCCTACCTGCTGTACTAACTCTCCGGACCGTTCTTTTCTTTTTTGACCTCACTTGGCACTGCTTAGGAGCTACTCCCAGCATAGTACTCAGGGAATGATGAGTTTCTAGGAATTAAATCTGAGCCTTCAGCATGCAATGCCCTGAACTTTTTTCCCCAAACCTTCTTATAGGTAAAACACTTAGGAAACTCAGTTTAGTTTTCCTCCTGCGTGTCCTTCACTGTCTTGCAGTCTTCAGACATCTCAGCATGTTTCCATGGATGTCCAGTCCCTCTGACAGCACCTCAGTGACAGTCATGCCTACTCCCTCTGATCAGAACTCATTAGGTACCTAAGAGAGGTACTCTTTAGGTACCTTTCTTACTTAAGTAAGAAAGTAATTAGGTACTCTAGGAGGGTAGATCCCCCGTGTTATTTAAAAAAATTTTTCTTGTTATAGATGACCTGTTTTGTTGTTTGCTTTGTAGAGTCAGGTTTTTTTTCTGAATATTTTTTCTGAATATTTTTCTGAATATTTATACTTATTTGAAGAAGGGTAAATGACTGTTCTGGAAAAGCACTATGACAAAACCGATAGAAATTATCAATTAACTTGTAAAATTTGATCAAGTCTTCACTTTTTTTTCTCTTTCACCCTAGGTGTGGAATTAGGAGTGTTAATGTCAATTCTCCAGTAGCATAGTATGGAATTTAGACTGCAGATCTTTTCCTGTTTTGTTTTGTGACGTCTAGTGGTGCTCAGTAGACTGTGCTGTGTCAGGGATGGGAATCAGGGGCCCTACAAGTGGAGTGTTTATTTGCGCCTCTTGAACTCTTTTCTGTCCCCTGTGATGAGATTACTTTTATAGAAAATTGAGGCCAAGACTATATTGAGTTGTTCAGGCCATTAAATGGCATGTAGTTCCATTCATTTAGGTCTTTGATTTCTTATATGTTTGTGTATAGGCATATGTACTTTTATTCTGGTTTTGTTTCTGCTTTTGTTTGGGGGCTATACAGTGGTGTTCACTTGATACCTGGCGGACCAAGTAGTGCCAGGGATTGAACTCAGGCTCCTGCATGAAAGCATGTGTTCTAGTTCTTGAGCTATCTTCCTGTCCCTGTTTTTTTTTTTTTTTTTTTTTTTTTGCTTTTTGGGTCATAGCTGGCAGTGCTCAGGGGTTACTTCTGGCTCTGCACTCAGGAATTACTCCTGGTAGTGCTAAGGGAACCATATGGGATGCCAGGAATTGAACCCAGGTCGGCCTTGTACAAGGCAAACGCCCTCCCCATTGTACTATTGCTCCAGCCTCTGCCTCTGATTTTTTTATTCTTAAATACTTAATGGTCTCTTGATATAGATGGAAATGGTATTTCTGGCTTTTGATAGGGCCCTTCCCAAACAATGCTCAAGGGAGCCTGGGGCTACTGCAGTGACACTTTCCCAACCATGCTGAACTGCTTAGGTACATCGGTGCTGGGTGCCACCAGAACCATACCTTGCTGTGCCAATTACTGAACTCATGTTCCTACACATACAAAGCATGTATCCTGATCACTGGGCTTTCTCCCTCAACCCCAAAATATCTGGTATCTTCTTTGTTTGGGTGCCATACCTGGTTCTGCACTCATGGAACTGTGTGGTACCAGGAATTGAAGGAACTCGGGGTGGGAGGTGGGGAAACAATGAGAAAAAAAAAATCAGACACATATTACTAAGTATACTCTTTCAAGAAGAAAAGTAAAAAATCTCTTGTTGCACGCAGGCATCCCTCCCAGTGCAGGAGTACTTGTTCATGCCATTTGACCAGGCTCACAAGCAGTATGAAACAGCCAGACACCTGCCACCACCACTCTACGTCCTCTTTGTCCAGGCCACTGCCTACGGGCAGGCTTGTGGTGAGTACCAGGGCCGGGTGAGAAGCTGTGAGCAGCTGTGGCTGAGTCACTGGGAAGCACTTTCTGCTAAGGACTGTGCCCTGGTCATGCCCAGACCCCGGCAGGTGACAGGTGTTGCCTCCCCTTTGCACGCCCCAGCATGGCTGCCTGGACCAGCAGACCTGTGGCTGGACTAACCCGGTAAACTTCTCTGAATGGATGGCTTTGAGTCTTTGATGGGCCTTGCCGTGAGCTGTTGGGTGCAGCGCCCAGGTGCTCACCCCATTAGGCACGCTTGGCAGGTGCATTTCTTGATGCTTCAGAGTAGCTTGAATGCAGGCCCAGCCAGCTTTCTCAGGCTCTTGCCGTGCTCCCAGACTGAGGGGGGAGGGGGCTGCATGAGGTTACCATGTGTTATTGAGGGAGAGGGTGTTTCCTTGTGCTTAAAGACAGCCCAGCCTGTGTTTCCAGGAGGTTGTTGAGTTGTTTTGGAGGCCTTCTCTGACCCTACTGCAGCTTTCACTTAATACCTGAACTTTCCTTCCCACCCCACTGCATCAGACATATTGCTTTAAGGCAGGCCTCTCTTCTCAGCCACGGGCACCGACACATTACTCTCTCTCTTCTTGTGTTTTCCTGCTCTTTCTGCCTCTCTCCCTTCCCTCTGTTGTCCCTCCTGTGTTCCATCATCAGCTCATATGAAATCCTCTCAGCCCCCTAGACAGGGTGAGTAATTTTCTTTTCTTTTGCATCTAAAAGCCCACCTATTCCCTTTCCTATCTTACTATAGAATTCTGAGGTTAAACTACTCAGAATAGTTTAACAGCCTGGCACTGGCCAGTTGGTTGATGGGAGGGGCAGCTTACTTGGGGTGACAGCTTATCCTGGGGTATGAGAGACAGCACAGTGATTGGCCTCTTGGGAGTACTTACTGAGTGGCCTGGGAGCAGTTTGATGTGGTTGGGGGGTAACCGTTTGAGGCTCCTGTGTCTGTCTACATCCTTATGAATGAAGCACTTAGCTAAGTAGACCTGTCTGGATTCCTGGCTTATCTACTTCCTGTCTATTGTCTCTTCTCTGAGCCTCAATTTTTTTTTTTTTTTGTAAATAGCTTGTAATAACAGCATTGTGCCTTTGGATTCTTATGAAGATAAAAGATTAATTTGTAAGCAGTTTTATTATTAAAATTTGAAGGGTTGGCTCATTTGGGCCTCACCATCCAGCTGGACAGTTTCTTGTCAGCTTCCCATTTTATACATGTGGAAACTTAGACTCTGAACAGTGCTATAGCTTTGCAGGTTCGCTGTGTGAAATTGTTCGGGCAGGGACTCAGGCCTGGGACTGGATGACAGAGTCCAAAACCCTACCTACTGTCCTCCTTCCCAATGAAATTTGATGGTGCCAGCCAGGTACTTGGGAAAGAAACAAGAAGAAGCATTTGGGTGGATGTAGCTTCTGCCTGTGGACTGTTCTGGTCTTCTGCACAGAAATCCTTATCACACTGGCAGAAGAGTGTCACGTGCTTCCAGCCCTAGGCTTAGATTCCTGTGCCTTCATGCATGCCCAGAAAGAGAGGCATTTACCAGAGTCCCAGCTGACGCTTGCCCAGGAATCTATTCTTTGGGTTCTTTGTTCTTGGTGAGTAACAAAAAATAAAAAGACTAAAACCCACCTGGTTCCTTCTGATCTGTAGAAGGAACTTTTGCTCTTCCATCCCCAGTCTGTAGCTATGACAGAGCCAGAGCGATGTAGTCCCAGGGCTGGCCTGCTGTGCAACCGAGCGCCCTCCCTCAGCACCTTTGATAGGAAGCTTTTTCTTTCTCCCAGATAAGACATTGTCTGTGGCTATCGAAGGCAGCGTGGACGAAGCCAAGGCTCTGTTCAAGCCTCCCGAGGACTCCCAAGGTAAGTGCTGGTTAGGAGGCTTCCCCCAGTCTTAGCTGTCCCACGGATCCTAGCCAAGGGCGGTGCTGTCCTTTGGCAAATCACTACTGTTTCTTAGGTGCACAGGCTGTGACTGTAACATCTAAATGCTCCGGGGCAGGAAAGGACTGAGTTCTCAGTTCCCACAGCCACAGAGCACAGTCTGTAATTTCCCCCCTACCGCTTACCAGCTCATGATCCCAAGGAAGCTCTTTAGGAGTGCTGAGCCTCAGTTTACTGGTCTGTCAGAAGAAGGTTGTAATCAAGGCTCGACCTTTAGCAACATGTCAATGATCTCTTATAGAAGGGCTTAATGGCCCCTGGGTGAAATACAACAGACTTCACACTCTTTCCTCTAAGCAAAATTTTTCGTGGCATTTTCAGTGGTTTTTCATAACAGATAATACAAAATAAGTTATTTCCGTTCTGCTTTGGGGTAGGGGTTAGGGTTCAGGATAGAAACATCCGAAATACAGAGGTGGGAAGGTGTAATAGTGGTGAGATTGGTGTTCGAATATTAAATGTAATCAAATATTATGAACTACTTTATAAGATTTTTTTAAAAAATCAAAAGGTTGTAATATATTATAGAATATGGCAGTAGACTATGTAACATTCTATTCTTGTAGTTATTACATAGATTAAATGAGTCATGCTTATAAAGCCCTTTGTTTCCTCCTTAGCACGTAGCCCACCCTCAGTTGATGTGAACTACTATTCTGATTGTCACTTATATCATAACTATTATAACCATTTCTACCACCCATGGAAGGGCTTGTGATTCATAGAAGGACACTAAAAACAAGAGTGGTGCAACTGTAGATAATTTTTTATATTCTTAGCTTACTGTGCTTAATGAATTAAAAAGTAGTGATTTAATTATTCTTAAGAAACCATTTATAGCCAGAGATATAGCTCAGTGGTAAAGTGCTTACCTTGAGCCTGAGCGATAGTACAGTGGGTAGGGTGCTTGTTTGCCTTACACATGGCTGACCCAGGAGTGATCCCTGGCATATGGTCCCCCCTAAACTCTACCAGAAGTGATCCCTGAGTACAGAGCTGGGGTCAGCCCTGAGCACCATTGGGTGTGACTCCTCCCAAAAAGCAAAAACAAAACTAGAGTGCTTACCTTACATGTGTGGAACTCTGGGTTCCATCCTGCCGCACAAAAATAATGAGAGGGGGGGGCTGGAGAGATAGCACAGCGGGTAGGGCGTTTGCCTTACACGTGGCCGACCCGGGTTCAAATCCCAGCATCCCATATGGTCCCCTGAGCACGGCCAGGGGTAATTCCTGAGTGCAGAGCCAGGAGTAACCCCTGTGCATCGCCAGGTGTGACCCAAAAAGCAAAAAAAATAATAATAATAATAATGAGAGGGAGAGAGAGAGAGACAGAGGGAGAGAGAGAGACAGAGGGAGAGAGAGAGAGACAGGGAGAGAGAGAGGGGAGAGAGAGAGAGAGAGAGAGCTATTTGTATAAAATATAATCTGGGCTCAGGGTCCATAGGGCGAAGCCATCTCAGAAATTCAGAAATGCCTTCACATCCTTCACATCTCTTATTGCCTGCAGATGATGAAAGCGACTCGGATGTTGAAGAGGAACAAACCACGGTGAGAGCCATTTCCTTCTGTAGGCTGCCAAGCAGTGACTTGCACTGCTAGTGGGTAGGTGCTGTCCTCCCTGGAAACAGAAAAAGAGGCTTTAAAGAGGATCGTAGGGGAGCGCGGCAGCCAGAGAGCAGAAGTATTTGGTCCCAGGCAGCAGTGCTGAGGCCCTGGCCAGTAGGAAGAGGGAGAAGGAGGAGACTCATCAGTTTGGCTCTTTCCCTGTGTCCAGAAACGCCGGCGACCCACGCTGGGAGTTCAGTTGGATGACAAGCGCAAGGAGATGCTGAAGAGGCACCCACTGTCCGTCATACTGGACCTGAAGTGCAAAGGTTGGCTCCCTTGTTCTGACAATCCCGTTACTCCTAGGAAGTTAGACCCCTGTAGGTACCAGGCTCTGGCAAGTCAGAGGTCTCTGCATATAGATGATGTTCAGGGACTAATCTCAGCACCATACTCACACAGTGCCATGCATGAGATCCAGCCTGGTCTTCCCAAGTGCAGAACATGCATTCAGCCAGAGGAGCTAGCTCTCTGGCCTGAGGGGTTTTGTTCTGTTTTTTGCAGTGCTTCTGCATATTGAACCAGGTCTCAGGAGCTTAAGGCACGTGCTTTACCACTCAGCCACCATTACCAGCCATTTTGTTTGTTTTCTTCGGGGAACCATACCTAGCCATGCTCAGGACTTACTCCTGGCATGACTCAGGGGACATAATGTGGTACCTAGGATCGAACCCCAGGTTAACTGCATGCAAGGCAAGAACACTACCATCTATCATATCACTCTGGCCCCACCAGCCAATTTTTTGGTGGGGAGAGTCCTCACTGGGCAATGCTCAGGAGTTACTCCTGGCTCTGCACTCGGGACCATATGGGATGCCTGGGATTGAACCCAGGTCGGCTACCTGCACGGCAAGCGCCTTACCTGCTTTACTATCTTTCTTACCCACTGATCGGTCTCTTTCCACGTTGTATTTGTTAGAAGCATAGTCTCAGTCCATCTACACTCCAGGAGAGGCCGTGAAGTTCCACAACTCTTGGATGGAGGAGTGAAGGATTTGTATCTGCCTTTCCTGGCCCAACATTGTGTCTTTGTCCCGGAGTGAGACAGCTTGAAGGACTTGTTCATTCTTCTTTGTTCCATGCTGTCAACCCTGTCTACTGTTCAACTCATCCACGGCCCCTTCTTTTCTCTTTCCCTGCAGATGACAGTGTGATTCACCTGACTTTCTATTACCTCATGAACCTCAACATCATGACGGTAAAAGCCAAAGTGACCACGGCGTCGGAGCTGATCACCCCCTTAAGTGCAGGGTACTGGATAGTAGGGCATTGTGGAGGGTGGCACTTGGCAGGGCGGGAACCTGCGGGCTGGGCTGCTTCCCTTCAGTTTTGCCCCAGAGTCTGACTCTGAGGCGCTCACAGCTTTGTTGGCTTCCATTGCGCTTCCTGGTTCCTGGCCCATCACTGGTGTTTAGAAATCACTGACTTTTACAGCTGAAGTCCACTTACTGCACAGCGAGGAGAGTGATGGCAGCCGACTGCACGTTGAGGGGGGCAGCCAGACACCAGCTTTTCACAGCAGTGAGAGGATCGGGTGCAGGGGAAACTGAGGGTGAAAAAGCTTCACTTAGAGGAAGCGTCACTCCCTTGGCCTTATTCTGTCCACATTTCAGCGGTGGATAGTCCACAGAGGAACATAGTCTGGTGCCTAGTAGAATGAGTCCCTTTCACAGCTGCCTGGTGAGGGGGTATCCCTAGTTTTATTTTTAATTTTTCAAATTAAAAAAAAATTTTTTTTGGCATTTTGGATCACACTTGGTGATCCACAAGGGTTACTCCTGGCTTTGTACTCAGGAATCAGTTCTGGTGGTGCTCGGGGGATTGGGATGCTGGGAATCGAATCCGGGTTGGCCTCGTGCAAGGCAAACGTCCTACCCACTGTACTACTGCTCCAGCCCTGTGCCTGGTTTTAGACCGTGCATTTAACATCCCATACCTCCTCCAGGCTACCTTGGGTCTGATCTGACTCTTTGTAAGCATCTGGGTGGAAATAATACAGTTAACCAGAAGTCAGCAAACTCAAGAAGCCAGGAATCTTGGCTAGAGGTACACAGGCAGCTCTTACGTGGCGTATCTCACACATGTCACAGTGGTGGGTACTGAGCTCCCAGCAGGTCTGCAGTAGTCCCCATCCTGACCCCTGGACAACTCCGTCAGGAGCTGGAGTTCAGTGTGCACTGAAGCTGGCCTGTGGCCGGCTGCTAGCAGGCAGGGCATCTGAGAGGCCAGCAGACAGCATTCAGGACAAGAGCTCCGCCACAGCCAGGGAGTTCACGTGACCCAAAGTCCTTGGCTGTGCAGTAAGACTAGGAAGGAGGTCTTCAGGGGCAAACTCTGGGCTCCCTCTGCTGCAGACAGAGGGAACAGTCAGTGTCACCTAGAGTGTCCCTGTGCAGTCTAATAAATCTCAAGCATAGGGACCAAGGGGTCAGGGTGGTTAATTGTATTATATCCACCAAGGTGCTTACAAAGAGTCAGATCAGACCCAGGGAGATAGTTCAGAGGGCTTGAATGCTCCCCAGGATTGACTCTCTGGCACTGCTTGGTTCCCCTAAACACTATTGGGTATGATCCCAAAAGATTAGCTCAGAGGGTTGGAGTGCATGTCTGACACGCCTGGGGCCCAGGGTTTAAGCGCTGACACTACATGGCCTTCCTTGCACCATCGGGAGTAATCCTGGTGGCCCTAGAAAACGTGTCCCTGCTCTTTGTGTTGAATTTGGTTATTTGATCACACCCAGTGGGGCTTGAGGCTATTGTTCCCAGTTCCGTGCTTGGGGTCATTTCCAGCAATGCTTGGGGGATTTTGTAGTGCTAGATCATTGAACTATCTCTCTGACCCCATATTACCCGATTTTCTTCTTTTCTTGTTCTGTTTTTCGGGCCACTCCTGGCGATGGTCAGGAGTCCTGGCTCTTCCCCCAGGAATTACTCCCTGTGGTACTTGGGGGATGCCAGGGATCGAACCCAGTTAGCCACATGCAAGGCAAGCACCCTACCCACTGTACTATTCCACTGGCCCCATTCTCTGATTTTTCTCAGGTGCTTTTTGTTAGTTTTGTTTCACTTTTTGTTTTGGGCCACGTCTGTCACTGCTTAGAGGTTACTCCAAGCTCTCTGTGCTTGGGAGTCACTCTTGGCCATACCATACTGGGAGATTGAACCAGGCCTCCCATGTACAGTGCATTCTGCTTGTCAGCTATATTGTCAACCCCACTATTTTTGTTTGTAGTTTGGATTTTGAATATGGATCTCTGTAAGATCCATATGTCACAGCTAGCTTAGGAATTTTTTTTTTTTTTTACTTTTTTTTTGGGTCACACCCGGCGATGCACAGGGGTTACTCCTGGCTCTGCACTCAGGAATCACCCCTGGCGGTGCTCAGGGGACCATATGGGATACTGGGAATCGAACCCGGGTCGGCCGCATGCAAGGCAAATGCCCTACCCGCTGTGCTATTGCTCCAGCCCCACAGCTAGCTTAAGAATCTTTTAACTCTTGGGCCAGAGTGATAGTATAACAGGTAGGGCACTTGCCTTGCATGTGTTGGGCCCGGGTTTGATCCCCAGCATCCCATATGGTTGCCTGTGCTCTGCCAGGAGTGATCGATCCCTAAGCATAGAGTTAGAAGTAAGCCCTGAGCACCACTAGATGTGGCTTCCCTACAAAATATACAAATAATTATTTTCTAGAATGTTTTTTCATTATTGGTGATGCTCAGGGGTTACTCCTAGCAGTGTTCAGGGGACTATGTGCGATGCTGGGGATCTAAGCCCAGGTAGGCTATGTGCAAAGCATATGCCCTAACTGCTGTACTATTGCTCTGACCCATTAGGCCACATTAATTTATCAGTCAGATTTGGGTTTTATTTGTTTTGGGGCCATACAGCCTACTCCTGACTCTGTGCTCAGGGATCATTCCTGGTGGGCTCGGGGAACCATATGGGGTGCTGGGAATCAAATTGGTGCTAGCCACGTGCAAGCCAAACACCCTATCTGCTGTATTACCTCTCCAGCCCAGAATTCTTACTTACTGTCAGTTGGTTCTCCATATGAGGCAGCAAAGAGGACAGAGTCCCCCTGAGGTCCAGGGAGATTCTGGGCCAATCAAAAAAACAAAGAGGAGCCAGAAGGCGTCACTGTCCTGGTGTTAAGTTCCCAAAGACATGCCACATGCTGGGGCCGTGCGTGCCAAGATCAGCCAAGCCTCCTGAGCTGTTCTTGATGCTATTCCTGGAAAGATGGAAGAACATCCCTCCTCCCCTCAGTGGGTCTGCTTGTTCTTTGTGATCGGATTACTCCCCCTCTGCCTCCCCCAGCCATCTCTTCTCTGCTTGTCACATTAATTACAGGCTGGGCTCTAGCCATTCCAGTGGGCGGTAGTGGTGTCGCTGTCACTCTGCTTATAGCACCAGGTCACCTTGACTTCCATGCACGTGATGCTCTTCTTCTGGGAATGTAAAGGCGGCCTTTTTTTCTGTGTCAGCATGAGATTTGATCAGAGTGCAATAGACACAGCACCAAAGCTCCACACTTGTTCTTTCTGCTATAGAAAGGAGTCTGTTTTGTTCCTGTGAAAACTTGGATTATTTTGGTTTCTGATGCCTTTTGCTTCTTGGAGTAAGGCCTGGTCACCATATAATTTTTGGAAAGATAGATATTTTTTGTTGCAGTATTTTTTTTTTGTTTTGTTTTGTTTGCTTTTTGGGTCACTCCTGGTTACTCCTGGCTCATGCACTCAGGAATTACTCCTGGTGGTACTCAGGGGACCATATGGGATGCTGAGAATCGAACCTGTGTTGACCGCATGCAAGGCAAACGCCCTACCCGCTGTGCTATTGCTCCCGCCCCTGTTGCAGTGTTTTTTGAAATGAGAGTGGGTAGGAGAGGGTATGGGCCACACTGGCTGGTGCTCAGGGTCTAGTCCTGGTTCTCTGCTCAGTAGTGACCCCTGGAGATGCTCAGGAGGTTATCTGTTGTGCCAGGGATTGAGACTGGGGGTAGCTGCATGAAAGGTGAGAACCTTTGGCTTCTATTCTATTCTTGGGGAAGACAGGGTCACTAGTTGGCAGTGCAGTCCTCATAGGAGATAAAGGTGGGGGTAGACTTACCGCAGTGCTAGGAGGCTGAGAATTGACCCCATACCTTGCACATTAAAGGCATCTGCTTGGGAGTGGAGAGATTGTAACAGCAGGTAAGGCACGTGCCTTGTGTGCAGCCAACCAGGTACAATCCTCAGCACCTCCTATGGTCTCCCAATACTACCAGGAGTGATCCCTGAGCAAAGAGCCAAGAGTCAGCCCAGAGCACCTCTGTATGGAGGTTAGTACCTAAAAGAACAAAAACAAAAAGATATGTGCTTTACCATTTGAGCCTCATCCCTAGCCAAGGACAGATGTACTTCATTCATTCATTTTTTGGCAGGGGCAGGGCAGGGGTCACACCCTGTGGTGCTCAAGAGTTACTCCTGGCAGTGACTGGGGAACCACATGGGATGCCAGGGATTGAACCCTGGTTAGTGGGCAAGGCAAATGCTCTACCCACTGTACTATTGCTCCTGCCCCAGATTTACTTTATTTGGTTATGGGACCAGCGAGAGAGTGTAGTGGATAAGGTGCTTACCTTCCATGCAGTTGAACAGGATTTGTTCCATGGAACTCCATGTGTCCCCCGAGCCTTACCAGGAGTGATTCCTGAACACAGAACTAGAAATAAGCTCTGAGCACTGCCAGGTGTGGCCCAAATATCAAAACAATTTTAAAAAAAATTTTTTAGGGGCTGGAGTGATAGCATAGCGGGTAGGGCGTTTGCCTTGCATGCGGCCGACCCTGGTTCAAATCCTAGCATCCCATATGGTCCCCCGAGCACCGCCAGGAGTAATTCCTGAGTGCAGAGCCAGGAGTAACCTCTGTGCATCGCCGGGTGTGACCCAAAAAAAAGAAAAACCAAAAACAAATTTTTTTAAATAGTCATTAGGATCATTAATTCAGTTGGGAGATACCTCAAAGGGCTGGAACACTGGGTTTGATTCTTGGCATCCCATAGTTTCTCAGGCACCTCTGGGAATAATCCCTGAGCGCCCAGCCAGGACTAACCTTGGCACATCGCCAGGTGAGGCCACACAGCCATGTGTAGCATGCACAAGGCCCTAGGTTTGACCCCCGGTGCCACATGGCTTCCCTAGCAGTGCTGGAGAATTCTCTACCCACCCTCTTCCCCAAAACCAATAAATAAAGGAAACTAAGCAAGAGCATTCAGAAGCCCTGCCTTAGTCCCCAGGGAGAGGCATCATTACCGCTGTAGTTTGAGGGAGGGAGGGGACCAGACCCATGTTCTCACCACAATCTTCAACCTCTTCAGAGACTTGCTGTCTCCTGACTCAGTCCTGAGCTGTCTGTATCCTGGGGACCATGGAAAGAAAACTCCAAATCCAGCCAATCAGTATCAGTTTGATAAAGTTGGGTGAGTCAGCAGTATTTTCTCTTCCCCAGCCTCTCTGCTTCTGATCTTTTCCGGTGGTTCAAACACAACCCTGAAGGGCAAAAGACACCCCAGGGTGGTAGGGGGGAGCTATGTCAGGAGAAGGGAGCATGTGCCCTTTCCTGCTTATGGGGGTCCAGGAGGGCGGGCAAGGGCAGCAAAGGGTGAGTCTTGGGGAACACAGTGCAGTTAGAATGCTTAACGGTTTAATTCTCTGAGGATGAAATCTTTTTAATACCTTATTAATTGGTAGGCCTGTGAAGTGATCAGAATCACTGCCTTTTTATCCAGATTCAGTAGAAGGCTGCCAGGGGAAAAAGAGTAGTGCAAATGGAGGAAATGAAATCCCCAGTTGGGACCTGGTGCATTGAAGAGGCGTTGCGGGCAGCCGGGCCGGGAGCCCAGCTGAGCTTATGGGAGCCGCCTGTCTGGGCAGACTGGAGGAGGGGGGTAGGGTCATGGCCCGGGGCACTGGAGAAATGAGTTCTGAAATAATTGCATTCTTTGTTCTTTCCTGTAGCATCCTGACTTTGCGAGACTATGTTCTTGACCTTGGTCACCCGTACTTGTGGGTACAGAAGTTGGGCGGCCTCCACTTCCCCAAAGAGCAGCCCCAGGTATGTGCACTGTTCTGGAGAGCTCTCCTTCATCTCCTCTCTCAGTAACCCCAGAAAGGCTCCTGAGGGACAGGCTTTGACCTTTGACCTACCAGGTTGTTTCCCATCAGTGCTCAGATTAGCCCTCCCTCCAGTCAGGATTCAAAAATGTTGTACCGGGCCAGAGCGATAGTACAGCAGGTAGGGCATTTGCCTTGCACGTAGCCGAACCAGTTTGATCCCTAGCGCTCCATATGGTCCCTTGAGCACCACCAGTAGTGATTCCTGAGTGCAGAGCTGGGAATAACCTGAGCATTACCAGGTGTGACCTAAAAAGAAAAAAAAAAAGTTTGAAGTCTGCAAGTATTTAAGTGCCTTTTGCCTTCTTCCTGAGCTCAGCCTTCTAGAAGCAAGTCACCGACCTCTTGCGCGGGGCGCCACTTGGCCTCAGCTCTCTGACCCTGGGTCTTGTGTCCAGAGAGAGCAGGACTGAGTCATCAGCAGAACCTTGCAGGGATCTGGCGCCTTTGCCGCCTTTGTTTTCTCAGGCTCAGCCTGTAGCCTTTTAACAACGCAGTGGCTTGTGTTGGTGTAGGAACATAGCTTCTGTCCTGACGCAGCACAGTGGCCCTGCTGTTCCCAGGAAGTGTCCCTCTCAGGGTGTAGGTGGTCCCAGAGAGGCATGTTTAGGGGGGAGTGGCTGGAGGAAAGGATGGGGAGCACTGAGGTATGTGCCACTTGCTGTCGCCCGCAGCACACTGTGATCGCTGACCATTCCCTGAGCTCCAGCCATATGGAGAGCACCATGAAGCTGCTGAGGACCAGGGTGCAGTCCCGCATGGCCCTCCACAAACAGTTCGCATCTCTGGGTAAGCTGACGTTAGGGTGGTGGCCTGAAAACCACCCAGAGAGTACAGGGACCAAAATGGCTTAGCCCTTTACTCGGGTTCCCTGCATCCTGATGACATCAGAGCAAGCCTGCTTCAGCATGGTAGGGAGCACGAGTGGCGAGAACTGCAGGCCCATGTAAGCAGGGCTACCGGGACCAGCCTGGCTCCCAGAGGAGGCCCCTGGCCTTCTGCAGGACACTAGCTGGCAGATTGGCCACAAGCAGCTCATTCTTGGTCAGTGTCTGTCAGATTGACGTGCCTTCGATTGACTGTTACTCAGAGCTCAATTCCTGTCATCTCCTGTGCCCAGTGCTGGGACCAGCCGTGTGCCGCAGCCTCTCTGCCTGTGTGAAGCTGACATTCAGCTTAGAGAATACGGCCGGAAAGGGAGCTGCCCCCTCCTGCTGAGCTGGCATCTCCCAGGCAGAGACTGAGGCCCTGTGGTGACATGCTACCGGCTGATCCTGATGACGCATTGATCAAGTTGCATTTGGGCGTTTGTGCACTGATTCATTCAGTGACTACTTGTCAAGGGCTTACTGTGCACGGCGCATTTGCAGACTGGTAAAGGTCTTTCTGATCTCAATGAAGTGTCAGAACTGGAGGAAGAGCTCAGTATCTTAAATCTTAAGTTCACTACCTGGCTCTGCATGTCGCCCCAACTCTTCTCCCTGAGCCTCACTGGGTTTGGCCCCAAAACAAGTATGATTGTGAGGAAAGGCATTGGCTTTGCAAGACTATCCTGGAGGGCCCCTCCCGCTGCTTTCCAGGCCCGTCCTTGTGCTCCATGTGGACCCGTGGGGTTTTCAGGATAGCTTTGCTGACTTCGGCTTGTCCAAGGTTGCATGGTTATCATCCTGGATGACAGTAACTGCCTTGGCATATTTGCTTATTGAAACGCCAGCAGGAATTTACCCTGAAGCAGCTCTTCAGCTCTGCTCCCTTAGAGGAACTGACACAGAACACTCAAGCCCTTTCCTCTGTCAAGGTCAGCTGAGAGAACGCTGCCCTCTCGGCTCTTTGGTTTAATGGACAGCGCCTGCTGCAGAAGCACAGTTACTGGTTCTGGCTGTGTTTGCAGGTGAGGGTTACCTGCAGTCATTGACTTGAAGGCACCGGAGAAGAGCCAGCCTGGGTCGGACCCCAAGTGTATGGCACTGGGGTTGGGAGGCTGAGTTTCTGGCACCCGCATACCTACTGGATGGCAGGTGTACCAAGATAACGGGCAAGGTCTCCAAATCCCTATAGAGGATGTGATACAAGTTCACAGCCGTGGCACCTGAGTTCTATCCGTGACACACTGACCTTGCTTTCTTTCAGAACATGGCATTGTACCCGTCACCAGCGACTGCCAGTACCTCTTCCCTGTAAAGGTCGTCTCTCGCCTGGTGAAGTGGGTGACTCTTGCTTACGAAGATTACCTGGTAGGTGGAGGTGTGACAGGTCCCTCCTGTCCTGGGACCACAGGCCCCTGTCACCTTTCAGCTCCTGGCCCTCCCCCCTACAGGCCAGGGGACTTGGCTAGAGGAGCCAGCAAGGCCACTCGCTGTGCTTGGTGACTTCTAGGAGCTGCATTTCACCAAAGACATTGTGGAGGCAGGACTGGCTGGGGACACCAATCTCTACTACATGGCGCTCGTGGAGAGGGGCACAGGTAAGTGTTTAGTGGCTCGTACTGGTTCTTGACCCAGGGGCCACAAAAAGGAAACATTCATGGGACTCTTACAGAGGAAGTGGTGACGGCACCTAAAATCCTGCCATGGGAACTTCGCGTCAGTGCGTGGGTGTGAGCCCCACTGTACATCATATATGTCATATCTCTCTAGCCCCATGGCATCATACTTAAAAGAAAGTACCACTGAGCTCTATCCCTGCTTATTTATTTATTTAGTATTTTTATTTCTTTTTTTCTGTGTTGTGGCATTGACAAAAAGTTGAATATATTTGGTTGTGGTGCTCACCCAGTGGGTTTTGGTGTTTGCCAGGTGTCGTCCACCTGGTTTCGGTGTTCATACATATACTTGCTATGTTTGACCCCCTTTTTATTTGTGCCTTTAAAAAATTATTCTGGGGGCCGGAGTGGTAGTAGAACGGGTAGGATGTTTGTCTTGCATGCAGCCAACCTGGGTTCAATCCTTGGCATCCCATATGGTCCCCCTGAGTACTACCAGGAGCAATTCCTGAGTGCAGAGCCAGGAATAAGCCCTGAGCATTGCCGGGTGTAATCCAAAAAGCCAAAAAAAGAAAAAAATATATTTTGTAGAGGGACTAGGGGGATAGTACAGTAGGTAGGGCGCTGCTTTGCATGCGGCTGACCTGGATTCAGTCCCCTGTGACTTGGATTCAGTCCCCTGCATCCCTTATGGTCCATTGAGCACTGCCCTGGGGTCAGTCCCTGGTACTCTGCACACATATGTAAAAACACTTCTCTTTTGTCTTTAATGACATAAGATCGTATTTTGAAAGAGCATGAGATATGCAGTATGAGATACTAAAAAGACTGTATCAGTGTCATTCCGTTGTTCGTCAATTTACTTGAGCAGGCACCGATAACGTCTCTATTCCTTCCAGCCCTGAGATTTTAGCAACCTCTCCTTACTCGTCTTTCCCAACGATTGGAGGCTTTTTCAGGGTCAGGGGAATGAGACCTGTCGTTACTGTTTTAGGCATATCGAATACGCCACAGGTAGCTTGCCAGGTTCTGCCATGCGGACTAAAAAGACTAGTGATAGGGGCTGGAGCGATAGCACAGCGGATAGGGCGTTTGCCTTGCACACGGCCGGCCCAGGTTTGAATCCCAGCATCCCATATGGTCCCCTGAGCACCGCCAGTAGTAATTCCTGAGTGAGGAGCCAGGAGTAACCCCTGTGCATCGCTGTGTGTGACCCAAAAAGCAAAAAAATAAAATAAATAAAATAAAAAGACTAGTGATAGTAATTCATTGGAAAGTGTTAACTTCTGCTTTCTAATTAAGCAGG
Source organism: Sorex araneus (assembly GCF_027595985.1). NCBI lineage: Eukaryota > Metazoa > Chordata > Mammalia > Eulipotyphla > Soricidae > Sorex > Sorex araneus. Next base: position 17,097,186 of record NC_073310.1, on the reverse strand, counting down.
TGAACATATAGAGAACTAATGAATATTCTAGTTCATACATAAAGTGAATGTGATAATAAAATTTTCACTAATTTCAAAAAAAAGTTTTTTCATTAAATTGTGGAATTTGAAAAATTCAAATTATAATTTAGATGAATAAGGGGTTAACCACTTTAAATATAATAATCCTTATGTATTGGGGAGGGTGGGAGGGACACTGGGTTTACGGGTGGTGGAGAATGGGCACTGGTGAAGGGATGGGTTCCAAACTTTGTATGAGGGAAGTATAAGCACAAAAGTGTATAAATCTGTAACTGTACCCTCACGGTGATTCTCTAATTAAAAATAAATAAATTAAAAAAAAAAAAGCACAATAAAAATGAAAAAAAAAATAATCCTTATGTAAATTTGCATAACTGAGTGGATGAACTACAGAAAATTCGGGGATAGAGTGGCTCCAGGGCTGTGGTTTAAGTGGTTGAGCTCATGAGTTCCATGTCTGAGTCTCTGGGTTTGATCCTTGGCACCACATACAGAACACACACTCATCTGGGCAGATAAATGAGCAGCCTGCCAGGACCTAAGTTTGAACCCCAGCACCACGTGCTGCCCCCCAAGCACTAGCAGGAGTGATCCCTTATCACAGAGCCAGGAGTAAGCCCTGAGCACAGGTGTGGGCCCTTCCCCTCCACCCCCACAAAAACCACACACTTTCGTCAGAAGTAGATAGAGGGCGCAAGCCCAGCAGGACTTCACATTCAGCATCTTTTATGGCAGAGATTATAATACTCAAATCTCTAAAATCAAAAGCAAAAGTTAGTATAGGAACTATGCAGCACTGGGCTTATGTTACGAAGCATCTGAGCCAGCTTTAGGTCTAGGGCTGTGGGAGGGGAGGGGGATTTGACTGGCAAACTGTGTTTCAAAACTAAATTTTCTTGGGGCTGGAGCAATAGCACAACGGGTGGGGCATTTGCCTTCACGCGGCCGACTCTGGTTTGAATCCCAGCATCCCTTGTGGTTCCCCAAGCACCGCCAGGAGTAATTCCTGAGTGCATGAGCTAGGAGTGACCCCTGTGTATCGCCAGGTGTGACCCAAAAAGCAAAACACACACACACAAAAAAAAAACCCACTAAATTTTCTTCTCCCCTTCCCAGCCAAACTACAGGCTGCGGTGGTTTTGAACCCTGGCTACTCCTCCATCCCACCCATCTTCCGGCTTTGTCTGAACTGGAAAGGGGAAAAAAACAACAGCAATGATGACAACATTCGGGTAAGACCCCTCTGGGCTGATGGGAGGAGCAGAGACTCCCAGGGAAGGTGGGCACCGATAGGACCTGCTGCAGCTGAGGGGCTGGAGCTGGTGAAAATCCAGACTCAGGCCTGCAAGATGGGGCGCCTTTGCTGCAGGCGCTGGAGGGAATGAGAAGAGCGAGCCTAGAACCATCTCAGTGACTTGCTAACTTGGAGTCCCAGATCTCTCCAGTTATTGAATAAAGATGATATAAATATTTGCCTTAAAAAATTATAGTATGGGGAGCTGGAGCAATAGTACAGTAGGTAGGGCATTTGCCTTGCATGCGGCCGACCTATGTTCGATACCCAGCATCTCATATGGTCCCCTGAGCACCACCAGGTGTAATTCCTGAGTGGAGAGCCAGGAGTAACGTCTATGCATCGCTAGGTGTGACCCAAACAGCAAAATAAATAATAAATAAATAGTTTTGGGGCCAGAGCAGTAATACAGCAGGTGAGGCACTTGCCTTATGTGCAGGTGACCTGGTTTGATCCTCAGCAACCCATATGGTCAGTCCCTTGAACCCACCAGAGTGATCCCTGAGTGCAGAACCAGGAATCAGCCCTGAGAACTGCTGGTTGTTGCCCCCCAAAACAACTGTATCACTGTTGTCCTGTTGTTCATCGATTTACTAGTTCGGTCACCAGTAACGTCTCCATTCTTCCCAGCCCTGAGATTTTAGCAGCCTCTCCTTACTCGTCTTCCCCAGTGTGGAGGCTTTTTCAGGGTCAGGGGAATGAGACTGTTATTGTTATTTGGCATATCAAATACGTTACAGAGAGCTTGCCAGGCTCTTCTGTGCGGGGGGACACTCTCGGTAGCTTGCTGGGCTCTTCAAGAGTATATATTTCCCTTTATGATGGGAAATATCATGTTTACCTTAATTAACTTAATTAACAAAAAATTAAATCTTGGGTCCAGAGAGATATTACAGAGGCTAAGGTGCTGCCTAGCCAACTCTAGCTCAGTCCCTGGCACTGCATATGATCCTCTAAGCACCATTATGGGTGACCCTTAGCACAGAGCCAGGAATAAGCCCTGAGCAGTGCCAGGTATGACCCTAAAACAAAATGAAAATGCTCGTATTGTGGGGGAGGCAGCTCAGTGGGCTAGAACACAAGCTTTGCATGCAGGTGCCTGTGTTCAATCCCCATCATCACATTGCCACCAAACACTGGTTTTGACCTCTGAGTTTGGGAGCTGGCAGTAGCCCCCATGCACCACCAGGCATGGTCCCCAAAATACAAAAGATTGTTGTTTTTAGAGACCAGGGACATAGTTGAAGTGATGGGCCCTGAACGCCATCCCCTTCAAGGCCCCTGAGCTCCAAAGTACCATGTCGGGCACCAAACCATCAGTCCTACGCTACTGGAGGATTGCCGGGAATGGCCCCTGTAAAATAATAAATATGGGCTGGTGAGATAGCTCAGGGGGCTGGAGTGATGCATTGCTTGTGGGAGACTTAGGTTCAGTTCCTATCACAGCATGGGCGCCCGAGCACCCAGAGTGATTCCTGAGCATTGAGTCAGGTGTAGCCTCCAGCACCACTGGGTGTGGTCCACAAACCAAAACATTAAGAGGGACCAGAGACAGACTGCAGTGGTTAGAGTGCTCGTGGTGCACATGGCTGGCCTGGCTCCATCCCCGGCATTCCATAAGGTCCCTAAGCACCACCTGGAGTGACTCCTGACTGAGTGCAGAGCCAGGAGTAACCCCTGAGTGGTTACCCCTGATTTCTTTCTGAGGTGAAAGAAATCAAGATAGCCCAGGTCCCTACTCTGGAGTGGAACACTGGTGGGTTTCGTGCAAGGAGAACCCTCCCAAGGGTTCAGATAGGGTCAGAAGACCCACTTTGAATCACGCCTCTGTCCTGTCCTTGCGTGGGTTTTTGTTCTCATGCCAGGCTGAGGCGTGGTGAGGAGTCACGGGGCAGTAGAGTGCCAGGATCACCTTCGACACATGTGGGCAGTAGTAGGGATTGAACTTACTTGCAAGGCAGCAATGATGACAACATTGGCAGGTGCTGAGCCCGTAGTACAGTGGGTAGGGCATGTGCCTTGAACATGGTTGACTCAGGTTCAACCCCCGGCATCCTGGATGGTCCTCTGAGCACTGCCAGGAGTAACACATGAGCAACACCGGTGTGACCCAAAATAATGGGGGGAAAATATTTATATTTCTAGACCAAAGAGATAGATTAGCAGGCTGGAGTGTATGCTTTGCATGTAGCAAGCCTGTGTTCAATCCCCAGCATTGCATGGTCTAGGTGTGATCCTCAAGATTCAAAAAAAAGTTACACATCTAATAAGTATAGGAGCACTTTTAGAAAATCCTTTAATGAGTCACTTTAAGGTGGAATTGAAAGACCAGCCAGTCGTTCTTGATGTAGTTTCTACCATAAGTATTCAAAGAATGAATAATAAAACACTTCACTTCTCCTGGGAGTTTTTCTTTGTTGTATGGCTGTACATAAGAGGTATGGTTATATATGGTTACTATATAAAGGACGGGATACCATGTGAAGGAGGAAGAAATGAGACAATAAATCCAAAAAACCACTGTGGAAATGAAAAATCTGAACTCAAAGTAGGGTGGGAGAGGACACTGTCTTTGCACAGGGCTCTGTCACACATGACGCAGCTGTCCTCAGAAGCAGGAGCGGAGAAAAATGGGACACTCGGCTATATGTGGAAGAAACTATAGTCAGGGCTATGGCCGCGCATGTGTGGTGTGTGTGTATATGTGTGTGTGTGTGTCTGTTTTCCAGTTGTCCTGGCCATCAGTGTGTGTCTGTTTGTCTCTGTCCCTCTCTACTCCTTTAGGGCCATGGTCCGAGATGCCAGAGCCATCAGAAGACCTCTCTGTGTTTATGAGGGGGTCATACTAGCAGTGCTCAGGGATAGAACCCACGTCAGTCACATGCAAGGCAAACACTCTGCCCGTTATACTACCCTCCGGCCCCAACTTTGAGGTTTGATTCTGGGCCTCTTGCATGCAGCACATGCACTCCAGGCCCTTGAGCTGCCTTCCTGGCTCCCTCTCTCCTAGAGCACTCCTTTAAGCTTAACACCTCTGACTTGGATCTTGGCTTGAGATTCCTTCTCTTTACACCTCCCTCTGCTTATCTGTAGGCAGGGAAAGTTACCAGTGGAAATTTGGAGGACCTCGTTATCCTGAGGAAAGGGACCCCCAGGTCAGGCCAGTGTAGCCCGACCAGGCGTGTTTGTGCAGAGACACCGGTAGCCATTGCTGTGGGCCAGGCAGGGCCTGCTAGCCTGAAGGGAGTGCTGAGTGCCTGGTTTTCCCCCTCAGGCCATGGAGAGCGAGGTGAACGTGTGCTATAAGGAGCTGTGCGGCCCCCGGCCCGGCCACCAACTCTTGACCAACCAGCTGCAGCGGCTGTGTGTGCTACTGGACGTCTACCTGGAGACCGAGAGCCACGATGACAGCGTGGAGGGGCCCAAGGAATTCCCACAGGAGAAGATGTGCCTGCGGCTGTTTCGGTGAGGGATGGGCAGGAGTGGTGGTTCTGGGCCTCTCCTCCCGGGCTGCGTGCCGTGGGCAGAGCTGGGAGTGCAGCCTGCATGGCTTGTGTCTTCCTTATCTCTGTTCGCAGTGGACATCGCAACCCTGCTGTGTTCCCTGGGGGGAGTTTGCTTCCCTCCTTCCTGAGACTTTCCCTCAAACCCTTTTCCCACCAAGCTGCTCTTCGCAAAAATGCTTTCTGATGGTGGATAGAGTACACAGCAAACTTTTGCTTTGTTCTTGGGTCATACCCAGCGGTGCTCAGGGCTTACTCCTGGCTCTGTGCTCAGGGATCACTCCTGGAGGAGCTCCAGGGACCATATGGGGTTCTGGGGGATTGAACCCAGGTTGGCCCCATCCAGGGTAAGCGCCCTGCCTGTGGTACTATTGGGCAGTCCCTTTTAACCCCTGGCAAATAGAGTTAGCATGTGAAAAACTTCCAGGGTGGTTAAGACAGAAAAGGACAGCCTGTCCTGGGGGACTGGCACTCAGGGTGTCTGGGCACAGGGTGCTCTGGATATTTTTCCTTTTTCTCAGATGATGGCTTCTGCTTTATCTTTTATCCCCTGACTTACGTTTTTAAAATACCATTTGTGGGCTGGAGTGTTAGAACAATGGGTAAGGCATTTACTTGCCTTGCATGTGGCTGGCCCCGGTTCAATCCACAACACCCCATATGGTCCCCGGAGCATTGCCAGGAGTGATTCCTGAATGCAGAGCCAGAAAACCCCTGAGCACTGCTGAGGGTGACTGCCCCCGCCCCCGCCCCCACACAAAAAAAGAAAAAGCCAGTTTCAAAGCTTGAGTTCACTGCTTGGGCACCTCTTCCCTTTTGAGCCTGAAATTGGGCAGGAGTAGACCTGGGAAGGAGAAGGGCTAGAATTCTCATCAGAATATGTCTCTGTCAGTCTGAGAGTCTGACCATCCCCCCTGCCCCCATTCTCTAGCCGCCAGTCCTGCCCCTGTACCAGCACCGCCCCCCCACCCCCGCCTGTCTGGCACCCCACTTGGCCTGCTTCTTTGCACTCTGCAATAGCAGCCTGCCCCTTCGCGACTGCTGGAAGGCGGAACTGTTGGCTCTGCTCCGGTGCCTTGCTGGACTGACAGTCCCTTGTTGGGGGGGGGTGCTGTGTGAAACCTCAGCAGCTCCTCTCACGGTCTCAGCCAGGTCAGAAACTCGCATGGCAGGTGTTCATTTCCTGCTGCCTCACTCCTGAAGGATGGAGCTCCCCGTGAGAGTGTGTTGGGATGGGAGCCTCTGGTGACACGGGTCCAGTTAACTCTGTGACTCATGGGATCCGAGAGTCTGTTCTTGGCCTTTGTGTCCCCCAGCACAGCAGTCCTGAGCAGCACCGCTCCGGGGCTGACCATTGAACCATCCAACCTGTACATCTGGGCCAGATAACGCTAGGAATAGCCCTGCTGGATCGCTTGACCAATGCTTGGGAGCCTCACACCACCCCCAACCCTGTCCCAAAGGAAAAGAACAAAACTGGCCTCACACCTTACTCAGTGTTCTGCAGTCTGCTTTTATGAAAGTTCCATTCTTCCCTCTAATAGCTGCAGAATATTCCCTGGTGCGGCCAACCCATAATTTATTCTGCCAGTCCTGAGTGCCTGGTATTAACTCTCTCTCCTCTCCTGTTTCTCTAGGGGTCCTAGCAGGATGAAACCTTTTAAATATAACCATCCTCAAGGATTCTTCAGTCATCGCTGACCACCGCCCGCTGGTTCCCCCCTCCCACACTCCACCCAGTGTGCCACCCTCTGCTTTCAGCTCTGGCCCACACGTGGCTCTTGTTAGTCTCCAAAGACAGGGGGCAGTTTTTGTGTGTGTGTGTTTTTTTTAGCCTATTAAAGTGTCACCTGACCAAGTGGCTTTTGTCTTGCTCCTCGGGAATGGAAGTGGCTTTGTCCTCTGAAAGGACAGGAGGGAGCTGCGGTACAATGTGAAATAGTGTGTGGTACAGTGTGAAAGAGAGGTTGGCTGTGGGTGGTGGAGAAAACCTGAGTGTGAAAGATTCTGATTCTGCAAAGACGCTCCTTTCCAGGTGATTTTTGATTTTTGGCATTTATTCTCCTAAACCCCTGCTGTTAGGTAGGGAGGGGTAGCCACAGTCAGCAGAAGCTCCAGGTCAAAAACTCTTCTTCCTCTAGTCCTATGAGAATCTGGTGGCCAAATTCCCTAATTTCTGCAAGGATTACACATCTGACTGCAATGCACACAGAAGCAAATGCACCAGATAAGAGACCAGGAATTTTTTTTAAAAATTTTTTATTAGTGAATCACTGTGATGTACAGTTACAAACTTATGAACTTTTGTGTTTGCATTTCACTCATACAGTGATTGTTTACCCATCCCTCCACCAGTGCCATTTCTCTCCACCAATGATCCCAGTATCCCTCTCCCCACCCCTACCAACCCACCCTACCTCTGTGGCAGGGCATTCCCTTTTGTATAGACCAGGATTCTTGAAGGATTCCACTAAAGGGATGAAAGTGACACTAGGCAAATTCAGATGCTGCTGTTTGTGAGGCACTGGCTGAGTGGCCTCAGGTAATAGCTGAGGTGCTTCCTCAGGTGAGGTCAAGATAAGATGCCTTTAAAAATAGCGATTTACTACTCAGAGGATTAGGAGCATTCCTGGGAAATAGGTAACACTTTCTAAAATAATTAAAAAATGACCTCTGTAATTCTGCAGAAGTCAGAATAAAGCATTCTTAGTTGCATTAGAAAAATTATCCTAGGGGCCAGAGCAATAGTACAGTAGGTAGGGTGTTCAATCCCCAGCACCCCATATGGTCCCCAAGGGATCACTCCTAGCAGGAGTGATTCCTTGCGCTTCCAGGTGAGGCCTAATACCCCTACCTCCCTACCCCCCGAGCTACCCAAATATATATACGTGTGTGTGTGTGTGTGTGTGTGTGTGCGCGCGCGCGCGCGCGCGCGCGCGTGTACTTTAGCAGTACCTGGAATGGAACCCAGGGTTTTGCACATGCAAAGAATCTACTGCTAACTCTCATTAATGTGCTATAAGAAATGAAATATGAAGATGGAAAAATATTTTTTAAATGATCACATGTCACAAGTATATGCTAGAGTCCATTAAATTAGTGGCTGAAGAGATAGTTCCACAGATAAAGTGTTTTTGCCTTGCACACGCCTACCAGTGCCCATATGGTCCTTGAGCCCCCTCAGATCCCTGAGAGCAGAGCCAGGAGTAAGCCCTGAACTGGGGATGGCCCAAAAACGAAAATAAAAATAAAACAGATTCCCACACCCCACTAAGTCTTGGATGTAGTTGACCTGAGCAGGCTTGGGAAGTATTTTTAACAAGTTCCCCAGGTACAGATTGCCCTAGTCTCATTTTGGAAGTCCCTGTACTTTTTCCCCTTCTTTCACTTTTTTTCTCGGTGACACCTGAAACAATGCAGGGGAGCCCAGTTCTCCCTGGGAAGCGGCTCCCCCTTCCCTGTGGGCTCTGCCTGAGTCCTTTCCATGGTGTGTGACCCTCCTGAATCTCCCCTGACCTTGCCTCTTCCCTGACCTACTTCCCTGGGACTCTGTCCCTGCTGGCATCCCTTTGGTGTGGCCACCTTCAGGACTTCCATCTCACTACCTGTGCTGAATAAGATTGAAATGGATCCTAAAAATAGTTTTCCTAATGGCCCCTGCATTGCAGCCTGTGTTCTTAGCTGGAAGGCAGCCGAATTGACTCAGCACAAAAGCTCATCTCTGGAAGCCAGGACAAGGTTGCAAAGCGCTCGAGCCGGCTAACACGAGATGCTACTTCCTAGGCAGGGGTGTGAGACCGTGTCTTCCCACAGAGGAGAGTGTCCTTCTTCAAAGGAGACAGCTTAAAAAAGAATCCTCTGACCTGAAGGAGAACGGTTGTGGGGTCTGAGAGATCTTACAGCGGGGTCAGGCGTTTGCCTTGTACATAGCTGATTGGGTTCGAGTCTCAGCACTCTTATGGTCCCCCAACCCCAGCAGGAGTGATCCATGAGTGCAGAGCCAGGAGTTAGCTCTGAGCACTGCTGGTGGGGCCCTCAAACCAGAAACATTAAAAAGAAGGAATGCTCAATCAAAACCCCGCAAGCTACTGAGCCTTTTGTGCACGGGAGTGGCAGGACAGATGGGCTGCTGGCCGATGCGCCCTGGGTTAGAGTGGACCTTGACCATATCTCAGATGGTTTTTCTCTGGCACCCTCCCACAGCTGGGACCAGTCCAGGTTTTCTTGCCTTTTTATGCTGCTTTATTTGGTGGAGGGGCTTGGAGGGTCACATCCTGCAGTGCTCAGGGGCTAATCTGGTCAGTCCTGGCTGTGCTCAGGAGACCATACAGTATCCAGGATTGCACCTGGGCCTCCTGCTTTCCAGCTCTCCGGCCCCACCTCGCCTTCTTCAAGCAGTCAGTTTTAGTCTTGATTTCTTTTTTTTTTTTTTTTTGGAGGGGGTGCTTTTTGGGCCACACCCAGTGATGTTCAGGGGTTACTTCTGGCTCTGCTTTCAGGAATCACTCCTGGTGGTGCTCAGGGGACCATATGGGATGCTGTGGATAGAACCCAGGTAGGCTGCGTACAAGGCAAATGCTATAATGTCGCTCCGGCCCCTCTTGATTTCTTCTCCTCTTCTTTATCTTCCTCACAGCTAACCCTTTTTTTTTTTTTTTGCTTTTTGGGTCACACCTGGCTATGCACAGGGGTTACTCCTGGCTCTGCACACTCAGGAATCACTCCTGCTGGTACTCAGGGGACCATATAGGATGCTGGGAATCGAACCCCGGTTGACTGCGTGCAAGGCAAACGCCCTACCCACTGTGCTATCGCTCCAGCCCCCAACAGCTAACCCTTTCTTAACAGTTTTCTCTAAATAAACCCAGAAGATACCTTTTTCATTTTAACTGCCTTCGGACTGGTCACTGTGGGGGAACAAGCTAAGAGCCTCATCAGTGGGAAGGGGCAGAGCTGCCAAGGTCCAAAGACCTATTCTGCCACTTGATGCAGCCCCCATCTGTACTTGCCCTGCTTAGCAGCCGGATGACAACAGAAGTGCACACAAGCATCGCCTTCGGGTCCTAGCCAGCCACCAAAAGCACTCCTGCCTTCGTTTCCTCAGGCGAGGAGAGTGAGGCCCTCGGAACCCAAAGCAGGTGTCTTGAGCTTCCCGCACAGTGAGGTCAGCGCTGTCCCTTTCCAGTCCTTTCCTTTCACGGGGCAGGCTAGCCCTCTCACCGGCCCAGCTGCTCTTCTCAGTAACACAATCCACCCAGACTCACAGCTTAATGTCCAAATGCCCACCTGGGACCTTATCCCGCACAAGTCATGTCTCCCTGAGCAGGTTAGATTCACCGTGGTCCTCATCTACACTAAGGACGATGATGAATCACCAAATCAGCCCTGGTACCTGTTCAGCAAAGATAGAACCAGGTCTTTTGTATTTTGCTTTTTGTTTTAGGGGCCACTTTCAGCAGTGCTCAAGGCTTTCTCCTGGCTCTGCACTATCACTGCTGGTGGCTTAAGCAGACCCCAGGTAGTGCTAGAGATTGAACCCGAGTTGGCTGTATGCAAGGCAAGTGTCCTACCAACTGAACCGTCTCACCGGTCCCAGATTGAGGTCTGTTTTGCTCACTTCTATCTCCCTAGAGTGTCACGCAATAGAAAATCAGTTTTTTTGGTTTTTTGTTTTGCTTTTTTGGGTCACACCCGGCAATGCACAGGGGTTACTCCTAGCTCTGCACTCAGGAATTACTCCTGGCGGTGCTCAGGGGACCATATGAGATGCTGGGAATCGAACCCGGGTTGGCCACGTGCAAGGCAAACACCCTACCCACGGTGCTATTGCTCCAGCCCCAGTATTTCTTGAATGAGCTAATACATGAAGCTCATAGTCTATTAGGGATATGGTAAAATATTCAGTGTAATGAGAAAACTCAGATTTGGAAGAGTGAGAAAGGCAGCAAATTGTTTTTATAATCAGTAATGCACTATGGAAGGCTGACATGTTTTGAAGAATCTTCAGGGTTTAGTCAAGTCTCTAGCAACAACAAAACACCTCCCTGGCCACAGCCCCTCATCTTGGAATTAGCTGTGAGGTGGCCTATTCCCAGAACAGAGTCAGGCACAAAAGGTCAAACAGGTTTGGTTGCAACAATATAAAAATATCTAGATTTGGGGCTGGAGCGATAGCACAGCGGGTAGGGCGTTTGCCTTGCACGCGGCCGACCCGGGTTCTAATCCCAGCATCCCATATGGTCCCCTGAGCACCGCCAGGGGTAATTCCTGAGTGAAGAGCCAGGAGTAACCCCAGTGCATCGCCGGGTGTGACCCAAAAACCAAAAAAAAAAAAAAAAAAAAAAAAAATATCTAGATTTGGGGCCAGAGCAATAGTACAGTGAGCAAGGCCTTGCATGTGGCCGACCTGGGTTTGGTCCCCTGGGCTCTGAACACAGAGCCAGGAGTAACCCCAGAGCATCGCTGAGTGTGGCTGAAAACACTAAAAACCAAAATGTTCAGATTTATATAAATCCATAGAGCTGGGAGGCAGAGCTGGCCGCAGATGAAACTCAGTGGTACATGTGAAGCCCTAGGTTCTATCCCCTGCACCACAAAAATAAAACCAAAGAGGAAGCCTATACCCCATAAATAATCAGTACCCATTTCTCCCTATTGCCAATTTCTGGCAACCTATATATATATATATATAGCCACCCGTGGTGTATTCAATATGCCAAAAACAGTAACAAGTCTCACAATGGAGTCTCACAATGGAGATGTTACTGGTGCCCGCTCGAGCAAATCAATGAGCAAGGGATGAGAGTGATACAGTGATTTTTTTTTTTTTTGGCAGAGGGTGGGGGGGACACACCTGTCTGGGCTCAGGCCTTACTCCTGGCTCGGTACTCAGGAATCGCTCCTGGAACTCAGGGGACATATTGGATGCTGGGGTTAGAACCCAGGTGGGCCGCATGCAAACCGTACCTGCTGTACTATCTCTCTGGCCCCATTAATCTATTCCTAGATCCATGGATTTAACTATCCTAGATATTTTCTATCAATAAACCATACAATTTGCTGTCTGGCCTCACTTAATATAATGATCATTCATCCAGGCTATAGCACATACCAATACTTCCTTGCTTACCGTGGTCTCTAGCATTCCATTATATGCGTATACTGTGAGTGGTTTATCCATTCATCCCCTGACGGGCACTTTGGCTGTTTATGCTCTTTGTAGTGTTGGTGATGGAACTAGAGCCTCACATATTCAAGGTATGAATTCTACTACTGAGTGCATCCATTCTAGCCCATTTTTATAAATTGTTATGATGGTTCTGCTAGTGGAAATAAAGTGACTCCTCATTGTGGTTTTTTTTTTTTGTTTTGCTTTTTGGGTCACCTGGCGATGCACAGGGGTTACTCCTGGTTTCTGCACTCAGGAATTACTCTTGGCGGTGCTTAGGGGACCATATGGGATGCTGGGAATCGAACCTGGATTGGCTGCACGCCCTACCCGCTGTGCTATCACTTCAGCCCCTCCTCATTGTGGTTTTGATTTGCATTTCTAGTAACCAATGATGTTGAGCATCTTTACCGGTGCTTATTGGTTATTTGATTATTTTCTTTGGATCTGTTCAAGCCTATGGTCACTATAAAATTGTCATTTTTGTCATTGAGTTATGCACTTTTTATTTTTTTTTTTTATTTTTTTTTTTTTTTTTGCTTTTTGGGTCACACCTGGCGATGCACAGGGGTTAATCCTGGCTCTGCACTCAGGAATTACCCCTGGCCGTGCTCAGGGGACCATATGGGATGCTGGGATTTGAACCCGGGTCGGCCGCGTGCAAGGCAAACGCCCTACCCGCTGTGCTATCTCTCCAGCCCCGAGTTATGCACTTTTTAGGGAGGAGCAGAGAGGTGATTCATTGGGCTGAGTGCATGCAGAGTGCATATGGAAAGGCTGGGTTCAGTACTTGGTGCCACATAGCCCCCTGAGCACTGCTGAGTATGGCCTCAAACCAAAAAAAAAAAAAAAAAGCAGTTTCTCAGGAGTAGGAATATAGTTAAATGGAAGAGGCTGTGTGAGGCTTTGGGTTCTTAGAACGACCAGTAAGCAATGGAAACAGCAGTTAAATTTGCTACTTAAGTATCTTGTCTTGTTCATCTGTCTCAACCTATCTCATAGGCCCATTTATCCACAAGCTTGGAAAACTGACTTTTCGTTTCTGGCAGTTCTCACTTCCTCTTGCTTTCTGCAACCAGAAGACTGCCTGCACACTCACTGGTGAAAAAAAAATTACTGGGGCGTGGGGCAGGGGTGCTGTGGAGAAATAATAGAGGCTAAGTTGCAAGCCTTGCATGTGGCCACGCCAGGTTGGATCCCTGGCACCCCATATAGTCCCCCAAGCTGCACCAGGAGTGATCCCTGAGCACAGACGGATGTAGTTCAAAAAAAAAAAAAACACCCAATCAGGGAATGGAGCCCAAAAGATAGCACAGGATTAAGTGAAGCACTTGCTTTGCACAAGGCTGTTTTCGTTCCAATCCCCAGCACCACCTCTGATCCCGGGAGCACCACCAGGAGTGATCCCTGAGCAGCGTCAAGAGTAGCTCCTGTGCACTGCCGCTGGGTGGCCCAAATACTCCCTTCCCTGCCAAAAAAGAATGTGCTGGCTTCCTGAGAACCATCTGGTTGGGGTAAACTGGCAAGAGGCAATTCCCAGGAGAGGTGCTGCGCAAACCCAAGAAGCAAAACTGGAATTGGAAACCACAGCCTTTTATAGTGAAGACCCAGGCGAATCGGAAAGAGCACCATAGCTTGCAGGTTAGGATATAATCAAGCAAATGCAAAGTCTTCCCCGGGGGGACTGCAGTCTTCACTCCAGGAGAATTTGCTAGAGGTGGTCCTGCATCCAGGCAGGCTTTCCTCCTCAGCAAAGATAGATGCAGATGTCCTTGGGACCTCACCTGTTCCCACACTCTGGGTACCTCCCAGTCAAGAAGGAGCAGGTGAAGCATGGACCCTCCTGGTCTGGGATGGAAGGACCTAATCTGGTTGTTTGGGTATTTTTTTGTTTTGGGGCCACACCCAGCGGTACTCAAGGCTTACTCCTGGGATCACTTAGGGATCATTCCTAACAGTGCTCAGGGGACCTTATGGGATGCCCGGGTTGCCCAGGTGCAAGGCCTTACCTGTTGTACTCTCGCTCCAGCCCCCTCGAACCTGTTTATGAGGTCCCAGCTGCTCCTGCTGTAAGTGGCATACAGACCACACTGAGAAATCACACATCTGGCCGCCTCTGAGCCAGCACAAAGCAAAGCACTGCCTGCAGCCCAGGAATGGCACATCACTAGTCCTCAACCCTCAGGAGACCTTGGAAGCTTGCTCAGTCCTGTGCCCTCTCAAGACTGATCGCTAGCCCGGTCCCCCTCCCCCGCCCACGGGAAAGGAATAAGGACCAGCAATAGTGGCTTCACCGTATAAGCACTTGGTTTTATTGCACAGAAGCAATTGAAAGTGGACTCCAGTGGCAAAGTGTGCCCTGGCATGATTCAGTGGCCAGAGCCCGGCCCCGCCCGCTCCGGCTCTTACCAGGACAGAGAGCTCTGGGCAAGGCTCCGATCGCTCCTTTGGAAAAGAGAAGGCATTTGGGAATAGGTTAAGACATCTCAAGCATAATGTGTTTCTAACTGCTCATTCATGATTGCGGTCACCTGTCAGTTGCACACACAGGAAATAAATGCACTTATTTGGAAAGGGAGGGGCCAGCTGTGGAAGTCAAGTGTTTTCGTGGGCCATTCAATATACAGCACATTCAGCTACATAAGCTATCATGTTTGTCCATCGGCCAGGGGCGAGTTTGGGGTCTGAGGGTAGGAGGGTGGGGTGGAGGGGAGAGTGTCCTCTCTTGCTAACATATTGCTAAATAGAAATTCCTGTTTGGTGAGCGAGGGCCCCATCAGCCAAGCAGACTCTGTCCTGACTTGAAGACAAGGAAGAAAAAAGATGAAAATTCATTCCATCAACCCCTGAGCTCCCGGCCCTCGTGAATGTCTTTGGCTGTTCTGGTTGTGCCTTGTTCCTGGCCTTACTTTTCCCCTTTCGTGGCCTTGTCTTCCGGGGCCTTCTCTGGAGGCCTGCTGTCTCTCTGGTCTGTGCTGGAGGATTTCTCGACCTTTTCCGTCTTGCCTTTGCTGGGCTCTTCCTTGCCTTGGGCCTCTGTTTTGAGTTTCTCCTCAGGCTTCTTGGCCTCGGTGGCCTTCTCCTCCTGGGCCTCTTTTTTCCCTGAGGTTACTGGTGTCTCTTCCCTCTTTGGCTTTTCCGGCTCCTTCTCTGCCGCTTTGCTGGCCTCTTTGGCCTTGGTGTCTTCTGATTCCCTCTTGGCCTCCTCAGCCTTCTCCTTGGGTGTGGCTTCTTCTTTCACCTTGGCGGGAGCCTCCTTCTCAGGAGTCACTGCCTTTTTCTTCTCTTCAGCCTCCTCCTTCTTGACTTCCACCTTGGGTTCTTGGGGCTGTTCCACAGCAGGTTCCTTCTTCTCTCCCTCTGGCTTGGCAGCCTCCTTCTTGGGCCCCTCAGCTTTTGCACCATCCTTCTCCTCAGTTTTTGGAGCAGCTGGAGCTTTCTCTTCCTTCTTTGGGGGTTCTTTGACTTTCACCTCCTCCTTCACGGGAGACTTGGCCTCTGCTTTCTTTGGGACATCCTTCTCAGGTGCCTTGGCCTCCTCCTTCTCCGGAGATTTAACCTTCTCTTGGGATTTCACTTCCTCTGTGACAGGGCTTTTGGCTTTCTCAGGGGACTTGATGTCTGCAGGAGACCTTACTTCCTCCTTCACTATGGTCTTAGCTTCTGGGGACTTCACATCAAGAGTCTTGGCCTTTACGGGGGACTTGGCTTCTTCCTTCATTGGGGATTTGGCCTTCTCAGGGGACTTGGCCTCTTCTTTCTCTGGGGACTTGGCCTTTTCAGGGGACTTGGCCTCTTCTTTCTCTGGAGTCTTGGCCTTCTCAGGGGACTTGGCTTTCTCAGGGGACTTGACCTCCACAGGGGACTTAGCTTTCTCAGGGGACTTGACCTCCACAGGGGACTTAGCTTTCTCAGGGGACTTGACCTCCACAGGGGATTTGGCCTTCTCAGGGGACTTGGCCTCTTCTTTCTCTGGGGTCTTGGCCTTCTCAGGGGACTTGGCCTCCACAGGGGATTTGGCCTTCTCAGGGGACTTGGCCTCTTCTTTCTCTGGGGTCTTGGCCTTCTCAGGGGACTTGGCCTCCACAGGGGATTTGGCCTTCTCAGGGGACTTGGCCTCTTCTTTCTCTGGGGTCTTGGCCTTCTCAGGGGACTTGGCCTCCACAGGGGATTTGGCCTTCTCAGGGGACTTGGCCTCTTCTTTCTCTGGGGTCTTGGCCTTATCAGGGGACTTGGCCTCCACAGGGGATTTGGCCTTCTCAGGGGACTTTACCTCCACAGGGGACTTGGCCTTCTCAGGGGACTTGGCCTCCACAGGGGACTTTGTCTTCTCAGGGGACTTGGCCTCTTCTTTCTCTGGGGTCTTGGCCTTCACTGGGGACTTGACCTCCATGGGGGACTTGGCCTTCTCAGGAGACTTGACTTCCAGTGGGGACTTGGCCTCTTCTTTCTCTGGGGCCTTGGCTTCCACAGGGGACTTGGCCTTCTCGGGGGACTTGGCCTCTTCTTTCTCTGGGACCTTCTCAGGGGACTTGATAGCAGCTGGCGATTTTGCCTCTTCTTTCATGGGGGACTTAGCCTTCACTGGTGTCTTCACCTCAGGAGGCAACTTTGCTTCCTCTTTCTCTGGTGACTTGGCCTTCTCTGGGGACTGTACCTCAGCAGGGGACTTGTCTTCTTTTACTGGGGACTTGGCCTCCTTCTCAGGGGATGCGGTCTCTTCCGCTGGAGGAGACTTTTCGGCTTCTTCTGCTTCCTCCTCCTCTTCCCCTTCTTCCTCTTCCCCCTCTTCCTCATTGGCCTCTTTCTCCTCTTCTTCAGTCACTTCTTCAGTTACCTGGATCTCCTCTGTCTGTTCCTCCACAATCACAGTTTCCTTCTCTGACTTTTCTACCACTTTGATCATCTCTTCACTTTTGACCTTTATGTGCGTAGTTGCGGAGGGGATTTTGGGGAGTCCTTCTGGAAGGGAGAAAGGACTTGGACCAAAGCCTATCCGGCACTCTTCACCCTCCAAGAGTTTCCTGCAGAATGAAGAACAGAACATTTTGCTCTCAGTTTTTTGGCCCACACCTAGCGGCACTCAGGGTTTACTCCTGACTCTGTGCTCCAGGCTCACTCCTGATAGTGCTCCAGGAACCAGATGTCGGGGCCAGGATCAAACCAGGATCAGCTGCATGCAGGTGAATGTCTCAACCTCTGAACTATCTCTCTAGCCCCAGAACATTTTACTCAACTTCGGGTGAATGGTTGATCTTGGGGTCTTCTTGGGCTCCTGTGAAGGTCCACAGCATGCAGTGAGCATGCAATGGGTTCAGCAGAGAAGAACTGTGAATGCTGGGCTTGCACTCTCAGAGTAGGGCAAGCCACCTAGCAGAGAACCCCAGAGACCATGGAGAATCTGCACCCCACTGGCATCGCTCGTGTTTAATGCAGCTAATGCTGCAGCCTGTAAAACAAAACAACCTTCTCCCGACCCTCATGGAAAACTGCCCTCAAAGAATTTCTACATTGGGGCCGGAGCGACAGCACAGCGGATGGGGCGTTTGCCTTGCATGCGGCCGACCCCCCGGGTTCGATCCCCAGCATCCCATATGGTCCCCCAAGCACCGCCAGGAGTAATTCCTGAGTGCAAACCCAGGAGTAACCCCTAAGTATCGCTGGGTGTGACCCAAAAAGCAAAAAAAAAAAAAAGAATTTCTACATTAATGAAAATCCTACTATTGTCCCCCAAGTAAAATGACATTCAAGAGAAAGTCGGGAGCCTGAACACATAGTTCCACCTTTATACAGTTGGGTTTAAGGCTGGAGTGACAGTACAGCAGGTAGGGTGCTTGCCTGACACAGCACTGACCCAGGTTCGAAATCCTGCACCACATATGATCGCTCAAGTTCACCCAGTGCCAGGAGTAAGCCCTGAGCACTGCTGGTATAGCCAAAGACAAATAAAACTTAAATTTGGATTTGAGATCTCTTAAAAAGGTTCCTTTCAAATGTCCAGGTTTCCTGCTACCTCTTCTTCTTCTTTTATTCCTTAGTTTTAGAGACAGGGAGGGGAGGGCAGTTTCTACTCTTTGCAACTTACTGGGTATGTGACTTTGGCCAAGCCAAACTTTTTTTCCCCACACCCAGGAGCCACTCCTGGCAGTGTTCAAGGGACCAGATGCAATGCCTGGATTCGAGGAAAATACCTTTGTATTATCTATTTCTCTGGCCCCTGAACCAAACTTTTTTTTTTTTTTTTTGCTTTTTGGGTCACACCTGGCGATGCACAAGGGTCACTCCTGGCTCTGCACTCAGGAATTACCCCTGGCGGTGCTCAGGGGACCATATGGGATGCTGGGAATCGAACCCGGGTCGGCCGCGTGCAAGGCAAACGCCCTACCCGCTGTGCTATCACTCCAGCCCCATCCCTGAACCAAACTTTTTAAGTCTCAGTTTCCTCACTGGCAAAAAAGGGCCCTAGGGTAGTTTCAATGAGATAATGAATGAGAAATATCAGGTAGAGCCTCCATCAGAGCAGGTGCCAGGGCAATCCCAACCTCACGCCGTTCTGCGCTGGGGATGTGGCTCCATAGCAGAGTGCTAGGTCCCATCCCCAGCACGGCCAAAACTCACAGACAGAAATGTGCACGAACAGCCCGGTATCAAATGCAGATCTTGATTAGTAGGTCTGGGATGAGGTTACCTTTTATTTTGGTTTTGTTTTATGTCCACACCCCGCAGCACTCAGGGATAACTCCTGGCTCTTTGCTCAGAAATCACCACTCCTGGTGCCCCTGACTTCACTGGGGCTCAGGGAATTCTATGCGTGCCACGGATCAAAGCTCGTCAGCTGCGTGCAAGGCAAGTGCCCTGGCCACTGTACCTTCTCTCTGGCCCCAAGTATGCCTGTTAATGGACTCCTGAATGATCCTTACTGTGCTAGTTCACAGAACATGTTTGAGTGTCCAGACTACAAGACTAGAACAAGACATGGCAAACCAAGAGTCAGTCGTCAGCACCTCGGACAGTGCCTCCTGGACCAGCCAGCCTCTTGAGCAACAACCTGCTAAGCTGGGGGGTTTCCTGGTTTTCTCCAGGCTTCCACTTCCTCAGGACTTTTCTCTGGGCAGCCCAGGGCTCCCTGCATTAGTTGGGGGTTAGCTCATAGGCAGGATTAGCACCTTTCCCCCACCACCTTCATGTCATCACTATTATCATCCTCTCCCATTATAGGGGAAACTGAACCAGACATCATCTCAGCAGCTAAGGAACCCTGAGCGAGAGGGACAGTGGAAGTTCCCTGAAAACTCAGGTACTTCCGTTTCCTCCAGAGAGAGCCTCTGCTGGCTTAACAATGACTTAACATTAAGTCACTGTCCAAATGAAAGATGATGCTTATGTCCTGGTAGGGCCACAGAGACAGTCCAGCAGGTAAAGTACTTGTTTTGCATGCAGCCTGGATTCAACTCCAGCGCTCCATATGGTCCCTGAGCCCCCCCACCAGGAGTAAACCCTGAGAACCAAAAGAAAACAAAAGTTTTTGTCTTGGGCCAGAGAGATAATAGAGGAGTAGCATACATGTTCAACCCCGGTTCAATTCCTGGCATCACATATGGTCCTCTGAGCTACCACTAGGGGTCAATTCTGAGTCCAGAGTAAGGGACACTCCCTGAGCAGAGCCAAACATGGAGGGAGAGGAAGAGGGAGAGAGAGAGGGAGAGGGAGAGGGAGAGGGAGAGGGAGAGGGAGAGGGAGAGGGAGAGGGAGAGGGAGAGGGAGAGGGAGAGGGAGAGGGAGAGGGAGAGGGAGAGGGAGAGGGAGAGGGAGAGGGAGAGGGAGAGGGAGAGGGAGAGGGAGAGGGAGAGGGAGAGGGAGAGGGAGAGAGAGGGAGAGGGAGAGGGAGAGAGAGAGAGAGAGAGAGAGAGAGAGATCCAACCCCCAAAAGAAAAGACATTTGCCTCTCAGAAAGTAAAATGATGGTTGCAAGAGAAGGGAGTGAGGAGTTTCTATTTAAGGCACAGAGTTGCAGATTGGGAAGATGGAAAAAGTTCTAGAGATGGCGATGGGATGATCACACAGTGGTGTAAATGTGCTAACGGAACTAAGTCGCAAATATTTGTATGCTCTGGGAATTGACTCTAGGGACCTAATACATGTAGGTCAGGCATGCATTGTACCGCTAAGCTGTATCCTGGCTTGAATCACAACTTTTTGTGGTTTTGGTTTGGTGGGGGTGGGGGGGTTAGGCCCAGTGATGCTCGGGTTACTCCTGGCTCTGGAATCATCCCTGCTGGTGCTTGGGGGACCATATGGGATGCTGGGGATTGAGCCTGGGTTGGCCATGTGTAAGATGAATGTACTCCACACCATCCTATAGCTCCAACCCCTGAATCATAACTTTAAAATTGTTAAATGAGGGCTGGAAAGACAATACAGCAACTAAAGCACTTGCATTGCACACAGCGGAGCTGGGTTCAATTGCCGGCACCCTATAGGTCCCCCAAGTACTGCCAGGAGTAATCCCTGAATGCAGATCCAGGGGCAGGTCCTGAGCACATTTGGGTGTGCCTCCCCCACGCCCAAAAATACAGCAGTTACATGAGGGCCAGAGATATAGCACATATATATCTGTAAAGTGCATGTCATGCATGTTACCATTACTGGTCCAATCCTGAACACTGCATATGATCCCCTGGAGCCCTGCCTGGAGAACCCTGAACACAGAGCACTGAGCGCAGGAGTAACCCGTAAACACCATCCAAAAACCAAAATTAAGAAAATAAATAAAATAGCTAAA
Source organism: Sorex araneus (assembly GCF_027595985.1). Taxonomy (NCBI): domain Eukaryota; kingdom Metazoa; phylum Chordata; class Mammalia; order Eulipotyphla; family Soricidae; genus Sorex; species Sorex araneus. Next base: position 17,076,418 of record NC_073310.1, on the reverse strand, counting down.
TGGGCCTGGGAGGGGCTGGAGCAATAGCACAGCGGGTAGGGCATTTGCCTTGAATGCGGCCAACCCGGGTTCGATTCCCAGCATCCTATATGGTCCCCTGAGCACTGCCAGGAGTAATACCTGAGTGCATGAGCCAGGAGTAACCCCTGTCCATTACTGGGTATGACCCAAAAAGAAAAAAATGGGCCTGGGAGATAAATCAATGTGTCTGTGTCAGAGTACATGCTTTGCATTTAGAAACCTCGAGGTTTATTTCCTAGTACTACACAGACCCAGAGCATCTTCAGAACCCCAAAGAACTGAAGGAGCAAATCCCCTCAAACAATGCTGGATGTACCTTTCCAAACAACAACAAACCCACTAAAATGGTTGGATGGTGAATTTTGTTTTGTTGGGGCCATACTCGGAGGTACTCAGGGATGACTCCTGGCTCTGTGCTCAGAAATCAGTCCTGGTGGGGCTCAAGGGTACATGTGGGGTACCAGGGATTGAACCCAGGTTGACCGCATACAGGCAAGTGCCCTACTCACTGTACTATCGCTCCAGTCCCTAGATGGTAAATCTTATCCTATCTACCATTTCCATCTCAAAAAAAGATTTTTGACTTTTTTTTGGGGGTCACACTGGCAATGTACAGGGGTTACTCCTGGCTCTGCACTCAGGAATTACTCCTGGCGGGGTGCTCAGAGGACCATATGGGATACTGGGAATCAAACCTGGGTTGGCCGTGTGCAAGGCAAACGCCCATCCCGCTGTGCTATTGCTCCAGCCCTGATTTTTGACTCTTTAAGACAGGCACACTGCCTCTCAAGGTTTGAACATCAAGATTGAGATCCTCATATGAACAACAGTGTCCCCACCCCTGGGGCCCCAGGCGTGCCCACCTGTAAGCAGCAATCTCGATGTCCAGAGCCATCTTGACATTGAGCAGATCTTGGTACTCTCGGAGCTGGGCTGCCATCTCCCACTTGGTGCTCCTTAGCTCGCTGTCCAGCTGCTGGATGGCATCCTGGGGAGAAGAGGGCACACACCCGTCACACACCGGCCAGCACTTGGCCCCCTCCACCCAGAAGCGGGCACATGGCGCAAACCAAAGCGGTTTTCAACCTGGGGCCAATCTCCACCTCCCAGAGCCAAGGTCCAGCTGTGCATGTGATCTCAGGGGCCACAGTCGGGAATGAAAGACACCAACTGCCACCAACGGTTATCACCAACGGATGGGATGATGGGTGAGGTGTTTTGTTTTTCACTTCAGCCATGCTCAGGGGGCCCTGTGGTGCTGGGGGTGGGATCTGGGGCTCCCGCATACAAAGCCTGTCCTCCAGCCCGCTGAGCCATCGCCCCAGCCCTGATGTTTCTGCACAGCTCTTAAAACTAGAAAATACTCAATGGGAACGTGCTGTCCACTCTGCCCCTACTGTTTTCTCTTTGCTCCACAGTGCCCACCCCAGGGCCGGAGCGGTAGCACAGTGGGCAGGGCATTTGCCTTGCATGCGTCCAACCCAGGTTTGATCCCTGGCATCCCATATGGTCCCTTGCGCACCTCCAAGAGTGATTCCTGAGCACTGCCTGGTATGGCCCAAAAATGAGTTTAAAAAGTGGGGGGCTAGAGTGATAGTACAATAGGTAGGGCATTTGCCTTGCACACAGCTGACCCTGATTCAATCTCTGGCATCCCATACAGTCCCCTGAGCACTGCCAAGAGTAATTTCTTTTTTTTTTTTAAGATTTTTTTTTATTGAATCACTGTGAGGCACAGTAACAACCTTTCATGATTAAGTTGCGAGTCACAGAATGATCGAGCACCCATCCCTCCACCTGTGCGCATTTTCCATCACCAATGTTCCCAGTGTCCCTCCCACCACCTGCACCCCATGCCTCTGTGGCAGGCTCCTTCTTTCTAACTCTCTCTGTCTACTTTTGGGCATAATGGTTTGCAATACAGATACTGAGAGGCCATCCTGTTTGGTCCTTAGTCTACTTTCAGCACACATCTCCCATCCAGAGCGATCCCTCCAACCATCACTTACCATGTGGTCCCTTCTCCATTCGGACTGCCTTTTCCCCTAGCATAGGACTGGCTTTTAAACCATGGAGCAATCCTTGCCAGGAATAATTTCTGAGAGCAAGGAGTAACCCCAGAACACCACGAGGTATGGACCAAAATCACAAACAACCCCCTCAAAAACCAAAGTTTCTGGGGCCAGAGCCATAGTATAGCCATGGAGGGCTCTTGCCTTGCACGTGGCTAACTGGGTTTGATTCCCAGGATACCAGAGGGTCCCACAAGACCGCCAGGAATAAGCCCGAGCATTAGCCAGTGTGGACCACAAAATTAAACAAAACAGTGCTCACCCCCCAGTAAGAACTCAAAAGCATCTATTATTGATGACTGAGACAACACTTAAAGGATGTTCAATATGAATTAAAGCTTTACCCAAGCCCAAGACCACTGGAATCACAGCTTAAAGTGAACCATTATGGCTGATTTTTGTTCTTTTGCCTTCTTTTTTCGATAATCACCACAAATTATTTGCACAGTAAGTTCTTTAAAAGCGATATCCGGGGGCTGGAGCGATAGCACAGCAGGTAGGGCGTTTGCCTTAAACATGGCTGACCCAGGTTCGATTCCCAGCATCCCATAGGGTCCCCCAAGCACCACCAGGAATAATTCCTGAGTGCATGAGCCAGGAGTAACTCCTGTGCATCGCTGAGTGTGACCCAAAGAACAAAAACAAAAACAAAAAGCGATATCCTTGCTTCCTGCGGTGGGATTGCTGGGGGAGGTGAGGGGAGGAGATCCTGACCAGGCTGAAAATGTTGAATTTCAATAATCCCTGAAAGATCCTCACCAGAATGCTTTGCTTCCCACCACTTCTCTCCCAAAGCCCAAAGTGCTAGTGCTCTTCCTTTTCGTCTGTTGTCTTTTTCCCTTTTGGTTTTGGGGGCCACACCCACTAGTGCTGGAGGCTGCTTTAAGCTCAGTGCTCAGGGGTTGCTCCTAGTAGAGGTACCGAGGGACCACGTAATGCCAGAGATTGGCCCGGGGCCTCTTGCACGCAGTTTGTGCTCCAGCCAACTGAGCATCTCATTGGCCCTCAGCTGAGGGCATCTGCCCGAGCCTCCCCAGGCTCCCGACTCACTCACAGACACTGGCTACTGCTTACAGTAGCCAGTAATTGTGGTGATTAGCGAAAAAAGAAGGCAAAAGAACAAAAATCGGCCATAATGGTTCACTTTAAGCTGTGATTCCAGTGGTCTTGGGTTTGGGTAAAGCTTTAATTCATATTGACCATCCTTTAAGTGTTGTCTCAGTCATCAATAATAATGCCCCAGGGTCCCCTCCCTCCCTTCCTTTTTGCCTTCCCTCCCTTCCCTTCGCTTCTCCTTTCCTGCCCTCTCCTTCCCCTTACCCCTCCCTCTCCCCTTTCTTTCTAGTGCTAAGGATCAAACTCAGGGCCTTAACAGACAGGACCAATGCTCTACCACTGAGCCACATTCCCAGACTGCTCCTTGTTCAGGAGTCCCTCCTGGAGGTGCTTGGGGGATCACAGCAGATGCCACAGATCAAACTGGTGATCACAGTTTGCACAGAAGGCAAGTGCCTTACCCCTGTACTAATACCTCTCTCTCTTTCTCTCCTCTCTCTCTCTCTCTCTCTCTCTCTCTCTCTCTCTCTCTCTCTCTCTCTCTCTTCCTCCCTCCCTCACCCCCCCGCATCATGGCACTGAAAGTCTTCAGATTCAGGGCTGGAGAGACAGTACGCCACTTGCCTTCCATGAGGCCAACCCAAGGTTGATCCCAACACTACATGGTTCTCCAAGGGCTGTGGGAAGTGAGCCCCCAAGAATGGAGCTCAAAAGAGTCCCTGAGCACTGCCAGGTGTGGCCCAAACCCCCTCCCCATACCAAAACAGGAAAGAAATTCAAAGAGGCAGGGGTTCTCTAGCACCCCTGGTTTGTCTGACTCCAAGGACCACGGTTGTGAGCACTGTCAGCCTGCATACTGGGGCAGAGACTAGTCACTAGCAGAGTCATGGAGCAATGGGGCCACAGTGGCTAGGGTCCTTGCCTTGCATGCAGTTGACTTGGGTTCAAGCCCTGGCATCCCGAGCCCACCAGGCATGATCCCTGAGCTCAGTCAATGAGCCAATGAGGCAGCTACCCACAGCCTCTGCCTGGCTCACCTGGTATGAGGCGATGTCCGCTTGGTGCCTGTCCTCCAGGTCCGAGCGCTGCCTTTCCAGCGAGTCCTTGGTGCCTTTGAGCGCCTCCAGCTCTGTGGTCCGAGCCTGCAGCTGGCGCCGATACTCCGTGATCTCCTCCTGCGCAGAGCGCATGGCATCTGTGTTCACCTTGGCTGCCTCTGACAGGCGGTCCAGCCGCACTGGGGGACGAGAGCAGGGCAGTGTTAGACACACCTAGATCTGGGTTCTCGGGCCCATGTGGGAGGTGACCTCGCATCAGCTGTGCTCCAGACACTTGGAATACTTACTTACCCTGCTCCCAGGGAAAAGCGTTTCTACTGCCTGTAGTCCCACTGTAGTTTCCACTGCCTATAGCAGGGAGCTGGGATTTTTCTTTCTCTTTCTTTCCTTTTCTTTTTCTATTTTGGGCCACACCTGGAGATGCTCAGGGCTTATTCCTGGCTCTGTGCTTAGAAATTGTTCCTGGCAGGCTTGGGGGACTATATGGGCTGCTGGGAACAGAACCCTGGTTGGCTGTGTGCAAGGCAAGCACCCTACCCACTGTGCTATCTGGTCCCAAAGATCAGGTTGCTTCCCCTTTAAGGGACTGGAAAGGCTGCAGAGCAGATGAAATGCCTTTGTGTGTGGGGGGGAGGGGGGACACACATCCAGCAGTGCTCAGGGTTTATTCCTGGCTCTACACTACTGGAGGGGCCCAGGGTACCCTTATGGGATGCCAGTGATGGAACCCAGGTAGGCACCATGCAAGGCAAGTGCCCCAGTCACTGCAATCTCTCCTTGCCAGCCCCTGTGTCTGCTCTAAAGGCGGGTTCCACTCCCTAGAAAGGTCGGCAATGCTGCGCAGGGTCTGGATGCAAAACCTGGTCACAGGGCTTGGGGTTTGAGACTGTGACCTTCAGAGGCACGAGGTGCTGTGAGCAATCAGGTCAGCACCGAGCCACCGTCCCTTCCCTGGAGGCTTCCGTGAAGTCCAAGGTCATGACGTAGCGGGCCAGCTCCTCTGCCCTGTCCTCTACCTGGCCGCGCCTTGTCTAGCCCACGGACCCCTGAGCTGGTAAAAGTCACCCTGACCCCCTATGTGAGAGGCTGCTCACTCCCAGAAAACCTGGGACCAGTGGGGATCTGGGGACATGCCTAGTCCTTGGACCAGTGGGGGCCTGGGGACATGCCTAGTCCTGAATGTGAACACCCCGGATCCTGAGAAAGTGACCCCAGGGCTGGGACCCGGGAAGGAAGCAGGGAAGCTGGGGTGAGTGGGGGGTGGAAAAGAAGTGAGTCCTGGGGGTGGCTGCCAGCCTAAAGAGCACAAGAGCAAAGGGGTGCTCTGGGACAAGCCTTGCTGCAGAGAGGGGGAGGGGACCGCTCAGCAGCTGCAGAGGACAGAAAAGGACAAGGAAAGCCACATGTCCCAGCCCTGGTCGTCCCTGCTTCCCCTGCTGGCACCACCCGAAAGAAGAAACCTTCCAGGTAAAGATTTTTACCCACTGAACGTTGGTGAAGCTTCTGCACACTCCCCACCCTCATCCCCTAGTTCAGAAGTTTCACGGTGGGCTTGGGAAAAATCAGAAGCCGCCAAGCGGGGGCCACCCTCCCTTTTTCAACATAAAAAATAAATGACATAAAAAATAAATGACAGCCTGAGAAGGAGGGGGGGAGGGAGAGAGGGGGACAATCGTTGGGCACAGCTTGAGCTGCTGCGGCAAAGCAACGGGCAACGCAAAGAGCTGACCTGGAGTGGGGGGTCTGGAGTGGTGGGTGGGGGAAGGGGCAGTGTTAGAAGGGTCCCAGCTCCTGTGAAGGGCGCGGGGGGGGGGGGTGGAGGTAGGGGGGCATCCCTGAGAGCACCAGGCAACAGCCCAGATTCTCAGTCACTGGTTGTGGGGAGGAAGCAGGTGAGAGGCGCTCCCCTGCACACAGTGGGGAGTAACTTGCAGAGCAACGAGAATGGGGTGCCCCACACTGAGCAGAGAAGGGCAGAGATCCTACAGCACCTGACCGGGAGCCTTGCGGGTTACTTTGGAGCTCCCGAGAGGACCTGACTTAACTTCACCGTGGAGGGAAGCAGAGCGCGCCCCGCGCTGAGAGACAGAGAGAGGGACCCTGGAGGGAGGCAGCCAGAGGCACTGGGGGCAGGGGGCGTGCCGCGGGCCAGCTAAGAGCCCGAGCCCCCAAAAGAGTGTGATTCAGCGAAGCGGCTCGGCTAGCCGCGCGTGCACGCCCCGGCCCCTCGCCCGCCCCGCAGCCCCCGCGCGCCGCGCCCACCTCGGAACCACTCCTCCGACTGCAGCGTGCTCTGCACCGCGTGGCCCTCGAGCTGCGCGCGGATCTCGCGCAGCGCCGACGTCACGTCGCACTTGAGGGCGTCGCGCGCCTCGGCCTGGGCCTGCGCCTGCGCCGCGCCGCAGCCCTGGATCTGGCCGAGCAGCTCGCCCACCTCCTCCTGGTGGTGGCGCCGCAGGTAGCCGCACTCCTCCTGCAGCGCCTGCGCCTTCTTCTGCAGCTCGGCGCGCGCCGCCTCGGCCTCCTGCGCGAAGCGGGCGAGCGCGCGCGCCGCCGCCTCGGCCTCCTCGCGCTGCCGGGCCTCGTCGTCCAGGCGCTGGCGCACGTGCGCGATGTCCTCCAGCAGGTGCTCCTGCTCCAGGCGCAGCTGGCCGCGCGCCGCGCCCAGGCGCAGCACGGCGCCGCGCATCTCGCGCACCTCGCGCTCGTACAGCTCGCCCATGGCCGCGCGGCCCGCCTGCTGCTGCCGCAGCGCCGCCGCCTCGCCCTCCAGGCTGCGGTTGTGCGCCTCGAGCTGCCGCACCTTGTCGATGTAGCCGGCGAAGCGGTCGTTCAGCGCCTGCAGTTGCTCCTTCTCGCTGCGCGCCGCCGCCGCCGCCACCACGCAGCCCTCGGGCCCGTTGCTCAGCGTGTCCAGCGAGTCGGTGCTGGAGGCGGCGGCCGCGGCGCGGAAGCGGCTGGGAGAGGCCGACACGGAGCTCGCGGAGGTCCGCGCCCACGAGTGGAAGCCGCTGGACGAGCCGGCGGCCGAGCGCGCCGCGCCCTTGCGGCCCAGCGCGTAGTGCAGGCTGCCGCCGCCCAGCAGCGGCCCGAACGGGGCGCCCAGGAGCGCGTCGGCGCCGCCGAAACTCATCATCGTGGTGGAGCAGGTGCGCGGCTGGGACGGAGCGGGCGGCACTGCGGCAGCGCCGGCGCGCCGGGCCCTTTTATAGCGCGCCCGGCCGGTCCAGCCCCTCCGCGCTTAGGGGGGGGGTGGGGGGGCGGCCCCGCGCGGGCTCTTTCCGCCTCCTCCCCACCCTCTGCCCCGGCCGGGCTCCGCCGCAGTGAGCGGGGCGGGGCCGAGGGGTTACGGAGCGCGCGGGGAGGGACGCTGCATGCCCGGAATTCCCAACCCCCCTTCGCCAACTCGGCTTGGGGCCGGGACCAGGGGACTCGAGTCGGGGGAGACCTCCGGGTGCGGGGTGCATGCTAAGAGAAGGGGCTCAGGACGCGGAGAGGGCACCTCATTGAGGGGGGGAAGGCGGGGTCGCCCTCGGGAAGGAGCCGTGGAAGTCTGGAGTCAGCAGGATGCCGGGACCCGGGTGCGGCAAGCGCTTCCTGATAGTTGGAGAGGACTTCAGGATGGGGGGCGGGGGGAGCTGCGGATTGCAGGGGAGGGAGCGAGGAGATAACGGACAAGCACTGGGACGCCCGGGAGGCAGAACCAGGACTTCTTACCGAGGTCCAGGGCACCCCAATAGCCAGACGGGAAACTCGGCAGCCTTTTCCGGAGGAGGGGACAGGACTTGGAGTGGGGGGAGTAGGATGGCAAGTCCACTCTGATTAGGGGTACCGAAGAGGTCGCAGAGGATGGAGAGAGTAAAGCCCTCATGGGGGTACATAGGGTTCCCAAAAAGCCTAGAGTTACACACAAGGGTAGGAGGCAAGAGGCCCCCCAGTACAGAGGGTGGCAGGTCCCCTCCGTGCGACTGTGGGAGTCAGAAAATCCAGGTAGGGGCACTGTGGTTGGGGTGGGGTTGACTTATGGGCGCCCCCAGAAACTCAGACCAGGGTCTGCCGGCTGAGGTCAGCTAAGTGACCTTGAACAAAAGGCGTTTCTCCCTCCCACCCACAAACTCCCCCACTCCATCGGGAAAGGGGTCTTGCCGTGGGACAGGCTACCCCTTGGACCCTCGGTTCTACTTTGAGGGCTCTTTTCTGGAAGTGGCGGGGCAGGGGGACCCACATGCTGCTGGTGGAAGTTCATTTACTCTCCCTCCCTGTCCCCGCAGCTCGCACTTGTCATCCCCCCCCCCCCACAGTCATAAGCTGCTTTTCCCCCTACCCATGGAAGTGGGGATGCTCTGGGGGCACCGAAGCTCTTCACTCCCATCTTTCGGGGCTTCATGTAGAAAGGGGGTCTCTGGGGTGTGGGACTGCTGCAGTAGCTGGAGTTCTTCAGCTTTCTCTGGTTCTGGCTCTTGGTGGGGGCTGCTGCTAGAGTGGCCGCGCTTCAGCACCAGGGACAGCGCCTGCTCCACCATACGGGAGAAAGGAGGGTCCCGGCCACCTTTATTTACTCGGGTGGGAAGGAGGGAAGTATGCTTCTAGCCCTGCCTCACGCCTGTGCCGCATTGCCAGAGACCCACCCCACTGACTCTCTATAGGGGTTAGCCCCGTTTTCTCTGAACTTCTGAACGTGCTCAAGTGACTGTGCCACAAGGACTCAGGGGTGCTGTGAACCAGGGGGACCCCACTGGGGAGTCCGCATAGAAACCTCAGGTCTGAATTTCTCTGGAAGTGACCCAACTCCCCCCCCACTTAACTCCAACTTCACACTCGTTTTCCTTGTATGGGGTCCCCAGGATGGGGACAGATATAGACCCCCACACACACACACACACAGAGACTTCTTTCTGTCAGTTCTTTCCTCTTTGCTGCATTCTTTCCTACACACCACCCCCCTGTTCTAGGAAGGGGGCTTGAGAGTGCTCTGCCCCTTAACCATGGTTTCCTGGGAGGAGGGGGAAGGGAGGCTCTGGATTTGCATGGAGAAACCGAACATGATGAAGCATTTTTCACCCCGTTTAAAGATCCAGCTATTCTCCACTTTGCAGGGCAGGGGGGCGCAGAGGGACTGCTCTGGCTTATGGAGGGGAAGGCAGAGGTGAGTAGCTGGTTGAGAATGGCCTTGGGGAGGGAACAGTGTCGGTCCCCCTTGCTCCCACAGGGCTCCCCCATTTACTTTTCATTCTGCTTGGACGTTTGCCATCAGAACCGTGTTCCTTTAGGTCTTCCTGTTCTTCTGCAGAATGCAGATACATCCTGGGGGTACTGGCAGCCTGACGAGCACTGGGAGGGGAAAGGTCAAGATGGGTTCTGCTGAGTGAGGACCCATAAAGCTGATGTTGGGGCCCACGGGGCAGAGATAGCAAGAAACCAGGATTCCAAGATAGTTGGAGTGCTTTGTATGGCTGGAAAAGTACTATGAGGGTGGGAACCCTGAAGTGAGTTTTCCATAGGACCCCAGGCCCCCCCTCTAAAAACCATCCCGGGCTCCCCTCCTAAAATTTATCCTGGGCTTCCCTCCTAAAAGCCCTCCCAGGCCCCCTGTCCTAAAAACCATCCTGGGCTCCATTCCCTAAAACCATCCCAGGATCCCTCCTAAATTTCATCCTGGGCTCCCCTCCTAAATGCCCTCCATACCCCCCAAATACCATCCCGGGCTCCCCTCCCAAAAATTATCCCTGGCTTCCTTCATATCTCTCGAGCCCTCGGGCTGCATCCCGCTCACCACTCTGCTGTCAGTAGGTGAATGCATGAGTTCAGTTCTGACCTGCATCCCCGGAGTCCCTGCACATCCCTTTCATCTCCCTCCTGGCCGTTCTTAGCAGTGAGATAGGAATATCCATTCCTCCCTCTCTCCCAAGACCCCTGGCAGTCACCTGCTAGGTGGCAGGCACCCCCTCAGCTCCGAGGGTCCAGAAGCCCATAAGTCTCCAGATGGCCTTCCTGGGACAAGGATGCCCAAACCCTCCCCAGACCCCAGCCCAGCATTTCCCCAGACGCTGTCCTCAGCACCGGTGACACTCGGGAGAGGAGGGCGATAGCGGGAGTGGGGGGCTGGGGGTGGTGGGGGAGGAGGGGCTGCACTTGGCAATTGGCGAGGAGTGGAGCAGACCCAGCCCCCCCAGCTTTGTTTGACCTTTGGCTCCTAGCCTGTGTTTCACGCTCAGAATTGGGTGCCCCAGTCTCTGCTGTCCATCGGGGCTCAGGTGGCCTCTGGGCTCCCGGGACCCCAAGGTTTGTGCTTTTCAGGAACGGGCTGTGGCATAAAGGCACAGGCAGAAAGATTTTCTGTGGGCATCGGCCAAGCCTTCTTGCCACTCAGTCTCTGCACTCAGCATCTCCAGGACCGGCCCCCGGGGTGAGTGCTGGAGACTGGACAGTGGGCCCCGCGGGAGGGAGAGTCCGTCCACGTGTCCTGTATCCTGAACTTGGCCCCACTCTCCTGCTTCCTCCACTCGGCAGGCTTTTTGTCCCTGTTTCTTAGACGGGAGTGCTGAGCCCGGGGTACAGGAGTGGCTGCCCAGTGGCACCAGGGGGACTCCTGTGACTCAGAGCATCCAGTCCTCAGTGAGCGCTGGGCAGATAAGACAGGAACCTATTTCTCTGGCCTCGCAGAGGCCCAGATGACCTAAGGGAATGAGAGACCCCTAGTGAGGGACCGACAGTGGACTGGGGTGGGGGTCTGTCCCCTGAAAGTCCCTGTGATCCCTGACTCATGCACACACTTGCTTTATGTGGGGGCTCCCAGCCCAGCACAGGGCCCCCTCTGCCTCCTCACTTTTTTTTTTTTTTTTTTTTTTTTTTTTTTTTTTTTTTTTTTTTTTTTTTTTGCTTTTTGGGTCACACCCGGCGATGCACAGGGGTCACTCCTGGCTCATGCACTCAGGAATCACCCCTGGCGGTGCTCAGTGGACCATATGGGATGCTGGGATTCGAACCCGGGTCGGCCGCGTGCAAGGCAAACGCCCTACCCGCTGTGCTATCACTCCAGCCCCTGCCTCCTCACTTTTGCACTGGGCCACAGAAATGGATTCATGCCCTGGGCCAGTTTCCATCCTGGTGCTCTGTCGACCGAGGCACCTCACTGCTGCCTGGCGGAATAGCGTGTGACCACTGTTTGAACGGAACCGTCGCTAAGCAACTCCTGCTTTCTATTTCTTCGCAGAATCAAATGCTTGGTAGCCTGGAGAAGGCTCTTCTCACACGGAATACTTCCTCTGGGCAGGGCTTGCTGCTGTACTCCCTGCTGCTGTCCCCATGCGTGGAGCAATGGCTGTATAAGCGCACGCTGAGCAGGAAACTATCATCTGGGGGGCTCAGGCTTCCTGCCTGAGAAGCCTGGTGGTGGTGGGGGTCGCCCAGACATTTCAGCACTACTGTACTGGACAGCGCCCGCCCTGAGGCTTTGGCGGGACTTGAAAGCCCATGCCAGCCTGCCTCGGTACCTGCAGACTCTTCTGCTTCTTGAATTCAGCAGTTCTTTTCTGTACTCACGAATCTCAGAATATTTCCTCCTGCGTCTCTTCACCCCTAATGCTATCATGCCCTACATTCTCCCTCCCTCACCCCCACTTTCCCCCCTTTATTTCTTTTCCCCTTTGTGCCTTGTCCCTTTATCACACACACCCCTTTGCTGTCTTCCTTATCTCTTCCATCCTCCCCCCCTCCCAGAGGTGTCCTAATTTCAAAGGGCTGGACTCAGGTGCCCCACCCCACCCCCCAACCCCGGCTGACCTGCAGACTCTTACCTTTTTCTGTTTGCATTCAGTTTGGCAAACAGCAAAAATGAAGCCCCGTGTGGTTCTGCATCCCCCATCCTAGTATCTACCCACAGTCTTCACCGCCAGGGACCCGAGCCCATCTCCCCACCCACCCGCTGCCCCCAGGTGCGATCCAGGTCAGGAGCTGGTGGGTGGATGCCTGCATCCGCCTTCTCTCCCCTGGGGCCGTGCCCTCTCTCTCTGAGTGATGGTAGATGAATGACTCCTGGACTCTGATTCCTGAGAGCGGGAGTGGGAGGGCTGACGGGTTCCTCTTGGGGACTGGCTGTAGCAGCGGGCGTGGGGGGGGGGTGGGGGGAGGCTTGCTGAGTCATGCATGCTGGCTGGCTCGCTCTTGTTCCCTAGCGCAGGAGCCAGGCAGCGGCAGGAAGACTCATCTAAGGAGAGGGACAGGCACCGCTGCCTGTGTGCCTGGCCCCCCGCCTGCCCCTTGTGAAGACTCTCCCTGACCCTGAGTTTGGGGAATGGGGTTCGGAGGGGGCTGGGGGCAGGACCACAGATGACACAGCCAGTCACGGGGGAAGTGAGACGTAGAACCCACATCTGGGGGGGCTCTGCAGGAGGTAACCTCAACTACAAGACAGCTTTCACCCCTGGGTGTTCACAGGCAGACCCCACTGGACCCACACAGAGACTGGACCCGCACATTCCTGGTACCGTCCTGGTACAGGCTTTGCTCTCCAAGCTCCTTCTGGCCCCGTAGCAGCAGCATGAAGGACTGAGACCTGGCATTGATTGGGGAGGGGGCAAGAGACCCCCCCATAACCCCCCACCCTGCAGTGCAGTCAGGAAGCAGAATGACAGCCAAGATAGCCAAGCCAGCTTTCTGGACGATCTGGCCTGAAGAGACGGAAATGGGTGTCAGCAGGTGGGACCATAGTACAGTGGATAGGGTGCTTGCCTTGTACACGACTGAGCCGGTTCAATCCCCGGCATCCCACTGGGTCCCTCAGGCACTGCCAGGAGTAATTCCTAAGTGCAGAGCCAGGAGTAATCCCTGAGCACTGCCAGGTATGGCTCCTGTGGAAAAAAATAAAAGAACAAGGTGGTGAGGGGTGGTGTCTCCCCCAAGACCTCCTGCACACTCTGATGTCCTGGTGACTCTGAATAAAGTGCTCCAGTGATGTTTCATCTCTTTGTTCTGCAGAAGGCAGAGCCATAGTCATGTTAAAAATAATTGGTGCAGGGATGGAGTGATAGTACAGTGGGGAGGGCTTTTACCTTGCACGCAGCAAACCTGGGTTCGATTTCTGGCATCCCACATGGTCCCCCAAGCACCACCAGGAGTAATTCCTGAGTGCAGAGCCAGGAGTAAACCCCGAGCATCGCCCTGTGATCCCAAAAGTAAAAAAAAAAAAACCAAAACATTGATGCCCAGGAGTTTCAAATAGGGGTGGGGGGTTAGGGGAAGAAAAATCAAATAAAATTTTGAATTTTCTTGTTTTGGGGCTCTACCCAGAAGTGCTCAGGGTTTACTCCCAGCTCTGTGCTCAGGGATCACTCCTGGCAGGGTTCAGGTACCAGATGAGGTGCCAGGATCAAATTCACATCAGCCATATTCAAGACAAATGCCATACCCACCATACTATCTTGCTATATTAGCCCGAGAGTTTGTTCATTTTGGGGGGACTCCCAAACAGTGCTCAGTGGGGGGGTCCTGGGGTCACTCCTGGAGCTTCCAGGCCAACCAAGCTGGACGCTTGAATGCTGGGGCCTGAGCATGTGCTGCTCCTCAGGCTTTGCAGTGCTGGAACCGCCAGGGCTGCACAGCGTGCTCGGGGGTCTCCAGAGCTGCACTTGGCACTGGGGGGTCGGTGCGGCACTGGGATATGCATCTGGAAACCCTGAACCACCTCTCAGTCCTGTTTTTGGGTCTGACCCAAAACCAGAAAGTTCATTCTTGATGGCCAGCCAATGTTGGAAGGGAAACAAGTCATTTCTGCGCTTCCCAAGAAGCCATGCAAGTAGGTACCGCGCAGGGCGCAGGGGACGCTTGCCTTGCTCAGGGGAAGCTGCCCCCGGGCCTGTCCTCTGCGGTCCACCCAAACCTGCCAGTCGCCCGCCAAAACCAGCGAACACCAGTAGTGGGGAGACATGGCTGGAAGGTGAAGCCCCTTCCTCAGGCTTAAGCCAAGTATTGGCCCCGGCCAGAAGGCTGCAGAAGCCCAGAGTGGCCCCGACCCAGGATTCACATGCGCCTGTGAACGCTCAGCTCGGCTCAGTGCACTGGCCTCTGCAGAGGTCAGCGGCGGAGCAAGGAGGAGACACTTGCCTTGAGATAGCTGCAGGCTGTTAAGGGAATTAGCAAAGATGATACGCTTTTCTCTTTTCTCCTTTGGTTTTTAGGCCACATCCAGAGGTGCTCAGGCCTGAGCTCTGTGCTCCTGGCGGGGCTTGTGGGACCGATGTTATGAGAGGGAAGCAAACTGGGGTCACTGCTGAGGTATGCAAGACTGCCTTACCTCCTGGACTCTCTCTGTCTCTGTCTCTCTGTCTCTGTCTCTGTCTCTCTCTCTTTCTCTCTCTCTCTCCCCCCCAGCCCCTTGAACACTCTTTCCCTATGCCTATTTGCCGTTTCTTTCTTCTTTGAGAAAGTTTCTGGTTAGCTCCTCTCCCTAATTTTTGATGGCGTGTTTCATTGTTGCTGTTGTTGATCTTTGTGAGTGCATTTATTTATTTTGGCTTTCGGGTCATACCTGGATCATCTGTGTTGCCAGGAATCCAACCAGTGACATGCAAGGGCCTTAGCTCCTATACGCTCTGTGTGGCCCTCCGTCCCTTCCTCCCTCCCTCCCTCCCTCCAGCCTTCCCTCCCTTCCTCCCTCCCTCCCTCCACCCCTCCCTTCCTTCCTCCCTCCCTTCCTCCCTTCTTTCCTCCCTCCCTTCCTCCCTTCTTTCCTCCCTCCCTTCCTCCCTCCCTCCCTCCACCCCTCCCTTCCTTCCTCCCTCCCTTCCTCCCTTCTTTCCTCCCTCCCTTCCTCTCTTCCTTCCTCCCTCCCTTCCTCCCTTCCTTCTTCCCTTCCTTCCTTCCTTCCTCTCTCCCTTTCATTCTCTTTTTTCTCTCCCACTTCCTCTCTCTCTCTCTCTCTCTCTCTTGTTTTTGGGCCACACCCAGCGATGCTCAGGAATCATTCCTGGTAGTGGTGCTTGGGTGACTGTATGGGGGCGCTGGGTATCGAACCCTGGTTGGCCGTGTGCTAGGCAAGTGCCCTACCTGCACTACTTTTTTTTTAATTAGTGAGTCACCGTGAGGGTAGAGTTACAAATTTACCCATCTTTATGCTTGTGTTTCCCTCATACAATGTTCGAGAACCCATCCCTCCACCAGTGTCCATTCTCCACCACCAGTGAACCCAGTATCCCTCCCACCCTCCAATCCCGTTCCCCACCCCTCCACCTCTGTGGCAGGGTATTCCTTTTTTCTCTCTCTCCTTTTGGGTGTTGTGGTTTGTGATAGGGGTATTGAGTGGCCATCGTGTTCAGTCTCTAGTCTACTTTCAGCATGCATCTCCCTTCCCGCATGGGATCTCCAACCACATTTTATTAGGTGTCCCTTTCTCTATCCGGGCTGCCTTTCCCCCCAGCATGTGAGGCCAGCTTCCAAGCCATGGAGCCAACCTCCTTGTGTTATATACTACTCTTCTTGGTGCACTCCTGTTGCTCCAGCCCCTCTAGTTACTTTTCAGCTGGTGGGAGGCACCTAGGCTGTGCTGGGGCCACTCCCAGAGCTCCCGAGGGGCCTGTGTCATGCTGCAGATCAAAACCTAGATGCTCGCTCCAGTGCTTGGAGCCATCTCCCCAGCCCTCCTCTAGTCTTTTGGGTTTTTTTGTTTATTTGGAGGGGCCACACCCAGAAGTGCTGAGGGCTTACTCCATGCTCAGAGATAACTCCTGACAGTACTCAGGGTGCCATAGGTGGTGCCTGGGATTGAACCAAGGATAAGTGCATGCAAGGCCCTCCACCCTGGACAATCTCTCCATCAACCCCTGTCGTTTTTTCACAGGTTTATCCGGGTTCCATTGGGACCTCATAAAATCATCCCCAGACCCATTTTTCAGAGGAAACACTGAGGTTTCAGAATTACAGAGCAAATTTCATTGACTTGCAGCCCTGGGCTGCTCTTCCTGCTGAATGCACTGCAACAGCGCCCTCTGCAGGTTTTTAGGCACACCTGCACCAAGGTCAGTCTTGGAAACTCAGGCAGAGCTTTCACCAAGGAGGCTGGGGGCTCCCCAGGACGCTCCCCAGTCACCCAATCTGGGACAGCGGGAAGGTGACAGTAGCCTCATTTGGTATTTCTTCCTGCATCTAATGTACCTGACAGACATGGGATACCCCTGAGGCGCGACGGGGATAAGGTGAGGTGTGGAGGGCTCTTGCTGGCTGTTCCTCCGGGTTGGGCTGCCTGGTCATCCCTCAGGCACTGTGTCCTCAATGAGGGTCCCCAAGCGTCAAGCCCTGGATATGTGGGCACTCAGTCTCCCCCTGTGCATGGTGGGCCCTTCCAGGTCGGGTGCTTGTCGGTCCAAACAGAGGTTTAGTCCCCGACCCCCAGTGAATTCACAAAATTGAAGCAAAACAAAAAGTCTTCGAAGGGCTGGAGCAATAGCACAGCGGGTAGGGCATTTGCCTTGCACGCAGCCGACCCAGGTTCGATTCCCAGCATCCCATATGGTCCCCTGAGCACTACCAGGAGTAATTCCTGATTGCAGAGCCAGGAGTAACTGTACATTGCTGGGTGTGACCCAAAAAGCAAAAAAAAAAAAAAAAGCCTTTGAGTTTCTGAGCCAGCCCCTTCACCCATTTTTTGTTTGGGGGCTACACTCTGTAGTGCTCAGAAGCTTACTCTTGACTGTGTGCTCAGGGATCACTCCTGATGGTGCTCGGGGGGCAGTATGGGGTACCAGGAATCAAACCCGGGTCGGCCACATGCAAGGCAGTGCTCTCCCTGCTGTACTGTATCTCTGGCCTTGCGGCCCCTTGAGTCTGGAGGGCTGGACAACTGGGCCAGGGAAGGAACCGGAAACAATAGTAGGTCAGACTCGCTGAGCACTCACAATGTGCCCCACTCTACAGGGAGGCCAGAGTCCCACCCTCTGCCTTTCCTCAGTACCTCGCCCTCATCTCCCTTGATTTATGCATTTGAGGTGCAGGGTTCAAGGCCAGCCCTGGCTCAGAAGGATTGAAACCATCCTCCACAATCTCCACCAGGTCTGAGGAACCAGCCTGGAGCAGAGTGGAGGGGGGAGACCATCCCCCCAGCTCTAAGAGGGGCGCTGGCCTGAAGCTTCCCAAGCAGTGTCCGTGCTCCTGGCGGTGACCTGCTCCCAACTCCCGTGCACAGAAGCGTCCCCAGGAGTTTCCTTCGTATGTTTGAGGACAAACAAGGAAATGAACTGGGATTCCGGAGTTCACAGATGGTGCATGCCAGCCGGAATACTGCATCTGGCTCATAATTGTTGAAGGTTTTGGGGCCCAATCTTTTTGCAATAAACGGAGGTGCGATGACTCTCCATTTCATTGACTCTGTTGGAGTAGATGTGGGGCAGAGGGTCACATTTGATGGAGTTAGAATTTACTCCTGGCTCTGTGCTTAGGAATCACTCTTGGCAGGGCTTGGGGTGCCGGAGAGTGAACCCAGATGAGCTGTGCGCAAGGCAAGTGCTCTCTCTGCTTTGCTGTCTCTCTACTTCCTACATGAAGCTTTTTATTTATTTTTTATTTTATTTTATTTTTTGCTTTTTGGGTCACACCCAGCGATGCTCAGGGGTTACTCCTGACTTTGCACTCAGGAATTACTCCTGGCGGTGCTCAGGGGACCATATGGGATGTTGGGAATCGAACCTGGGTCGTCTGCGTGCAAGGCAAACACTCTTCCTGCTGTGCTATTGCTCCAGCCCCTACATGAAGCTTTTTAAAGTGTTTATCTAGGCCAAACCTGTCAGTGTTCAAGGATTACTTGTAGCTCTGTTGTTCAGGAATTACTCCTGGGGGTTCTTGGGGGCCATTTGGGATGTCGGGATTGAAATCAGATTGACTCTGTGCAATGCAAGCACTCTACCCACTATACTATCTCTCCAGAACCTGTCACTGTCACTGTCATCCCGTTGCTCATTGATTTGTTCGAGCAGGCACCAGTAATGTCTCTCATTGAGAGACTTATTGTTACTGTTTTTGGCATATCCAATACGCACGGGTAGCTTGCCAGGCTCTGCGGAGCGGGCTCGATACTCTCGGTAGCTTGCCGGGCTCTCCAAGAGGGGCGGAGGAATCGAACTCAGGTCGGCCGCGTGAAAGGTGAACGCCCAACCACTCTGCTATCGCTCCAGCCCTCAGAACCTGTGAAGCTTTTTTTTTTTTTAATTTTAAACAGTGCCAGTATTAATGAGAAACGGTGTGACGAGCTTACAGCTCTGACTATTTGGAGAAATACACTGTCACTCCAGAAGGCCCCTGCTCTTCTGACTCCTCAGTCAGTACCACGGACATTTGTTGGGGCTGAGAGGCACGTGGCAGACCCTGTCATTCAATCCCCAACACCCCACATGGTCCCCCAAGCACTACCAGGAGTGATCCCTGAGCTTCAGTCAGGAGTATGCTCTGAGCACTGCCCAGGGAGCCCCAGTATAGAAACAAAACAATGAGATGCAGCTACTGGAAAGCCCTGGAGATTGTTTCCTGGCCTCAGGCCTGTTGGCGTTCGGGGGCGGTGCCTTGGCTCAGGCGCCTGCTCTTGGTTCCTGCTGTTCGGAGACTGGCCTGCCTTGCCTCATCTCCTGCCTCTCGGGCTTTGATATTCCTCCTACCAGATTGTGAGCCTAGACCAGAAGTTCCCAAACTTACTTGGCCTCTCACCCCTTCTCAGGAAAAAAAAAAAGTCACTCAGTGCCTCCCTGAATTGGACCTCCTTTAAGTGGGCAAAGCGCACCCCCAGTTGCACAGGCACCCACTGGGGGGGGCACTGCCCTTGTTGGGGGCACCCTGGGTAATCCCATGCCCCAGGGCACTTTCCGTTTTGTTTTGGGTTTTTTTTGCTTTTTTTTTTTTTTTTGGTGGGGGGGTGGTCACCCAGCAATGCTGAGAGTTACTCCCGGCTCTGCACTCAAGAATTACTCCTGGTCGGGGCTGGAGAGATAGCACAGCGGGTAGGGCGTTTGCCTTGCACGCGGCCGACCCGGGTTCAAATCCCAGCATCCCATATGGTCCCCTGAGCACGGCCAGGGGTGATTCCTGAGTGCATAGCCAGGAGTAACCCCTGTGCATCGCCAGGTGTGACCCAAAAAGCAAAAAAAAAAAAAAAAAAAAGAATTACTCCTGGTGGTGCTGGGGGACTATATGGGATGCCGGAGATTGAACTCAGGCAAGCCACATTAAGGCAAACGCCCTACCCACTGTGCTATCGCTCCGGCCCCAATTTCCAGCTTTGACATGTATTTGGGAAGGGTTGCCCCCTGGCTGCCATGTTGTCCCAAAGGCTGTGCCGCCCACCTGATTACCTGCAAGGACCTCCCACTGGCCACGTCCCTGCCCCAGGCCCTCCATCCAGCTATAATAGTTGATGACCATCAGTTTAAAGACCCCCTGTGACTCATCAAGTGATGGATCTGCTGAAATTATCTACTGAATACGAGTCTGTGCCCTTCCGTGTGCGGCTTCCAGATAAAGCTGTCCCATGTGGCCGACGGCCAGCTGCCAGCTCCGGTCAGCAGCATCTGGGTGGTCACACCACTAGTGGTTCAGCACCTATCCCTGAGGCAAGACCAAACCAGGTCAAGCAACCTCTCTCCTGTGCCTCAGTTTCCACATCTGTAAACTGTGGTGCTGATAGGTCCAGGTCCATTTGAGATTAGGTATGAAAACATGTGAAAAACCTAACACGGGGGGCTGGAGCAATAGTATCATGGAGTATTGTGGGAAGGGCGCTTGCCTTGCATGTAGCTGACCCAGTTTCCTGGCATCCCATATAGTCCCTCGAGCACCACCAGGAGTGATCCCAGAGTACAGAGCCAGGAGTAATCCCTGAGCCGGGTGTGGCCCAAAAAACAAACAAAAAACCACGAACAAGAAAGAAAAAAAGAAAGGAAAGGGGCAAAAAATAAGCACAGGGCTCCCACGTGTGCTCCATTGGATCATCATCATCATCATAATCATCATCATCATCATCATCATCATCCCGTTAATCATCGATTTTCTCGAGCGGTCTCAGTAACGTCTCCCATTTGTCCTAGCCCTGAGATTTTAGAAGCCTCTCTTTACTCGTCCTTCCCAATGGTGCCTCATTGGAGGCTCTTTCAGGGTCAGGGGAATGAGACCCATCATTGTTACTGGTTTGGGCATATGAATACGCCATGGGAGCTTGCCAGGCTCTCCCATGTGGGCAGGAAACTCTAGGTAGCTTGCCAGTTTCTCCAAGAGGGAGAACTAGGCTATAAGATGTATAACTATTGGATATCCATTAGATATCTCTCTAAAATGTTACTTTTTTAAAATTTGGGGTTTGGTCTTGTTTTTAGGCCACACCAGCTGTGCTCAGGGTTTATTCCTGGCTCTGTGCTCAGAGATCATTCCTGGTGGGGTTCAAGGGACCACCTTGTGGTGCCAGGGGTCAAACTCTGGTCAGCTGAATTCATGGCAAGTGCCCTGCCCTCTGTTCTCTCTCTGGCCCTTTGATATCACTTTTGACAGAAGTCTGGTTTCTGGCCCGGTTCTGCATATTCCGCCCTGGGGAAGCAGCCCCTACCCCCTTCCGGATATTGAACAGAAATGGAAACGGAGTGGGCAGTGGTTCACTCCCCACACAGCGAGGGCACTGCCAAGGGCCTCCCCGGTCCATGCACCAAGACTCTCCTCTCTTCCTGTCCATGCCTCTGCTGAGCCTCAAGTCCAGCCTGCACATGCTTCTAGGGACAGAGGGACCCAGACACACAGCCTGATGCCTCCTACTTTGGGGAGGAGGATTCTCCCAGCACCCTGGCTGCAGCCCCAGCCAGTCAAGGAGTTGATTTACACAAGGTCTGACAGAGGCGCAAGTCTGGGGCCCGGGAGCCCTGAACTGAGGCTCCCCCGGTGTGTAGTGTAGTGGGGAGCAAGTTGAGGCAACAGCTGGTAAGTTCTAGCTCAGTACCTTGCTGGAGGCCCGTCATTAGCCTTGCTGAGCCTCGATGCCCTCGCCCTGACTGCAGCACTTTAAAAATGGGGTGAGCAAGAATAGTAGCGATAAGGACCAGGAGGTTTACTCCAAGGCTTGGAAGCCGGCCTCACATGCTGGGGGAAAAGGCAGCGCAGATAGAGAAGGGAACACCAAGTAAAGGGTGTTTGGAGGACCCGCTCGGGTTGGGAGATGCGTGCTGAATGTAGACTATAGATCGAACACAATGGCCACTCATTGCCTCTATTGCAAACTACAACACCCTAAAGGAGAGAGAGAGGGGGCTGGAGTGATAGCACAGCAGGTAGGGTGTTTGCCTTGCACGTGGCCGACCCGGGTTTGAATCCCAGCATCCCATATGGTCCCCTGAGCACCACCAGGGGTCGTTCCTGAGTGTGCAGCCAGGAGTAACCCCTGTGCATTGCCAGGTGTGACCCAAAATGCAAAAAAAAAAAAAAAAAAATAGGAGAGAGAGAACAAAAGGGAATGCCCTGCCACAGAGGCGGGGTGGGTTGTGGGGGGATGGGATAGGGGTGGTGGGAGGGATACTAGGATCAATTGATGGTGGAGAATGGGCACCGGTAGAGGGATGGGTACTTGATCATTGTATGACTGAAACACAAGGATGAAAGTTTGTAAGTCTGTAACTGTACCCCACGGTACATTAATAAAATAATAAAATTAAAAAATAAAATTAAAATGGGGTGAGGGGGGCTGGAGCGATAGCACAGCGGGTAGGGCGTTTGCCTTGCACGCGGCCGACCCGGGTTCGATTCCCAGCATCCCATAGGGTCCCCTGAGCACGCCAGGAGTAATTCCTGAGTGCAGAGCCAGGAGTAACCCCTGTGCATCGCCGGGTGTGACCCAAAAAGCAAAAAAAAAAAAAAATGGGGTGAGGGCGAGAAGAAGGGGAGAGAACACTGGCGTGGGAATCAAGGATCCAGCTCTGGGCTCCATTCTTCATGAACCATCATTACTGCAGATCTCAGACACCGCCAGGGATTGGGAGGGGGAAGGCGGGCAGGGGCCTCAGTTTTCCATCCACAAGGAAGTGATGCCAGATTGCCTGTCCTCACCAGGTGTGGAAAGGCCTAAAGACAAAGCAATCAGGGAAGGCTTCCCAAAGGACGCCTGAAGGACTGAGAGCAGCGTCATGGGACAACTGGGTTCTGAGGTTTCTGTTGCAGAACCCTTAGGTGAAATGGGATTGTAGGGGCGAGGTGCCCTCAGATGTGTCACAAAATCAAAACGGGGATGGGGAGAAAACTCAGTGAGCTGGAGCATATGCTTTGCAGGCAGGAGGTCTGGGTTCTATCCCCAGTCTCACATGGTCCCTTGAGCACTGCCAAGAGAGCACCCCAGATGTAGTCTCCAAACAAAAATACAATAATAAATTCCACAAAAGATTTCTGGATATTATATGACTCCATTGATATAAACTAAAGGGTCTCAGGGGCTTACCCAAGGGCTGATGGAGTGTACCAGCCCCATTGCAGGTCGTTGGTATTTGAGCCTCTGTTATCCCATCTGTAAAATGGGAGAGAATAGTGCCTTCCTGCAGTGCTGTGCCGAAGCTCACAGACACTCTCATGCTCTGCTGCTCATCATTCCTGATACCATGATCATCTCCTTCTGTCACCTTTTGTCACCCTAACAGCTCTGGAGACACAGTGAATTGGATACGCATTCCATCTCTCCAATCCCCACCAGACTATGCACTTCCCCAAAGCAGGATGCGCTCCCAGCCCACGCTCCTTGGACCCCTCCCAGAGCCTGAAGAAGCCCCTTCCTGAAATCCCATCCCTTTTCCTGCCCTCCGTCTCCAGGCTCCGCGTCTAAGGTCACACGGGAATCTACAGGCCTGAGCAGGCAGGGAACTCAAGCCCCCGCTCCGGTGCTGTTTCCCGGTGCCTGCTTAGGTCTCCAGCCCCCAGCGGGGCTCTGGGCATCTGCTCTCTTGGCTGCGTCTGGACTGCGGGAGCCCAGCTCAGCATCTCCGCAATCCCCTCCCTCTGCAGAGCAGCCGCCCTACCAGGAACTGCCTCCGCAGCGCCCCTGATGGGCCAGGGTGTGGATGGGGGCGCCCTCTGCTGGCCACTAGTCCCTGCTCTGGACCAGAGCGGCTGCGTCTCATTTATTGCTGCTTTGGAGCTCTCACCAGCATAACTGCCTGTAAATTCTTTCTGTCCCTTCATCTTTTTCTTTTTCTGTTTTTTTTTTTGCTTTTTGGGTCACACCCAGTGATGCTCAGGGGTTACTCCTGGCTTTGCACTCAGGAATTACTCTTGGCAGTGCTTGGGGGACCATATGGGATGCTGGGGATTGAACCCAGGTCGGCCGCGTGCAAGGCAAACGCCCTACCCGCTGTGCTATCGCTCCAGCCCCTCTTTTTCTTTTTCTTTTTCTTTTCTTTTTTTTTTTTTTTGCGGTGTGGGAGCCACAGGAAATGCCCAGGGGTCACTCCTGGCTCTGCACTCACAGGGATCACTCCAGGCAGTGCCCAAGGAACCACATGGGATATCAGGTATTGAACCTGGGTGGGCCATGTGCAAGGCAAATGCCCTCCCCGCTGTACTATTGCTCCAGCCCCTGAGACTTCTTTTCTATTCTTCTTTGCAGACAGATTGTCTGAAGCCATTGTCGACCTGATCTTCTTGGGCACGAGGGGAGGATGGGGAAGGTCTAGTTTTGTTTCACAGAGAAAGAAAGCGAGGTGGAGTGACCCATCTTCCCAGCTCCAGAGCTGGAGGGAATTTGTTGGAAATTTCTAGAATGGGCTTCAGTACAAGACCCTGGAAGGTGACAGGATTATGGCAGACAGTCCTGGCGTCTATTAGGTGCTCAATGATAATAGGGGCC
Source organism: Sorex araneus (assembly GCF_027595985.1). NCBI lineage: Eukaryota > Metazoa > Chordata > Mammalia > Eulipotyphla > Soricidae > Sorex > Sorex araneus. The sequence goes on along the minus strand of NC_073310.1, from coordinate 17,052,374 downwards.
TGGAGAGCACAGGGATTAAGGGGCCCCTGCTTTGCAAGTGGGCAGCCCCAGTAACACATGGTCCACGAGAGCTGGGAGCCCCAAGCACCGGATATGGCCCCAAACACCCCCCCTTAGCTAGTCATAGTGACATCTGTCCTGTTCTCAGAGACCTCCATGCTTGCTTTTACTCTGCGCAGTCTGTGCCGTGAGGAAACCAAATCTCACGGTAAGTGACTTGCTCAAGGTCAGTTAACAGAGATTTCCCACTCTAGAGCTAAAGAGGTTTTCGGGAAAGGCCCCACCTGGGGATGCTCGGGGCCACGCCCAGTAGTGCAGGTGGACCAGGTGCACTGGAGAGCGAGCCCAGAGCTTCCCTATGCTCTCTGGGCCCCTATAATCATTGAGCAAGTGCTCCTTCCATTGGAGCCACATCCCCCCCCCCGGCCCAGTTTCTCACTCTTTATGTCCTTCTTTATCTCCCTTTTTTGTTTTGTTTTAATTTTGGTATCACAGAGCCCCCACTCCCCCACCCCACAGCTGCTTGCTCCCACAATCCAAAATCACTCACTATGCCCCTGGCTGGACTCCACCGTTTTAGGACAGACCTAACTGAGACATCAATCTGCTGAAAATTTGGGTATGCAGGTTTTGTGACTGAAATCTCCAAGCTTCCCTGGGGTCCAGATGGGCTACCTCCCCCCCACTTTCCGGTGCCTCTGGAAACCCTGGTAGTCACATCCACACCACAAAGCTGCCACCCCATTGAAAAAGAAAAGTTACTCCAGCTGTACCTTCCCAATAAAAATCCTGAACATCCTAAACAAACACGATGACCTCTTAGCACCTGTATTGCAAACCATAATGCACAAAAAAGAAAAAGGAGAGAGAGAAAAAAGAAAGGTGCCTGCTATAGAGGCAGGCAGGGGGAGGGGGAATTGCAGGGGTGGTGAGAGGGAAACTGGGAACATTGGTGCTGGGAAAAGTACACTGGTAGAAGGACGGGTGTTGGAACATTGTATGATTGAAACCCAGTATAAACAACTTTGTAATGGTCTATCTCATGGTGATTCAATTTTAAAAAATTAAATTAAATTAAATTAAAAAAAATTGAAGGACCATACCCAGTGCTGGTCAGGGATTATTTCTGACTTTTTGTTCAGGAGTGATACCTGGCAGTAATCAGGGGGTCCATACACGGTACCAGGGAGTCAAACCAGGATTGGTGGGATGCAAGGTGAGTGCCTTAACCCCTGTACTATTTCTCCAGCCCAGAAGCCCTTGGGGTCAGAAAGCTAGTATAGGGCACTTACCCAACACACAGCTGACCTGGGAGTGATCCCTGAGCACGAAGCCAGGAGTAAGCTCTGAGCACTGCCAGATTTGCCTCCCCCCTCCAAAAAAAATTGTCCCTAAGGCCGACAGTGGAAATCCCCTGCCTTGCGCTTCACCCCAGTTACCCAGCCCTTCCCCAGACACAACCGGGGTAACTCTCTGGCCCCATTATAAAAATTGTTGGGGACCAGAGCAATAGCACAGCAGATGGGTCACTGGCCTTGCACACAGCCGACCCCGGTTCTATTTCCAGCATCCATAAGGTCCCCTGAGCCCTCAGTAGTGATCCCTGAGCCCAGAGCCAAGAGCAAGGCCTGGGCACAGCTGGGTGTGGCCCCAAAACAAAACAACTGTTGAGAGGCCCCCAAATAACAGCAATGACAAAACCCTGGGTGGATATTAAAGCAGGGTGCCGCCTAGCCCTGTGAGGTGCCCTGGCACCCAGTGGGGTTCAGAGCCTGGCAGAGTGCACCTGGCAGAGATGTGGGGACATCCTATCCCCCTCCCAGCGGTTGGCTGTGCTGGGTCCCTGCTGCTGCTTCTTGGCTGCAGCCCGAGTGAATGTTTTATGTGACAGAGGCCCCAGTTCAATCCATAGCACTTCATGGTCCCCTGAGCACCGGGTTGGTAATAGCACCCGAGGATCACCAGGGGTGGCCCAAAACCCTCCCTGTCAAAAAGAAAAAAGTCAGAATGCAAGAAAGAACTTTTCCTTCCTTCCTTCCTTCCTTCCTTCCTTCCTTCCTTCCTTCCTTCCTTCCTTCCTTCCTTCCTTCCTTCCTTCCTTCCCACACGGAGCTGGGTGGGTGTAAACATTCCTGCAGTGTCTGTTGCTGTCACCGCTCTCGTTTGGTGTCCGATTCTGTTATTTGCAAACTTGGGAGCTTCCTGGGCAACTTGGAAACTGACCCCCATACACAGAGGCAGCTCCTCCAGATTGGTTGGTGTGGGATCTGGGGGGTTGGTTCACAGGGCTGCGGTGTAGACATTACGTGCTTCTATCCTGAACCGTGCACAGTCCCTGGAGCACCGCTTAGAGCTGCCCCTGAGAACTCCCAAGCCCAACTGGGACTGGCCCCAAAACCGAAAGGAAGGGAAAAGTAGAGGGTTAGTTAGGGCTGGAGGGATAGTACAGCAGGGAAGACGCTTGCCTTGCACAGGGCCGACCCGGGTTCAATCTCCGGCGTCCCATATGGTCTCTCAAGCTCCTCCTCTGCCAGGAGTGATTCCTGAGTACAGAGCCAGGAGAAACCTCTGAGCATCGCTGGGTATGGCCTAAAAACAGAAAAGAGTAAGTATAGGGGCCGGAGCGGTAGTACAGTGGGTAAGGCATTTGCCTTGCACACGACTGACCTAGGTTCGATTCCCGGCATCCCGTAGGGTCCCCTGAGCACCACCAAGAGTAGTTCCTGCGTGTAGAGCCAGGAGTAACCCGAGCCTCACCAGGTGGGATCCAAAACCCCAAAAGAAAAAAATGTGAGTGTAATGCTCTAATAGACAGATGATTGGAGAGGCCCGCCTTCTAGGGCCTGTGATGGGGCGGGAGCGGGAGAAGGACACAAGGTGAGGCCTGGTGTGGGTGGGGCCCATCTGGACCTCACTGGGCTTCTGAGAAAGCTCCAGGCTCCCCGGTCCTCTGCTCAGCACTCCCCAGGCCTGAGGGGCCCCTGCCTCCTCCCGGGGTGACAGGAAAGAAGGTGTGAGAATCCTGACCCAGGTAGGCAGAGCAGGCATGACCCTGGGACAGCTCAGGGGGTGTCTGGACTACTGGAACTTTCTATGGGGGTTTGGTTTTTGCTTTCATCTTCTTTCGAAGGCTATCAGGCCCTGGGTTCCACCAGAATCTCCCAGAAAACTCCAAAACATAAACCCAGAGCAGAGCTACCCTAGAGAGAGAGGTGGTGGTAGCCTGGAATTTTCCTCTGAAAATCTCCGAGGGATGCTACAATACCCAGGAACAATCTCAGCACTGCCTGACATCACGGAGGGAGCTGGAGGAGCGTGGGCAGTGCTCAGACTGTGGGCCTCTTGGCCCTCTGGAAGTTGAGAGCACTGGTTCTGGAGTGAGTCAGACTGGAATCAGTCAGCTCTGTGCAAGACAATCGGAGTCAATCGGATTGGAATCAGTCAGACTGGAGTCAGTCGGATTGGAGGTGGGTCAGATTGGAGTCAGACTTGTGTAAATTGGCTCTGGAGTCCGTCAGACTGAAGTCAACTCAGCAGTCAGTCAGTCAGACTGGAGTCAGTCAGATTACTTGTCATTTATATGAGTGAGACTGAAGTTATATGAGTCAGTCGAGTTGGAGTCAGTCAGACGGAAGTCAACTCTGGAGACAGGTTGGAGTCAGTCAGACTGGATCAGTCAGATTGGTGTCATTTATATGAATTAGATTGAAGTCAGATGAGTCAGTCAAGTAGGAGTCAGTCAGATGGAAGTCAACTCTGGAGTCAGTCAGACTGGAGTCTGTCAGCTATGGAGTCCGTCAGATTGAAGTCAGACTGAAATCAGTTAGCTCTGGAGTCAGTCAGATTGGAGTCAGTCAGACGAGTCAGATGAGTCAAGTCTGGAGTCAGTCAGACTGGAGTTAGCCAGACTAGAGTCCATCAGTCTAAAGTCCAAACGAGTTAAACAAATCCTGGCTGTAATTCAGTGACCTGCGACAAAGCTGCTAGGCTCTCCGTGGAGGGGGCATGGGCGGGGTGAGGGGCTTCTGCTTCTCAGGTGCCCTTGCCAAGCCTAGCACAGGTCAGCACGGCTCCCGAGGGGCCAGTCCGAGAACTGCTTTGATAAGCTGGGCTGCACTTTGACCCCTGAGACAAGGTGAAATTTGCCCCGTTCTTCCTTTTGCCCATCCTGCTCCGTCCCAAGCAACACAGCCAGCAGGAATTTGTCCTCTGCAGGAATGTCGGGGGAAAGTCTCTCTTTTTGATGAAACAGCGATGAGGTGATGTCTGGGTTTTTTATATCCCCATTGCTGAGCTGGTGCCAGACGAGGAAGCCAGGCCAGATTCCATTAGCCACATTTGTCCTCTGGCTCCGTCCCTGAAGGTGGGGACCTTCTGGGGGTCCAGAGGGTAGTAAACCATTGGGAAGAACAGTCAATAAAAAACACAGCTTTGAGACCCAGCATAAGCACTGAGAGCTTTGCTATGGTTCTTAAGAACCTCACTTGTGTGTTAAAATCATTTTCCCTTCTTACCAATGTAAGGGGCTCTTTGAGGGACTGGGAAATAGTATAACAGACCAAGCACACACTCTGTACACAGGAGGCCTGGGTTCTATCCCCAGTACCACATGATCCCCTGAACACTGCCACATGGAGTTGAGAGTAGCCCCTGAGCACTGTTCCCCCCCAAAAAAAAATAAAAGAAGGAAGAAAGAGGGCCAGAGAGATAGAATAGTGTGCATATGGTCCCCTGAGCACCACCAAAAGTGATCCCTAAGTATAGAGCCAGGTGTAAGCCCTGAGCACCACTGGGTGTGAGGAAGGAAGAAAGGAAGGAAGGAAGGAAGGAAGGAAGGAAAGGAAGGAAGGAAGGAAGGAAGGAAGGAAGGAAGGAAGGAAGGGAGGGAGGGAGGGAGGGAGGGAGGGAGGGAGGGAGGGAGGGAGGGAAGGAGGGAGGGAGAAGGGGAAAGGAAGAAAGAATGTCTTATCATTAACCCGATTTTAAAGGGTAAACTAAGGCTAAGATAGATTAATTATCTTACCCACAAGAACCCAGCAATTTCAAACCCAGGCCTTAATCCTGTTGGTCTGCCTTTCCGTGAACTTCAGATGCCTGTATCTTTCCTATCAGTGGTCTGGAGAACTGAGATAGTTGGTGATTCTGTTAGAGAATCATATTTTAAATGGGGTGAGGTGGGGGGAGGGAATCCTTAAAATAGTATATGCTTGTATAAAAAATATTCAGTTACAGAAATGTCTGAGGTATTCAAAGTCCCAGAAACCCTCCTTCCTAGAGAGAACCACTAGTTTTATACTCCTCCAGGTCTTTGTATGCACTTACAAGTAAATAATATTTATATTTATGGGGGTTATTTTTGCTTGAGGGGGTTTGGCCACACCCAGAAGTTCTCAGGGACCACTCCTGGCAGTGCTCGGGAACCACGTGTGATGCCAGGGATCAACCTTGCATTGGCCACAGGCAAGGCAAACACCTTACCCCTTAGACTATTTGTCTGGCCTCAATATTTATGTTTTGTTTGTTTGGGGCCACACGTGGCAGTGCTCAGGACTTACTCCTGGCTCTGTATTCAGGGATCTCTCCTGGTAGTGCTTGGGAGACCATCTGGGGTGCCAGGGATCAAACCCAGGTCGGCTACCATGCAAGGGAAGTGCCTACCCACTCTACAATTGCTCCCACCCAGTATTTATGTTTTTAGCGATAGCACAGCGGGTAGGGTGTTTGCCTTGCATGCAGTCGACCCAGGTTCGATTCCTCCGCCCCTCTCAGAGAGCCTGGCAAGCTACCAAGAGTATCCCATCTGCACGGCAGAGCCTGGCAAGCTACCCGTGATGTATTCGATATGCCAAAAACAGTAACAGTAAATCTCACAATGGAAACGTTACTGGTGCTCGCTCGAGCAAATCGATGAGCAGTGGGATGACAGTGACAGTGATACAGTGATACCTTAGGGACTAAAGCAATAGCTCAGGAGTACCACTGGAGTACTCCTGGAGCACCACCAAAAGTAATTCCTGAGCACAGAGCCAGGAGTAACCCCGGAGCATTGCCAGGTGTGACTTAAAAGTAAATAAATAGATAGATAAAATATTACATTATAGGGCCAGAGAGATAGTACAGGAGTTAAGGCACTTGCCTTACATCCTGCTAAGCCTGGTTTGGATCTAGGCTACCACTTATGGTCCTCTGAGCACTGTCGGGGATCACTCCTGAGTCCAGAACCAGGAGTAGCCCCTGAGCCCTGCCGGGTGTGGCCCAAACCCACCTCTTCCACCAGAATACATTGCTTTATATATTGTCTTGCCACTTGGTTTTGTTTTTATTTTTAATATTTTATATTTACTGTTAAAGCATTTATATATCATATTTTTTGGTATTTAAAAAATACAGGACTGAGAAAAACCAAAACGAACCGAGCAAACCTAATATTTAACACATTTAACATCGTGTGTTGCCTGAGAATAGATTAAGTAGTAATTGCAACTTGTTTTTGTGAATTGAACAGGAACTTCTAGGGCTAATGATTATGACTGTCTTCAGACTCCGTGACAGGACTGTTTTTCACGCAGGAAGTGTCGGGGGAGTGGGCAGCCCGGCCCTCTGGTTTGGCCTTGAAGGAGGAGGACGAGGGTGCTGCAGTGGCCTGGCTCCGGGCATCCTGGCCTGGCCCCGTGCCTGCAGAGCCAGCAGGAGCGAGTCAGCCCTGGCTGTGCTGCCAGGCGGGGCCTCTGCAGTCCCTGACGGAAGAAGATTCACAGTCACCAAGAGCTTAAGCGGTTACAGAGAACACTGGGGGCAGCCAGGGGAGGGGAGGGCCTGGGCCACCCTCAGCAACGCTCAGGGGTCACTCCTGGGAGCCGTATGGAGTGCAGTGTATTCAGACTGGGGTCAGTCTCATGCAAGGCCAGGGCTGTACCCCTGGTACTTCTCTCTGACCCCAACTAGCTTGTTTCGGGTCTGGCTCTGCCAAACCCAGGAACAGTCTCCCAGGGGGGCAGGTCCAGGGCATGAAAGCCGGCGAGGCAGGCCAGGGTCAGAAGATGTTCATGGGATCGGGACCTGGGCCACCGCCAGTTCTGGGAGCAAGGTCCTAGGGAAATCACTGAGCACCAGGCTGGCCCGTCTCTTTATTCTGTGTTCTGTGGGTTGCCCGTACGGCCAGCGGGTTTGAGAGGCCAGGACTGATCAGCCCTGTTGGATCTGCCTTGGGAAGCTCTGATATCCCCATAAATGATGGCTACCACCCATCCATTTAGTCATTCATCCACGGATGAATAGATGCCATCCATCCACCCATCATCCATTCATCCATCCATCCATCCACACACCTATCCATCCACCCATCTACCTACCCACTCATCCACCCATCCACACAACCATCCACCCACCCATCCATCCATCCATCCATCTACCTACCCACTCATCCACCCATCCACACAACCATCCATCCATCCATCCATCCATCCATACATACATACATACATACATTCATCCACACATCCACCCACCCATCCATCCATCCCCACACCCCTCCACCCACCCATCAACCCACCCATCCATCTATTCATCCTGACCATCCACCCACCGACCCACCCACCCATCCAGCTGTCACATCTTCTAGGCAGGTCATGCACCCAGTATGGACACACTCCAATCTTCAGATCTCCCCCTTAACCTGGTCTTTTGTTCTCTTCCTTTTACCATGGTTTGGTGAAGCCAAGGCACTTAGCAACATGAGTCAGGGCCAGCATCATGCAGATTTTGTTTGTTTGTTTTGGGCCACACCGGGCTCTGTGCTCAGGAGTCACTCTTAGCAGTGCTCAGGGGACCGTATGGAATGCCGGGATCAAGCCCAGACAGGCCGTGTGCAAGGCCAGCGCCCTCCCTGCTGTGCTATCTCTGGGTTCCAGCATTATGCAGACTTGAGCCTTTGCTCTCCAGGCTCAGTCTCCCTCCTCGGTCAGAGCTACCCTTCTCTGCCCTCCTGGGAGAGCTGCTCCCCAGCTCAGAAGGGACCCTGCACGGTTGGAGCTTTTTCTTAAAACCACCAGCACATGTCACTTTTGTAGTGAAGGGAGAAAACTCATCTTAAACATCTGTATTTCAGGAGGGCAGGAAGAGGTAAAAGGGAGGGGAGGGTGGAGTGATAGTACAGTGGGTAAGGCGTTTGCCTTGCACTCGGCTGACCTAGGTTCGATCCCCGGCATCCCATAGTATGAGCATTGCTAGGTGTGACCCAAAAAGCAAAAAAAAAAAGAGGTAAGCAGGGAGTAAGGCCATGCATGCTGCTCACTCCAGTCTGACTCCTGTACTTAGGGTTCCCCAAGCACCACAGGGAACCCCCCAAGCACCATAGGGAACCCACTTTTCAGCTCCCAAGGCTGTCACCTCAGCACTCTCTCCTCCTCTCCTCTCTCCGCCCTCCCCTCCCCTCTCCTCCCTTCTCCCACCCCTCCCGTCTCCTCTCCTCTCCCTTTCTTTCCATCTCCTCACCTGTCTCTCTGCCCCCTCCCCTCCCCTCCGCTGCGTTCACCTCTCCCCTGCCCCCTTCTCCGACCTCCCGCAGCTCCTTTCTCCCTCACAGCCCTTCCTGCTCCAGGCGTCACAGTGAATTTCCGCTCTGTGTCAGGCTAAGTGCGGCAAAGACTGTCTTCTTTCCCTGTTTTATTGCTTCCCATTAAAGTATATTTTCCAGTTAAAGCACAAAAAGAACAAATAAATTAGCCAAATTGAAAAAAGAAATTTTAAAAGGCTGTCCTCTGTGGGCAAGAAATCCGAAAACTTGGCCTCACAGGGAAACTATCCTTTGTGCAGACACTGAAAAACTCAATAGCTCCAACGTTCTGTTACTCCCCCAAGCAAACGTCTTTGCGCTTGTCCGAGGATGAGGAGTGGTTGTGCCTGGTACTGTGGTGTGTTCACTCACACCCCCGGGGCCAGAGTACAGGGGCTAAGGCGCCTGCCTTCCGGGAACTGCGTTTGAACTCCCACAAGTGACCCCTGAACATAGAGCAAGGAACAAGCCTCAGCACTGTGAATGTAGGCCCAAACCAGAAAAAAAATCAACGCTCCCTATTTCTGACCAGATCCTGCGTCGATCACATCCTTTTTTTTTTTCTTTTTGGGTCACACCCGGCAATGTTCAGGGGTTACTCCTGGCTCTGCACTCAGGAATTACTCCTGGCAGTGCTTGGAGTACCATATGGGATACGGGGAATTGAACCTGGGTTGGCCTCGTGCAAGGCAAACGCCCTATCCACTGTACTATCGCTCCAGTCTCTGATCACATCCTTTACAGCCCCAAATGATGTGGGAAGCTTAAGATCCTGCCAAAGGAGTTTGTGTGTTATAGAGACAGAGCACATCAGTGGGTGAGAGCTGAGACTCTGATGGTCGTGAGTCATGACAAGATTCCAGATGGAGGACCAAGGATCTTAGGATGACATCCAGTGTCACTGCAGGCTCATTGTAATATATTGGCATAATAATTAACAACCACCCAAAGTTTACCAGCACCATAGCAAACCCAGGAGATGACCAAATCTGACTCCGGGTGACCCCTTGATTCCAGGAATCACCAACCCAAGGTCCTCTCTCCTCTTTTTTTTTTTTGCTTTTTTTTTTTTTGGGTCACACCCGGCGATGCACAGGGGTCACTCCTGGCTCATGCACTCAGGAATCACCCCTGGCGGTGCTCAGGGGACCATATGGGATGCTGGGATTCGAACCCGGGTCGGCCGCGTGCAAGGCAAACGCCCTACCCGCTGTGCTATCACTCCAGCCCCTCCTCTCTCCTCTTTTAAATACCATTAAAAATTCCTGGGCTGGAGCAACACTATGGCGGGGAGGGCGGGCGTTTGCCTTGCACATAGCTCATTCAGGTTCAATCCCTGGCACCCCATATCGTCCCCTGAGCCCCGGCAGGAGGCAGGAGTGATCCCTAAGCACAGTAACCATTGAGCATCTACGTGTGTAGGTTCCTCCCCCCAAAATATTCTACCCCTTATTAATTGAACCCATCCCTAAGTCTATATGGGTCCAACAATGCAACTCTGTCCCAACTCTGCTCACTCTGGTTGTCTGGGTGTGTGCTGTTACCTTCAGGAAATAGGGTGTCTTCAGACAATGCTGCACATTCTGCAAGCAGGTGCCCAGAGCAGGTGAGCCAGGTGGGGGATGCTTGCTTGGGGGTTAGTTTGTGAGAGATCAGATGAGAGACCAGGACTGGGAGGACCATTCAAGCAACATCGTCTGTCTCTGTTTGGGGGCCACATTTGGCAATGCTCAAAGCTTATTCCTGGCTCTGTGCTCAAGGAACCACACCTAGTGGGGCTCAGAAGATCACATGTGGTGTCAGGATCAAAGCTGGGTCGGCAGTGTGCAAGGCAAGTGCCCTACCATTGTACTATCTCTCCAGACACAAGCGACACCTTCTAAAGGGCAACCCAGGGGGAGACCGGAGATAGTGCAATGGTTAGGGCGCTTGCCTCGCATGCCCCAACACCAGTTCTATTCTCAACTCCACTTAAAGGCCTCTGGCACCGCTGGCCTCAAGGGCTCTTGCATCGAACAGACTGGGAATTGCCAAAATATTTTTTAAAATTGGGGGCCAGAGTGATAGTACAGCGGGTAGGGCGTTTGCCTTGCACACGGCCGACCTGGGTTTGATACTCGGTATCCCATATGGTCCCCCAAGCACCGCAGGAGTAATTCCTGAGTGCAGAGCCAGGAGTAACCCCTGAGCATCACTGGGTGTGACCCAAAAGGCAAAAATTAAAATTAAAATTAAATAAATAAATAAATGCAGCCAGGAGCAAAGAGACAGTACAGGGGGGGTTAAGGCGTTTGTTTGATCCCTGACCACCGCCAGGGGTCACTGCTGCCCATAGCCAAGGAGTAAGCCCTGAGCACTGCTGAGTGTGGCCCAACCCTCCCCCCAAAGGAGTAGCCCCTGAGCACCCTTGGGTGTAACCCCAAAGTCCCCCCGAGTAAATAAGGGCAGCCCGAGGGAGGTGACAGTGGGTGCTGTGTCCAGTGGTTTGGGGAAGCTGGAGACCAGGACTGCTGCGGGCCGTGTTCCTTCAGCCCAGACAGCCAGCAAAGAAGGAACACAGGGGGGTGGCCCCCCAGGCCCGTGTTCAGGTCACACTGTAAGGCTGGGGGTCTTCGTCTTTCTCTGTAGGCCTCAATCTGTGGCTGCTCCCATCTGCTGGGGCTGCACATGAGACCCCTGCTGAGCCCGGGTGCCCCGAGCGGGCGGCTGAAGGGGCAGGTGAGCTGATGAGTGACCCAGGGCAGAGGACAGGCCACTCCCGAGTGACCCGGCACTTAGCAGTCACTGTGGCCGCCCCTCTCTCTGTGTCACCTGGCACTGTCACGTGGGGTTTTGTCCCGTCCTGCAGTGCAGAGGGCTCTCTCTGTTTTTGTTGGTTTTTTTGTTTGCTTTATTTTTAGGGCCACACCGGGTGATGCTTGGGGGTTACTCCTGCCTCTGCACCCAGGAATCACTCCTGGCTCTGCTTGGGAGACCATTTGGGACGCCAGGATTGAACCCAGGTCAGTTGCAGGCAAGGCAAGTGTAGGGAGCCATTTTACAGAGCTTGGCTCGTATGGTCTAGTCAAGCGGGGGCTGCTTGGGATTCCTGTAGCAAAGACACCACTGCTGATCTTATCATTTTGCCATTTGTCTCTCACTAGCCAATACCCATGCCTGATCTGCATTTTACTACTGTTCCTACCGGGGTCCAAGCATGCATACTATACCACCTCCTCCCAGCAGAGAGGTATAAGTATTGTAACTGCAGTAGAATAAACTCTCTCTCCTCCTCCCCCTTCTGGCTCTGCGTCTGTTCATTCGGCTGCGTCCCCTCCTTAGCCCCACGAAGGGTCCTCCCTGCTGGACAGGACGGAACCCCCACAGGCAAGCACCCTACTCGCTGTGCTATCTAGTCCTGGAGAGATAGTCTACGGGTCCCTCACGTTCACTGTGCAGAGGAGAACTAGAGGCTCAGAGAAGGCAAGTGACTTGCCTCCCATCACACAGCCAAGCCAGGTCCTCACGCACAGCGAGCATCCAGGGAAGTGTCCGCTTTCAGGCCCTCTGTCACAGTTGGGTTGGAGCCAAAAGGGACAATTGTGGATGTGTCACCATTGCTACTATGGCCACATCCGCCTATGGGAGTCCCATAGGGCAGACTGTGGCAAGCACTCTACCTTCACTCGTGAATAGGTCTGAGCACTGTCCAGAGAGAGACGTCGAGCCCATTTCACAGAGGACAGACAGTAGATACGGCTCACCAGGTTGAACCGCACACTTGGCATGCAGAAGCCTGGGGTCCAATCCCTGCCACCACATGACCCACTACACAGAGCTGGGAGTGGCTCCTGAACACTCCCAAGTATGAGCCCCCCAACACAAATAAAACAAGGTGAATGTGCTTCCGGTTGCAGTGGTTCTAGGTTGTAAGTCAGAGCCTGGAATGGGTTTTTGTACTTGTTTTGGGCCACACCCGCTGATGCTCAGGACTCTCTCCTGGTGGTGCTCGGGGCACCATGGGGGGAGTCAGAGATGCAACCCAGGTTGGCTGTGTGCAAAGCAAGTGCCCTCCTTACTGTAGTAGCCCTCCGGAGTGGGGACTGGACAGTTCTGTGTGTCCAATTCCCACCTCTGCCACCCACCCACTGAGCTCCAGGAGGAGCTGTACCCCTGGCCCAGAGCCTGTGAGCACCTGGGTAAGGGTGAGGGCAGGGGCAGCCATGGCTAGTTCCAGAAGAGAAACCGTGGAGAAGACTCGGTGGCAAGACCTTAAGTCCCATGAACCGGAAACTGCTCTGGGGATCCCTGAGGACCAGGCTGTCACTGTCACTGTCATCCCGTTGCTCATCGATTTTCTCGAGCGGACTCCAGTAACGTCTGCATTGTGAGACTTGTTGTTACTGTTTTTGGACTGGAGCGATAGCGGGTAGGGCGTTTGCCTTGCATATGGCCAATCCGGGTTTGATTCCTCCGTCCTCGGAGAGACTGGCAAGCTACCGAGAGTGTCCCGCCCACATGCCAGAGCCTAGCAAGCTACCCGTGGCATATTCAATATGCCAAAAACAGTAACAAGTCTCACAATGGAGACATTACTGGTGCCTGCTCAAGCAAATCAATGAACAACGGGACGACAGTGCTATAGTGCTACAGTTTTTGAGGACCAGGCTAGTATTGGGATTGTAGGGGTTACCAGGACGCAGTGCAGCCGGGCCTTGCATAGCTGCTGAAGAGGTTTGTTGAGGCCCTGAGGGCAGGGAGACCTGGTTTAGGAGCAGCCGAATGTTCTGCTATAGCACCCTAACTCCACTAGGGGGCGACATGAGCCTGTCACAAGATCTGCGTCTCAGAGCAATTGCATTTCCCTCCTGCTTCTGCCTATTGACAATTCCGGTAACAGATGACAGGTACTTACCGAGAAACAATGACGGTTGTCTCTGCTGTGCTCCCTGCAGGCCAAGTGCTGGGCACCACCTCCTTCGCTTAATCCTCGCGCACACCCTGAGGATCGGCTATGAGCTCACAGGGCTGCCCAGGTGGGTCGCAGCGAAGTGGAGTGTGTGGGGCCTTGTCTAGGGGGGCGCTGGAAAAGCTCCAAGAGGAATAAACAAGAAGTTCCTGCAGTTCCCAGGGCAGTGGGCTTTGCTGTGAGGTTCCACGGGCAGCTTCCAAGGCATCAGAGGAGAGAGGCTCAGAGAGGGCGAGTGACTCACTCACAGTCACACAGCTAAAAATGGTCAAATCTGACCCAAGCCCAGACCATGTCATCCCGGGCCTATGTTTGTCCCCATTGCACTAGCTCCCTCTAAAACATGGGTGAGGGCTGAGCATGCCCTGGAGTTTGTCCTGTAGGTGAAGGCAAGTGGTCCAGTCATGGGACCCCTCTGTGGAATGTTTCATGATGAGCTCTGGGCAATCATCTCCATCATCTCCATCATCACTGCCACCATTATCACTATGATTACTGGTTAACTGGGGACCACCTGAACGGTCATCCAATCTAGACCACCCTTGTCCCATGGGACAGGTGGGGAACTTGAGTCCTAAGCAGGGTTTCAGGTGACAGAGCTCACAGTTGATATCTATGAAGGAGTTAATAGGTACCTTAGCAGCCAGGGTCTGCCTCCTCCCCCGGGCCTGCATGATGAGCACCGGGGAGCCTTCCTGGCGGGGGTTGGGGGGCTTCCTAGGGGACACTCATCCCACTTCTGTTCTCAGCCCTTGAGATGGAGCAGATGCGGTCATTGCATCGAGCCACCCTAGAGGGCGCTGGCTGTCCCGCTTCACCTTGGGCACCCTGCGTTCTTCCTGGACGTGGCCCCTGAGCTTCCTGGTGGCCAGGCAAGATGCAGAGTCGATATTCCCAAAGATCAGCTTGGGAGCTCTAGCTTGGAGCTCTGCTGGCTCACTGGCACCTCCTTCCCTGACTGACTTCTGCAGTGGGGTCTTGGCTGACTGCAGACAGGGCCAGAGTGATAGTACAGCGGGGAGGGCGTTTGCTTTGCCTGTGGTTGACCCAGGTCCGATCCCGGCATCCCCTATGGTCCGCCAGCGCACCTCCAGGAGTTAGGAGCCAGGAGTAACACCCCTGAGCATCGCCAGGTGTAATCCCAAAACAAACAAAGTTGACCGCAGAGCCCCAAACCCCACCCTAAAGCACACATGTGCCCGTCCTGGTGGGAGAGCCCTGTCACCCAGTGTCCCCAGGGTGCCCATTTGTGTCCACTTCCCAGACGCCCATTTGTCAAAGTGGGATGCAAGGGATTTTATTTTTGTTCTGGTGTTTTTGTTTGTTTGTTTGTTTGTTTGTGAGCCACACCCGGCAGTGATCAGGACTTACTCCTGGCTCTGTGCTCAGGGATCATTCCTGGTGGGCTCAGGGGACCATCTGGGGTGCCAGGGATTGAACCCGGGTCAGCTGCGTGCAAGGCAAAGCGCCCTACCTGCTGTACTTTCTTCAGCTCCCTGTGCCCTTCTTGTTACTACAAACTTCCACGGTGTGTGTGTTTCGGGGGGCGGTGCAGTGGGTGGGTGTTTGAGAAACCAGGTTCTACAAATGCAAGAGCTGGGGGTTCAACTGGGGATATTGGGCGGGACCCTCAAACAAAGATCTGGGAGGAGACTCTTTTCTTTTTTTTTTTTTTTGCTTTCTGGGTCACACCCAGCGATGCTCAGGGGTTACTTCTGGCTTTGCACTCAGGAATTGCTCCTGGCGGTGCTTGGGGGACCATATGGGATGCTGGGGATAGAACCTGGGTCGGCCGTGTTCAAGGTGAACGAACGCCCTACCCACTGTGTTATCGCTCCGGCCCCTGGGAGGAGACTCTTGAGAACTGGGTGTGACTGGTTATAACCAGCTTCCTCCCACCCCCCCCCCCCAAAAAAAAAGAAATCTGGAGATTCTCACAGAGATAAACTCAAACACCTTCCTAGACTCAAAGTCGGGGGTCTAGGGAAGGTGCTTGCCAGGATTGACCCCTGAGGAGCTTAGATCCAGGGGTAAGCCCAGAGCACTCCCAGGTATGGCCCTAAAACAAAAAGCCGGCACAGTCAAGGCAGCACTGGGGCAGGCGGCCGGAGCTGCAGGATCACATTGGTTTGTGCTTTCTCCTCTGCCACAAGGAGCTTAGGTTTACTGAGTAATACCCATCACAGTGCTCGCGAAGCGCTCCCATTTCCTCGGTATCCATCTTTAATTTCTCTGTGCTCTGCTTTGTCTACCTGTTAGTCACTCATTTCCCCTAAGCAGTGACTTGTAAAGCGACTTGTAAAGTCAAACTCTTCAGAGATCTCTGGATTTGCATTTGTAAGTGAAATATCGCTTTTCTCTTTTCCTTCTGTCCTTTGCATAGCTTACTTTAGAGCAATGTCCTTTTTTGTATAGACACAGAAAGCTAGTTATGCTATGATTTTGAAACTTGCGAGTTAAATTGACTTTGAATAACTTCTGGGCATCTGTCATATTTACTCGACTTAAGCCTCAGTTGCCCTAAGTTCCTTGCACCCCAAAAGCAGGGTCCTGACGAAAGGACTGGATGGACCCAGGGCAAGCTATGAGCTACCCTGGCATGGAATGGGACAGGTCAAGTGCCATAATACTTAACTATTTAACAATAAGTTAAGAGCATAATCATGGACAAATTCTGTCATGATCCAAAGAGTAACAGCTGGATACGGATAGGGTTAGGAAAGAACTATTTAGCCTAAGCACTGTAGTCTGGGATCTATAGCGAGATGTCCCCAAGAGCACCACCCTATAAAATTAATCTTTTACTGTATCCATACAAAATGACTAGAAAGATTATTAAGTAATTAAATCTAAGATGATTGTTTATGGACTAAGGAAAGGAGAAATACGTCCTTAGATTAAAAAAAAAAAAAAACGCCCTAGATGGGGCTGGAACGATAGCACAGCAGGTAGGGCATTTGCCTTGCACACAGCCGATCTGGGTTCTATTCCCAGCATCCCATATGGTCCCCCCAAGCACTGCCAGGAGTGATTCCTGAGTGCAGAGTTAGGAGTCAGCCCTGAGCCTCACCAAGTGTAACCCCAAAATCAAAAATAAATAAATAAATAAATAAATAAATAAAGGTTCTATAGCGGATGGATCTCCTAGGAGGAGATCTTTGTTTTAGAAGAGCCTTCCCCGGAAGGAAGGGCTTTACATGTGCTAATTGTGCTATCTGACCTAAGTGTAGTGGTTCCCCCAACTTTTGTTGGAGGTTGGGCTCTAAACTGAGGCTGCGAGATGGAGCACAGAGAGATGAGCAAGGGGGACAGGAGGAATATGGGAGTGGGAGAGACTGGAAGGAGGGAGACAAGATTGGAATAAACTGCAACTGATCACCAACCAGCCTGGAGGCCCTGTTCCCTCCTTTTGCCGTCTGTTGGCGGCAGCAGCGGGCTGGGCTGGGGTGGGGGAGTGGCTCATGGCCATCAAACACTTGTGTGTGGGGGGGAGAGTGTACACCGCACACTCACTTATTCTGTGGCTACACACTGAGCCAACTGATGGAGCCAACAGGGCCAGGGGCCAGGCAGACAGCATCCAGGTGTGTGAGTGACCAAAAGGGCTTTTGTTTCCTTTCCTCCTCCCATTCTCGCAGGGCCTCTTCTCTTGTGCTCGTTCACTCCCCCAGGTTCTGGAGAACTGTCCTTCAGTTCTGAGAACCGTCCTTCAACCTCGCCAAATGGACACGTAGGAGATCTGCCACAGCCTCAGAGACTGCAGCTGTGTACGTGGATTTATGTTCCTTCAGGTGCCCTTGGGCTCCTGAACTCCCATGATCCCCCCCGGGCATTGCAGGCCCACAGAGCTGGGGTCAAATTTTCCACCTGCCATTTACAAACTGTATCTGTTGGAAATAAGAATAATCACAGCACACAACCTGTGGAGGTAACATGAGGATTAGAAATCATGCATGTCGGGGACTGGAGCGATAGCACAGCGGGTAGGGCGTTTGTCTTGCACACAGCCGACCCGGGTTCGATTCAAGGCATCCCATATGGTCCCCTGAGCACCACCAGGAGTAATTCCTGAGTGCATGAGTGCAGTAGTTCCTAAGTAACCCTGTGCATTGCCAGGTGTGTGACCCAAAAAAAAAAAAAAAAAGAAATGATGCATGTTACATACCCAGAGAACCAAGTTATACATCAACCAGAAGAGGCACAGTTAATAAATCTACTTAACACAATCTTGATCCCAGGGTAGTTATTTGGAAAAATAAGTGATTCCAGAACTGGGGTAGAGAAAATAGGTGATGCGCCTAGGACTGTTGAATGTATAAGAACATAAGAAAAGGATGAGGCACGATAGTGCAGTGGCTAGCGCTAGCTTGGAGCTCACAGACACCTCCTTCCCTGACTGACTTCTGAATGGGGTCTGAACTGGTTGCAGAGTGATAGTATGGAGGGTGGGGTGTTTACTTTGCATGTGGCTGACTCGGGTCCAATGTCTGGCACCCCAGGAGTGATCCCTGAGCAGAGCCAGGAGTAAGCCCTGAGCACAGCCAGGTGACCCCCAAACAAAACAACAAAAGAAAACCCAAAGCAAAGTAAAAAGAAGGAAATACTTTTTTTTTTCGAGGAGGGCGATCACATTAGAAGTCTGTTTAAAGGCACCAACCTAAAGTATTTCTAAGGATCAAAGCTGGAACAACGAAGAAACAAAATATATAACAATAGAATTGGATAATTACTCAGAATGAATCATTCACGAGTTCATATGGATAATATATCATTTCATTTTAATAGTTCAAGAATTGAATATGGATATAAATAATGATAAAATAATTAATGAGATTCAAGCAATTAGAACAACTAGGAGAAATAAAAGAAGGTCTGGAGCAATAGTACAGTTGCTAGGGTATTTGCCTTGCACGCAGCCTACCTGGCTTTGACCAAACAAAAACGAAATAAAACAAAAGCAAAGGGCTGGAGCACATACTTCGGCAAGCCAAGGTCCCAAGTTTGGTTCCCAGCATCCCCCCCCCAAGTACCCTTGAGAACAAGCAATAGTGCTGGCTGGGACCAAGCACGAAACTGCTGACTCCCGTTGGCAATAGGGTGTCACAGGGACTAGCCTCTGGGATCAGAGGCCCCTGAGCACTGCTTGTGCCTGACCATCTTTTCTCCCAGTAAAAAAAAGAAAAGCGAGGGGCCAGAGCCATAGCACAGTGGGTAGGATGTTTGCTTCTTATGCGACTGACCAGGATTTCCTCTCCAGCATCCCATACGGTTCCCCCTAGCATTGCCAGGAGTACAAAGCCAAGAGTAATCTCTGAGCATCCTTAGATGTGCCACTCCCCCCCACAGACACACAATGTTTTAAGGATGTGCAATGTCATTCAATAGTAGGACACTTATAGGGTGCTGGAGCAATAGCACAGGGGGTAGGGTGTTGCCTTGCACGCGGCCAACCCAG
Organism: Sorex araneus; assembly: GCF_027595985.1. Taxonomy (NCBI): domain Eukaryota; kingdom Metazoa; phylum Chordata; class Mammalia; order Eulipotyphla; family Soricidae; genus Sorex; species Sorex araneus. The sequence continues at coordinate 17,033,417 of NC_073310.1, read as the reverse complement.
GTTCAATTCCCAGCATCCCATATGGTTCCCCTGAGCACCACCGCTAGGAGTAATTCCTGCGTGCATGAGACAGGAGTAACCCCTGTGCAACGCTGCAACGCTGTGTAACCCCCCCAGAAAAAAAAGTAGGACACTTGTTTTGCATGTGTGGAGCCTTGGGTTTGATCCCCAAATGAACCCACCCCAGAAAATCCTAGTAATATCTAGTAAAATTTTGCTCTTCTTTGAATCAAAGTCTGAAACACAAAATACAGCCCTCAAATGAGTCCACGACTTTCCCCACCTCCATCTCATTATCTTACTTAGACTCTAGGAGGCTCGTTTTTTTCTTCTTCTTTTTGTTTTTTTTGCTTCACACCCTCCAATGATCCTGGTGAGGCTCTGGGAATCATATGGGGTGTTTACAACTGAACCCGGGTTGACTGCGGCGTGCCAGGGGCCCGACCCGCTGTACTATCGCTCCGGTCCCCCAGGATAATTGCTTTTTTCTTTTTTTGGCCACACCCGGGGTTGCTCAAGGCTGACTCTGCAGAGATCATTCCTGGCGGTGCTCAGGGGACCACATGGGATGCCCTACCCGCTGTACTAAGCATCCAGCCCAGGCTCAGTTTCTCCAGCGCTCCGACGCGTGCGAAGTCCGGCAGGAGCCGGCCCGGGGAGGGGTTAATCCAGGTTAGGCCCCGCCCCTCCGCGCCCCGCCCACCAGGCCCGCTCCACCCGGGATGCACCCTTGACCCCGCCCCCGGGCCGTGCGTGCACCGGAAGTGGCCGCGCGCGGGCAGCTCACTTCCGCCTGGCAGGTGACAGCCGCGGGGCTCGGAGCGGCGGGCAGCGGAGACTCGCCGGGAGATCGGGAGGCGGAGGCCGCGGACATTTTGCTGCCGAGCCGAGCCGTGGCGCCGAGAGCCGTCCTGACCTGCGGGTGAGGAAACGGGGAACCCGGCGGGGCCGGAGAAAAGTCGGGGGCGGGGGACGAAATCGGAGGTGAGGGGGGATTTCGGGGTCAGAGGTCGTGGAGAGGACGGGGGCGGCCGAGGGGCGCGGGGGGCTTGCCAGGCCCGCCGGAGGCGGCCGCGGTGCCCGTTCATTCATTCGCGCCCACCGCCAGGGGCGGGCTCGCACCCCTGACGCCCCAGGACCGCAGCGTCGCTCGGGGCTGCGCGACAGCGTCTCGTCAACTGAGGCCCCTGGCAGGAGGGGAAAGTCCTCGCCGGACTCTCGGCTCCTCCGCGCGCGACCTTCTGGCGGCCTCCTGGGCGTCGGGGGCCTTATCTCTCTCTGCTCGGGTTCTAAAAAGGGCGGGGTGGGGGTGGGGAGGTCAGGAAACCGCCCGCCCGCCCGCCGGCCCGGGAGGGTCGGGTACCGGCTGCCCTTTGGAGACTCAGCGGCCCCGGGAATGCGGCTCGGCTCGGAAGAGTGACAAAAAAGCACCCCCAACGCGCCTGCCGCCGGGCATGCCACTTTTTACGTCAGCTCCCCTCCAGCGCCCCCCGCCCCCCGGTTAGGGGGCTCCGGGTCAGCGACGGGGGGCGGGGAACCAAGGCACGCAGAGGTTGAGTCGCGCGTGTCAGGGCCGTGGGGACCCGCGGGAGCCGAGAGGGGCGCGGCGCGGGTGTGAATCCCCCCGGGGCTGCCTTGGGCTGGGGACGTCGCCTCCTCCTCCTCCTCCTCCTCCTCCTCCTCCGACCAGCGCCCCGGGAGCGGCCCACTGGCTCCAGGGTGAGAAGTCAGTGATTGGCTTTCATCCGCGCACCCGAGAAGTTTCTCCTGCGTCCCGGGGACTGTTGAGCCGCGGAACCCCCGTTTGAAGAACATCTGCTCCCTGGAGAGTGGTTGCAGTTGCAGTTCCTTTTGGAATCAAGAGCCAAGGAGCCACCTGACCCCTCGGGGAGTTTGGGGCTCCAGAACATGCTCAAGGGAGAGGGTTTGTGCTTCTTGGCCACCTCGTGCGCTTTTCGGCTGGGGCGAGGACTCTGGGCCTGGGAGGTGGCCCGCGGACCTAGTAGCTCTGTGAGGCTGAGCCTTCCTCCTATGCAGATATTCGTTTGCTCCCCTTCTGCCTCAGTTCTCCTGAAAACAGCCGGAGGAAGGCTGTCTTCCTTTCCATGGCTGAATGAGCTTGTGAAGGTTGCCTTCACACCTGGTTATGATGACAGTTGTGATAAAAATACTACTGTAGCGCCTTTCTAAAAGATTAGGAAAAAATAATTTTTTCTTTTCACTTCATGATCTGTTCTCCTACTTCCATTCCGTCCACAGAAACTTAATACTGTCACCTTATCCCTACCCATGAAATGAAGCGACTTGTCACAGATGCAGAAACATGAGCAGAGGCCAGAGCGTCTAAGTCTGTTCTGAGTTGAGCCCACCAGGCTCCCCTGGACTTCTTGGGGGTGAGGGAGATCCATACGACCCAGCAGTGCTCAGGGTACTATATGCAAAGCCGGGGATTGAACCAAGGTCAACTGCGTGCAAAGGCAAGTGCCTTGACTCCTATATTATCTCTCCAGCACCCGAAGCTTCACTTGTTCCCCAAGAGTCAGGTCCCTGAGAGGTTGTATGCAACAATCTTTTGCATGTGAGACAAGCAGAGACTTCACCCCAAGTGCCTTGAAAGACTTGAAGTGTAATGGAAAATATGCTCCCCGACTCCCCGTGAGTCAGCCCGGGTGCCGACCAGCAGTGTGGTAGTAGGATCTGGACAGCCTACTTCATCCCCAGTCTCCTTTCCCTTAGCTCCGAAAGAACATTCTGTACCAGCTTCTGCACCCCAGTGTCAGTGTGGGGGGAGTTAGGAGGAAATTCGGGCATTCTGTTATGGTGGTGGTGAGTGCCTTTAACCCAGGCCGGTTGACACGTGCCAGGGGCCTGAGTCTGGGGGGAGCTGCCAAACTGGTGGGGCATGCTTCCTTCTGCACATAGAGACCATTCTGTGCCCAGGATGGCCCCCTGCCTTCTTGTTTCACTTCCTAAAAGTGTGTCAGAACAAGCTCAGTCCATGGGTCCTGCTGGCCCTGGGCTTACCCTTTCATCCTTTTCTAGTTGTTCTCTGTAAGTGGCATGTCTCGACTGCTCATGGCTCATAAAACCCCACACCTGGCACCAGCACCTGCCATGCCATTGTGGGCTCGACCTGGGGCTGGGCACCACCCTTCTGGTATAGACAGGAAAGCTAAGGCACATCTGTCCCATGAACACATTGGTTTTTCTAGGATGCGTCATTTTTCTGTTTGTTTTTTGGGCCCTACCCGGCTCTGCTCAGGGCTTACTCCTGGCTCTGTGCTCAGGGATCACTTGACACATGTAGGGTACTAAGGATTGAACCCGGCCAGCTGCATGCAGGGCAAGCATCTTAACCACTCTGCTCTCTCTTTAGCCCAGGAAAGCATCTTTGTTGGTTTTGGTTTTAGGCCACATCAGTGATACTTAGGAGTTACTCCTGGCTCTGTGCTCAGGGGTTATTCCTGGCTCTGTGCTTAGGGGTTACTCCTAGCTCTGCACTCAGGAATCACTCCTGGCAGGGTTGAGGCACTGTATGGGATGAAGGGGATTGAACTTGGGTTGGCTGTGTGCAAGGCAAGTGCCCTACTCACTATACTATAACTCCAGCCACAGGGATGGGTCTTTTTTGCTTAGAAGTACTGACTGAGAGATGAACCCAGTCCAGAAATGATTTTCGTGTCATTTTCTCTATAGAGAGGAACAGGTAATGCCAGAGAGAAACTTTCATTTAAGCTCTTGGGAAATGCTTTTTAGGAAGTCATGTTGGAGGACTGGCAATGTTGCTCAGTGGCACTGTCAAAAAAAAAAAAAAAAAAAACCCAAAGGCAAAGACCTGCTTGCTGTCCATTAGGGGCTTACCAATGTCTTTTTTTGTTTTTGCTTTTTGGGTCACACCCGGCGATGCATAGGGGTCACTCCTGGCTCATGCACTCAGGAATTACCCCTGGAGTAATTACCCCTGGTGCTCAGGGGACAATAGGGGATGCTGGAAATCGAACCTGGGTCGGCTGCATGCAAGGCAAATGCCCTACCCGCTGTGCTATCACTACAGCCCCTCACCATTGTCTTTAGGCTAAAACTTGCTTCCTTTAGCATGGTACAGAAGACCTTTTGAGCTCTGACTCCTCTGTGGCACCTTTCCTACTATGCACTTCTGTGTATTCCCAAACTCAACTGTTTTTCTGGAAAGCAGTAAATCCTTTTTTTTGTGGAGCGCGTTTCGGGGGAGGTTAGTTTTGTTTTTGGGCCACACCCAGTGGTGCTCAGGGTTAGTCCTGGCTCTGCAATCAAGAATCACTCCTGGCAAGGTTTCAGGGGCCATATGGGGCGCTGGGGGTGGAGTTCTGATCTGCCGCATGCAAAGCAAGCTCCCTAACTGCTGTATAGTCTCTCCAGTCCTCTTCTTTTGTTTATTTATTTTTATTTTTTTCTGAGGTGTCAGGGATCAAATTTAAGGCCTCACACGAGGCTCACGCTGTGTTGCTAAGCTACATCCCTGGCCTACCCACCAACTCTTTATACCTGAGGCTTTGCTTTGTGCCATTCCCACTACCAAACACCACTTCTTTTTTTTTTTCTTTTTGGATCACACCCGGCTCTGCACTCAGGAATTACTCCTGGCAGTGCTGGGGGACCATATGGGATGCTGGGAATTGAACCCAGGTCGACTGCGTGCAAGACAAACGCCCTACCCGCTGTGCTATTGCTCCAGCCCCCAAACACCACTTCTTATTAACCCCCAACACTCAACTTTTTTTGTAGAATGACTCAGTGGTGCCCCCCAGCAGGTGATCCCTCTTGCTGCTGATCACAGTGAGTTATTAAATACCTGGCTGACTTTTTTAGGTAAATACCTGGCTGACTTTTTTAGGTAAACAGCTCTTAGTCCTTGGAAAGGATCTATCTTAACTGTCTTCCACGCTTAGAGGGACACCAGGTACAAAGTAAGTGCTCAGCAAATGGTGAATGAGTGAATATTGCTTTTGAGTTATCAACATGCCTTGACCCCTATGGAATTCAGAGTGTTTTCCAGATGATCTCTCTCTGTCTCATGTCATGCCTATCTGCAGGCTATAAAGAAATCTGACAGTAGTGGGATTCATTCTCTTTAAACTGCTGTCGCTACCACCTGTCTTGGCACCAAAGTGCTTCGTGGTCTCCAAAACTCTGCATTAGGTACTGAGGACCACAGGGAGATGCTTTTCCTGTGTGGTAGAAACAGTGACTGATATCACAGTCTACTGCGAGGACTGGCACTGCTGAGGCTGTGTACCAGTTGGCTAGTTCTAGCCTCACAAACCCCTCAGGTACCTAATAGATTTCTCTGGTAGCCCTCTCTTCAGGGATCACTTTTTCTTTCCCAGCTCTTGTTAAATTGTGTCCTCTTATTCCATGGTGGTGGAGGGCCTTGATCCTGGGTCTAAACTCCCAGGCCTCAGGCTTTTTGGGGTCCTTAGGCATTGGGGTCTTGACCTCTGACCTCCTTGAGTGACTCTCCCTGAAGTTGAGGGGACCTCTTCTAGATGTCCAGGAAGAGTGTCTGAGGCTGATGTTAGAATGCCCAAGTTAATTCTCCGTCAGGGTGTTTTAGTCACCAGTTCCCCTGCTTCTGTGGCCTCTGAGCTAGAAGATACCCTGTTTGGAGGTCAGGCCTCAAAAGCTTTATTTATTTAGTTTTTTTGGGGGGATCATACCTGATGGTGCTCAGGGGTAACTCCTGGCTCAGTACTCAAGAATCACCCCTGGCCAGGCTTGGGGGATGAACGTGGGTTGGCCACATACAGGCAAGCACCCTACCCGCTGTCCCTTCTCCGCTGCGGAGATTGAACTAGGGTCACAGGAATTGAACCAGGCTCATGTCCACATGCAAAGCAACTGCTTTATCTCCAAATCTGGTATATGCTATTTTTTTTTTTTTTTTTTTTGCATTTTGGGTCGCTCATGCACTCAGGAATTACTCCTGGTGGTGGTCAGGGGGCCATATGGGATACTGGGAATCAAACCCGGGTCAGCCGCATGCAAGGCAAACACCCTCCTTGCTGTGCTATCACTCCAGCTCACCAGTATATGCTTCTAGTGCTGAAAACATTTGCTGGAGGTGAGCTCTGTAGAGGAATAAATGTGTGTAGTGTATCCTTTTTGCCACACCCTAATTACTTCCATTTTTTAAAGCATATGGAAAGTGAAATGACAAAATCTTGTTATAGCTAACTGTTGTGTCTACTTCTGTGAGTCTTTTTATTTATTTGGGGGCCACAGCTGGCAATGCTCAGGGCTCATTCCTGACTGTGTACTCAGGAATTACTCCTACCAGTGCTTAGAGGAGACCATATGGGATGACAAGGATTGAACCGAGTCTGTTGCCTGCAAGGCATGCATCCTTCCTGCAGGAGGGAAATAGGGTTGTCAGCCAGAGTCTGTTAAAATGTCCGGAGTCGTATCTCCCGACTCTTCAGAATCACCCGGCAGCTGCCAGTTCACGCAGTAGAAGTCAGAGTCCCGAACCTGGAGCTTTCCAGCTCCTTTTGTTCTCCTCTGACCTTGTTGCACTGCTTCCCAGCCGGTCCTCAAATAGGCCAAGCACATTCCTACCTTTGATCTTCCTCTGACAGTGCCAGCTGTTACTTTCAAGGAGGCCTTCCCTGGGTGCCCGGATACATTCCAGCCCTCCTCCTCTGCACCCTCTCTCCGCCTTCCCTGTTCTTTTGCTGCAGTGGCAGTTGTTTCTGTGAGGTGCTTTCTGTTTCACTTATTTATCTTGCTTGTAGTCCCTGTCCTCCCACCAGGATGTAAGCTCCGTGAAGGGAAGATCTGTCGGCTGCATTCTCTGCCGCATCCCTAGCTTGTAGGCTTATTGCTGCCAGGTGGGAAGTGCTATTCCTGTATGAACAGGAATCATCGGAATGAGGGTAGAAAACTACTTAACGCACACAGGGAAAGTATCTTTGTTTTGTATGTTTGTTTTTTTTTTCCTGGCACCAGGAATCAAACCCAAGGCCTCATGCATGCCAGGCATTTACCACTGAGCCACATCCCTGGCCCCTAGAGGAGGTGGTTTTGCAGTGATACCCATGCTAAAACCGGAAGGGTGAGGGAAAATTCATGCTAGAAGCAGGAGAGGATGACCCGCACTGAGGGATCATCAGCACGAAGAGAGTGAAGAACTGGGCAGTTAGAGTGTCAAGAAGGTGGCCCGGGGGCCGAGGACTCCAGGATTTTACAACAGTCTGGCTTCAAGGAGCATTTCTCTTCTGTATGAAATGTTGCCTTATGATCTACCATTTTTCCTTTCTTTCTCTTGACAGTTTTGTTTGTTTGGGTTTCAGGGCCACACCACTTGGTGGTGCTCAGGGCTTACTCCTGGTGGTGCTTCGGGGGGACCACATGTGGTGCTGGAATTGAACTGGGGGCGACTGCATGCACAGCAAGCACCTTACCTACTGTACTATCTTTCTGGCCCTCTCTCAACCTTTTTTTATTTACCTTACATTTATTGGCTGTAAAATGAGCTGGGGGATCTGGCATTTTCAATTTTGATTTTGTCAAAATAACTTGACAGCTAGAGCAGATGCTTCTCTGATCCTGGCAAACCCAGCGAATAGAAGCTGCAGTCTAGCTGAGGTTGATTTATAAAACATGAAATTTCCCCAAGAAGAGAGTTGAACACCAGTCATTCATTTCTGAGCATCTTCTGTTTGCCAGATACTAGACTAGGAGCTAAGAGTAGAGTAGCATATGAAACGGGATTTCATCCACCTCATGGGATTTACAATATGAGGCGGGAGCATTAGACACTAAAACATACATTTTTTTGGCTTTTTTTTTTTTTTTTTGGCTTTTTGGGTCACCCTCAGCGATGCTCAGGGGTTACTCCTGGCTCTGCACTCAGGAATTACTCCTGACAGTGCTTGGGAGACCATATGCGATGCTGGAAATCGAGCCCAGGTCGACTGCTTGCAAGGCAAATGTCCTACCTGCTGTACTATTGCTCCAGCCCCTAAAAAATACATTTTATGGTGTCTATTTTCTTTGAAGAAAAAGGAAGGGGAAGATAAGAGGAAATGCTAGGAGTTGTTAGAGGAGGTTTTCAATTTTATTACTATTCTTTTTTTTTTTTTTTTTTTTTTTTGCTTTTTTTGGGTCACACCTGGCAATGCACAGGGGTTACTCCTGGCTCTGCACTCAGGAATTACCCCTGGCCATGCTCAGGGTACCATATGGGATGCTGGGATTTGAACCCGGGTCGGCCGCGTGCAAGGCAAACGCCCTACCCGCTGTGCTATCTCTCCAGCCCCTATTACTATTCTTTTTATTGGTTTTGGGGCCACACACTGCATGTTTGGGGGAACATGCAGTGATGGGGATTGAACCGAGGGCTCTCAATGCAGCGTGTGTGTTCCAGCCTTATTTAGCTCCCACTGCCAACCTGAGTCCTTACACTTTGTTTTGTTTTGTTTTTTGGGTCACACCCGGCGATGCACGGGGGTTACTCCTGACTCATGCACTCAGGAATTACTCCTGGTGTTGCTTGGGGGACCGTATGGGATGCTGGGAACCAAACCCAGGTCGGCTGAGTGCAAGGCAAACGCCCTACCCGCTATGCTATCTCTTCAGCCCCTACACTTTTAAATAAAGTATTCAAAGTCAGCCTGGATGAGGCACTGCGCCATGTGGCTGTCTGGAGAATGGGCCTCCCTGGCGCAGGGAACAGCATGTATTAAGGACCTGAGATGGGAACACAACTGTGGGATTCAAGGGTCAATAGAGAGGCCCAAGAGGTCGGAACTGAGGGGGAGATGAGGAGGATGGTAAAGAGAAAAGTTCGGGGCTGGAGTGATAGTACAGCAGGTGATTCCTGAGTGCAGAGCCAGAAGTAACCCCTGTGCATAGCCATGTGTGACCCCAAAAAAAGCAAAACAAAAAAAAAAGGAGAGAAAAGTTCAAAGGGGTCATGGTGGGCGAGGCTGTGTGTGAAGAGAAGAGGGAGAAATTTAGAAATTTTGTACAGAACTTTCTGGCTTTTGGGCCAGAAGGCGGTGGAAGAGTCTGGTTTGTGACTTTTACTTTGTTTGAGAGGAAGTGCACCGTTGGAGGACTTTGAAGGGGTCCCACGGGCTGCACCGAAATAGCATCATTCTGGCCATTGCTGAGCTGGGTTGTCAGGAGCAGCACCGGAGCAGCTTTAAGGCGATCCCAGTGGGAGGCTTGTTGGGGAGAGGAGAAAGGGGGCTCAGTTCACTGCATTCAGTTGGATCTGCCTCATAGCCATACAGATATTTGCTTGTTTGGTTTTGTTTTGTGCTCAGTCTCGGCGCTCAGGGATCAGTCCTGGTGGGGGTGTATGAGATATGGGGTGCCGGGGATCCAGCTAGCTCCCTACCCACTGTACTGTCATTCTGATCCATGTTTTTTTTTTTTTTTCTTTTTGGGTCTCACCTGGCGATGCACAGGGGTTACTCCTGGCTTTGCACTCAGGAGTTACTCCTGGCGGTGCTCAGGGAACCATATGGGATGCTGGGGATCGAACCCGGGTCGGCCGCATGCAAGACAAACGCCCTACCTGCTGTGCTATCGCTCCAGCCCCATGATCCATGTTTGTTTGGGGACTGCGTCCAGCGGTGTTAAGGACTTCTCCCCAACTCCATGCTTGGGCCTTGCTATTACGGGTGCTCAGGGCACCGTGCAGGAATCAGACCCGGGTTTCCTGCATGAATAGCATCGAGGCGTGTCTCTGGCCCAGGCCGTGTAGACATTTCAGTGGAGGTGTCAGTTAGCCCAGAGGAGCCGTCGGGCCTGGGGATAGAGTTGTGAATTGTCAGCCTCTGGACTCTGAGGCTTCAGCCCTGACAGTGGCTGAACTCAGGGAAGAGGCACTGGCTGGAGCCAGGAGCCCTTGGCTGTTGAAGGAGAGGGAGAGCAGGAGATGCTAAGGGAGCTTCAGAGGGATGGGATGGTGGGGTGCCAGGAAACCCAGAGAGAGGGTGACCTGGGGTCCAGGGGAGTGATCTGCGGCATCCACACTGCTGCCGACCTGGAGACTTGATTGGTGGCTTGATTGACAGAATCACAGCCTCTAAGGCTGGCCAGATCCACATTCCGGCAGTGGCAGCGTCTTTGAATTGTCCTCTTCCTGTATGGCCTCACCTTTTCCCCTTCCATATGCCTTCCTGACCGTCAGGGAGGCTCCAGGATTCCCCAACATGCAGGCTCACCGTGGCTGGGGATAACTCACTGTTTCATTATTTCTTATTCTTTGTTTCCATTTTTTAAAAAAATGTTTTTCCCCTAACTAGGTAAATTTCTTGTTAGTGATGACCTTGAGAATAAAATGAGACAGGGCTGGAGCACACTTAGCCTCGAACGTGATGGTGTGGATGAGTTATTCTCATTGTGCTCCCTTAGGCTGGCATCTTCAGGACAGATCCAAGTCCACGTGTCCCTGGGACAAGTTTTTGGATCTCTTTGGCAAAGGCCACTGAAGGAGTGGCCTTCAGCTAATCCTGGCAACTAATGGTCCATCTACACGTCACCCTTTCTTCTCTTTTCCCCAAAAAAATTTTTTGAGGGAGGTGGGGGAGAACCACACCTGGCCACGTTCAGGACTTACTCCTGGCTCTGCACCCAGGGAGCACCCTGGTGGGCTCAGGGGACCATGTGGGGTGCCAGGGCCTTTGTGCAAGGCCTCTCCGGCTCTCTTCCTAATTTGACCCATCTTTTCTTGCCCAGCCAAATCCCATGCTTCCCCTTGGTGTTCCGCCCCTCTCTGAGCTGTGGTGGTGCTACCCGGCCCTGTTCACGGGCTTCTCACCTGCAGTCCTGCGTCCAGCCCCTGCCCGTCAAAGCCCAGCAGAGGAGCCTGTATGTTCCCACACACGCACAGGCCCGGCCTTGGCTGGTGTTGTTCCATAGTTCTGCACCTTCTTTCTCCTGCTCCCCACTGCCCCGAGTCCAGGGGAACTGTCACCTCTCACCCCGTGTTACTGCTGCAGATGTAGTGAAGGTGTCTCTGGCCTCCCTGTGTTCATTCCTTGTCATTTGGAGGCTTTAGTTTAAGCTGGTGGATCTTGAGAGATTGGCCTGGACTAAACCAGTTTTCTTTTTTATTTTCTTTGGATTTTTGGGTCACACCCAGCGATGCACAGGTTACTCCTGGCTCATGCACTCAGGAATTACTCCTGGCAGTGCTCGGGGGATCATATGGGATGCTGATAATCGAACCTGGGTCGGCCACGTGCAAGGCAAACGCCCTACCCACTGTGCTATTGCTCCAGCCCCTGGACTAAACCAATTTTCATTCAGATCCCTGGAGACCAGACAGACTTGCAAGCTTGCCATTCCTCTTGTTCCAACTTAACAGGCTGACCCCCAAATAAACTGTGGGTTGACATTTGACAGAGTCCACAGGGAGGTATGCCATCTTTGCTGGGCTCGTGGTTCTGCAAGGTGTGTTGTTGATGCAAGGCTTTATTCAGGGGGTGACTTGCCCAGCCAAGGGCCATAGGTGGCTTTGTCAGGGGGCAAGAGCTCAAAGTGTCAGTGTTACCATTTTTGAACTGTATGACAAACATTTTGATTTTTCTGAATAAAATTTTTCAAGATTTACTTACTTGTATCTGTAAATTTGTGATAATTCTTTTTTTTTGTGCACCCATTGCTGTGGGCTTACTCCTGGCTCAGCACTCAGGGATCACTCCTGGGGAACCATATGGAATCCCAGCAGTCAAACCTGGGTTTGCCACGTGCAAGGCAAGCACCCCACCCACTGTTCTTTCTCTCCAGCGTCAAAGTTGTGACATTCTTAATACCTTCTTTCCAGTTACTGTGATGATTAAGTTGGAAGCTTGTTCAGAAGTGTCCAGCACAAGGTTAAAAGGATAGTACAGTGGGTAAGGCGCTTGCCTTGCATATGTTTAATTCCTGGTACCTCATATGGTGCCCTGAGCCCTGCCAGGAGTGATCCCAGGGAGAGAGCCAGGAATAAGCCCTGAGTACAGATAGTCCAAGAGTTAAGGCGCTTGCCTTGCATGCAGCCAATCCAGATTTGATCCCTGGCACTGCACATGGTCCCCAAGCACTGCCAGTTTTGAGTCCTGAGCACCATCAGCTGTGGCCCAAAAACAAAATAAAAGGTGTCTTGGCCCATAGTTCATATCTATTTGCCATTACTATTACCCCAGCTACCTTAGTTCCGAATTTCATGCCAAATCCAGAGAACACAGCCTATTATTACTATTATTATCTCTAATTATTGGACCCATTTGAAAAGGCCTGTCTGAGTTTGGTAGCTGGTTGTCTCAAGAGAGAAGTTCAAAATCTGGTTTCTCTACTGCTGACTCACCCTGTAATCTTTGAGCTGCACTTACCTGTTTCCTGTAAAGTGAACTTTAGTACTTACCTGTGGGGACTTTTTACCCTTTCAGAGGCTCCTATCAGGAGGTGCGGAGTGGTGAGTAGGATTACTGTGCTGAATACAGTCCCCCCACCCGCCTTCACCCCGAATCTCTGCCCTTCCCTTTCTTGTCTTCATTTCTTCAGTGGCTGGGGGTCACGTCATGGTATCAGGGCCTACTCACTTGGGTGTGGTGCTTGTATGCTTTGTTTTTGTGGGATTTTTGGTTTGTTTTCTTTGTGGCTACACCTGGAGGTGCCCAGGAGTCATTCCTGGAGATTTTAGGGAACCAGGTGGTGCCAGGGATGGAATCTGGGTCTCTCACCTGCACCCTTTTTGCTGGGGACTTTCTGGCCCAAAGCATGGGATTCTTTCTTTTCTTTTTTTTTTAAGGGTCTTGCAGATGACTTATTACTGAATCAGCAAAATAGGTACAGAAGTACAGAGCAAACCCTATTTCCTAATGAAACAAAAACAATTTTATACTGGAGATGGGTTGCCGCCCGACCTGCAAGATGCTACATGCCTGTTACAGCTTGTACGGCTCCTTACAGGTTCTGCTGCAGTCTCTTGGAGATGCCCCTGACATTATGACCAGTTTTATCTATGTCCATTGAGGAATGGGTCAGTTATACTTTTTTTTCTTGGCCAGGAACTTCTTAATTCTAATGTGGTAAAACATGGCAGAGAAAGCCACATTTGCAGAGGCAGTGGCAGAGGAAAGGAGTGAAAAGGAAAACCATGAGGGTTTTGCATGAGGTTTTTTTTTTTTTTTAAGTTTTTGGTACACACCCAGCAATGCTCAGCAGTGAGGAATCACTCCTGGTGGTGCTCCGGGGTCCATATGGGATGCTGGGATTGAACCTGAGTCAGCTGCGTGAAAGACAAGCACCCTACCCACTGTACTATCCTTCTGGCCCCAGCAAGGGATTTTTCTGGGGGGAGTACCTATATGCAGCACTGCTCAGGGATCACGCCTGGTAGGGCTTGAGGGACCAAATGCGGTGCCAGGGATTGAACCTGGGTCAGCCACATGCAAGGCAAGCACCTTACCTCCTGTACCGTCACTCTGGTCCCAAAGCATGGAATTTTAGAAGTTTGTTTTGCTGAGCTGGGGATCAAGCCACGAGTCTCACACATGCAATGCAAGTACTCTAACGTTGAGCTGCATCCCTGGCCCACGCACATTGGATTGTGGTGCTCACTAGGAGTCACACACTTGATGTCACCAGTGACCCCAAGTAGCAGTGTCCCGGGCACGTGGGGTGGTGTCAAGATAGAACTTAAGTCTCCTTCTCCTCATTCTCACACAGCAGGGACTTGGCACTGAGCTATCCATGACCCTCTTCTTTATTCTTCTGGATTTTGGATCACATCCTGTAGGGCTTACTCCTGACTCTGTGCTCAGGAGTCTGGTGGCCTCAGGAGGCCACGTGTGATGTTAGGGATCGAACCCAGGTCGGCTGTGTGCAAGGCAAACACATTACCTACTGTACTGTCTATCAGATCCATGCCCTTTTCTTTACATTCCAGACTTCTTGGGGGCAGGGATACCACCTGGACTATGGCCAAAGTAGAGGGATATTCGTGAAATAAGTGAACCTCTGCCTTAAGAATTGAGGTCTGGTCAGCCGGGGCCGGTGGCTCGGCTCCGGCCGGCCGGGTTTTTGGCCCCGGTGCCCATGCCTCTGCAGAGCCGGTGGATGTGGAATGAGCGGGAACCAGACAGCTTTAGGAATTGGGGTTCCAGCAAGTGCTTGCACCCATGTATGGAGACTGTGAACTAACTTTGGCTACATGCTGTTCCAGGAAGGGAAATGATTCATTTTCAAACTTAAATCTTCGCGGACTTAATTACTATAATACAGAAATTGTAAACCGCGCGGCCGAGGTTTACATTTTATCTCTTCATTCTCATCAGTGGAAAACTTATTATCAAATATTTCCCTGTTAATAGAGCTGTATTCTTAGGGGATAAACTCCAACAAAAATAGTGAGTCTGTTTTGAAACTCTAACAACAATAGTGAGTTATGTGTTGAAATCTGGAATGTAATCAAGGTAAAGAGAAAAGGAAGTGAAATTATCACTCACGTACGGGGTGGGTTGGGGGGTGAGGGGTGGGATGTATACTTTTTTTTGTTTTGTTTTGTTTTGTTTTTGCTTTTGTTTTTGTTTTTATTGGTGGTGGAATATGGGCACTGGTGAAGGGATGGGTGTTTGAGCATTGTGTAACTGAGATATAAGCCTGAGAACTTTGTAACTTTCCACTTGGTGATTCAATAAAATAAATTAAAAAAAAAAAGAATTGAGGGCTGGAGCGGTATTACAGTGGGTAGGGTATTTGCCTTGCATGCAGCTGACCCGGGTTCTATTCCCAGCATTTCATATGGTCCCCCGAGCACCAGCAGGAGTAATTCCAGAAGTAATTCTTGAGTGCAAAGCCAGGAATAACCCCTGTGCATCGCTGGGTAAAAAAGATTTGAAACAGCAGAACATACCAGCCGATCATAGTTCAGCGTTTCTTATTTTGATGGGCTTTGGGCCACACTCAGCTGTGCTTAGGGACAGCTGCATGAGAGGCAAGTGCCTTAACTCCTGACTGTCTCTTGGCCTCAAGTTTGACTTTTCTATTCCAAATAAGAAAAACTGGTGGTCCCCTCTGGGGCCAGAGAGAGAAATAGAGAATAGTGGGTAGGGTGCTTGCTTGCATGTGGCCAACCTCTCTTTGATCCCTGATACATCATATGGTCCTCTGAGCGCCTCCAGGAGTGATCCCTGAGCACCATCAGATGTGGCCCCCAAACAAACACGAGCAAAAAATGGTGGTTCTCTCTGCCCTGGCGCCTTCTCTTCACTCTCTCTAACTTGGTGTTGACTGCTGGATCCCAGTGTGCTTTTGAGCAGGTCTCTGAACAGACAAGACCTTCGCAGTGACACTTCTGCCCTGAAACTGGAAGTCACAGACTTAACCAGGCTCAGTGCTCCCTGCCTGAATATTCTTCCATTCAGAGTTGGACCTTGGCCACTGGCTCAGATCTTGTCAAATGTCTCGTATCCCTTTTCCTTTCCTAAAGCAGCTTCTTTGACTCATCTCACACCACCAGTTGTCTCCTTGGCTTGTTCCCTGTAGGCTGGTGATGTTCATTCAGAGCCCGTCCTGGTGCCATCAGACTCGAGTTTCTCATTCTCTGGGCGGCACGTGGACTGTGCTGGCGTGGATCAGATGCCCAGGCTGACACATGTTTTTTCCTGGGCCACTGGCTGCCCATTTGGAGAATTGCTTGGCATGTTGCTGTTTTCCTTCTTCACCAAAGCATTTATAAGGTCTGCTGGCCCTGGCTGTATTCCAAATTTGCCTTCCCATTTGTCCCTGTGGAAACGTCTTTTGTCATGCTCTGAGAATGATCATGCTCTAATTCCTCTTGTTTGCTACCTAGGGGGGAAAAAAGCCACTCCTTGGTTAGGAAAATTTTTTTTTTTTAAATCTAGCAGAGAATCATAGCATAGGAGATATGATATGGGAGGAAGGAACTTTTTCTATTCTCTGCCAGACTAGTTCTCAAGCTTTGTTCAGTGGGCCTGTGGGTTGTCTCCAGTGGGCCTGGTGAGGAAGGGGAGAGAGGAGCACAGCAGAATGAAGGCGGTCCCCTCACCCCTCACTTCAACAAGAGCACTTCTGCTTTTATTTTATTTACTTTTTGTTTGTTTGGGGGCCATATCTGCTGATACTTAGGGGTTGCTCCTGGCTCTGCATTCAGAGATCACTTCTAGTGGTGCTCTCTTGGGATGCTGAGGACCAAACGCAGGTCAGCCGCGTGCCAGGCTAGTGCCCTACGTGCTGTACTATTGCTCTGTCCCCCCCACTTATTTTTATTTATTTTTTATTTTTGCTTTTTGGGTCACACCTGGCAATGCACAGGGGTTACTCCTGGCTTTGCACTCAGGAATTACTCCTGGCGGTGCTCAGGGGTAATTAATAAACATATGGGATGCTGGGGATCAAATCCGGGTCGGCTGTGTGCAAGGCAGGCGCCCTACCTGCTGTGCTATCGCTCCAGCCCCCTGTTTTTATTTTAAATAATTGGTGGGAGTGGGAGTGCCATGACCCTTCACTGCCCCAAGCAGTGCTCAGGAGCTGTTCCTGACTCTCTGCTCAGGAGGAGTCCTGGTGTCCCATATATGGTGCCAGGAATCTAACTGGGGTCAGCTTCATGCAAGGCAATAGCCTTACCTACTGTACCATCTATCCCACCCTGATTTTAAATAATTTAAAAGCAAGGAGGGTAGCCCAGAGAGGTAGTACAGGGGATGCTTCCTTGCATGTGACCAACCCCTGTTCAATCCAGGGCACTATGTGGTCCCTGAGCAATGCAGCTAGCAAGACTGCCCCCACCAGTACAAACGGGTGAAAATTGAAAATCCATTGATTGGCTTGAATTCTCTTGTTTAAAGTTGGAAAAAGTAAGACTTCGAGCTTGAGGGATTTGCCAGGGTTACACAGCTGTTAGTAGATTTCCCAGCAGCCATCTTGGCGTCAGATCAAACTTAGCATGGTTAGAAGTTAACTACACAGCCTTATTTATGTTCCTGCTCTGCCCATCTTCTCTGTCTGTTACTCATCAGTGAGTCCCTTGTCTTGATCTGTTATGGGCCTTAGTTTTGTAGCTTCCCTGGGAACCCGCCTTTTCATTCATTTTGCCAGCAAACATTTGGTGAGCTTCTGCAGTCTGCCAGGCGTAGTGCCAGTCAGTATTTAACAGGCCCGATCCCAGAGGCGGGAGGGTGTGAAGAGGGCTGCTGTGAAGAAATGCAGGATGCAACTGAGTCAGACGCCCCAGTTTTGACTTTCTGCCCTTCCGAGTCCAGAGAAGAGTCCTTTGGGGTCAGCATTGTTTGAACCAAGACTGAAAACTGGTTCTGGGTTGGGAACAGTGCTGGCTAAGATGCACTATTGTTCTCTAAACTGCATTCTATCTGAAAGAGGTGATAAGTGTACAGGATACAAAATTACCGAGATTAAAAAGAGATTAATAATGAGGGCTGAGGATGTGATGCAGTGGTGGAGCACATAGCCTGCATGTGTAAGGCCCTCAGTCGGATCCTGGCACCAGAAGAATTAAAAAATAAAGAGAATGATGAAAAGTCAGTCTGTCTACCCCTTATTTCTCCATTTCCTCCTGAGAAAACCCTAACCTTTTTTTTTTCCCTTGTATGTCTTTTCACTGTAAGTTTTTCAGCCAGTCCTCTATGGAAGGACAGTTATGTTGTTTACAATATTTGACAATTGCAAAGGGTACTACATGACCAGCTTTGTTTTTGCATCATTTTGTACTTATAAATAAATTCCGGGAGTAGCACTGCTGGGTCAAGGGTAAGCAATGGATACACATTTGCAGCTTTGATAAATGTTGCACAGTGGCTGTAGATTCTCACTGGAATCCTCTGAGGGTATCTTTTTCCTCACACGTGACAGCAGCAGCATGTAGTGTTATCAGAATTTTGGGTCTTCACCAGCCTAGTAGCTGATAGCAGGTCCTTCGTGGTAGACTCCGTTTCTCTCGTTATGTGTAACTTTGAAGCATACTGCTTCTTATGGCACAAATAGTTCATATCTTTGTGCTTTCTCACATTCATAGGTTTCTGGGTTGTTTTTTTTTCTGACCTTCTAAGTGGTGCTCCTGACACCAAGCCATGTGGTGTCAGGGATTGAACCCAGGAGACCTGGGGGTCCCCCATCCCACAATTCTCCCTTTGCCAGACCTGTGGCACATTGTGGAGGTCTGAGGATGTTGTGCTGTGCAGGTGCTTCCAGCAGTGCTTGGGGAGCCATGTGTGTAAGAGAACCCAGCCCTCTTGCATGCAAAGCATGTGCTTCAGCCCGTATCTCCCTCAGCCAATACTTTTTTTCTTTTGGGGCCACACAGAGTGGTACTCAGAACTTATTCCTGGCTCTCTCTCAGGGTTCACTCCTGGCAGTGTCCAGGGGAACATATGTGGTGCTGGTGCTGGGAACTGAACTCAGCATGGCTGTGTGCCAGGCAAGTGCCCTACCCACCGTACTATCATTCTGTCCCCAAATACTCATTTTCTTTTTTTTTTCCCCAAATACTCATTTTCTCAGGGGGTTATTTTAAATACTTCATTTAGCATAAAACATAGCAGATACTATCTCTTGCTCGTAAAATTGCATTTAGATATTTGAAGACACAAAAAATTGAAAGTATTGGGTTCATTTTCCTCTTAAACCGAGTTCTAACTCTAGTGTTTATCTGGAAATCTTTGTTTTTATGTTTGTTTGTTTGTTTGTTTCCTTTCCTTTTCTTATTAGGAATTCCTATTTCTACTCTTAGGTTCCATTGTATTTCTGTCCCTGTCTAGTGTCAGAGAATTTTACCAAAGACTTCTTATTTGAGAAAACTACTCTTTCAAATTTTATTATGTAGCTCCTTTAACTTCCTTTTTCTAAATTGCAGTGACATTGTACGCTATCATTATGTAAGGTTCAGGTGCCTGTCATTGAAATTCAGTGTCTGTCCATGCAACATTAAGTTGCATTAACATTAATTTAGAGTCCAATTCTGTTCTTTGTCCCCTTGGTCCAGTATACCCCCCTTCTCCATTCCTTTCTAGTAACCACTAATTGGTCTTTGAGTCCAAAAGTTTGTTTTTGTTTTATCAGTTCATCTGTGTGCTTTTTTCTGTATATTATATAATGAATGAAATCATGCAGTGTTTGTCTTTCTCCATCTGGCTGACTTCACGAAGCATATTCTCTAATCTCTAAGTCCAGCCATGTTGTAAAAGCGGCCATATTTCAGCTTTTCGCTTGTTTGTTTTGTTTGGTTTTGGGCTATAGATGCTCAGGGATTACTCCTCTCTGTACTTACGTGACCCTTTATGGTGTCAGGGATCAGACCATGGTTGGCTGGATGAAAGCACCTTACCTCCTATACTATCTCCCAGGCCAGAATTCCAGAATTTTTATATATGTGTGTGTGTATATATGCATATGTGTATATATATGGTTGAGTAATGTTCCACTGTGTGTAGAGCACTCATCCAGGAGTCAGTGGATATTTAGTTTCTAACTCTTGGCTATTGTAAATAATGCTGCAATAAATATCTCTTTGATATTTTCCATAAGGTATTGCTAGATCATGTGAAATTTCTGTATTTATTTATTTTGGGGTTTTGAGCCACACCTGGTTGTGCTCAGGGATCACTCCTGATGGTGCTTGGGGAACTGTATGGGATGCCAGTGATTTATCCCAGGTCGGATGTGTGCAAGGCCAGCACCTTGCCCACTATACTATCTCTTTGGCCTCTGGAACTTCTATTTCCAATTTTTTTGTTTTGTTTTGTTTTGTTTTGTTTTTGGGTCACACCTGGCGATGCACAGGGGTTACTCCTGGCTCTGCACTCAGGAATTACTCCTGGCGGTGCTCAGGGGACCATATGGGATGCTGGGATTTGAACCCGGGTCGGCTGCGTGCAAGGCAAACGCCCTACCCGCTATGCTATCACTCCAGCCCCTCTTATTTCCAATTTTGTGAGGAAAACAGATTGCTTTCCATACTGACTGCACCACTTTACTTGCCATCAACAGTTTTTATGGCTTCTCTCTCTTCTCGCCTAAATTTTTTTTTTTTTTGGCTTTTTGGGTCACACCCGGCAATGCACAGGGTATAGTCCTGGCTCTGCACTCAGGAATCACTCCTGGCGGTACTTGGGCGACCATATGGGATGCTGGGAATCTAACCTGGGTCGACCACGTGCAAGGCAAACACCCTACCCGCTGTGCTATTGCTCCAGCCCAATTTGTTGTTTCTTATCTTTTGGAGAATAGCCATTCTTACAGCTGTGAAGTGATGGCTTATGGTGGTTTTGATTTACATTTCCATAATAAGATTCATGAACATCTTTTTTAGGTGCCTTTTATTGATCATCTGTTTGTTTTCTTTGGACAAGTGTCTATTCAGATCCTCTGCTTTTTAATTTATTTTCAAATTTTGGGGCCACACCCAGCTGTGCTCAGTGTGCTTGCTCCTGGCTCTGCGCTCATGGGTCACTCCTGGCAGTGCACAAGGGACCCATATGGTGCTGAGGATAGAACCTGTTGGCCGCATGTAAGGTAGATGCAGTACCTGTGTACCATCTCTCTGCCCCCCTGCCCATTTTTAATATATTTTTTTAATTGATCAGTTTCATGAGCTCATGAGCTCTTTGTATATTTTGGGTATTAGCCCCTTGTCCCACATATGGTATGCAATTATGTTCTCCTGCCCATTCACTTTGTGTTTCTCTTTATTTTTCTTTTCTTCTCCTTTTTTTTTTCCTTTTTGGCTTTTTGGGTCATACCCGGCAATGCACAGGGGTTACTCCTGGTTCATGCACTCAGGAATTACTCCTGCGGTGCTTGCGGGACCATACCCAGATCGGCCGCATGCAAGGCAAACTCCCTACCTGCTGTGCTATCGCTCCAGCCCCATCTCTTTATTTTTCTTACTTTACTGGGCATTGATTGAACCCAGAACCTCACACATGTAAACAAGTACTAAACTATAGCAGTTCCTGCGTATACTGCTGCACTATACTCCCAGTCCAAACCCAAATTTCTTCTTTTAAAAAATTTATTTATGTTTTGGGGCTGTAGGAATAGCACAGCGGGTAGGGCGTTTGCCTTGCACGCGGCCGACCTGGGTTCGAATCCCAGCATCCCATATGGTCCCCCGAGCACCACTAGGAGTAATTCCTGAGTGCATGAGCCAGGACTAACCCCTGTGCATCGCCGGGTGTGACCCAAAACAACAACAACAACAACAAAATTTATTTATGTTTTAATTAGTGAATCACCGTGAGGGTACAGTTACAGATTTATACATTTTCGTGCTCGTGTTTCCCTCATACAGTGTTTGAGAACCCATCCCTTCACCCGTGCTTATTCTCCACCACCAATAAACCCAGCATCATTCCCACCCCCCAATCCCATCTCTCCCCACCCCACCCTGCCTCTGTGGCAGGGTATTCCCTTTTGTTCTCTCTCTCCAACTGGGTGTTGTGGTTTGCAATAGGGGTGTTGAGTGGCCATCGTGTTAAGTCTCTAGTCTACTTTCAGCACGCATCACCCTTCCCCCACGTGGCCTCCAACCACATTTTACTTGGTGTTCCCTTCTCTATCTGCGCTGCCTTTTCCCCAGAATGTGAGGCCAGCTTCCAAGCCATGGAGTCAACCGTCTGGTACTTATTTCTACTATTCTTGGGTGTTTGTCTCCTACTCTGTTATTTTATATTCCACAGATGAGTGCAATCTTTCTATGTCAGTCTCTCTCTTTCTGACTCATTTTGATGTCGGTGGGCCCCACGGGTGACTTTCGTGAAGCGGGGAGGAGAAAGACGGTCACTTTCTCTCCAGCCGCCTCTACCACCCGGGACCCAGGGTTACTGGGTTCTTGTCTCGCTCTCGGAAAAGAATTTCAGGAGTAGACAAGCAGTGAAGTAAATAGATTTTATTCAGAGGTTTCTGAGGGAGGGAGGAAGGGATAAGTGGGACAGAGAATAGTAAGAATAACGCGCTCAAGAGAGAACGCGGGCTTCTCCAAGGGTGGAGAGAGCTCTACACACATCCTAGCACTGGACACGAAAGCATGAAAGTACACATCTCAAGGGGGAGATGCGGGCGACACATGTGCTCGGCCACATGGCACTAGCAGCACATGGGCTCAGGCAGCATATGCGCGCCCTTCCTTTGTTCAAGGTGGCCTTTATAGGGTTTCTTCAACCTGCCCCCACGTGGGGGCTTCTTCCCAGGTAAAAGTCCGTTGCTAAGGAGGTTACCAGGGAGGTTGGGAGTGGTGATGGCCTTCTTTGGGGAACCCCCTGGGGAGGGGTCTGTTGTCCTCAGGGTCTGCTGATGGTTTCTTCCGGGTCTTTTGTTTTCTTGAATCTGCACATCTTAAGAGTCCCCTTCCCAGAGACTCTGTTAAATCTCAATTTTCATTGCCAAGGGCCTTTCCCTATCTACCTGCCTACATCAATTTCACTTAGCATGATACTTTCCATGTTGATCCACTTATATGCAAAGTTCATGACTTCATTTTTTTCTAACAACTGCATAGTATTCCATTGTATAGATGTACCCAAATTTCTTTTGCTATATAGAAACTTTTTAGTTTGGTAGGATCCCATTGTGTCGATTTGATTTGTTTTGGGGTCATTCCCAGTGGTATTCAGACACTACCCCTGGCCCTGTGCTCAGGGTTTGCTCCTGATGATACTCCAGAGACTATATGTGGTGCTGGGGACCAAACCATAGCCACATGTAAGGCAGGTGCCGTATCCCCTGTACTGTCTCAACAGCCCGGTTGTTTATTTTTTACTTCATTCCCCTTGATTTTGGAATCAAGTTCCAAATCCATGTCTAAAGCACACAGTTCCTTTTCTTTAAACCTTGTGGCCATCGGGAGCAGACACAGCAAGAGGATTTTGAGTCCTGTTTTTTTGGAGGGGGGAGGTTTTGAACCACGTTTGGTTCTGTGCTCAGGGGTCACCCCTGTGGCGGTGCTGGGTAGACCATATGTGGCTCCAGGGGTAAAATCAGGCTGAGTATAAGGCAAGCTCCTTAAGCCCCCTACTAACTCTCTGGCCTCCTTTATTTTTAAGAGAGATTTAAAGTGACTGGTCCTGGGATTGTGGCATCAGCCTTGTCAAGTGTGGGTGTGGGAAGGTAGATTTAGGGTAAGGGCAGCAGTTGCTGTGCTCTTCAGAAAGAAACCAGTCCTTCCAGGTCTGCTCTGATAATTCTGACGATCCCCTGAAGGCTTTCCTGGGTCTGTAAAATGACAGATATCCCAGCCCAGAGTGCCATCTCCTTAGCCCAAGCGACTCACTCACATTGGCCTGAGTAGTTTCCAAACCAAAAATCCCCTCTCAATTCGTTTCTGTTTTTTTTTTTTTTAACTTCTTAAATGTACCCCACTGCTACCAAAAATGGAATCCAATCCCTAAGGTATTTTCTTGCCTACACACTGGCTACCTGCTTTCAGATGTGGCTAGCACACATGAGCTGGTTCATAGAAACAAGGCCTCAGCTCCCTCGGCCTCTGTGAACGGAGAGATGTGCGGTCTGACACCAGCTGAGCAGTACCAGCAGCAGTGCTAGTCTGTCCCCACCACCTGCAAGTCTGAGCCCCTTTAGGATGGACACGGAGGGAGAGAATGAAAACTCCCGCCTGCCCTGCTATCCAAGAAGAAACTGCAGAGAAAAAAACCCAGGAAGGGCACCAAAGCACAGGCCATCTCCTGCTCCCCAGCTCCCCTTTCCCCTCGACTTACATTTTCTGTATAAGGAACAGTTTTAGAGGGATGCAGTTTCTGTGCCGTCAGTGCCCGAGTGCCCTCTGCAGAAGGATGTGTGAAATAGGGCCTGCAGAGAAGAGCTGATGTGGGGGCGGCAGTTCCCAGGGGGCATTTGCTTAGCTTCTGTACGGAATGGTGTCAGCGGAAGCCCTGTGTGGTAGGGTTGTCAGCTGACTCACCCCGCAGCTCTGTTGCTTATTTTATGTTATTGAGTCTCCCAAGCGGTAGTCAGGAGGGCTGGGGGCCCCACAGGTGATGCTCAGCCAACAGCGCCAGCGGTTGAACTCAAGGGTGTCGGGATGCAGTGCTGTCGAGCCCTGTGGTGCCGAGGAGACAGACTCAGGCATCCTGGCGGGGCTGGGGTTTTCTGTCTGGGGGCCACATGCATTGGTGCTCAGGACTTACTCCTGGCTCTGCACTCAGGAGTCACTCCTGGCAGAGTCCAGGGAAGCTGTGTCCTATGGGAAGCTGGGGATCGAACCTAGATCAGCCACATACAAGGCAAACACCCAGCCCGCTGTACTGTTGTTCTGGTCCTGTGCACCTATTTTAGGTACTTGTGTAACCAGCGGTCACAAGTGGGGAAAGTTGGAGCAGCCCTGGTCTCACAGCCAGGAGAAACGATACTCTCTTGTTCTGGATACCGCTGCTAATTATGCTCTTGAGCCTGTGACTTTGGAATCTGCGTAGCTTTTAATCTGCAGCACACATCCTGTTACCTTAGTTACCTGCTCATCCTCAGCGTGCCAGCAGAGGCCTCTTGGTTGGTGAGATTTTTCTGAGAAAATTTTATGTTCACTGTGGGGAGAAATAAAAGTGTTTTTACTGTCAACAGACTCCTGTAGGAAGTAAATGGTGAGTGGTTGCATAACGGAGTTGATGGGGAGCCCCTCGAGACAACCTCCTAACGGGCTCCCTGTTGAACACTGACCTGTCTCATGCGGAGAGCTGGGGCGGGCCCTAGGTGGGCTGGGGGTAGTTGTGGGTCTTCTGTGTGGGCCTGTCTGCACCCTGATCCACACAGCCAGGACTGGTGAGAGTCCCCACTGTGGGCCGGCCTCCAATGCTGTAGTCACCTCCTGCTCCTTCTCACGGTGCCTAGAGAAAAGCCCCAGCAGCCCGCTTTCAGCCTTACAGAGTGAAAGGAAAGGAAGAGTGTGTCTCTTTGTACTGGCCTGTCGTAAAGTCATCATCACACGATCAATCAATTGATCGTATAGCGGGTAGGATGCTTGCCTTGCATGCGGCCAGCCTGCATTTGATCCCCGACATCCTATATGGCCCCCTGAGCCCCACCAGGAGTAATCCCTGAGCACAGAGCTAGGAGTAAACCCTGAGCGCTGCCATGTGTGGCCCCAAAATAGAACAAATGAAAAATATCAAATGGAACCTCCAGAGGATTTCAGGCAGCCCAAAATGGGCATTCGTATTTTCCACTGACAAATGAAACGGTCTCTGGGCCCCTCGGTTGGGGGGCAGCCATGTGGCTGTCCAGCCATCAGGGCAAGCCTCCGTGGAAATCTGAAGTACAGGCTTAACTGGAAAAACACAGTTGGGCTGAGAGGCATGCTAGAGTCCTTGTTTCCAGAGACTTCAAGTGTTCCTTGGCTCTGGCCTCCCCCACCAGCAGCCTTCATTTCACTCCCACACAGACACGAATTGAAGGGAGTTAATGGATTGATTAGATGCTCTAGCTTCATTCATAGAAGCGGCAGAAGGAGCAGAGTAAATTGATTTTCTCCATTCCGTGCCTGTTTTGGTTGGGTGGTTTTTATTTCTTCCTCCTCTCCCTTCCTTTTCCCTCCCTCCTTTCCCTCGCCTCTCTCCTCTCCACTCTCCCCTCCCCTCCCTTCTCTCCCCTCACTCTTCCGCATGCAGTGCTTGTACTCTACCACTGAGCCACAGCACACAATCTGGTGTGGTTTTCTGTGCCATGGAAACTACGGATATGGCCAGAACATTGGTTTCCAACCTTTCGGGGAGAGACTGCGGTAGGGATTTGGCTGCCCCTCCCCCCCTCTCCCTAGCCCCCCTCCCCCTCCTCCTCTCCCCCCCCCCCCCCCCCCCCCGCAACAAACCCAGGGTGTTCAGAGCTTACTCCAAACTCGGCTCACGGCTCACTCCTCTTCCACCCAGTTTTCAGTTCGACCTTTTTACCTCTGCAGACTAGCAGTTGAAAAACACCTGACTGGAAAGTGGTACTTGAGAGTCTCCTGTTTTTATTCCAGCTGAGCTCCCAGCCCATGTCAGGTCTTTGTCTGCCCTCTCTGCTGGGGAAGCAGAATTCTTTCCTGATACAGCATAGGTACTAAGCTCAGAGAAATTAGAGATCTCTCCAGTCACTTAAAAGCCATGTGCCCTTGGGGCTGGAGTGATAGCACAGCGGGTAGGGCGTTTGCCTTGCACGCGGCCAACCCAGGTTCGAATCCCAGCTTCCCATATGGTCCCCTGAGCACCTCAGGGGTAATTCCTGAGTGCATGAGGCAGGAGTGACCCCTGTGCATCGCCGGGTGTGACCCAAAAAGCAAAAAAAATAAAATTTAAAAAAATAAAATTTAAAAAAGCCATGTGCCCTTGGGCAAGTCATTTAGCATCCCTGATCATCAGTTTCCTCCTTTGTAAGTGGGATTAAAGCCCCCAAATACCCGCCCCCCAAAAGAACCAGATAACTTTGGCTAGAAAGATAGTACAGAGGGTCAGACCTTTGCTTTGCTTGCATTTGGCTGCCAGGTTTGATCTCCAGCATCCCAGTATGGTCCCCTGAGTGCCACCAGGAGTAAGTCCTGAGCACTGCTGGGTGTGGCCCCATAACAAATAAGGGAGTAAAGGCAGTTCAAGGAAGTCACTTTATTAGCAGGATTAAGTAAAATGTGCGTGATGCTCTTTGCTTTGATCAGTCTTGACTAAATGATAGGTTCTTCCTGGGATGGGCACTGGTGGGGGAGGGGTCACCTGCTTGTCCATGGAGACCAGGCAGTGCTAGGGGTCGAATCCAGGGCTGCTTAGTGCAGAGCATGTGCTCCAGCCCTGTGTGCCATCTCCCCTGCTTCTTACATATTAGCCCAGTCCAGAAGCCTCTGTCAGAATCCAGGAGGCTGAGCTCTTGTGTTACGTCTCTTTCCTCTTGACTAAAAAGAAGTGTGATAGGTACTTGGCTAATGTGTGTTGTTTGAAGGGTTGTTGTTGTTGTTGTTTGGGGTTTTTGTTTGTTTATTTTATTTTTTGTTTGGGGCCACACTCAGCAGTGCTCATGCTTACTCCTGGCTCTTCACTCAGGGATCACTCCTGGCAGGGCTCAGAGGATCATATGGGGTGTTTAGGTTTGAATTTGGGTTAGCTACGTGCAAGACAAGCACCCTGCCTGCTGTACTATCTCTACAGCCACTTGGCTAATGTCTGTTGAATAAACCCAGAGGTCGTTGCCTTAGAACTGTGCATTTCACACTGCGTTTTGCACAGATGAGATGCTTTAAGATATCAGTTTGATTTGGAAAATGCTGAGTCTGCAATCTGTAGATTTTAGCCATCTCTCGAGATAAAGAGTGTGTATCACTTCACTGTTGGAGAAAATGGGGAAGGGGGGTGAAGAGAGAGAAGAATCCTGCCTGGCTTGTGAAACTTGGCATTTTCCAAGCCCATATTTTCATTGGACTGTGTGGGACAATGAATAGTACTCCGTGATAATCAAGAGGCTTAAAGGAGTTACCACATTCGAAGCACCTGGAACAGTGCTTGCTGGGCAGGGTGAGCACCTGTGACTGTTAGTGCTTTTTTTTCCCCCTTTGGTTTTTTGGGCCACACCCAGCTGTGCTCAGAGCTCAATCTGCATTTAGTGATTACTCCTGGCAAAGCTTGGGGGTCCATATGTGGAGCCAGGGATCAAACCTCAGTCAGCTGTGTGCAAGACAAGTGCCCTCCTCACAGTACTATCTCTTCAGCCCCATATTGGGGCTTCTTAACCATGAACCCTTTGGAGCATTCAGTCATTCTCTTATATGTTTGGGGGCTATTCGTGATGATGCTTTGGCGATCATATGGTCCCTGGGATTCAACCTAGGGCTCCAACATGTGAAACATGCACTCTGGCCCTTTGAGTTCTCTTCCTAGTCCCGTCATTCTCTTACTGATGAGCATTTAAGTTATTTTCAGTGCTACATTGATATGGACAATACTTCAGCAAAAACTTTTTGGGAGCATTACCTACAGAATTTTAGGGTTAAAGGATTGCACATTTAAAAATGTGATGGAGGGGCTGGAGTGATAGCACAGCGGGTAGGGCATTTGCCTTGCACCTAGCCAACCTGGGCTCGATTCCCAGCATCCCATATGGCCCCCCAGCACCACCAGGAGTAATTCCTGAGTGTAGAGCCAGAAGTAATCCCTGTGTATTGCTGGGACCTGAAAAGCAAAAAAAAAAAAAAAAGTGATGTAAAAAAATGTGATGTGATGGGGGGACCGAGAGATGGAAGAGGAGGTAGGGCACTTGCTTGTGGCAGTGCCTGTATCAAATCCCTGGTACTACAGATGGTCCTCTGAGCACCATCAGGAATCATTCCTGAGCTGAGAGTTAGGAATAGCCCCAGAGTACCACTGGGTGTGGCTCAAAACCAAGAACAAACAAAAAGAACACCAAGGAGATAACTCCAAGGGTTAGAAAGTGTGCTTTGCAGGCCAGAGAGAAAGTACAGTGGGGACTGCCTTTGCTTGGAGGTGACCCTGGTTTGATCCCCGGCACCACATATGGTCCTCTGAGCACAGAGCCAGGAGTAATTTTCCTGGGAACAGCCCCCAAACAAAATAGCCTAAAAAACAAAAACGCAAACCAACAAACAAAAGTATGCTTTGCATGCAAGAGCTCCTGGTTTAGTTCTCAGCACTGCATGGCTCCCTAAATTATGCTAGGTGCACTGCCCGGAGTGACCCTAAAAACCATACGAGAAAAAAAGGGATTGATTCTTCAGGATTATTCTTCAGAATATCTGCTTATCTAGCTGTTTCTTTGCCTAATAGAGAGGTAAAGATGTTTTGTCATTCAGCACACCTGCTGATCCTTCCCTCCTCCTCCTCCTCCTGCTCCCGCTTCTTCTCCCCCTCTTCCTCCTTCTCCTGCTCCTCCTCCTCCTCCGCCCTCTGCTTCTCCTCCTCTTCCTCCTCCACCTCCTCCTCCTCGTCCTTGTCCTCTTGTGCTCTGGAACTGTCCGTGGAACT
Source organism: Sorex araneus (assembly GCF_027595985.1). Taxonomy (NCBI): domain Eukaryota; kingdom Metazoa; phylum Chordata; class Mammalia; order Eulipotyphla; family Soricidae; genus Sorex; species Sorex araneus. The sequence goes on along the minus strand of NC_073310.1, from coordinate 17,004,462 downwards.
AAGTCACTCTTCTCTTTTGTCTTGCAGAATCTGGCCACAGACAAGGGACCAAAATGACCGACTCAAAATATTTCACCACAACCAAAAAAGGTACCGTGTGTCTCATTGTGGGGTCTTGTCCTGTTGTTTCTCTGCCCTCACATTTTCCTCGCTCCTGTGGGAGTAGGGAATGGGGTCGGGGTGGTGGCTTGGCAGCCGGCAGTGGGAATTCCCCAGAGCATCGTTAACCTTATGGATCCCCGGGAAATGTGTCTATTGATGGTAGGAGAAATGATCTGCCATTTTTAGAACTCAAGAAGGGAAGAGCAAGCATTCTGAGCAAAGAGAAAGCTCTCTTCTTTCCCCTGGCTAAAAATTGCCAAATACGATTTCCTTTTCCTAGAGGAAAGCAAGCACATGCTCCTATCAGCCACCCCACAGTGATATTTGTGTGTCTGGTCCTTATCAGCGGGCACATGTTTTACGTGGTTGACGTCAGGCGTTTATATCCTGTTTTTCATTTGCCATTATCATAAACATTTCCCCCAAGTTCTCACCACTGGGTCTCCGTCTGCTGCGTTGCTGTGCTGACTGGCTCCCGGGCAGTCTGTTGTTGGGTGTTGGGGCTGGGGCTGCTTTTCGGGAAGCAGGTTGTTGCATCTGCAAGCACCTTTCTGACCCTCCTGCCTTCCCAGTGAGATTGACACTTTCCTGCTGGCCCGACAGCGAGTCTGTCATTAAATCAGCTGAGCCCGGCTGCCTCTCCCTCTCCCGCAGCATTTTATTCATTGCCCGCCCCTCCCCCGCCCGCCAGTTTTTGATCAAGCCGCTTCCAGGTGTGGGGGAGGAGCCACACGGCCTCTGAGCTGGCTTTGCTTGGCCGTTGTGCAGAGGAGACAGTCTACTAAGTCGGAATCACACCAGAGGGCGGTGGGTGCTATGATGAGAGAAGCGCAGGGGGCTGTTGGACAGCCCCAGGGGAGCGAGCCAGAGAAAGGGGGGTTGAAGGGAAGCTGGAGTGGCGTGCAGAGGCGGCTGGTGTGGGACCTGTGGGGCCGGGGCCAGGCCGGAGAGGTGAATTTCAGTGCTGAGTAGATTAGGGTGTCTGGGGTGGGCTGGAGGGGGTAGGTGGGCTTTTTTCTTTTTTGCGGGGGTGGAGGGTAAGGGGGTGCTGGGGTGAAACTCAGGGCCTCACATATGCAAGGCGAGCATTCTGCCACAGCTGTATCCCCAGCCCTGTGGGCTTTGGGGGGAAGAGGGCAGGAGGATATTGGGGCACACCTGGTGGCATTCAGGGTTTTCTCCTGGCTCTGGGATCAAGGATTGTTCCTGGTCGACCATATGCAGTCCCAGGGATTGAGCCCGACACAGTGCCGTAACCCCTGTGCTCTCTCTGGCCTCCTGTGACTTGTCAGCCCAAGTTCAAATACGGCTTCCTTGTTGGTTTTTATCAAGGAAGGTCTAGGGCAGATTCTGATGAAGGATAAAGAGGGAAAGGAGAGGGGAGGCAGGGAGATCATTACCTACCACAGCCCCGCCCCCCAGCCCCCCCAGAAATGACCATGTCTGAGGGGGTTGTGTGTGTGGAGGGGGTTGGAGTGGGGATGTTGTCGGGTGGTGGCAGTGGGGTGGAGACAATTAGAGTTCTTGTTTGTGTTTAATGACGTAGACTTAGGGGTTAATTGAATTGGGGTCCCTGAGAGGAAAGAGACATTTCTGGGTTTTTTTGGTTTTGTTTTGTTTTTTTTTTTTTGCTTTTTGGGTCACACCCAGCAATGTACAGGGGTTACTCCTGTCTCATGCACTCAGGAATTACTCCTGGTGGTGCTCAGGGGACAATATGGGGTGCTGGGATTCGAACCCGGGTCGACCGCGTGCAAGGCAAATGCCCTACCCGCTGTGCTATCACTCCAGCCCCAGAAAGAGACATTTCTGACCCAGACAGATCTCTCCAGTCTTTGGGGGGCCAAGATCCATCAACTTGACTGGTAGTTGTATGGAGCCTGTGGGCGGGTGTTGAGCAAAGCAGGGGTCCGCTTTTGGCGGCTCGGGCTCCCTGAGCCGTGCAGGCTTGTTGGGTCCTGCTCAGGGAGACAGGCCTGGGAGCCCTGGATTTGAAGCGCTAGCTCTGCAGATTCTTTCCAGCTCTGCTGAGCCATATCCTTTGTGTGGCCTTGCCCCTGGCTGTGCTGTGTGACTGTTTTTAATTAACCTCCTTTGCCATCTTCTCAAGTTCTTTGCTGAATACCACATCATTCAGTCCTGATTTTTTAAAAAAATCCCTCTGGCTCGAGAGCCGGAGAAATAGGTAGGGTGTTTGCCTTGCACACAGCAAGCTCAGGTTCAATCCTCAGCATCCCGTATGGTTTCCTCAAAGCTCAAAAGCAAAAGCAAAAAACCAAAACCAGGGGGAAAAAAAAAAAAAAACAACCTCGATAGTTTTTCTTTCTCTCACTGTAAATCCAGCTAGTACTTCTTCAGCCCTTTCTGCACCCCCAACCCTGCTTTAAGGTAGACCACTTCACCCCAAACCCTTTTCTTTCTGCCAGAGAGACAGTATATCGCGTAAGGCACTTGCCTTGCATGTATGTAGCCGACCGAGATTCAATCCCTGGCATCCCGTTTGGTCCCTCAGGCCTGCCAGCAGTGATTCAGGAGTAATCCTTGAGTATTGGTGGGTGTGGCCCAAAAACCCAAAGAGAGCGACAGAGACACAGACATCCAGGATCTGAGAAAACCTGCAGGAAGAGTAGTGCCCTCTGCGCATGCCTCTGAGAGTCGGGTTAGAGTGAGGGTTTCCCAGGATGGGGTATCCGGCCCTCCAGTCCAGGTAGGGTCCAGGAAACAGGTTAACAGAAGCAAAGTGATGTCCTGCTCAGTCGGCCCATAGGACTTCAGAGCATGGACCTGGGCGCTGGTCGCGGGCCCTTCCAGCTGTGTGATCTTAGGCACAACCTCCATTTGCTTGTCCATAAAATGGGAACAAATGCATCTGTGAGACAACATGCAGATGGCATACAGAGTGGGGCATGCCGACAACAGCTGTGCTGAAGGCCAGAGACCTGTGTAACCCCAGAGTCTGTGCCCTCAAACCCCATTATTAGGGTTATTGGGGACCTCTTTGTGACAGGCAACCGTACTTCCTCATTTTCCTTTTTTCCCACGTCAGCTTTTCATCCAGCTGTCCAAAGCAGCTAGTTACATGCCCCTCGTGGGGCAGCCAATTCCCGTTTTCAGAGCTGAGCAATCACCTCAGGAAGTGAAACCCTGAGTGAGCACTTTTAACTGGAAGCTCTGGGCCAGTAGGCCCAGCCCCTGAGCAGGAATTCAGCCTCTTCTTTTGTCTCCCCTTCAACCCCAAACCCTGCAGTTCCATTCCACGTGGCCCTGAGGGCTGTGGGTGTGGAGGACTTTGCTTTCTTTTCTATGCTTCCAATCTGTCTGAACAGGCCCTACCTTTTTGCTTCTGTGCCTCAAAATCCTTGTAGCTTCCACACATCCTCTCCCTCAGGGTTGTCCACATGCCTCCATCACCGTCATGCTTCTCCTGCTATGCTTCTCGCGGCTGCCGGATCCACGGGACACCAGGACCCAGAGGTGGCCTCGGCCAGCAGCATGGCATGACCCCCTTGCCTCCCTCCTGAGGACCAGGCATTGCCCGGCTGGCAGGGTGGGGACGGCTCACTCACGCCTGCCTCCTTTTGTAGGGGAGATCTTCGAGTTGAAGGCAGAGCTCAACAGTGACAAGAAGGAGAAGAAGAAGGAGGCAGTGAAGAAAGTGATCGCCTCGATGACCGTGGGCAAAGATGTCAGGTGTGCAGGAAGGAGGCTTTCTAGCTGGGGACGAGTTCAGATCCCTCCGGAGGCCAGCTTTGGGGGCCCAGGCTCCCCCTCTCAGCTCCTCTCACGAACCTCCTGACCACGCAGAGCATTGTGCTCACGAGGGTCAGGCACTCAAATGCTGGTGGGCCACACCTGATAGAGCAAGGGATAGGACTCGATCTAAAAAGCCACCAGCAAAGTCTTTGTGGCATGAACCCTGCCCAACTCCCCGCGGGGCTGCTGCCAGTGGGGCTAGGGGAAGCTGTCCCCACCCCACCCCCGTGCATGGATGGCTAGGGCTCCCCGCTTTTAGGAAGAACAGGAAATCTAAGTTTTCATTCTAAGTCTTCCTGTTTCAGATTGCTAGATGATACTGAGCAAAGAAACAAATACAGGGCTGGAGCAATAGTACATTGGGTAGGGCACTTGCCTTGCACGTAGCCGACCTGGGTTTGATCCCTGACGTCCCATATGATCCCCGAGCCTGCCAGGTATGCCCCCCTCTGCCACCATTACCATCAAAAATAAATACATAAAAGGAAAGAAAGATGTAAGTCACACACATGCCGACAAGATGGGTGCCCTCTATCCCCTGTGTCCCCTCTGGTGTTTATCTGCTATCAGAGCCAGTGGTGTGTGTAGTTGCCACTCCCTTGAGTATGCTTTTCCCCTGCCAGTAACATCCCATTTTCCGGTCACCCAGAAGAACATTCTAGATTTTACCACTTGTTTGCAGTCTCTCTGTTGCTGTCCCCCATCACCGCAGTCCATTTCCCAGAACCCCTCAATGTCCAGTCTTGGCTGTGTGCCCATCACCTGGAACTGTTCTCTTTTCTCGTGTGTTTATATTGACGTGTAACATGGTAGATGTTATAAAGGGCTCAAGGATGGGGAACTGGATATTCCAACAACCCAGCACCCGCTCTCCACTGCTGGAGAGTCTGCAGAACTCTTGTCACCCGTGTTCTCCTAGTGACGCCTTTTAGCTTCTGCACCATCTGGGGAATGGTGGCTTTACTGGCAAGGAAGCATGAGGAAGAGTGAAAGAGCCACTGGGTGTTCTTGTGATTAGTGGTGGCACTAAGACTGCACCCCGCCACCACCTCCTGGCCTTTCTAAAATCTAAGCCCAGTCTCTTTTGATCCATCTCTGCCCTCAGGTACCCAGCCACACAGGCCTGGGTGACTTGCCCTCTCCTCTCACCACCTCAATATGGCACCTCCTGATCTCCCCGCAGTAGTTACAGTTGCTGAGGGACCCGGGAAAGACGGTGACCAGTGGATCTGGCTGGCACACCAGGCCTCCTTCCAAGTCAAGTTCCTTCCAGGACAAAGCCAGTCTCCCCTAGCTAGGACATGCCGTCACCTCACAGGGGATGTGGCTTTGTTTTTGGTTTGTTTTGTTTTTTTGTCTCAGATGAGCTTGTGAGGGTGGATAGGCCCCCCAGAGACTGTCCAGTGGGAGGCAGAGTGTTCAGTGTCCACCTGACTGACCCTTGGGGACTGGCAATTTCCCACTTGCGTGTCTTTGCCCACTGTTTCAGGCCACAGGACTCGAGAGGGAGGGGGCTGATGCTACAGACAGGAAGCTGGGTGCTGACCCTCTGCCACACGTGTGGCTGGGATAGGGGTACAGTGGCAGGGTCAGGCCCACCCCACATTCCACAGTCATGTGCAGGAGCGTGCCATGTCTGAGCCTCAATATTATCATCTGTAAATCAGGGATAATTTGACTGCTTGTGGCCGTGAAGTGAGAGTCCAGGTTGCCAGGCCCTTAGCACATAACATACATGTGCTCTGTATGTGCTGGACTGTTCTTAGTGGGCAACTGAGAGAACCTCTAGGACCAGCAGCCCATGCAAGGGTTTGTGGTAAGTAGGGAGGGGAAAAAATTACTTCCATTTATTTTTTGGTTTTTGTAGGGGGACCTCCCCCAGCAGTGCTCAACAGCTACTCCTGGCACGTTGGTAGAGCAACCATGCAGTGCTGGAGATTGAGCTCAGGGGTCTTTTAGCAGGCTGTGCTCCAGCCCTTTGTGCTGTCTCCCTGGCCCACTGGACCAGATCTGTCATCTCCTCGAGTTTCACCGGGGCCCCATGAAGTGGAGTTCTGTGGCACCTCTCTTGAAAATGAGGAAACAAGGCTGAGGAGATGAAGGAATTTTCCCATCGTCATGTAGTTAGCAAAAGGGAGAGCTGGGTTGAAAAAGTCCATAGCTCATGTCTGGACCCTATAAGAACAGAGGACTGTTTTTGTTTTAAAATCAAGTCCAGGGCCTGGAGCAGCAGGTAGGGCGTTTGCCTTGCACGCAGCCGACCCTGGTTCCATTTCCAGCATCCCATATGGTCCTCTGAGCACCACCAGGAGTAATTCCTGAGTGCAGAGCCAGGAGTAACCCCTGTGCATCACCGGGTGTGACCCAAAAAGCAAATAAAATAAAATAAAGTCCACTTTGGGCTGTAGAGATAGTACAGTGGTTCTGGTGGTTGCCTTGCATGTAGCTGACCAGGGTTCGATACCAGGTACTCCATATGGTCCCCTAAACCCTCCAGGAATGATCCCTGAGTACAGAGCCAGGAGTAAGACCTGAGCACAGCCTGGAGTGGCCCAAGAAACAAAAAATAAATTTTAAAAAATGAATAAAATAACATAGAGTCTTTTTATGAGTAGGTGCTCCTGGTCCCAGTAGAGTTGAGACCTTCTTTACTCGGATGTCACATTTCCTTCCCTCCCACCCTCAAACTTCCTCCCTGCTGCCTCTACCTTTCTTGCCCTTCTCTATACTGATACTGTTTTGTCCTTCCAGTGCCCTCTTCCCAGATGTGGTGAACTGTATGCAGACAGACAACTTGGAACTGAAGAAACTGGTCTATCTGTACTTGATGAACTACGCCAAGAGCCAGCCTGACATGGCCATCATGGCTGTCAACACCTTCGTGAAGGTGCCCAGGGGCTGGGTGTGAGGAGGGCTGGGCAGGCCCCCACTGGGGCTTCGCTCTGTCTCCTACAGCGGGGTCCTAGGAAGACACTCAGACTTCTTCCCAGCCCTAACACCTCCTCTCTCCAGAAAACCAGATGTCAGGAGCCAGAGCCATATTACGTGAAGCCACATCACATAAAGCCTTACACGCAACCCACCCAGTTTTGACCCCAGCATTCCATATGGCCCCCTGAACCCACTAGGAGTGATCCTGAGCTCAGACTCATGAATTAGTCCTGAGCAGTGCTGGCTGTGACCTTCTCCCCTCCCCTAGCCCCCCCAAATCAGAAAAACAGATTCTCCAGACCCTGCTAACATACATTAGAGGTGGTGGCATGAAGACCATGAATAGATCCCCTCATGCCCCAGGGGTAACCTTTGCCCTGTTCTCTGCCAGGGCAGGATTCCACAAGCATCTGTGAGCTTCTATTCTCTTATAGTCTCTGCATTTTCTGTGCTCCAGATTGAGCACAGATTGAGTTGACAGCACTGTGCTTTTATTTGCTTATTTTTGGGTTCAGGGGCCACACCCAACCATGCTTAGGGCTGTTCCTGGCTCTGTATTCAGGATTGACCCCTGGCAGTGCCTAGGGCACCATATTCGGTGCCAGAGATTCAAACAGGGTAGGCTGCATGCAAGGCAAGTGTCTTAACCTCTCTACCATCTCTTGGGTCCCGTTATGTCCTCATAATACTAGAATTCTAGGTCCCAGCCCTGTCCGTGCTGCAGCATGCACACATGAGAGTTTCTGTGGCCCAGTGGGAAAAAAATTGAAGGCTGTGGGTGGATGTAGTTTGGGATTGAGACTCTGCTCTGTGACTGGGTAAATTCCTGATCTACCAGAAAGAGCCTCAGGGCCCTCACTTGGAAAATGAGGCTGTGTTCAAGGACTGCTATGCCCTTCGGCGACAAAACCAGGCAAGGTGCCCTCAACCACTTACCTTCGGTGGTGTTGGCTGCAGCGGCAGCAAATTCCCCCGCAGTCGCCGAAGTTGCTCAGCCTAGCAGGGCTCCAGACTCCAGGCCCCAGCCAGGGAGAAGCAGAAGCCACAGATGGCTCTGCTGCCCCCGCCCCAGGCCCATGGTTGGTTCCTCTCAGGACTGTGAGGATCCCAACCCTCTGATCCGGGCCCTGGCTGTGCGGACCATGGGCTGCATCCGTGTGGACAAGATCACCGAGTACCTGTGTGAGCCCCTTCGGAAGTGCCTCAAGGACGAGGACCCCTATGTGCGCAAGACCGCGGCTGTGTGTGTGGCGAAACTCCATGATATCAATGCCCAGCTGGTGGAGGACCAGGGCTTTCTGGACACCCTGAAAGATCTCATCTCTGACTCGAACCCCATGGTAAGCTGCCGCCGCCCTCGGGACTACCCCCTCATTCGTCTGGGATGTTGGCCTGATCCTCTGCTGGACGCACTCCACGCTCCTGCTGTCGTACTGTGGGCACTGTCTGTGATGTGAGCTGGACCCGGTTCCCCCTCTAACGAGCTGCGCAACCTTGGGGCAGCTGCCAGACCTTCCAGAGCGAACCCCCTCTGCTCCTCAGCAGTACGCTCATGCTCTGTGGCTGGGAGGGGTGCTCTTAAGTTGTTAAACCGTGACAATCGTGTGCCTACTGTGACCTGGCACACTGGGGAGTCGGGGGCACCCAGGCAATTGCCCTTCTTCCCCTAGTAGCCTTCTTGCTGAGAAAGAAGCTTCATTTGTGAGGTACTTGTCCCTTTCCCCACACTGCAAGGATGTAGAAAGTCACCCTTGAAACAGCAAAGCCTGGAAATCAGGGCATCCGGAAGGTGGCCGGGTGAGAGCTGATCGCCTCTGCCTGGCACTGGCAGCAGCTTAGAGGGCAATTCAGTAGAATTTATTTGGTTATTAGGATTTGGGCCACACCTGGCACTGCTCAGGGGCTACTCCTGGCTCTGTGCTCAGGAGTGATTCCTGATGTTCTCATGCTGCGGGGGTGGCGGGGACCAAATGTGCCTGGAATTTGAACCCAGCTTGTCTGTGTGCAGGGCTTTTGACCTCCTGTTCTGTCTCTTGGGCAGGATCTATTTAAAATGAAATGTAGGGGCTCAGAGATAACCCCCCCAAAAAAATGAATAAAAATTTTAAAATATGAATGCTGCTGGGGTCGAAATGATAGTAGAGTAGGGAGGGCAGCTGCCCTAGGTTCGGTTTCTGGAGCCCCATATGGTCCCTCAGCCTGCCAGGAATAATTCCTGAGTCCAGGCCCAGGAGTAACTGCTGAGTACTCCCAGGTGTGGCTGCCCCCGCCCCCAAGTAAAGATTTAATGCTGCTCTTTAAGCAAGAGCCCCGGATTCTGTCTCGAGCACCAGCATCAGCTGTGACCTCAGGCAAGGGTGATAAATCCAAGGGCATGAGCACATGCCTTGCACACATGAGGCTCTAAATTCAATTCTTGGGCTACAAGACCTCCCAAGAGCTCTCTGAGGTGATCTTTTTGACACTTCCACCAAACCCCCCCTAAAATGACCCAGCAGTCCTCCTCTGCCCTACAGAAACACTGCTCACGCTCAGGGACTGAGTGGCCAGTGCAGGGAGGGCCAGTATGCCCACCAGAACATTGCTTGGTTAGGGAAAAGTTGGACCCCGTGAGAACATTCCAGAACAGCTACTCTGGGGAGATGCGTTGAAGGCTCAGATTTACCTGGCAGGCCCCTGTGTGCTCTAGGCCCCGGGTCTTCCTAGCAACCCCAAGGGGTTCTGGCAGACTCTTCTTGCCCTGAGAAGCACAGTTGACCAGCCCCAGAGATAGATGGGGCCATGTGCCAGGTAGATAGGGATGGGGAGGCTTTTGCATTAGAGAGTTGTTTTTGTTTTGCTTTTTCCTTTTCTCTAATGGCTTACCCTTTTTTGTTTGTTTGGGGACTACACCTTGGGTGTGAAGGGCTTACTCCTGGCTCTATGCTCAGGAATCATTCCTGGCCATCTCAGGGAACCATATGGGTGCCATGGATAAACCTGGGTCGGCAGCATGCAAGGCTAGCATCCTACCTGCTGTGCCATCACTCTGGCTCCATGGTCTTTTAGACTTTAGTTCCAGTTTACAGTAGGGTCAGTAGGGTCGGTGCTAGGCACGTCTCAGCACTCCACATCTGCCCATTGGGTCCCATGTTCCTTTTTTCTTTTTTTTTTCTTTTTGGGTCACACCCAGCGATGCACAGGGGTTACTCCTGGCTCATGTACTCAGGAATTATGCCTGGCGGTGCTCAGGTGACCATATGGGATGCTGGGAATCGAACCCGGGTTGGCTGCATGCAAGGCAAATGCCCTACCCGCTGTGCTATTGTTCCAGCCCTGTTTTTTTCTTTTTTTCTTTTTTTTTTTTTTTGTTTGTTTGGTTCTTGAACAAAACAAACCCTCTTGTGCTTAGGGATTACTTCTGGCTCTGCACGCAGGAATTACTCCTGGTGTGGCTCGGGGACCATACGGGATGCCGGGAATTGAACCCAGGTCGGCTGTGTGCAAGGCAAACACTTTACCCGCTGTACTATTACTCCAGCCCTGGTATTTGGCTTCTGACCAGCCAACATCATTAGCCCCCGACTTGTAAGCGGCAACCCTCCCTCCCTCCCTCTCCCCAGCCTCTTCCCCTTCTACCCTCTCTGCCAGGTGGTGGCAAACGCAGTGGCCGCCCTCTCAGAGATTGCCGAGTCTCACCCCAGCAGCAACCTGCTCGACCTGAACCCACAGTCCATCAACAAGCTGCTGACAGCCCTGAACGAGTGTACCGAGTGGGGCCAGATCTTCATCCTGGACTGCCTGGCCAACTACACCCCCAAGGATGATCGCGAGGCGCAGAGGTAAGCGGATTGGCCAGAGCAGGCCACCGTCCTCCAGCCCTGAGCTAGGCCACAGGCCTTCACAGAGCCTCTACCCACAGCCTTGCCCCCACAGGTCACCCTCCAACATGGGGGAGGCTAGAGCCAGGCTCTCAGGGCATGCCTCAGGCAGCCCGCTAACTGCATACTGAGGGTGCAGAACAGAATCCAGACTTGACCTAGGGCTTTGAGAAAGGCGGTGGGCGGCAGCAGAGCCCCCGTTTTTTGGGTTTTCACCGGTCTGGACTCTGCCAGATGCTTCCCACCCTTAGAAAGTTTTGAGGGCAGTCCCGGCAGACCCAGCTTGGTCCCCTCTTCACAGTAAGGAAGTGGCAGCTTAGAGGGGCTTCCCTGACTCTGTCCTCACCACTCTGCTAGCTTGCCCCTTTGACGCCCGGGCAGCAAGGGAAGGGAGGGAGCTGACAGGAATGATGAACTACATGCCAGGTGCTTTGCCCAGTGCTTCACCTGCATTATCTTCTTGAAGCCCTCAGCAGCCCTTTGAAGCTGGCATTGCTGTCTTCATTTTCTAGATGAGGAAACTGAGGCTGAGAACGGGTTTAGCTTGCTGGGGGTTGGTTAGCAGGAAGAAGGACCAGGATCTTGGTTATCTTCATATAAAGGATTTAACATCAAGGGCCAGTGAGATAGTGCTGGGGTTAAGGCACTTTTTTTTTGCATGTGACTGATCCAGGTTCAAATCCTGCCACCTTGTATGGTTCCCTGAGCCAGGCCACTCCCGAGCACAGAGCCTGGAGTAAGCCTGAATACCACCAAGTGTGCCCCTAAATAAACAAAAGGCAAAAAGATGTGCTTTTTGTTTCTGGTTTTTTTGGTTTTGGTTTTAGGGCTTTTCTTTTTCAGGGGGAGAGCCAAACCTCTCAAGGATTACTTCTGGCTCTGCGCTCAGGGATCACTCCTAGCGGTTTTCAGGGGACCATATGGGATGCCAGGGATTGAACCTGGGTCAGCCGCGTGCAAGGCGAAAAGCTTACCCAATGCACTAAGACTCTGGCCCCAAGACGTATCATCTTGATAGCCAAAAACGGGATGTTTCCCTCTGTCTCTTCCTCCTGTTTGCTGCCTTGGGTTGGACCCCAGCATCTGCGAGCGTGTCACCCCCAGACTCTCTCACGCCAACTCTGCTGTGGTGCTGTCAGCTGTCAAGGTGCTGATGAAGTTCATGGAGATGCTGTCCAAGGACCTGGACTACTACAGCACGCTGCTCAAGAAGCTGGCCCCACCCCTGGTCACTCTGCTCTCGGCTGAGCCTGAGCTGCAGTATGTGGCCCTGCGCAACATCAACCTCATCGTTCAGAAAAGGTACCGGGACGATGGCAGCCAGGTTGCCTGTGTGGTACACAGGAAGGACCAGACTACTGCTGGGGACGAATCCCAGGGAAACTGACCTGTCTCCTCTCAGGTAGACAGAGGACATCATCCAGGATTTTGTAGCAGGTTGTAGCTTTGTCTCCCCAGGGACATTTGGCATTATCTCATCCTCAGACATAACGCTCTTGGTGTATACAACTGAGGGGGTTTAACTGATGCTAAGGGGTACACGCTGCTTTACATCCTACAGTGGACAGGGTGCCCCCTTCCCCCCAAAGATTACACAGGCAAGATGTCAATAGTGATGGGGTAGAGAAATCCTGGCTTAGCCTTGGAGAAAGGCTAGCTTAGTGCTTCTCCTTTAAAATAAATTGTTTTGGGAGCCACACCTAGCTGTGCTCAGCACTTAGTCTGGTTCTGTGCTCAGAAATTACTCCTGGTGTGCTCAGGGGACCATATGTGATGCCAGGGATTGAATCCCTGTCTGCTGTGTGCAAGGCAGGTGCTCACTGCACTCTTGCCTCCACCCCTAGCATGGTACATCTGAACCATGAACAGTGGACTACTCATACCTGTGTGTGTGGACAGGGGATGGCTTGTACATGCATATGTATGTGTGCATGCATGATTGTGTGAACAGTATGATTCATGCATGCATGCCAGTGTATGTGTGTGAATAGTGGATTACTCTGTGGGGTGTGTGTGTGTGTGTGTGTGTGTGTGTGTGTGTGTGTGTGTGGTGTGTGTGTGTTGTGTGATGGCTTGTACATGCATATGTGTGTATGCATGCATGAGTGTGTGAACAGTATGATTCATGCATGCATGCCAGTGTATGTGTGTGAATATTGGATTACTCTGTGTGGTGTGTGTGTGTGGTGTGTGTGTGTGTATGTGTGTGTGACAGCTCAGAGAGTCAGAAGCACAGGTGGTGTGTGTGTGTGTGTGTGTGTGTGTGTGTGTGTGTGTGTGTGTGTGTGTGTGTGTGTGTGTGTGAGCTCAAAGAGCCAGAAGCCCAGGTTCAGTCCCTAGTACTGCACACTGCTGGGAATAGCCAGAAACAGGAACAAAGCCAGAAAGCCAGATCTCGGTGCAGCCCGTTCCCCTCCGCCAGGGCCATGACTACAACAGTCAACGCGTGCAGGGCATCATCTCACTGAAAAACAGCAGCAGCTGGCCCGAGGGGCCCAGGACAGGCAGGACTCTTAGGGATGATCAGTGAGGGAGCCCTGCAGCTCTTGTGGTGGGACTCTGTTTCTGCTCCTGCCCTGTGGCCAGCCGGCTTGCTCAGCAGCTAACAGGCACGAGTCTTGCTGTATGAGTGTAGCCCGATTGTTGGGATCAGGGGCTCTTGGAGAACAAGGGCTTCCTGCTGACATTGTCTCCTCAAAGACACCAGGCACTCCTTATTGGGGTGTCATTCGGGTTCTCGGGGGGCCCAGAAATAATAGGAATTGGGCAATGTGTCAAGGTTTGGGAGATAAATGTGGGAAATATTTCCAAGGCAGAGACTAGGGCATCACAGCATTTGGTGAGGAGAGGTGACATGGACATCCTGATGAGCTGGGGGACTCCGGGTGCTAGTTTTTTTTTTTAATTAATTGTATTGATTTATTTATTATTGAGTCTCCATGAGACACACAGTTACAAAGTTGTTCATGATTGGCTTTCAGCCATACAATGTTCCAACATCCATCTCTTCCCCAGTATATATTTCCTGCCACCAGTGTCCCCAGTTCCCTCCAGCCACCTCTGCACCCCCACCCCCTGGGTGCTGTTCTTAGCCTGGCTAATCTCTGAAGAGCAAGATAGCCCCAGTATGGCAAAGGCAGCTCTCAGCCAAGTGGTATCTTCCTTCAGTTCCAGAAAGGTATAGCAGGATAGTGGAGGTGGGGAGTGTCTCATGGCACCCACCTCTCTGGGGGGTTGATAGTTGATCTGGGGAAGGCCTGTCCCCTCTCATCTAAGAAGAATGAGGTGGGGGTCCGGGTATGGGGGCTCAGCAGTAGAGCACTGGACAGCCATGTGTGAGCCCTGGGTTGGATACCTCGGCACTTCTAATTTTTTTTTAAAGGAACATAAGAAGGAGATGGATGGTGCCTGATGCAGGAGGCGTGGTGACACCTGTGCTCCATTCTCACAGCCCTTTGTGTGGCGAGGATGGAGGCAGGCATCAGTCATGACTCTTGGCAACTGCGTTCCAGAGGAATCCGTGTCAGGGATCCTGGGAGCACCTCCACCTTCAGAGATTCACTGGAAGGATTGGTTCCTGGGAATCCGCCTGTAGTTGTTCTTACAGCTAAAGTTTCTTATTATTTGATCTATTTTATATTGCTATTGCAGGGACCACACAGTGCTCAGGGGTCACACAGTGACAGAAATTGAATACAGGGTGTCACCCATGCAAAACATGTGCGCTGAGACTTGAGCCACATCCCTGGCTCTGTTTGGTGTTTTTCGTTGGTTTTTTTTGTTTGTTTGTTTGTTTGTTTGTTAGTGTGTGTTGACTGCGTGTAAGGCAAATACTTTGTGTGCTTTGCAGCCTCCTTGGCTCCAGGGTTTGTGTGTGTGTGTGTGTATGTGTGTGTGTGTTTTCATTAATTTATTCTCCCACTTCCCCTTGTCATGGCCATTGCATGATGCTGACATGGGTGGGGAATGGGGTTCACATGTACCTGGTTGTCATGTCACCCTTAATAATGCTTCTCATCGGGTCAGATGATGCCTCACCTGCCTCATCTCAGTGCTCCCTGGAGATTGTGCTCCTTCCACTCTTGCGCTTGAGCTTGTGTCTAGAGGATACAACTGGAGGTTGTGTCACTGTGGTGCTTGCAGGGGTCACACTTCCTGGCCATAGCTCTCACATATCTGTCTCAGGTGGTGTGGTCAGAAAGTCAAATGAGGGAATCACAGCACAGCTGCTGGGCTCTGAAATTAAGCCTCCCGGCCCATACCGGCACACAGCACCTTCCGCAGGATTGATATTCTTATTCAATTCATTTTCAGTCTTATGCTCGCAAACAGGTGCTCCAAGCCACTGAATTAGCCCCCGGGACCACGGTACTATTGGGTTCTTATTCATTGGTTTAGCGTTGGAGCCCAGCATTAGGCACAGTTTCCAGGGGGATAGCTTTAGAGTCCCGTGTGTGTCAGACACCTCACACCCACCAGAGTCCCAGTGCCATCCCACCGCCCAGAAAACCCCTCTATCAATTTTTCCACCTCATCCCCTTTCCCTTCAGCACACACCATAGTATTCACTGAGCCTGGGAGTTCATTGTTTTTCATTGAGATGAATTATCACTGTGGTCAGATGAAGAGAGACAGATGGGCAGGGGCGGGCCTGGAGGAGCCCACACACAGGCTTCCTCCTCTAGTGGGGCTAGGGGTCGCACGAAGCTCACTCCCTCCCACACCCGGGGAAGCTCCTTTGAGGCTCAGCACCTGAATTTCTGCCAAGAAGGGATGGGAGGGGGCCCTCCCCACTTTGCTCTTCCCCTCTGCCATTCTGGGATGCACTTGGACGCACAGGCCAGTCAGCAGGCCCTCTGCCAAGCAACAGGCAGTCAAGGCAATGACCATGTACCAGGTGTCCTGCTTATCTCAGGTCCCAGAGGTGGGACAGGGACGAATTTTCTCACACAGCTTAGGCCTGACGTCCTGTTCTTGGGGCCACCCTGTCTCGCCCCCAGGCCGGAGATCTTGAAGCATGAGATGAAGGTCTTCTTTGTGAAGTACAATGACCCCATCTACGTGAAGCTGGAGAAGCTGGACATCATGATCCGTCTGGCCTCGCAGGCCAACATCGCCCAGGTCAGTAGCTGGGGGCACAGGCTTTGGCATTTGGATGGCGGCTCTTCCAATGCCAGGCTTCACTGCTCACAGGGAAGAGAGTTTAGTATGGAGCTCTATGAACAAGCGCTCTGCGAACAAACGGAGGGACGGCTCAGTGGACTAACCACATGCTGTTCATGAGGGGGACCTGTGTTTGATCCCCGGCACTACATGGTCCCCAAGTGTGCTAAGTATGGCCCAACAGAAAAATAAAATTAAAGCATAAGCAGGCACTTTGCAAATATTAACTATTATTTGGGGGATATATAAATATATATGTGTGTATAAATATATATGTAGATATATGTGTGTGTATGTATGTATTTTTGGTGGGTGAACACTGTGGTAGTGCTAAGAGGACCATATGCTGTGCTCGGGATTTGAGGCAGATCACTGTCAGCCTGACTCTGTCTTCTCTGCTTGGCTGCCAGGTGTTGGCAGAGCTGAAGGAGTATGCGACAGAGGTGGATGTGGACTTCGTACGCAAGGCTGTGCGAGCCATCGGCCGCTGTGCCATCAAGGTGGAGGTGAGGCTCTGGGACTGCCTTGGGTAGGGGACAGGGAAGGAGAGCTGGGCTCAGGGAACCAGTCTGTTCTAACATGACTTACCTGCTGCTGGTAGTCCAGGAAAGTCTGCGGGGTTCCGCCAGCACCCCAAGGTACCAGCGTTTCTTTTTACTGAGTTCTGGCCCAGGGGCTCTGCTCTCTTTGGCCAGGCCGCTTGGTTCTATTATATATGCCTCTTTCCGAGGTTCTAGCCCTCCAGACCCTGCGTCCCGGCATTTTCTCCCTCTGCTCTGTCTACAGATATGTTGCTTAGCCAATGAGCTCGACTCTCTTTTTTTTTTTTTCCCTTTTTGGGTCACACCTGGCGATGCACAGGGGTTGCTTCTGGCTCTTCACTCAGGAATTACTACTGGCAGTGCTCAGGGGACCATATGGGATGCTGGGATTCGAACCCAGGTCAGCCGCATGCAAGGCAAACGCCCTACCTGCTGTGCTATTGCTCCAGCCCCTCGACTCTCCTTAAGCAGACCCACTGGGGGCTTGCAGATCCTGGGACAGCTGATCCCCCTGGTTCAGCCCCTTGAAGCATTTCCCCATGACCCACAGCAGGCCCGCTCACCAGGACCTGGCGAGCGTTTTGAGGTGTTTTTGGTTCCCAGGAGCCAATTTGGTAAAAGAGGAGGGCAGGAGCGATAGTACAGCAGGTAGGGCTTTTGCTTTGCCCGTGACTAACCCTTGTTTGATCCCTTGCAAGCCATATGATACCCTGAGCATCGCCAGGTGTGACCTAAAAAGCCAAAAAAAAATAGAGTAAAGAGGAAGTTTCAGATTTTCTGCCCCGAGAGGGGTGACTGCCCCACAGACGCCCTGTGCTCTCATGCGCTGCCTCTGGCCTTCTCCATCTCCTTCACTTTCCTGGGGCCCTGCCCTCAGAGGGGAGGGTTCTCTCTCTCCATGTGTGTGGATATGATCGAGACACGGCTGCCAGTGCCTAGGCAGGGGGCACAGGGCCTCAGCCACGTGCTCCTCTTCCCGCACAGCAATCTGCAGAGCGCTGTGTGAGCACGCTGCTCGACCTTATCCAGACCAAGGTCAACTACGTGGTCCAGGAAGCCATCGTGGTCATCAAGGACATCTTCCGCAAGTACCCGAATAAGTATGTGCCAGCCCCTCGCCACACCCAGCCTTCTCTGCCACCGTTAGAGTCCTAGAGAAATCCCTGGTCGCTCTCACCCTCTTCTTACACTAAATAACAGAAACGGCACTTCCCCATCCTCTGCTCTTTCTCACCGTCCCATGGGGCAGCTCTTGGTTCCTCTTGCCCCACTCCCCAGCCCCCACCAGGCCCCTTCTGGGCCAGCCAGCTTCCTCCGCGCTCCCCAGCCAGCTGTGCCCTGTCTCCAGGTACGAGAGCGTGATCGCCACCCTGTGTGAGAACCTGGACTCCCTGGACGAGCCCGAGGCCCGGGCTGCCATGATCTGGATCGTGGGCGAGTACGCGGAGCGCATCGACAATGCGGATGAGCTGCTGGAGAGCTTCCTTGAGGGCTTCCATGATGAGAGCACCCAGGTGAGCCGCAGGCGGGCCTGAGGTCACCCGGGTGAGCTGCGAGCAGGCCTGAGGTCACCCGGGTGAGCTGCGAGCCGGCTCGAAAGTACCCGGGTGAGCTGAGCCAAGCTGGCTGGCGCAGGCCAGCGGTCACAAAGGAAACTGGCAGCTTGGGACCCCTGCCCTCTGTCCTGGGCCAGCAGGTCTGCGGGTGGACCTCTGACCCCATTTCCTCTGGGGCTGCAGTACCTGAGGGGAGGCGTGAGACTACTTGGTTGTGTGTGAGCAGCCAAGAGTCAAAAGCATACTGCTCTGGGGACCAGAGAGATGGCACCGGAGATAAGACCCTGCCTTGCATGTGGCCGGCACCCCATAGGATCCCCCGAGCACCACCTGAGGTCACTCCTGAAGGCAGCAGAATGTGGCCCCAGCCCTACAGCCCCCTCTCCCGCCCCAAAGAAAGCTTCCTGCTTTCTCTTTCACAATTACCTTTAAATACTTGATACTGACTTGGTTCAAAATTAGAAGATAAAAGAAGACAGAGTGAAGTCTCCCTTATGCCACTCTCCCGGATTCCTGTTACTTGCCAGTTTCATGGGGAAAGCTCCAGAGATAGTTTATATTTTGTTTATTGTGGGGTATTTATTTTTGGTGGGGGGGGTTTAGGCCACACCCAGCGATACTCAGGGCTTACTCCTGACTGCTCAGGAATCACTCCTGGTGAGGCTCAGGGGGCCATATGGGATGTGGGGATCAAACCTGGGTTGGCCTTGTACAAGGCAAGAGCTGCACTGTGGCCCCAGCTGTGGGGAGACGGGGGAGGGGGGTGTTGTTAGAAGCAGAATGCTTGAATGAAAGACCTGTGCCTGGGAGCTGGAGGTGCGGTGCAGATATCCTTGGTGTAGAGAGGGCTCTGACTTATAATCAGACACGAATGGACCTTACTCCTCGCCATCCTAGTGCCGCCTCCAGCTTTATTCTTTTCTTCTTTATTCGAATTTTGAAAGAATTGATGTGGGCAGAAAAAGGATACTGAGGGGCTGGAGTGATAGCACAGTGGATAGGGCATTTGCTTTGCACACGGCCGACCCGGGTTCGAATCCCAGCATCCCATATGGTCCCCTGAGCACCGCCAGGGGTGATTCCTGAGTGCATGAGCCAGGAGTGACCCCTGTGCATCGCCGGGCATGACCCAAAAAGAAAGAAAAAAGAAAAAGGACACTGAGCTCTGACACCAGGGGACGAAACTCTCCAGCACCCCTGTGCTGTGACTGTCCCTTTCCATTACTGTAGCTCACAGTGGTCAACAGATCCAGGCTACTCCTGACAGCTCAGTGACTGGACAGCCACCAGCCTCCATAGTTCTAGCAGCCGTCCAGGCCCCTTTGTGTGATCCTGGACCTGTGGCTCCTACTGGCCAGTCCAGTGTCCATCTGGTGTTGGGGTTCTTGAGGAAACCGGCGAGCAGGGAGATTCTGTGAAGGAAAGCCAGCATTTGTGTTCGCGGGAGCCTGCAGGGATGCCGGGTGGGCAGAAACAACAGATGTCTGTCAGAGTCATAGTAACAATTGCCACCAGCACCCACTTCCAGCCGCCGCCTGCCAAGCCCGCCCGCCGTGGGGCTACCTCCCTTCTCGCCACACCCGCCTCTTCCCTGGTATGAGCAGCAGAGCCGAGGGTGACCTGGCCTGCCCCAGCCACACAGTGGTGCCCGGGATTCCTGCGTGATGGGCCTTCCCGAATGTTCTAGTGAATCTTTCCAAGTCTGCTGAGGAGCCAGAGTTAGCAGGGTTGGTGGAGGGAGAGAGCCTAGCAGGAATCCGGTGAGGGAACCAAGGTGGAGCTGCGGTGCTGGGCAGACTCGTCCCCACCACCATAGTTGGGTGGCTGTGGGGTTTTTAGTGGCCTGTTCCTTTGGCCCCCAGGTTCACGGCACAGGTCAGAGCTCCCTAAAGAAGACAACGCTTTGCATGGGGACTTGTCTGAGAGTTTCTTTGCACCTTCCCTCATTCTCAACCTCTGAGACTCTTGGCAAGGGTGCTGGAGAGCTAGCTTAGGGCATGCCCTGCATGCAGGAGGCCAGGGTTTGATCCCTAGCACTGCATCATCCCTTGAGCCCTGCCAGGAGTCACCTCTGAGCAAGACCAGGAGTGACTTCCAACTCAGGAAATCTGTTTGCTTTTATAAGGTATTTACTATAGAATGTTCAGGCATAAACATGCCAGTCCCACTTCCTCCCCCAGTGTTAGCTTCTCTCCACCAGTTGTATTGTCCCCCCCCTACTCCTACTTCTGTCCTGTCCCCTCCCTCCCCGCACCCATATACACACACACCCCCAACAGTGATATGCTTCCTACTAAAGGGCAGTTAATTTAAAATCCCAAAGTTGGAACTGGAGCGATAGCACAGCAGGTAGGGCGTTTGCCTTGCACGCGGCCGACCTAAATTCGATTCCCAGCATCCCATATGGTCCCCTGAGTACTGCCAGGAGTAATTCCTGAATGCATGAGCCAAGAGTAATCCCTGTGCAATGCCAGTGTGACCGAAAAAGCAAAAATAAAATAAAATAAAAATCCCAAAGTTTTGTCTAGGTGATCATCAGGAAGTTACAGAGCCCGACTGATCATTATATGACGTCCGTCCGTCTCCTCAGAAATGAGCAGCCTCGGGGGCTGGAGTGATAGCACAGCGGGTAGGGCGTTTGCCTTGCACGCGGCCGACCCGGGTTCGATTCCCAGCATCCCATATGGTCCCCTGAGCACCGCCAGGGGTAATTCCTGAGTGCAGAGCCAGGAGTGACCCTTGTGCATCGCCAGGTGTGACCCAAAAAGCAAAAAAAAAAAAAAAAAAAAAAAAAAGAAATGAGCAGCCTCTCGGCCAGCACCACCTCCTTGGTGGTGAGGGGGGGAGCTTGCCCCAGGTCCAAGGGGGCCACCACAAATTTTTTATTTTCTAACCCTCTTAAGAACACCCTGGGGGCAAGGTGTGTTAGCTCAGTGGTAGAGCGCATGCTTCCCGTCTCCATCCCTGACACCAGAAAAAGACAGAGCCAAGGAAATAGCTCAGAGGGTTAGCGTGCATACTTTATATGTGGGTACCTCTATTTCATTCCCACTAATGCCAGGAGCAAACCCAAAGCAGTGAGTTGGGTGTGGCCCCCCAAAAAGTCTCAGCATCTGCCCTCTTAAGGGAAAGCCACATCTCTCCCTGCTTCTCGGTCCTCAAACCAGGGCCACAGCCAGCTCTGCAAGCCGGGCCCCCGTCGACTCCTTTCTGCCTTGGAAACAACAGTGTCCTCTGCTCAGCCACTGGGCCCCAGACTGGCCTTGTCCCCTACTTCCCCTGTCCTACCTCTTGCCTCAACCCACCCTGCATGCCAGAGTTATTAGGCCACTCATTTAAGTAAGAGCCCCCCTTTCTCAGACCAGGCTCTGGCTCAGGATCTCAGACCACCTTGTCCTGGACCAGAGAGCACAGAGGGGAAGGCGCTTTCCTGGCACAGGCCAACTTGGATTCAATCCCCAGTACCACATCGCTGCCTCATCAGTAGCAACCCCTGAGCATCACCAGATGTGACCCAGAAACAAAGGGAAAAAGCTGGGTGCCTTGTCCCAGTACTGGCAGGAAGGAGAGGTGGCTTGGGGAGGACCGTGTAGAGACTTGTCTTTGCAGAGGGTGTTTCCTGTCAGCCACTGCTTTTTGAGCATCTGCTCTGCTTCATGCCTGAGACTGAGGAGGAGCCAGGTGGCCACAGTGACAGGCCCTGACCCTGGGCTGCAGGGACGCTCTCCCCACGAGAACCTAGCTGCTGGGAAGCATGGAAGTATTTCTAATCCTTTGGGGCAGCAATAATCATGGGGCACAGGAACGCTGATGAAGCTTGTTGTGGATTGCTGGCTCCCAAGCCATGAGGCAAGATGGTGCAGACTCGGCTAAAGGCAACAGCAGGGTGAGAGACTACCAGGCCAGGCTGTCTCTCTAGGGCCCTGCTGGGCCTCCCTGGTACCATCTCTGCCTCTTGACAGGTGTCCTTTTAAGATGCCTACCAGGGTGCCAGAGCAGTAGTAGAGTGGGTAGGTCATTTTCCTCGCATGCAGCCGACCCGGGTTTAATCCCCAGCATCACACATGGCCCTCTGAGCCCTGCCAGGAATGATCCTTTAGCACAGAGCCAGGAGCAAACCCTGGGCAAGCCGGGTGCGACTCCCGGGTGGAAATAAAAAGCATACCAACTTCATGTGTTGCCTTTAAAAGCCCTGAGCAAATTGTTACCAGACTGGTACCCAGAAGCCTGAGGTTTCCATGACCCTAGAGCAGGACGCCTGCCAAATGATACCAGATTGTCCTGGCGCTGAGGAGGTCCAGGCTGCTCTGTAGCACAGCACCCCCTGCTGGCCAGGGCGTATGATCACAGCCCACCCCAAACCCAAAAAGGCTATTTATTCTTGCCTTCCCGGGCCCTTGATTGCACCCTTTTCTCTCTTTGAGAAATTCTGTTTTATTTCCCTTCTTATTATGGGGGGTGGAAGGCACCTGGTGATGCTTAAGGACAATTCCTGGCTCTCTGCTCAGGAGTGACCCCTGTAGATCTAAGGATTCAAGCCATGCATGCAAGGCAAGCACCTTACCTCCTGTGCTGTCTCTGGCCCTAGTTTTCTTCTGTCCACCCACAAAGCCCCAGCCTCTTGTCACCTTGTCCCCACAGGTCCAGCTGCAGCTGCTGACCGCCATCGTAAAGCTCTTTCTGAAGAAGCCCACCGAGACCCAGGAGCTCGTGCAGCAGGTCCTCAGCCTGGCCACGCAGGTGTGTACCCCGACTTCCCACTGTGCTCAACAGGGGGCTTTCGGGTCCAGGGAGCCAGATCAGATCTGTCCCTGGGACACGGTGGGTATATGGCCCCCACGAAGTCCCAGGTCCCTGCTCAGGGAGCGTGGCTGCAGATCAGAGAAGATGGAGTGGCATCCGTTGAGTTCCTGAGAGAAGCAGAGGGTCGGTGAGGAGGTGGGGCAGACAGAGAGGTCGGAATGGAGTGCGCCCAGCTGTGCTCGGGATGCTGCCAGCGGCCCTGGGCGCACCCTCGCATCATGAGCTTCCCTTCCCCTCTGATTTTCCTACCCCCCCCAACCCCCAAGGACTCAGACAACCCTGACTTGCGGGACCGAGGCTATATCTACTGGCGTCTGCTTTCCACGGACCCGGTGGCCGCCAAGGAGGTGGTGTTGGCCGAGAAGCCGCTCATCTCCGAGGAGACGGACCTCATCGAGCCCACGCTGCTGGACGAGCTCATCTGCTACATCGGCACCCTGGCCTCCGTCTACCACAAGCCCCCCAGCGCCTTCGTGGAGGGGGGCCGGGGGGCCGTGCACAAGAGCCTGCCCCCCCGCACCGCCTCGTGAGTGAAGTGGGTGGGCATGGGGCTCAGTCTCCTTATCGCCACACCCACAACAGCTCTCACACACGCTCCATAGCATGTACACACGATGGGACTCAGCCTCCCCAGTCCCCTGTCACAGCACATACACAAGCTCTCCCTTTTACACACACAGGATTCAGCCTCCTATCCCTGCCACACACCCTCACACTCATACATACACTCACACACAGTCACACACCCACTCACACACACACTCTCACATATACACACTCATTCTCAGACTCACACATACCCACACACTCGCTCTCACACACACATACTCACACACTCAGTCATGCATACACTCTCACACACACACACTTAACATTCACACACTCTCATAGCCTCAGACACATTCACTCTCTCACCCAGGGGTGCCCAGGCTCTCGGGCCCCTGTGCCGTCCCTTGGCAGGTCTCGCACCCTCCCACTGATGGCACACTGCAAGCTGGCAGCACCCAATGGGGCGACCTCTTTGGTCCTTCCTCCAGTGCTGAGAGACGGCGTCCCCATTTCCCAGACAAGGACAGTGGGCACAGAGAATGCCAGTGCCCCAGACTAGGCTTGGTCATTGGTGTCCTTCCCACCCCCTGGGGGTTTGCCCAGCCATGGAGACCAGCCACTGGGAGCGGTGTGGGCCGAGGGGTGGAAGAGACCAGCTGTGAGGATGCAGGAAAGCTGGGCAGAGGAAAAGGGGCCCATGGACAACAATGGGGTGACCCCATTCTCCTCCTGGAGGGGGACTCTGGACGCCCCTCCCTGAGGTAGGCCTCCCCGACTCTGCTGACCTCACCCTCTTGGGTCCATGCAGGAACGAGAGTGCCGAGAGCCCTGAGACAGCGCCCACTGGAGCACCTCCTGGCGAGCAGCCGGATATTATCCCCACGCAGGGTGACCTGCTGGGCGACCTCCTCAACCTGGACCTCGGCCCCCCCGTCAGCGGCCCACCGATGGCCACCTCCTCTGTGCAGATGGGGGCTGTGGACCTGCTTGGTGGTGGCCTCGACAGCCTGGTACGTCCCGGCTCCTGCCCTGCCCCCGCAGGCCTTCAGCGACCACCTTCAGAACAAACCCTCGCTCTGTGCCCAGCCCCAGCCAAGGCCCTTAGCTGCCATTGTCTGAAGAGGGTCACGTAGCTCCCTGCTTGTCGCTGAGAAAATGGAGCCTTGGAGAGGCCCAGGGACCTGCTCCCCGGGGCACAGCTGCTGAGCCTTGGGCATGGGACTCGCCCCTTGCTGGGCTGCCAAAACTTCACCTAGCCCCAAGCTGTGGGCCCAGCTCTTGGCCCCCACCTGCCCTGTTTGTCACCTTGACTCTGTAAGGCTGCGAAGCCAGACTTGGGCCAGCCAGAGGCAGCCCGCCAAGCCAAGAGGCCATGAGCGGTCAGGGACGGTCCTTGTCCCCTGTAGAAGAGGGTGGCGGTGACACTGGTACTTCCATCAGCAGGTAGAGCCCGTCACTTGGTCTGATTCAGGCCCATCAGGTGTAGCCCGGGCAGGCAGTGACGCCTGGGGCAGGGTGGGCCGGGCTGTGGCAGGGGACGTGGAGGGGTGTGAATTCGGGGTTCTTGTCTTCATTGGACCACCAACTCATGGATACTGCAGCACTGACTGATCTTTTCCTCTTTCCTCCCTCTCTTTCTCTCTCTCTCCCCCCACCCCTTCTCCTGGCCTTTCTCTGCATGCGGCTGCCTGTTCTCTTCACCCCACCTGCTTCTGCTTGGAGATGGGGGATGATCCTGAAGGGGTACGGTTCAGCCCTGTGTCACCGAGCCTTCGTTCCTGCTCCTGGGAGCACGGGCCCGGCAGCCTAGGGTCAGACGAGCTCATGCGTACCCACTCGGCTGGGGCTAGCTGCCCCCAGACTCCCTGTCCTCACTGCCTTCTGACAGAGTGACCTGGCCTGCTCGCGGCCCCTCTCAGACATCCTGGGTGCACCTTCCACCCCTCATAGCACTGCATCTCCCGTGCCCCTTTGACCACGGGCTGAGTCAGTGTCCCCAGCCTATTCCCAGAGGTCGCCATAAGACTCGCATGGCGTGGGGCAGAGAGGGGTGCGTCCTTCTCCACTCACCTCACTCTTGTTTCTGCAACTTAGAGGGGATGTGACGGCAGTTCTGTAGCACCCCGCCCCATTTCTGCTTGTCTCGGGTCCCAGTGTCCGAGGACAGCCTCTGACCTCTCTCTCTCTTCCTTGCCAGATTGGGGGTCCTAACTTTGCGACACCCCCTGCAACAGCAGTACCAGCCAACCTGGGTGCGCCCATGGGCAGTGGCCTGAGTGACCTCTTTGACCTGACTAGTGGCGTCGGCACCCTTTCAGGATCTTACGTGGCCCCCAAAACAGTAAGTATCACCTGGATTTCGTGGGCACAGCTCCCAGAGACCAGGTCAAGTGAACCTGACGGGGAGCATCCCAGATTAGGGTTGCTGCAGTTCTGGACAGAACTAGCCAGGGGGCTCCAGGCAGGCAGCCTGCCCTGGTGAGCCCCTCAGCCCTCAAGCTTAGGACTCAGTGCCCCCCATCCCACAAGACACTGTCGTGAAGACCTATCTGTCCAGATCCAAACCCAGGCAGGCTGATTCTGACAATGCTGGACATCAAGGCAGGCCCACAGAGGGTTCCCAGCTGCTCCGGGCTCCATCACAGGGGCCGTGAGCCGAGGCTTTGGCACCAGCAGTCTGAAATGAGTTCCAGCGGCTTGCCAGTGGTGTGAGTGATCGCAGGCGGAAGCACTCGTTCCCCAGCCTCATCATCGGCTGGAGGAGGAATCCCTGCGGCCTCGACACAGCCTTTCCCCGACCTCAGAGCCCGCTCTTCCTTCCAGAGCAGTCGGCTCGGCGACTGTATCTTCCTGGCAGCACTGTCGCGCCCTGGGCTCCCTCCCCACCTGTGAGGATGAGTAGATTGTCCAGGCCTCCTGGCTCAGTGGGGATGACGTGCTCTGTGTATGAGAGCTTGGAGCTCCAGGGCCAGCAGGGAGTCACAGTGCCTGGTTTCCTCCAGACAATGCTGAGGGTCCATGCTAGACCCCATGAACCACAGGGGCACCACAGGGACCAAGAGAGACCAAGCAGTCAGGGCAGGGTGACAGAGCACAGAGCAGGTCTAGGCAAGGGGCCTCCTGCGGGTTGGGTACACACAACCCGTGGCTGCCCCCACAATCATCACTCTGTGGGCTGCCCCCACAGAGAAGCACAGATGGTCGGCGCTAGCTGGATCACGTGAGGCTGGCTGGGAAGAGGGCGCTGCAGGTGTTAAGGGTCAGTTCTGCTTTGTTTTGGTTTGGTTTTGGGGACACACCTGGCAGTGGTCAGGGATCACTCCTGGCAGAGCTCAGGAGAACATATGTCGTGCCAGGCGTTGAATCCAGGTCAGCTGCTTACAAGGCAAGAGCCAGGCACACTGTACTATCGCTCCAGCCCTCCTTGTTTTTAAAGAGGGTTTTGGGGCAACACTCAGCAGCGGCTTCGGGGCTCCTGGCAGTGCTCAGGGAGTGGGACACACATGATATTGGGGGTCAAATCAGGGTTGGCCACATGCAAAACCAAAACTTTCAACCCTTGTACTGTGACCCCAGATTTGCATTTTTATTTCAAACTTATTTTTATTTCTCTTCTACTATTTTGAGGGCCACACCTGGTGGTACTTGGGGGACATGTGCTACCAGGGATCAAAGCAGGGCCTCACACATGCCAGGCGTGTGCTCTATCACTTAAGCCACATCCCTGGCCCAAACTTTCTTTTCTTTGTTTGATGTTGGGCCATACGCTGGGGTTCTCTTGGGGTCACTCCCAGTCATGCTTAAGGGACCATGCATTGCTGTGGTGAGACCTAGACTTGCATGCAGAGGCTGTGCTTCAGCCTTTTGGGGTATCTCTCAGGTCCCAGACTCGTGTTTTATTTGCTTATTTTGTCTTGGGGCCACATTTCACTGTGCTCAGGGCTTAATCCTGGCGCTGCACTCAGGGATCACTCCTAGAGGGGCTCTGGGGACCACATGTGGTGCTGGGGCTGAAACCAGGGTCAACAGCACTCTGTACACACCCTAACCCCTGCACTGTCTCTCTCTGCACCCCCCTCAGATTTGAATTTTTGAAGATGATTTTTGCTCCTGTGAAAAAGGGGGAGCAGTTAGAATTGGGGTTGCCATGCAGGTAACTTCCATCACCTCATATTTTTATAGGGGCCATACCCGTTGTGGAGCTGAGGCTTGGTTCCAGCGGTGCTCTGGCCACCAGGACCACACCTGGCATGGCATGTGGTACTAGGAGCAAATTCAGGGTACCTCTGGTGCCAGGCCTGTACTCTGCCACTTGAGTATCTCCAGTCCCTTATCTGTGAGCTCAGGAGGCAGCGTTGGCAGGTGGTGGTTGTGGAGAGATGAGAAAGGCTCCGGAGGTGACCGGAAGAGGAGGACATTGACAGGATCTGGGTTGAGGCATGGGGCCCGGAGATCTGCCGGGCTGAACACTGCTGAGTCAGTGAAGGGCACCTTGGGGGGCACACAGCAGGCAGGGGGCTGAGTCTCGCCTTCAGGTGGCCCCTGAGCTGCCCGAGTAGGAATCCCAGCCTAAGAGGTGTTTGTGTGTCCATAGGATGATGCCCAGAGATGTCCAGCACAGGCAGGGCTTTCCTTAAGGTCCCCTTTAAGCCAGAGTGTACGGCATTTGCTTTGTAATGCGGCTGATCTGGGTTTGGTGCCTGGCACCCCATATAGCCCTAGAGCCCAGGCGGGAGTGATCTCTGCTGCTGGCATGATGGGGTTGAGATCTGAGGTCGGGAAAACTATACACATGAAATTTGATCATGGCTGATTTTAAAGTTGGGTGCTGTGAATAACTTTTGTTTTGTTGATTTTTGGGTCATACCCGGTGATGCACAGGGGTTACTCCTGGCTCATGCACTCAGGAATTACTCCTGGGGGTGCTCAGGGGACCGTATGGGATGCTGGGAATTGAACCTGGGTGGGCCGCGTGCAAGGCAAACACCCTACCCGCTGTGCTATTGCTCCAGCCCCAATATGAATAACTTTTTTAATTACAGTACCTCAATAAAAAAATATTTTAAAAGAAAAATAATTTTTAAAAAATAAATGAAATAAAGTTCCCTGACCAGGCAGCACTCCCTCAGTACCATTCCTCCGCCCACTTCTGGGCCCAGGGATGCAGAGAGAGAGGCAGAGATGGGCACATGCACATGAGCTCCCACCTCTGCCTCGAGGCCCCGAGGCGGGCACCTCGGGACGGAGTCTGGGTCCGTCTTCCAGAGGCTGCAGCTCTTGAGCTGAGAGTCAGACAACAAGGGCAGCCAAGCAGCCAAGGGCTGCCAGGCGAGGTCCCCCTAGGTGGTGTCCTTGGCCAGGCCAGTCGGGACAGTCCCAGGCCAGCCCTGCCTTCCGCCGGCCGGAACATACTGTGACAGCCTCCAGCTTGGGCTGAGGCCCAAGGAGCCCCAACCTCCTTTGGCTCCCCTTCTTGGGCCCTTGAAGACTTGGGTCAACCAGCGGCCACCTCAGCGGGCAGGTCTCTGTACCCATTGTGCCCAACCGAGCCCTGACCTGGGTGGACCTGGGAGTCCCCTGCCTGAGAGCGAAGGAGAAGCAGGAGTCACCCAACCCATCTGCCCTCTCCCCTGCAGGTGTGGCTCCCGGCCATGAAGGCCAAGGGCCTGGAGATCTCGGGCACCTTCACCCGCCAGGGGGGCACCATCTCCATGGACCTGCAGCTGACCAACAAGGCCCTGCAGGTCATGACCGACTTTGCCATCCAGTTCAACCGCAATAGGTGAGTGCGACTGGGCAGCCCCATACTGCATGCCCGGGCCACACATCCACCCCCTCCCTGTGGGCTGCAGTGTGTCAGGGTTGATAATGCCCTATATTATCTGTCCCTTCCACTCCCCTTCGGAAGATGATTCTCACCAAACCCCCAGCTCCAGTGGCTGCACTGGGCTCCTTCCCCAATACTTGGGTCACAAGGTCTACCTGCACCCCACCCCGCCCACCTGTGGCTCTTCATGGAGCAGACGGGGACTCTCAGGGGACCCTCGCAGCCCCTCCTGATGATTCTTCTTCCTGAGTGGCTCCAGTGATGAGCAAACTGAGCCTCTAAGAAGTTGACTGAAGGAGCTGCTTCCCCAGGGAGGCCCTGTGGGCCCCAGGCGCCGTGTAACAGCCTCCCAGTGGAACTCAGTCCTCAAGGGAAGGACAGGAGCCGGCGGGCCGAGCGCAGCTTTCCTTCTGCCCGGGCCACAGCAGCCCAAGATGTGGGGTCCGGGGCCTGACCTGTGAGCTGGGCCGGGCCCGTGTGCCGGAGCGTCTCCGGCTACGCGCTTGCCCAGCTGTCCTGCTCTCCCCGCCCTTCCCGCGGGACTTTTCTCTCCCCAGCTTTGGCCTGGCCCCCGCCGCCCCCCTGCAGGTCCACGCGCCGCTCAGCCCCAACCAGACCGTGGAGATCTCCTTGCCGCTCAACACAGTGGGCTCGGTCATGAAGATGGAGCCCCTCAACAACCTCCAGGTGTGCCCCGGCCTGGCTGCTGCACCAGCAGGACCCTGGAGGGCTTGGGGGGGTGCAGGAAACAGACCCCCCCTTGGAGGGATCCCAACGGTGACCCGGGGCCCGGCCCCCCTCCTCCCCAGGTGGCAGTGAAGAACAACATCGACGTGTTCTACTTCAGCACGTTGTACCCGCTACACATCGTCTTCGTGGAAGACGGGAAGATGGGTGAGTTGGGGCTTCTCTGAGCCTCCCGGCCGGCTGCCAGGCTGCCCACCTGCGACCTGCGTGTTCCAGCCCTGTGGAGTCTGGAGCCGGCCACTCCCCCGTCGGAACCCCAGCTGGCCAGGCAAAGGGGCTGTGTGCCCTGGAGCCGGCCCTCAGCCCTGCCCGCAGTTTCCATGGGTGTGGGGGAGGCAGCAAGCCTGATCCCTAGCTCCCCCCACCCCAGGACAGTGTGGGGGCTGCCTCCTCCTCCCTCTCTCCAAAGCGCTGTGAATCTGACGTCCGGGTGGTGGGGCAGGGGATATTGTGGGTGCCTCGGGGAGGGTCAGGCCAGCGCTTTGGGGCCCAGCACTGGTAGTTAGTGTTTTGTTTTGTTTTGTTTTGTTTTGACTTTGGGGCCACACCCAGTGATACTCAGGGGTTACTCCTGGCTCTGCACTCAGCAGTCAGTCCTGGTGGTGCTCAGGGGACTATGTGGGTTTCCAGGGATCGAACCCGGGTCTGCCGTGTGCAAGGCAAGTGCCTTACCCACTGTATTACCACTCCGGCCCCTATCGGTGGCCACCTTTGCTGTGGCAAGCGGGACAGGCATTGGCAGCTCCGGTCTGTCCTCAGCATCAGGGGGCTCCCTCGCCCCCAGGCCCAGGCCCGGTTCATCTGAGCCCCGTCCTGCTCCCCTCCAGAACGGCAGCTGTTCCTGGCCACGTGGAAGGACATTCCCAATGAGAACGAAGCCCAGTTCCAGATCAGAGACTGCCCCCTCAATGCAGGTGAGGACCCCTTCAGCCACCCCCACCCAGCCACGCAGTCCCTCATCTGCCCCCCCACACACACCCCTGACCGGAGGCCTCCCACCCCCCACAGACGCTGTGAGCAGCCGACTGCAGGGCAGCAACATCTTCACGGTGGCCAAGCGGAACGTGGAGGGCCAGGACATGCTCTACCAGTCCCTGAAGCTCACCAACGGCATCTGGGTGCTGGCGGAGCTGCGCATCCAGCCCGGGAACCCCAACCTCACGGTGAGGGCCCCCGCATGCAGGGGCATGGCAGGGCGCTTTCTCGGGAAGGACCCCGCCCTCGGTCCCAGCGAGCCTCCCCGAGCAGACCCCAAACTGGGTCTCAGGACGGTGCGTGGGCCGAGAATATTCCATCTCACTGGGCCTAGGAGGGCCCGCCTGGGAGGCGGCGGATTCCCAGCAGCCCAGCCCCCACGCCCGCCTGAGTCCCACCCAGTCGCACGCTTCTGTGCCTTGATGCCAGCCCCCGAGAGCCCCAGGCTTGGCTGCGCCCCTGCTCCTGTCTGGCAGGCCTGGGCCTGCAGGCAGAGCCGGCATGCGGGGAGCGTGGGGCAGGGCGCGGCGGTGGTGGTAATTTCCATCTCCCTGTTCGGTTGCTGCATGTCCGCCTTCCCCGCTGGTGCCCGCGGTGCAGGACTTGGAGGTTAGCAGATTGCTTTTCTTTCCTCTCCGCCCCCCTGGCCCCTCAGCCAGCCCTTGCTCCCCCCACCCCAATTCCTTGGCCTCATTCTGCTGCACCCCAAAGCTAGGTAGAAACACATGCAGCCTGCAGACAGGAGGGTCAGCAGACCCTCAGAGGATACCACGAACCTCAGTGACCAGGAGCTGGTGTCCCCGCTTTTCCCTAACGGGCACAGAACCCCGCCAAGGAGACCTGGGGTCCCCTCTTGAGTTTTGGGCAGAGGGTGGTGGCACAGTCCGGGGTCAGCCACACGTAGAGTCGTGGCGAGTCCCCCCCGTGAGGGAGATGGGAAGGAACCCTCAGCGCCCTCACCATTGGCCCCCCGAGGGCTGGGCCCCCCCACACGCATGCTCTTGGGTTCCAGCTGGTGAATCACGCTGCTTGTCACAAGCCCAGAGCAGCCGACAGCAGGTGTGTGGGCTGCAAGTGTGTTCGGTTCCCTCCCCCCCCCCCCCGGCTGGCTGCGGCGCCCGCCCCCGCTGCCTCCCGCACATCTGCCCAGGCTAGTCAGCCACAGCCCCGGCGCGGCACCCTGGAATCAGCCTGTCCCCTCCTCTCCCGCTGCAGCTCTCCCTCAAGTGCCGGGCGCCGGAGGTGTCCCAGCAAGTGTTCCAGACCTACGAGACCATCCTCAAGAACTGACGCCCGGGCCTGCACCCCGCCCTGCTCCCGCCCCCCCTTCGGGGCGCCCCCGGGAAGCAGCAGCCGCCCCCTCCTGTAAGGGCCTGTGGCTCCTGGCATCCTGGGGGGCCCTGGATCCTCGGGGCATGGCAGCCCCCTTGCTCGGGCCCCCCCTCTGCCATCGCTGCTGATGTTTAGGGTCAGGGAGGGGACCGAGGAGCCAAAGCCAGAGCAGCAGCTGCTGGATGCTGGACCAAGTGGCCCCGGGCATTTTTCTCCCAGCGCCCTCAGGCCACTGCCCGGGGAAACCCCGCGCCTCACCCCTTGGGTTGGTGTCAGTGGCCCCCCCACCGCCCCTCGAGCCACAGCCCCTGCCGGGTTCTCCCCTGTGTCACGGGTCCCGCACCCCTGGAGCTGCATCATCAGCCTCACGCCCCGCCTCCCCTGCTGCATCCACACAGGCGGGGGCTGGGGGATATCTGCCCTGGGGGGCGCCAGCCCACAGTCTGGAGAGCTGGCAGGAGTTCCCCAGCCCTGGCCGTGGCACACCCGACCCCAGTCTTCTCCCAGTCCCTCAGGACGGCCCCTACTGGCTGGACTCTCCTCAGAGAATCCCCTGGGGTGTGGGAGGAGACGGGGTGTCCCCGGGGTCTGCTGCCCTTCTCTCGGGCCCCTGTTTCATCTGTGTCTGACAGAGCATTAGGTTTTCCTGTTACTGCTGTTTAATAATAAAGATTCTGCTTTTGGCAATCACGGACACTTTTTTCCCCTCCACCAAATGTCAGCATTAAAAACTGCCCCGGGGCCTGCGGGTGGCTCTTCCTGCAGTAACAATCTCATATATATAAACAGAGACTCTATATTGTATGTTTACTCTTATTTTCAGAGAGATCGTGAATAAAAATGATGGTTTCAAGCGTGTCAGGTCCTGAGGCTCTTCTGGGCTGGGCCCTGGTCCCCGCCGCCGCCTGCCCCCCACCTCACCCCAGAGCTATACCCTGGGACACACCTTGTCTTTCCTCCCTCCCTGCACTCCCTCCCCGGTCTGCGTCTGTCTGGCTGCTGATGGGTGCTAAGAACTCCATGTGAAGCCCATCCTGGCGATGATTTGGCACGGGAAGGGGGGGGAACTAGGGGGCTCTTGGTTCCTGTTCGCTGTGGCAAGGGGCTCCCTGGTTCAGTGCCTCTGACCCCCACCTTTCTCCAGCCTGGGGCTAGAAGAAGGGTGCCCTTGTAGCCTGGCCCCTCAGGGCACTGGCCCTCTGCTGCCTGACCTGTGACCTCCGGGGAAAGGTCAGCCATCCAGGGAACCACAGACAAGACCCAGTATCGCGAAGCCCCAGCGCTCAGCCCTCCAGCTCTGAAGGCCCCACGGCACAGGCCCTGGGTACACTTCAGATCCTGTCCACACAGCATTCACACAGCGACGAGGCCCCAAGAGTCTGTTTTGGTTTTGATATTTTGTTTTGGGGCCACATGCAGCAATGCTCAGGGGTTACTCTGAACTCAGGAATCACTCTTGGCAGTGCTCAGGGGACCATATGGGTTGCTGAGGATCAAACCTGGGCCCGCTGCGTGCCAGGCAAGTGCCCTTCCTGCTCTATTGTTTGGTCCCCATCGACCCAAGAGTCTGAAACTGGGGAGAAACGGAAGAGAAGCACCTTGGCCTGTGACCGTGCCTGGCACCCAGGAACTGGGACCCTCCAGCAGAGCTGTGGGAACCCGTCTGTGCCCTTCTGCTTCCTGTGCCCTCCTTCTCAGCTCAGGGCACCCCTGTGAGGGCCCCTCTGACCCCTGCCTCGCCCTCATGCTCTGCCACTCAGGGCCTGGCACCTCCAGGTTCTGACCTGCACAAGGTTCCCCAGCATCCTGGGCCTTGCATGTGGCGACCTGGGTCGATCCCCAACACCCCTTTGGTCCCCTGAGCACTGCCAGGAGTGATCCCTGAGCAGAGCCAGGAGTAAGCCCTGAGTACCATGGGGTGTAGGGCTGTGGTCCGCCAAGAAAATAAATAAAAAGGAAAGTTTATTTTTTTTTTCTTTTTTGGCTTTTTGGGTCACACCCGGCTATGCTCAGAGGTTACTCCTGGCTCTGCACTCAGGAATCACTCCTGGCGGTGCTCGGGGGACCATATGGGATGCTGGGAATCGAACCCGGGTCGGTCGTGTGTAAGGCAAATGCCCTACCCGCTGTACTATTGCTCCAGCCCCGGAAAGTTTAATTCTTGTTTGAGAAAAGCTGGGAGCCTAACTACTACAATCTGTGCTGGGCTGGGGGGCAGGGGTGGGCAGGGTGGGGGGGGGGGCGTGCAGGTGATACTTGGGATCAAACCTGGACCTCCCTACATGCAAAGCATGTGCCAAGCCCAAGCCTCTTACATGCAAGTCATCTTTCCAGGTCCTAAGAACTCTTTTTTTTTTTGCAGGGCCTCGGGTGGGATGGGAGTGGTGAAGGTGGTTGTGCCACACACCGTCGTGCTCAAAGGGTATTTGTTTTTGGGTCACACTCAGCGGTGCTCAGGACTTACTCCTGGCTTTGTGCTCAGGGATCACTCCTGGCAGTCTCAGGGAACCAGATGAGGTGCCAGGGACTGAACGTGGGTCAGCCATGTGCAGGGCAAGAGAGCTCTACCCAATGTATTATCTCTCTGAGACGACAAAGGTTACTCCCAGGAGTAACCCCTGAGCATTTTTTTTTCTCTTTGGGTCACACCCAGCAATGCACAAGAATTACTCCTGGCAATGCTCAGGGGACCATACGGGATGCTGGGAATCGAACCCTGGTCGGCCACGTGAAAGACACCCTACTCGCTATGGTATCGCTCTAGCCCCAAGGGTATTCTTTTTGAGGATGGACTACACCGGCTGTGCTCAGGGGTTCTGCTGGCTCTGTATTCAGGAATCACTCCCGACCATGCTCAGAGGACTGTATGGGATGCTGTGGATAGAACACTGGTTGCCCCTGTGCAAGATACAGCCCCTACCCGCTGTACTATCTAGCCCCCCAGGGTATTCTTGACTGCTCAGAAGTAAACACTGGCGGTGCTTGGGGAACCCATATGTGATGCTGAGGACCAAACCAAGGTCAGCCATATGCAATGCGAGTGCCTTACCTACTGTACTGTGTCTCTAGCTCCTAAAAGTTTAGTTTTTGATTTATTTTTTAGAGGGATCACTCCTGGCATTATTCAGGGTCTGCTCTCAGCTCTGTGCTTGGGGTCATTCCTGGCAATGACCAGGAGCGTGCAGTAGGAGGGACCAAACTCAGGCCTTTCACATGCAAAGCACCTTGGAACCACCTCTCTAGCCCCAGGCTTTAGTTCTTGTGTTCAAGATCCAAGGGCAGAAGAAGGAGCCGGAGTGCAGCTCAGTGGGGACACATGAGAGGAGAGGAGAGGAGAGGAGAGGAGAGGAGAGGAGAGGAGAGGAGAGGAGAGGAGAGGAGAGGGGAGGAGAGGTGAGGGGAGGGGAGGGAGGGGAGGGGGGAGGGGAGGGGAGGAGAGGAGCCCACGTGAAAGGAGAGGGGCCAGACTGATAGTACAGCGCATAGGGTATTAATTTGCCTTGCACGTGGCCAACCCAGGTTCGATCCCCGGCATCCCATATGGTTCCCCAAGCACTGCCAGGAGTAATTACTGAGTGCAGAGCCAGGAGTAACCCCTGAGCATCGCTGCTGTGACCAAAAAAATTAAAGAATGTAGCACTGCAATCCCTTTGTTCACCGGTTTTCTCAAGTGGGCACCAGTAATGTCTCCATTGTGAGACTTGTTGTTACTGTTTTTGGCATATCGAATATTCCACGGGTAGCTTGCCAGGCTCTGCCATGCGGGCGGGACACTCTCGGTAGCTTGCGGGCAATCTGAGTGGGATGGAGAAATCGAACCTGGGTCCTCGGGTTTCAAGGCAAACGCCCTACCCACTGTGCTTTCACTCCAGTCCTAATAAATAAACTTCACGCATGAGCGAAGTCCCACAGAACCCAGGTAAATAAAAGAAACTCAGTGAAATCTAATATATTTTCCCCGAGAGTACATAAACACTAAGATGGAATAATAGATCCTATGCTTGGGAAAAGCTTGTAGATTTCGTTCCCATCTGTGCCTGGAGCATCCTCAGGCCTTTACCCTGTGGTTTGCCTTTGAACGGAGGACAGAGGTTCCCCCAGAACCAGATCCTTCACAGCTCAGTGTCACTGACACATGTCACATCCCAGAGAATATTCCCTTTTGCACCCAAATGAATGCCTAGTCCAGATGCGTGCCAAAACGACAGGTGAGAAGGGTAATTTGGGACTGGGGGTGGTCCAAGTGGCATGCACCTCATTCAATCCCTGAACACTGCTGAGGGTAGCCCTGATGACCTCTGAGCATTGCTGGGTGTGGCCCCCAAACAAAGGGAAAAGGAAGTAAATTGGTTATCTTTGGTGTTTCAAAAATGCTTGGAGTGGGACTTGAGCAATAGTGCAATAGTGAGGGCATTTGCCTCTACAAGGCCAACTGTGGTTCAATCCTCAGTATCCCATATGGTCCCCGAGCACTCCCAGGAGTAATTCCTGAGTACAGAGCCAGGAGTAACCCCTGAGCATCATTGGGTATAACCCAAAAAGTAAAAAAAAAAAAAAATGCTTGGGGTGTGGGGAGGGGAGTGGAAAGAGGTGGGGTGGAGAGAGTACAGTGGGTAAGGCCTGAGCTCTGTCAGGTATGATCCCTCAGAACAGACCCAGGAATAAGCCCCAAGCACTGCCTAGTGTGACCAAAAACCAAAAATAAACTTAAAAGTAGAGGCTGGAGCGATAGTACAGTGGGTAGGGCGTTTACCTTGCACGCGGCCGACCCGGGTTTGATTCCCAGCATCCTATATGGTCCCCTGAGCACCAACAGGGGTGATTCCTAAGTGCAGAGCCAGGAGTGACCCCTGTGCATCACCGGGTGTGACCCCCCCCAAAAAACTAAAAGTTTCTGGGAAGGCTAAAGAAATAGTCCAGGGGTGTTGGAGAGATAGCACAATGGGTAGGGTATTTGCCTTACTTTCAGCCGCCTCAGGTTCAATTCCCAACATCCCATATGGTCCCCTGTGCATCACCAGGTGTGACCCAAAAAGGAAAAAAGAGAGAGAGAGAAATAGTCCAGCAGGTATGCGGCTAACTTGGATTGAATCAGACCAGCACCACATATGATCATTGAGTACAAGCCCGGAGTAGGCCCTAAAAACCACTGGGTTAGCCCCAAACTAACAAAAATGATCATTTTAATCTCCACGTGAGGGTTTTGGGTTTTCTGGTTTGGTTTTGAGACCACATGCAGCTGTGCTCCTGGCTCTGTACGGGCTCAGGAATCACTCTGTGGGGCTCAGAAGACCATACAGGGGGACCCAGGATTGAATTCAGGTCAGCCACCGGCAAGGCAAGGCAAGCACCAGACCTGCTGTGCTATCTTCCCAGTGCCCTTGAGGTTTTTTTTTTTTGGTTTTTTTTTTATGTGGTTCTTTTTTCTTCTCTCTAGTACTGGTCTCAGTTTCTGCGTTTCTGTTGTGTTCCATCTGGGCTTTATTCTTGCCATAAAGTTGGGATCCAACTCCTTCTTTCCCCAGATGGTTACCCAGTTGTCTTCACACCGTTAACTGAATAATTCATTTCCCCCCACATATTTCAAATGTCATTTTATCATATACCAAGTTTCCACGTATATGGGAGTACTTTTCTGCGTTCTGTTCTATACCAGAGGAGCTGTCCTGTGCTGGTCACGGTGCCTTTTAAGAAGTACCACACAGGGTGGGGTGGGGGCCAAGAGGCAGATCTCAGGCTGGAGCACATGCTTCGCACACAGGAACCCTGGGTTCGATCCCTGGCACTGCACGTTCCCCCAAGCACTGCCAGGAGTAGCTCCCAGAACTGCTTGATGTGGCCCTGAAACAAAACGAAGCACTGCCCCCTCATTTTTTCTTTTTGTGTGTGTCACAACGGTAATGTTCAGGGGTTACTCTTGCCTCTGCACTCAGAGATTATTCCTGGTGGTGCTCAGGTGACCATATAGGATGCCCAGGAATTGAACCGGGGCCAGCCACATGCAAGGCCCTCCCCACTGTACCATCACTCTGGCCCACCTTGTCATTTTCTTTTTTTTCTTTTTGGGTCACGCAGCAATGCA
The DNA here is from genome assembly GCF_027595985.1 of Sorex araneus. NCBI lineage: Eukaryota > Metazoa > Chordata > Mammalia > Eulipotyphla > Soricidae > Sorex > Sorex araneus. Next base: position 16,966,240 of record NC_073310.1, on the reverse strand, counting down.
CAGGGATTACTCCTGGCTCATGTACTCAGGAATTATTCCTAGCAGTGCTTGGGGGACCATATGGGATGCCCAGGAATTGAACCTGGGTGGGCCGTGTGCAAGGGAAACGCCCTACCTGCTGTGCTATTGCTCCAGCCCACCCCCTTGTCATTTTCGTTATTTCTTTTTTTTTTTTTTTTGCTTTTTGGGTCACACCCAGGGATGCTCAGGGGTTACACCTGGCTCTGCACTCAGGAATTACTCCTGGCGGTATTTGGGGGACCATATGGGATGCCGGGGATCGAACCTGGGTCGGCCGCATGCAAGGCAAATGCCCTACCTGCTATGCTATTGCTCCGGCCCCTCATTATTTCTTTCTTATCCTCCTTTCCCCCTTGAACTTTAGAACTAGTTTTTCTCTTTTCTTTTTCTTTTTTTCTTTTTTTGTTTAATGGTTTTATGTTCACTTGGGAGAGACCGTGAAGTACAGGATGTGAACCTAGGATCCTGTGCTGGTTGGTGTTCCAGCCTTGTGAGCTCTCTTCCCCAGGCTAGTGTTCCATTTTTATTTGAATCACATCAGAAAAAGAATTGGGGGTGGGGCGCGTCACACCCAGGAGTGCTCAGGGGTTATTCCTGTCTCTGTGCTCAGAAATCACGCCTGGCAGAGCTTAAGGGACCGTACGGGATGCACCAGGCCAGCTGTGTGCAAGGCAGACACCCTACCTGCTGCACTATCACTTTAGCCCCAGATCATATGGATCATATAGAATGTTTAAAATAACTTATCGGGGGGCTGGAGCGATAGCACAGCGGGTAGGGCGTTTGCCTTGCACGCGGCCGACCCGGGTTCGATCCCCGGCATCCCATATGGTCCCCCAAGCACCGCCAGGAGTAATTCCTGAGTGCAAAGCCAGGAGTAACCCCTGAGCATCGCTGGGTGTGACCCAAAAAGCAAAATAAATAAATAAGTAAATAAATAAAATAAAAATAAAATAAAATAACTTATCGGCAGCTGGGGAGAGCTCAAAGGGCTGAACCCTGCTTTGAACACAGGAGGCCTGGGCTTGCTCTTACATGCACGATCTCTTGAACATGGCTGGGAGTGGTCCCCAAGCATTGCACTAGCATCCTGGGTGAGCCCCCCTAAAACAAAACAAAACACAGTTCTTGCATGCACATCTATTCTTACATAAATTCACTCCTATTTATCTTTTTTGGGATGCCTTTACCAAAGCGCTCTATTCCATATACATGATACATTGATGATGTAAGTCTATCCTTACAAGGAGATCTTTCAATAAGCCACATAAAATAACGAGTTATGTAATAACTCACTGTGAAACTCCAGGCTTGGTTCGGATTTCACTTGTTTGCCCACTCACGTCCTTCTCTGCTCCCAGATCCCACGTTCCTGTCGTGCTTTGGTCTCCGCTGCTGGTGTGTGACTGTTTCTCTGACTTTGTCAGCACCTTGGCGGTTTCCAGGAGAACTGGTCACGTGTTTCACCCCCAGCTCTAGGGCTGGGCCTCTGCTGTTTTCCTCATGGTCTGTGGAGGAGGAAGGGGTTGTGAGTTTAGGAAGACCCTTGTCCTTACATCCCTTCTGTCACAGGAGCCCCCATCACCTGGCCGCCATGGGCTGCTGTCACCCACTTCTCATGCTCTAATCTTTGGGGGAGCAAGTCCGTAAGAGCAGTCTACAGTCAGGGAGAAAGTGTGGGGGCAGGGAATGCCTCATAAAACATTCACAACTCTTCTGTAACGAAGCATTTCTTCTGCATTAATTTATTCAGTCGATTGTGTCACTCTGGACTCCTGGATATTTTACCTTTGTGTGTGTGTGTGTGTGTGTGTGTGTGTGTGTGTGTGTGTGTGTGTGTGTGGTGTGTGTGTCTGAGTGTGGGGGCGGGGTGTGTCAGAAATGGAGCCCAGGGGCTGGAGCGATAGCATAGCAGGTAGGGAGTTTGCCTTGCACACGGCCAACCCAGCATTCCATATGGTCCCCTGAGCACTGCCAGGAGTGATTCCTAAGTGCAGAGCCAGGAGGAGCATCGCCGGGTGTGACCCAAAAAGCCAAAAAAAAAAAGGAAAAGAAATGGAACCCAGGCCCCACACATTTGCAAAATAAGCACTTTCTCTGAGAGCAGGCTCTGAGCTCCACCCCATGCCATTACACGGCTTCAGTTCTTTCAGACTTGCCTGGTGGGAGCCCTTTGGGGCAGGCCCTGGATCTTTGCCTTTCCCATATCCTTTATTTTGGTGGGTTTTTTTTTTGGGGGGGGCACACCTGGTGCTGCTCAGAGCTTACTCCTGGCTCTGCACTCAGGGATCATTCCTGGTGGGGCTCTGGGGGTCATATGGGTCCCAGGGATCGAACCCGGGTCAGCCCCATGCAAGCTGAGCACCCCACCTGCTGTCTATAGATCTGGCCCCGCACTGGCCCCGCCAGCCCTCTCCTCACCTGTCCAGCCCAGCGTCTGCAGGACTCAGCCTACGTTGTGTCCCTCACACATTTCCTGAAGCCCCAACTTCAGCCAGGCCAGTGCCTCCCTGGGGTCACCAACCTCCTCCTCACCAGCCCAGTGCTGCCATTCCCGTCTACCTGTCTCCCCTACGAGGCCCAGGAGGGAGGAGCTGAGGAGATGTGGGGTACATGGTGGGCACCCTAGGAGCACAGAGCAGCAGACCATGACTGGCTGCCTCTCCTTGGGAGGAGCGGGGAGGCGACAAGTGAAAGAAACTTCAAGTTCTAGAGCCAGAGAGATTATACAAGGGCTAATAGAGGGCTCGATCCTGGCACTGCCCAGGGCCCCCTGAACCCCGCCAGGACTGGGCACTGAGCCACAGATCACCCCTGAGCACTGCTGGGTGTGGCCCAAACCTGTAGCACTGCACTGTTGTAGCACTGTTATCCCGCTGTTCATCGATTTGCTCGAGCGGGCACCAGTAACATCTCCATTGTGAGACTTATGGTTACTATTTTTGGCATATCAAATATACCATGGGGAGCTTGCCAGGCTCTGCTGTGCAGGCGGGATCCTCTCGGTAGCTTGCCGGGCTCTCCAAGAGGGGCAGAGGAATCGAACCCAGGTTGGCCGTGTGCAAGGCAAATGCCATACCCGCTGTGCTATCACTCCAGCCCAAACCTATACCCACCAAAAATAGTACGTCTTGGAGCCAGAAAGATAACAAAGGTGCTTCTTGTCTTGCATGCAGCCGACCTCAGTTAAAATCCTCAGTACTACGTATGGTTCCTCAGACACCACCAGGGCTCACTCCTGAGCACAAAGTCAGATCCAAAAACAAAACAAACAAACATGGGTCATGAAGGAAGCCCAGTTTTGTCTTATTTCGGTTTTGTTGGCTTGGTTTTGTTTACATTCGGCCTGTGCTCAGAACTTACTTCTGGCGCTGTGCTCAGGGATCATTCCTGGTGGTGCTTGGGGACCCAAGGCAGTGCCAGGGATCGAACCTGGGTCAGTACAGCTACCCGCTGTGCTTTTTCTCCAGCCCTTGCAGGCGCTGGTTTGATTCCTGGGAACACATGGTTTCCTGAGCACCTCCAGGGGCAACCCCTGAGCACAAAGCTGGGAGCTGCTCCCAAGCACTGCTGGATGTGATTCCCAAACTACATACATATATATATATATGTATATATATATATATACCTATAGATAGATAGATATACCTATAGATAGATATATACCTATAGATATATAGATATATACCTATAGATAGATAGATAGATAGATAGATAGATAGATAGATAGATAGATAGATAGATATAGAGAGAATGAAAAGAATAAAGTTCCAGGGGGCTGGAGTGATAGCACAGTGGGTAGGGCATTTGCCTTGCAGGCATCTGTGTGCATCGCCAGGTGTGACCCAAAAGGCAAAAAAATATAAAAATAAAAAAATTAAGTTCCTCCCCCAAGGGACCGGAGCCATAGTAGGGCACAAAACCGACCTGGGCTCGATTACTAGCATCCCATTTGGTCCCCAAACCCCACCAGGAGTGATTCCTGAGTGCAGAGACAGGAGTAAGCCCTGAGCACTGCCAAGTATGCCCCCCCCAAGAAAGTTTCTCCCCAAAAGGCTTCGAGTGACCACCCCAGTAAGTCCTTCTGGCCCCCTAAAGGCACCCAGATGATGTGTCTCTCAGAAAGTTAAGTTCCAGGACCCAAAGTCCTGAATTCCCACTCTCCTGCTAGACAACCATGTCCAACCCTGCGTCCCGCTGAGCTCAGGGTACAAGTACCACAAGGAGGTGTTTGCGGGACTTTGTGGCAGCTCTTAGATATCCTCCGTCCCCCGTGTCCTCCATCAATCCCAGACCACACACTGAGAATCACAGGGGACCAGGATCAGCTCTACAAAAAGATAAACCAGGTTATAGGGAGGGAAGGAAGGAAGGAAGGAGGGAAGGAAGGAAGGAGAGAGGGAGGGAAGGAAGGAGGGAAGGAAGGAGGGAAGGAGGGAGGGAAAGAAGGAAGGAAGGAAGGAAGGAAGGAAGGAAGGAAGGAAGGAAGGAAGGAAGGAAGGAAGGAAGGAAGGAAGGAAGGAAGAGATGGAGGGAAGGAGCAAAGACACTCAGAACCAGCTTCCAAAGGTGGGCAGGAGTGGGGCTGGAGCAATAGCACAGCGGATAGGGTGTTTGCCTTGCACGCGGCCGACCCAGGTGTGAATCCGAGCATCCCATATGGTCCCCTGAGCACTGCCAGGGGTGGTTCCTGAGTGTACAGCCAGGAGTAACCCCTGTGCAACCCAAAAAGAAAACAAACAAACAAACAAAAACACAAAGGTGGGCAGGAACAAGAACAGGGGGTGTCTCAAGCAGGGGAGTGGGTCCCGAGAGTCCTATAGAAGACCATCCCCTCCCTGATGTCACCCTTACATCTCACTCAGGACCAAAAGGGAAGCGAAGCTCAGTGCACATATCTCTGAGTTGTTCCCGAGAGGAACTGGGGCAGCTTACAAACCCAGGGGTCCGGAAAGATAAAAAGTGAGTGGCAGGCAGGGTCTAGAGAGAGAACAGCGAGGAGAGCACTTTTCTTGCATGTGGCTGACTTGGGCTCGATCCCCAGCAACCCATATGGAGCTTAGGAGTGATCCTTGAGCACCTCCATCTAAAAAAAAATAAATAAATAAGGGCTGGAGAGATAGCACAGCGGGTAGGGCGTTTGCCTTGCACGCGGCCAACCCGGGTTCAAATCCCAGCATCCCAAATGGTCCCCTGAGCATGGCCAGGGGTAATTCCTGAGTGCGGAGCCAGGAGTAACCCCTGTGCATCGCCAGGTGTGACCCAAAAAGAAAAAAAAAAGAGAGGTAGGACGCAGAGCACAGGCCCAGGAGCCCAAGACCGTGGGTTTGCTCCCTGGCACTGCAGAGCAATGCCAAAGTGACAGGTAAAGCCAGGCGAGGTCAGGAACACAAGGCCAGTGGCCTCACTTACTGGGCTTGAAGCTCTGGAACCCGGTGGAGGGAGACAGGCCTGGCCGTGCACTCCCAGTGGCCGGAGTGGGAGCAGACTGGATATCCAGTGCCCTGGGCCTGCCCCCTGGAACGTGACCTTCTCTGCACGACCCCCCCCAGTGGGTGGGACTGCTGTCTGTCCTGCAGTCCCGGCCCCCCTTAGGACCTTCTCTTCTAAGGCAGCTCTTTTGCCTTGTTCCTATTTCTTTTTGTCTCTTGCGGCTACTCCTAGTCAGTGCTCAGGGGCTGCTCCTGGTGGTGCTCTAAGGAGCACATGGTAGCCATGCTCGAACCCGGGGAACATGTGCTCCAGCCCTTTAAACCATTTCCCAGCCACACTTTTCCTTTGTTTTTATTTTTTGGCGGGGGGGGGAGAGGGCTGGGTCATGGCTGGCAATGCTCAGGGGCCACTCTCGGCTCAGTGCTCAGGGTCGCTCCTGACAGTGCTTGGGAGACCATTTGGGGCCAGGGATTGAACCGAGCCTTCCGCATGGGAAGTATTCACTCCAGCCCTCTGGGCGGCCTCTCTGGCCCTCTTTACTTTTTGTTTATTGGGCCATACCTAGCAGTGCTCAGGGTTCACTCCTGACTCTGTGCTCAGGGAGCACCCCGGCAGTGTTTGGAAGGACCATACGTGGTGCTGGGATCAAGCCAGAGTTACTCTGTGCAAGGAAGCCCTTGTACTAGCATACCAGTGCCCCCTCCCCATTTTTTTTTTGGCTCTGCACTCGGGAATAACTCCTGGCGGTGCTTGGGGGGCCATGTGGGATGCTGGAAATTGAACCCGGGTTGGCCACGTGCAAGGCAAACACCCTACTCGCTCCAGCCCCACCAGTCCCCTCTTAACACAGTGGGTTAAGGCTTTACACACAGCCAGCCCCAGTTCAGTCCTGGCACTGCATCTGATCTGCCAAGACCTGCCTATAGAGATTCCCGAGCACAGAGCCAGGAGTAAACTCTGAATATTGCCAGATGTAGCCCATAAACCAAACAAATAAAAAACAGGAGGCTGGAGAGTCAGCAGTTAAGGGTCTTCCTTGCTTGAGGCTGACCCAGTCTGATGCCCAGCAACATGTCCACTGAACCACCAGGAATGACCCCCCCACCCCCCAAGCACCACGGGGTCTGGCTCCCAAAGCCCAACCCCCCAACCCTCCCCGCTCCTCGGAAAAGCAGTGTATGGGAATGCTAGGTGAACAGACAAGGTACTGTGAGGGCTGTGAGATGGATGTCTGAGCTCTCCAGCACCTCAGCATCTGGTCAGAGGCGGGACCCCGCACTCTGTGAGGCGACAGCAGGGGCGGGAGCACGCCCCCACATTTCCAAGCTGTGCCAGCCCCAGGCAGAGGGGGTGCGGGGCGGAGGCTCCTGGCTTTGAGGAAAGCTACAGGTGGAGACTGAACAGTCTCCTTTTCCTGGCCTTTTCCTGGCCTTTCCACGCCCCTGGGGCAGGAATGTGGGGCTGAGCTGCTGTCACCCGGTGTCTGCTGGGTTGGCGCCCACATGACTGGATGACAGCCATTTGAGGGTCCTCCCCCCGCGGGGGCAGGTGGGATAGGGGGGGTGGAGAGCGCCTCAAAGGAGGCTCATCTCCCCCCTGGGGGCTCCCCTTCTGCTTCCCGTTTCTCTCCTTTCACCGGGAGAGCCGGTTGCGGCTGCAGGTCCCGGGCGATGGAGGCTCGGGCGCTGCAATCACGCATGAAGTGGGCGAGAGCTTAGTAAAGGCACAAAGGCACGTAGTAGGGTGGCCAGGCGCGGTGGGTGGCGGCAGCCGTGAGGGCCGCGGAGCCGGGCGCCAGCCGCCGCCGCGACTCGCCCAAGGTCGCACCGCGGCGCCCCGAGCCGACCCGGCGGCTCGACTCCGGCGCCGGGTGAGCGTGGCGCGGGCTGCGGGAGCACTGCGCGCAGGAGCGGCCGTAGGCGGGAAGGGACCTGTATTGTGCATCGCGGGAGGGGGCCGTGGGCCGCGGAGGGGGGCTGGGCGCCTCCGCCGGCTCCCCGCGCCCCCAGTCACCTTCCCGCGACCCAGCTCGGGAGGGGCGTCCCGGGCCGGTCGTGGGGGGGTGGGAGGGGCGGGCGGGCGGTTACCTCATCGCCGCCTCCAGCCGACTCGGCTCACTTGCTCGCGCCGCCGGCTGGGGCGGCGACTCCGGGCGCCCGAGCGAGCGGAGGACGGAGGCACGGAGACGCCGGGAGCAGCCTCGCCCCCCGCGCCGCGATCGGCTGCAGGACCCGCGGCGCGCGGAGGTCGCGGCTCGGGCTCGGGCGCTGCAGGGCGGAGGCGGGGTGTGCGCGCGGCGCGCCGGGGCGCTTCTCCCCAGCGCTCCGGCACCCGCCCGGGCTCCGTCCGCCGTCGGCCTGCTCGGCTGTCGCGCTGCCTTCCCGCCACCGGCTTTGTCTTCGGGCCTGGCCTCCCCGGACCCCGCGCCTCCGGGGGCGGACGAGGAGCGCGGCGAGGCCGGGGCGCACCGGGCAGGGCGCGCGGGGCGCACCGCGCGGCGCCGGCCCATGAGGCTTCCCGGCGCGGGGCGCGGCGGCGCGCGAGGGCCATGGGGGGCAGCCTGCGGGTGGCCGTGCTGGGCGCCCCGGGCGTGGGCAAGACGGCCATCATCCGCCAGTTCCTGTTCGGCGACTACCCGGAGCGCCACCGACCCACGGATGGACCGTGCCTCTATCGGCCGGCGGTGCTGCTCGACGGCGCCGTCTACGACCTGAGCATCCGCGACGGCGATGGCGCTGGCCCGGGTCCGAGCCCGGCAGGGCCGGAGGTAGCAGCCCCAGGGGCGGGCAGATGGCATGTGGCCGTGTGTAAGGATGTGTGTGCGTGTAGCGTGTGGCCGGGCTGTGCGCCCTGCAGATGTGTGTGTCCCCGCCTGTGTTCACCTGCTGAAGGCGGAATGTGTATTTCGGGGTGTGTGTGTGTGTTTCCAGCCCTCCTCAATCCCCGAACCAGGCGGAGACTGGATGATGTTGCAAAGTGGCTTCTTCACTCCTGTGCCTCTGTGGCTGCCTGCCGGTGGGGTCTGGCTGCGGGAGTGGCGGAACAGGCTCGTTCCTTTGGAGATGGGGGTGGCGGGGGGAGCAGCATGCGTGCGTTTTGAGCAGGACCGCCGTGGGAGAGGCTGGGGGGAGCTTCCATGGAGGAAGTGTGTCATTCTCGTGATATGGTGCAAAGCCTCCGTTATGCAGATCCAGGAGAGACTTTTAACCCATGGAGCTAGAGGGGGCTGAGAGTCTTAAAGGAGCGAGAGCAGGCAAGATTTAGCAGGGCTTCCTGGAGGGAGTGGCGCCTGGCTTGGAACCTGGAAGCATGAAGTTCTGCTGAAAGGAAGTGGCAAACGCATCCGGGGGCAAGCCGAGCGTGTGCGTAGGTGGTGGGAGGCCTAAATGTGTCCAGCCGCAAGCACTCCAGGGGCCGAGGAGCGTGGGCTTTGGAATTCGGAGGCCGAGGTAAACAGCTAGGGCGTGGAGGCCGGGGCGGGGCCTGGCTCGAGTGGGTAAGCTGAAAGCAGGAGGAAGATGGGGTGCACCGCGAGGAGACCGAGAGCGACAGGGTGGCCGACCCGCCTAAGGCACACTTTGGGGAGCTTTCACCCGGTGGCCGAGAGGATATACAAGTTTTGGGGGGAGAGGTCCGAGAAATGCGGTGGTCACTGCCGAAGAACTAAGGCCGTGACCGGAGCGGCAGAGCCCCTGCAGAATATCGGGGCGCCAGAGTGGGGGGAAGAAGGTCCAGCAAACCCTGGCCTCCTGCCCGCAGGAACAGACAGACTCGAAGGACTGGAACCTGCAGGACACGGACGCCTTCGTTCTCGTCTACGACATCTGCAGCCTGGACAGTTTTGACTACGTGAAGGCCCTGAGGCAGCGCATCGCGGAGACCAGGTGGGGCCACTGCGTGGTGTGTGTGTGTGTGTGTGTGTGTGTGTGTGTGTGTGTGTGTGTGTGTGTGTGTGTGTGTGTGTGTGTGTGTGCGCGCGGCGGGGGGGAGGCTGGGGAAGGTGGGCAAGAAGGAAGCGTCTGCAGCCTGGACAGTTTTGACTACGTGAAGGCCCTGAGGCAGCGCATCGCGGAGACCAGGTGGGGCCACTGCGTGGTGTGTGTGTGTGTGTGTGTGTGTGCGCGCGGCGGGGGGGAGGCTGGGGAAGGTGGGCAAGAAGGAAGCGTTTGCCGGCCTTTGTCCGAGGTGGGTGTTTGCGGTGATTTGGCTCCCGGGCCTTTCGAGTCAGGCCTTTGTCCAAGGGAAAGTCTCTAGCCAGATAGTGGACTTTGGGTCAGAAGAGTGTGTTTGCCGGAGTGTTAGTACAGCAGGGGAGGTTGTTTGCCTTGCAGGCGGCGAAACCAGGTTCGATCCCTGGCATCCCATACGGTCCCCTGAGTAATCCCGGGTGCAGAGCCAGAAGTAACTCCCAGCATAGCCGGATGTGGCAAAAAAAAAAAAAACGAACAAAAACAAGGGTGTGTTTGCTGGGGGTCTCTGGCCACCAAAGGGGATGCTTCTGAGACTGTATACCTGCCGGGGCAGGGGTTTTCTGGCGTTGGGGTCCGAGGCACAGTGGCCCTCATTTCCATCTGGATCCCTCCAGGCCAGCAGGCGCGCCTGAAGCGCCCATCCTGGTGGTGGGAAACAAGCGGGACCGGCAGAGGCTGCGCTTCGGACCTCGGCGTGCACTGGCCACCCTGGTGCGCAGAGGCTGGCGCTGCGGCTACCTCGAGTGCTCAGCCAAGTACAATTGGCACGTGCTTCGTCTCTTCCGCGAGCTGCTGCGCTGTGCGCTGGTGCGCGCGCGCCCTGCACACCCGGCCCTGCGTCTGCAGGGGGCGCTGCATCCCGCGCGCTGCAGCCTCATGTGACCGAGTTGGACCGAGCTTCTCACGTGGGGGCGGGGCAGAGGACGGATACAACCCAGGAACCGGATTGGACAAGATTGTCCAACTTGTCTTGGATTGGATGGGAGCGTGACCTTGCTGATTGGAGGAGAAAAGTTCCCACCCCTGGGCGATGGGCCTGTCTTTGAACCTCATTGGGTCACCTTGAGCCTCTGTGGGTCAAGATCTTACTGGATGAAAGGGATTTAGCTGTGAATTTGATTGGATGCTCAGACTACTCTTAGTGCTTCATTGGAGAAACTTTAAGTCACACCTTTCAGGAGGCAATAAAGTGGAAACTGTTTCCAGTGCGCTGGGCATTTCTAGAATTGGGGCGCCCTGTGTGAATCCTGGAGGTTGAGCTTCCGGACATTGCCCTGGCAGATTCAATGAGGGTGGTCCCCAAAAACTGTGACAGTCCCAAGCCAAGGTTGAGTCCCCAAAAAGCAGACACAAGTGATTGGAACAAAACTTTACTGTCAGGCTCTGCAGGGCCAAAGGACCTCAGGAGTCCCCAGTGAACTGGCCCTGCCTCCTCTAAGGCATTCAATAATATTAGTTAAATAGCAACTCTGATCCCGCAACCGGAATGTACGACAGAGGTCCCATTGTGCAAGTGGTCCCATGAGGTCTGGTCCCCAAGAGGCAGCGGGGGAGGTCGGTTCCCTGATGCAGAGGGGTTAAGGCCACAAACGAAAAGGTTGATGAAATGGGGGGGGGTGTCTGGTGGCAGGTCCATCACATCCAGGAATCTGGCTCGGCCCTTGGGGTAACTGAGTGCAGGGCGTGCCAGGCCCCTGGTTCCAAGGGTCCAGATGGACGCCGGGGACCCCGAGGTGTGGGAATGCGTGAGGGTTTCCGGTCTGGCTGTGTGTCCATCCGGCCTCGTGCCCAGGTCCTCGGGGTTTCCGGGCAGGCCGGGAGGCTCCCAGGTGCATCTGGCCGGCCCGCCACACCTGGGCTGGGGCTGCCTTCGTCAGAAGAACTGGACAGGGCTGGGCCGCGAGCCCCAGGGAGTCCATTGGCCATGCGACCAGAGTCCCCAGGTTGGCCACACTTGCCAACCAGGACGCTGAGGGAGGAGGAGGAGGAGCTGGAGGAGCAGTAAGCTGAGTCGGGAGCTGGGTGTTCTGGGGCCCGCGCGGGTTCAGGGGCTGGTCCAGTGGGGGTCCTGCCAGCTTCGGCCTCCAGGGCCCGGGCGTTAGCCAGGAACTCCTCTTCCAGGCGCTGGAACAGCTGCTGCTCCTCCTGGGGGTCGAGCTGCAGCGGCGTGCGGAAGACGCTGGCCGGGGTAGGGCCCAGCTCCGGGCTGGGGCCAGACCTGGGAGGCCGGGGGGCTGCGGGGCTTCGGGCACGGGGGGTCTGGGGGCTGCTCCTCCCAGAGCCCCCCCTGCTCCCCAGCACATAGGAGTGCTGCCCGTCTCGGTCTCTCCGCACCAGCAGCACAGCCTGCTCGTCCCGGCTCTGGCTCCGCGCCCGCCGGGCAGGGCTGGGGGCTGGCGGCCGGGCCCCCCTGCCGCCCGGCACCCCCCGGGGGCGGCCCTGCTCCAGCCGGTCTCGAGACTGGCTGCGAGGGGCGGGGGGCCGTCTTGGGGAGGCAGGGGTGCTTGTGGTCAGCCGCCGGCCAGGCCGCTCCCTCGGGGGGCCCATGACCAGGTCGTCACTGCGGGTGCCGAGGGACCCACTCTGGGCGGAGGAGGCCGAGGAGTCGCTGTCCCCAGAGTAGCGGCGGGAACGGGGATGGGGGGGCGGCAGCTGGTCCCGAGGCCTGGGGCAGGGGAACAAGAGGGAGATGAGGCACCGGGGTGCGGGGGAGGGGAGGGCAGAGGTCAGGCAGGGTGGGGAGACACCTGTGGTGTGCACGTGGGGGGGGGGGCTGTCCTTCCTGGGGACTTCCAGGGAGAAGTGAGACACTGGACAGCAGCTTCCGGCTCCAGGCACCCCTCAGCCCCAGACAGAGGAAGCAGCCAAGCCTCCAGGGCCCTAAACTCCCTTCCCCAGGCCTCTGGTTTCCTGGGCCGGGCATGCAGGCCTGGTGGCCAGGCAGGAGGAAGCAGGGTTGGACTGGCCAGCACCCAGCCCCAGGGCCCGCCCCAGCTGTGTTGTTCCTGCGTTGCCATGGAGATGGGAAGTCAGGCCCGCCCCCACCCACGGGAACTTTTCCCAGAGTGTGAGTCACTCCTGGAGCAGAGCGCAGGCTCCTTTGTCATCTGGGCCAAGACCAACACCCCCACCTCTGTCCCCCTCAGTCCCAAGTCCTCCTGCCTCTCACCTGAGTGGGGTCTCGGGCCCCTCCTTGGAGCTGCGGGCGCTGGCGGGTGCCACCTCTGGCCGGGAGCCCCGCCGTTCACTCCCAGGGACGGGGCTGGCAGCCCGGGGGCTGTGGGCGGGTGACACCCTCTGCGGGGAGAAGGTGCTGGCTCTGGAAGGGCGGTGGGCTGTGGGGAGAGAAGGCGGGTGGGCCGTGAGGTGGGGGGGGCAGACAAGCTCCCTGCTCCCCCACACGGCCCTGACCTGAGGAGGAGCAGCGGCAGGGGTCGTGCTTGTCCAGGTAGTGTTCCAGCGTGTCCCAGCCACCACCGACTCGGACCATCACGTGGCTCCGAAGTACCTGTGGGAGCCCCGAGGGAGCAGGTCACAGCCCGCCCGGGGCCTGGGGCCGCCGTCTGCCCTCGGGGCCGCCCGCCCGCTTACCCGCACGAAGATGAGCAAACTGGAGTCTCCCACGCGGTACTTCCCCTCCGAGACCTTGATCATGGGAAACTGGTCCGGGCAGGTGCAGCGGCCCAAGATCTCCCTGACCTGAGTGCACCGTGGAGAAGGGGAGGTGAAGGGTCAGACTCTCCCCACCCCCCTGATTCATTCCTTTGGCAGGGCCCGGGACCCATCCGGGTCTCATGCAGGCGAGGCACGTGCTCCACCACTGAGTGGCATCCCCTGGCCCTGTCCCCCGCTTCGGGGACCTGATGTCAGCAGCTCTAGGGTCGGGAGGAAGGAAGTCCTTCCAGGGAGCGGGGGGCTGGGCAGTGTTGCCCAAACTCGGGCCGGCCTCCACACTTGACCTCTCCCCCGCGCTCCTTCCCCTTTGGCTGTCAGGGCTGCTGAGCAGATCTGGGGGGGGGCTGTGGTCCCCCTTCGCCCACTTTAGAGGTGGGAATGCTAAGGCAGCAGGCGGCAGTGCCTCAGACACGGCGTAGGGGTGCTCGGGCACACTCGGGCCGCTGCCTTGCTGGCTCCCAGGGGCCGCCACAGGCCTTCAGGCTGGGAGCTGCCAGGCTGGATGTGGGCAGCCCCGCCCGCCTGGAGCCAGACGCTGAAATGAGCAGGCAGAGCAGGGAGGGAGTGACCCTGAGCCGGGGTGCATGAGGGGGTGGTAGGGGGGTCAGGGGCGGCCTCTGCCCACAGCCATCAGGCTCCCCGCTCTGGGATCGGGACATCCTAGTCCCCATCTTAAGATAAGACGGAAACTCTGGGCCTGGCTGTGGGAGTATCGGGGACACACAGGTCTTGGGAGCAGAAGCGGCAGCAGCAGCAGGAGGTCCCTGCAGGCTCTGAGCCAACACACACACACACACACACACACACACAGACACACACACACACAGACACAGACACACACACAACTGAAGGCCCAGTGTTTACCTGGGGCCTGGTCAGCACTTTGGGAAACGGGCAGATGGTGCCACGGGGCCCTTCTCCCATGCCGGGTGCCCGGGGGGCTGTGTGACTTTCCCGGGCGGCCTTTCCGGCCCTTGCCGCTCAGGCTGTGTCCCTTTTCCGGGGGTAGCGTGGGGAGGTGGCCCGGCAAGGTCAGGGCAGCCGCGGAGGGCTCCCCCGTAGGGGGGCACTGGCAGGACTCACCAGCTCATCGAGGTTACGCAGGTCACTGGGCGTCATTCGGGGCCCGCGGGCGGGAGCCCCCGGGGCTACGGCAGTTTCGGCCAGGTCCTCCCCGGCGGCGGCAGTGGGGGCCTGGGGGGCGGGCGGCGTGGCCCGCAGCTCTCGCTCGATCTCCTGCTCGAACTGCACGAGGCGGGGGGCCAGCAGGCCCAGGCGGGCCCCGCGCCGCGCCACCTCCAGCAGGCACAGCACCACGCTCTTCTCATTCTTGCGCAGGACCAGGTCCTCGGTCTCGAACATGAGCACCTCGGGCACCCCCAGCTCCCCGCGGCACCAGCCGATGAAGGTCGCCACGTTGTCGCGGGCCATGAAGGAGCCGGGCACCACACCGTGGGCCTGGAAGGCCACCCCCCGGGCCGGGCGGGCCGCGGCCAGCGCGCGGGCAGCTTCAGTGACGGCGTTGGCATGCTGGCACAGGGTGGTGCCCGTGGCCAGCCCCGTCAGGAAGCCCTCGCCGCCGCTGGGCAGCCCCAGGCTGTACAAGGCGTTGAGCCACTCGGCCAGGTCCTCCTTCATGGCCTCCACGTAGGCCTCGCTGGAGCGGAAGGGTCGCACGCTCTTGGCCGCCGAGCCCGCGATGCCCGCCACTGGGTCCGCCATGCCAGGGCCAGTGGAGTCACTGTGGGTGGGGGACACAGGTCAGGACCCAGCAAGGGCACACCGCCGGCCCCTGCCTGTCACTTCAGGCCAGATGGCCACACTTCAAGCACCAGCTGTGGCTGTTTCCTCATCTGTGAAATGGGTCCAAGATTCTCTTCGGGCAGGAAAGATACAGTACAAAGGTTAAGGTGCTGGCCTAGTATGTGGCTGTGGCCAGTACTACATCTGGTCCCTTGAACACCACCAGGTGTGGTCACTAAGAGTCAGGTGTGCCCCCCCCCGGCCCCCCCTGGGGAAAACAAAAGATTTTCTTTCAGGCTGAAGAGATAGGCCTGCAGGTAGGGCGCCTGCCTTGCATGGGGTCCACCCGGCTTCGATGTCCCGCACCCTGTATGGTTCCCGGAGCACTGCTGGGGAGCACTACTGAGCACTGCAGTGTGGCCCCCAAACAAACAAGATTTCTTTTTCCTACAGGGCGCAGTGGGATGGTTTTCAGAAATGCCTTCCGTGTTGCAAGAGTTTGCTGTTGGGCTTTTTATCTGGGGGAGCACGGGGACTCAGCGCCCCGGCCCCGACCCCTTGGGGAGATGAGCTGCATCACACGGGGCCGGGGCGACCCCATCTCCCGGAAGGTCCCGGGGCCTCCCCGCACCGGCCGCTTCCCGGAGAGCAGATCATTGGAAAAGCACCCGGAGTTAACGGCGCAGACGGCGGGGCGCCGGGGCCAAATCCGCTCCACTTTACAGATGGGGAAAGCGAGGCACGGCGGGGTCCGGGGTTGGCGAGGGCCAGGCCCCGCCTCCCCGACGCGCTTCCCCAACGCCCCGGGCCGGCGCCGGGGGGCTGCGTGCGCGCCGCCGGGCCCGGCCCAGAGAGGGTACGGGCTGCCCAAGGTCACACAGCCCCGAGGAGGGGAGGCCGCGGGCCCGCGCCCGCCTGCGCGCCCCGGGTCCCCGCGCTCACCTGGCTCATCCCGCGGCCTCGGGCAGCATCGCCGCGGCGGGAGCCGGAGCCGGGCCGGGGCGCCGCAGGGAGGCGCCGCCCGCGCCCCGCAGATCCCGGACCCGCAGCCGCGGCCTCGGCGCCGCGTCTCCGCCTCCCTGGAATTCGGATCCCGCCCGAAGGGGCGGGCGGGGCCGTGCGCTCTTAAAGGGGCCGCGCGGCTCCCGGGCCCCGGGCGGGCGCGGGGGCGGAGCGCGAGTGCCCGGACTCGGCGGGGCGGGTCCGGAACCGGGTTCCTGGGCAGAGGCGGGACCACGAGCCGCCGGGACGCCGCCTTCCCCACCCAGCCCGTCCTCCCGCTCCGGGTCCCCTCCCGGGAGCCGCTGGGGAGGGCTTTGGGCCCTTCTGATATTTTGTTTTTGCGGAGCCGGGGTCGGGCCCTTTTAATCGCGCGCTGCCCGGGGGCGGGCGGGCCCGTGGGCTGTGCCCGGGATGAGCTCAGGAAGCGATACGGGCCGGGGGCTGCCGAGTCACCTCCGGCAGGAGCGCATCTCCGCGGCCAGATGCTTGCAGGAGGCCGCGCGCCTGGTGCAGCGACCTTCCTCCCGCAGTGCAGACCCGGGGAGAGGAGGAGGAGAAGGGCGAGGAGGACGAGAACGGGGAGGAGGGGGAGAAGGGAGAGGAGGGGGAGGAGGGGGAGGAGGAGGACGAGGAGGGGGTGGCTTACTCTGATGGCCGCTCCGCCGGTGGCCCTTCATGGCTCCACTCATTGTTTACACCCGAGATTAGGAGACCCATTTCACCGGGGAGAACGCTGAGGCCCCAAAGGGGTAGGCAGATCACTCGGGCCCTGGTCAGTCCCGAGCCACTTCAGGTGGCACAGAAGGCTTAGTGGCCGCGGAGAGTGGGGTGGGAGGGCTCAGTGGGGAAGGGTTAACTCCCTCTCTGGCTCTTTTGATTATGTTTTGCGGCCACACCTGGAGGTGTGAAGACCTGCTTGGGGACTGAGCATTTATGGGATGCCGGGGATTGAACCCTTGTAGCCACGTGCAGGGCAAGCGCCCAACCCTCAGTCCTATCTCTCCAGCCCCGTTTTTTTTCCCTCCTAAACTTCCCCGGAGAGGCCGGGCCAGGTTGGAGGAGGTCCCTCAGCTGTCTGGGCTTGGCTGGGTGACCAGGTAGGAGAGCGGGCAGCGGAAGCCACCGGGGCGTCCACGGAGCTCATCCCCGTGCCAGAACCTCTCTGTGCCCGTAGCCTGAGGGAGCTGGTGAGTCACCTTTAGGAGGAACCTTACCGAGGCCAAATGGGGGACAGGCAAGAGAGCAGAGAGAATACTAGGCGTGAGGCCGAGGCCGTGGGACAGCGAGTCGGGCACTGCCTCGCCCGCCGCCAGTCAGTGTTCGATACCCACTTTCCCCAGATGGTCCCCTGAGCCCGCCTGGAGCGATGCCTGGGCTCAGAACGGGAGTCAGCCTAAACACTGCAGGGTGCGGCTGAAAACAAACAAAAACTGGGCTTTGAGTGTGACTGGTGGGAATGGTGAGGGTCTGGGATCAGGAATATTTGTTGAGTGCCTACTGGCTACCCGACCTCTTGGTGACCTGGTGCTAGCAGGCTTCATTTTCCAGTTTGGTGATGACTTCAGTAGTGTGTGTGTTGGGGAGGGAGGAAGGGGGGAGTTTCTCACCTGTAGTGGCCCTGAAAGTGGAAGGTGCGTCCTGCTCCAGCCCCTTCCCACCCCACCCCCCTTATGGGAGTAAGCTTCCATAATGGCTTCCACTAATTTGGCACCTACTGTATGCTAAGAAACCAAGAGTGGGGGCTGGAGCGATAGCACAGCGGGTAGGGCGTTTGCCTTGCACGTGGCCGACCCGGGTTCGATTCCCAGCATCCCATATGGTCCCCTGAGCACCGCCAGGGGTAATTCCTGAGTGCAGAGCCAGGAGTGACCCCTGAGCATCAACCGGGTGTGACCCAAAAAACAAACAAAAAAGAAACCAAGAGTGAGAAGCAGGAAACAAAACAAGCTGCACTCAGGACTCCGAGTGGCAGAGAAGCCCCCCTGGGCCGAGGTGAAGTCGGGAGAGAGGAACAGAGTGTGGAGGAAGGGCAGGAGAGGGAATAGGGCTGCAATTTGGGAGACGGGTTTTGGGACATACCTGGAGGTGCTCAGGGTCTGCTCCTGGCTCTGTGCTCTGGCGTCGTTCTCGGCAGTGCTCCAGGGACGACGCAGTGCCAAGGATCAAAGGAGAGTCAGCTGCATGCCAGGCAAGTACCTTTACCTGCATGATTATCTCCAGCGCCTAGAAATGTAGTTAGAGAATGACGCTCTCCCCTTCTTTCTCTTTATTATCTTTCATTTCACCCTTTCTGGCTTGGTTTGTTTTGGGGGCCCCTCCCAGGGTTGCTTAGGGCTTACCCTGTTTGTGCGCTCAGGAACCAGTCCTGGAGGTGCTGGGGGGCGGCGTTTGTCGTGCCAGAGACTGAACCGGGACGATCTTGCAAGGCCTATTTATTCACTTTCATATTTTATTAGTTTTTTTTTTTTTCATTTTGCAGCCCCAGTCAGGAGCTGCCCCCACCTGGTGGGAGTTGCTTCTAGCTGTGCTCAAATATGGGCCTCCTGCGTGCAAAGCATGTGCTGCAGCCCAGTGAGCTATTTTTCTGGCCGATGATGATGATAATGATTTGGTATTTGGGCCACATGCAATGATGCTCAGGGCTTACTCCTGGCTCTGTGCTCAGGCATCATTCCTGGCCGTTCTCCAGGATCATATACCATACTGGGATGGGGCATAGGTCAGCAGGCTCCAGGGCAAGCACCTTAACCTTTGTGCTATCTCTCTGGCTCAATTTTTGTTATTTACTTTTTTTTTCTTTTTGGGTCACAGGGGTTACTCCCGACTCTGCACTCAGGAATTACCCCTAGCGGTGCTCGGGGGACCATATGGGATGCTGGGAATCGAACCCGGGTCGGTCTCGTGCAAGGCAAATGTCCTACTCTCTGTGCTATCGCTCCGGCCCCAATTTTTGTTATTTTCTGTACGTGGTATTGTTTTGGGGCCACACTGGCGATGCCTGGGAGTTACTCCTGGCCTGCACTGAGGAATCACTCCTAGTGCTAGTGCTTGGGGACCATATGGGATGCTGGAGATCAAACCCGGTTGGGCATGTGCAAGTCAGACAACCTCCCTACTGTACTATCGCTTCAGCCTCTATTTTTTTTTTTTTTTTTTGCTTTTTGGGTCACACCTGGCGATGCACAGGGGTTACTCCTGGCTCTGCACTCAGGAATTACTCCTGGCGGTACTCAGGAGACCATATGGGATGCTGGGAATTGAACCCGGGTTGGCCGCGTGAAAGGCAAACGCCCTACCCGCTGTGCTATCGCTCCAGCCCTGCTTCAGCCCCTGTTTTATTATTTTCTATCCCCTTAGTTTCTGGTTTTTGGGGCTGGGGGTTTGGACCACATCTCAGTGCTCAGAGGTTACTCCTGACTCTGTGCTCAGCAGTGAGCCCTGATGGTACTTAGGCGACTGACGATATGTGGTGCCAGGGGTTCAAAGCGGGCCCAACAGCAGACAAGGCCGGCACCTCACCCGCTGACCGTCTCTCTGGCTCTCCTTGGGAGGTGTGGCAATGGCCCAGGGTTCTCTCCATGCCTGGCTGCGGTGCTCCCACACTTGGTGATGTGCTCGCCAGGGGTCACACCCCTTCCTTGTGGTGCTCATAGTCCTGGTTGTGCTGTGGCTGGAAATCACTGGCGCCCGGATCCCAGCCAAGACCTGGCCGAGGCACATCTGTGAAGGAAAGTATTGGGGACAGAACCTCGCAGCAGACATATACCTGGGTTGTTCCAGAAAGATAAGGCGACGGCAGGGGGAGAGGGTGCGGGACGAGGGGGCAGGAATGAGGGCCGGCTGGGTAGAGCTTTGTGTCCCCTGAGGACCTTGGAGGCCACAGAAGGAATTCGGGCAGGGCACAGGCAGCGTGACTTTAGCCCGGGCAGGTTTAGAGGGCTGCGGTAGGGAGTTCCTGAGCAAAGCAGGTGGTAAGAATGTGGATTCTGTCTGTGTCCGAGGGGGGTGTGACTGGTGGGTAAGTCGAGTCGTGAGCCTCTCCCAGGCTCAGGACTGCTCACAGCTGGGGAGGTGAGAACTTCTGGAAGGGGACAGATTGCGCAGGTGTGGGGAGAGGACACTTGAGTATAATAAATGCTTAATTTTTTTTCTTTTTGGGTCACACCCAGCAATACACAAAGGTTACTCCTGGCTCTGCACTCAGGAATTACTCCTGGCGGTGCTCAGGGGACCATATGGGATGCTGGGAATCGAACCCGGGTTGGCTACATGCAAGGCAAACGCCCTACCTGTTGTGCTATCGCTCCAGCCCCTTAATTTTTTTTTTTCTTGTGTGAGAGCTCACACCCGTTGGTGCTCAGGGGTTACTCCTGGCAGGGTTGGGGGACCCTGTGGGGTACAGGGAATCAAACCCAGGTTGGCTGCGGCTCCATTATAGTAAACGATTTCATTCTCAAGATAACCTGTGGGGCCAGAGAGAGACTGAGTGCAAAGGGCTGAGTGCATGGTCTGCATGCAGCAGGCACCGCCGTGACCCCCAGCACCGCATGGCCGCCCCCCACCCCAGCATTTTTTTTTTTTTTTTTGCTTTTTGGGTCACACCTGGCGATGCACAGGGGCTACTCCTGGCTCTGCACTCAGGAATCACCCCTGGCCATGCTCAGGGGACCATATGGGATGCTGGGATTCGAACCCGGGTCGGCCGCGTGCAAGGCAAACGCCCTACCTGGAGTGTGCTATCACTCCAGCCCTCACCCCAGCATTGTCGAAAGAAATCCCCAAGCAGACGCCGCAGTGTGGGGTTACCACACACACACAAAAAAAACATTCCAAAGAGGTCCACGGACCTGAGAAATTGAGCAGTGGGTAAGGCACTTGCCTTGCACCCGGCCACCCTAGTTCAGATCCCAGCACCGCACCCAGCCCTGTCAGCGCCGCAAGAAATATTGACTCCCTGAGTTCAGAGCCAGGAGTCAGCCCTGAGCAACGCCAGGGGTTTCCCCCACCCCAGCTCCTAATCGGTATATTGCGTTGTTCCCAAGAACGTTGTTATCTTCCTTTGGTATCTGTGAAGTCTGTTTTCAGGGACTTTCACCCCCACCCTCCGCCTCCACTGGACGGGGGTGAAAGCTGCTGATAAAAACCATGCGCGCTGGGGCATGGGAGATAGTGCAGCAGGGAGGGCTCATGAGGGCACCACAGGCATCTCCGGGCACAGCCTGAAGGCCCCAGCACCGCTGGCTGTGACCCCGGGTTCCCCAGCACCAGAGGGGAAGCATCGCGTTCTCGGGGCCCTGACACTGAACTAACTGCCAGCCTGCTTGGGCAGGAATTGCTGGGGCTCCTGGACCTCCTGAGCACTGCTTGGGGAGTTCCCGGACCAGAACCCCCCACTTGTAAGTGACCTTTGTGCTTTCAGCCTGGGTTGCCTGGTGGGCACCTGGAATCTCAGCCCAGATTGTGGAAAATGACAGAGCGGCTCAGTACGGTACCGGGGCTCAGGGGATGATACGGGATGCCGGGGATAAAACGCAGGTGGGCCGTGTGCAAGGCAAGTGCCCTGCTCACAGTGCTCTGGCTGCAGGCTTTGTTCCCCTATCTCAAGTCCTCTAGCTGTGACTATGACCGTTATCATCGCAGCGTCCTGGGCAGCCTCAGAAACTGCAGGGGTGGGGGTGCTCGGCTGCCCCGTGCCCTCCCCAATGCGCCCACACGCTGTCTGCGTGCAGAGGCCCCAGGTGGGCTCCGGCGGGGCCTTGGTGCCTGGAGGAGGGTGCTGGGGTTTCACTCCAGGTTCTCAGGCATGGCTCAGGTGCTGACCGGGCCAGCTCGCAGCTGTCCAGGCCAGGTGAGCTGCAGGCCCTGCCAGGTGTGCGGAGGCCTCTTAGGGCCGCCTATGCTGGGAGAGAAAAGCAGAAGGCCAGGCCCGGGTCCCCACCTGCCATGCGCACCCCGTGCTCTGCGGCCATCGTCCTGTTCGAAGGCGGCAGGATGGGGTGGCCCATGGGCCAGCTGTTGGCCCTGGCGTCCTGGTGACCAGGGGCTTCCCTGCCCGTCACTGCCCTGTCACAGTTCCCTAGCCCCAGAGCCTTCTCCCAGGTGGCCTTTGTCCCCGTGTGGGGCACATCTTAGTTTCACCATTGGCCTCACGACCTTTGCCCAGGTCTGTAAGATGTGGCCTGGCCCGCCGAGGAGACAGTGTGGAAACTTTCTAGTGTGAGTGACGAGGAGCACGTGAAAGGTGTGGGTCAGGGCGTGGGACTAAGCAGGCGGCAGGAGGGATGGTGGGGGGACGAGGGACCTCGCCTTTTCTGCGGCCGTCGTTTGATCCTGGGCACCGCGTGTGGCCCGCTGAGCACTGCCAGGGGGTCTCTCGAGCAGAGCCTGGAACAGCCTTTCAGCAGCCCTGGGTGTGGCCCAACCCTTCCCGTTCCCACCTCTTGTCTGGCTGCTCGCCCCAAATTAGACAAGACTTTTCAAAGCTTTGTTTGGTGGTGGGGGGGGTGTGCGTGTGTGTGTGTGTGTGTGTTGGCCTGTCATCCTCCTCATCCTTACTCCAAGCCTGGGGTGTGTGTGTGTGTGTGAGTGTGTGTGTGTGTGTGTCTTTTCAAAGCTTTATTTGGTGGGGGGGGGGTGTGCATGTGTGTGTGTTGGCCTTTCATCCTCCTCACCCTTACTCCAAGCCTGGGTGTGTGTGTGTGTGTGTGTGTGTGTGTTGTGTGTTGGCCTTTCATCTTCCTCACCCTTACTCCAAGCCTGGGGTGTGTGTGTGTGTGTGTGTGTTGTGTGTTGGCCTTTCATCTTCCTCACCCTTACTCCAAGCCTGGTTTGTGTGTGTGTGCGTGTGTGTTGGCCTTTCATCCTCCTCACCCTTACTCCAAGCCTGGTTTGTGTGTGTGTGTGTGTGTGTGTTGGCCTTTTATCCTCCTCACCCTTAATCCAAGCCTGGTGTGTATGTGTGTGTGTGTTGGCCTTTCATCCTCCTCACCCTTACTCCAAGCCTGGCATGGCCTGGGAGTGGTGAGGGGAAGGGGGGCAGGTGTTGGGTCACCCCTGGTAGTGTTCAAGGCTTACTTCTGACCCCTGCTCAGGGGTCACTCCTGGCGGGGATTGGGGGACCATATGCGGACAGCGGATATAGCAGGTAAGTAATTTGTCTTGCACACAGCCAACCTGGGTTTGATCCTTGGGCACCCCAGACGGTTCCCTGAGCCCTGGCAGGAATGATCCCTGAGTACAGCTAGGAGTATGTCCTGGGAACTGCCAGGTGTGGCCCCAAAGCAAAACAAAACAAGTTTCGACAGTCTTGTCTGTCCTGGCCCCATCCGGGCAAAGGTTGGGGGGCCACTGGGGCAAGGCAGGCACCCCACCTGCTGTGCTATCTCTCTGGCCCCTACCCTTTGTTTCTGAATTGATTTGGGGAGGGGCCAGAGCCATAGTCCAACGGGTAGGGCACACAGCTGACCTGGGTTCAGTCCCAGGCACAATATATGGTTCCCCGAGCTGCCAGGAGTGAACCCTGGACACAGCTGGGTGTGACCCCTGCAAAAGTTTGCTTCGGGGTCACACCCCGTGTGGTTTAAGTACTCCTGCCTCCATGTGCAGGGGCTGTGCCAGTGCCAGAGATTGGAGCCGGGCCTCCTGCATGCAAAGCACGTGCTCAGCTCTGAGCCATCTCAGTCCCCACACTGTAGCCCCCCGCAGTGCTCAGGATCGTACGTGACACCAGTGATTTGGACCAGGGTTGGCGGGGTGCAAGGCAGACACCTTGGTCCCCGGCCCAACTTGTTGCCGCCTCTCGCCCAGGACTAGGGAGCTTGGTTTTTTTTTTTTTGCTTTTTGGGTCACATGCACAGGGGTCACTCCTGGCTCTGCAATCAGGAATGACTCCTGGTGATGCTCAGGGGACCCTATGGGATGCTGGGAATCGAACCCGGGTCGGCCGCGTGCAAGGCAAACGCCCTACCCGCTGTGCTATCGCTCCAGCCCCCAACTGTTTATTTTGGGGCCACACCTGGCAGTGCTCAGGGCTTACTCTTGGCTCTGTGCTTAAAGATCACTCCTGGCAAGGTTCCGAGGACCAAATGGGATGCCGGGGCTCATACTCTGGTCAGCTGAGTGCAACTGCCTTACCTGTGTACTATCGCTTTGGCCCCAAATAGGTCTCTCTTGTTTTGGGGGGCCACACCAGGTGATGTTTCTATGCTGGCACTGGCCCCAGTATGGTGGGAGGGTGGCTAAGTAGTGAGGCCTGGAGTCTGGCCTGAAGGGCTGCTCAGGAAGCAGAAAGCAAGGGACCTTGGAAACTGAACATTCTGTTGGTCCCTTGAAGTTTGTCAGTGAGACTGGTTTCAAATAGCTTTTACAGGGGTTGGAGTGATAGCACAGTGGATAGGGTGTTTGCCTTGCATGTGCCCGACCCGGGTTTGATCCCCAGTATCCCATATGGTCCCCAGAGCGCCAACCAGGCTAATTCTTGTGTGCAGAGCCAGGAGTAACCCCTGATCATTGCTGAGTGTGATCCAAAGAGAAAAAAAGAATCCCTAAAACCAAAATCCAAGTAGGTTTTACAGCCAGAGATGGCTAGAAGCACTGAAGTGCATGCTTGACATGCAGGAGGCCCAGGCACTACATAATTACCCAAGCCCTGCTGGGTATGGTGCCCAAGTCAGTAAATAAAAGGTTCTAGGGTAGGATGAGAAGCTGAGGGTTAGTTTTCAAAGGTGAGTGCAGTGCATATTCACCAAAGAAATTTGTGAAACTCGGGACGGGGATACTGCGGGCCCCACAACTCTTACCAGCACAAAAATAGAGGTTGGATCTCTATATAGTAGAGCTGGTAGGGGACTTGCCTTGCACACAGCCAACCTGGGTTCAATTCCAGCACCCTATACGGTGCCACTGCCAGGAGTGATTCCTGAGCACAGAACCAGGAGTAAGTCCTGAGCACAGCCATATGTGGCCCCAAACAAAGAATGAACAGGCTGGAGTTGGCCACATTAGGTACTTCCCCAACCAGATCCTGGTCATTGGAAACACTCAGGACTGTTATATAGGGTTTATCCCAGACCCCTCAAGTCTACAGGAGTTTGGGCCTGGGAAGACAGCTACTGGAAGGAAATAATTGTGTATCCACTGCCAAAGAAGTCATTTTTCTAACCACATTTTATTGCCAGCGATACTCAGAATTAATCCTGGTGATTCTCGGGGAACCATGTGGGACACCCTGGATCAAACCCAGGTCAGCTGTAAGCAAGGCATAGGCCTACTGTACTATCGCCCTGGCCCCTATAACCGTATTTTAAAACTAAAAAGGTTTGAATCTCACTACTTGCAAGGTCCCTAAACGATACCAAATCACAACAAAATCAAGGAACAAGCATAGCAGTTTCGATCAGAGCTACCTGCCCCCATGTACAGAGATCAAAGTCAAAGTGACATTCTCTTTTCCTTAAAGCTTTCTCTTTCTGATTGTAAGAGAAAACTGAACAAGCCTTTGACCCGCACAGGACCACATCCTGGTGGATAGGTCAACGCACTCACCACGCAACATGCAGTGACTTTGGAACAGAGGCCGAGAAGGATGACTGTTTATAAACATTTGTAATTTTATTTAAAAAAAAAAAAAGAAAAGAAAAGAAAACATCACAAACCATGAACATTGTTACAGTTAGAGGCCCTCTTGGTTCTCCACAATGATACTGAGCATGCTCACAAAGGGTTCCCATTGTTTAGTCTTTAGTTAAACAACCATCTTTTAAAAGAAGGAAAAAAAAAAAAAAACTCAGCACACTACCATTTAACTTGTTTTAATGTTTCTTCACAAATGGTGAAAAATACTAAAGTACAGACAAGGAATAATCATAATGTTGTGGCCAACATTATAAATATGGAATTATAAATTTAAAACATTTTCTGGTTTAAAAAATAAATCTGGTAGTCAATGCAGCTCTTCGGGGTCTCTGCGTCTAGTAGGGCCGGTCTCTGCGTTCCTGACGGTGCTCGCCTCTGTAAGCAAAAGGGGCCAATGGGTTACCCTGGGGAAAGGCAAGGAGACCCCTCTTGCAGACTAGCCCCAGCTCAAGGATGAGCTTCCAGCTCGTCCCCAACCAGAACCCCTTTGCACCATCTCTAACGTCCGTCCCAGTAACACACAGCTGTTTGTCCCCATCACATACTTATCCATTTTTCCAGGGCCTCCACGGCCGCCTCTTCTTCCTCCCATCTGTTCCATCAAAGGCCCAGGGGGTCCCCCAGGGCCACCTCGTCTGCCTCCACCAAAGCCACCTCGATCCATGCCCCGGCCACCACGGAAGCCACCTCTGTCTCCTCCACGACCACCTCTGAACATTCCTCCAGGACCCCCACGGTCCATGAGGCCACCTCTTCCTCCCCGCATACCACCAGGGCCACCTCTGCCCCGGTCACCACCTAAGGAAAAGTAAAAGGACACAGTAAGTGACAGAACATAGACTAGGTATATGCTCGGATGCTCAGGATCGGCTGCTTTTCCCAGAGCAGAAATGCAGGTATGTAACTCAGTCTAATTATCAGGGCACTGATAAAACTGGTGGCACAATAGCTTACAGAAATCCAGTTCTGGGGCCAGAGCAGTAAGTGTAGTGGACAGGGCATTTGCCTTGCACAGAGCAGACCTGGGTTCCATCATCCCATATGGTTCCCCCTAAACTCTCCGGGAGTGATCCTAGAGCAGAGTCAGATTTAAACCCTGAGCACCGCTAGGTTAGTTAAAAGAGTTGTCCTCTTTTTTTAGGCTAGAGAGATAGATAGTACAGTGGGTATGGTGCTTGCCTTGCATGCAGTCAACCCAGATTCAACTCATATGATCTCCCGAGTCTGTTAGGATTCCTGAACACAGAACCAAGAGCAACCCAGAAATAGGAGTAACTACTGAGCATAACTGGGTGTGGTTCAGGAACAAAAACAAAAGTTAAACTCACAAAATCTGCACTTACCCGGAGGTGGGAAGGGTGGCGGGAGAAAACCTTCAGGCTTTGGGGCTTTACACTGGTTGCATTCTGTTCTCCAGGCAAAGTTCTGGTTCCCACATCCCCTGCATAAAATTAAACCACCAAGTGAACCAAGGAAGACGAACCAACCAAGAGGAGACTTGACATCTGAGCAGACAAGTTATCCTCTAGCCAGCTTCACCGCACTTGGTCCCAGGAAACACAACCATTACTAGATTTGTCCATAGAAATGCCACCTCAGCAGCAACGCACCACGGGATCCCCCAGTTTAGGCCTCCACCCCACCCACCCACTGGGTTGTTACTGATCTTGTCCAGAATGAGAGGGTGAGGGGAGATGGAGGGATCAATTTGCCAAGAGAAGTACATACGGATTGGGGCACTGCCAGTCTCCAGCTCGATGTTGGACATTTCCTCCTCCTGATGGATTCCCTCGGGAACCCCGAGGCCCTCTTGGGGGAAAGCCTCCTCGGTCTCCTCCTCGGCCTCCCATGCGACCCATAGGTCCCCCTGGGCCTCCTGGGCCCCCTGGACCTACAGGAATAAATAAAGTCGTCTCTATATGGCACATCTTCTAACAGTCATCTTCTATTTTCTATAGAAAAGGCATTCATAGAAGTAAAGTGCTGCCAGAACTCAGAACGCCATCTGCCCTGGCTCCTTCACTCTACTGCCCCGAGCTGAGCTGCGTTTCCATGCCCATTACTTCAGATGTTCCCAGGTGAAAGCCCACAAAGCATAGCACTGTGTCTCCACGCTGCTGAGTTTCTGCTATTTCAGGGGGATCATGTGATGTTGGGATTCAAACTTGGGGTTCTGCATGCAAATCTTATGCATCAACTGTGAGTTATCTCATGACTCTCTCCACACCATTTAGGCAATTTTGGTATTGGGGGGACTGAATTTGACAAATGCCAAGCTGTATATCCCTGGCCTTTAGATTTTTTTCCCCCCATCTACTACTTAGCTTTTGTTTTCGGGCCACACCTGGCAATGCTCAAATGACTGTAGGGACGGGATTGAACAGGAGCATAAACCATGTGCTCCAGCACTCATCTTTCTGCTCCTTTTATACTACTATTTGGGTGTCCCCACCACCCCACACACGGAACTGTTCCAGGGACTGAACCCTGGTAGGCCACAAGCAAGGTAAGTACCCTACTCGCTGCACCACCTCTCTGTCCCCTAAACACTTCTATAGCAACACCGTAGTAGAAAGCAGAAATTGTGCACTGAATACCTCCACGAAGCGGTGGTGGCATTCCGCGGCCCTCACGGGGTGGCATTCCACCTCGCATGCTGTTCATTGGAGGCTTCTTCCGAGCAAGAGAAACTTTAAGTTTGCTTCCTTGAAAATCTTTCCCTGGAACAAGATAATACAACATCAATTACAAGTTCTGACACCACCCCGGGAACTAAGCAAAGCTAGCTTAACTCCTTTTTCTTTCTTTCTCCAATGCCATCCTCTCCATTCATGCCTCCAGTGTGTCTTCCCACTATGTTCTCTAAGATCTTTCCGGGCAAGGCTTGTTAAAACGTTTTTACAAGACACTTAAAAACCTCTCTAAGAAGCATGGTTCGTACTGACACCCTTGCCCAGTGTGGGGTCAGAGCAGGGACAAGATGAGTAAGCAGCGGTGAAGAGGAGAGCCTGCATTTGTCCTCTGACACTTAGCTTCAAGGCCCCTTAAGTTTATCTCCCTGACGCCACTCTGAAAAAGAAAATTTTTCTGGCCAGACCTAGGTATCATTGTACTCAAGGATCACTCCATCTGGGGTGTTGGGGACAGAACCTGTATTGGCCATGTGCGCTGGCAAGTACCTGCATTGGCAAGTACCTACTGCTCCAGTCCCTCCCTTGAAACAGTTGAGGGCCCTCAACGTAGTGCTCAGGGAACCTGGGTGATTCAATCTAGGGCCTGAGGATACAGGCCTTTAGGTGCTGGGGACAAACCAGCCATCCCCGCAGAATAGTGAGGGAAAGGAAAATGTGTGAGATGCCCGTAAACAGGAGCTAATATGAACTTGGTCCCCCCTTCCCCTGACTTCTGCATTATCTTTCTGCCAGCCCCATTCCCAACCACCATTTTTGGTTTTTGGCCCACGCCCAGCAGTGCTTACTTTCTGGGAGTGTTGGAGGGAGCATTTGGTGCCAGGGATCAAACCTGGTACTCCTGCAAAGTACGAACTCAGCCATTAAGCCATTTCTGCAATCCACAGCACCCATCTTTATGGAAGGCTGACACACTGAATGTTTCCCTAGGACACTCCCCATGCCTCAGAACAAACGGAGCTGCAAGGCCAGTAAGCACTCTATTGACCTAGTGTCTTACCATCAAACCACTCCACGGCAGCCTTTGCAGTTGGCGGGTCTTCATAGGATACTGTGGCATCACCTTTGGGCTTTCCGGTTTCCTTGTCCAAGTAGATATGAATCATGGGTTGTCCAGTTCTTTTGTTCATCTAGACAAAAAAAAACAGTACAGTTAGGTTGACTGTAATCTAGCTTTTTTTTTTTTTTTGGGTTGGGGAATGTGCAATTAACGGAGGGGAGGAGGGGAAGATAGTACAACAGTAAGGGAGCCTGTGTCCAAACCAGGCTGGAACCCTAGCACCACACAGTTGCTGGAGCACTGCCAGGGTGGCCTAGGTATCCCTGGCACTTTCAGGGCCCAAGCAGCATCACATCCTTGGGCTTGCACTGAACTCCTGGTCTAGCTAGTTGAGAATTGCCAGTGGTCTGGAACCCCAGATTTAAACAAAACAATCCAGAAGTCCCTTAACCACATTTTGGGGGGAGGTGTGGGAATGGTTAGATCACATCTGGCAGTGTTTAGGAGAAACTCCTGGTGGTATTTGGCAGGAATGTACATGGTCCTGGGGGCTGAACAGGGGTGGCTGCAGGCAAGCTAAGAGCCTTACCTCCTGCACCATCTCTCCAGCTCCAAATGCAGAACATTTTCTATATAAACTCATTCAGCGGAATGTCAGTTTACCTCTAAATGAAACAAACTTATTATTTCATAGACTCCTACTAAAAATACTTAGATAATTTCCTCTCCTTAGATGTTTTATCATAAAAAACAAAACTGGGTCGAGATAGCACACCACATAGGGTGCCTGTCTTTCATGTGGCTGGCCTGAGTTTGATTATTCCCTGGAAGCCAAATGGTTGCCCGAGTCTGGTTTTTAAATCTTCTATTTCACACAAACTTTTTTTCTTGGGGAAACATGTGGTGCTGGGAGTTGTATCAAAACTAGAGCCTCCGGGGGGCTGGAGCGATAGCAGAGCAGGTAGGGCATTTGCCTTGCACACGGCCGACCCAGGTTAGATTCCCAGCATCCCATATGGTCCCCTGAGCACGGCCAGGGGTAATTCCTGAGTGCAGAGCCAGGAGTAACCCCTGTGCATCGCTGGGTGTGACCCCCCCAAAAAAGCAAAAAATATAAAAAAATTAAAGAAAAAAAAAACGGTCAAGGGAGCCAGAGAGATGCTTGAGTGCGGCCAATCTGCATTTGATCCACATTGTGCCTTGAGCACCACTGGGTGTGGTCCTAAAACAAAAAAGTTTGGGCAAAGGATGTAGCTTAGAGGTAGAGCACTTGCATCTGTGAAACCTGGGTTCAATTCCCAATATTGCAAAGGGGAAAAAAAGTTGTAACTGCAGAGGTTGAAATCCATTCCTCTGTCTAAGTAGCTCTAACAATTTAAGGACGGGAGAGAGTATAGCATGTAGGGCACTTTGCCTTGAACGCAGACAACCTGGGTTCAATCCCTGGTATCCCATATAGTCCCCTGAGCACTGCCAGGAATGATTCTTGTGCAGAGTGCTGATCCAGGAGTAACCCCTGAGCATCGCTGGGTGTGACTCACCAACAAACAAAAATATTTTTTAAGAAGGGAAAAAAAAGTCACTTTAGGGCTGGGGTGCTAGTTCAAAGAGCTTGGATGCTAGACCATATGATCCGCACGCAGGAGGCCCATATATGACCCCTGGCACGCATGGTCCTAAAACACTGCCAAGAGTGGACTATGAATCAATAAATCAATAAATAAATCTTTTTAAGAAAGCTAAAAATTAAACCAATGAAGGTTAACAAGACTTTAAAGGACAAAGATTTAAATAAATGAAGATATATGTAAGTTCATGGGAGAAATGAAGACTAGTTGGTATCTGGGAAAATGTTTTAGAAATTTGGTAAACATTGTATTTTAAATTGCAATTTAAAATACATCTTATAACTCCAAATAATAAGACTGAGTGTTTTTTTTTGTTGAAATATTGAATGTAATCAAAGTAAAGTGAAAGAAAAGTTAAATTCACAGTTACATGGAAGGGGTGGAGGGACGGGGGAGTATACTGTGATTCTTGGTGGTGGAATATGTGCACTGGTGAAGGGATGGGTATTCGAGCACTGTATAACTGGGACTTAAACCTGAAAGCTTTGTAATTTTCCATATGGTGATTCAATAAAAGAGTAAATAAAAAATATATATATCTATGAGGCTAGAGAGATAGTATGCAAGGTGTTTGCTTTTACACATGGTACCCTACCCACCAGCAACTAGGTAGAATTTTAAAGTAGACATTGATTTAAAAAAAAAAAAAAGTTGACAAAATACAAGGCACTACAAATTGATCCCACAACGAAAAGATTGCTGAGTCCTTCGGGCTGGAGAGATAGCACAGCGGGTAGGGTGTTTGCCTTGCACGCGGCCGACCTGGGTTCAAATCCCAGCATCCCATATGGTCCCCTGAGCACCGCCAGGAGTAATTCCTGAGTTCCTAAGCCAGGAGTAACCCCTGTGCACTGTCAGGTGTCACCCCCACCCCAAAAAAACATTCTAGTTATCAAAAGAAAATGAATAAAAGAGCCACGAACTACTATAATTGCAACCAGAAGGATTAGCAATCTGACTAAAAAAAAAAAATTCACACGTAAAACAAGTAACTACCCAATGAAAAATGAGTGTAACACATAAACAGGTGTTTCATAAGATAAAATGTATGCAACTGTAACAGGTACCCCCAAATTCTGCGCTTGTGCATCTAGAGGACGCATCCAGCTGCAAATGGGTGTTCTCTAACACCCTGAAAGACCCACCACCGTTCCAGTAGCTCAGACCTCAACTTCCTCATCTGAGGACAGTCATCAGGAGTAAGCAAATGAGCATTGCTGGGTGTGGCCCTATAAACAATATAAAAACCCACTTTCCTTTAATTTGCTACAGTTCTTACCCCAGCACCTTTGCTGTGCTATATTCCTCAGTTCATCCAAGTCTTTTCGTTCTTCCTTTTTTACTTTACCCCATAGCATTTGTAATATATAAATCCAAGGATTCCTATCAGTTTTGTTCTAAAATCGCTTAATGACTACGCTGAAAAATTATGTAAATTTGAAATAGCCAAGATATTTCAATAACCCAAATGCTCAGTTACAGATGAATGGATCAATAAGCTGTGGTATATATACACACAATAGAATACTGTGCAGCTGTAAGAGCAGAATCATGTCATTTGCTGCAGCATGGATGGAGTAAGAGCAAATCAGTCACAAGGAGAGAAGACAGCTACAGAATGATCACTCAATGTGGGACATAAAACACACAGCACGCCTCCGTAACTGAACGGGAGAACTAATCCACACAACTGAGTTCTCGGGGGTGTATTTTAAAAGTGAAGGGCGCTGGGTACACTGCTGACGGGGGTGGTGCTGGAATAATGTACACAGGGAACCATTATTAACAGTATAATAAATTATACAGTATAATAAATTATACTTAATTAAAGAAGTTTGAAAACACAATTATGTAAAACAAAGTATCAGGGGCACACCTATGATGAGAAGTCAATGATAAAATACAATCTGGAAGGGGGGAGAAGCAATAAAATGAATATGAAATATGCCAAGTATTTAAAATTAGGTCTTCATAAAGTTCTACTCCTTAAGCTGTGAGAAATAGATGCATCAATGTTCATTATTTTAAAATTTTCACACAAGAAAGCTGATAAATTACTTAAAAAAAAAAAAAGAAACCCACCATGCATTATCAAATATGCTTAAATTGTTCAGTGTTTCTTTTTCATCGAGGGGGAAGATGGCAGCCCCCAAACAAAGGTATGTTCATGAAGCTGGGCAACTTCCCAAACTTCTCTAAATACAACTACTCTTAACATTAATCTAGTAAAAATGCAGTATGTGCTTTGAAGTTCTGCCAAATCCTATGGTTTTACTTACTTTAACAACTCCACACTGCTTAAAGAAGTCTGCCAGATCATCTAAAGTCACATTGTCATTTAATCCTTGCACATAAATCGCACTGTTGTCAGAATCTTCATCTGGATCTATAGGTGGGCCTTCATGAGAAAATTGAAAAGGAGTTATGTAGTATAGTTTATTAACCCACTGGTCCCTACTATTTACTATTAAAAGACACTACCAAAAATGTTATAGGACCTTTTGATGTTTTTAATTTTTAGATTTTTCTTTTTTTTTCTTTGGTTTTTGGGTCACACCCGGCAATGCACAGGGGTTACTCCTGGCTCTTCACTCAGGAATTACCCCTGGCGGTGCTCAGGGGACCATATGGGATGCTGGGATTAGAACCCGGGTCGGCCGCGTGCAAGGCAAACGCCCTACCCGCTGTGCTATCGCTCCAGCCCCCTAATTTTTAGATTTTTCAGGTCAAACCCAGCAATGCTCAGGGGTACATAAGGGATGCTGGGGACTGAATCCTGCTTGGCTAAAGCAAATGCCCCAGTCACTGTACTACCTCTCCAGCCCCTTGATTTTCTTTTAAATATTGTAAGCAGACAGTTGTGATAAAGCTCCAAACTGACTCTGAAAGTAAGAACATCGGACGGATCCCTGAGGCTGTTAAACTGTAGTACACACTTCTATGTGTATAGTACATGACAAACATTGAAGGAAAAATTACCTAGATCAAGATCTGGTCCTTCATCCATGGGTCCTGCCAACCAGGAAAGATCATATAAAATATTATTAGTGCACGTCTTGCAAGCTACAAACCTTACAAACACACATAGCTATCTACTATACCACCATTTGATGGGGCTTCATTAAATTCAAAATGACCCGCACTGCTAAAATGGAGCAGCGCTCCTTTAACATTTGTGAAAGGTTTGCTAGGATTTGCTTTTTCTTTGCTGGTTTGCTTTTAAAACCATTAACCAAATACACTCAATGCTTATGTGCCAAATTAGTGTTAAATTTAAGTAAAAAAATTTCCTCCAAATAAACCACATTTAAAAAATGTATTCTCCCCCATATTACAGAAGCAGTTGCTCAATACTTCAAGTTACCCTTTGTTTTGTAACCATAGGTTAACCTTATTACCCCTAAGACAATGCCGGCAGTACCCATTAGTCTCTTTTGTATAGATCATTTTTAAACCACTTATGAAACTAATAAAAAATTATAGTTTTCTAAAAACTGACTGTATTTTTTTTTTAAACACTATCCATGGTAATACTCAAAAACTTACCACCAGGCTTATTGAAGCCACCTCGCTCTCCAGCGCTGCTGGGGGGATAAACGAAGAAATGAAGGCCTTTCCCTTTAAAAGCCAGTACCGCTCTGAGCCTTGGGGGGGGCTCGTGGGGAAGAAGGGCACTGGCTAAACACATCTCCAAACAATGCATCTCTCTCATCTTGTCACTATGCCTTTCTTCAGGGCAGCTTGCTCAAACTTCCTTTATATACAACCTTGCTTGTCTGATTGTACACACCAGTGTGGTTGGTTCCTTTCATTTCGGGGACTGGTATTAATAGTGCAATACTTGGCAAATTAAAGGGGGGGGGGGGAGAAAGGATCACAAACATCCACCCCATCAGCTGAAGCAGGGAGAGCTTGGTGTGGAGAGAAGTTAATTGTTAGAAGGAAACTTTCCATGTTCATAAAGGTGCACCCTCAATCTCTCCCGCAGGAGAGCAAAGTGAGGCCTGGGTTTCCTAACAAGTCACAGTATAGTAAAGCAGGAGACAACCACACACATCAGAAGACACATCCAGCCAATCTTCAGCATAAAGCCATACATTTCAGGAGACTAATGGATTTAACAATTGCTGTGGAAAGAGAATTTACAACAAGTACCAAGGCTCAACAGTCTGGGGGTGCAACTTTATAGACACATCAATTGAGAATGATGGCAGTATAAAATTACTGCCTTACATATTTTAAAGGGGGAGAGAATACAGATTGGATTTTTTTCTTCTTTAAAATTAAAAGCACTCCTCAGTGGGAGGCCAAGTATTTCTAACCAGTATTGCACCTTTAATACCTGGATATACAATTTCAAGCTGTTGCATGCAGCTTTGTTTCCTTTTTAAAAGTACACACCATAAAATGTTCTTTCTCTTTAAACACAGTTTACACTTTAATGTTATACAATTCTAGAGTATTATACCTCCTCTGGTTCATTACCAAACAACAAGTATGCAGTTACCAAAGTTACAGAAGGATTCCATTTATACAATGAATACATTTTGTTAAAAATATTCTATGTATATTTTTCCTCTCCATATGGACACCGTGTCTAGTCCCACTTTTCATTATGCTGCCGGCTGAGTACTGAGTACGGGTACTTTTTAAGTATTGAAGTGTATACAAGGCTCTCACTTTGTAACCTGTAGCATATAAATGCGACAAAGCATGTTAAAAAGTTTCCACGTTTAACAGCCAATGAAAATATCAAAATACTGAGGCAATGAAAAAGGGCATGTTAACAACATTGAGTGCCTTACCTGTAGAAGACACTGAAAACCATCACCACACAATAAAAAAGAGGGGAGGGGTAGTCCCCTTGCCCTGTTCCCAAAGGGTCCAACAGTCTGCTTGACAGTCTGTTGAGAAACCTCTGGGGAAAGCCATGATGCGTTCTATGGCTTCAGGAGAGTTCTCATCCAGAATGAGGGAGCCTCTCTACTAGCAAAATTAGAATGATTACTTCTGGAGTATTAAAATGAATAAACTTCATATTGTTTTTCAGTTGAAAGATACTAAGAAAATTCTAGGTGATTGGAGACGTGATGATAGTAATTTCAAGTGTCTACATCTATATAAAAACATCCATAAAGAAGTGAAACCTTTATGATGGAACGAAATTCTCCAAATCAGAAAACTAATTTTACTTTATGCCAAATCAGTCATATTTTTTGCATGTTATAAAATTATTTTCCAATAAAGATTTCACCAAAAACTAAGTTATGCAGAATATTCAAATTATATTTTTAATAAGCACCTTTCTATAGTTTACTGACTTGCTAACACGCAAGTTAAAGATCAATTTTAAATGATTTAATTTCAAACTTTATTCTTTAACAAAAAAATTGTCCAATTTTCCCTAACAATTCGCACAAAATCCAACTTCTACTCAATGTAACATTCTGCATAACTTTTTTTTACTAGTTTATATAGGGACAGAACACACACAGAACTAATCCTTCTGGATTATGTTAACCATCAACATTATACCTCACCTTCATCAAAGTATAGATACCAGAAAGGGAAGAGGGGACGGGACAAGGGAGGGGAAGGGCAGGCACAGGTAGCAGGGTTATGTTATTGATCTAAACAAAATTTTCTAAACCAGATTGTGCCATTAGTCAAAATGGTCAAACCGATTTAGACTTCTCAATTATCTCCAATGGGGCGTGATCCTACAACAGACATTACTCTGAAAAAAAAAAACGATGGTATTTTTCTTTGTAATAAGTGCACCTCAGTTCATAATTCATGGGTTATGGGACCAAGATCATCATTATATTCAACAGTTCTAAGTACAAACAGAAATTGGGGACAAACATCGTGGAAAACAGCTGCAATCCTTTTCTGCAGTATTATATACCAGGTAGTCAAGACAATCATTCAGAGGCAATTAGTTAAACACCTAGGGTTGTTAGAAGGGTTGTGTGTGTTCCATCCCAAGTATATTACCCGTAGAGGCTTTTAACCTCTAGAAACCATGAAGGGAACTGAAAGCTCTAGATTCAAAACCATTCCATGTTTTCCCCAACCCAGCAAGGTAGATTGGCAGGAAAAAAGCAAACTGCCACTTAATTATATAATGCCACAAAGATGTCATTTCCATGTTTTAAAAGATGGCTTGGGCTCAACAGATTGTCCATGGAAATGTAGGATAAATTTCTTATGTCTTTCAGTCCCTTCTTTCCATTGAAAAATCCTATGGATGAAACAAAATTAGGTAAAAGGAGAAAAGGTTTGCTCTTACCCCATTCCACCGCGTCCTCCTCCCCGCCCACCTCTGCTCATGCCTCCACGATCAAATCCCCCTCTTCCCCTGCCCCGGTTATCAGGGCCACTCATGCTCCGGTTCTCTCCTGGTCCGGAAAATCCTCCAGACTCCTGCCCATAAACACCCATGCTACTGGGGTGGTCCTGTCGGAATGAACCTGAGGAAAGAGTCACATCTGTAAGCCATGGACCAACATTTATACAAGGCCTGTTGTAATTTCTCCTGGATCACAGAATTCTCAACTGCCAAGCCATTAACCAATATACAGTATTCTTTCTTATCTTTAATTTAAATAAAAACTGCTGTTTCACCCAAGCTAAAATAACTTTATATACAGTTACACTAGAGTAAATCTCTCCCCAACAACAAAACCCTCTGGCAAGCAGCTTACAGAATTTTGTATCCAAAGATGCCTTCATAAGTTATTTCTTTAAGCTTTACTCACAACAAAAAAACAGGGAGAGATTAACATTTTAGATTTCAGCATGTTGTTAAGTGTTGGGCTCTACCAGGTAGTGCTGGCCCTTCCACTGTCATTATCAAGACATGCCCACAGATTAAGATTCAACATTGAAATATGATCCACAGAGAAACTAAATCATGAAGGCAATTTTGGTCTCTTTACATTGAAATATAAAGATTTAAATTTGGTGGTGGTAGGTTTCTATGAATGTAAACCAAAAAACATAAGCATTCACTTGACCATCAAATTTCCAGTAGCCCTCAAAGCTACCTGCTCATTCTAAATGAGATGAGCTGGGCCGGACTTAAGGAAGCTGGCTGCTTCACTCACTGCCACAGAACCTTCCCAGAGAGAAGGGCTGGCAATCTAAAAACATTTTCTCTGGCAGGTGGGGGGAGGGGAGAAAAAAAAAATTTTTTTTTTGGGGGGGCAAGGCACACTAAACTTACACTTGAGAAAATCATTAAAGTCTTCATTTGGGCATCCAAATTGTCAGAGCCAGGATGCTCTGACAGATAAATAAGCATCTTGGAGTCCAAAAGTAAACAACGGTACAAAATACTTCCCCATGTTCAAACTTTCTAAAACAATCCCTCTTTAGTTGGTTTTCTCTTTAGCAACTCACTCTGCTGCCCGTAGCTGCTGCTCTGTTGGCTATATTGACTTGGAGCCTGGCTGTAGGATCCAGTTTGGGGGGGGTAACTAGTGGGCGGCTGTTGCCCATAGCTACTTTGTTGACCATAGCTACTCTGCTGTCCATAGCTGCTCGGCTGACCATAGGTGTTCTGCTGAGAATAACTGCTCTGATCGTAACTAGTCGGCTGTGTAGAGGAATAGCTGAAAAAAAGAGAAAAAAAAAAACTTTTTAGGAAGAGGTTTATTATTTCACGTTCTCCAAACATAAAAGACATTTAGAGTTTAAAAAGACATAAAAATTCTAAAAGCACATTCTATTTTTGAGCTCAGGGAGATAGGGATTAAGGTCAATGAATGCCTTGCGTGTGGTTAATGCTGATCTCCAGCATAGTCCCCAGAGCATCACCAACTACAGCTCTGGAGATGCCCAAACACCTGTGAAGTGGCCTAGGTAACCACACTAGTCTAGCTGGCCAAGAATCACAAGGAGTACCAGAGACAGGACAGGATGATTAAGCGCTTGCCTTGCATGCAGCTGACCCCAGTTTGAACTCCAGCATCATGTATGAGTTCCTGTGCCAGAGGTAAGCCCTGAGCAGGGGAGGCCATTCCACACTCCACTCATATTCTACACTCTACGCTGGGATGTGAAACTTCTCTTTATGAAATACTTCATCTTGGAAATGCCCACACTCCACTGTATACAACTTTCCCTTTTTGAGTGTACTCTGAGGGGTGCCCAAACACCCCAAATTGTGGTATTTAATTTTTCTACTCCATTTGGTTCCCTATTCTAAGAAACCCATTCTGCTTAGAATAAGTTTGTTTTTTTTTTTTGCTTTTGGGTCACACCCAGTGATGCACAGGGGTCACTCCTGGCTCTGCACTCAGGAATTATCCCTGGCGGTGCTCAGGGGACCGTATGGGATGCTGGGAATCAAACCCGGGTCGGCTGTGTGCAAGGCAAACGCGCTACCCACTGTGCTATCACTCCAGCCCCAAAATTAGTGCTTTTTTTTAATTCTTAAAATATTTCAGTTTTGGGGTCACACCAGTGATGTTCAGGGCTTACTCCTGGCTCTGCACTCAGGAAACACCTCCCAGCAGGACCCAGGGGACATCATAGAATTTCAATGATTGAACCTGGGCTGGGTGCATGTAAGGCAAGCACCCTACACACTTAACTACCTCTCCAGCCCCAAGATGTAATTATTTTTTAAAATTTGTTTTTGGGCCAAACCAGCAGAGCTGGTGGCTTAACCAAGAGCTCCTGCAAGCACAATGTATCCTTAGCCCTCAGACAACTGAGTGGTCCCTCCTGAACAGCAGTTACCTTCTATTTTATCAACAGTTTGAAATTAAAGGCATTTTTGACTAGGAATGTGCCTCAGTGGTACATGCAACACAAATGTGAGTCCCTGGGTTTGAGTCCTAGCACCTCCTTGCCAGTTTAAAGTTTTAAACGCAATGATTATTTGGGCTGGAGTGATAGTATAGCAGGCAGAGCACCTGCCTTGCACGTGGCTGACGCAAGTTCTACCTCCAGCACCCCATGACCCCCATCCCCGAAGCCCTGCCAGGAGTGATCCCTGAGCATCACGAGGTGTGGAACAGATATAAGACTTACTGTAAGGCATCAGTACAAACCTCAGAAAGTCTCCCCTTTATATCTGCACCCTTTAAGATGAGGATTTTTTCAACTACATAAAAAAAAAAATTTCACCAATGTAGGTGAAACAGGGAAGAATGATGCATGTGCACTTTGGGAGAGCTGATGCAGAGAGAAACGAGGCACTTAAGAAAGGCAGTCAGGAGACATGCCGAGCCTCACGGGATAGGGGTGGAGTCAGCCCTGGTCCTCCCCAACCCCAACAAGACCCTGAGTGCCTGCCCTCGAATGGCTCCTTTGGCTACGGATTAAGCTGCTTAACAGCCATGATCACAGAGACACACAAACAAATCTTGAAACCCAGCAGCTTTTGGCAGAAATCCCTCCAGATTTAATTATTAAAATTTCAGAATTCCAACATCATATGCTATTCATAAGCAGCAACAGAAAACAAATTGTCTACTGTTGCCTTTTCGGCAGGTCTCAGTGTTGGGGGCAAATCCCAAACAATAATGGTGGGTCTGGTGTTGAAATACTGAATGTAATCAAGAATCGAAGTAGAGAGAGTAATGTGGAAATCATCTGCCACACAGGTTGGGGGAAGGTGTGGGATGGGGGGCATAAACTGGGGTTTTCAGTGATGGAAAATGTGCACTGGTGAGGGGATGGGTGTTTCATCATTGTATGACTGAGACGTAAACCCAAAAGCTTTATAACTGTTCTCACGGTGATTCAATAATATATAATTAAAAAAAAAAAAAAAAAAGGCAGGCAGTCCGGGGACTAGAACTTTAGGACAGTGGATAAGGTGTTTGCAGGCATGTGGCTGATCTGGGTTCGATCCCAGCATCCCATATGGTCCCCTGAGCAGCACCAGGAGTAACCCCTAAGCATTGCCTGGTGTGACCTAAAAATCTCCCCCAAAAAGGAGGAAGTTCAGTACTAAGCCAGCCCCCAATACAATGCCTTCCCCCTGAAGATGATCAATATTTATGACCATGCAAAGAAACCTCAAATTTATCTTTACACCTTAAAAGTAACTTTTTTTTTATGTGGGATGGTGGATCTTGGGGATCATGTATTGCCGAGAATTTAACCTGTGGTTCCCACTTGTAAATTATATGCTCATCCCTTTGAGCCATCCTCCTGGCTCCATTAAATTAATTTTTTTTTTACATTATACTTTTTAAGAAGCTATGCTATATGTAATTTTAAACTTTCAGACATGTTTAATACCTATATATTAATAGGGAAAATGCTAAGTACTATATGAAAACTATATTCATCTTCTGATGTCAACCTCTATATGAACCATTAAAAAAAAAAAAGGCAAGCCAACAACACAACAAAAAGCCAGATGAGGTTTCAAAATGCAGTTAAATGGCTAGACATAGTTTAATAGGTAGAGCACATGCAACATGCCTGAATTAAGATTCCCAGAACTACCTGGTCCCCTAAGTATTGTCAAGCACAGGCACAGCAGGGTTCTCCCCTGCCCCCATCCCATGAACTGGGAGTAGGCAAGCAAGAGTGGCCTCAAACCAAAATAACAACTACATTCTCTATCAGTGCTGAACAAACTAGCACTGGAGAGATAATAGGGTGGGGAGAGTGGGTAGGGTGCCCGTCTTGCATGCGCTGCCCTAGATACATCTGTCACTGCACATAGTCTCCTGAGCACTGCTGGGTGTGGGGACAGACAGACAGACAGAGAGACAGACACACACACACGACAGAAAATGAATAATAAACCTATGAGCAAAGGAAAGGACATGGCATAAAAACGCGCGCTCTCTCTCTCTCTAAAAAGCAAATAGCTACATAAATAGTTAAAATAAATGTATAAAACAATATAGGGTGTTCTTATTTGTCTTCCAGAGAACGTTACTGTCAGCCAAGGTGTGCATTGGAACCTAGAAGAACTGAGGTTTATTTGTTTGGGGGCATATCCAGCAGTGCTCAGGGGCTCTTCCTGGCTTGGTACTCAGGAGACCATAGGTCCTTCTGGGATGAAACCTTGACCTAGTTTCTTCACTTCCTCTTTGCAGCCCTAGGACCATGCTTTTAATAATAAGCTGATAAACAGGAAAAAAGGGGGGAAAAAAGATCTCTTGTGATTCTAGTAACTCATTGATCATAAAAATAAAAGAGACTGACCTGGTAGGTGGATAGGACGGTGGTGCCGTCACTGGTTGCATGGGGTAGCTCCCAGGTACCTGGGGATAACTGTAGTTACTTTGTCCATATCCTAGGCTGGGTTGGTTGTAACCCCCTGTGCTAGACTGAGGTTGACTAGTCTCAGCGGGCTTGTTACCATCCTGTGGTCTAAAAGGAGAAATGAGAAAGTAAGACTTGGTTTCTTAACCATAAAATTCTTGGAGAAGAATTAGGACAAGTTCGGAAATAAATACAACTGTAAAGTGAACTGCATCAAATTCAGTGTTGGCGCAACTCTAATTGCTGAAAGAGAATAGTCAGGAGGGAGAGAATTAGTTATACACAGAAGTGACATCACATGCTCCATCCATAAATTTTAACAGCTATAAGGCTCTTATATCTTGTGTTCCCAATTTTAGGGTTCCAGAAGAGGTGCTTTGTTAGGGAAGGAACAAAATGTTTCTCCCCCAAAAAGGACTATTGAAAACAAGAAATGAATAATAATCCAAGTTTCAGAGTAACATTAACCAAGCAAATAGCATTTATAAACTTGGAAAACTTGTGGTTTTGTGCTTATCAATAGACTTACAGTGTTATAGTAGAGTTATGTGACTCTAAGACTCTGGCAGACCAGAGAGAATGTGACAGTGAAGATTTCTCTATGGAGTTCTAATGGGTCAAGGGCTCCTTCCCTCTTTCCAGGGAAAAAGAGTAACCTGTCACATCACGAGAGCCAATGTCCTTAAATTAAAATCAAGGACTGAAAAGACATCCCTTAAAGTATTAGACAATATATAAAGCCCTCATTGAGGTCTGGATATACCTTTGCAAAGGATCAAGTAGGACTTTCAACATTTATTAACTCTGGAATACCCAGGTCAATTTAAATGGGGCCTTATGGACAATCAG
Organism: Sorex araneus; assembly: GCF_027595985.1. Lineage (NCBI taxonomy): Eukaryota > Metazoa > Chordata > Mammalia > Eulipotyphla > Soricidae > Sorex > Sorex araneus. The sequence goes on along the minus strand of NC_073310.1, from coordinate 16,923,354 downwards.
TAAATTTAACCTAACTACTGTGCACGCCAACATTCTAAACTACCATGTAGCTCTGATTACTCACTGTACATTTCAGCAGTAATTTCATGAGTCGTTAACAGAGCTAATTTCTTACCTCTATAGCAGACAAAAAAGTCTGTCAGAAGTTGATCTTGTTTACAACCTAAAAAGTCTTCTTTCAAATCAGAATTTAATGTTCCTTCAAGATTGTATGCAGAAGCCAACTAAGTAGTGCATATGGCTAAAGCAAAGATCTGAAATCTGCTGTTAAGTAGTAATTAACATTCCTTACCCAATCAATCATGGAGTAGAAACTTTATCTGCCCAATATTCAACCCATAGCAGGGTACCCAGTTAAACATTTATGCTGCCTATCATATAACCAAGTCACTTAATAGGACTGGAGCGACACTACAGTGGGTAGGGTGTTTGCATTGCACGTGGCCAATCTGGGTTCAATTCCCAGTATCCCATATGGTTCACCAGTGAACCGCCAGGAATAACTTTTAAGTGCAGAGCCAGGAGTAACCCATGAGCTTTGTTGGGTGTGACCCCCACTAAAAATGTAGCACAGCAGCACTGTCATCCTGTTGTTCATCTATTTCCTCGAGCAGGCACCAGTAAGTCTCCACTGTGAGACTTGTTATTGTTTTTGGCATATTGAATATGCCACCGGTAGCCTGCCAGGCTCTGCCGTGCATGTGGGATACTCTCGGTAGCTTGCCGGGCTCTCCGAGAGGGATGGAGGAATTGAACCTGGGTTGATGGCGTGCAAGGCAAACGCCTTACCCGCTATGCTATCGCCCCCCAAAAGTAAGTAAAAATAAATTTTACCAATAATTGGGTCACAGAACTATTTCTTTATCATCAAGCAACAGTTAGTCCCCACCTTTCAAAACAAAGAAAAAAAAGGTAGGAAAAAAGAAAGCGCTACCTTTCATAGGGTCAATAAAAAAAAAGATAAAAGTATCAAATGCACAATTCTGTCAGTTCTGCTGTGTGGAAATCACATCAATTTTCTTTTCTTTCTTTCTTTCTTTCTTTTTTTTTTTTTTGCTTTTTGGGTCACACCTGGCAATGCACAGGGGACCATATGGGATGCTGGGAATCGAACCTGGGTTGGTCGCGTGCAAGGCAAACGCCCTACCCGCTGCGCTATTGCTCCAGCCCCGATATCAATGTTCTTTTGATCTCATATGGGATCCAGAAGCAACACTAGCCGATTTAACACCCAGGTAGCAACACTTCTCTGCTAATCTTTGTGTTTTCTCACATATTATTATAGACAGTCAAAGCCCAAGATGAAGTTATTTGAAAACAGTCACTAAAAGGAAACTAAGTCATGTACTCTGAGAGTGCATGGCTGCTCTGCCTACAAATGGCTGGATCAGGAGCAGGTGCGACCTTACCTTGTAGGCGCGGTGGTTGCTGGCTGCTGCCCATACGCTGGATAAGCAGGCTGAGTGCCATACGCAGACTGAGCTGCATAGGAGGCCTGGGTGGTAGTGACTGTAGCAGTGGTGGTATCATAAGCACCAGTGCCATACCCCTGGACAGGCTGACTGTATGCCTGGGGGGCAGTCGGAGTAGTATAACCTAGAACAAAGGAGAGCTACATCAAATGTCTAGTTCTGCAATGATCTAATTACATGTATTCATTAACAGAATAATTTGTACAACACCTACTTTCAACCATCACTACAATAAACCCTTTTAAAATTATTTCCCTTCAGGGGCTGACAGTACAACGGGGAGGGTGCTTGCTTTGGACGTGACCAACCCAGGTTCTATATCCAGCATCCCATATGGGGCCCCTGAGAACTGTTAATTCCTGAGTACAGAACTAGGAGCAATCCCTGAGCAATACTGGGCATGGCCCCAAAATAAAAACAAAAAATTCCCCTGTAGTAAGAGTAGCAATCAACCAATACATAAAGTCTCGAAGTCTTGAAAGTACCAACTTTCAGCAAAGCTACTCTTTCCTCTCAAAAAACAAAAAGCAAAACAAAACAAAATAAAAACCAGAAAAGGGGATGGTTATGCAGCTTACTTAACAAGGTTCTTTCTGCCACCCCCAAAGATTCAGTAGAAGACAAGACTGCTTTTGCTAATTCTATAATGGCTTTGCTAGCTGATTTTTTTTTGGGGGGTGTCCCCCCACATCTGGTGGTACTCAGCATTTTACTCCTGTTTCTGCACTCAGGGATCACTTTTATGTGGCACTGGAAACTGAACCTGGATGGGCTACATACTGTAGCAGTGCTTTTAAACCATTTTCTTAATGCTTAAGCATCCCTCCAAAAGTCTTTTAAAGTATCCCACAAAGGGAAGTAAAAGGCAAAGGGTGAATCTTAAAATAGCTACAAAATAATGATCCAGGTATACCAGCTACACTGCCATCATGGTCAATTCACATTTAAGGAAAATAAAGTTAAAAAAAAAAAATTAAACACCAGGTAGAGCCCTTGCCTTTTATGCAGCTGACCAGGGTTCAATCCTCAACATCCCATAGGAGCACCATCAGGAGTAATTCCTGAACACAAAGCTAGGAGAAAGCCCTAAGCATAGCCAGGTGTAGCCCCCAAACCAAACCAAAAAACAGAAAAACACACACAAAAAACCCCCCAGAGAAACAAAAAAACCCACACCAGTTAATTTTCAGTAGAAGATGTGAAACACTTGATTGAACTCTCTGAAACACTAATCTGGGGGCCAGGGAGATGACTCAGGGGGCTGGAGTGTATGCCTTGCAAACGGGAGTTAATTCCTGGCACCAAGCGGTCCACCCCCAAAATCTGACAATTTTGCTCCCAGTTAACAACTAAAAACAAACTTGTTACTAATGCAAAGATTTGAAATGACACAATAAAGACATAATTACTACAAAATTTACTTGCTTTAATATACCATTAAGGGTTATTCAATTTATCATTTTTGCTCTGCTGTGCGGACAGGATACTCCTGGTAGCTTGCCGGGCTCTCCGAGAGGGATGGAGGAATCGAACCCGGGTTGGCCGCGTGCAAGGCAAACGCCCTACCTGCTGTGCTATCACCCCAAAAAAGTGAAATAAAAATAAATTTTATCAATAATTGGGTCACAGAACTATTTCTTAATCATCAAGTGATACTTAAGCCCCCACCCATGGCATACTGGATATGCCAAGAACAGTAACAAGTCTCACAATAGAGACATTACTGGTGCCCGATCAAGCAAGTCATTTTTGCTAATTATTTTAAATTAAAACTGTCTGAGGGATCAGAGTGATAGCACAATGGGGAAGGTATTTGCCTTGCACAAGGCCCCCCAGGTTTGACCCCTGGCATCCCAGATAATACACCTGTGCACTGCCAGGAGCAATTCCTGAGTGCAGAGCCAGGAGTAACCCAAGCATTGCTGAGTGTGACCCCCACCACCACAAAAAGAGCACAAAAACCCCCAGCTGTCTGAGATTCTAGGCTAGTCACTGAATGACCACCTCCATTCTTCAATTTACTCAATACAAGCAGTTTTCTTTTTCTCCTACTTAGCAATATTGAAGGTATACACTAGAGCTCCCATACAATTTTTTTTAAATCAAGTGCCACAAAGACCTACTTTTTTGGACGTACAGGAGGAATTACTCTTGGCTCTGCACTCAGAAATAACTACTGGTGGGCTCTGAGGGCCATATGGGAAGCTGGGTATTGAACACAGGTCGGTTGTGTGTGAAGTAAAGGCCTTATACTATTGCTCAGGCCCCCATAAAAACCTACTCTTACATGCAACAAGTTATTTTCCTAATTCCTACCGCTGCCAGACCAGGCAGAAGCCATATTTCTCTTTCCCAAGTACTGGGTTTGGAGTGTTATATAAAACAAAACCCATAATCTATTGTTCCTAACTCTAGTCCCTTTTGGAGGGGGTTACTGGGATTGCTCAGTTAAGGATTTACGTCTAAAATATATTAAGTTGTATGTATAGTGTCCCCACTATAGATACACCTTAATAACCAAACTAAACCTTCCCTTCATGATGTAAAAGTGTCACTTTCTGGGGCTGGAGAGATAGCACAGCAGGTAAGGCGTTTGCCTTGCACATGGCGGACCCGGGTTCGATTCCCAGCACCCCATATGGTTTCCCGAGCACTGCCAGGGGTAATTCCTGAGTGTAAAGCCAGGAGTAACCCCTGAGCATTGCCGGGTGTGACCCCCCAAAAAAATTTTTTTTAAAGTGTCACTTTCTGTATCATAGAGTATATTACTCCCCCATTACAAATATTTAGAACTCTGGGGGCTGGAGCGATAGCACAGCGGGTAGGGCGTTTGCCTTGCACGAGGCCGACCCGGGTTTGAATCCCAGCAACCCATATGGTCCCCTGAGCACCACCAGGGGTGATTCCTGAGTACATGAGCCAGGAGTGACCCCTGTGCATCGCCGGGTGTGACCCAAAAAAAAAAAAAAAAAAAAAAAAAAGAACTCTGAAACTAATAATACGCAAATAATTTCCTTCTCAGACTGTTGGGTTGAGAGAAAATCTTTACTTATTGATTTATTTATTTTTTCTTTTTGGGTCACACCCGGCGATGCACAAGGGTTACTCCTGGCTCTGCACTCAGGAATTAGCTCCTGGCAGTGCTCAGGGGACCATATGGGATGCTGGGAATTGAACCCGGGTCCTCCGCGTGCAAGGCAAATGCCCTACCCGCTGTGCTATTTCTCCAGCCCCGAGAGAAAATCTTTAAAGGGGCATTTTAAAAAAATGGGAACCTAACAACAAAAGTTTGTGTGGACACGTTGGTTATCTAAACTGTTTAAAAGTTCTTTGCAGGGTCCTAAGGTCAATCATATAAAACACTCTTTTAAATGTAACTGGAATCTCATCCCACCCATCCTATTACTCCTACACAGAGTTCTCCCCTACATGATGACAGGTCATCTATAAGATTTACAAGAAAAGCAATTAAAAAGGAAAACAGCAATTAAAACTCTACAACTGATCAGGGCAATAACATTATAAAAATATGCATCAATGAGCTTTGCAGTGCTACAAATTACAGTAAAAGACATTGGGTTAATAATCTTTTGATTAATCTGCAGGACCCAAACAAGCAACCAAGCAAAATGAGCAAAAATGAACAAAGCAAAATGGTTTAATGAAGCAAAGACCACCAACAAAAAAAGACATCACAGCTAATAGGCACTAGAGACAGTGGCAATAAGCAAGCCTACACAAATGACCATTTTATTCTAAATTTCAAGAGTAAAAATTAAAGTTTAAGCCTTCTATTTCCAAAATAAAAGGTAAATTGGGATTTCCTTGTTTGGAGAGTAGTGGTAGTGGTAGGTCATACCCAGCAGTGCTCAAAGATTACTACTGGCAGGAACTGAACCTGGGTCAGCTGCATACAACAGTCACTGGTCCCTCCAATTGAGATTTCTGTAACTCCTTTAAATTCATGGTTTAATTAAAATAATTTAAAAAAATTAGGGGCTGGAATGATAGCACAGTGGGTACGGCGTTTGCCTTGCACTTGGCCGACAGAGGTTTGATTTCCAGCATCCCATATAGTCCCCTGAGCACCACCAGGAGTAATTCCTGAGTGCAAAGCCAGGAGTAACCCCTGAGCATTGCCAGGTGTGACTCCCCCACCAAAAAAAAAAATTTTTTTTAATTGTCTTTTTAAAAGTATGCATCTTTCAATGCATCCCTTATGGTAATTATATAGTAACATGTTTAAGTGACATGTAAAAAGCATGAAAAGGAGGGGCTGGAGCCATAGTACAGCGGGTAGGGCGTCTGCCTTGCATGCGGCCAAATGTGGCTGACCTGGGTCAGATTCCCAGCATCCCATATGGTACCCCAGCACCTCCAAGAGTGACTCCTGAGTGCAGAGCCAGGAGTCAACCCTAAGCATCACCAGGTGTGACCCAAAATGCCAAAACAAACAAACAAAAAACAAACAAAAAAAAACCAAACACAAAAAATGTAAATATATTTAGTGCTTCCCCTCCTTCCCAGTCACACCCAGTGATACTCAGGGGTTTACTCCTGGTTCTGCACTAGGAATTGCTCCTAGTGGTGCTAGGATTAATTCCTAGTAAATCCTCCTAGGAGGATTAAGGAAGACATGAAGGGTCCTCTAAAAAGTAACATCTAGGGAGCCAGAGAGTTAGTATGGCTGATAGGACGTTTGCCTTTCCTGTGTCACCAGGATCACCCAAAAACAAAATAGTGGTGAGAGTCAGGGATATGGCTCATGACAGAACACAAACACAGGTTTACATGTGTTGGGACCACTGTTTAAGACTCGCACTGGGGAACAACCCTCCAGTTATAATTCTTGGAAACTATGAACAGCATATAGTATAGACTATATGTGTTATTATGTATTTGAACTAATTACAGTTCTCATCAAAAGGAAAAAAAAAACTTCGTGCCTTGGGGCCGGAGTATTAGCACCGCGGGTAGGCGTTTGCCTTGCACAAAGCCGACCTGAGTTCGATTCCCAGCATCCCTTATGGTCCCTTGAGCACCGGCAGGAGTGCAGAGCCAGGAGTAACCCCTGTGCATCGCCAGGTGTGACCCAAAAAGCAAAAAACAAAACAAAAAACCTTGGCGCCGGAGAGAGTACAGGAATTTAGGCAGTGGAGCCATCCTCTAAGCATTATATATGGTCCCCTAAGCACGGCCAGAAATGATCCCTAAGCACAGCTGGGCTTTGCCCAAATACCAAAAGGGGGAAAAAAAAAGAACTCAAGCTAGAGAGATAGGACAGGGATTAAGGCACTTGCCTTGCATGCCACTGACCCTGGTCTGACCCATTACCACCACCAGGATCAAATCTTGAGCAGAGGGGGCTGGAGTGATAGCACAGCGGGTAGGGCGTTTGCCTTGCACGCGGCCGACCCGGGTTCGAATCCCAGCATCCCATATGGTCCCCTGAGCACTGCCAGGGGTAATTCCTGAGTGCATGAGCCAGGAATAACCCCTGTGCATTGCCGGGTGTGGCCCAAAAAGCAAAAAAAAAAAAAAAATCTTGAGCAGAGCTGAGCAGCCCCTGTGTACTGCCAGCTGTGGCCCAAGGGCCCCTCCCCGCCACGGGGAAACCCAAACAAACATAGCTACATGCGGTGACAAAAATTAAGAAGACTTTAAAATAGCTGGATGGTGTGAATGAAGTTCATCTCACATTTTAAAAATTGTGCTAAAAATGGGGGCTGGAGTGATAGCACAGCGGGTAGGGCGTTTGCCTTGCACGCGGCCGACCCGGGTTCGATTCCCAGCATCCCATATGGTCCCCTGAGCACCGCCAGGGGTAATTCCTGAGTGCAGAGCCAGGAGTGACCCTTGTGCATCGCCAGGTGTGACCCAAAAAGCAAAAAAAAAAAAAAAAAAAAAGTGCTAAAAATACAAACTAAGCTTTTAAGCTTTTGTTTTGACTATAGTTTATAACACCAAATAGAAAATTTAAGCATTTCTCATCATAATCAAGATATATGTTAGGTTTATTAGGAAGGACTTCCCATAAAATTTAGGACCACCGTCAATGAGATAAAGACTGCTTTTTCATCTACTGAAAACTGGTAACAATACATATAGTTTGGAGAACTGACTATAGTTGCAAGTACAACTCTTTACACCTTTGAGACTGTTGTATTAAATATGTTTATAATAATAAAGATGAATTTAAATGGGCAGGGGAGGTTCTTGAAACCGCACTAATCATTAAGAACTTCCACATACTCCACCTCAAAACCAGTATTGGAATACAATTTATTTTAAATCTCAGGATAGTTTGTTCCAAGACATACTATGAAGTAAATAATTAACATTTAAGACATAATAAAATGTGTCTGAATTGGAAATTGACCAACAGACAAACAATACATGCAGGGTGGCAGTCTGCTCCTCTAAATAAATCTAATCATGCAACCTATCTTTAGGGAGTAGTGAGAAATCAGCTGGGGAGAGTAGTCAGTCATCTGAAATACCTTTGGGAAGGTGAACAACTGTTATTAAAGGTTTGACACAAATAATGTAAAATAAAATAAAGCAAAACCTTTCCAAAATTACATAAAGAAAAGAACATGGATCTGCAAATGACACCTGAAGCAGTTTTCCATTAGCACCTTGTGTGTAATGTTCAAAAGTTGAGGGATTAAATGAATGAAAACACCTAAAGGGTCAACATTACAAGGTTAGACAAGATGGAAAGCATTTCCCATGCAAGAATGAGCAGGATAGTCAAACCTGTATTGGTCCCTTCTACTGTGGAAAGCACAAAACAAAAAGTAGAGGGTACACTATCAGATGAAGCAAACGTGAAAATCAGTTTGATTTCTAAACAACTAAGTTTAAAAAGGCTCATTCTTACCCAGTATTAACATTAGCACAATCTTTTAGTCTCCATTTTGTGATGAGATTATTCAATATACTGCATAAAATAGTTAAAAGGATGTTTTCTTTTCCAATCTATCCCACCCACATCCTATTATAAATTCCCTCAAGAAAATAAAAGGGAGAGGGGAAGCTCCTCCTAAGAATAAAGAATCGATCCCCAGATGCTGCAGTATGGACCAGAAAATATACCCAAGCTTCTTAACACCCTAGCAGATACCCCACGTCTCTTCAAGGTAAGCCTTACCAGTGGGAGGCTGTCCATAAGAAGTTGCATAGGCGGTCTGCCCATAGGTTGCAGTGGTCTGCGCCTGGGTATAGCTGACGTCAGTGGGCTGTCCGTAAGTTCCATAACTCTGTTGCCCATAAGCCTGCAAGAACCCCATTTACGAACTTTGTTAAATTCAGCAATAAAATGGACTGACTTCTAAATTTCCAAATAAGAAAAATCAAAGTAAAAAACACTGCTTCCTAATAAAGATTAAAAATATCTCCCTCAAAACTAAGCCAGAAAAGAGATCACAGAATTATGAATGCTGTTTTCTCCAATTCACTCATAGATATATTTATTTAGAAAACTTATCAACAAAGTTCCCGAAATAATCAAGCAAAATCTCAGTTAAGTATACCAATTAACAAGACACTCTCAAGGGAACAGCAATGAGGGAACAGGTGTGTAATTGCCAACACTTGGTGCAGCAAAGTTTAGCGAAGGTGATTAAAAGAAAAAAATGAATAAAGAAAATTAAAACGAGGCTAAAATCTGTTAAAAGTTCAAAAACCAGATTTTCAGCATAATAAGATTAACATACTATATACTAACATAGTAAATGATCTAGAATATGATCCATCTCCTTAAGATTATTAGAATAGTGTTTTTGGATCTTGGATACAGTAATAACTTAAAAGTAAGATGTCTGTTCAGATAAATGCATGACATATTCCAGGTTATATAACCAGTCATATAGGCTCTTCCAGAGACATCACATTCTGCCTGCCTGTCCTGTCAGGTTTCCATGAAGTTATCAGTAACCATTTTATGCAATGAACCATTTCAGAATATGAGGTAATCTAAGGAACTAATTTCTGGAATCTGTTGACTTAAGCTTCTAAGAAGACTCAAAAATTATAAGAACTCAGTTGTCTTAGAGTGAAGCAGGCAAAACTGCAGTCCTAGCAACTTACCATGCGGCCACTTGTAAACAGTTAACCCCCCACCCCAACAGAACAGCTACATGGTTTTAATAAAAAGACACTAAAATGGGGATGCAAAGATAGTACAGAGAGCAAGGCACTTGGTTTTTATGTGGCCAACCTGGGTTTGATCCCCAACATTCCACATGGTCCCCTGAGCACTGGCAAGAGAGATTCCTGAGTGCAGAGGCAGGAGTAACACCAGAGTATCACCAGGGGTGACTCAGGAAACAAACAAACAAAAAAACCACAAACAACCCCTCCTAAAAAACCCATGTAATATACAGAACAAAGCACAGAGCAGGTCCAAAACATGGGAATACTAAAAAAGGTATGGACAGCACGCATTTTAGCTTACTATGGTGCTCCAACTGTGAAAGTTTAAAAATGCCTGGGTATTTACATTTACAATCATCACATTAATTTCTGAAAATGATCCACAATGCCCACTTCCACAGCCATTAGAAATAAACGGACATGCAGCTACATATAATCATCTTAAAGATTACCTGGCTGGTCTGTGCATATCCTTGAGTGGGCTGGGCGGTGTAAGCACTGTAGCTGTAAAGGAAATTAAACGTAACAATTGAAAACAGAGCATTCAGATTCCATCATTAAATCCTCTACAACTAGTGCTGGCTCAATACATAAAAACAAATAAATAAATAATCAGTCACACCATCACAAACAAATACTGCTGTAAAAGACTTACCCCTGCTGGGCTGCAGCTTGGCTGTAGGTACTGTAATCTAGAGAAAACAAGCAGAGACAATCACATGAAGTCAACAGAGACAAAGAGAAGGGGGGAGGCATTCAGATGGCAGGAAGGTGGAGTTTTTAAATACTTAAGAGAGGACAACAGCAGGGCTGGAGCAATAGCACAGCAGATAGGGTGTTTGCCTTGCACACAGCCCACCCAGATTCGATTCCCAGCATCCCATATAGTCCCCCGGGCACTGCCAGGAGTAACCCCTGAGCACTGCCAGGTGTGACCAAAAAAAAATAAATAAATAGAGGACAACAGCAAACTTCCTAACACCAAAATAGTCTAAGTTAAATTCTAGGTCTGAACACACTGTCAGCCAAGACCAGCAGATTTGGGAGACACTTCGCCCACAACTATCCCTTAACCTGAGGACCATAATGTCAAATAGATGATCATCCTAAAAATAACAGAAGTGGTTTACATCCAAATAAAAAGAATGCATGCAACATCATAGTATTTTCTATCAGGCTGGTTACATTATAGCTACTTCTCAACAACTAAATTTTGTATCACACTACACTTAAATTAGGGGGCCATAGTACAGCTCAAGGGCATTTGACATGCAGACAGTCACAAGGGTAGATTCCCCCATCCCAGGCTTTGCATATGTTCCTTCTGAAACCACCAGGAGTAATTCCTGAGTGCAGAGCCAGGAGTAACTCGAGTATTTCCAGGTGTGACCCAAAAAGCTTTAAAAAAAAAAAAATTAAGGTAGACCAATCACACTTCCCTAGCAAGACTAAAGAGTGAAATGGAATATAAAATAAATCATAATCATCTCAATCCAGTATTATAAAAGTGATTTGCAAAAAAAAAAAAAAAAAAAGTGATCTGCAGGCCAGAGCAAAAGCACAGCAGGTAGGGTATTTGCCTTGCATGTGGCCAACCCAGGCCCAGCATCGCATCTGGTTACCCCAGCAAAATCAGGAGTAATTTCTAGTGCAGAGCCAGGAGTAACCCCTGAGCTTCACAAGGTATGACCCAAAAAAGGAAAAAAAAAAAGTGATTTGATGATTGTATATGGGCTGTGGTTATATCCATGAAACAATACAAAATCTAAACAGAGATAAGCAAAGAGAATTCTGGTACTCAGCAGAGAAAGCATCTAATTTTATTGGGGATAATTTGGCTTTAGATGATATAATCTATTTTTAAAACTCAAAAGATCTCAATGAAATTCCGCACCCCCCCTTCCTTCTAGGTAAATTTTTACATGAAAATGGAATAAGAGGGGGACTAGATAGAGTACAGTGAGTAGGGTGCTCGCACTGAACGCTTCTGACGGCTGGGTGGACCTCAACCTCTGTTGGATTTCCCAACCACACAGATAGGGTCTGCAGAGCACTGCCAAGAACACTGAGGGCAGAGCTAGGAGTAACCCTGACCACAGCTGGGTGTGCCCCCCCCCACAAAAGGGACTGGGGGGAAAAAAAACATCAAAACCCAAACCCAAACCCCTGGGGCTGGGAGGTGGTAACGCAGTAGTAGGGTGCGTTTGCCTTGAACACAGAACCAATGACACTGGTTCACCCTGGTTAGATCCTCATCCCATATGGTCCCCTGAGCACTTCAATGCAGAGTGAGAGTGGGAGAGAGAAAAACCCAAACCCAGAGGTGTTGAGAAATGCCCCTTTCTTTTTCAGTCAGAAAGTTGTTCCTAATCCAATTTCAACAGCTGACAAGGCACCTATTCAGAGGGATTCTACCCTAACTTTACTCAAAACTCACCATTTTTGCAATGCCTAATTATTTTTGCTAGGTTGAGCTGTTTAGAGTTGCTCCATATTTTAATTGTATCAGTTACAAAGTTGTTCTTGATGGGGTTTCAGTCATACAATGTTCCAACACCAATCCCTTCACCAACATACATCTACTTCCTGCTACCAATGTCCCCAGTTTCCCTCCCACAACCCTCACAAGTTGCTCCATTTTTTCCACTTCTCTGCACTACTGTTCTTACCCTGGATCCCATTAACTTAGAACCCAAACCACCAATATTATCAAACCCACCACCTAAAATCTAGGCATAGTAAATTGACTTGTTCAAAATACTTTCAAAATGAATAAGGTATGTATTATTAACTAATTTTGGGGAGGGTGTCGTTGCTACACCCGCCAATACTCAAGGCTTACTTCTGACTGCACTCAAAATTCACCTCTGGCAGACTCGGAGAGCCAGAGCCATGGACCCAACCGGGGTCAGTCCTGCAAGACACACACCCTACCTGCTGTATGGCTCCAGCCCTTAACCTACATTTTATTGAGGTTTCCGTGTGAGAAATTATTCTACATTGCTGATATGTTCATGTCCGCAAGGTCTTTTACACAAGAACAGTTATGTAAAACATAAATTTGGCACAGTTGATATGGAACAAGGAATGATCTCATATCAGTGTGAAACTAGAGGATTTAGCCCCTCACTGGCTGGTTAAGGGAGGTTTCACTGTTCTATGAGCACTTATGCTTACCTACATGTAAACTATAACGTTAGCGTCTCAAAAAGATGTTGTTATTCAATGGTAAAATTTTTGTTTTTAACAATTCCAACTGCAGATGCAGACTTCACTAAAAATACAAAACAGGTTGAGGACAGAGTAGGCCGTGATCCAGAGGATCTCCAGAATGCCGGCAATGTTTTTTTTTTTTTTGGGGGGGTGGTCAAAAGCGAAACCTGGGATGAACCTGGGTTAGCCATGTGCAAGACAAGCACCTAATAGCTGGTACCTTCTCCCGTCCCTCTATTAATTTGAACCGTCCTTCCCTGGGACTTTGCAATGTAATTCTGTGTTAAGCTAAATACGAATTGTACCTATAGAACATAAACGAGGGAAAAATAAACCTGGCTTCCCAGATATTTCGGGCAGTCACTAAACAGATTCAAAGCTCAGGCTACATAAGCTCAAGGCAACTTTGGGCGATCCAAAATATTTTACGTCGGGGGCGGGAGAAGCGCACAGCGGGAAAGGTGCTAGCCTTGCATGCGGCAGACCCGGTTTCCATCCCGGGCACCACACGGTCCCGAGTAACCCCTGAGCACGCCGGGTGTGGCTCCCCGCCCCCAAATCTTGTCTAACCCCTCCATTCTGAAGCCGAACAGCAGCCAAAGTCCAGGTAAGCCCCGCGCTTCCCCCAGCCCCGCCCGGCCCTGTGCCTACCGACACAAGCCCGAATTCTAACACTGGAACGTGGCCACCCGCCGAGTTTAAGCAAAAGCAGAAAGCGGGAGGAGGAAAGGCGCAAGCCGGGCCCGTGCAGCCCCGCAGAGCGGGCCTCTCACACCTGCGGGGCATCGGCGGCCTGGAGGAATCCCTCTCCCCGGGGCAGAGGCCTCGGACGGGGGCCCGCATCCAGGCTGCTCTCCGGCCCATCGGCCGCCAGGGGAAGCCGAACGCTCGGGCGGCGGCGTCCAGAATCCCCGACGCCCCCGGGCCCCTCGAGCGCCGCCTGGGCCCCTTCCCGCCGCAGCCCCCCGGCCCGGAGTGCGCGCCCCCGGCCGGGCGCGGGGAGAGGCGGGGCCCCGGGCGGCAGGTGAGGGACCCCCCCCACCCCCGTCCACCAACCGAACCCCGGCGACCGCGGGGGCCCCATTCAAAGCCCGGGCGGCGGCCTTTTGTCTCTCGGGGGCGCGGGGGCCACGCGCGGCTCCCACAGGAGGGGGGGGTCTGGCCTCGCGGCGGCCCCGATTACACAACGGCTCCCCCTTCCGCGGCCGCGGCGAACAAAACGGCCGCCGAAGCCGCTTTTAATTGCCTTTAGGGGGGGGGGGGGCGCGAGGAAGGGTGATATTGCCGGCGGGAGCGGCCGATTGTGGGGGGGAAGGTGTGAGGGGGGCGTCACAGCGTCACGTTCCGACTGAGGCCCAGCGGGCCCCAGGTCTGGCTTCGGCCTTAACGACGATGCGGCGCCCGCCGGTTCCTAAGCCCGCGACGTCTCCGGCAGGGGCGATAGAAACGTCCTTTTTTGTTTGTTTGTGTGTGTGTTTGTTTTCCCAAATTGGCCGCTTCCCTCCCCCGCCTCGGGCGCCTCGGGGCGGCGGTCGCGCCCCCCCCCACCCCGGCCCCCTCTCGCGGGCAGCCGCCGCCCGCCCCCTCCCCCAGCTTCCCCCGCCGGGGCGCCGCGCTCCGGGCCCGGCCGAGGCTCCCCCGCCCGCCCCGCCGTCACGCGGGGCCCCGAGGCCGCAGGCCCCGCCCACGTGGCGGGCGGCCCGGAGCGCGGGGCCCGCGGGCCGCCACACAATGGGGACGGCGGCCCGGCCCGCGCGCCCCCGCCGCCGCGGCCCCCCGCGCGCCCGAAGGTTCCAGAACCGGCCTGCCGCGGCGGGGGGGAGGGGCGCGGGGCAGGCGGGCGCCCGCCCGCCAAGTGGCCGGCCCGCAGCGGGGCCCTCTCCCGCGTCTCGGCCGCGCCACTCGGTCGCCCCGGCCATCCCCCGCGGCCCTGAGGGGCGGGCGGCCCTCCAGCGGGGGCCGGGGCGGGCGGGCCGCTCGGCCGCGGCCGGCGCCACCGCAGTTCCACCACACTCACCCGTGGACGCCATTTTCTCTCCTTCCCTCTCGTTCTCTCAACGTCCGTCTCCCTCGCTTGCCTTCTACGCGCCGCACTGCGCAGGCGCGCAGCCCGCAACCTCGGGCGCTACCATCGGGGCGGGCGGCGGGGGGGGTGGGCGCGGCGCGGCCCGCTGCTGCCCCGGCCCCTCTCAGGGGCGCCGCACGCGACTCGCGGGGCCGAAACGACGCTGGGGGGGCGGCCGGGGGCGGCGGGCGGGCGCGGTCCGCGCGTCGAGCAGGGGCGCTGGTGCGCGCGGGGCTCGGCGCGGCTGAATGGTTACGTCCGCCGGCTCTAGGGACCGTCGCCAAAGAGTCCGCCTCGGAGGGGAACGGAGGCGGGCGGGAGCGCGGCGCGGGGGGGCGGGGAAGGGGCGCGGGCCCCGCACAACTGCTGAGTAATCGGCGGGGGAGGGGGGCGCGGCGGCCCCCTGGGCCCGGCTCACGCGCCCGGCGGCGTGCACGATGGATGCGGGGCGCTCGGGCCTCGGCAGGAAGCGAGAGTCCCCACTTCCACCCCGGGGCCCCGCCCGGCCGTTCGGGGGCGGGGGGCGCGCTCCGCAGTGAGTACCCTGGGCCCCTGGGCTCGGGCCGGCGGCGACGGGGCCCGAGATCGGGGTCGGCTGGACTGGAGGACCCCCTCCCCCCTCCCGCGTTCCCCCCAGATCCCTCAGTAACGGTCGAGGTCGAGGAAGGCCTTGTCATCACCTTCCCCTCCCCCCACCTGATATCCGGGTTTTTTCCGAAGGCGAAACAAGCCCCCCCCACCCCACCCCCCGAATTTGGGGCCTGTTCCTAAAGTCACAAAGCTGAATCCACCCCCCGCCGCCTCGGGGCCCCACTTTCTCCACCTCTTGGATGTCTTTCCCCAACCCTGTCCTTGTGTCCTCCTCCTGCCCTCCTGGCTCCCCAGCCGGGTAGGAGGGCCTGCTAGTGCGCGGCCCCGTTATAGAGAAGAGGAGACTGAGGCCCCAGGGTGCCAGTCCTGGATGAGTTTGTCCACGCACCAGCCTCTCACCCTAGCTAGAGGGTGAGGGATGTGATGGTTGTGAGGTTGGCCTCGCAGAGACTGCCACCTGTCCACCTTTCTGGACCCAACCCATTAGGCTGCCAGCCCCTGCCACGACCTGCAGGGCTCAGTGGGACCTGGAGCCAAGCTTGTGTCTCTGAATGAACACCCGGAGCTGGGAGCACCATGCCCCTTCCCCCAGCTCTGGGCACCTCCCGGTGCTGAAACACCTGAACTTCAGGTCCAGAAGTACCCAGTACTCATAAACTAGGAAAAAGGGCCGTGACGCGAGGGGGGCGTTGACGCTGGGTTTTAGAGGGCGAGTAGGAGCCAGTCTCTTGGAGAGACGGAAGGAAAGAGCAGCAGAGGAGCTTTTTGTAGTTTTCCTGCTAGAAACCGGCAAGTGGATTTTAGGACATCGGCAAGGAAGCAGATGAGGCGGCCTCTCGTCTTTCTGGAATCCTGCGTCCTGCCCAATGAAATCAGCTCAGTGGGACGCGTGTTTGCAAGGTGTCTGGGTGTGTTTCCAGCAGGGCCAGGAGTGAGGCTGGACACAAGCGCTGAGGGGAATGGAGATTTTACCTAGGCTCCATATTAAGGCCTCCTGGGGCAGCTGGTAGCTACCCACCTCTGCCTCCCACAGTCATTTGGATGCTCTTTCATTACCAAAAAAAAAAAATTTTTTTTTGATGGGGGGGCTATTCTCAAGTGTTCAGGGATCACTCCTGCCATGCCTAGGGGATCGTACGTGATGCCAGGGATCTAACCGGAGTCAGCCAGCGTGCAAGGCACGCTGTATTATCTCTCCAGCCCCAGAGATGCTCTTTTTTTGAGGAGCCGTGAAATCTGCTAGAACCCATTCCTCTTGCTTATTACCCCATGGAGAAAGGATGCTTTCATTCATCATTCATTTGTTTGTTGTGCCTCGCATGGAACTCAAGGTCACATGTGTACAAGACTTGTGCTCCCCCAGTATGCTTCCTTCCCAGGCCTGAAAGGATGTTTTTAAGCCCAGTTTTACACAGGAGGAAGGAGAGACTCAAAGATTGGGAAACTTGCCCAGGAATCCACAGTAGGAAGAAGAGGACTAGGTACTGGAAGCTTCCTGTAGAAAGGGTTAGGGCCAGACGGGGTGTGTTCTGACTAGAGGAAGGCCTTGTCTGCATCCACTGTGACTGTTTGGGTACAGGATGCCCTACTGCCCTTCCTGCAGCCTCTCGCCCCCCTCATCCCTGCAGTCTGCCTGCACCCTGGCTCACCTTGTCTCCAGGATCATCTGGAATTCTCAGGCTGGGCCAGTGGAGGGGAGGTGGGAGGAAGCTGACCAGTCTACAGGCCAAAGGAAGAGAGGGATAGAGATGGCCTTGAATTTTCCATGAAGAACTGGGGGGCCAGGGGTGGGCCTGGACCACTCTAGTGAGGAATCCAGGACTCCAGTTCAATTTCTCCAGCCGTCAGGGAGATAGTTCTGAAGGCTGGAGTGCCTGGAGCTCACACACCCCCAGTTGGATCCCCAGCACTGCATGGACCCCCCCAAACACCGCTGGGCATAGCTTTGGTGGCCCCCAGCACTTTCAGGTGTGGGAGAGTGGTCCCCAGCACTGGGGGACCTCAGCCAGCAGTACTTTGCCAGGTACCCACCAGCCCAAGCCCCTCAGCTGCTTATTCAAAGGTAGGAGGAAGGCTCCGGTGAACTCTCTGACCCAGCTGCCCGGCACAGGGACACGTCTCTGCCTCCTGGTTCTACTTCTGCCCAGGAGCCAGGGAGATGAGATGGAGAGATTTTAACAGACTGAGCACCTGCTTTGCATACAGGAGGGCGAGTTTCTCTCTGAGCACCCCCACAAGCACCCCCACAGTCTCTAAGCAGGGTTGGGAGTGACTCTCTCCCCACCCCCAGAATGGAGCTGGAAGTAGTCTGAGCTGGGTGTGGCCCCAAAGCCAAAAAATTTAAAAATAAAATGGAGCTGTTGGTCGAGCACATTTCAACAGGAAGTGAGATTTAAAAAAAAAACCCTGCAATATAACTTGTGTTTTCTTTCCCTTTACCCCTAGCACACAACCCCAAGACCTCCCTTGAACAACTTCTCCAGCCAAGCTATGCACAGCAGAGGCCCCGCAGGCCTGCTGTCCCCGGCACTGCCCCTGGCATCCTCAGTCCTGATGCTGCTGATGAGTAGCCTCTGGCTGCTGGGAGCTGGCCCTAGCCTCGCCCTAGCTCCAGAGCTGCTGCTGAACCCCTGGCAAGGTGTGGGTCCGCCACCTGGGCCTGGGTGTGGGCAGGCGCCTGGCTGGGGGGGGGCGTCGGAGAACAGTAGGCAGGAGTGGTATTCAGCAGGGATGGACCCGGTGCCCTGGGGAAGGTTGGCTGGGCGGTGCACGCACAGCCAAGAAGGGAGGGCAGAGGATAAGGGGGAGGGGCCAGCAGCGGGGGCGGAGCCTGCGAGGCGGAAGTCTTTCAGTCCGGTGAAGTGCAGGGAGAGGCTCGGGTTTGAATGAGCCCAGCCCAGCCGGAACATCTGTCAGCCAATCAAAAGAGCAACTCCCGTTTAAATTGGGGATCCCTTTGATGCACAAAGGTGAAGTGACTGTGTGACTGATTGAGGCCCCACTGCCTGCCGGGAGGAGGTGGTCTCAGTGCCCCCCCCCCCACCGGGTGTGGGGCCCCATGAGTGCTTTAGAGTTGGTTCTGGGGAAGATTGAGTGGTGGGTCAGGCTTCCTGTTTTCACAGAGCAGGGGAGCACCGCTGGGGACCCGTGCACTAGTGAACCCAGTTCTGGCAGGGGGTAGTTTAGGGAAGGATGACTGGGTGGGGGGGGGCCTGCAGGGTGGGCCTCCCAGCATGGCCCCGGCACATCCAGCGTTTCTCTTTCCCAGTTCACAGGCTGCTGACCCACGCCCTGGGTCACACGGCTCTCCCGGGACTGCTCCTGAGCCTGCTGCTCGTGCCCACGCTGGGCTGGCGGCAGGAGCACCACCTGGGCACGCTGCGCTTCCTGCACGCCTCTGCCCTGCTGTCCCTGGCCGCTGGGCTGCTGGCCGTGCTGCTGGCGGGCCTGGGGGTGTCCAGCGCAGCCGGGGGCTGCGGCTACATGCCTGTCCACCTGGCCATGCTAGCTGGGCAGGGCACCCGCCCTAGACGGCCGCACGGGGCTCTGCCCCCGTACCTGCTGCCCTGGCTGCTGCTGCTCCTCACGCCGCTGCTCAGCTCGGAGCCACCCTTCCTGCAGCTCCTCTGTGGCCTCGTCGCCGGCCTGGCCTGTATCCTTTGCTGGCTGGGTGAATTCTCTGGCCCGGGCACCTTTGCCAGGCTCCGGTGGGACAGAGTAGGGTGGGGGTGGGCGGTCTGCTTATCAGGTGAAGATGCCAATCAAGTTGTTTGAGTTTGGGGGCCACAGCTGGCGATACTCAGGGCTCTGCACTCAGGAATCACTCCTGGCAGTGCTCCGGGGACCATAAGGCTGCTGGTCGGCCACATGCAAGGCAAGCACCCTGCCCTCTATACTACCGCTCCGGCCCCTGTGGTGCCAATCAATCTAAAGGGGACCGTGGGGCTCAAGGAGGCACCTCACTTGGACCCTTCCCACCGGAGCTCGGTGTCCTGGCAGATAACACGGGGATAAGCGATTCAGGTGGGGAAGGGAAAAAGAGGGGGGTGGGCAGAAGGTACAGGAAGTGCCATGGCTAAGGCAAGAGGAAAGCTGGGGCATCCTGGGCGCTGGATTGCCCCAGGGGTCTGGAGTGGCTCTTGCTGCAAAGATGATCAGTGCCTGGGGAGAGAACTGGGCCCTACTGGCCCCTGGCTTGTGTAGGACCGGGCACTAGCTCCAATCCTCGTACTGGCTGAGGGCACTCAGAGGTGGGGGTGGTAGCTTTGGGCCTGGAGTCTCACGCAGGCCCCGTTTTCTCTCTGAATGATGCCCTGTGGGAGCCCAGGGCCTGGCTGACCCACTCGCCTCTAGCTGGCCGTGCCTTTCCTTGACCAGCTGCCCTGCCTGGGCAGCCAGACGCCGCTGGGGCCTTCCAGTGGCTGGAGCTCTCCGAGTGGCGGCTGCAGGCGCTGCAGGAGGGTGTCGTGTGCAAGACGCTGGCGGGCTGCTGGCCCCTCCGACTCCTTCCCACCCCTGGCACCCTGGCAGAGCTGCCGGTCACCCATCCCACCAGAGTGAGGTGAGGATGCCCCCGTGGGGACACTGGCCCTGGCCAGGGGATGTGTGACCGTGGCAGGCGGTCAGGCCCCCTCTACTTCTGCCCCTGCAGGCCTCAGTCCCCCGAACCACCTTCCCCGAGCTTCCGGCCCCACAGTGGAGTCTCAGCCCCGTTTCCTCCAGGGCTGCGGCCGGTGCAGCCCACCTGGGGGGACCCTTCGGAGGGCCTGGCCTGGGCGGGGAGTCCACTCTGGGCCACCCTGGATGAGCAGATGCTTCAGGAAGGGATCCAGGCCTCCCTGCTGGAAGCGCCACCCCCGGGGCCCGAGAGCCCGTTCTGGCTGCCCAAGTCATCTGTCTCCTCCCTGCGGTAAGGAGCCGGGGAGGGGCCGGCACGGGGCACCCCTGGGGAGGGGCTGGAGGTAGCCCTGACCTCCCGGCTCTCCTCCCCCAGACTGCAGCAGCTGGAGCACATGGGCTTCCCCACGGAGCAGGCTGTGGTGGCCCTGGCAGCCACCGGTCGCGTAGAGGGCGCCGTGTCACTGCTGGTCGGGGGGCAGGTGGGCACAGAGGCCCTGGTCACTGAAGCGAAGCGAGGGCCTGCCCGCCCCGAGGGCCCTGGGCCCCCTAGCACAGACAGGTGACCAGAAGCCTGCAGAGTGGAGCCCACGTCCAGAGCGGGTACCCTGGTGGGGAGGGGGGTGCTCCCTGCCTGGCGCAGGGGGGCTCAGGGGCCCCACCGGTGGTATCGTTTAGTGTAGGGAGCCATCTTACAGAGTCCGGCTCTTATCGTCTAGTCAACCGGAGGCTGCTTGGGATTCCTGTGATCTTATCATTTCACCATTTGTCTCACTAGCCAAAGGCCATGCCTGATCAACATTCTACTACTGTTCCTATGGGGGTCTAAGCATGCATACCACCCCCCTCCCACCAAGAGGTATAAGTATTGTAACTGCTGTGAATAAACTTCTCTCTCTCTCTCTCCTCCTCCTTCTGGCTCTGTGTCTGTTCATTCGGTTACGTCCCCTCCTTAGCCCCACGAGGGGTCCTCCCTGCGGGACAGGATGGGACCCCACATCTGGCGCCCAGCGTGGGGCACGAGGGGACCACCGAACGCCCGGTCAAGTTCACGTCGGCCGACGAATTCACGGAAAAGTGAGTGTCTCTGAGGGTCGCCTCTCTCTTGGCGCACACCCTGGTATGGGACCGGGCTTGAATACAGTCTCGTGTTGAGGACGAGACGGTCACTGGCGGAAAGGCTTGAATTCCCTTGTCTTGTGTGTATGTGTGAGTGATTGTGCAGTCTTGGACGTCCTCGTCCTTGTACTGAGTCTGTGGCTCCACGACTTGGCATCCTTAAGATCCCTTTAAGGTTACGGAGTCCGAGTGGGCTGTCTGGGATTCCACGAGGAACATATGGTCTAGGGTGGTGCTAGTTTAGACACCGGCCGCAAGTCACCTCTCAGGCTGATCCACTATGGCTAAGTTCCTCACCGGCCAGACATGCATTTGAGTGGTTTGTTCTTGTGTCTTTTGTGTTTTCATTTCGGTCGAGTTGGCAGAAACTACCTCCCAGTGTAGACAGTCACTGGTGGGAGGTCGAATCCCTTTGTCCTGTGTTTTCATTTCTGTCGAGTTGGCAGAAACTACCTCCCAGTGTAGACAGTCACTGGTGGAAGGTCGAATCCCTTTGTCCTGTGTTTTCATTTCTGTCGAGTTGGCAGAAACAGCCTACCAGTGAAGCAGTTACTGGCGGAAGGCTTGAACCCCTTTGTCCTGTGTTTTCATTTCTGTCGAGTTGGCAGAAACAGCCTACCAGTGACCCTTTCTTTTCTCTTCTTGCTTTATTGTCTGCTTATCCTCTGTTTCCTTCACCTGTGTTCACCCTTGGGAATTCCCCGTTTGTTGCATCTTTATTCTAGCTATCTTTATCCTAGCTGCTATTTCCATTTTTGAACGGTGCCTTTTCCAATTCCGCCCTTTTACTCCCTAGAATTATGGGACAAAAACCTTCTAAACAGGAGCTCTTTATCAATAGCCTGAAAGACTCCCTTAAAGACCGTGGAGTAAAAGTAAGGAAAAAAGACCTAGTGCAATTTTTTCTCTTTATAAAAGATATTTGCCCCGGGTTCCCTCAGGAGGGGACTATTAGTAAAAATAAATGGGCCAGAGTAGGTGATTGTATGGAAGATTATTATAAACGGTTTGGTCCTGAGAAAGTCCCTACTTCCGCTTTTTTTTATTGGAACTTAATAAATGAGACTCTTAAGCCGCAAAAAAGACAGCCGGAGAATCAGCACCTGGTTTCTGAATCCAAGACCTTTCTAAGGAAAAAGTATAAGAATTTCAAGGCTCCCTTAGTTTGTGGGGATGAGGTCCCCTCCATGCAGAAGGCTGACTCCTCAAATTCTACTAATGTATACTCTGACCATTCTGCCCCCCTACCTGAGCCCTCCCGAGCGGAGGCACCTCCAAAACTTTATCCTGTGATTTTTGATATTCCTGATCCTTCTCCTCCCGAACCCGAATCCTTACCCCCAGAGGACGGGGCTATCCAGGAAGATGAGGTAGCGAGGAATCAGCCCTCAGCCCCTTGGCCCTCGTTGGAAAAACAGCCACCCCCTTACCTGTCCCATGCCACTGCCTTTTTTAATTCCCCACATAATACCAGTGAGGCAGTCCGCCAGCTCACCCGGGACACTGCTGCCTTACGCGCAGTCCTCCAACAGAAGCAGGAATATGTCCACCTTTTGACTCAAATAAGGCAGCTGGATAAAGAACTAGTAAGTGCCCAGCAGCCTTCTGCCCCCTCTCAAGGACCTAGTAAGAAAAGCTCGGTCTCTCCTTCACCCCGCCACACTTCAGCGTTAAAACCCGTGGCTGCTTTTCCAGTTACCAGGTCCCATTCTCGGGCCCCCAATTACCCCACCTCCGCCACGGCTCCACCCGATGATGATTCCTCAGATAGAGAAGCGGAGGAGGCCGATCTGCCTGAAGAAGGGGCACACACTGGAGAGGAAAATCCCCCTAAGGACGTAATTCCTCAGGCACCAACCCGCCAAAGCTATAGTAGATTAAAATTTGGGGACCTGAAAGATTTAAAGGCTGCTGTTTCTTCTTGCGGCCCTACTGCTCCCTTTACGCTTGGCCTTTTGGACTCCCTTAGTGAGGGATGGCTCACGCCAAACGACTGGTTCTCAGTCGCTAAGGCTGTCCTCAGTAGAGGAGACTATCTCTTGTGGAAAGCAGATTATTCTGATCAATGCCAAGATATGGCGCGCAGCAATGTCTCGGCAGGAGGCTCTTCCTCATCCTGGGTCTTTGCTAAATTTCAGGGTCAAGAACCATTTGATTCTAACGAGGTGCAGGCTCAATTTCCCCCAGGGCTACTTGCTCAGATACAAACCGCTGCCCTCCGGGCCTGGAGGAGACTTCCCTCTAAAGGGTCAGTCGTAACATCCCTAGCCAAGGTTCATCAGGGAGCTAGTGAGCCCTATAGTGATTTCATTGGGCGCCTCACAGAGGCAGCTGAAAAACTTATGGGAAGCGAAGAGACAGATAATGAGCTGATCCGCCACCTGGCCTATGAGAATGCTAACCCCACCTGCCAGGCCGCACTTCGCCCCCATAAGCGTGGGAAGACCCTTTCAGAATACATCCGGCTATGCTCCGATGTCGATCCCACCGCCCAAAAAATAGGGCTTGCTATAGGGGCGGCCTTCAAACAGTTTGCCATTCAACCAGTGAACAGCCAGGACAGGCTGTGCTTTGGCTGTCAGCAGCCTGGACATTTTTTAAAAAACTGTCCCAATAAAAAATCACAGCCCAGGCCTAAAACTCTTTGCCCTGAGTGCAAACAGGGCTTCCACTGGGCATCAGAGTGCCGCCAGAAGGCCAAGCCGGGAAACTTGATTCGGGGCCAGCCCCAGGCCCCGCAAAACCAGGGGATGTTCCCAGCTGCAGCCCTTCTCCCCAGTGTGGAGCTTCAGAGCTCCAGTCAATAGATTCACTACAACCAGCCACTGCAGGGAGCAATGTGTTGGATATTCCCTGTCCTGATACAGTTACCATTTGCCCCACTCAGAGTCCCGACATATTAAATTCTGGTGTAAAGGGACAAGATTTGAGCCCCCAGGTAGAAAGGGAGCTTGCTCAAGTGAACCTTGCAAGCAGCACATCAGGTTTTCATGGTTGTCTGGAGGATTTCCTAACAGTGAAGGTAAAGGCGTCGCCAATCTCTGACTCCACTCATGGAGTGCATCTAGAATCTCAGCGACAAGCAGCTGAGTGCAGGGAACAGGAAGCTATCCCGCGTATGGGATATGCAGAGCTGAGTTCTGTACCTAATGGGCATCAGGTTTTGAGCCAGGATAAAAGTAAGGAAATTTGGAATCAAAGAGTTGTGTCTATTGGTGAATTTGCACTGGCAAACCAAGCAGAACTTTGTATAAAAGGGCTCAGCTACCCTGAGAGGCCTCAGTCAGGTCAGAGGTGGAGAAAGCCTTGTCTAGTTTCTAGTCTTAATTCCAAAGACCATCAGTCAGGAACTCAGTCTGGACAACTGAATCTCAAGTTTTTTATCAGAACCTGTGGTGATATGCTATTTCCAAAGAAGATTATTCAAAAATTCAGGCTGGTACAGTTTTATTTTTGGGGAAGTGAACTTCTACGTCTAGTTCATGAGATGCCACCTCTAGGAAAACGGCTTCAGGGCCAGTGGGTACGTGGTTATTCTCCCACTCAGCAATTGCTTATTGACCCAGGAGGCACAGAGATGCCTCATTCCTGGGTGCTCACCCACTCAGCCACTACAGATGCTGAGTCTGGTGAGGGACAGAAGGCATTGTCACTAGGATACTACTGCTTGTGTGTGTGCATGGTTATGAAGCAGGTTATTTTGGATACCAGAAAAGAGCTTCCAATGAAGGCTGTAACTTGCCACATTGGTTTTTTCATTGCCCATGTGCCAGGGCTGGCTAATATCATCTCAAACTCAGTTTATGCTGTTGGTTTCTTCCCTGGTATTATGACTATGTCTCTAAATGCATCAAACACTATAGTTCAAAAATTGCTTCAGCAGCTACAAGCTGTTTTACAAAAGTGCTCTGAATTTTTTTTTCCTTTTCCTTTATTACTCTTATCTGATCTCATTCTGGTCTGACTGGATCTATGACTTGAGCACAGTTTTTAAAAAAAAAAAAAAAAAAAGGAGGTATGCCCCGTTTGACTCCTTGTCCTTGACACTGTTCACTTTAAACCTTTTAAATTTACCTTAAGGAGAGCCATATGCAGCAGCTGAAAGGCATTTTCAGGAAAATGCACAGACTCAGGAAACTACTAATTCTCCTATGTGGATTAAAATTGACAAATTGGATAGCAGGGAGACTCCTCACTCCAGGAAAAGGCTATGTTTTTTTTTTTTTTTTCAACAGACAACCCCACCAAGAAACTTTGGGTCCCGTTTTGCATTCCATCAGGAGCCGAATTCATCTGCCTGCTTTAACTTTCAGAACTCTGCAGTTTTATAACCCTCCAAATTCCAGCCACAAGCCATCACCAAGCTGATTTCAGCTGGAAGCCACAAGGAAACCAGAGGAGGAGTTTGCATCAGAAGGCCTACAGCAAAGGCCTCTAGCTCCTCTATCATATCACAAGGCCACATTAAGAGCATTCCTTGTATCCTTCTTTTACAGGTTGTAGAATGGAAAACGCCAGGACCCCATATTTTGGATTAATAATTCTTTACTTTTACCCTTTCCTTGGAATTCACAGGTGCCTCAGTTTCCAAAGGAGGAAGGAATGACTTTTAACAGGAACACCTTCTCATTTCTCTCTAGGATATCCATTTGTATTGGAGCTTTTCCTCTGTCTCTTTATCCACAGGCGTGGAGATGTACCAAACCCCAATGGTCGAAGCCTCTAATAACTTTAAAAAGTATTTTTTCCAAACATAAGCTAGGTTGCACAGATATGACTGCTAGTGAACCTGACCAGAGAATGGCTGCATCCCTCTGCTGAAGGACTCCTGACAGAAGTTGTGATGCTCCTGTTCCAGTGCTCCCTGCCTGATCCAGTATTTCATGAAATTCATCAGACTCCTATAGCTGCTCCTCTAGGACTCATTGCTGTGACCACTACTGCTGCTGCTGCAGAAACAACTTTTCAATTCTGATCCAGACACTTCATTTCTTCAGAATGGGACTGAATGACTCTCATCATTGGTGACTTGCCTCACCCTTGGACAGTGCAGGACAATTGGACGCTTTACTACTACAAGCACTGCTCTGGCCAAGGGTCGGACTGAAATTTTACTACAATTTATAAGACTGTATTGTGTTTGGAATTGTTCCTCTTTCTATTTCAAATTTTTGTAATTTTGTAAACAGAAAAGCGGGAGATGTTGGATATCATTGGTTTGTCCTTTCCCCCTTGCCACTAGGAGCTTAGGTTTATCAGTCACATCCATCAAAGTGCTCCCGAGTCACTCCCATTCCTTTGTTTATCTGTGAGTCCTTTTCTCCCTTGCTATGAAGACTTCAGCTTTATTTGGTATTAAAGTCGAGCCTATATAGGTTCACTACCATTGGCTTGATTTGCAGGACGCTTATATCTCCGTTCAGATTCAAACCTCATCCCCCCCTAGTTCTCTACCTTGAGGATGCCGGGCTCCCAGGGATTTATTCTTGTGGTTCAGGTTGCCAGGCAAAGCACTGCAAGGGAGGGCTGATACCCGGGCCCGGCTCCCTGTGAGGTATTCCGGTATAGCATAGAGGTTGCTCCAAGACCAGGGGACTGATAGGGCCTGTGAGGAGCCCCCTGCATAGACCTGATCATCCCTTCCCTCCTCTCCCTGCAAAAATGGAGTTTTTGTGTCACAAGGGATACCGGACAATGCCTCCCCTGACCACATTTAATTTAAAACAAAACAGGGGGAGATGTAGGGAGCCATCTTACAGAGTCCGGCTCTTATCGTCTAGTCAACCGGAGGCTGCTTGGGATTCCTGTGATCTTATCATTTCACCATTTGTCTCACTAGCCAAAGGCCATGCCTGATCAACATTCTACTACTGTTCCTATGGGGGTCTAAGCATGCATACCACCCCCCTCCCACCAAGAGGTATAAGTATTGTAACTGCTGTGAATAAACTTCTCTCTCTCTCTCTCCTCCTCCTTCTGGCTCTGTGTCTGTTCATTCGGTTACGTCCCCTCCTTAGCCCCACGAGGGGTCCTCCCTGCGGGACAGGATGGGACCCCACAGTTTAGAATAAACATTCACTTTTGAGTCGGCCCTCCTGCGGCCAGTCTGGTGTCTTGTGTGTGGCTGGGGTGGGACAGGAGGATGAGCGGAGAGCAGCACCCTGTGCCTCCCCGGGAACCCTCCCCCCTCCCCCGCCAGGGAGCACTCTGCATTGTGTGCCTCCCCGCCACCGTCACCCCGTCATGTCACCATCAGGCCCCTGACAGGAAGCAGTGGCTGGGAGTGTGATGGGGGAGGCTTCCTCAGCTTTGATGTGTGTGCGGGGGTGTTTGTAGAACCCCTCTCGGCCCACCTGGCTCTATCCCACATCCAGGCCTGGCGGGGACAGAAGCCTGCCGAGGGCCGGGGTGGCACTGGAGCACCTCCTGGGGGAGTCGGGGCACACTCTTCCCTGCTAGGTGGGCTGGACCCCAGGCTGAGGGGGTGTCGGGGGCCTGGAGGAGCCAGAGACTCCCCTGCTGCTCAGGTGGTCCCCACCACGGGTTGGGGAAGTGCAGACCACACCCCCAGGCCTGTGAATGGAGGCCCAGCGAGGGGAACCCTGGAGATAGGGACCTCCTTGCTCCCCAGAAGCCTTTCACTGCGGGCAGGAGGTCCGGATACCGCCAGACCCGTGGGGTGTCAACTCGGAGCCAGCATGGCCCAGCCGCCCCCGTGAGACCTCAGCTCCGACAGCCCCCCCCACCCGAGCCCTCAGCCTGAACAGCCAGCCTCAGCCTTGGCGGGCGGACGCCCCATCTAAGCAGAGACCACGCTGGTGGCAGTCGGGCTGGGGTGCCTTTATTAGCTGGGACACAGTCCCCTCCCTGTGACGGTCACAGGCGCTGGCGGGAGCAGGTGGCCGTCCCTCTCCGTGTCTCAGGGCACTGCAGGGGCTCAGGGGGCAGAACCAGAAATCCCTGAGGGGGTTCAATGAGCTCAGGGTCAGGAACCCAACACCAGAAGAAAGGAGAGGAGGGGTAGGCGCCCCGAGTCTGGCGGGGAGGCAGGAGGACACCCCGATGTGTGCTGCAGGCCGGCGGGGCCCTGGGGCTGACGAGCAAACCTCGACCCAGCAGACTGCCTCACCCCGGCTCAGGGGGACCCAGGCGGGGCCCCACACCTGTCCCTGGGGCTACTCAGGCCCTGAGGACGCAGAGGCCGATGGGCACCGGGGCGAGGACCGAGATCTGTCCACCCCACAGGCCGAGCTGGCAGGAGGAACCCTGAGGACGTTAATAAATATGAAGGGCAGTTTCCAGAGGCCGCTGGCCAGGCCCAGGTCAGGAAGGGCAGCTCAGCTGGGCCCACCTGGTGGGGGGGCACCACTGCTCTCAGCCCCTCTCGTTGCGACTCCGGGGGGCCACGATCCTGTAGTTGGCAGCATGTCCTCCCCGCTTGGCCCGCAGGAGGCTGGGGATACCCGTGCCGGCCGGGCCTGCCCCTGACCCCTCTGGTTCTGCCGGAGGGAAGGAGAAAGGCAAAGTTAGTGAGGTGCCTGAGTGCAAGGGTCCTGCACCGTGCCCTGGTGACCTGACTGACCAGCAGAGCAGTGACACGGGGTGGGTGCCCTGCAGGTGGTTCCTGCCTTCCCCGGCACAAGGGGCACACGGGCTGTTGGATTTCCCCTCAAGGCCGGAGAGATGAACACACTTTTTTTTTCTGATTATTTCTTGGGCCACACCCAGTGATGCTCAGGGATTACTTCTGGCTCTGCACTCAGGAATTAACTCCTGGTGGTGCTCAGGGGACCATGTGAGATGCCGGAGATGGAACCCGGGTCAGCACATGCAAGGCAAACTCCCCACTGTACTATTGCTCCAGCCCAAACCATCGTATTTGTGAAGTTCTCAACATGTTCGGAACATGAGAAGTGAGGTTCTTTCTCGATGTGCACATTCTGGGCTGGAGGTGTGTGCTGAATCATTCCCATTTCAGAGCTGGGTAAGCCAAGGTCAGGGGACAGATTCTTCTTCTCTCCTTGGGTTAGTTAGGTCACTTATGAGTTAAGGAGGGCTGATCTCTACCACCGACCATATGTTTTTGGACAAGTCAGATCTCTGCTGGGCCTCAGCTGTCTCCTCTCTGGAACCAAGTGGACAGTCCTCTCCAACTCCAGTAATTATTGAAGTCAGTTCCAGTTAGGCTGTATGGGACTGAGTCACGGGCCCTGAAAAACTCCTATTCATCCTTCAAAACCCAGGGGGGGCCCCACCTCCTCTGGGAAGCCTGTGACTATCACTGCAGCTGTTCTCAAAGTTAAACAAGCAGGTCGGGTCAGGTCAGTCGGCTGTGCTGCATTTCCAGGGGGAGGGGAACAGCCTGAACCCTGAGCATCTGGGCAAGGGCTTCACCGAGCTCCCCAGCCCTGCTCACAGGACAGAGCTTGACTTTAGGGGGCACCAGCTTCCCACTGAGGGTACTGCAGAGGACCTGGATATGTCTTCTGGCAGCATATCCCAGGCGGAGATGTGGGGCCTTAGAGCAGGCACATGTTGACAGTCAAGGAATATTTCTTTCCTTTTGTGGTTTTTGGGGCCACACCCAGCGGTGCTCAGGGCTGACTCCTGGCTCTGCACTCAGGAGTCGTCCCTGGCAGGCTTGGGGGGGTGGGATGCCGGCGGCAGAGAGCCCAGGCTCCAGCATCAGTGAGTCAAGTCGTGGCTCCAGGTGGCCCAGTTACCCAGCCTTGAGCACATCCTCGAACCCTGAACGTTCAAGATGGCGGGAACAGAAGACGGCTGTCGCCGAAACAGCGAGGGGGTGGACAGACACACTCGGCTGAGGTGCTTTTGACTGGATCAGAGCTGGTCCGTGGTCCTGTTCAAACACCATCAGGTTGGGGACCTTGGTTTCTCTGGGTCCCTCTGCGCGTGGCTTATGAAACGTAAGAACAGGCCTAGGGTGGCTCAGGTCTCTGATCCCCAGGGACTCGGGGTCGCTCCTGACCCTGTGTCTCCCCTTGCTGGGCCTGGTTTCACCTACCTGGCCGGCTTGCTGTGAGGACGGCGTGATGAAGGTCAGCCCCCTACACGGGCCAGTGTGTGTGCAACAGTTTGCTGTTGTGAACAGTGGCCCCATGGGGAAGGTTCCATTTCCTTCTCTGTGACACCCCCCACCTGGCCTGTGGGCCACTAGCCTCCTGGCAAAGCACAGCAAGGTGGGTTCTGGGCGGGGTACCACCCTAAGGCTGGCTCCGGGGCCTGCACGGGCCCCTCTAGCTCCTGAGGGCAGTAAGGGACACATGAAAGAGCACTGTCCCTCAGCGGTGGCCCTGGGTCTCCCCGCTGAGAAGGGCGGGCCTGGGAGACGTCCTGGCAGCTGATGGGAGGGAGGGAGGGCATGAGAAATGAACCCTGCTGGGGGCCGTGGGGGGTGGGAGGGTAGGTTGGGGGGGCGGGGACTTCAGAAAGCTTCTGCAAGACTCACAGGAACAAGTGATTCTTCTTGCCTACATCCTTTAGTCCAGGCTTGCCCAATGTGGGTGATACCTCCCACCCTCCCAGGGAGGCCCAGGATGGTTCGTGGGGGCTGTGGTAAACCTGGGTGCCACTGAAGGCACTTTTTCTTAGCTTAAAGAAGGTAGGTTTCTTTCTTTCTTTTTTTTTTTTTCCTCTGCAAAAGGGAGTGGCAAGCAAGTAAGTTTGTAACCTTCGTTGTCCCCGAGGTCATGCTACTGTGCAGGCTCAGCCCCCCCTGCACGCACAGGCAGCTCCCCGGGGAAAAGACCCAGGGATCCCCAGGGATCCGCACTCTCACACCTGCCCTCGGGCCTGGCAACAGGGAGGGGGCGTGGCTCCAGCCCTGGCTGGTTCTGGGTGGCCCTCAGTTTCCCTTCTGTAAAAGATACCAGGGTATGACTGGGACCTCCGCCACAGCAAAACGGGGCTCAGAGATCCCTTTCTCTTTTGAGGACTGGCCTCAGCCTCAGCAACCCCCCCTCCCCAGCCCTCCTAGTGGAGCCAGGAACAGGAAAGGTACTGCCCCTGCCCCTCCGTGTAACCTGTACTCGTGCAGACCTTCTTGCGCTAACCTTGCAGAACTCTCCCGCAGGTTCTCTCTGGCCTCTTGGCTTTGCCCCTGCGGCTCCTCTCCGCTCCCCAGTGAGTCTGGCCCACCAGAGGACACGACCACTGATAGGGCACCTCTTCCCGGAAGCCCTCCCACCTCCCTTAGCCTGGCCAGGGCGACCTCGTGCTCTCCCGGCTGCCCTTCCTCCATCGCTGGACTCCTTTGCCTCGGTCTAAGGGCTCCAGGACTCGGGCGTGTCCCCAGCACCCTGCGACCCTGAGCCCCAGGAGGGCGGGCCTGTCTGATCCCTACGCAAGGGCCTGGGCCGGGCAGGAGCTCAGCCCTCTCTGCCTGGTGCCGCCTGTGCCCGGCTGGAGGGTCTGAGGAGCAAGTTGTGTCCGCTGGCCTGGGACAGGGGCCTGCATTGGGCGGCGCCCGTGGGTCCCTGGCCCTTCCCAGGCCCTTCTGCCCACGCTGTCATACCTGGCCAGATGATGGCTTCCAGCAGGCTGACCCGTCTGGCCAGGAGCTCCAGCTGGGCCTGCTGCTGCAGGCAGCTCTGTAAGCTAGGAGCCTGATGGGAGATCGAGAAGAGCACACGGTGCGGGTCCGGCCTCCCGGGGCGGGGGGAGGGGCGTGGGGGGTTGGGGGACTCAGTCGAGACCTCAGTCTCCTCCGTGGGGACAAGGCTTGACTCAAGCGGACAGATGGGCAGAAAATTGGCGGGTGAAGGCCTGGGGTGAGGGTCCCTCTCAGGCCCCCAAAGAGACCCACAGAGGAGGGTGGGAGGACCAGAGGGAGAACTGTGACTTTAGGGGCGTCACCTGAGCCAGGCAGGACGTGCCCTGTGAGGGCTTTGGAGGACTAATGGGAGATGCAAGCCTCAGTGTTGCTGGGAACGGTCTGGCCAGAGGGCCCCCGGGGCCTGGCCCTGGCTCTGTCGCCCACGCGTCCCCGTATCTGTGGGGTGGAGGCTGGCTCTGCTACTCCTGATTTCTCTACAGCTACGGCCTGACTCGAATCAGGACTCGCCCATAATCCCGTGGGTCGGGGGGCTGACTCTCTTACCCACAACCCCCTGCACAGTTGCACGTTAGACCACGACCTACCCCCCTGCTGGCCCGGGGTTCGGCCCCGTTTCATTCAGACTCAAAACCTGTTCCTTTTGGTGGCCCCGGCAGGCCTGGAAGCCACATTACCCACAATGCCCAGAGGCCCAGGTCTGACCCCGGATGTGGAGGCCTCCCGAGGGCCCCTCTTGACGTTTGAGGGGGGACCATCCCCCACCGTGAGGGATGGGTGGCGGCGGCCAGCTGGGGTGTGGGAGGACATTTCCAGCCTCTGCCCCCGCCGGGCTAGGGGAAAGCTAGCAGGCAGGGGCTGGTCTGTCTGTCCATCTGTCTGTCTCTACTCACCATAGAGCCCAATCATTGTTTCCAAGATTAAAACCCTCTCAGCTAAAATCTTCAAAGCCTCGCGGAGTTGGTGCAACCCCTCCCCCTGTGGAGGAAAGAGACAGATGCAGCCGTGAAGGGGGCCGGGGAAAGGCGCCCTGCGAAGCCCACTGGGGGCCCATGCCTCACCCCAGACATGCCCCTGCAGCCCACACCGCCTGCCAACGCAGCCCAGGGCCCAGGACAGGAGGGAGATCAGGCAGGCAGAAGCAGCCCCTTGCTCATTGGCCAGATGCCAGCTGGCTGCTCTCTCCCCACACCCCTGCAAATGACGCCACCCCCAGGCAGGGGACACCTGCCGTAGATTCCGCCCTAGAGGCCCCACTCATATTCTCTGGGGTCGTCTGACCCACTTATGCTCACCTGCCTCATTCCTGCCACATCCCCTGCCACCTGCACCTCATTTCCTTCTTAGGTTTTCTTTCCGCACCTTTCCCGGGACACTGGCTTACAGCCCGAGCGCTCTCAGGACGCCTGGTGGAGGCTCCAAGGGGTCACTCCAGTGTGGGGGGCATTGCTGGGAGAGTTCTCAGCCTCCTGCCTGCAGCCCGGTCACTGCTAAACCACATCCCCAGGCCTCTGAGTAGTGGTTTTTTGGGGGGGAGGGGCTGAGGGTTTGGACCACACCTGGCTCTGTGTTCAGGAGTGACCCCTGGCCGTGCTCAGGAAACCATATGCAGCGCCAAAGATGGAACCAGGAATCTCTCAGGCCCCTCTTAATATTCTTTACACTGACTCGCCTTTTGCCTTAAACCCCACTCTAATTCTCCTTACCCTCATTAACTCTATCGGTGCCATCTGGCTACTTCCTGATACTATTTACAGTGACATCAAAATGAATATATTCGTGGTTCCCCCGATTGTACAGTGGCTGGGGCGTTTGCCTTGCACATGGCCAGCCCGGGTTCAATCTGGGGCATCCCATATGGTCCCCTGAGCACTGCCAGGAGTGATCCTGGAGTGCAGTCAGGAGTAGACCTGAGCACTGTTGGGTGTGGCCCCCAAACAAAAAGGAACATATATCTGTGCCCAAATGAGACCGTGTTTGAATGGCATTGCCTTTAGGGAGCTGTGCTTAAAATGCTGGCTAGGAGTGTGGCTCAGCATGTACGCGCGCACGCACATGCACATGCACACGCGCGCGCGCACATGCACATGCACACGCACACACACACACACAGAGCTTGTAAGGGACAAGGCACATCCTTTGCCAGCAGAAAGCCTGGGTTTTTGTTGTTGTTGTTGTTTTTGCTTTTTGGGTCACACCCGGCGATGCACAGGGGTTACTCCTGGCTCTGCACTCAGGAATTACCCCAGGCGGTGCTCAGGGGACCATATGGGATGCTGGGAATCGAACCTGGGTTGGCCTCGTGCAAGACAAACGCTCTACCCGCTGTGCTATTGCTCCAGCCCCAGGAAGCCTGGGTTTAATCCATGGTACCGCATGTTGCCTGAGCACTCCAGGGACCCCCAAGCACTGAGCCAGGGGCAGCCTCAGGCAGTGCCGGCTGCATAACTCTCCCATGCAGCCCCCAAGAAAAGGCACATTCCTTTTGGGAACTGCATACATCCTAATTGAGGGTGTGTGATTTCCTTTCTCTTACTTTACAGACCCCCCTCCACTCATACTTCCTAAATGAAGCTTTTTCTTTCAAAAAGTAAAAAAATATTTTTAAGGGGGGCTGGAGCGATAACACAGTGGGTAGGGCGTTTGCCTTGCACATGGCAACCCGGGTTCAATTCCCAGCATTCCATATGGTCCCCTGAGCACCGCCAGGGGTAATTCCTGAGTGCAGAGCCAGGAGTGACCCCTGTGTATCGCCGGGTGTGACCCAAAAAGCAATAAATAAATTAATTAAAATACGTTTTAAGGGGCCAGCAAGATAGTACAGTGGGTAAAGCCCTTGCCTTGCACACAGTCAACCTGGGTTCGATCCTCAGCATCCCAGAGGGTCCCCCGAGCACTGCCAGGAACAATTCCTGAGTGCAGAGCCAGGAGTAATCTCTTAGCATCACCAAGTGTGGCCCAAAAACCAAAATAAGTAAATTTTTTTAAAACAATGGGCTAGGGATGTGGCTCAGTGGTGAAACATCTGCCTTTATCACTGGAGACCTGGGTTCGATCCCAGCATGGCAAGAGACTAAAACAAAACGCTGCCTCTGCCGAACCCCGCTCCAGCCACTCTCACTTGGGGCTCACCCCTCCCAGCTCCAGCTGCTCCAGGTCCATCCTGCTGCCCCTCAGCCTGGCCGCCGGGCCTCACTCTCTTCTTCCGTGTTCCCCCGCCCCCTGCCCACACCGAGGATTGAACCCAGGGCCTCAAGCAAGCAAGACATGTGCTCTGCCACTGAGCCGCCTTCCCCTCCCCCCTCATCTCAGCAGCATCCCCAGCACCAGATCCAAGAAAGTGGCAAGAGGCCCAGAAACACCCCCCCCCTTAGTTCTCCTTCCTCTGGGACTCCCCGCTGCCAAGGTGCCAGCAGCAGCCCAGGGTGCATGCCAGGGACGGGCTGGTCCACCCCGTTCCTGCCTCCCCTTCCGTCTGCCCTTTCCGTTCCCTGCATAGGTTCCACGGTTTCGCCAAGATGCCACACTCCCTCGCTCCTTCCTCTTCCCTCGTCCAGAACAGTTTATTTCTGGAACGTAGATATCTCAATTCTGGCAGCACGAGGGTGGCAAATCGAGCTATTCCAGTCCCGACACATCTGAGAGTCTCTTGGCGTCCTCCCTTCGTAGAGATTAAGTGAAGGGATTGTGTCAAATATGCAGATTAGCACAATTATCATCCAACCCTTTGTTATCACAGGCTCAGGGGACCCTCAGTCCACTAACTGGTCACTGCAGCCTGGAGTTGGGGTTTGGAGTCACAGGGTCACCACAGGCCATGTACCAAAGTGATCCCTCTTCAAGGGTTACAGAAGCAGGTTCTAAACGGGGTGACCACCCCCCACCATCAGGAACCTCCTGAGATGCAAGATGGGGACTATCTTCCCTCCCAAGAGCATTCAACCTGCACCTCCTTGCCGGGAAACTCAGACAAATCTGGATCTTGGCAGTCTCATCACAAAGGCAAGGTGGCTCAGTGCAAGAGTGTCTGCTTTGCACATGTGAGGCCCTGGGTTCGAACCCCAGCATCACACCCACATTGCTGAGTGTTATTCCTGGCTACGGAACAAGCCGACCCTCTAGATCCTAAGATGACAACAAATTATACAGGGTCAGGGACGGGGGCTGGAGAGAGAGAGAGAGAGAGGACAGCAGGGAGGGCGTCTGGCACATGTCGGACCCAAGCTCAATCCCCAGCACCCCCTGTGATCCTCTGAGCTGGCTGCTGGCAGTGACAGAATGGCTGCATCTGCGGAACGGTTCAGCCGTGACACTGAAGCCCCTGCTGCCCGTGGATGACACGCAGTCTGCCACTGCCCACTGCTCCTCATGTCCCTGTCCACTGCCCCCGCCGCCAAACCAGTTCCCAAGTGTCTCTTACCTCCACCTGCCATCCTCACTGTGCCGCGTTCCAGCCTCCTGTCCCCCCTCTCCCCTCTGTCTCTCTCTCCCCTCTCCTCGCTCTCCCATCCACCCTTCAAAGCAATCCAAAGGATCTTTCAAAAACAACCCAAAAAGTCTGACCACAGCCTCCCCTGCTTATGAAAACTTCCACGAAGGTCGGAGAGAGGGAGGGAGGTACTTGCACCCGAGACCACTTCAATCCCCAGCACCACGTAGGGGTCCCCTGGGCAGTGCCAGGGGTCGTCACTGAACACCACCAGGTGTGGCCCCCACACCCACCCTCCCCCTGAAATGTCAATTGGAATCAAGTTCAAATTCCTTCACGTGGTCCTGGGAGCCTCTCTGATTTCCATCTCATCCTTGTCTGCCTCACGCTGTTCTCCTGAAGTATTTGCAGATCCCTGACCTCACTCTGGACCCTGGCGGCCCAGAACCCACCCGGGAGATGCTGGAGAGAATGTTAGCTGATTCCCCTGGCCCTGGGAGCTGAAAAGCCTGGAACTTAGTTACAGTTATCCTTCACGATTTGCTGAGCAGAACAGGGCCTCAGTTTTTCCTGTCTGAACATGGGGTATGAGCTTTAGTCTAGGTTTGAGGCGGGCTGAACCCAGCCCAGCGGGCGTGCCCAGGCTGTGCCTGCAGTGCACCCCTATGGCCACTGGGCGTCACCTGTG
Source organism: Sorex araneus (assembly GCF_027595985.1). Classification (NCBI taxonomy): domain Eukaryota; kingdom Metazoa; phylum Chordata; class Mammalia; order Eulipotyphla; family Soricidae; genus Sorex; species Sorex araneus. The sequence continues at coordinate 16,886,430 of NC_073310.1, read as the reverse complement.
AGCCACAGTCGGAGCAGGGGCGGCGCAAGTCTCATTGAATGGAGGTTGGGGGGTGGAGTATAAATACATCCTAGGCCACCTCGAGCCCGACACTGGCGCTCACCCCACACCTATCCCAACCAAAGCTGCTCTTCCAACCCTCAAGCCTCATGCAGACCCCAGCCCAGGAGGCCCCCTTCCCAGCAGGCGGCAAGCAAGGGCGGAAGTGGATGAGGGGAGAGAGAGGGGGAGAAGGAAGGGGGCCCTGCTACCTCTTGGGGGCCCCTCACCAGTGGTTCTGAGCTGCAGCTGGTCGAGGAGAGGCCAGGCACCCATCCCGGACTAACTCAGCCTTCTCTTTGCTCTCCCTCCTCTGGGCTGGGCACAAGGTTCCAGTCCAAGGTCTCTGGGAGGGGCTGGTGAAGGGGACCCGGGAGGCAGAGAGAGGACTCACGGACTGAACTCCACCCCCCTCGTACCCTGCAGATGGGGAAGAAGGAGCTGGCTGGAGAAGGTAGCGGAGCCCAGGAGGCAGGGGAAGGGGGGCAGGAGGGACTCATGCAGGGGATCGCACGGCTGTATCCATCACTGACCCCACAATAACAGAGAGCCGGGCAGGTGCAGGGGCGCCTCTCGTGCCCTTCCTGACCAGTGCTTGCCAGGTGGGAGGGTGTCCAGGCAGGGGACCCCAGAGGGGAAGGGTGGGGTGGTTCCTCACCTGTCTCTTGGTGGGACTGTTTCTATTTTTTTTTCTTTTTGGGTCACACCCAGCGATGCACAGGGGTTACTCCTGACTCTGCACTCAGGAATTACTCCTAGTAGTGCTCAGGGGATCATATGGGATGCCGGGAACCGAACCCAGGTTGGCCGCGTGCAAGGCAAATGCCCTACCCGCTGTACTATCGCTCCAGCCCCCAGTGGGACTGTTTCTAGGTCCCCCACCTTACCCCCAATTCTCTCACTCCTGTGGCAGGGGCTGTGACAGAGCCTGCGTGAGTCACGGGGCTTCAGAAATGTGGTTTCTGGCCCCCTTTCCCCCCGTCTCGGGGGCTGGGACACCATCCCTCACAGGTTCCCTGAGCGTACGGTGTGTGGACACCCCACATCTCATTGGAAGGGGTTCTTCTGTGCATAGTTTCCACCCCCCATTCCCCAGGGTCACCTTGGGAGCCCCAAGATAGTGTCAAGGGCGTCACTGATCACAGGTTTGGGGGCACTGTAGAGGCGGGTCCCCGGACCTCGCTTGCTGCCCCGGACTGTCTCTCGTCTCCTGGGGGCTCCACAGGCCTCCCGTGCCAGGACACGTCCGGGCCCTCGTCCCCTCCTAGGTGCCTGCCTCTGTGCTCGGGCTTCTGGCTCCTCGAAGCCCCCCCCCCCCCCCGTCCCATCAGGTGACACATCCACGTGTCCTGTGGGAACTGCCACCAGGCTTCCCTGCCAACCTGTGGAGAGGGGAGCAGAAGCCAAAGGCCTCGTGGGGGTCTATGGAGACGGGCAGGTGCGGTGGGGACCACCCGGGGCCACAGCGGGAAGGCAGACCCAGGCGTGATGAGACAGAGACAGAGTGGGGGGTCGCTGGAGGGGATGGGTGAGGGGAAGGAGCTGAGAGGCGGGAGGTGCCTCGTGGGGAGACTGGCCCACAGTGGGGGTGGGGGGCCTCCCGGGCCTGGTGGTGAGAAGAGGGTCTCCTGCGTGCCCAGGGCCGCGGCTTACCCAGTGGCTCTTCTCCCCAGCGTCTCCTTTGGGGCCAGGTTCTCCCTGCAAGGAGAGAGAGAGAGAGGTGAGGTAAGGCCAGGAGTGGGGTGTGGGGGGCAAGGATAGCTGGGGGGGGAGAGAGAGAGGGAGAAAAGAGAGAGGGGAGAGAGGGAGAAAAAGGAGAGAGAGACAGAAAGAGGAAATACACAGAGAAAGAGAGGAAAGAGAGACAGAGAGGAGAGAGAGACAGACAGACAGAGAGAAAGAGAGAGAGAGAGAGAGAGAGAGAGAGAGAGAGAGAGAGAGAGAGAGGAGCTTCTATGGGAGTCCTGTGGGATACGATGCAAACATAGAACAGACCTGGAGGCCGGAGGGACAGTACTTGCTTCAAAATGCAGCCAACTGGTTCGATCCCCGGCATCACATATGGTCCCAAGAGCCCATCAGGAGTGATCCCTGAGCACAGTCAGTCACAGTCACAGTCACAGTCATCCCGCTGCTCATCAATTTGCTCGAGTGGGCACCAGTACTGTCTCCATTGTGAGACTTGTTGTTACTGTTTTTGGCATATCGAATATGCCACGGGGAGCTTGCCAGGCTCTGCCGTGCGGGTGAGATACTCTCGGTAGCTTGCCGGGCTCTCCGAGAGGGACAGAGGAATCAAACCCGGGTCCGCCGCGTGTAAGGCAAACGCCCTACCGCTGTGCTATCACTCCAGCCCTGAGCACAGGGCCGAGGAATAAGCCTTGAGCGCCCCCAGGTGTGGCCCCACACCAAAACCAAACAACAAACAAATAACTGGAAGGGACGAAGAGCTGCCGAGCAGGACAGGCCCCTCTGAAATGAGGCCCCACACGCAGTAAAATCCATACGCGGGCAGGGGCAACAGCACCGAGGGGAGGGCGCTGGCCATGCACATGGCTGGGTTTGATCCCGGGCACCCCGCAGAGTCCCCCAGCGCCACCAGGAGTGATTCCCGAGTGTAGAACCAAGCGGAAGCCCCAAGCCCCGAACCCCACGGGGGTGACGCCCAAAACAAACCAAATTCAAGTACAATTTTGGAGGCCAATGGAGTGGGGCGGGAGGGGGGAACATCTCCCACGCCGTGCCCAGGAAGCCAGGGGCCGTCCCAAGGACTCGGACCCCCAAGCCAGAGGCCACGCTGATGCTCGGGCTCCATCTCTGTGACACTCAGACGCCATGTGGTGGTGGGGGGGTGCCAGTGCGGTGAGACACAGGCCCGGCCGCCTGCACCCTTGCACGAGCTCTCAGCTCTCCTCAGGGGTTTTTCTCTCAGGCACCACGGTCCCCTCAGCCCAAGCAGAGACTTCGTCTCGGTGACCTGAGGCGTCAGGGTTGGCGTTGAGGCTGCCAGAGAGGGCGAAATGGGGGGAAACTATTCCAGGGAGCAGAGGGGCAGAGGGTGGGAGTCAGATCTGCATAAAAGGGGCCGGAGAGAGGGGGACAGCAGGGAGGGTGTTTGCCTGGTGTGCAGCCGACCCAGGTTCGATCCCTGGCACCAGGACTGATCCCTGTGTACAGAGCCAGGAGCAAGCCCTGAGCACTGCCGGGCGTGGCCCAAAAAGAAACAAACAAAAAATCTGCACAAATACTCCCCCTGAATCCATGGACAGTGCTTGGGCTGCCCTGGGGAGGACTAGCCAGTGGAAGGCGGGCAGAGTGAGATGGCGGGGGGCACTTCTGGGATGGCCTCTCCCTGCCCCCACCTCCCCATCCCCCCACCCCGGAGACAGAAGGTCCAGAAGCAGGGTGACACCTAAGTCTTTCTAAGGAAACTCCGGAAAGGCCACGCATTCAGGACGAAGAACCACATCACAGGACTAAGGAATGTGCTCACGAACAAAGGACAACATCAGAATGAACGTTCCTTTTTGTTGTTTGTTGAGGGGGGGGGACACACCCGGCTGTGCTCAGGGCTCACTCCTGGCAGGATTCAGGGAACCACGCGGGATGCTGGGTATCAGCCACACGCAAGGCAAGTGCCTTCCCCGCTGTACTAACACTCTAGCCCCTCAAATGAATGTTTCCTGATGAGCCCCAAGAGGGCAAAAGAATCCACTGAAAATTTAGCTGTGCTAGGAATAACAAAAAGATCCACATTCCGGGGAGGGGGAGGTGCTGGAATGAGAGTCCGATGGGTAGGGCGTTTGCCTTGCACGTGGCCATCCCCGGTTCAATCCCCGACATCCCATATGGTCCCACCAGGAGTGATTCCTGAGTGCAGAACCAGGAGGAAGCCCTGAGTACAGCCGGGTGTGGCCCAAACTCTCCCACCCCCTCAAAACCAACCAAAGAACAGAAAAGAGAAAAGAAAAGATCCATATTCTTTTTGTTTGTTTGTTTGTTTTTGTTTCTTGCTTTTTGGGTCCATCTGGCAAAGCTCAGAGATTACTCCAGGCTCTGCCCTCAGGAGTTACCTCTGGTAGTGCTCAGGGGACCATTATGGGATGCCGGGGATCAAACCCGGATCAGTTATGTGCAAAGCAACCGCTCTCCCCACTGCACTATGGCCCCAGCCCCAAGATCCACATTCTTCAGAGGAAGATAACAGATTCTCTTCAGCCAGTGATCAGCACGTCCAGTGTACAGTGGACATCACTGGACAAGCAGCAGGGGAGAGAGCTCCACAGTCAGGACACAGACTTGGATGGCGGAAGGTGAGTTTGAACCTAGTGCCGCATGTCACATGACTGCTGGGTGCAGCTGTGGATGCCGCTGAGCACTGCCAGGGTACGATGCTGGTCCCAGCACCCCAGAACCCAGCACTGAGCCATCCAGCCCTGAGCAGCTGGGCACTGCTGGGGACCCCTGCCCCCCCCACACACTGCCACTTCCTAATTACTAGACCTGTGAAGACACAGAAAAGAGGAAAATCAGCAACAGATCCCGAGCCAAGCCAGGTACCCGAACCAGAGGATTAAATCTCTGATTGGGGCCTGAGTGATAGTCCAGTGGGGAGGGCGTTTCCCTTGCATGCAGTCGACTAGGGTTAGATTTCCGGCATCTGATATGGTTCCCCGAGCACTGCCAGGAGTGATTCCTGAGTGCAGAGCCCTGAGTAACCCCTGGGCATCTCCAGGTATGTTCCAAAATCTCTTTTTAAAAAGTAATTGAGAAATCTCTGAAAATTATGTTAAAGATTGAAGATAAGTGGGCAGTAACATAGGGCATCTCAGAATATGGGAGCTGTAAGATTCTAATGGAAATCCAAGATAAATAAATAAGAAATGAAATAAAGCAATAATACTTGAAATAAAAAAATGTAATTAGATTGGTTTAACAGCAGATTGAACATAAAAAAATCATCAACTTGACAACTGGTCAATGCAAGAATTCAAATGGAAGTACAGTGGAAAAAAATTGTATTATCTTATTTTTTTATTTTTGGGTCACACCCAGTGATACACAGGGGTTACTCCTGGCTCTGCACTCAGGAATTACTCCTGGTGGTGCTCGGGGGACAATATGGGATGCTGGGCACCGAACCCACATTGGCCATGTGCAAGGCAAACGCCCTACCCACTGTGCTATCACTCCAGCCCCCCAAAATTGTATTTTTAAATATAACAGACCCTCACTGACTCGCTGGAGACTATGCCTCAGTGCCCTGGAAGAGGTGAAGAGAGCAGGAATAGGGGGGCGGGTCCAGGGAGATGAGGACACAGTCACCGAATCATCACCACCCCATGCCCACAAATTTTACTTAAAAACATAACATATTTCTGGTTTCTGTTGGGAGCATACAAAAAGCTTAGAAGGTGCCACTTCATACTAAATAAAAGGTGCCACTTCATACGAGATGAAACAACTCTTAGATCCCCTAAAGAAACGAGGTCACAGGAAACACGGCAGAGACAGACAGTGACTCATGACTTACAGGAGCGGAAACTGTCCCAGGACCATTACCCACGGCAGTGAAGAACTCTAACGTCACTTACAAGGCACAGAAGGGCCAGGGGGATAAAGGGGGTGAGGGGTGGAAAGTAGGTTAGAAGGTAGATATGTAGGGTAGAAATGTGCTTGCCTTGCACGTGGCTGATGTGAGTTCAATTCTAAGCATGCCATAGGTCCCCATGTCTGCCAAGAGTGATTCCTGAGCACAGAGCCAGGAATAAGCCCTGAGTATCACCAGGTGTGACTCAATCCCCTACACACACACACACACACACACACACACATACACACACACACACACACACACAGCCTTTCATTCACTGGACTTTGCCAAATGTTGATAGTTTCATAATTTACCATTGTGTTTTTCTGTTTTTGTTTTTTAATAGTCATTCCTCTTCTATAGTTGATAAAGAGTTTAATTTTATTTATTGATTTATTTATTTATTGCTTTTTGGGTCACACCTGGTGTTTGCACAGGGGTTACTCCTGGCACATGCACTCAGGAATTACTCCTGGTGGTGCTCGGGGAACCTTATGGGATGCTGGGAATTGAACCTGGGTTCGGCAGCGTGCAAGGCAAATGCGCTACCCGCTGTGCTATTGCTCCAGTCCCTACCATTGTGTTTTCACTTACTAGGTGGAAGAATTTTAGAAGGAAAGGTTTTCCCTCACGTATTAATTGATTATCCCGGGGTAAAGATTTTATAATTTATTTGGGATAAATGACTAAATGGGTCTTTATCACCCCCCCCCGTTATGTGTTTATGTGTACATGTGTAAACATAGACACCTCCAGGAAGAAAATGATGCAGAAATAAGCCATACTGTAAAAAATAAATTAAAAAAATAGGGGCCAGAGTGATAGTAAAGTAGATACAGTGCTCTCCTTGCATGAAGCTGGCATCCTATATGGTCCCCTGAGCTCTGCCAGGAGTAACTCCTGAGTATTGGCCGGTGTCACCCAAGAAGTAAAAAAAAAAAATACTGTTTATTTGTTTGTTTTTTGGAGGGAAGAGATTGTGCCGCCACACTTGGCAGTTCTCAGGAGCTAAAACCTGGCTCTGTACTTAGGAGTGACTCCTGGTGGTGCCAGGGATCAATCCAGGGCCATTAGCATTGCAAGGCAAGCACCCTCCCTCTCTCCATCTCTCCAGCCCCTAAAAGCCTTTTTTTTTTTTCAAATGTTTTTGAGCTATACCCAGTAGTGCTCAGGACTTACTCCTGACTCTGCGCTCAGGAATCACTTCAGGGGTGGGGGAGGGCATATGGGGTGTAGGAGTTTGAACCTGGGTCAGCCGCATGCAAGGCTCTACTCACTGTACTACTATTGTTCCAGCCCCTAAGAGTCATTCTTCTTCTTCTTTTTTTTTTTTTTGCTTTTGCTTTTTGGGTCACACCTGGTGATATACAGAGGTTACTCCTGGCTCTGCACTCAGGAACTACCTCTGGTTGTGCTCAGGGGAGTATATGGGATGCTGGGAATCGAACCCGGGTCGGCCACGTGCAAGATAAACACCCTACCCGCTGTGCTATCACTCCAGCCCCCCTAAGAGTCATTCTTTAGGCTGAAAGGAACAGATGAACAGCTGGAGTTAGAGGAAGATTGAAGAGTATTAGAAAGGACCAGAGCACCAATTTTTGTAAAAGACTACTTTCCTTTTTTGCTTCCTTTTGGGGGGTTCTCCCCAGGTCTACACCCAGAGGTGTTTGGGAGGCCAAGCGAGGCCTGGCTCCAGCCCTCTGAGCCATCTTCCCAGCCCCTCCCTTTGTTGTCGTAACTTCTGTAAAAGTCAGAGGACTAAAACTTCTAACAGAAATTAAATATGTCCCAGCAACAGCGGAGAAAGGACAGAAGGGGCAACTGACACAGTCCCATTATTACATAAATGAAGTGCTACAATGTTAACTCAAGGAAGCGGCCAGCAAACAAAGATGCATATTGTCATCCCCCAAGTAATCAGGCCAGAGCCATATGAGTGGGCCGCCTTGCTGCGGGTTCAATCCCCCGCGCCCCACGTGGTTCCCCAAACTGGATTCAATCCCCAGCACCCCATCTGGTCCGAGAGGCAGGGAGAGGGTGCGAAGGGGCAGGGGCGCGCCCTGTCTGTGGAAGGCTCTCAGGGAGCACTGCAGGCTCCCCCGGACGCTGCTGCCTGTTGACCTCCTGGCCCCCACGCACTGAACCATCGGGTCACTCCAATGAGCTAAGCGTCCCCGGGAGTGTCCCCTGGACCTCCACGCACTGCCAGGGAGTTAGCATCCCTCTCCACTTCCCTAGTGACATGAAGCAAACGTTGGCCAAGCTGTAGTCTGAGAGAGCCTGCGGGGCAGTACAGCCGGGAGGGCACTTGCCTTGCATGTGGCCACCCCAGGTTGGATCCCCGGCATCCCATAGGGTCCCCCGAGCCCGCACGAGGGCAGAGGTAGGAGTCAGCCCTGAAAGTCACTGGGTGTGGCCCAAAACAAAACAGAAAAAATCCCCCCCCCTTGGAAAAATAGACAAACAAACTAGTAACCATAACCAACACCACAGCTGAAGAGAAAGAATGAAATGCAGGGTCGGAGACCCAGAGAGACCCAGAGAGAGAAACTGGGACCAGGGGTTGGCGCAGGGTGCTGAGGCTGTGCTGTCTGCTGGGCGGCTGGGCGGTCGTGGAGGGGGGCTGCAAGGTGGTGGCGGCACTTACCCGCTGCCCCGTGGATCCTTGGGGACCCGGCTCTCCTGGAAGCCCCTGTATGGGAGGAAGCTGGTCGGACCTGGGGCTCCAGGACCTTCCCAGAACCTCCCACCAGGGGGCGCCTCGATACTCACTTTCTCGCCCTTCTCTCCTGGGTGGCCAGAGATTCCCTTAGGTCCAGTGGGGCCTGGGGGTCCCTAAGCAACAAGACAGGCTTAGTCTCGGGCTGGGACGGGAAGGTGTGGGCAGGGACTCGGGGGTGCTGGGCTTGGCCTCCACCCCTCTCCGGACCACGGACCCAAAGTCCACACACAGCTAGAGGGCTGGGGCCTGGAGTCAGAAGGTCCCCACCGGTCCCCGGCTGCTGTCACTGCTAGTCAGGGCCCACGGGGACCATCGTCACCTTTCTGGGCCTTACGTGGACAACACTTCCACAGAAGCAGATTTCTGTTCGGCTAGAATTCTCGGCATGTGAGTGTGCGGCAGGGCCGGTGGGTGGTGGGGCAGGGGGGAGTGGGTGAGAGCTCCCGACTCACCACGTGGCCAGGACTGCCAGGGAGGCCCACAGGCCCAGGAGGTCCGGGGGGGCCTGAAAGAAAGAGTTCTCAGACCCAGGCAAGAAGCCCACCTTCAACTTCCATCCAACAGCCTCAGGCCTGGGCCCTCTGGCACGGCTTACCCAGGTTGAGACTCAACTTACCCACAGGCCCTGGGGGACCTGGGGGCCCAGAGGGTCCTTGGGGCCAGTGGCTGCTGGTCTCCGTGAAGCTGTTGGACAGTAGTGGGTCTCCTGAGAGGGAGAAAAGGCATAAAGGAGTTGGGTGGGGCAGGGGGCAGCTTCACGGGGGGGGGGGGGGGTGGCGACCTCCCGTGGCGCTGTGGACAGCGAGGCTGGGGCCACGGGGCGCCTGCGCCAAGGCTTCTGGCAAGACGGGACCGGGGCACTAACCTTGCCCCCGTCTAGCGGGGGAGTCCCAACAAGCCTCTCCCTGGCCGAGCCTGGCCCACCAGGGCCAGACTGGATGGTGCAGAAGCGTGACCACGGCCGGCCCTCGGCCCTGAGCCAGACTTCAGTGCTCCGTGGCCCTGTGGCGTCGGGAGCTGGCGCTGTCTCTGACCTCACACGGGAGAGGCGCACGAGCTGAGGACACCCACCAGGACGCAGCTCCCGAGGGGTGCTGGGGGCCAGGGTGGGCCAGCCTCCCACGCAGGGCCTCGGTCTTCTTGGCCTTTTTTTGGAGGGGGTGGGTCATACCCAGAGATGCTCTGGGGCTACTCCTGGCGGTGCTCGGGGGACCCTATGGGATGCCGGGGATTGAACCCGGGCCGGCTGAGTGCAGGGCAAACGCCCTACCCTCTGTGCTATCGCTCCAGCCCAGGGCCTGGATCTTCTAGGAGCTTCCAGGGCTGGCTCTGGGCCAGCTCCAAGCTTGGGGGGAAGGGGCTGAAGCCACTGGCTGAGATGAGGCTCTGGAGACGGTCGGTGTCACGCCGCCCCCCGACCTCGTCTCACTCTGCAGCCTCCCCTCCCTGCCCTGCTCTCCTCACCCCTCATCTCTGGCGGGAGGGAGACACGTGCCCGCCACCAGGGCCGGGCTGAGATAGGGCCTGAAGGACAGGAGCGGGGACTGGGGGCAGTGATGTCGGCCTCACCCCACACCCCGCCTCTGCCTGTGGGGACCCCAGGGGGCTCACCGTGCTGGATCTGGGAATAGGGGGGTCCAACAGGAGCTGGCGGCCCTGGGGGCCCAGAAGGCCCAGGTGGGCCTGGAGGTCCCCTCTCTCCGGGGGTGCCCACAGCGCCAGCCTGGCCAGGGCGTCCAGGGGGGCCCTGGGGACCTGCAATGGAATCAGGGACGTGCAGAGGAGTCAGGGAGGCCCCGTGTGGCCCTCTGACATCCCTGCCCCAAATCCCCTGAACACGACAACAAAAACAGTACCAGCAGACACCAATTTCTAGAAAGTTCTCTCCCAATTTTTCTTTATTTGGGGGTGGGGAGGGTGAGCCCCATCTGACAGTACTCAGGGATTCTCCTAGTTCTGTGCCCAGGGACCACTCCTGACGGTGCTCAGGGGGTCCGTATTGGGTGCTGCAGATAGAACCTGGTTTGACTGTGCGCAAGGCAAACGCCCTCCCTGTCGTCCTATCACTCTGGACTCTGCTTGAGTCAGTCCTTCCTGCCGTTGCCCCTCGGCTTGGCCTCACCGGCTAGATCAGCCTTCCTGACGCCCCCAACCCCAACCCCGCTTCCTTCCCTGGGGCGTCCAAACCATCAGCATCCCCCTAAGAACCCGGGGTCTTGTCCAGGAACACCAGCAGGGCCAGGACCGGCCTCCCCGAGGAACTCAGGGTCTCCTGGGGAGCACACTGGTGGGGGACCCCCGGCTGCAGGTGGAGCCGGACTCTCCCAGGCGTGGGCTGGGTGGAAGGGGAGTGGGACACTCACCTGGTGGGCCTCGCATGCCCATGGGCCCCCGGCTGCCCATGTCGCCCTTGGGGCCAGTGGGACCAGGAAGCCCCCGGATGCCAACTCGATCTGGGGGAAGAAATCCATCAGCTCTGCGGTCCCTCTTGCCCTGGCCCCGCCCCCCAGTTGGCACCCACTGTCTCTCGGGATCAGGGGGAGCCCCACATTCTCTTCTGGGGACCCTCTGCAGGCCCACTGAGAGCTGGGGGGCTGGGCCCGGGACCTACTGCCCAGATGCTGGCACTCACCTCGGGGGCCGCCATCCCCGGGGCTGCCCTGGGCAGCTGGGGAGCCCCAGAGCGGGGCAGGGTCCTCGGGGACAGGTGGGGTGGGGGTTGCTGGCTGCTCTGGGGTAGTCAGCACGGCCACCTGTGGAGGAAGAAGTCAGGCTGAGGGCCGGGCTGGAGTCCAGCCGGTGGCAGACAGGGCCTCCGTGGAGGACACGCATCAGGACACGCGGCTGGCAGCTTCTCAGGGGATTCGGACGGGAGTGAGGGGCGCAGCGGGCCAAGGCCCCAGAGCACGTGGCTTCTTCTCAAGGGCCCTTGGGAGAGACCCTCGAGCACCAAGCTGGGAGCGGCCCCTGAGCACCAGTGGGTGTGGCGTCAAAACAAGGCAAACGTGTCTGAGCCAAGCTGAGTCTCCTTGGGGACCCGGGGCTGGAACTGGGGCGGTGCCACTTAGATGCTCTGACCTATGGATGCGTCTCCAGAGGAGGGGGCGGAGGGTGTGGGAGACAGGCCAGTGGGGGCCTAGCCACGCGCTCTGGTGGGGGCCATCACCAGCATGGGGGCTCCTAGAGGAAGAGTAAGGAGGGGGCAGGTTTTCCTGGGAAGGGCTGGGGCCCAAGGTCAAAAATGCCAGATGGGAAGTAGGAGGGGTGAGAGCTTGATACACAGCCGGGGGAGGGCAGGGGTGCAGGGAGAGGGGGCCGAGGGAGGGCAGGGGTGCAGGGAGAGGGGGCTGAGGGAGGGCAGGGGTGCAGGGAGAGGGGCCGGGGAAGGGCAGGGGTGCAGGGAGAGGGGGCCAGGGAAGGTCAGGGGTGTAGGGAGAGGGGGCGGGGGAGGCAGGGGTGCCAGGAGAGGGGGCCGGGGGAGGGCAGGGGTGCAGGGAGAGGGGCCGGGGGAGGGCAGTTGTTCACCCACCTTGGCCTCCAGCTCCTTCAGCCGCTCGCTCAGCTCGGCCACTTTACTGCAGTTGAGGCAGCCTGTGAGGAGGAGGCCGGGGAGGGCTCTAGACTGGGGCGCTAGGGGGCGCCCGACCACGGGGAAGCCAGCTGGGGCAGGGGCTCTGGGCTGCAGCCTGACAACGTGTATTGCGGGGGGTCTCCCTTAGGCCCCAGGGCCCCAAGCAGGGTCCCCACTCCTGAACCCTCTGCCAGGCACGAGGGGTGCCGGGGCCCATGGCCTTCCTGTCGGGGGTGGCCCTCGTCTTCTCCCACCCACTGCCCGCCCAACACTGGCCTCTGCAGTGACGCCAGTTACGTCTTGAGCACTGCGGGCTGATCATTGTCTGCCTGGGGACCCTCTGGCTTTGGGTGTCAGGTCCAGTGCAGGGTACGGACCCGAACGCTATGGCCAGGACAGGACAGGGGTCCCCCCGCCGGGGCACACTGAGGACCCTGAGCTCAGGGGGACATAACCTCGCCCCGGCCCGGGCTGAGCCCCCGCTCTGGCCCTTCCTGGCTCCGAGGCCGCGTCTCCTCTGACCAACCGTCAGCTTCCTCCTCTTTAGAACGGGACAATGAGGCCTTCCTGGGCTGGGGGGGCCCGGCCCGAGGTTCAAAGGAGCTGATGATGGCAGGCACCTGGCACGCGGCCTCCGCTACTGGAGAAAATCAGTTTCCACCAGCAAGGAAAACGGGGTGTCTGGGGCTGCCCTGCAAGAGTCTGGCGGGGAGGCGGGTGTACGGGCCTGGGGTGCTGGGCCCACGCCAGGCTTCCCACGGGGAGGGCGCAGGGCACTATCCCAACCCCCATCGTGGGCTTCAGCCCCCCCCAAACCCCCACAGCCCAGAAAGGCCCAAATCATCACCCCAGGACCGACCTGAGAAGCTGGGGGGTCGCAGTGCCATCCGCCGCGTGCTGCTTACTGGCCACCCAGGGCCCACAAAGCCCGCGGAGCCTGCAACTGAGGGACAGTGGGGGGAGGCTGGGGGGAGGCAGAATCACAGCAGGAACCTGTAGGGGGCTGGGAGGCAGCTGGCCCGAGGATGGGGTGGCCCCAGAGAGAACAGCAGGTAGGGCGCTGGCCTCGAATGTGGCTGACCTGGGTTCAGTTCCATCACTTCATATGTACCCCCTCCCCCCGCCCCGTCCCCCCGCCAGACCACCAGGAGATCCTTGAGCTCAGAGCCAGGAGTTAAGCCCTGAGCATCGCGCAGGCGGCTCAGGGCTTAAAAACCAAAACCAAGAATAAAATCCAAAGGAAAACTGCTCAGAGTGAGGGCATGGGGGTGTGGTTCGGGGGAGAAGCATGTGTGAGGCCTTGGGTTTGATCCCCCACAGCCAAAACGAAGGTCGGAGCTAAGAGGGGCGGGGTGGGTCCCAGCCCAGCTCCCTGCTGGCCCAAGTGACATGTGTGCGGTGCCAGGGACTGAGCCCGAGCCGCTCCGCCTGGCTCCCCCCACCCCAGCCCCCAGCGCTGGTTTTAAATGGAAACCACAGGGCAGCTGCGATGGTTCTCGTGGCAGGAGGGAGTCCCACCGCCGTCCCCGCCAGGGCAGGCTGTGCTGACTCGGGGGGCCTGGGTTTCTGCACAGATGGCGGGACGAGCGGGCCAAGCTGCGGGTGGGGGACACAACTGGAGGGGCCGCGGAGCCAGCAGTGGCAAGTGCCCCCTGGGGTACACCCCCCCCCAGGTCGGCCTTTTAAGGCCAGGAAGTGTCATCTGAGGGGAGGCCAGACCCAAATAAGGCTCGGGGCTGGCAGCCTGGAGTCGGGCTGTGGGCTGGTGCAGGAGCGAGAGGCGCCAGGAACTCAAACCAGACGGGCTCCTCTGGCCAGGCCCCAGCCGAGAGGCTGCCAGAGCCCACTGGGCCCCGCCATGCGGCCTTCGCTGGAGCTGGTTCCCCGCACATCCTCCCCGGGGCTGGCCCTGGGGCAGACTGGACAGGAGATGAGGCTCCGTGTGTGTGTGTGTGTGTGTGTGTGTGTGTGTGTGATGTCTCAATGAGCCTGGACTGATGAGGCTCCGTGTGTGTGTGTGTGTGTGTGTGTGTGTGTGATGTCTCAATGAGCCTGGACTGATGAGGCTCCGTGTGTGTGTGCGTGTGTGTGTGTGTGTGTGTGATGTCTCAATGAGCCTGGACTGGACAGGAGATGAGGCTCTGTGTGTATGTGTGTGTGTGTGTGTGTGTGTGTGTGTGTGTGTGATGTCTCAATGAGCCTGGACTGATGAGGCTCCGTGTGTGTGTGTGTGTGTGTGTGTGTGTGTGTGTGTGTGTGTGTGTGTGTGTGATGTCTCAATGAGCCTGGACTGGACAGGAGATGAGGCTCTGTGTGTGTGTATGTGTGTGTGTGTGTGTGTGTGTGATGTCTCAATGAGCCCTGGACTGGACAGGAGATGAGGCTCTGTGTGTGTGTGTGTGTGTGTGTGTGTGTGTGTGTGTGTGCGCGCGCGCACGATGTCTCAATGAGCCAGGCTCAGAGCCCAACGCTTTCCTAGCTCAGCTCCGGACCTGGCACATTTGAAGCATCTCATGTAAACGTTTCATTAGTCTATTTTGTTTTTGGTTTCACTGTGCCAGGGATCGAACCCATGGAAGCCAGCAAGTGAGCTGCCCCAAGCTGTGGTCCTGACCTCTGAACGCCTTAGCTTCTATAGACGGGGTGCTAGCATCACATCCACTTTTGCTGGCGGGGAAAGTGAGGCACTGAGCAGCTCTAAATTGTTCCCCGCCCTGGGGCTAGAGTGATAGCATAGCAGGTAGGGCGTTTGCCTTGCACGCGGCCGACCCGGGTTCAAATCCCAGCATCCCATATGGTCGCCTGAGCACTGCCAGGAGTAATTCCTGAGTGCAGAGCCAGGAGTAACCACTGTGCATCGCCAGGTGTGACCCAAAAACCCAAAAAAAAAAAAATTGTTCCCCGCCCCTGCTCAGACACAGACGTGGATAATGGAAGAGGCACTTCACCCACAGGGTCCCCCAAGCACCGCCAGGAGTGATCTCTGAGTGCAGAGCCAGGAGTATTCCTGAACACCGCCGGGTGTGACCCAAAAGCAAAAATAAAAGCTAATTGGGTGGGGTGTGGTTTGGGTCACACTCTGCTGTGCTCAGGGCTCAGGGCTCAGTCCTGGTCAGGCTCCCTCTGGGAATCTGGGACCAAGCCCAGACTGGCTGTGTGCCAAGCAAGCGCCCGACCCCCTGTACTACAGCTCCGGCCCCATCTGCTGTCCCTTCACCCTTCGCATGTCACGTCCTGGAGGCATCCCCTAGCTCCTGGCTGGAACAGCACCCCCAGGGGGCAGGGAACGGGGCGGCTGGTGCGGGGCCAGAAGTGCCCCTCCGCAGTCTCCTGAGCCCAGGTGAGTAGCTCACGGGTCACTGGCTCAATGCTGAGAGCACGGAAGGTCAATAAAAGGCAAAATGATGGGAGACCTTGTGAAGGGTGAGGGGTCCCTGTCACTGGTCTGTGACAGTTGGGGACTCGTCCACCAGGAGCCCCAGGGCAGGGGACGAGAGAAGGGAGTGCGACATGCCTGGCTAGCAGCATGGACCTTTGGGGCTCAAAGCAATCGGGAGGTTAAAAAAAGAAAAGAAAAAAAAAGTTTTGGCCGGAGTGATAGTACAGAGGGTAGGGTGCGAACTGGGGTTCAATCCCCGGCATCCCATAGGGTCCCCCAAGCACCGCCAGGAGGAATTCCTGAGTGCAGAGCCAGGAGTAAGCCCTGAGCATCCCTGGGTGTGGCCCAAAAAGAAAAAAAGAAAAAAGAAAAGAATTTTGAGTGCTGGAGAGAGCACAGTGGGTAAGGTGTTTGCCTTACATACAGCTGATCTGGGTTTCATCCCCGGCACCCCCCATGGTTCTCAGAGCCTGCCAGGAGCGATCCCTGAGCACAGAGTCAGGAGTAAGCCCTGAGCACAGCTGGGTGTGGTCCCGCCAAAAAAAAAAAAAATAAAGAAATAATAAAACTGTTGAATAGGCCCAAATACGTTAGCTCTGAATTCTGGATTCAAAAAAATTATTCTCTCTCCCCATTTTCTATTTTTTGGGGGGTGGGGCAGATACCTGGTGGTGCTCAGGGGCTCCCCAGCTCAGTGCTCGGCTACCGATGGTAGTAACATGGTACTAGGGAAGGAACCCGGGCCTCCCACCTGCACAGCACGAGCTCATCCCTGTAGGGCTCCAGCTCTAGCCCCCAAATTCTTGAAAATGAGCAGAAATACCATATTTCATGGCATCACTGTCACCAACACATAATGAACAGATCTTGCTTACATCAGCCCCAATGGACGCATGTGCTCGGGCCCCGAATAATGTCTCATGGGAGGGCTGGAGAGACAGGACAGCGGGCAGGGCGCTTTCTTGCACGTGGCCAACCTGGGTTTGATCTCCAGCACCCCACAGGGTCCCCCAAAACCTGCCAGGAGTGACCCCTAAGCACAGTCAGGAGGAAGCCCTGAGCACGGCTGGGTGTGACCCAAAACCAAACAAAAAAATGTTCAACAACCAAGTGTTAAAATCTGGCACGCTCAGAATCAAGCCAGATGGTGACAACAGGTGACCACAGGCCCCCGTGACACACAGGGAAGAGAACCAGAGAGGCAGTTCCTGACTTCACGCCCCTCTGGTGTCTGGCCCGAAGGGTCCCTCCCCACACAGAACCGGACCTTGGGGCTTGCTTGCTCTGTGACCTGGTGTGTGACCCACTCAGCCCTAGCCCCACCCTTCCACAAGCCCCTGGACCACACCCCAGCTCCACTCGGGAGTCTGAGTTTGGGAATCAGCACTTGGGAAGATTCCCCCTTCCCCTCCCCACTCCCCATACACAGTCCCCCAATCCTTATCGCCACGGCTACTTCCCAGCCACCTCCTTCAGGAAGCCTTCCTGGATAGTCCAGGGAGCCCCACAAAGTTTCTCCTGGAGCTCTCATTCCTCCCTATCTTGACCTCCGCAAGGTCAGTGCCATCTGCTGTTTCTGGCTCTGCGCCCCTATAAGCAGCTGTCCTCCCCCTGGCCCGGTGCCGAGCCCATGCTCAGTGGCTCTGTGCCCCCTTTCAACTGAGCCCCACGCTAGAGAGACTGCCTGTCTACACAGCAGGATGAAAACTGGGGTTCCTACCCGGGAGGTCTGAACATCCACCTCTGATGTCCTCTAGGAGAAGGACGTCCTCGCTCACAAGCCACCCCCGGGTCTAGGGCGTCCAGTGAAACGCGGACACACGCTGCAGCCTCCCTGACCACGCCAGGTCCCCCGCCTGGAAATGTACTTCGCCGACGTAAATATTTGCTGCTTTTGGCGCCCACCAAGGATTGGGGTCAGGGCTGGGGCCGGACACTCCAGGAAGCCGCTGAGGACCTTTTGTCTGCGCCTGGCCTGGTGTCCTTACCCGTAAAGCAAGGTTCCCATTCATTCATTCATTCATTCATTCATTCATTCATTTCCCACTTTGGGGGGCAGGGCTGGGCGGGGCCGTCCCTCCTGTGTGTATGGGGGCTACTATCGTCCCTGGCTGGATGGGTGGCAAAGGGACCTGTGTGCAGAGGACAGTGAGACGGTGTGGCGGCCTGTCTGTGGGGAGGAGGGTGAGGGGCTTCCAGATGCTTCCCCCTTCCATTGGGGGGGGCTGAGACTGGCTCTGGCCAGCCCTCTGGCACCCCAGCTGTCTGCAGGCGCACTCCTGAACCCATGTGCAGAGGAAAGAGGGGACCCCGCTCCTCCCTCCCCCCCCCCAGCAAGGCACACCCCCCGCCAGCCTCCACGTCCACCGCCTGTCTTGGCCAGTGTTTCCCAAAGTGGGCGGTACCACTCCGGGGGGCGGGCGAGCCAGAATGATGCAGGGGTGCAGCTGTAGCCTCGAGTAATTCTGGGGGGGGTTTAATAGATGTCCAGGGGGCTGTGAGTGATTTTTTTTTTTTTCTGAAAAGGGGATGGTAGGTGGGGTTGGAGCGATAGTACAGTGGGGAGGGCGTCTGCCTTGCACACAGCCAATCTGGGCTCGATCCCCGGCATCCCATATGGTCCCCTGAGCACTGCCAGGAGTGATTTCTGAGTGCAGAGCCAGGAGTAACCCCGGAGCATCGCTGGGTGTGACCCAAAAAGCAAAAAAAAAAAAAAAGAAAAAAGAGAGAGAGAAGGTGGTAGGTAAAGTTAAGTCTAGGAACTTCTGGGGGCCGGAGTGATAGTACAGCAGGTAGGATGGACACTTGTCTGATATGCAGCCGACCCCGGTTTGATCCCCGGCATCCGACATGGTCCCCAGAGCACTTCCAGGAGTGATCCTTGAGTGCAGAGGCAGGAGTAAGCCCTGAGCATCACCCGGTATGACCCAAAAATCAAACAAAACAAAAAAACAAGGTCTGGGAGCCTCTGGTCCAGGCAACAAGGGCAATACCAGGGAGTCCGGAGCCCCTGGGGTAAGCCTGGCCACGATGCTGAGGCCCACACGCTCTCGGGCCTCGTTTCCGCCGTGGACCCAGGGCTGGGCTGAAGCCATGTCAGCGGGAAGCACAGTGCCTGGTGGTCCCAGCCGTCCAGGCCGCTCAGGGCACAGACCAGCCACATGTTCCTTCTGGCATGGCCCCTCCGGCATGGGGGGACACCAGGGAGCCCACAGCCAGGCGCAAGCCACAGTCACCCCAACATCAGCCCCGCCCACCAAGGCCTGGAGTACTAAGGGATGTTTCTCTCATGGTCACAGAGCAAACAGCCCATTCTGCAGATGGAGAAACTGGGCTCAGAGCCAGGGAGTCTGTTTGCCTCGTGAGCACCAAGCCCGGAGTCTCAAGGGTGCTTTGGTTTTTGTTTGTTTTGGTTTGGGGGGCCACACCTGGCGATGTGGTTACTCTTGGCGGTGCCTGGGGGACCATATGGGATGCTGAGGATCAATCCTGGCTCCAACCCCCTCGAGGGTTCTTTGTTGCTCTTTGTAGAACTGAGAAGGGGGCTCAGGATGGGATGCACAGTCTCTGAGAGCCACCCCAGAACCCAGGACACAGGGACCCGAAAGGAGAGGGAGGTATTTTATCCAGCATCGCTGCTTCGGAATGTTATCTCTGGGAGGCCGGGGGGAGGGGGTAGGGGCACTCGCGCCGTATGCTCAGGAGGTCTGGATTGAATCCCCAGCACCTCAGGGTGCCCTGAGCACCAACCCAGGAGCTGCCCCTGTGCACTACTGGGTATGACCCTTTCCACTAAAATAAACCCCAAACACTGGCAAGGTTCAGAGAGGGGAAGTGACTTGTCTCAGGCCAAACAGCTGGGTGCAGCCCACCCAAGGCCGAACCCGCAAAGGTGGGAATTCCCTCCCTCTCTTGAGTTCCCTCCGGGCTGCTCAGGGCCCTGTCATCAGGCCCCCGGGGATGCAGTCCTAAGGCCCTGGGGTCACGTCACAGCACTGGACAGACCAGAGGCGTGGACGGCAGGGGAAACAGCTGTGCCTGGCTGTCGCAGAAGGGCAGGGCTGGGGGTGGCCAGCCAGCCACGTCCTCGGCTGCCTGCCCCCCTCTCCCCCAGCAATGCAGTTTTCCAGAACAGCCAGCCCTGGGCATCCCCTGACTCCTGCTGACCCTGTGGGTGGGTGGGGACAGGCCCTTCCTGTCCCCGCAGTCATTGTGCAGCCATCATGCTTGGGCCCCCAGGGCTTGGCTGCAGGCTGCAGACTTCACAGGTGGGAACAGAGCGGGGCACACTGGGAGAGCAAGCAGCAGCTGGGGGCCCTGGGGGGACGCTGCCCCTCCCACTGCGGGCACAAGCTGAAGCACCGCCTCCCCGCCCCCAGCCCGGGGTCTTTGCACAATCATGGGGACTCCCCAGCCCAAGGCCGAACAGCTGGTGTGTGGTGGAGGGTGGGGGCCGGTCCTTGAAACCTGGACCGACCCCCCCCCCCCCGACCCCCCAGCAGGGCCCGCCTGACCCTGGCAACACACGGCTTCCAGCTGCCCGACTCAAGGGCATGGGCCGCCCCCACGTGCAGTCTGTGACGGTCCCCTCCACATGGGCCCCAGGGCTCAGGGCGCCGGTGCTGGTGTCCAGGCCCGGGACAGAATGCAGAATGGCCTTGGCGTGGAAAAGGGGCCCGACACCCCGGAAGTCCCCCTCCCCCACCTCAGCCCCTGCCTAGCTCTCCTCCTGCCCCACCCCTCCCAGCAGGCAGCCGGGGTACTGCCCCTGGCGCCCCCTCCCCTGCCTCACCTGGTCTGGTGGCGGCCAGGCCACTCTGGGGTGAGCTTGCCTTGCCACCCCCTGACACGCTGGGACTCAGCACCCGCACCATGAGCCCAGGAGGGGGGCGCTGGGGGCAGGGTGTCCACTAGATCCACTTGGGTTTCTGGGATCGGAACGGGCTGCTGACGGACTCGCACTCTGGGGGCTCCCACGGGACCCTGAGTACTGCTTCCCACTGGAGAGCCCCCGGGCCGGGCCCCCAGGGGTGTGGGGCTAGCTCAACCTCTGGGGCCCCGTCTTGGGAGCACAGTCCTTCGGGTCACTGGACTAAACCCAGAAGTGGAGGGGTGGAGGGGCTGGCGGAGGGAGAGGTTACCAGTTACTGCCAGGCCCTCCTGGCACCCCTGCATGCAGAGAAGGGGGGGGGACGTGCTGGGACATCCTCCCCTCTAGGGGCACCTCGCTGAACCCTCCCATGCCACAGCCCATCTCTGAGCACCAGGCAGACCAGGGTTCGAATCCCGAAGGCCACTAGGAGCTGTGTGTTCATCACTTTTAGGGGGCCTAAGTTTCTGTTACTTATTTTATTTTTTCTTTTTGGGTCACACCCGGCGATGCTCAGGGGTTACTCCTGGCTTTGTACTCAGGAATGACTCCTGGCAGTGCTCGGGGGACCATATGAGATGCTGGGAATCGAACCCAGGCCAGTCGCGTGGCAGGCAAACTCCCTACCCGCTGTGCTATATCGTTCCAGCCGTCACTTTTATTTCTTAATTTTAAAATTTATTTTTTGTTCTTTCGGGCTACGCCTGGCGATACTCAGGGGCTCCTCCCGTCTCTGCGCTGAGGGGTCACTCCTGGTGGTGCTTGAGCGGGGGGAGCATCAGGTGCTGGGGGTTGCATTACGCTTCTCACAAGCAAAGCTGCAGCTCAGCCCTTTGGGGGTTGGTCTCCCTGCCAGCCTCAGTTTCTTTTTTTTTTTTTTTTTTGCTTTTTGGGTCACACCCAGCGATGCTCAGGGGTTACTCCTGGCTTTGCACTCAGGAATTACTCCTGGCGGTGCCTGGGGGACCATATGGGATGCCGGGGATCGAACCCGGGTCAGCAAACGCCCTACCCGCTGTGCTATCGCTCCGGCCCCCAGCCTCAGTTTCTTCACCTGAGGGATGGGGACCACCACCCTGAGCCTGCTCACCCCCCCACTCTCCCGGCGAAGCTTCCCTTCCATGCACCCTGTTATCACCTCTCTGGGAAGTGTCAAAGTTTGGAGGGAAGGGGCTGGCAGAAAAGCTTTAACTTCCGGGGTGCCTGGGAATCTCCCCAGGGGCACGTGGCCCCGCCCCAGAACAACAGGCTTGCTCCCCGCTCCCGCACCCCTCCCCCGCCATGCGCGCATGCACCTCATGCACCCGGACCCGGTCTCTGCCGGGGCATCTGGGCGCTGCTCCCAACTCAGCCCTGGGTCTCTGCTCCTCTTCGCAGGCGCACGAGAGGGGACCCCCGGGCCGCCCTGCGCTCCTACCTTCCTCGCAGCTGGCTCCCGAGTGCCCAGGGCAGCACCTCCACTCGCGGGCCGTCACCGTCTTGTACATCACTTTGTAGGTGGGTCGCACCACGGTCCTGTAGCTGAGACAGCCCGGGCCCGGCTCAGAACAGGCTTCGGCAGCCTCTCCTACTCTGCATGCGAGAAACCTGGAGCCTCCAGGCCCGCCGTCCCCTCCAGGCCTCTCAGCACCTGCAAGCTGGGCCGACTGGTCTCATCCCAGGAGCAGGATCTCACTGAGAGAAGCAGGCGTGGGAGATAGAAGGAATGCCTCCCTCAGGAAGCCCTCCAGGATACACAGGCACCAAGGGAGGTGCTGAGAGTGAATGCTCAGGTTCCCTTTGCTCCGCCTACTCCTGGTCCTGGGCTTTGGCCTGTTCCTGATGCCGACCCATTCCTAGGGCTGGGCCCACCTGAAATGCCATCAGCACCTTCTCCCCACCCCGGGTCTCACTTACCCGTGCCCTGGGCAGCTCACGGGCCAGGGGCAGTTCTGCAGCACGCGCTGAAGGTAGGTGCCGTTCTGCACGTGGCATGAGATGGTTCGGGTCACCACATACGAGCACCAGTTTCTGCAAGAGACCACAGACAGGACCCTGGATGCCAGGCCCGGTGCCCAGTGCAGGCAGGAAGGAGTCCGCATCCTTGCCAGGAGCCCCGCCTCTTGGAGCTGTGGACCCCTGAGGTCCCTGAGACCCCTGGGCCGCAGTGGCTGCTGGGGCTGGCTGAGGGGGAAAGTCCGAGGCTGGGAGGGGCATGCTAGGAATCCTCGGGAGCACCTCAGAGTGAGCTCCAGGGGGCCAAGATGGGTCCCTCCTCGACCTCCTTCTCCTCCTCTTCTCTTCTCCAGCCATCACCATGCAGTGTCACCCCCCACCTCCTGTGTCCCTTGAGACCATGTCATCAAGGGGAGTCCTGGGCTGGAGCGATAGTACAGCAGGTAGGGTGTTTGCCTTGCACGCAGCCGACCCGGGTTCGATTCCCAGCATCCCATATGGTCCCCTGAGCACCACCAGGGGTAATTCCTGAGTGCAAAGCCAGGAGTAACCCCTGTGCATTGCCGGGTGTGACCCAAAAAGCAAAAAGAAAAAAAAAATCAAGGGGAGTCCAGCTGTGCCTGCCCAGGCCAGCCCTCCTGTGCCTGAGCCGCCACAGATCCCCCACCTCACCCCCAGGCCTCTGCTCCCACGGGCCCCCGCCTGAAGGGCCCTCCCCCCTCCACGAGGCTGCTTCTCCCTTCAGCCCTGCTGAGTTCCCGGATGCTCCTTCCACCCTCCCTCGGCCCCTCCCTCCGTGACAGCTGGGAGGCCCAAAGGATGGACGTCCCAAGGCCGAGGGGCGGACTTCTCCAAGTGCCAAGAATCCGATCACTTTATTTATTTATTTTGGTTTGGGGGCCATATCCGGTGGTGCTCAGGGTTTACTTCTGGCCCAGGGGTCACTCTGGCAGGGCCTGGGGGACTGTGTGTGTTGCTGGGGGAAATCCGATCATTTTTAGCACGTGGAGCGCCGAGGGTATGGAAAGCACATACATCGTCTGCCCCCAGCAAACAGGGCAACCGCTCGCCATCTAACAGAGGGAAACTGAGGCTGGGGGAGGGAAGAACCTGCTCTGCTCACAGGACCAGATGGCCCAGCCCTGCCCGGCCCTGTCCCGGCCCCATCCAGAGGCCTCCGAGCTCCTCATCTGTCTCCATCTCTCCGTGACGGCCCTTCCTGGGAACTGGCTGACCTGGGCCACGTAACCACAAAGGGGTGAGGTGGGGGGTCCAGCTAAAATGAAATGGTTCCTCCTTTCCCAGGCAAAAAAAAAAATTCCAGGCCTGTGACCCCGTGCAGGGCTGAGGGCTACTGAGCACCGGGAATGTGCCAGTTGAGGGGTGCCTACCAGCTCCGAAAACCAGTTTCTCAGGTGCTGCCCAGCCCCCCAGCCCCACGCAGGGGAACACAGGGGTGCTCTGAGGGTACTCAGTCCACATCACCCCTCTGTGCTCTGGGGGTACTCAGTCCAGTACTCAGTCCATGGTACCTCTGTTCTGGAGGTACTCAGTTCTCCAAATCACCCGTATTCAATCTCCACATCACCTCTCAGTGCTCTGGAGGTACTCAGTCCAGTACTGTCTGCAGATAGGTCCTCAGTGCTCTAGAGGACCCACCGTGTCACTGTGGGCCTTGAGGAAGTCCCTTCTGTGACTATTCGGAGTCTCACTGGGATCGGGCAGGAGGAGATCCTCGCTGGCAGACAGGGGCAGTGGGGGTCCCTGCTGAGTCAGGGCAGGAGCTCGGCAGAGCCCTGGACAAGCTGCTTCCAGAGTGGGCGACAGGTGCTTGCTGCAGCCTGGAGGAATGGGCACACACAGTGGCAGCGCCCGGGGTGTGTGCCAGCCCCTACACCCAGCTTGGGTAAAGCACGTAGACACCCACATCCACTGAATGAGAAAGGGGTCCAGGGGCCGGAGCGACAGTACAGTGGGGAGGGCATTTGCCTTACATGCGGTCGACCCAGGTTCGATCCCCAGCATCCCGTATGGTCTCCCCCAAACCTGCCAGCAGTGATCCCTGAGCACAGCCAGAAATAAGCCATGAGCATGGCTGGGGCTGGCCCCCAAACGAAACGAAGTAAAATAATAAAATTAAAAAAGGAAGAGGGGCTGGGGACTCGGCTCCGAGGGGTGGGCAGGTGCCTTGCATGTTGGGACCCTGAGTTTGACCCCCAGCGCCGTACAGCACCCCTCAGAGCGGCCGGGCATAGCCCTTGGGGCTCCCCAAGCTCTCCAGGTATGGCGCTGGTGCTCAAGCACTGCAGGCCGAGTCCCACCTGCTGGGCACAGAGGAGAGCGGCTGCGGCCCCCGGCACCACTGTCCCTGTAACTCCAGTAAATAAGCCCCGACTCTCTCGGGTGCAGAGAAACAGGCTCTCAGGGCACGTAGATGCTGCCTCCAGGGAGGCTCCCAGCCTGTGCAGCCCCAGGGCACCCCCCCCCCCGCCCCACTCAGGAGTGCCCCTCGCCAGCAGGAAGGCAGAGGCCCAGGATGTGTCCTGGGCACTCGGGCCGAGCAGCCAAACCCCAGCTGGAATCCGAGGCCGTCTGGCCAGCTGCAGGCCCAGCGCGCCTCGTGCCGCCTGGAAACCGTTTCCCTGAGGAGCAGACGGAGCCTCTACCCATCGGAAAGCCGCATTTCCAACCTCCCCCGCCTCCCTTGCTGCCACCTCTGGGTGCCGAGGGGCTGGGGCTTCTAACCTACCAGGGTTTTGTTTGGGGGGATCACAGCCTCTTGGGAAAAGTGGTGGGACTTGAAGATGCTTAAACTTGGGGTAGAACATCAGGGGGACCCAGAGACTCCCTCTGGACTGTGGGGCGCCCCTCAGTCTGGCCCAGGGGCTCTGTGAGCGGAGGAAGGGGAGAGCGATCCAGGCGGAGGGCACAGAGGGCCAAGCAGGGGAGGCGACTCCATGCCAGCGGGCAGGTACAGGCATGGAGTCGCCTCCCCTGCTTGCACACCTGCACACGGCCACACAGACGCAAACGCACACAAGAACACACGGCCCCCACACACTCTCACGATGCACTCGGTGACATCCACACATGTTCACAATGTGCATCCATGGCTGTGCTCACACAAACACGTGCATGGGGTAATGCACATACACACAGAGTCACACGCATGCTCACATGCACACACGTATGCTTGTGAGAACACACATGCACGCAGTCAACACAATGTGTGTACATGCTCACACGCACAGCCACACCTTTGCATGCATGCATGCATGCACGCAGACCAGGCACACACATGCACACAGACATACGTGCATACAGCTCCAGCAGCACCCGTGGCCGCGGGCCTGCACGCACTCTCAGGGCACACACCACGGCACCAGGAGAGCTCTCGGACCTTGGGCTACAGTGGGGCTGTGCCCGCGCTGAGTCCCACACCTGCTCCCGCAGGTTGGGGCCTTCACCCACACAGGTACAGCCCCTCCATCCCCCAGTCCTGGACTAGCTGGGGGCGGGTGGGCCTGTGCCCGCCCACAGTGGCCCCAGTTGCCCCTCTTTTCCTTCCAGGGCATGTTAAAACAAGCCATCCCCCGCCCCTTTTCCTTAATTAAAATCTCCCCCACGTGGGTCCCTGGTCCGTTTCCCACCAGCTGGAGTTTGCTGAATCCTGTGCTGAGGCGACTCAGAGCTGGACGTCTGCAAGCCAGACTGCTTTTCTTTTTTTTTTTTTTTGGCTTGGGGGCTACACCAAGCAGTGCTCAGGGCATACTCCAGGCTCTGTGTTCAAGGGTTACTCCTGGGGGTGCTCGGGAATTATATATGGTGCCGGGGATCGAACCGTGGTTGGTCGAATTCAAAGCAAACACCTTAATCCTTGCGTATTCTCTCTGGCTCAGTAAATTTTACACGGAGGGCTGGGGAGGAGGGTGTCCTCAAGCCAGATGGGGGCTCAAGGTCTGCCCCTCCCGCCTCCCCTGGCGAGCATCGGTCACCATGCCCAGTCGCACGGGCCTGGAAGAGGCTCCAGTTCCTCCAAAGGGTCCCAAAGCAGCCAGGGGAAGGGGCAGCAGGACTGCTGGGAGGGCGTTTGCCTTGCACGCAGCCAACCCGGGTTCAATTCTTGCCCTCCGATATGGTCCCCCGAGCTACCCAGGAGTGATCCCTGAGCACCACCTGACCCTGAAGCCCCCCTACCCTTCCCGGTGCTTCCCAGGAAGCGGGGGGGGGGGGGGTGGTGGAGAGGTGGGGGCTCATAATAAAAAGTACTGGCCTGGGGGTGCCGCTAGCCCCAGGGCCCTGATACGGCCATTTCCCCCTCTCCATGGCCCTGCGGTGACCAGTGACCCTGGGCTCCCTGTGCCCCCCACCTCCCTGTGCCCCCACCCTGCCCACGTGCTGCCTCTGCACAGCTCAGCTCTGGCTGCTGAGGACCAGGAGACCTAGAAAGCAGCCCCGCGCCCCAATTCCAATTCCGTCTCTGTGGCTCAGTCCTGAGGCCCCCCACAGCCACCCTCCGCAGTCCTGAGCTTCCCCTGCCCCATCCACGGGGGTTGGGGGGGTGGGGCAAGGAGGGCTCTCAAGGGGAACTCTGGGCACACGCTCTGCCCCCTGCCCCCAGAGCTTCCTTTCTTGGGCCCCAGCGCCCCAGAGTGGGCCCCTGCCCCTCGGGAGTCTGCGCCACCTCCTTGGGGGGTGAGGGGCCGCCACTCTTGCCCACTCAGCAGCTCCCGGGTCCCCAGAGGGTGCAGGGAGGAAAGAAAACAGGCCAGACCAGCTCAGCCTGGCACCAGCTTCCCCCCTCGAGGGCCGGCCCCGCACTAGGGGCCCCGGGGACTTTGTCTCCAAGGGCCCCCTGGGCTGCGATCCGGAACAGTGATAGGGCCTAATTGCAGGAGGCGGCCAAGGGCTGGGGGCCAAGGGCTGGCATGAAAAGGAGCAGAAAGAAAGAAGCCGGGGAGGCTGGGGGCGGGGCGGGGGGTGGGGCCTGCAGCCAGACCCCCCCCCCATACACACACACCCCAGCCTAGGGGCAGAGTT
This sequence comes from Sorex araneus, assembly GCF_027595985.1. Classification (NCBI taxonomy): domain Eukaryota; kingdom Metazoa; phylum Chordata; class Mammalia; order Eulipotyphla; family Soricidae; genus Sorex; species Sorex araneus. The sequence goes on along the minus strand of NC_073310.1, from coordinate 16,859,281 downwards.
CCTGTCCTGGTGACCTTGGGCAAGCTCTGCCCCTCACTGTCTCTCTGCAAAGGGGGACCATTTGCAGGTGGGGGAGACTGGGCACTGCCCGTCGCTCAAGACTCAGCATCGCTCCCGACCCCAACTCAGCGCGAGGGGGGTCATGGGCCTGCGGCTTGGGGACAGCATCCTGGGGTTGCCCTTGACTGCTGGGGGCTGGGCCCAGCTGTGAGCCCCAGGGAGGGGCTGGGGGGAAGCTCAGGTGGTCCTCCCCGTCCCCCGCCTCAGTGTCCTTGCTGGAAACAGGGGTGGGGGGTGGGGGGAGTGACTTCAGCTCCAGAACCCAGGACGAGGACGAGGAGTAGTAAGGCCCCCCAGGGCAGGAAGCTGCCTTCCACAGGGACCACCCCGCTTAGGCCCTGGGCACCCGGTTTTGGGGGTGGGGGAGTCACATTCCTGGGGCTGGGGGCGGCCCCTTGGATGCCTTCCAGCGCCTCCCCCTCCCTAGCACAAAGCCTCTTTTCTGCCCCTGGCCCTTGGCTGCCAAGGGGCCCCTGGGGCGCTGGGCCGGCTGTGGGTGGAGGGGGGCTGCCGGGTGTGTGACATCCCCAAGAGTCTCCAGTGATGCTGGGACACAGGCCACCAGGGGAGGCCAAGCAGCCAGGAATGCAGATTCCCTTAAGGTGGGTGACCCTGACCGAAAAGGGCAATACAAGGCCCCACCCTGGGGGTGGGGTGGCAGGTGACTCCCACCGTTAGAATACACCTCAGGGGACCGGGCAAAAGAAGAAGTGATGGGAAACATAGAGCCCCTAACTGCCCCCCATCGCCTGGATGCCGTTCTCAGCCCCTCTTCCTGCAAAGCGGGCAGCCTCTCTCCTCCTGCAGAACATTGGCTCAGAGGTGACTCTCAGAGTCTCTGGGCCTCTGTCTTTCTATCCACAAAATGGGTACAGTAAGGGACTGGCGAGATAGAACAGTGGGAAGGCGCCTGCCTTGCATGCGGCTGACCCGGGTTCCATCCTCAGCACCCCATATGGTCCCATGAGCTCCTCAGGAGTGATTCCTGGGGGCAGAGCCAGGAGTTGGCCCTGAACACTGCTGGGCGTACCCCCCCCAGCAAAAATGGATCCAACAGTGCTACCCAGAGAGCTTCTGTGCTGCTCGGGCCGTGGGGGGTCTCTGTGTGGAGGCGGTGGAGGCCGTGGGGGGCCAGACCCTGCCCATGGCCACTATCCTGTACCCCTGGGGGAAGCCGGGGGGCGATCCGTCCAGGGAAGGAGGACAGCCCTGCTCTGCGCATGCAGGAGAATATTGGGGGGCTGCTTGCCCCCCTGGTCGTGGCTCCCTCCTCTGTGAAACGGGGAACAGCAAACGCAGCCGGGACCAGAGGCAGCGATGGGGGTCAGATGTCCAGCCCCGGCCGGCCCAGGTCGGCAGGTCACAGAAGAGCGGGGCCCGCGTCACACCAGGCACCCCGCTCTCAGACCGCTGCTCCCCGGCTCTGCTGCTCAGACACGTGGACGGGGTCACCTGCCTGGGCTCGCTCTGCGGGGACAGGCTGGCCCCCGAGCACTGGCACAGGGAATTCCTGAAAAGAATTCCAGAAAGGAGGCCACGGGGGCAGAGGCCAGGCCGCCTGTGAATGGGCTGAAAAGACCCGAGAGGCCTCGGCAGCTCCGTGCATTGTGTGTGGAGGACAGCGCTGGACCCTCGAGAGGGGACCGGGGCAGGGCAGGGACAGGACAAGGTTCCAACACAGCCCTGCAGACCCCCGAGACCCACTGCAGTCTTGTCTTTTTTTTCTTGAGTTTTGGGCCGCAGCCCAATGCTGGGGCTGACTCCAGGCTCTGTGCTCGGGATGACGCTGGTGGTGCTCTGGGGACCGAACTTGGTGCCACCCCGGGAATGTGACCCGGTGGGCTGTGTGAAAGGCAGGCAGGTGCCTTCCTGGCTCCCTGTCCAGCCTTCCGATTCCAGTCCCATTGATGGCCCCTGAGCCTGGAGGGTGGGGGGCTTCCTTCTCTGGCCCTCCGTGAGTCCGTCTGCGGAATGGGGGTCACTCATCTCCCTCCCTGCGTGTGGGGGCTGCACGGGGGCGCTACGCCCAACGCGGCTTCCTCCGGAGAGAGTGGCAGGAAGACAGCCGCGTCCATCCCAAAGGCCAGGTCCCCGCGGGGGTGTGGGGGGGCACACTGACCCACGGGCTACGAAACCCCACCCCAGTCTTCCTCCGGGGAGGGAAATAAATAGCCGGGCTACTAAAAAAAGCCAGGGGCAGGGGAAAGGGAGGGAGTCCCCAGAGGGTCAGCTGGGGGCTGTCCCCTGCTTTTCTCTTGTGCGGGGCGGAGAAGCCCTGGGGTTGGGGGGGAGCGAGTTCTGGGGGGCGGGGGTTGTCCGCTACGTCCCTCCCTCGCCTCCGAGGCGCTGGTAGCGGGGTAGCAGAGAAGAGGGCTGGGGGGCGCGGGTGCTGGGCGCAAGGGTCGGGGGAGGCTGCCGGAGGTCACCCAGCGGGGCGGCCCCCGTCCCTGCCCCCACCGGGCTTGCACGGGGGGTGGGGGGCGCTGCGACCCGGGCTGGCCGGGGGCTCAGCCCTTACCTGCGTCCGGAGAACGGGGCTCCGCCGACGCTCCAGGCGGCGCCGCCCCCGGGGAGCAGGAGCCCCAGGCAGAGCAGCGCCCAGGCGCGCGGGCCGCCCATGCTGCGCCGCCAGCCGCTCGGGACGCGCGGAGCCGGCTCGGGCGCCGCGACCCGGGGGCGGGCGGGAGGCGGGCGCGGGGCGGGGGCGGCCCGGCCTCGCCCGGCCCCTCGGCGCGGCCCCCCGCCCCTGCGCCAAGGCCAACCCGGAAGGAGCCGCGGGGGGCCGCGCGCGCCCGCCCCGACAGCCGCCAGGTGCCCACCTGGGCCGGGGACCCCTGCGCCCGCGTGCCCCTTTGGGAAGCGCCTCCTCACGTGTTGCGGACTGGGAAACTGAGGCCGGGACTCGAACCTACCTTGCCCGAGCTGGTGATGCTGGGGCCCTGGACCCCTCGACATCTTGGGGTGTGGGGGCACACCCGGCATTGGCCAGGAATCATGCCTGGCGGGGCTCGGACCAGATGGGATGCAAGGCGCGCGCCCTCCCCGCTGTACTGTCGCTCCGGCCCCCTCGTTTTTGAGGCATCTAATATTCCGAGGTTCCGCAGGATATAGACTTCCCCTGTGATCCGAGCCACTTTGGAGAAACTTATGAGAAAGGGAGCCGGGGTGCGGGGTGAGGGCCCGGGGTTATCACCTTGAAACACCTGGTCCGTCCAGAGTTGGAATCCAGGTTTGACTGGAGATTGGCATCTTTTGCGGAGGTGCACACGCGCCCTCCCTGTTTCTCACTCTGGGGCCGCTCCTGCCAGTGCTGGGGACCCTATGCTCTTTTGTTTTTATTTGGGGGCCATGGGGGGCGGTGCTTAGGGCTTGCTCCTGGCCCTGCACTCAGGGATCACTCTTTTTTATTTTTTTGCTTTTTGGGTCACACCCGGCGATGCACAGGGGTCACGCCTGGCTCATGCACTCAGGAATCACCCCTGGTGGTGCTCAGGGGACCATATGGGATGCTGGGATTCGAACCCGGGTCGGCTGCGTGCAAGGCAAACGCCCTACCCGCTGTGCTATCGCTCCAGCCCCACTCAGGGATCACTCTTGATGGGGCTCAGGGGTCCAAATGAGGTGCCTGGATCAGACCCAGGTTGGCCACATACAAAGGAAGCGCCCTACTGGCTGGACTGTCTCTCAGTTTCGGAGGATGTCCGCTCTTAACCTTCCTTGATTAGGGGAGAGTGAGGCTAGCACTTTCATCTTTATTTGTTTGTTTTGGGGTCACACCTGGTGGAGCTCAGGGATTACTCCTGGCTCTGCACTCAAGAATCTCTTCTGGCAGGGCTCAGGGGACCATATGGGATGCTGGGAATCGAACCCAGATGGGCCATGTTCAGGGAAAGTGCCCTACGTGCTCTACCATCACTCTGGCCCAGAACTTTCATCTTGGGGGGGGAGGGCAGGGAGGGACCTCATCTGTTACAAGAGAGGTATTGGCTTAGAGTGGGGTACCAGGGTGAGCTTCTGGGGAGAGGACTTCGAATCCCCAAAGGTGGAAAGAGAGAGAGAATGAGAGAAAGAGACTGACGAGTGTGTGTATCTGTGTGATGTGTATAAGTGTGTGATGAGTGTGTGTGTGATGAGTGTGTATATGAGTGTGTGATGAGCGTGTGTGATGAGCGTGTATATGTGAGTGTGTGTATGAGTGTGAGTGTATGTGACGAGTGTGTATATGTGCGCGTGTGTGATGTGTGTATGAGATGAGTGTGTGATGAGTGAGTGTGTGATAAATGTATGACGAATGTATGTGAGACGAGTGAGTGTGTGATGAGTGTGTGTGATGAGTGCATGTGATTGTGTGTGATGAGTGTGTGTGGAGTGTGTGTGATGAGTGTGTGTGGAGTGTGTGTATGTGTGTGTGTGTGCTGAGTGTGTGCTATAGGGGTGCCTCCGTTCTCATCATCGGGGGCCCAAGGCAGTCTCTCACGGCTCCGAGTGCTGGTGGGTCAGAGCCGAGCTTCTCACCCGCAGGACACTCTCAGCGGCTGGTCACGCCTGGCGGTGTGCTTAGGATTCCTCCTGGCAGTTGGGTCGTATGTCGTTTCAGGACCAGAACCAGGGGTTGGCGGTGTGCGCGACAAGTGCTGAGAGCCTCTCTGTGCTCTCCGCCGCACCTTTATAATGGAGAGGCCTCCCTCGGGGCTGGGGTGCGCCCGGGAGACCACCCTCAGTGCTGCCAGTGGGGCGTGACCCCGAGCACCCAGCCCAGGATATCCCCCGAGCTGAAAACCACACACAGATACAAATAAAGAAAAGAATATAAATAAAAAGTCGGGGGGCTGGAGCGATAGCACAGCGGGGAGGGTGTTTGCCTTGCACGCGGCCGACCCAGGTTTGATCCCCAGCATCCCATATGGCCCCCTGAGCACCGCCAGGAGTAATTCCTGAGTGCAGAGCCAGGAATAACCCCTGTGCGTCCCCGGGTGTGACCCAAAAAGCAAAAAAATTTTAAAAAATTAAAAAAAAATAAGTTCTGACTAGATGCTTGGACCCAAGGGTCAAACTTGGGGTGTCATGCAGACAAGGAATGCACTCGTCCCATTTGTGCTGTCTCCCTGGTCCCAGGCACCATGCTGGGGGGGTGCTCCCAGTGTAGTGCTTGGGGGTCCCTCCGGCAGCTGAGGGACAGGCTCCGGGCTGCAGAGCGTGCAGCCTGCACCCCAGCCTTGGGCCTTCTCCCTGCCCCAGCCCTGGGCCCTCTGATAAAATCGCTCTGGGTCAAGAGCGGGTGCTTCTGGGAAAGCCTGGAAGCTTCTGGCCTCCACGCGGTGGTCCTGGCGTGCACTGCCTCGGGAGCTGCCCCTCTCGCCCTTTCTGAGCGAGCTGTGGGACCCTGGGGGTTTAGCCACCCTCTCCGCATCCCCCGGCTCAAGGCCCTGGTCTGTCCCCGTAGGCAGGGCCTCCTGGGGAGGAGGCCCCAAATCAGCCCTTTAGCTGCCCAGCCCAGGCCACACGGCTGGCAGCAGACGCTTCTGCTCCCGCACTGAGCGGGTTCCAGGAGCTGCGCTAAGCACTTGGCTTCACTGTCTCCACCCGGTGTGGCTGCACCGGCGGCAGGTAGGGGGCTCCTCCGGAGCCACGGCTGGGGAGGGTGGGCTGTGGGCTGGTGGGTTCCCCGGGGCGGGGTCCGCGGGCACAGCCGGGACGCGGCTCAGATCTGGGCTCCCCTCTGGCAGCTGATGAGGCCAGAGCAGACACATGGGTCACATACGTGGGGACCACACAGGCCCAGGACTCCCCCCTGAACACCAGGCACGCCGCAGAGCCGCCGAGGGGGCTGGGAAACAGCCCTCTGGAGTGGACACGGACACCACCCCCGGCCCCTGCCCCCCCCTCCTTGGCCTAGTCCAAACAGGAAATGCTGTCCTCCTCAGAGCAAACAAACGTGGGTCACAGCCCCCCTTCCCTCTGAGCCCCCCCTCCACTGGGGTCTGTGCCAAGGGCCTCTATCCTCCCCCCCGAGGCCCGTGGGACAGCCTCCTTGGCTTGGGGGCACCCATCAAATCAAACCTGGACCCCATCTGATTTGTGCCCGGGTGGGGTTCCTTCTGCCACTGAGACATCAGCCCCCTCCCCAAGGGCCCGGGCGGCTGGGGAGGGGGTGTCTGGAGATGGGGGCGGGGGAGTGGCCACGTAAGAGCCAGTGGGGCCTCCCTGCCCCCTCTGCACTTCCAGGGTGGGGATCAGGCCTCGGTCCAGAGCTTTGTCTGCATCCTCCTCCTCGCCCTGCTGGCCTGCAGGCCCCGGCACCCCACGGGCCTGGGCGGGGGGTGCTCAGGGCCCCGGAGAGCCCAGTTATTTCCGCCCCAGGGGCTGCCCTTCTCACCCAGCTCATTCCTGCCTCGGAGCTGGACCGGGGCGCGGGAGGAAGGATGCTGTCGGAAACCCATAAATAAGGGCTCGCAGAGGGGCGGCCTTCTGCAGGAATCCTCAGGACTGGGGGGGGGGGGGGTGTGACAGGGCAGGCGCCAACAAGTGGGGCGGGAGTTGGGAGTGGGATTCCTACCCGAACCAGACCTAGGCGTTTGGGGGGGACCTAGAGCAAGCCCTGTCTTCGCTGCCCCTATCTCCTGATCGGAGATCGGGGCGTTCCTCTGTGCTTAGGGATGGTAGAGGGATGGGCAAAGCGTGCCTTTCTCCCTGAACCCTGTCCCAGTTCTTCTTCACTGGTACCTCCCCCCAAATCTCCTTTCTATTTTGCCCCCACCTGCTTTTCTTTGGGGTCTCTTACTCTGCTTCTCCTTGCACACCCCTCTTGCAGCAATTGGACCAGCCAGGGCCCCCTTAGGAAGCTTCTATCCAGTTGGGTGGGTGGGGTTAGAGGGAGACGTTGCTGGCTTGTTCATACTAGAGTGCTCATGACTAATATACAGAGTGGTGGTTTTAAATGTTTGCAGGGGCAGTCACCAGGGGTCCTACTTCAATTCAGCCTTGAGTACTGGTACTGGAACACTGAGGCTGGTCTATGGGTCTGCAGGGTGAGTTTTCTGCAGAGTCCCGGGCTCTTAGCCCGCCCCCTGCTGGATGTATCTGGGAACCCAAGAGTCCTCTGGGTGAGACCAAGGCAGGGAGAGGAGTCCCTCAGGACGCACTCCGGAGCTAAGCCATGTCCCTGCCTGTCCCAAGAGGCCCCCCCATGTGAATGAACAGTGTAGAACCCCCAAGAAAGCGATTTTGAGGGTTCGGAGTGAGTGTGAGGAAGGACAAAGAGAGACAAAAGTAAAAACAAGAGGGCAGGAGTGATAGTGCAGTTCCGCCCATCCAGGTTCGATCCCCAGCACTCCAGATAGTCCTCTGACTCCCCAAGGAGTAAATCCTGAGTGCAGAGTCAGGAGTAATCCCTGGGATCGCTGGGTGTGGCCTCAACACACAAAAAAAATGATACTCAGAGATAAGCGGAAACAAATGAGGCTAGAGCGATAGTACAGTGGATAGGGCGTTTTCCTAGCACGTGACCGAACTGGGTTCAATTCCCGGCATCCCATAAGTTCCCCCAAGCACTGCCAAGAGTAATTCCTGAGTGCAGAGCCAGGAGTAACCCCTGAGCATCGCCGGGTGTGACCCAAAAAGCAAAATTAAAAAAAGAAATCTAAAATAAATGAAACAGTTCTTTTAAGAGGAAACAAGCAAGTGGGCCAGAGAGACTGGGGGGCGGGGGGCTGGAGCTGGAGAGACAGGACAGCGGGGAGGGCGCTTGCCTTAATGCATCTGACCCGGGTTCAGTCCCCAGCATCCCTGTGCCCCGCTGGGAGTGAGCCCCCAGAAGAAAGAAGCAGCTGGAGAAGAGAGCACAGGGGAACTGAGAGACATGAACACTCAGGACAGGGACCCCAGGTCGCCGGCTCCTGTGGGAGCTGAGCGGAAGGGGCAGGACTGGGACATCTTCCTCCTGCACCCACAGACTCTTCCCTCGGACCCCCCTCAGGCCCCCACGTGCCCAAGGCGGGCGTTGTTCCTTCCCCGTGTCTGTCCCTGGGGCTGGCTGACCACGGGCTCTGGGTCGCTCGGAGCTGGTCTAAACAAGCCGTGGGGACTGGGGGCGGCCCTCATCCTTTTGGTTGGTTGGTTTGGGGCCCACACCCGGCATGCCTGGGGGGCTGGACTTCCGGCCTGTGCGGCCCCCTCCTCAGGCTCAGGGAGTCAGTGCTCAGGGAGCCGGGGCCCCTCCAGGGACACACAGGCAGCCTGTCCCTGAGGGATGCAGAGAAGCTCAGGCCCTGCAGGGTGGAGATCACCCACAGGGGCACACAGCACCAGGGCTCAAACTCTGGGCCGCACACACGCAAGGCAGGAGGCCTGACCCCTGAGCTGTCTCCCCATTCCCTGCCCGGACAGCCGTGGGATGGAGGCTCCTACAGGACCTGGCCCCCAGGGTTCTCACATCCCACCAGGCCGGGTTCAGCCCATGCCGGCCCCACACCCCATTTCCCTTTAGGGGAGAAAGTGAGACAAGCTCCCCCCCGCCCCCACCCTGCGCAGCCTCTCCTCTCTCTCTCAGCCCTCCCTGGAGGGAGCCTCGTCACTGGGAGGGAAGCTTTCAGCCTCCCTGCTGCCCTCGGGCAGGGCACCAAGGCCTAGCACGGTCCTTCTCCCCAGGGCCCCCAAGAACCCAAAACCCAAAACGGAGAGACATCGGCAAGCCCAGGTCCAGGGCAGCGTGATCCGCAGCAACCCAGAGCCGGTACCAGCGGACGGTGGCCCCAGATGACGCCCTGCGGACAGCGTGGAACCCGGATCGGCTCCGGGACCTTTCAGGGCAGCTTGGATGGAAGTGAAGTGAGTCAGAGGGAGAAGGAAGGACTGATGCCGGATGAATCTCTGTCGTAAGGAGGGTGAGGAAACCGAGGAAGGGAATAAACAACGGCCAATGATAACATTGTCAGCTGACAGGAGTGTGCTGGTGCGGGATGGGGGGATGGGGTGGGGGGGTGGGGTTAGAGGAGACCTCAGAGATGGTCAGGGAAGGACAAACGCTGCTCCCCAATTCTGGGCGTGGTGGAGCCACTCAGCATTCCTGAAATGTTAATAGCAACAGGCCTGTAAATCGTGGGACCTGAATTAAAAATATAACTTGGAAGGAAAAAAGAAGAAACCTAATTAGCTACTGTGAGTTTTTTTTTCTTTTCTCTTTTGATTTTTGGTCCATACCTGCAGTGCACAGGGTTTACTCGTGCTCTGCGCTCGGGGATCACCCCTGACAGGGCTTGGGGGCCCTTCTGGGGTGCCAGGGATTGAACCCAGGTAAGCCATGTGCAAGGCAGGCGCCCTCCCTGCTGTACTATCGCTCCGGCCCCATAACCAGTTACCTTTGGGACAGATGACTGAGAGACTCGCGTGTTAGATTTCATTGTGAATCCTTTCACAGGGGTTGAAAACTGTAATACCTGGGGCCAGAGAGAGCCCTGCCAGGTGTTTTCCCTGAGCTCAGAGCCAGGAGTAAGCCCAGAGCACAGTGGAGGGAGCCCCGCCCCACAAAGGAAAGAAATACACAGTGCCAACAAACATACCTACCCTGTCACCCCTTTCCCTGAACATAAACCGGTCTCTGCCTGAGTGGCAGGGCGGCTCAGTGAGGATCACCCAAGCAGAGCCAGAGGAGCCGAGAGGACAAAGCCCCAGGAGAAGAGGGACACGGGGAGAGTCGGGGGCTGGCACTGACCTGCAACTTGGGGCCCCGTCTGTGCCGCTGCAGAAGGTGGGCCCGGTCCGAGCGCTGCCACACAGGGACTTGGCCTGGGAAAGGGAGGCAGGGAGGCTGCGTGCAGAGGCTGGAGCAGAGCAGCAGGGCCAGGAGGGTAGGTCCAGTATTGTCCTGTGCACTTTGCCCCGTGCCCATCTGCCTCCCAGGAGCTGCCTGTGTCCAGCCCCAGGGGCACGTTGCTAGAGTAGGGCTACCAGGCTAGCACACCACCAGCAGGACGGGGCCCACTGTAGCTTCATGTGGCGGGGGATGAGCCCGGCTCAGCCAGCAGGCACTCTCCAACCCATCTGCATCTGTCTCTCCTGGCCTCGGTGTGCTCGCCCGGGAAATGGGAACACGTCTCTTCACCATGAGGGCTGTTTCGATGAGCCATGCCTGGCATATACCGCTCAGGAAGAAGCACGTTGGAGTCTGTGGGATGAGGAAGCAGGGACTTCCGGGACATGGGGCTGGTCCAGATGAAAGGTCAGTCTCTGGGAAAGATGGGGCAGGAGCGATAGTATCGCAGGGAGGGTGTTTGTCTTGCACGTGGCCGGCCCAGGTTCGATCCCCAGTATCCCGTACGGTCCCCCAAGCCTCCCAGGAATGATAATCTGAGCACGGAGCCCAGAGTAATCCCTGAGCCCTGCTGGGTGTGGACCAAAAACCAAAAAAGAAAAGAAATAAAAGATTGCGGGTGGGGCTGGAGTACTGATACAGTGGGGAGGGTGCTTGCCTTGCACATGGCCAACTTGGTTCTATCCCCAGCACCCCATATAGTCCCCTGAGCTACGCCAGCAGTGATCCTTGAATTCAGAGCCAGGAGCAAGTCTTGAGCAAAGCTGGGTGTGGCCCCCCAAAGAAAAAACAGCAACAAAATTGTAAAAGAATCTGGGTTACCTAAGGGCCCTAATCAGACCTAAAATGCTTCTTTTGGACAATCTCTTGGACTTAAAACACAGAAAAACTATGTTGAAATTCAGGACTTTTCTTCAGGAAGGTGTAGTATCTAGGCAACGCTGGACCACTTTGCTAGTATTATCTACTTGGCGGGTTTAAGGAACCAGTTTGATTTCTGGGTACTCTGCCTGCAATTAGCAAGACCTGCCAGTAGGTGGCGGCTTGGTTCTGCACCTGCACAGAAATGAAATTTGATTTTTTTTTCTTCCTTTGACACATTTCCTTGAAGCTAGTTTTTGTTTGTTTGGTTGGTTTGGGGACCACAGGTGGCAGTGCTCAGGGTTTGCTCCTGGCTCTGTGTTCACTATGGAATCACTCCCGGAGGGTGTCAAGGGACTATATGTAGTGCCAAGGATTGAACCCAGGCTGGCCCCAGGCAAGGTAAGCACCTTACCTTGCTCTACTGTTGCTCTCATCCCTGAAGATGCTTTTTGAGAATAAACAGAAATAAAAAGGCAAAAGAATCATTTTAAAAAATTATGTATCTGTCTTTTTCAGTGCTGAGGATAAAACCTAGAGTCCCAGGGCTGGAGCGATAGCACAGCGGGTAGGGCGTTTGCCTTGCACACGGCCGACCTGGGTTCGATTCCCAGCATCCCATATATGGTACCCTGAGCACCGCTAGGGGTAATTCCTAAGTGCAGAGCCAGGAGTGACCCCTGTGTGTCCGGGTGTGACCCAAAAAGCAAAAAACAAAAACAAAAGGTAGACTTCTTCCTAGTCCAGAACAGCTGAGGATGTCTTTCTTTTTGGGGAGGGTATGGCGCAGCCAGAAGTGCTTAGAGGCTGTTTCTCTACAGCACTCAGGGGCCACTCCTGGGGGCTACTCAGGGGCTCAGGCAGTGCTGGGGAGCAAAGCCCGGCCTTCCACACTAAAGCATACACCCCACCCCTGACTCATCTCTGCAGCCCTCAGATGATCAAGAACTTCCTTCCTTCCTTCCTTCCTTCCTTCCTTCCTTCCTTCCTTCCTTCCTTCCTTCCTTCCTTCCTTCCTTCCTTCCTTCCTTCCTTCCTCCCTCTTTTTCTTTCTCTCTCTCTCTTTCTTTCTTTCTTTTTTTTTTGCTTTTTTTGGGTCACACCTGGCAATGCACAGGGGTTACTCCTGGCTCTGCACTCAGGAATTACTCCTGGCGGTGCTTGGGGGACCATATGGGATGCTGGGAATCGAACCCGGGTCGGCCGTGTGCAAGGCAAACGCCCTACCCGCTGTGCTATCGCTCCAGCCCCCTTCTTCCTTCCTTCCTTTCTTTTCTTTTTTTCATTCCTTTCTTTCTTCCTTTCTTTCTTTCTTCCTGTTTGTTTTTGGGCCACACCTGGTAGTGCTCAGGGCATACTCCTGACTGTGCACTTGGGTTATTCCTGGCAGGCTCGGGGGACCAAATAGGGTGCCAGGAATCAAATCTAGGTCAGCCACATGCAAGGCAAGAACCTGACCTCCTGTACTATCACTCTGCCCCACCTTATTTTCCAAAATAATTTTATTTTAAATTTTTAATTATTTTTATTTTTCAGTTTTTGGGTCATACGCAGTGATGCTCAGGGATCACTCCTGGCTCTGTACTTGGGAATTACTCCTGGTGGTGCTCGGAGGACCCTATGAGATGCTGGGAATCGAACCCAAGTCAGGTGGGTGCAAGGCAAACGCTCTATCCGTTGTACAATCCCTGCAGCCCCCAAAATGGTTTTAAAGAGAAACATTTGGGTCCGGGGCTGTAGCTGAGTGGTAGGGACCCTGCTTTGTGTGTGTGGACAGCCTAGAATTCGATTCCCAGTACAACAATAAATAAGTAGAAATAAAGAGAGAAACTTTTGATGCTTTTCTCTCCTTCCTTCTCCTGGGCCTCGTAAGTTGCTCTTGTCTGGGAGCCGAGGTGTTTGTTCCAGTCGGGTCCGAGGCTGCTTGCTCAGCTGTCTCGGGGAAGCCGGTCCTTGGAAGAAACTCTAAAGGAGCGAGAAAGCCCTCTTGGCGGTGCTTCTCCTAAGAATTGCTGAGTTTCAGACAATTATTTCTTTTCATCAGTAATCCCTCAAAGGCTTCTTAGACTCTCCTTGGTGGTTAAACACTGTAATAATAACAATATAATTAAATTTTTTAAAAAACGAAAATAAATCACATATAATCCGTCCACCTTAATATAATGGTTCCCCAGGTTTCTGCTTGGGGGTTTTCCCTCCTTTCATTTCAGTGCCTTCCCCCCCCCCGGAAAAAAATCTTCCCGCTCTCTCAGACAGTTGAAAATCCTCCTCCTTTCTCTCCCTCTCAGCTGTTGCCTTTGAAGTGCACCTAAGGTTCTGCCCGGAGCCTCAGCGGCGGGTGGGGGAGCAGCGGGGTGAGATGCTGAAGGCTTCCACACACACGGCCTCCACTCACGCTCCACCTCAGGAAACTTGGGCGAAAGGACTTCTGTCCGGCCCGATGCCCCATCTCCTTGCTTGTGGGAGGGACTTATGGGCGTGTCTGTTTGGTTTGGGGGTCGAACCCAGAGGTGCTCAGAGCTGCCTCCTGGCTCTGTGCTCAGGGATCACCTCTGGCGGTGCTCAGGTCACGCTACGGGGTGCTGGGGATGGAACCTGGGTCAGCCGCGTGCAAGGCAAACACCGTGCCTGCTGCCCTAGTGCCCCAGCCTTGTTAGATTTGATTCTTATTCTTTGGCTGGGGGCCACGCTCTGCACGGGCGTTGTCAGGGAGTCTGGAGCCGGAGCCGGGACCCCTCTGTCAGCGGGTGCCCCTGCCGGCTGAGCCTGCTGGCACGAGGGAGCACTAGGACACGGCTAGGACGTTTGCCTCGCATGTGGTTGACCTGGGTTGAATTCCTGGCACCATGTACGGCCCCCCAAGTGCTGCCAGAAGTCATCCTTGAGCACAGAGCCAGGGCCAGGAGTGACCCTGAGCACCGCTGAGTTGGATAGGGGCTTTGGTGTTTTGAGGGGTTTTGGTTTTTGTTTTGGGGACACACCTGGAGGACCTCAGAGTTTACTCTTGGCTCTGAACTCAGGGGTCTGAGTTCAGATGGGCTCTGGGGACCTTATGTGGTGCCTGGGATCGAACCTGGGTAGGGTGCATGCAACACAAGCACCCTACTCTCCGGACCCCAGGGCTCCCAACATTTCCATACAGCCCAGGAACCGTGAATGTGTTCTCACCGGAATAAAAGGTCTTTGCAGATGCCATTGTCTTAAGGTGCTTGAGCCCTGGGTGAGCTTTAAATTCAAATGGGTAGGGGCTGGAGCCGATAGCACAGCGGGTAGGGCATTTGCCTTGCACGCAGCCGACCCGGGTTCGATTCCCAGCATCCCATATGGTCCCCTGAGCACCTCCAGGGATAATTCCTGAGTGCAGAGCCAGGAGTAACCCCTGTGCAGAGCCAGGTGTGACCCAAAAAGAAAAATAAATAAATAAATTCAAATGGGTGCCGGAGCAATAGTACAACAGGTAGGGTGTTCGCCTTGCACGTAGCCAACCTGGGTTCAATCCCTGGCATCCCATATGGTCCCCCAAGCACCACCAGGAGTGATTCCTGAGTGCAGAGCCAAGAATACCCCCTGAGTATCACTGGGTATGCGGCCCCCCCAAAAAAAAAGGCAAAATGAAATAAATAAATAAATAAATTCACTGCAAGTGAAAAGGAAGAGATGGAGAAAAGCGAGAACACAGTGCAAGAGAGCGAGAGTGAGAGAGAGCACGGGAGAGAGAGTGAGAGAGAGAGAGGATTTTTTTCTTTGTTTTCTGGGTCACACCAGAGATGCTCAGAGGTTACTCCAGGCTCTGCACTCAGGAATTCCTCCTAGCAGTGCTCGGGGGATCATATGGGATGCTGGGAATCGAACCCCGGTTGACTGTGTGCAAGGCAAATGCCCTACCCGCTGTGCTTTGGCTCCAGCCCGGGGAGACAGGGTCTTGGTAACATGGAGGCTCATGTGTGACCCCCACCAGATCGCAGCTCCTGAGCCCTGGGAAGCTGCCCCAGCGAGGAAGAGGCTCCCGGATCCTTCGCCAAGGGCGGCCCCCTGCCCATCTGCACCCAGGGCCAGGGAACAATGTGTCTCTGCTGTCTTAAACCTTCACCCCCAACAGCTCTCGCCTCTGTCTCCTGCTGCCAGCTGCCAGCTATTACCTCTAACCCGGGCTGGTAGCAGCCGCCCCTGCAGCCTGGCACCCAGCAAATATTTACAACGATTACGGCTTTTGATCTACCACCTGGGGACTGGAGAGACAGGACAAGGGTTAAGGAGATTGCTTGGGTCGATCCCCAGAACCCTACCTGGTTCCCCAAGTACCACCTGGAGTGGCCTGAGCACAGAGCCAGGAGCAGCCCCTGAGCACTGCTGGGTGTGGCCCCCCAAACCTAAATACATAAACTCGGCAAACTTTTGAGTATGTAAAATGCCGTTTTTCTTGCTAATGTCCCCCCCCCCTTCTCCCCACCTTCCGATCCTTCCCCCACCGGCCTCCTGGACAGCTGCAACAGGTGGAAGTATGCGGGGGCAGATTTAGGGGTTGGATTTTATGCCCCCCACTCCAGATGTGGCACCTGGGGGTTTCTACGAGTAATGCTGAGAGTAGGATGTCGAGGGGCTGGGGGACCCTAATCCAGTGGACTGTGTTCTTTCAAGGGGAGGAATTTGAGCCCAGGCACAGATATGAGGGTGGGGTGCAGACACAGGGAGAAGGCTGGCTCCAAGCCTGGGTACCCCTGATGCCATCAATGCTAGGAGCCAGCCTAGGACCCTTGTTCCCTCAGGACCCTCGAGACACCCCGCTTCCAGGCTTCCCATCCCTAGACATTGACACCGTATATTTCTGTCGCTGGGAGCAGTCCGTTGGGTTCACTTCTGCCGGCGGCGCTGGCAGACAGATGCGGGTGGGAAGACGAGTGTCTGGCGAAGCAAACTGGGCATGCCGAGGCCTTCCCACACCGGGCCTGGGGCTCCCCAACCCCTCATGGTCTGTCCCAGCTTGAAGCCAGGCCTGGCTGCCACTCTGCGTCCCCACCCCAGCAGGGGGCCCCCAGATCCTTCCAGGAGAGGGGTCTGGGTCTGGGGTGCAGATGGAAACCCTGGCGAGGGACCGCCGGCTCAGCCCCAGCCCGGTCAGCAGGGGAACCGCCATCTGGTTCCTGTTTGCTGTCCCCTGGCAAGGGGCTCTGAGAACCGGGGACCGTGGTCAGGGAGGGAAGGACTTGCCCCATGCAGGGACCCTGGTGGGGCAACAGCAGCCCCCAGAGTCAGCTCTTAGGTCAAGCCCCGGCCTGGATTGTCTCACTTAGAGAAGGAGCATCCAGGGGGCTTGACCTCCCAGGGCAGCTGCCAGGAATCAGCGGGGTAATGCCAAAAAGCGGGGCGCTTACCAAGGGCGCCTTTATTTTTCTGCCCGTTAAAAAACTTGCGGTAAGACAGACAAGAGAGGAAACAGACGAGTCTAACCATGTAAAGTTCAGTGGCATGAAGCACACGCAATGTTTGACCATCAACACCAGAAGGCTTCAGCTTGCAAAAGGAAGCTGTCCCCATGAGACAGCCCCACCCGTCCCCCAGGGTCCCCTGCACCTTTTGATTTTCTGTCTCTGTGAATCAAACTCTTTAAAGGTCATAAAATATTTGTTCTTTTGCTTGTTTGTCTGTTGTGGGGCCGCACCCAGCAATGTTCATGGGTCAATCCTGGCTCTGTGCTCAGGAATTACTCCTGGAGGTGCTCGGGGGACCATATAGGATGCTGGGATTCGAACCCACATCAGCAACGTGCAAGGTAAGTCCCCAACCTAATGCACTATCACATTGGCACATGCTACTCCCTTTATTGAAGGGGTGTTGGGCCACACTCTGCGATGCTCAGAGGTTACTCCGGTCTCTGCACTCACGAAGTACTTCTGGTGGTATCACTGTATCACTGTCAACCTGTTGTTCATCGATTTACTCGAGCGGGAGCCAGTAACGTCTCCATTTGTCCCAGCCCTGAGATTTTAGCAGCCTCTCCTTACTCGTTTTTCCCAACGATTGGAGGCTCCTTTCAGGGTTAGCAGAATGAGACCTGTTATTGTTACTGTATTTGGCATATTGAATACACCACGGGGAGCTTGCCAGGCTCTTCTGTGCAGGGCGGTAATATCAAAGATATATAAGGCACTGGTTGAACTTTACAAGGAAAAAAATCCAACCCCATTGAATAATGGGGAGAAGACATTGTTGAATACTATTGGGTTGTCCTTGCTCTGCCCGCAGGAAGCTTAGGTTTATTGAGTTACTCCCACAACAGTGCCCCTGGGGCACAGTATTCAGGGCAAAAGCCCTACTCACTATATATCCCCTTGGCCCCCTAAAGTATTAGTATTCGTTCTTTTAGGTCTGGCTAAATTCACTTCCATAACATTTTCAAGATTCACCTATACTGAGCCGGAAAGATAAAACAATGGCTAAGGTGCTTGTCTTGCATATAGCTGACCTGGGTTTGATTTTCAGAAATGCATATGGTGCCCTGAGCACTACCAGGAGTGATCCCTGAGCTCTGAGTACTGCCATGTGTGGTCCCCAAGCCAAAAAAAAAATCACTGTATCACTGTCACTGTCATCCCGTTGCTCATCAATTTGCTCGAGTGGGCACCAGAAATCACTGTATCACTATCACTGTCATCTCGTTGCTCATCAATTTGCTTGAGCGGGCACCAGTAACGTATCCATTGTGAGACTTATTGTTACTGTTTTTGGCATATCAAATACGCCACGGGTAGCTTGCCAGGCTCTGCCATGTGGGCAAGATACTCTCGGTAGCTTGCTGGGCTCTCTGAGAGAGGCGGAGGAATTGAACCCGGGTCAGCCGCATGCAAGGCGAATGCCCTACCCACTGCGCTATCACTCCAGCGGGTAGGGCATTTGCCTGGCACTCAGCTGATCTGGGTTTGATTCCCAGCATCCCATATGATCCCCTGAGCACCGCCAAGAGAAATTCCTGAGTGCGGAGTCAGGAGTAAGCCCTGTGCATCGCCAGGTGTGACCCAAAAAGAAAAAAAAAACTAATTCAGAAAGGCAAACCAAAATAAATAAATGCACTTATGTCATAGCTTGCAACAGAATTTCCTATAGATTCATTATTTATGTATTATGACAGTGTAGGTCACACCTGGCTGTGCTCAGGGGGTTACTCCTGGCTCTGTGCTCAAGGATCACTCCTGGCAATGTTTCGGGAGGGCCAGATAGTTCAATGGGTCAAGTGCATGCTTGGAGACCCCAGGTTCAGTTCCTGGTGCTAACTGGTCCCCTGAGCACTGCTGGGAGTGACCCCCAAGCACCTTGCCAAGAGTAATCCCTGTGCCCCACTGGGTGTGATCCCCAAACCAACCAACCAACCAACCAACCAACCAACCAACCAACCAACCAACCAACTAACCAACCAACCAACCAAGAAAACAAACAAACCCCCAAGTTTCCCCCCCTCACGTGACCTTTTGAATTTCTGAGGTGTCCAGGAGTCCGGGAAGCCACACTGTGGGGTAGGGGTGCGGTGTGGAAGCTGGCCACGTGCACAAGTACAGGGAGGGCAGCAGAGTGCTGAGGGACCCAAGCTAATTGCGGGTGAGTCAAATGTGACAGGGGTCCTGAAAGCTCCTGGTAAGGGGGCACTGGTGGGGTAATGCCTTAAAGATGGGCACTTGCCAAGGGAGCCTTTATTTTTCTGTGCTCTGAGACCCACGTGAGAGAACCCCAAGTTTCCAGACATGTTGCCCAAGGTGGGGGTCAATGCCTCCAGGGTGGGGAGACAGAACCTTTGCACGGTGGCAGCTGTCCCTCAGGTGACACTCTGGGTCCCTAGTCCTCTGTGGCAGCTCCAGCCTTGGTTTGTTCTCCACTGCTCCCTCCAGCTCCGCATGGTTCCTAGTGCCCTTGTCCCCAGAACATAAGGGAGTCTAGGGACCCGGTGCTGGATGGGAGAGTGGTAGGCTCAGAAGACTCTGAGGGGGCCAGAGTGGCAGTATAGCGGGTAGCGTGAATTTGCCTTGCATGTGGCCGATATGGGTTTGATCCCCAGCATCCCATTTGGTCCCCCGAGCACTGCCAGGAGTGAGTGATCCCTGAGTGCAGAGGTAGGAGTAAGCCCTGAGCATTGCTGGGTGTGGTCCCCAAACAGACAAATCAAAAAGAGAAGACTTTGGGGTTATCCTTCTGTGCAGGGGGAGGTGGGGCCAGGCGTGGGCTGAGATCAGGTGGACCTGGGTCACCCACTGATGTGAGTAATAATAACCCACAGCCTGGTGGGCGAGGTTCAAGGTCCAGTCCGTCCGTGCCCAGCCGGGGGGAGGAGGAAGTGGTGTGGTTAGCAGCCGTGGGGGTGGGGTGGGGGACAGCTGCCCGGATGAATGTGCACCAGGATGCCCCCTGGAACGTTTTTCTCTTTTTTTTGGACGCATCAGCTCACTTTCTAGCCACTAGCCTCTTCTAGAAGTTGCACACAGATAAAAGGTCCCAGTTAATGAGGATTCGGGTGAAAGTTTTAAAATTCACAGCAAGCCCACTCCGCATAATAATGTATCAGAAACACAACAATCCTTTAATCTTGCAGGAATTAATTGCTGAGCCCAGAAATTCAGGACACGCCAACAGAATCCTTAATTTCTTGAGCTGATGCTTTCAAAAAAGCGACTGATTTTAGACGTCTCTCTCCGCCCCAGTCAGACCCCCCCCCCCCTCCCGGGCGACAAAGGCGGGGATTGTTTCCACGGCTACGCAGGAGACCCTTGTCTGTGGGTCTGAATTCATGTCAGCTCTGAATTTTTCCTGCGGGTAGAACGTGTTGGACTTGACATTCCCAGTGGGCTCAATGCCGGCTCTGTAGCGTGTCCCACGTACGTTTGCTGGAACCCGCTGGAAGCTCCCCACTGCGCCCTCTCTGTTCAGGTTCAGTATGACCAGGCACAGAGATGGATGGACTGTGCCAGAGCCCAGTCAGGGCCCCGGAGGCAGGGGCTTCTGAAAAGTCTCAGGAATCTAGAGACGAGTGCGGGGCACAGGAAACCTTTGCGAACAAAATGCTGAAGGATGAGAGGGTTAACTGGTGAGGAGGGAAGAGACCTATGTTCCTGGGTGAGGAACATCCAGTGCAAAGGCCCTGAGGTAGGAATACAATCAAGTAGCTGACAGTCACTGAGGCATGTGTAGCAAGTAAAGAGAAATCAGGAGGGGGTGTGTTGGTAGCTCAAAGGTCTAGGGTGTAGGCATTGTATGCTCAAGACCTGGGTTCGATCCCTGACATCCCACAGCACTCTGAGCACTGCCGGATCTGACACTCTGAATGTAAGTTATAAAAAATATAAAATTTAGGGGTTGGAGCAATAGCACAGCGAGTAGGGCGTTTGCCTTGCCTGTGGCCAACCCAAGTTCGATTCCCAGCATCCCATATGGTTCCCTGAGCACAGCCAGGAGTGATTCCTGAGTGCAGAGCCAGGAGTAACCCCTGTGCATCGCCAGGTGTGACCCAAAAAGCCAAAATATATATATGTATATATATATATATATATATAATTTATACACTTATAAAAGTATTTTTTGTGTGGGGCCATACCTGGCAGTCCTTAGGGCTTACTCCTGGCTCTGTGCTCAAGGATCACTCCTGGTGGGCTCAGGGGAAACTGTATATAGTATGTCTGGGATTGAACCTAGGTCAGCTGCATGCAAGGCAAACTTCCTACTCACTGTGCTATAGCTCCATGCTTATGAAGATTAATCCTGGGTATGGCCTATAACAAAACAGAACAAAAATGGAGTGGGGTACAGAGAACCCCATAAGACTGACAGCTAATATGGCTGGAGTGATAGCCCAGCGGGTAGGGCGTTTACCTTGCACTCGGCCAACCCGGGTTTGATTCCCAGCGTCCCATCTGGTCCCCTAAGCACTGCTAGGAGTAATCCCTGAGTGCAGAGCCAGGAGTAACCACTGTGCATTGCCATCGCCTGGTGTGACCCAAAAATAATAATTAAAAAAAAGACTGACAGCTGTTATCTCATCTAAACCAAAGAGGCAAAAGTGCAAAGATGCTGAAAGGAAGAAAATAACTGTCCACCTACAATCATTCAAAACTGAAGGTAAAATAAAGGAATTTTCAGATAAACAACAAGGAGAGGGGCTGGAGCAATAGCAGAGTGGGTAGGGCATTTGCCTTGCACTCAGTAGACCTGGGTTAGATTCCCAGCATCCCATATGGTCCCCTGAGCACCGCAAGGGGTAATTCCTGAGTGCAGAGCCAGAAGGAACCCCTGAGCATCGCTGGATGTGGCCCAAAAAGGAAAAAAAAAACAACAAGGAAAGGGTTTAATATATACATATTTTAGACTCGACCTGCCAAGATGTTAAGAATCTTTGTTTCTATGTTCATGACTGATATTCTAATGTAGTCTTTTCTGTTCTTATGATACAATTTCTAGTTTTGGTGCCAGTGAAAGGCTGACCTTAGAGAGGGATTTTAGAAATATTTCTCCCTATTTTCTTTCCCAGAAGTTTGTATAGTATTGGCATTCTTTTTTTTTTTTTTTTTTTTGCTTTTTGGGTCACACCTGGTGATGCACAGGGGTTACTCCTGGCTCTGCACTCAGGAATTACCCCTGGCGGTGCTCAGGGGACCATATGGGTTGCTGGAAATCGAACCTGGGTCGGCTGCATGCAAGGCAAACGCCCTACCCGCTGTGCTATCGCTTCAGCCTCAGTATTGGCATTCTTTATTCCTTAAATATTTGGTAGAACTACCAGCCCAGTGAAGCCATTTGGGTCTGAAGTTTTGTTTGGAAAAAGGCTTTTCAGGGCCTTTCCCAGCGGTGCTGAGGGGTTACTCCTGGCTCTGCACTTAGGGATCACTCCTGGCAGTACCCCAGGGACCCTATGGGGTGTCAGGGAAGGAACCCAGATTGACTGCCTGCAAGGCAAGTCTTTACCCAGTGTACCGTCTCTCTGGCCCCATCACACAGACCTTCGTGCCTTTCTCCCACTTGCTTTGGGGTTGGCTGCCCCGGGCAGAGCTGAGTCAGGCTTCCTGGGGAGGAGGCCCCTGCTTACACAGGGGGAAGCATACCGCCAACAGGAAGCCACAGGCAATGTCTAGCCTCCCTCCATCAGAAACATCCCGGCCCCCGACATCCGGGTTCTGATCATTGACTGCTGTCACTTCCAGGTCCCGACTCTTATCTCAGACGGCTATCATATACAGCAAATTCCTGTGGCTATTTTATTTTGGTTTGTTTGTTTCTGAGATGTTCCGGGGACTACACATGGATGGGACCCAGGCCTCTTGCATGCAAAGCCTGAATCAGCCCATTGAGTGCTTGGTTGCTCCTGCAACTCCTTCCTGTAGAGCATCACGGCTGTGCGTCAGAAGCCCCTGCCCAGGGCCTCGCTCCTTAAGATCAAAAGGTGCCATGGCAACCAAGAAAGAAGAGGGGTTGAGTGTTTGCCTTGCACAGTGGACCCTGGTCCAATCCCTGCGCTCTTGGGCACCACTCGGCAGTCCCGGTTGTGTAGCGGTGCTGCTGGTGCCCAGGAGTGGGTGACAGTTTCCACCCCGCAGCTGCCCTTTCCCGGAGGAAAACTACATTTCCCAGAGGGCTTTGCATCCAGGTGATCCCATGTGACCTGTAATAGCCAATGGGATGTAGTAGAAAATGAAGCGCAGGGGCGGGCCCTTGTCCCTCAAACTTCCTGGAGCTGGTTTGTGATATAAGGGTGACCTTGAACCCACAAATAGTGGAGCAGGGGCTGCAGGTGTGGGTTGGTGGAGAACACGTGCGTGGCATGCAAAGTGATGATGATGGTGGTGATGATGATGATGATGATGATGATGATGATTAAGTAGGAGCGTCTATGGGTGACCGTATAAGCGGTAGCCGCCTTGGGAACTGCGGGTACTCTCCTCCCAGATGGGGCTGGGTGGGGGTCCAGGACTGGACCAGGAGGCTAAATTTCCTTTCCGATTTCTCAGTGTAGTTTCTGCTTCTCTTTTGTCGCGGTAGTCCAGGAACTCTCCGAAGGGACAGAGCGTGCAAGCCGGGCTGGATGGAAACGTGGACATGGGCCTCCAGTTGCTGGGCTGCTGCTTGGGCCCCCCACCTCCGACTCCTCCTGAGGGGTCTCTGACCTGTGTTTGTCCAGCGTGGCCCCTCTTCCGCCGTTGGAGAACACCCAGGGCAGCCTGACCACGGGTCAGCCTCCGGGAGCTCGACAGCCTTCTCATTCTGAAGTGACGGAGTCCTGGGGTTGTTTCTTGCCTGGGCCAGCACTCTCCAGGCTGGTGGCCTGGGGCAAGGGTCACTTCTGGATGTAGAGGACTTGTACAGGCAGGATGAAATGACCTCAGTTGCCAGCTTTATTCCTCATGTCTCCATTTCCTCATCTGTATAATGTGAATAGGATTGTTGGTACAAAAAGTGGATTTTTCCCGCCCTGGTGCGTTCTTGAGAATTGTGTGAAAGATTTGCATTTAAAACTCAGAAGATTGGGGCCGGAGCGATAGCACAGCGGGTAGGGCGTTTGCCTTGCACGCGGCCGACCTGGGTTCGATCCCCGGCATCCCATATGGTCCCCCAAGCACTGCCAGGAGTAATTCCTGAGTGCAAAGCCACGAGTAACCCCTGAGCATTGCTGGGTGTGACCCAAAAAGCAAAAAAAAAAAATAAAAAAATAAAAAAATAAAAATAAAACTCAGAAGATTGGGGCTGGAGCAATAGCACAGTCGGTAGGGTGTTCGCCGGGTTTGATTCCCAGGATCCCATACGGTCCCCTGAGCACCGCCAGAATTAATTCCTGAGTGCAAAGCAAGGAGTGACCCCTGAGCATCGCCGTGTGTGACCCCAAGAGCAAAACAAACAAACAAACAAACAAACTCAGAAGATTAAAAGTTAGAGTTTATTGTACAGGTAGAGTAGATGGGCCCGGGTCCCTCCCCAGATGTCTGCTCCCTCCTTTACTGGTGACCGGTGTCACCGTTCCCGTCCCTGTCATTGCCCCTCCTGTGAATGACTTCCACCTCACCCCATGCAGGCTACTCACCTCCCGTGAATGATGACCAGGTCCTGTCCCTGCGCTGCTCTCTCTGTTCCATGGATGCCTTCCTCCGTCTCTGGCCACGGCCACACGTGCGGGGTGATCCCTGTGCTCTGTGCCTGTCGCCGGCCCTTCCAGCTGTACCCCAGCAGTTCCTATTGGCCTGTCCCAGCTTTTCCCGTCTCCGGCATGACCACGTGCTTGTGGGTGAGACACCTGTGCTCAGCACCGTAATACTACCTGGGCGCCTGGGCCCTGCTTGAACTTGAGCTTTCCTGGCCATCCGGGCCCTGCCTGTACTTGGCCATCTGTCCAGGCGTGCGGCCCTGCTTGATCCTGGAGTCTGTATAGAGAGGGAGATGCTGGTCCAGGAAGAAGGGCCCGAGGAGAGGGAACGGCCCTGAGAGATGAGAGATGGGGCTGGGGGCTGCTTTTATCTGCTGCCATATCCCACCCCCCACTCATACCTTTATTTGTTCCAATTGGCTACCTGTCCCATGCGCAAGATTTAAAGTGACTGACCAGGGAGCTGGAATGATAGCACAGCGGGTAGGGCGTTTGCCATACACGTGGCCGACCTGGGTTCGATTCCCAGCATCCCATATGGTCCCCCGAACACCGCCAGGGGTAATTCCTGAGTTCAGAGCCAGGAGTGACCCATTGCTGGGTGTGACCCAAAAAGCAAAATAATAATAATAATAATAATAATAATAATAATAATAAAAATAATAATGTGACTGACCAGGGTGCTGGAGCAATAGCACAGTGGGTAGGGCATTTGCCTTGCATGCAGCCGACCCAATTTCAATCCCCGGCATCCCATATGGTCCCCCAAGCACCACCAGGACTCAGTGTAGTTTTGCTTCCCTTTTGTCGCAGTAGTCCAGGGAGTCTCGGAAGGGACAGAGCATGGAGAGCAGAGCCAGGAGTAACCCCTGAACATCGCTGGGCGTGACCCAAAAAAGCAAAATAATAGTAATAAGCGACTGACCGAATTCACCTGGCACTCCACCTTTCCACTTCCGCTGTAGCAGAACCAAATGTATTCACCCCATACGATTCCTGGGTAATCTAATAAGGTAGTGCAGTGTGTGGACTTTCGCAAGGAGCCTGGCTCTCTGGCACTGAGTAAGTGTTCTCCCTTTGATAGGATAAAGTGCTCAGAACTCAGGGACGTTCATGCCACACACATGTGGCTGTCTCCTGTCCGAGCACCCACTCTGCAACGGCCCGAAGCTACTCACCACCCTTCACATAGAGTGGGCCCAGGGTTGTTGTTGTTGGTGGTGTTTTTCTAGAATGCATCCCTACTGTGTGATTCTGAATTTCATTTTTAATTTTGCTTGAGGGGGGGCCACACTCACTCCTGGCTCTGTGCTCAGGGATCACTCCTGGTGGTGTTTGGAGGACCATATGGGATGCCAGGGATTGAACCCAGGTCAGTGACATGCAAAGCAAATGCCCTCCCCGCTGTGCTATCTCGCAGGTCCCTAATCCTGAGTTTTAGAGGAATAGCTGGCACCCTTTCCTGAGAGCACTCCAAGATCTCGAAGGCACATCGCACGCAGTTAGAGCCCAGGTCCAGACCCCCGCCCCCCTGCACTGCTGCCCACCCCGTTGGCGGGAGATCAGACACCTCCATGGCTGAGGGTTAATTACTGACTTGGCACTGTCTCCTGGGGGAGAAATTGCAAGAGTCTTTCTTTCTTCTCTTTCCAAAAGCATAAACATTTGCACTGCCATGTAGCCCAGGGGCCTGGAGATATTTATTTGTGCAGTTCACAAAAGAAGAGTCTTTTGCTTGGGGGCCCGGTGGTCTTCTGGGCCCAGGGGACTCCTTTGGGCACCAGCGGGCATCTCTGGTGGTGGGCGGGCTGGGGGGAGGTGGGTCTGTGGATGCTGCAGAGGCTTTGACCAGGCCCTGGCGGCCCAGGTGAATTCCCCACGCCGGGAAAGTGTTGTCCCTCGGTGCGGTCACCTGCTCTGCTCCCCCACCCCGCGCCCGCACCCTGACAGCGATTCTTCTGAGAGGGGTGATGGTGGGAGACTCCTGTTGCTTTTTTAAAAAATGATTTTCAATTTTTTTAAATAATCAAGGGATAATTTTTCACAATGCACCTGTAATTTCTGAATAGAAAAGACTCCAAAAAAAATCAAATAAATGTGAGCATCCTCCCCACCTTCCCTCCTTCATTTCTTCATTTCTGTCTCAAAGGTTTATTACTTACAGGTAACAGCTGGTAGGACTCACCTGGCGGGGATTTTCTCTCTATCCCTCCCTCCCCCCCTCTCTCTCTCAACAAGGCAGTAGAACTAGGAACCTGCTTTGATTGAGCTTCTTCACTATGACTCGTGCCTGTAGATGGCCCAATTCCATTGGATAAAGAATCGCAAAGCTCAGAACAATCCATCTCTCTTCTGCCAATGGCCCGGGATCCCCTTATACGCAGGAAGAGGGTTACTCATTTTTTTTTTTTTTTTGCTTTTTGGGTCACACCAGGCGATGCACAGGGGTTACTCCTGGCTCTGCACTCAGGAATTCCTCCTGGCGGTGCTGGGGGACCATATAGGATGCTGGGAATCGAACCCGGTCGGCCATGTGCAAGGCAAACACCCTACCCACTGTACTATCGCTCCAGCCCTGGAAGAGGGATACTTTTAAGGAAAGATATTTCTGTGGTCAGGTCCCAGGGAACTCGGTGGACTTGCCTTCCTGACCACCATCAGGGAAGAGGTTGAGAGTGAGGTTTAGGCTTAGGGCCTGGCACATTGGGTGAGGTCGACTTTCAGGGCCCACTGCCTTCTACAGTTCTCTGCTGTGACCACTGGGTGGTGCTGCTGAGCAAGACTCTTGCAGGGAAGGAGGCGTTGGGCTGGCACACGCAGGCCCTTGGCATGGTCCCTCAGCGAGAAGGATGCTCAGCATGCCAGTTTGCCCACCTGGAGCCAGGAGGGAAATATGAAAACATTCTAATTCTTTATTTTCTTTTGATCTGAAGCAACTGCTAAAGAAATCCACTGTGGGGCCCGAGCGATAGGACAGCGGGGAAGGCGCTTGCCCCTCTCAACTCACCGGGGTGTGATCCCCAGCATCCTATGTGGTCCCCCAAGGAGTGATCCTGAGAGCTCGGAGTTACCCCTGAGAATCAACGGGTGTGACCCCAAAACAAAACAAAAAAAAAATAAAAGCACTGTGGCGGGTCACCAGCAGAGGAGGTATTTCTTTTTTTTAAAAAAACATTTTTTATTTTATTTATTTATTTTTTGGGTCACATCCGGCGATGCTCAGGGCCCTGGCCCTGCACTCAGGAATTACTCCTGGTGGTGCTTGGGGGACCATATGGGATGCTGGGGATTGAACCCGGCTTGGCTGAGCGCAAGGCAAACACTCTCTGTACTATCGCTCCAGCCCCCAGAGGAGGTATTTCTACTCAGAGGCTGTGCCCAAGAGGGAAAGGCCAGTAGATATCTTTATAAAGAGGGGCAGGGGGCTGGGAGTCCATGGAGAATGTATTTGGGAAACTAATAACTCAAAGGAATAGATCCTTCCTTCCTTCCTTCCTTCCTTCCTTCCTTCCTTCCTTCCTTCCTTCCTTCCTTCCTTCCTTCCTTCCTTCCTTCCTTCCTTCCTTCCTTCCTTCTTTCTTTCCTGTTTCTTTCTCTTGTTTTTCGTCCAGGGATCACTCCCAGTGGGCTTGGGGGGGACTTGTGGG
This sequence comes from Sorex araneus, assembly GCF_027595985.1. NCBI lineage: Eukaryota > Metazoa > Chordata > Mammalia > Eulipotyphla > Soricidae > Sorex > Sorex araneus. Next base: position 16,831,800 of record NC_073310.1, on the reverse strand, counting down.
CTTGTGGTGCTGGAGATCAAACCTGCGCCAGCTATGTGCAAGGCAGGCGCCCTACCGGCTGTACATCTCCTCTCCGGCCTCTCAGGCCCTCTTTTCTAAGGAGAAAACTGCCTTGGAGCCAAGCATTGCATACTTGGGCGTGACGGGTTCTCCATCCCAGAGGCAGGGTGTACCCAAGACCCCTTGTGCTCTTGGTGGCCCCGTGAAAGCCTGGTTTTGAGAACCATTTGTGTCAGCAGCAACCACTTAAAAGTCTGCTTGTGGCTCGGACCCTTGGCCTGTTGATTCTTCCCCAGAGCTCAGTGGTTCAGAATATCACCCTTGGTTGCTGATAAAAAGTATTCAAGTCACAGAGGCCAGAGCAGCAGAGCGGTGTGTAGTTGCACTTGCCTTGCATGTGGCCAACCGGGGTTTGATCCCCAGCATTCCATCAAGTCCCTGGTTCAGTGTTTGGGGGGACCATGTGGTGCTGGTAATGGAACCTGGATCTCCCTCAAGTGAAGGACTTGCATTGGCCTTGTGAATTGTGTCCCGAGCCCAGAGCACTTAGTCGGACACCGCTCCAGTCAGGAATCATGGTTTCTTTTTTAAAAGCTTAATTAATTAATTAATTAATTAGTTTTATTTGCTTTTTTTGGTCACACCCAGCGATACTCAGGGGTTACTTCTGGCTTTGTACTCAGGAATTACTCTTGCCGGTGCTTGGGGGACCATATGGGATGCCCGGGATTGAACTCCGGTCGTCCGCGTGCGAGGCAAACACCCTACTCACTGTAGTATTGCTCTGGCCCTAGAGCTAGCTTTCTTTCTTTCTTTCTTTCTTTCTTTCTTTCTTTCTTTCTTTCTTTCTTTCTTTCTTTCTTTCTTTCTCTCTCTCTCTCTTTCTTTCTTTCTTTTTTTCTTTCTCTCTTTCTCTCTTTCTCTCTTTCTTTCTTTCTTTCTTTCTTTCTTTCTTTCTTTCTTTCTTTCTTTCTTTCTTTCTTTCTTTCTTTCTTTCTTTCTTTCTTTCTTTCTTTCTTTCTTTCTTTCTTTCTTTCTTTTCTTTCACACCCAGAAGTGCCTAGGAGGCTCCTGGTGGTGCCCTGGGTATCCATGTGCAGTGCGTGAGGACTGAACTCAGGATGGCCACGTGCAAGGCAAGCGCCCTCCCCCATGCTCTCTCCAGCCTGGATCACAGCTTACGTGAGACATGACCATTCGTTCAAGGTCACCTTGATGGGGTGACTTCATGTCAAGTCTTTCTCCTTCCCCTGGTGCTGCTGCTCAGACCCACTTCCAGTCCTTGTCACCCCAGTACAGGAGTACACTAGAGTGTATCTGGCGCTGAACGTTTCAAAGCCTGCGGCCTGGGACCACTGATAGTTCAGCGGGTAGCGCACTTGCCTCGCACCCAGCCAACCCAGGCTCGATCCCTGACATCCCATATGGTCCCCCAGCACCACCATGAGTGATGCCTGAGAGCAGAGCTAGGGGTGGCCCCTGAGCATCCCTTGGGTGTGGTTCCCAAACCAAATGAAAACATTTCCCAGCCCCCCCTCCGCATGTTTGCACAGCCTCCCCCGCCCCCCAAACAATCCCCCTAAGGCAGGAATGGGGAAATGAACTGTTAAAGTCTGCCCTGTCCAGTTGATCTCCCCGCGCCCCCAAGCCAGCCAGGAAGGCCAGGACGGGGGAAAGTGAAGCAGCCGCAGTACCCCTGGCTGAGAGATTAGGCTGGCGCACCCAGGCCTCATGCAAAAGGGCTGGTCTGGCCCGCCTCGCCCTCAGCCAGAAGAAAGGCCTGTTTCTAAGCGACTGGAGCCCCAGCATGGGAAAGGGAAGTGATTTCAGCCCAGTGTTTGGCTGCAGGCCCCGCCCCAGTTCCAACTCCTGGGCATCGGCAAAGGAGAACAAGGAATTGCTGAGGGGGGCAAATTGGTGATAATTAAGAGAACCTGGGAGACGCACAACACTGTGAGGGCCACCAGCTGTCAGGGAGCTGGGCCGCTGTCCCCAGAGGAACTGCCCAGGAAAGCAGCCGCCCCCCCACCCCCCGCCGCGTACCCCATTCAGCCTTGGGCAGAGCCAACAGGCCAGGGCCCTCTCCCTTCGGCCCTGCTTCCGGCTCCCCACCACCTTTCCCTTCCCCTTCTGCACGATCTGCTTAATGAGGGGCCCCTCAGAGCACCTCCCAGCACGTTCAGGGGCCGCTGGTGGTATCGGGGAACCGTGGGTGTGTCACGTGGGCCTTCATACCCGCTCCCTGCCCCTCCCCGCCCCCCACAATTTACACACACTGTCTCTCTCCTCTCAGGGAAGCAAGCAGTGGGTTCCCGTCCCAACTCCTGTGCTTCTCCAGTATCTATTTATTTATTGGTTTGGGGGTGACGCCTGGCAGTGCTTGGGGCTTACTCCTGGCTCCGCACTTGGGGATCAAGCTTGATGATGCTCAGAGGACCCTTTGTGGTGCTGAAAATCGAACCCAGGTCGGCCATGTGCAAGGCAAGTGCCCTCCCCGCTGTCCTATCTCTTCTGGAACGAGTTGTTAAACCTTTTGAAACCTCAGTGCCTGCTGTCGGACCCGTGGGGATAGTGGCAATGCCTGATCCGGCCCACACAGGATTCCCGAGAGGTTACCCCACCTCGTTTTTTTGTGTGGCTTATGGGCTGTGAATGGCGTTCACTGCTTTTCATGCTAAGGGGAGAATGTCCAAAGAATCTTATCTGGGACACCTGACCGTTACTGAAAACTCAAGTGTCAGCGCTCATGAACAAAGGTTTCTCAGAACCCAGCCCTGCCCATTGTGTGTATACAGGGGTGTGGCCTTTGGACTTCCTGTCTCTCCTAGCCACCTGCTCCCCCACACCTGCTAGAATTGTCCCACGACATCAGGCCACATCAGAGTAATGGGGTCCATGAGGGTCCCCGAGGTTCTAGAAGAAGATACACCACACTGTGGCCACTGCAGGCAGCCAAGTACAGCATTGGTGACAGGGCCCCGGGGGCACCAGCTGACAGGTTAGCAGGAGAAATGTGTTCATACGTTTCCAGAAACACTCTGCTAAGCCCCTCCTCTCACAGTGAGCAGTGAGCTGTGCTATTACTTGTAGTAGAATGAGCAGTAACGACCACTGCTATCGTTTGGCCTCGTGTGTGTGTGTGTGTGTGTGTGTGTGTGTGTGTGTGTGTGTGTGTTGGGGGGGGCTATGCCTAGGACACTCAAGCTACTCCCAGTTCTGTGCTTGGGGTCCCTCCTACTGGTGCTGGTGGGCCAGGGGCTGTGCTGGGGATGGAAACCAGAATCCCACCTGCCACGCCTGTGCTCAGCCCTCTGAGCTCTCTCTGGCCCCTTGAGCGTCATTTTAACTTCCAGATAACATGGCCGATGGTGGCATGGGAGACAACCGAAATTTGAGGACCAGAAAGTTTTTTTTTAATTGTTGCTTTTTTTTTTGGGGGGGGGTGATGTCTCTGAATCATCAGGACATCTGTTGGTGTAATTTTTTGCAGGTGGGATATTTCAGGGGGAGGTTAAAAAGCATATGTCTGATACCTTGTTTGCCCAGGCAAAAAAAAATTTTTTTTTTGCTCACTTGGTGATTGGAGATCCAAAAAAGATAGGGGCAGGGCAGGGCGGGGTGGGGGTGATAGTACAGCTGGTAGGACACTTGCTTTGCATGTGGTTGACCCTGGTTCAATCCCTGGTACCCCTTATGGTCCTTTGAGCCCACCAGGAGTAAGCCCTGAGCACTGCTGGGTGTGCACCCCCCCCAAAAAAAAAAGAATCACAACAGGTGTTTCCACATGCAGCTGGGAAGATGGTGAGTGGATGCTTTGCACACAACTGACCTGAGTTTGATCAGGTCAAATGGCACCTCAAACGGTCCCCCGAGGACCACCGGGAGTGGTCCCTGAGAGCAGACTCAGGAGAAAGCCCTGGTGGCCCCAAAACAAATAAACAAAGATGTAACCAATTAAACCAACCAGACAACAACAAAATGAGAAGGAGAAAGTGTTTGCCCTGCAGGGCTCGGAGGTAGCTCAAAGGGCTGGAGAAAGTGTTTGCCCTGCAGGGCTCGGAGACAGCTCAAAGGGCTGGCGTGCAGCCTTGGTGAGCTTGCCAGGGCAGACTGATCTGGACATCCCCTGGGCGTGGGCCTGAAGCATCCTTCCTGATGGGGAGGCACCGAGGGCCTTCCCCAGGGTCTACTTGGGGGGTGGGACATACCTAGCGGTGCTCAGGCTTTTTCCTGGCTCTGTGCTCAGGGTTCACTCCTGGCAGTTCTGGGGGGGGACCATTTGGGGTGCTGGGGATTAAACTGGATCGGTTTGTGCACGGCAAGTACCTCAGCCCTGGTGCTCTCTCCCTGGTGCTCTCTCCAGACCCCTCCTTCAGAGTTCATCCGCCGCCTGGATGGAGCTGCCTCCAGAGCAGCTGTAGGAAGGAGCACCGGCTTTGGGGGCGAGTACGGGGAATCCTGGCGCTCCCGCCCTTCTCTGAGCCTTGGGTCCTAGGCTGGGTAGTCCCCAGGGTGAATTCACCCTGTCGAGTACTTGGCACAGTGTCTATACTGCAGAAATGGTAGGGGCGGGGTGAGAGTACAGCGGGGAGGGCACAGGCCTTGCATGTGGCCGACCTGGGTTTGATCCCCAGCATCCCACAGTGTCCCCCGAGCTGCTCCAGCTTTGAGTGCAGAGCACTGCCAGGGGCGGCCCCCAAACAAACAAAAAGAAACAGTAGCTGCACTTATCCTTATGAGTAGCTGTCTTCCACCTTCAAAACCCATTCCTCAGCTCACCCAGGCCCCTGAGAAGTCGCCCCCTATTAGCCTAGAGGGGCTGAATACCCTTGGAGAGGAATTTTATTTTTGGTCCTACCTAGTGACGAAAGCAAGTTCTGAGATGCAGGATCACTGCGCACTCAGGGCCCTGTCACGGTTCTCAAAGTTTGGGCACGTCAGGGGACCAGGAGCCAGGAGGGAAATCCACAGAAACGGAAGGTCCTCAGTCGCAAAGGCCCTGGCTGTTTCAGACGTTTCTTCTCGCTCCCTGTTGGGTCAGACTACACTTCAGCTTTGGCTCTTACTTTCCCCACAAAGCGTTTTCTGTGGGCTGGAGAGACAGCGTGGGGCCTATGGTGCTTGCCGTGCGTGTGGCCGCCGTGGTTTGAATCCCTGGCACCGCATCTGGCCACCCCCCCCCACCCCGCTCCTGATCACAGAGTCTGGACTAGGTCCTGGGTACCGCCGGTGTGGCCTGAGGACCAAAAACTGCTTTAGGGGCCGTAACAGTAGTACAGCGGGGAGGGTGCTTGCCTTGCATGCAGCTGACCCACGTTCCATCCCTGGCACCCCATATGGCGTGCCCCACCAGGAGGAATTCCTGAGCACAGAGCCCTGAGCATCGCCAGCTGGGGGCCTAAAAACCAAACCAAACACAAATGTATTAGTTAAGCAAAATGGAAAAATACAGAAGAGCCGCCCTATGAGCCCGCCGAAGGCTCCAGCCCCGCCACCCCCAGCTGGCAGGCCCTTCCCGCGCCCAGGGGCCTCTGCTTGGAGAGATGAGCATGTTTCTGCCGCCGGATGGACCCAGAGCTGGTCCCCAGCCAGCCTGGCCCCGGGGCTGCCCACCCCCACGGCTGGGTGTAGGCTCGTTGGGGGGTGGCGCCCCGGGCTCCAGACAACAGCTGGGGAGCAGAAATGATTTCCAGGGCCGAGCCAATGTTGCTGCGGCTTGGAGCTTCAATATTCTGTCTCCAGCGTGTTCCTTGCAGCCAAACAAAAACAATTCCCCACGGGGACCCGACCTCGTAAGGGCAGAACAAAAGCCCCCCAGTTCTCTGAGTCCCAGGGACCGTCTGCAGTTTCAGGCACGCACAGCGCTGTGGGGGAGCAATGGTCACATGACTTCCGAGCCTGGTGACAAGGTCACCCTTATCCGGCCCTTTTGAGTCCGCAGGGTAGGAAGGGCCTTTGATTGTGTGACCAAGGACGAGGCTGATGTTGTCCTGCTGGTGGCGGTGCCAGTGCCACATGGCTCAGGGGCAGGAGGACAGGGCAGCGATCTTGGGAGTCTCCTCCGTGAGACCCGGGGCTTTTCCCAGCCTGTTTGCTGTGCGTGTCCTGCCCACGTTTCTTTTTCTCTTGTGGGCTACCCTGCCGCTAAGAAATTTATGCCTGCATTTGTTTTCCACTGGCCATTAAAGATATTTTCCATTAAGGCGTGGGATAGAAAGAGTGTAGAGAGTAAAGCTGTTGCCTTGCATGTACCCTACCTGGGTCTGAACACCGGCACCGTCTCTGGTCTCCTGAGCGCACTTCAGTGTGACCCCCAAACAAAACCAAACATTTTCCTTGAGTGGGGCCGGAGAGTTAGTACACGGGTTAAGGCTTGGGCCTTGCATGCAGGCAGCCCCGGTGAGAGCCCCAATACCACATGACCCCCTGAGCATTTCTGGGTAAGAGCCCCAGGAATCCCTGGTCCCAGAGGGCCTGAGCAGCACTGCATGGGGTGGGGGGTCCTTGCATTGAAGCTCTCTCATCAGACACTGGGCTCTCTCAGCACTGCTATAAAAAAACAAATAAGTGATTAAAAAAATTTTTTTTTGCTAAAAAAAAATTTTTTTTTGCTTTTTTTTTGGGGGGGGTCACACCCAGCAATGCACCTGGCAGTGCTTAGGGGACCATATGGGATGCTGGGAATCAAACCCGGATTGGCCACATGCAAGGCAAACGCCCTACCCGCTGTGCTATCACTCCAGCAAAGTAAATATTTAAAAAAATATTATAAATATTATAAAATATTACAAAATATAATTTAAAATATTCTTCCCCCTGGGGCCCATGTCTCAAGTGGCAAGAACAAGACCCTGACTTAGAATGCCCGGACCAGAGTGCATGAGCACCTCCAGGAGTTATCCTGGGGATCCCAAGGGATACCCCCTGCCCCCGGCTTTGCTGGGATGCCCCCTATGAAAAAGGGTATTTTCCGTCATGGAAGGAAAGAGCAGTGGGGAAAGGGAGAAGTCATGCTCTGAGAACATACTCAACTGAGTCCGGTTATTACAACAGCCTTGGCTGTGCCAGAGTGGGAAGCTGACGGGGCAGGCTGAGTCAGCAGGGGCGGACACGGCATCAGCTCCCACAGCGGGGAAGTGCTCCCAGAGAAGAGTCCGGGGTAACGGCCCTGATGCTTCCCTCCTCCTGCCAGAAGACTGCCATGAAAACTGTTTGTGGTCCCATAAACAAACCTCCCGACGGTAAAGGAGGCGGCCTCTGGAATTTCCACCACTGTGGAAGTTTCAGGAAAGATGACTACTGACCCAATTCCTCCAACAAGTTCCGAGATTGTCAAGGAGCCATGAGACAGCCCAGCGGTTAGAGGACACCTGCCTAGCATGCACCTGGCCGCATCTGATCCCTGGCACCACACGGTCCCCTGAGCATCGGGAGGCCCTTGCACTACAATTCCCCCACCCGCAAGAAAGTACAAAATGATTGTCAAACTTTGTGAGCCCTGGTGTCATTTAGGAAGCTCCCCAGTTCTCCTGCAACCCTGGCCTGCAGGTCTGGGGTAGAATTCAGGAACTTCCGCTCCCAGCAAAGTGAGCCTGAGCTTCCGTGAGAAGGCAAGGGTGGTCGGGGGTCACTGGGACCGTGGTACTTACCAGCGGGGACCAGGCAGAGCCAGGGAGCCAGTGCAGGGCCTCACGTACACTCTTGCTCTGAGTTGCCTCCGGACCGGGAATGTGCGTTGTGGACCAGCACTCCAGGGGTTGAGGGGTCCAGACCCCACGTGGAGACACTTCTGTACTAAGGTGAGGTGCTGGAATATCCTTGTGTCAGCCTGGCTCACGCCTCCTTTCCTCCTTGTCACAGCTGGCTGACACAGGTAACTTCACCCAGTAACTCCTCTCTGGAGAATCTGTGGTGGGTTTCGGGGAACCCACAGACTGTGCACGGTTGTGTGCCCGCACCAGTCAACCGGAGGCTGAGTTAGAAGGCTGCTGGGCCTCAGGGCGGTTCCACCTCCTGCCCCTTCCTGACCCGCCCCCCACTGACCTGGGATCTTGTCCTCCGTGGCTTTCTTCCTGGACATACTTCAAGGAATCTTCCCCGGCTAGTGCCCCACAGGCCTGGTGGGGACGGTGGGGGTGGGGGTGTCAGTGGACAGCTTGGTCTCGAAGTTGTGCAGTGAATTCTCTCGACTTAAGCCACGTGGAGTCAGCAGTATTTCCCTCATCCTTGGCACCTTTCCGTTCCTCATCTCAAAGAATGGTTTTCTCCCCATTCCTGCACCCAAGGCTGAACACTTGGGTGTCATTTGAGATGTTTAGTCATTTCCTTGGTTTTTTTTTGTGTGTGGGGGTTTGGCCACACCTCGTGGTGTGCAGGGCTTATTCCTGGTAGGCTTGGGGGATTGAACCCTTACAGGATGCTGGGATTTGAACCCGGATTGGCCAGGTGCCATGCAAATAAATGCCCTACCCACTGTACTATCGCTCCAGCCCCACTTCCTTGTTCTTAACCACCCTCCCCCTCTACTATAGCCGATCAAGGAATGGCTACCATTATTGCAAATACGGCAACTCTGGGAGGCAGGTGCAATTGGACCCCCTAGTTGACGGCTCAGCCCAAATGTGGCCAGTTTTCCCTCATCTGTGTCTTCCCTTCCCTCCACAGTGCTGGTTTGGCAGGGGGAGGTTATCCAAGCCCCCCACATATCTCATTTGGACCCGGATTTTTCAGAAGTTACTGTTGATCCCTATGCCCTTAGACTCGCCTGCTCCACTTGGATTTTCCTGATGCAAGTAGGAAATTGTTTTACACTGGGACTCCGATGTCCCTCTTCTACAGAAACTGGGACTGGAGGGACACTACAGTGGGTGGGGTGTTGGCCTAGCACATGGCCAACCCATGTTCAGTTCTCAGCATCCCACAGGGTCCCCTGAGCACTGCTAGGAGTGATTTCTTTTTTTTTTTTTTTTTGCTTTTTGGGCCACACCTGGCAATGCACAGGGGTTACTCCTGGCTCTGCACTCAGGAATTACCCTGGCGGTGCTCAGGGGAACCATATGGGATGCTGGGAATCGAACCCGGGTCAGCCGTGTGCAAGGCAAACGCCCTACCCGCTGTGCTATTGCTCCAGCCCCTGCTAGGAGTGATTTCTGAGTGCAGTCAGGAGGAAGCCCCGAGCACCGCTGAGTGTGGCCCCAAAACAAAACAGAACAAAACAAACACACAAAAAAAGAAATTGAAAAAAAGAAAAGAAAAGAAAAGAAAAGAACCTCTTCTAGTTTGAAGGACCTCGGTGCTGTCGTCAGGTGGGAGGTAGACCCGGGCCTGTAATCTCAGCTTCCAGCCTCTTGTGAGCCTCAGTTTCCTCAATGGCAAAACTGAAATAACAGAACCCACTCCAGGGTGGAGAGTTCAATAGACTGGGTGCGTTCTTTGCAGGCAGGAGGCCTGGGTTCTAACCCCAGCAACACATGGTCCCCTGAGCAACACCAGGAGCAATCCCCAAGGCACCAGGAGTAGCCCCCGAGTGACTGCTGGGTGGGACTCCAAAGCGAAACAAGAAAAAGCCAAAACAAAAAACAAAGTCACGATGAAACCCGCCGAAATCTGGAGACTTAGCAGAGGAAACAAACAAAACGCTGAGGCCTAGCATTTGCACAGTCAGGAAGAGGCTGGGGATGAGGCTCAAGCGTGGGAGCTCCGGGTGTGGTCCCTGCAGGTGCAGCGCCGCTGGAGGAGCAGTCTCGGGACAGAGCCCCTCTGGGGGCGCACCCCAACACTGGCAAGTGAGGCAGGGACGTGGCTCCCCCTGAGCGCCCCTGCTGTGCCGTCCCCAGCGTGGGTGCCGTCCCGGGCACCGCCCACATTGCCACCTGTGTGATTCCTGGCACCACTACACGTGTGGGCCATGGTCCACCGCAAACAAGCACGTGTGGGAACTGCCACTAAGCACGCATGACCAGCTCCCCCCCCACCGGGAGCACAATGAGGGGAAGGGAAAGGGGGAAAAAAAACACAAGAGCCCTCGCTGTTCTACAACAATGAGAATATTTATTTTCTCCAGACAGTAAAAATAACATTTTTTTCTCTCTTTTGTAAAAGTTAAGTAGCATTACATTCCGTTTTCTTAAATAACAAAATCCTAAAAATATATATTAAATTGTATACAGTGCGTCACACTTCATCTTATACTCAAAATACACGATGTTTCTATTTTATTCTCAGAGTTGCATGTGAAGAGCCTATTTACAAATAAAGCCTTGGTATCCAAAGTTAAGAGCCCCCAGGCAGTGAGTCTGGATGTGTGCGGGTCTGACTGCTGCCCGACCCCTAAGGACACAAGGTGGCAGTGCCCTGTGTGGGCAGGGAAGGAGTCCCCCACATGTCTGTAAAGACCCCTCCTGTCTGAGGAGGCGGGGGGACCCTCCACACCCCCACTTCTGCAAGAGCAGGCTCGTGGGGTGGTCTCACCTGGGGACAGCGGGCGGGGAAGGAGGCTTGATGTTCCCAACCAGCCAGCCTGGGGAGAGGCAGCTATGGCTGGAAGGCTTGAAAATCACCTCATGCCAGGGGAGCAAAGCTGGAAGATCTGGCCAGGAGGTAGAACAGTGAGTGAGGAAGGTAAACAAAGACACCAGAGGAAACAATCAAAAGGTTAAAAATTCCCAAGGCAATAGGAGCGAAAGCAGACATCAAACACCCGAGCCGGAGACTGGAAGTCCAAAGGGTGCCCGTTGCGTGGGGAGTTGGCCTGCCTCTGCAGGGGACCTGGGGTGGCGACCAGGAGAGGACAGCAGGCTCTCCGAGGCCCGCTTCGATAAGTGCTCGGGAAGATTAAGTGCCCAGTACGCACGGGGGCTCGGGACCGCCCTCGGTGGCTGGCGAGGCTGGCTGCATCCTGGGCTGGGGCAGGCCAACGGGAGCCTGGGCTGACAATGGGCTGTGTGGGTGAGCCCTTGCCCAGGCACGCCCCGTGGGTCTGGCCCGAGGGCCGGGACAGCTGTACTTCTGGTGCTTTGATCTTGGTGAGTTTCTGGTTATAGGAATCTTGGGCCAGCGCCTGCGCCTCAGAAGTTACAGCCACTGGGTTACCTTGCTCACCCCAGAGGGAGGATCTGACACGGCAGAGGGGAGGCTGCCCAGGCACCAGTCCTGCTCCTTTGGTCTGTGAGCAACGTGACACTCGGGGAATAACCCTTGGTCTGGCTGCTAGAAAGGCCAAGGCGGTCGCTGTGAAAGCCCCTGAGGGTCCCAGCGGCCGAGGCATAGGACACTGTGCTGTGAGGGCCACGTGGGGGCGGTGGCCAGACCTAGCAGACACCAAGGCCAGCCACAGCCCTGCGGCTTCCGTTCCCATCCTCCTCTGCTCAGTCACCCAGCGTGAGTAGCTCAGCAGGACAGGGTGGTGGTCCCCAAATCCCACCCCTCTTTTCCAGAACCTGCTGGGACCTCCAGCCTTTTCTCCTCCAACCTCTACTTTGTTTCTCATTTCTAAGAGAGCAAGTGTTTCCTCCTTGGGGGGGGTGCGGTACTTCAGGAAGCACTCCTCACCTCTCCTCACCTCTCACCTCTCTGGGGACACTTGATTCCGCAGGTGCTTACGCAGCCTGGGGCGGCCTGCAGCACCCCCTCTGGCGGCTCACTCCTGCATGCGTCAGGGCTGGTTCAGGTTTCCCACGCGGCTCCCTGGAGGGTAAGGCATCCTGGCCACGCAGGCCTGGCAGGAAGCAGAGCACTGGGCCGTTCCTCGCACTTCCGGCTCTCTGGGAGAGGTCAGTGCCAGAGGCAGGCTGGGGCCACACCGGGGCCTGTGTGGCAGACTGAGTGCGACGTGGGCAGCGTGGGTGTGTGACCCTTCCAGGATCCCTTAGAAAGGAGCCATCAGTCTAAGCCCACGGCAGCTGGAGACCGTCCCTGGCAGGGCCCGCCCTTCCCGGGCCGAATTCCACATTCTCTTCGCCCGCACATGGCTCTATTCCCAGCCCGGGGCCCTGTGTGACGGCGCACACCTGACCGTGAGCGCTGCTTTCAGCGGATGCCGCCCAGGCCAGGAAGAGGTGGGGGAGGCGGCACATGGCAGTGCGTTTCCTGGGGCTCTGTACGTGACAGGCTCTTTCCAGACCCAGGGGCCCGCAGACAGCTGCTCCGGGGATCAGAGGGTGAAATGTGCTGCGTGCAGCTCCTGCCTAACTCCAGCCCCCCGCCCCCCGTGCCAGGGCAGCACCCTCGCCCTCCTGCAGACACCCTGCTCCGTCCCCTCGTGCCTGCCAAGTGGCCTCTCTCTGCAGACACCTCGCAGCGACCCCCACCGCACTCCATCCTTCTGGGAGTGGGCACAGGCAAGCTGCCTGGAGGCAGAACCCTGGGCAGGTCCAGCAAATGGTGGCCGAGGGGACAAGAGATTTAGGCAAAAGTTGCAAAGAGGGACCCTTGGAGGCCAGAGGCATGAGGCCCTGGGGAGAGTCAGCAGAGAGAGACTCGGCCACTCGCTCAGCTGCCGCTCTCAGTCTGAGGAGGCCTCTCCTTGGAGGGGCTCCAGTTCCCAGGGCCTCCGTCTCGCTCCTTGTGCCAGCCCCTGATTCACTTCCCAAGACCACCAAAGGGTAGGTGGACCCACCCGGCCATTCACCCCGCTATGTCTTATGAGAAGGGTGGAGAGGACCGCAGGGAGCACGGACTGCAGGGAGAGGGGCGGGGGCTGAGGGCGGGCCGCTGGCACTCTGACTCAAACAGCACTGCTTCCCTGCTGCTGGCCCCCGGGTACTTATTCTCCCCGTCCTGAACCAATCCCAGGGAGACTGGCCAGGCCCCACAGGATCGTGACTGGACAGGGGCAAGGCCAGACAAATCCCATCCGGCAGGGAGTTCCCAAGTGGCACTAGGAGCTTTCAGTAAAGGTTTTTGCAAGAACAAGTGAAAGGACGTTTTAGGCAACCACTCCTTGAGCTCGTTCTTCTGGTCACCCAACTATGAAAACAAATGACAGAAAACGGCATGTCTGAGGGAGGTGTCAGGGTTAGTGAGAATGGGCATCACCAGGCCCGATTCCCAAGCCCTTTCGCACAGGAGAAAGTCTTGGGTTCAGAGAACAGAGACCCAGAGTCAGAGCCTGGGTCCTCTTTAAGGCATTGGGGTACGAATGCCCAAGAGAACAGGACCAGGTCAGCCCCCCAGAGAGCCCTGGCCCTCTTCATAGTGGACAAAGTGGTGCATATGGAGAAAACAGAGAGAACATGTACACAATACCGACCCCCCACCCAGCTGCGGTGACAACCCAGTGAGCTGGGCACAACCATCTCGCCATCTCAGTGCCATGGCTGACCTGGTGCCCCAATTCCTAGATGAGAGAGAGAGAAAGATACGCAGGCCCCCCTGCAGACCCCGCGACCTTGAGTCTCTCTCCTAAGTGCAGCGATGAATCAGGACAAATCCAGGCTAGGCCCGGCCTGTGGCAGGGCGCCCCCTTGGGTATGTTGGAGGGCGTCTCTGCAGAGGCCCGAGGAGATGCAGGAAAGACTGAGCTGGAGCTTGACCTGGGGCTGGGGGTGTCCCAGCAGCCTGGAGCTCAGAGGGCCTGTGTCCTGGACGGGGAGAGGGCGTTTAGTCACTCACAAGAGGGTTACGGTCATCTTGCTGACTCTGGCCCTTGAGCTTCTTCTTAAAGATGGAGATGGAAGTTGATGGCTTATAAAAAATGCTCCAGATTTCCCCCGATGTCCCTGCTTGGTGACAATCCCTAAGGTCCCCTGATGCAGGAACACGATGGGACCTGTCAAATGAAAATAACGGGTTTTCATGAAGCATGGAAGGGTGTCCAGAATAACCTATGATCTTGTGACAGACCCACTGAGTGGACTGCTCAGATGTTTAGGGAACGGAGCTACTTTTTGAGCTCTGAAGATCTAGAGGGCAACTGCGTGGATAAAACATGTCTTAGTTGGGAGTTTGCCACAGCATGTGTGTGGGGTAGAGGGCACTTAGGACAGAGAAGGGACCATTATGACATGACAGTTAGAAATGATCACTTTGGACAAGAACTGAGTGCTGAAAGTGGGTAAAGGGATATACATGATAACCTTTCAGTGCCTGTATTGCAAATCATAATGCCCAAAAGTGGGTGGGAAGGGTGGCAGGGGGTGGGGAGAAGGGAGGAAGGCAGGGAGAAAAGAGAGAAAGAGAGAGAGAGAGAGAAGGAGGAGGAGGAGGAGGAGAAGGAGGAGGAGGAGGAGGAGGAGGAGGAGGAGGCGTCGGTAGGCAGGGGTGGAGAAAATGGGAACACTGGTGGTGGGAAATGTATATTGGTTAAGGGAATGGTGCTATAACATTATATGACTGAAACCCAATAAAGAGTAACTTTGTAACTGTGTATCTCAAGGTGATTTAATAAATAAAATAATAGCAAAAACAAAATCCATCCTAGGGAATGGGAGTGCATGGGGCAAATGCCAGCTCAGTCTAACAAATGACTTTCTAACAGAATATTCCAACTTGAAAAGGGTGGCCTAAAAGATCATGACTTTTCAAAGTCTTTTTTAAAAAACAGAACAGGGGCTGGAGCAATAGCACAGCGGGGAGGGCGTTTGCCTTGCACCCGGCTGACCTGGGTTTGATTCCCAGCATCCCATATGATCCCCCGAGCACTGCCAGGAGTAATTCCTGAGTGCATGAGCCAGAAGTAACCCCTGTGCAGTGCCAGGTGTGACCCAAAAAGGAAATAAATAAATAAAAAGCATAACAGCTCTTTCTTCAAATGAGACTTTCCCGAAACCCCTTCTAGCTCAACCAGGCTAAGGGCAGAGCCGCCCTGCTGGGTGGGGTCCTGCCTTCCCCTCGAGCCGAGCCCCATCGTGGGTCAGAACCCAGGGTCACTCGGCTGCGCTGGGAGCCAGACTTGTTGCTTAGGGCCTCTGTGCCCCACCACAAGGGACCTGGTCTCTGATGTGCCCAACCAAGGGTGTGACCTTTCGTGAACCCTTGACCAACATGTGCTCGGGCACCACTACTAAGAGCGAGACCTCTGGTGAGCACCGAGTATGTGTGACCTCCAGTCACAGCAACAGGAGGTGGGGATGGGAATAAACAGCACGGGGGGCCAGGAGAGAGCGTGCTCATCTCCTCTGAAGTACAAGATCCAGGGGCTGGAGTGGTGGTACAGTGGACAGGGTGCTTGCCTTGCAGGTGGTCAACCTGGGTTTGATCCCCGGCATCCCATATGGTCCACCAGGAATGACCCCTGAGTGCAGAGCCCAGAGGAAGCCCTTAGCACTGTTGGCGATGGCTCCCCAAAGAGAAACAAAACAAAACAAAACAAAACAAATAAATACAGCGATTTACTTCCTAAAATACAGATCTCCGCAGAGTGCAGGGTGGAGAGGCTGATGGGGGTCCCAGCGTAGCCAACAACAGCACAGCTAGGGCAGGAGGCGTGTCAGAATTGAAGACATTTTTGTCTGTGCTAGAGGGCAGGTGACAAGGTTAGGAAAAAAGAATCTTTCACAGGACAGGGACACACAGAAAGGCCTTGAAAAGGGGAAATCCTGGGTAAGGCCCAGAAAAAAAAGAGCAAGAACTCCCCTTTGGCGCATACAGAGCACAAACAACAGAGTCTCTTTTCTGGGTAGTGGAATCCGAAACCTGACCAGTGAAGGGAAAGAAAGGAAATTTTTTTCCGCACTGGTCAGATTTACAGGATGAAGCTTCTTTAACTTTATTAAATAACTGTCTTAAAATAACTAGTGTATAATAGCTAACAACTGTGAGAATCTCTTCCTGAGACTTTTCCCCAATTGCTAGAAGGCCTCAGGAAACATGCGTGGTATTGCCCCAGGAATTTTTGCTTTGCATAAAGATCTCTTTAAGGGGCCAGCACAGCCAAAAAAATGGAGGCATTGCTTCTCTATGCCCGGGCTGCTCAATCCTCCTTGAAATTGTATCCTCGGCCAGTGGAGCAAACGCAATCTTTCAACCTTAGTGAGATTTGTGCAGTTGTACATTTCACTCTCCAGAGAAAGAGGAATGTGTATTGTTTTAGGCTGCCTAGGACTAAGGGCTTTGGAATCTTGCTCTGATGTTACAGTCGCACCCAGACAAATGATCCCAGGCTGCCTGAGAGAGGCTCTGAGCCCTCCCCTGATGCATCCGCAGTTCTGTCATACTCACTTGAACGTGACGTGCAGAAGTATCTTTGCTACAATGGCTGTGACTGTGAGGATGAGGAGGGTTGCCAGGCCGTACACTGTCCATCCTGTAAGGGCAGAAAAAGACAAGATTTATTGACCCACACAGCTGTTTTCAGAAGGGGCTGCTGGCAGCCCAGAGGCGCCTGTGTCCTGTGAAAGCGCCGCTGCAGCTGAGGGTCGGGCTGGCAGCCCTCTGAACACTCCCACCTCCACCCAGAGCTCCCTCTAAAGAGTGAGGAGCAATGTGCCCCACGTACACTAGACTCACTAGAAAAGAGTGGTGCAGAGAGGGAGAGACAGGTCAAAGGTGAAGAGTCCAACCTGATCCCTAGCACGGCATGGATCCCCAAATACTGCTGGGATTGAGCCCTGAGCACAGGGGGTAGCTTCTGAACACTGCTGGTTGTGGCCCCCAAACAAGAGAGAGAGAGAGAGAGAGAGAGAGAGATCTCTTCCACTGGGGCCAAATATAAGTGACATGAACTCTTTGGGCCACCGATTCCTCGTGTGCGAGAGGAGATGTGCGTGTGTGCTGGGCTATACAAACAAGTGAGACAGAGCATGCCCTGGAGGGCCGACCTGTTTGTTGATCATTTATGATGGGTCTTACAGGGGCTGCAGGGAGTCATGATGTGAAAAGCTCTAGGCTGGGTCTTCAGGAATGGTACTCTGCTGTTTGAGAAGCTTATGGAGGCTCCAACTTCCTTGGCATCAGAGAATGAGAAGTCTATACCCAACCAGGTCAGTCCGCTTAAACCACCAAGCTACTACATACCCACAGTCCCTCACTGGATTCTTACTACCTGACTTTTAATTTTGATTCTTCGCTCTCTTCTCCTACTTGCAGACCCAGGAGAGCCTGGTTTGAGCTTGGTTCACAACACGGTCCAGTGTCTATAATCCCTGGTACTCTGAAGTGCTTACCTACTACCTTCTGAGTTAATGAAGAGAAAGTCACTGGATCAGTTGATTAAATACATGCACAAAAGGCATATGTGCTAGGTATTTTGAAGTAAGCACATTTCCTAAGGCTTAAGGAGTCAAGTCAAACTAATGCAAAAATACCCCTCAGAGACCAGGACACTTGACAGGTCACAGAGCCAGCCTCCTGCTGCAGAATGAGTACTGCCCACGAGCGCTCAGCTTCTATAAACGATAGGATGCTGCCTTCAAGCTCTTTCACCTCCTTTTTTTGGCTTTTTAGGTCACACCCAGCAATGCACAGGGGTTACTCCTGGCTCTGCACTCAGGAATTACTCCTGGTGGTGCTCAGGGGACTATATGGGATGCTGGGAATCGAACCTGGGTCGGCCATGTGCAAGGCAAACGCCCTACCCGCTGTGCTATTGCTCCAGCACCCTCTTTCACACCCTTTGATGGTGCCCGGGAACTGCTACCTGGAACGGTCTGGGGTGGATGGCTGGGGCTGGTCGTGATGACGTAGAGGACTTTGGAGGAGCGGGCGGCACTGATGCTGTGGTTGGTCTGCTCTGTGATCACCTCGGCCAGTGTCTGGTTGGCAGTGGGCTTCTCCTGGGGTGGTTCTTCCTTGACAGCTGGAAGGTTGAAAGAAATGAACTGGGGGTAACGCTGAGGGAGACAACAAAGTGCTGTGGAGGAGGCGCTGGTTTGAGGAGAAAGCTGTCTTCTTTGGTTTCTTTCTTTTTTTTTTTTTTTGCTTTTTGGGTCACACCTGGTGATGCACAGGGGTTACTCCTGGCTCTGCACTCAGGAATTACCCCTGGCCGTGCTCAGGGGACCATATGGGATGCTGGGATTCGAACCAGGGCGTGCAAGGCAAATGCCCTACTCGCTGTGCTATTGCTCCAGCCCCCTCTTCTTTGGTTTCTTAACGCACTTCTCTCTACTCACTCTTCTGGCCCTAAAGCAGAGCCTGCCAGGCTGTGGCATCCGGGGGAGCAGAAGAAGGAGGTACCCGCCTCTAATCACTTGCCTGGGTATGTGAGCGTGCTCCATCCGCTCCCTACCCTGGGGCCTTTGCAGAGACAGCACCCTTTACTCACACAAACCCTCTGCTCCTCAAGACGCGCCCCCCTGCCCCTTGCAGGGAGCTCTTATCCCTCTACTTCCTGTGGCACACACGAACTAAATTCTTCTTGAGGTCCTTATTGTCCACATCAAGACTCAGTCTTAGATGGCACTTGTGTCTGTGAGAGGGGTTTGGAGAAAGATGAAAAGCCAATCTTTGGGACTGACTGGCCTATGTAGGGATAGGAGGACAGGCCCAGCGACCCCTGGAGCTTTCTAACCTGACCTGCTTCAGCTCCTTCTCTTAGCCGGCCTGTAAAAATTGCCATTTCCTTTGAACTGCAAAAATTGCAAAACTGATAGACTTCTTCACCTCTTTCCCGTGTCATGAAAACCACACGTATTAAAACTGGGAGGAAACTCCACGAGCTGACAAGGGCAGCTTCTAACTCAGGGCCTCCGGACCAGGACTGCAAGGCCCGGATGTCTCAGCAGCGTGTAAGAGGAACATCCCAGGGGGTGCAGGAGTCTTACCTTGGTACAGGACAGCAAATCCCTGGGCCTGGTTGATACGGTCAGAGAAGAAGTACAGAATGACAAAATCTAACGAGACGTTAAAGGAGAGAGGTGGCCGGTTCCTTCCACTGAAGCGGACCAGGACACGGTGGGTGTAGCCGTCCAGCAGCTCCACCATGTCTGCAGAATCCCTGATGTCAAACAAGGTGAAGCGGAAGTGGATGTGCGAGGCCCCGGGGACCCGGATGGTCCAGTAGCAGACCCGCCCTGTGGCATAGGTGTCAGGGAAGTCAGGGGAGTAGACCACCGAAGTCGACGCTGAGTAATTCCCGCCACAGGCGCCAACCAGAGCTGCAGGAGACAGAAGCACAGGGGCCATCAGGGCTTGGCTCGGCCACAGGAGGACTTTTCCGCTGGCCACAAACAACTCTTCCTCCTGAAAGCGTCTGTCTTCTGTCTCAGGATCGAATGAAGCACTGAGAGGGAGGCCTTTTCTTGCTTTGCCCATGAGACCCCAGGACCAGCACACCGCCCTGCAGAGCAGCCGAGGTGGGGCCAGGCTGGAGACAGAGAGTCTGGGTTCAGGACCAGCTGGCCAGGGGATCCCCAGGGTGCCTTGCTCTTTCAGGCCTCCAGCTCTCTCCCCGCTCCCTCCAGTATCAATGTGAGGACAGACAAGATAAGGCACCTGACAACATGGGATCCTCTTCCAGAAGAGGCACTTGTGAGACCAAGTCCGAGAGAACGGCTTTCCGTTGGGCGGGCCTCTCTGATACCTGGGATTTGCAAAACTCACCCAAGCTCCTTCCTTCCCTGCACTCGGGGATCACTCCAGGTGGGGCCTGGGAGACCCAAAAGGGTGCTGGGAAGGAAACCTGGGTCTGCTGTGTGCAAGGCAAACATCCTACCTGCTGTACTATCTCTCCTAACTTATTTCCAAGTGGAAAATTATGACACAAAAAATGTGTTTCTACATGAAGAAACATTAGATTCTGAGCAGTGCACTCTGCACATTTGGCTTCTTGGCCTCCCATTTTTTTGGGTTGGCAGAGTCAGAGGGGATAGAGTCACTCACCGAATCTCAAGGACTGAAGTTTGATCAAGACCCAGAATTAAAAGCCCTTGAGAGGGAGTATCAGGCAGAGATTTAAGAAGTCTTTGGGACCAGAGAGATTAGATATTGCCTTGAATGTAGCTGACTCCAATTCTGTCCCTGTACTGCAAATGGTTCCCCAAACACTTCTAGGGCCACTCCATAAGGTGTGACACCAAATCCCCTCCTCCCCCGTTGCCACCAAAAGAAGTCTTTGGGTAGTTCTGTTTTCCTGTAGGACACGGAAAGCAGGAAGAGAATACTGCTTCCATCCTAACAATAAGAAAAAGCTCGAAACTTTCCTTCAGTCCAACAGAAAGCTGTGACTTCAAGCAATAAAGGGAACTCAATTTTAAGGAGTCGACTTTGGAGGCACAGGTATATGAGTGTGATATGCTCTTTTTTGCTGAGGGACAAGTATGACAATATACCAGCTTCCAGATCCACCTTTCAAAGGAACCTTTAGACCCTCAGGGAAGGAGGCAGCAAACCTTCTTGCTCCAGTGTATGGCACTCAGTGAAATATTATACTACACTATGAAAGCAAAGAGGGGAAGGCGGGAGACAGGAAAGAAGGAAGGAAGTCTCCATACCTATAAAATGAAAATAGTAATAGCTTCTCTTTCACGGGATTATAAGAATTAAAATGGTAGCTGTAAAGTGTTTAGAATACAATTCTACAATATATGCCTAGTAAATTGTACTTTTAGTATTAGCACTGCTAGTAGTAAAGAATAAAATCTCCAGGTTAAACTGGTTTCAACAGCGAAGGCACAACTTAATCTTAAAACTTTGAACTCCCAGATTTGTGCTGGGCTGACAATACTCACAATTCAGTCATTTTTGAGAACAAACACATGACACATATGTGACAGATTATTAAATTCAGCTAAAAGGAAACTTGAAATTTAGAAACGTATCTAAAAAAACTGTTTGGGGGGCATACTCAATGGTATTCAGGGGCTCCTTGCTTGGGAGAGCTCCTGGCTGTGTTCTGAGGACTGTTTGGCTCTAGGCATTGGACCTCCACATGCAATTCAACCCGCCGAGGAATCTCTCTGGGCCAATCTTATTGTTGAAGGGTAGAGTTATCCTAAAATATGAGCAGATGCAGGACTTGGAATAACTCAGCAAAACCTATAGTGGCAGGAAATCAGCGCCCTGTGTCTGGGATTGAGTACCTTTCTGGGTGGGAGGCTCCCCAGCAGTGCTTAGGGGAACAAGGGGCCACTACTGGCAATATTCAGGTCCAACAGTTCGATGCTTGGGCCCAGTGGGCTACACCTGGTGGTATCCGGGGGCCATGTGGTATCAGGAGTTGAACTTGAAGCCTCTGCATGCAAGACACATGCTCCAACCCTTTGAACTACCATCAAGTCTCTTTAGAACCTTTCTCACAACAACAAAAACCTCACTATGGGGCCAGAGAGAGAGAGAGAGAACATGGGTTAAGGCACCTGCCCTGCATTCCTTCAACCTGGTTCCAGTCTCGGGCACCACATACCACCAGGGGAGTTTCTGAACACAAAGCCAGGAATAGCTTCTGAGCACTGCTGGGTGTGGCCTTCCCCCAAATGAATAAGTGAAAAATAAAATCTCCTTAGCCTTCTTTATGATTAGCTCAGTTAGTTTCCATAGGAATAAGCCCCAGACATCAGCTGAACTAGCTTCTCCCAGGTACAAAGCACGAGTGGTTTGCTTGTAGACATAAACAATAATGGATGTGCCTCAGGAAATAAATCTTAATCAGTGGATCCAGAAATGTACAACATTCCATTGCTTGGCTGCCAGGAAAGGAAATAAGGTCATAAAATGTGTATCTAGTTTATTTCAGTTAGTATAATTCAAGGTCCATCACACTGTATCATATGCTTTATTCCTTTCTGTGACTGAATAATATTTCATTGTATGGATGTACCATATAATGAGGAAAAAGTTCTATGTCTAGTGATGAAATCTGGGCTGGTACCACTTTGGGGCTCAAAAAAAAAAAAAAACACTGCGCATTCACGGGGAACCAGGTGCTAAACTATTCGCAGAGGACCTGCTTCTGGGTCAGGGTTCGTACCTAGCAGAGCAGCTCTGCGGCACTCTATTGAAAGTCAGCCCTGGACACAGGGTTTGTAAGAAAGAAAGAAAAAAAGATAATAATGATCCATTTCACATTTTGGGAGGCTGACACTATTTTCCATAGAGTTGTATCAACATTTTCACCAGCCATGTGTGAGGGTTTCGGTTTTTTACTGGACTTCTTACTTTCCATTAAAAGAAAATAACATTCCATTCTATTTAGATAGAAAACCAGGTGGGAAGCTCACAGGGCCCACACTGCTTTTGTTTACTGTCTAGTACCTGGTTTCATGGCAGTGTGAGCTCTGGAAGCTATGGCTCCTTTCCATGACCTAGTTAAAGGAGAGTGATAATAATGCCTTCTGCAGATGGGGCCAGGAGAACCTATTGTGATAGTTTACATAAAGCCTTAATACATGTAATACTCAATAAATGCTTATTTCTTTTCTTTTGCTATCGTATATTAGGTAATTTGTAAGCTGAACAAACATTATTTTGGGTTAAAATCTTAAGGCAGAGAACTGTAATACAGTGAACTCTGAAAGTGAAAGGCTAAATATGCAGTGCATATAATTTGCTAACTAGTCTTTTATTTCTATATTTTTAAAATTTGTGGGGTTTGGGGTCACACCTAATACTCAGGAATTGCTATGAGCTCTGTGCTCAGGGGTGATTCCTGGTGAAGCTTCGGGAACCCTGTGCGAGTGCCAGGGATCTAACTCAGGTAGGCCATATGCAAGGCAAGCACCTTCATCTCTGTTCTATCTCTCCAGTTCCTGCCAACTATTCTTCCTCCTACGTTAGCCAAGGTTAAGTCTTTCTCTGCAACAGAGGCACTAAACTGAGCATTTGTTTTGAAAAATGTAGCGAAAGCCATGGACATCTCCAGTGGGCACATTTGGTTGAAAAGACCAATAAATGACTACATGGGCTCTGCTTACCAATCCTTCTCTTATTCTCTCCATCGAACACACACACTTTAGACAGAGTCAAAGCTGTAAACTTGGGTTAGGGTTTAAGACACTATACAGGGGCTGGAGCAATAGCACAGCAGGTAGGGCGTTTGCCTTGCACGCGGCCGACCCGGGTTCGATTCCCAGCATCCCATATGGTCCCCTGAGTACTGGCAGGAGTAATTCCTGAGTGCAGAGCCAGGAGTAACCCCTGTGCGCTGCTGGGTGTGACCCAAAAAGAAAAAAAAAAAGACACTAAGACACTATACACAGTTGACCTGAGGTTCACCAGTAAGATGCTCAAGTCTGGCTGCCTGGTGTCTTATTAGGGAATGGGGTCTTGACTCACAAAACAGAGTCAACAGGAAGCCACACTAGATTGGGGTGGGGCCGAAAGCCAGTGATCAGTCCTTAAAAGGGGATCAAAATACCAAGAGAGGCAGGCACAGAGCGAAAACAGTCATGTGAATGAGGAGGGAGTGGAGTCATGCGGCTGCAAGCCAAGGAGCACCACGCACTGCCTGCCCTGACCAGAAGCTAAGAAGAGAAAAATAATGTTTTCCTGGAGGTTTGTGAGTGAGGTCCTGACATCACCCTGATTTATTAACTTCCAGCCTCCTGAACAATGAGAGAATACATTTCTGTTGTTTTAATTTAGTTTGTGATAATTAGGAATTTCAGGGCCTGGAGAGATAGCACAATGGTAGGGCATTTGCCTTGCATGCGGCTGACCAGGGTTCGATCCTCCACCCCTCTCGGAGAGCCCGGCAAGCTACCGAGAGTATCTTGCCCACACAGCAGAGCCTGGCAAGCTACCCATGGTGATTTCAATATGCCAAAAACAGTAACAACAAGTCTCACAATGGAGATGTTACTGGTGCCCGCTTGAGCAAACTGATGAGCAACGGGATGACAGTGACAGTGACAGTGATAATTTGTTAAGGCTGTCCTAGGAAGCTAATACACTGCAAGGCAGTTTTACCTAAAACCAAGCTGCTCTGTCTTGTCAAGATTTCAAGTGTGTCTGCTCTAGTCTGAAGAGTGAACAAGGACACTACTGACTAGAGTTTATTTTAGAAGTATCAAGTCTTTCCTTTTGTCAGCTTCAAATGCAACATTCTCCTTCTTACCACTCTAAGTCTGGTGAGTCCTGCACAGTACTGTGGCTCTCACAAAGGGGCTACCACTGAGTAGATTATGATGAGGGGCTGGATAGCCTGGCAGATGCAACAAGGTGTTGGTAAAGCGATGGCCCCATAGAGGATCACACTCTGTGCACACTCAACAACTCCATGCATGTCACATCTGGCGATGCACAGGGGTTACTCTTGGCTCTGCACTCAGGAATTACCCCTGGCAGTGCTCAGGGGACCATATGGGATGCTGGGAACTGAACCTGAGTTGGCCGTGTGCAAGACAAACACCCTACCCGCTGTGCTATTGCTCCAGCCCCTCATTTTCATTTTAATTCAGTTTTCAAGAAAAGCCAGAGTGGAGTCTTGTACAATGATACATGCCCAGGGTCAGGCCAGTCTGGCCAGAGGCAGGGGCTTAATCAGTATTGCCAAGTAAATTAATGACCAGAGGAAGGGAGGAAAAGGAGATCTGCTTGATGGACCAAAGTGGGCGCTGGGCCTTGGGCAGTGACAGGCATGTGGTGTACTCACTGTCAAAGACGATGATCCTTCCATCACCACCACAGGGCTGGGTGTGATCCCCGAAGCAGACGCTGTTGCATTCAGTACTGGCTGCCTCCCCGTACCTCCAATAGTCAGGATTGTTCCCACAGAAGCAAGCATAGCCAGATTCCATTCCAGCAAACTGCCGTAACAGAGAAGAATCACATGGTTAACTTTAGTCTGGGGGGTGAGGGTGGGGGTGAGGGTGCCTGTAGGAGCATGGCAGGGCCAGCCCTAGTGAGCAAACCTCTTTTTCTTTCCTTGCCTCACATTTCATGATGCAGGCGTCCCCTTCAGTGCACATCCCTTTCACTATGTGCACCTGACTGTAGCCTTGTAGAACATATGATGAGGGCAATATGACTACCATCAGAAAATAGAACAACTGTATTGACCCCAGTGACTTTCCTCTTATCACCCTTGGCAATCACTGACCAGTTTTCTACAATTGTAATAGGTCTTTCTCAACTTACAATGGGGTCACACTCCAACAAACCCATTGTAAACAGAAAATGTCACAAGCAGAATATAACTTACTAAACACCATACTTAGCCTGGTCTACCTTACATTATCTACACATATTATCCTACAGCTGGGTAAAATGGATACTTTATAATAAAGTGCCGAATATCTCAGGTAACATGTATCTTACTGAAAAACAAAAGTAAGTCCTTTAGCTTTTACTCCAGTGAAAAGTTGAAAAAAACAAAAGCTGAACTATTTATTAAGTTTGGGATCATCTGACTGCCTTTTCAAGACTGTTAAAAGCTAAAGAGTATCTCACCCTCAGCCATATGGAATTAGAATTAAAATTTTGAGAATTAGAATTAAAAATTAATTCTCTAAAAACATTTTTTCCATGTGATAGTACTGAAGGAGAGCAGGACTTGAGAATGATGAATGAATGGGATATTTAGTGTCTTATATATTTATTATAAAAAGAAACTCTCTCTCACCCCCATGTAAGGAAACAGAAAGATGTTGGTTTCTGAACTGGAAACAAGCCCTCTAGACACCGAATCCTCTAGTGCCTCTGGGCCCATGCAGCACTGCAACATCGGGTCAGAGGCTCAAATCTTCAGGCTCACACAGAACCAAGGCCTGCTGATCAATGCTTGGGAGACCCCGCCCACCCGCACCCCACCAATTCTATCTCACCGATCTGAATATCAATCTTTACACTCACAATTTAGCTCCCTTGCCAGTAGCATAATTAAGAAAACTTTTAAATTTCTGGTATAATGTTAGGATATGGGTTCATTTTTCTTCATAAAGAACTTCCATTTTCCCCCCCTCTGGAACCATTTTGACTACCTCTTCCCTACTGAAGAACCTTGACATTTTTGTCAAAAAGCAACAGGCCAGGGGCTGGAGTGATAGCACAGCGGGTAGGGCATTTGCCTTGCACGTGGCCAACCCGGGTTCGATTCCCAGCATCCCATGTGGGAATCACCGCCAGGAGTAATTCCTGAGTGCAAAGCCAGGAGTAACCCCTGAGCATTGCTGGGTGTGACCCCCCCACCAAAAAAAAGCAACTGGCCAGGGGCTGGAGTGATAGCACAGCGGGTAGGGCGTTTGCCTTGCATGTGGCTAACCCGGGTTCGAATCCCAGTATCCCATATGGTTCCCCGAGCACCGCCAGGGGTAATTCCTGAGTGTATGAGCCAGAAGTACCCCCTGTGCATCGCCAGGTATGACCCAAAAAGGAAAAAAAAAGCAACTGGACATAAATATGGCCAATTTTTATATTATAGAGAGCTGAACTCTATTTGGTTCCATTGGTAGCTACTGCAGGGATTGAAAATGTTTTCTTTTACTAAAGGTCAGATAGTAAATATTTTCAGCTTTGTGTACTATAGTTTCTTAACTACTCAACTTTGCTGCTGTAGCATGAAAAATATACAGAGGAGGGCTGGGGGTAGTGGTTGTGTTTCACTGGTAGACTTAATGTTTTGTATACATGAGGTCCTAGGGTTAATGCGGAGTACCACCCCCCATCCCTGGCTCCCTGTATACACACACACACACACACACACACACACACACACACACACACACACACACACACACACACACACACGGGCATCTGTACTATGTTTCAACAAAAATTTAAAATTTATTTACAATAATAGGTAAGAAGCAGGATATGGCCCATTTGCTGACTCCTGGTCTACATGACTCCTGCCATGCTGAAACCACTCTTTACAGAAAGTCCTGAGATCAGGGTGGATCTCCAGAGTTGTTACTTTTCAAATATTAGTTTGGTCACTCTAGTTTATCTTTCCATGTAAATTTTAGTATTAGCTAATTTGATTTTTCAAAAATTTGTAAAGGTTCTTAGATTCCTGAGAACTGATGACATTTTAACAAAATATTGAGTCCTCCAATCCACGAAGAATATCTGTATCTACATTTATTTAGGCATTGCTTAATTTTCTCTTGCAGTGTTATAAAGTACTTGGTGTACAGGCCTTTAATATAGTTTAATTTGTGCTATTACATTTAAAAATATTTTTAGTTTTTGAGGGATGTTGTTGAGGGGAGCTCACAGGTATCCCTGGTTTTATGCTAGGGCGTGTACTAAGTGCATGTGGCAGTGCCGGCGATTCAAAACTGGGATTGTGTGAGGCCAACACGGCTATACGCAGGGTAGGGGCATTTACCTTCTGTGCTATCTCTCTGGCCCAATTTCTGCTAATGTAAATGGAATGATTTTACTTTATTTCTTAGTTTCTGATTCATACCTGGCTGTGCTCAGGACTTAATCCTGGCTCCAGGCATCAGATTTTTAATTTATAAGCTCAATTCCTTTGCAAGCAAACAACCATATAAGCCCTACTAAGCCAACAGCCCCACAAAGGTCCTGGGCCCTGCCAGCCAGTTCTCCTGCTTGGACTTGATCATTGGATTTTGATTGGATAACTGAAGGAGGTAAGGAAAGAAGAATGAGAGGTAGGGTTCCTATTTCCCTTCTATTTTTATACAATGGCATTATTGAGCCTTAACAGTCAACAAATGAATTTCAGAGAGAGGGATGGATGGGAAGAAAAGACATTTCAACTGGCATCCCAGCGGATCTGCTTAATATATTAAGGAAATATCACTACCCTGGCTTATTCCCAGATTCCCTGAACAAGCAGCTATGTCCCTGCTTATAACAAAGAAAGGCACAAAGAAATAAACTCTGGCAGAGGTCAGATAAAGATGCAGTTTTGGGCGATTTTCCTCTCTCTTTTTCTCAGTTTTTAGGCAAGAGTTTTGTACTCCTTAAACTAATAAGCCTTACTCTGCCTCCAACTTGGTAGAAAATAATGTATGCACTGACAGATTTTAAATTTGTACCTATTCATATATATCTACACACGCACATTCGAGTTATTTCAGAAGATTGTATTTACAACTTTATGTTCTCCTACAGATATACAGCAACGGTTATTACCTTGAACCTCTGACTCCGACAAAAACTGATACAGGTTTGTATGGTTAGTTTGTTAGATGTTTTACTGGTGCCAGTCAGAGGGGGTGGGTTTCCATGATCCTTGTAGCAGCCAAGGTTTCCAGGCACTAGAGAAAAGAGAAAAACAAAAGAATTTCACATTTGGCTGTGAAATACCAAGAAGGAAAGCGATTTATGCCAGGTGCTTTCATCTCCGTCAATATTTCCACTCCTGCCGTACAAATAAATCACAAGCAACAAGTCTCTTTTTTTTGGGGGGGGGTATTATCTCTTTGGCCCTGTAAGCAATAAATCTTAACGAAAGCCTCAGTTTCCTGTGATAAACTCATGTTTTTGTTCATTTTGACAAGTATGAGACCCAGGTTCACCTTTAACTAACCCTATGAAAACACAATTTAACCTGTTCAATATGTTTTTGTTTGTTTTGCTTTAGATTTTGGATTATACCTGGTGATGGAGGTGCTCCCAGGACCATTCTGTGCCTGGAACTGAACATAGCCCTCCGAAATGCAAATATGTGTTCAGTCTTTGAGCTATCTCTCTGGCCCTTACTATGTTCATTTAGTACAGAAGATAACTATGAACAATTTCCTAAACATAGAACTGCTACAATATGTAAATTACATTTCAGAGTCATTAGGAGGCAGGAAAAGCCCTTGGCCTGTGCTTGCTTTGTTTTGTATACAGCTCCACAAATGTATTTCCCCAAAGTCTGTCTGTGAATTTGTATTAGTTTCCTGTTACTGTTGTAACAACTGCCGCAAAAGTAATGGCTTAATACACATAATTTAGGGCTGGAGAGGGTGTACAGTGGGCAAGGATCTTGCTCTCCACACAGCCAAGTAGGGTTCAATCCCAGGTCCAAAAAACCAAAACCAAACCAAAAGCAACAATGATAACAACAGAAAAATAGTATAACTTCTAATCTTATAGCTGAGGAGATCAGAAAGACTAAAGGGGTTTGGCTTTTCCATCTCCTGGAAACGGTCTCTATTCCTTGGCTTGTGGCCACACCATTCTAGCCTCTGCCTCCAACACCCTATCACTGTGACTGATCTTCCTGCCTGTTTTGAGGATAGGCATGATTGGAGTATGTCTAATTGGATAGTTCAGGTACTCTACCCAACTCAAAATCCCTGACTTCAACATATCTGTAAAGTCTCTCATGCCTTATAAGGTAATGTATTAAAAGATTCTGAGTTTGGGAAGCAATTATTTAGCCTACGAGAGTGAATATACTGGTATTATACAACCATACAATTAGTTGGCCTAGCAGGAAAAGAATTACCTGAGAATAAAGAAATCTGAGTATATGAATTAACAATGGGAAATAATTATCAAATTTTGCCATTTAAGATCTCCCTATGGTCCTGGGTCATTCCCTCCCCATGAGATGAGGTGGAATAGGGACTACTTTTGTTTTGTTTTTAAGGGACTACTTTTTTTTTTTCTTTATGAGTTACACCCAGTGATGCACAGGGGTCACTCCTGGCTCTGCACTCAGGAATCACTCTCGCTGATGCTTGGGGGACCATATGGGATGCTGGGAATCGAACCCGGGTCAGCCGTGTGCAAGGCAAATGCCCTACCCGCTGTGCTATCGCTCCAGCTCCATTAAGGGACTACTTTTAACCAACAAAATTTGCTAAAGGTTCAGGGGGTATCACTCTTGTCACTAGATTACAAGAGACGGTGACTTTTGTCTGGCTAGTAGACTCTGTACTGACCTATTGGCTTTCATACTTGGTAAAGCAATTTGCCATATCTGAGACCATGTAGGAATGAACTGAAGGTGGCCTTCAGTCAAGAGCAAGAAACCAAGATTTCAGTTTCTGCAAAGACTGATCCTACAATAACTGTGAGCTGCTGAAGCAGACAGTTCCCCGTAGAGCCTTCAGATGAGACATCAGCTCTGGCAGACATCGTGAAGGCAGCCTTGAAGCAGAGAATTCAGCTAAACCATGTCCAGCTGTCCTGACCCCAGAAAGGATGATACAATCAATGTGTGCTGTTAATCACTAAGCTTCAGAATTATTTGTTACATAGTAATAGACTATGAATATACCTATGTAATAAATGTGGAATTTTTATTGAATGAAGGAATAAATTTATTGTGAGCTGTGGAAAAAAATCAAGCTCTATCTTACTTTTCTAAAATTATGAATCCTTCTACTATCAAAAGAAGCCCTTTCCCTGTTCTGTTTCACTCCCTCTTACTCATACAGCTGAGGATATAACAATAAATGAAGAAGACCTGGTTCTAGCAGCATTTCTAAGTAAATTATGAGTTAGATATTGCCCAATTCCAAAGTGAGCCATACAGACTCCTAGAAAGAACTGCTTTAGGGTCTGTTTGGTTTTGATTTTGGATCACACCCAGCAGTGCTCAGGGCTTATTCCTGCCTCTGTGCACAAGGGTCACTCCTGAAAGTGCCCAAGAACCACACGTGGTGCTGAGACTCAAACTGGAGTCAGCCATATGCAAGGTAAGCCCCTTGCCTCCTCTAGTCTCGCTCCCTTTCTGGCCCATAGCATTATTATTATTTTTTAAAATAGAGGTCTCACCAGCAATGCTCAAGGGCCCTGGGGCATTCTGAGCAATAACTGGCTTAAGCCTGGAGGTGTGGGTCTGAGGACTCATTGCTTGGCCTGGTGATGCAGTGCTGCTGGGGGCCACCAAGTCCACATTTGGTGGTGCTGGCAGAAGGCATGTAGTACCAGAACTTGTTGCCGGCTCACAAATGCATGGCATGTATTCCACCCCTTTGAGCTGTCTCCTCAGCCCCAGAATGTACTTTTCCTCTTTAAAACTGGAGATGTGGGGGGCTGGAGCAATAGCACAATGGGTAGGGCATTTGCCTTGCATGAGGCCGGCCCAGGTTCAATTCCCAGCATGCCATATGTTCCCCTGAGCACCGCCAGGAGTAATTCCTGAGTGCATGAGCCAGGAGTAACCCCTGGGCATCACCGGGTGTGACCCAAAAACCCCAAAAAAAATAAAAAAGACTGGAGATGTGATCCAGTTTAACAAACTCTATTAAATAGTTACTGTCCACACACAATGATCTTCTGGATTTATCTTCTTCTTTTTCTTTGGTGGGGGGTTGGGGAGGTGGGACACACCTGTCAGTACTCAGGAGGTATTCCTGGCTCTGTACTCAGGGAACCATAGCCCATGTGCTGGAGATCAAACTGGGGTCAGCTACTTACAAAGGAAGCAGCTTAACCCCTATACTATCTCTCTGGCCCCACACTGACCTTCTGGCACATAAAAATATACGTGGGGGACTTGGAGTGATAGTATAGCAGGCAGGGAGCTTACTTTGCAGGTGGCTGACCTGGATTCAATTCTCCGTATCCCACATGGTTCCCTGAGTTTGCCAGGAGTGATCCCTGAGTGCAGAGCCAGGAATAAGTCCTGAGTACTGCCAGGTATAGCTTGCCAGGCTCTCTGAGAGGGGTGGAAGAATCGAACCTGGGTTGGCCGAGTGCAAGGCAAATGCCCTACCTGCCGTGCTAACACTCCAGCCCACTGCAGAGCCTGGCAAGCTACCCGTGGCGTATTTGATATGCCAAAAACAGTAACAACAAATCTCACCATGGAGATATTACTGGTGCTTGTTCGAGCAAATCGATGAGAAACGGGATGACAGTGATACAATGATACTGCCAGGTGTGGCCCAAACACACACAACACACACACACTATGCACATGCACACACACATGCAAGTACACATATGACACTGGAGTGATTATACAGCAGGGAGGGTACTTGTCTGGCTAGCTGACCCAGGTTTGATCTCTGACACACATATGGTCCCCTGAGTCTCACCTGAAGTGATCCCTGAGCAGAAAGTGAGGAGTATAAGTTCTGTGGACAGTCGGGGGGGTGGCCCCACAAACAAAACCATGTACATATACATAAATATATAGATGGAAATGTGTATGTGTGCACACACTTCCTAATTTCTGTCACCATCTATACCTAATCAGCTCATCTTAAATTGACAAATATCTGCTAACCCAGAGAGTCATCCTTCCCCTTTTTATCCCAGTTGTTACCCTTTTCCCTGAATCACACAAGGTTCAAATATAACAAATGTGGCTCACCACACAAATGCTAAAATGTATCTTTCAGAAACAACCCAAATCTCTATAGTAGCAGATGTAAACAGAAGATCTCTAGGCAGTAGGAGTCTTAAATTCAGTGGAAGCCTGGTTTAGGAATGTCAGGATTTTAGGGTTTAAACAAACACAGTGAGTGGGAGCATCTCCAGTCAGGAGCATATCATAGAAGACGAATTTGGGTTTCTTTTTTTTTTGCTTTTCGGGTCACACCTGGCAATGCACAGGGGTTACTCCTGGATCTGCAGTCAGGAATCACCCCTGGCGGTGCTCAGGGGAACGTATGGCATGCTGGGAATTGAACCTGGGTCAGCTGCGTGCAAGGCAAATGCCCTACCCACTGTGCTATTGCTCCAGCCCCAGAAGATGAATTTGTTAAGAGAACTTATGGATGCCTGAGTCACACATTTAATGGTGCTTAAGAAGAACTACTTGGTCATTTATTATGAATTTTGTCTCACTCATTTCAATATGCTCGCAAGCAAGCATGTTAATAGATATTACTTTATAGGGAGTCCAAGGCACCAAATCATCCATGTTAGCACTAGACAGAAACAAGGCCATGGATTGCATTCATGTAGCTGGAACCTATATCTACAATAAGCTTAACAGAAGCTGAGTAATCCAGGCAGGTCACATTCTAGTGGGAAGTGAGATCCCAGCATACACGCCATGACATAGGTTGCTGGAAATCAACCTACTACTATGTGCTACTACTCTCAGGGCTGTGACTATCAAGGGCCGGTGGCATCATTCTTGTCACCCATGTCAATCACTTGCCAGACATTGGTCGATTTCACCTCCTAAAATATCAGCAGACAACTGCCATATGTCTCTGTCCATCCTACATTCGCCTCCTCATTCAGGCGCCCCTCTGCTCCTACTTCAACATTGGTCTTCTATTCTATCTCTTTGTTTCTAGGCTCACACTAGATTACTTTTTCTTCTTTTTAATGGGTGGGGGACAATATCTGGTTGTGCTCAGGGCTTGCTCCTGGCTCTGTGCACAGGGGCTGTTCCTGGTAGGACGCAGGGGACCACACAGATGACAGGGGTTGAAACCCAGTCTGCTGCATGCAAGGATCATAATCTATATAACTCTGATACTTGCAATCAGAATAATTTATGCAGTGCATTCAAGGCAGAAAGAATAACAAGACCAAAGGTCTAAGGCAAGAATGACCTTGACCTTTGTGGGGAAAATAAGATTGACCAATGAGAGAAGGCAAAACAGCTGGAGATGTTTTCAGGGGCCCTGCTTAAAACTCCCAAAGCTCCCTTAGTTGTCCTTCAGGATAAAGCTGACTCTCATATGGCACACAAGGTCTCAGCAGTGATGTTCTCTCTCCCCTGACCCCTCCACCACAGCGGACTCGCCACTGCTCAGTTCACATTATATAAGGAGGTTAAAATAACTTCGGGTTTCTGTGGTGTGTGTGTGTGTGTGTGTGTGTGTGTGTGTGTGTGTGTGTGTGTGGTGTGCTGAGGACTCAACCCAGGCCACATACATACCAAATAACAGTATATTTGCAAGTTTTCCAATTGCATATTGTCTCTGCCCTCTGGGTTTTTGTATATGCTATTCCCTCTCCTTGAAATATTCTTCCCTGCTCAAAATTGCAGCCTGAGCATCATTTCTCCTGGGGAAGCCCTGTAGACCCCCAATCACCCCTTTTCATACTACTAAAAAATGTCAGGTGCCCCTGCTGTGTTTGCCATTAGCAGCCTATGATGAACTTGATTTTAAACACTTGTCACTCTTCTGCCACTTTACCATGAACCACTTAAGGGTAAGAATGAGCAATAATCTCTCTGGGTCCCATACCGAGCCAATATCACTGGGGCACCCCAGATGGAGCAGGTGCAGTCTCCCCACCTACTCTAGATGGAATCCTGGTGACCAAGAGCTTCCACAAGCAAGGCCCAGGTATGCGGGTTCAGGACTAAATCTCCTGTCGCATGGCTGCAGAGGACCTGGGCTGTCCCTCCCCGGGTCCCCACCCACCCAGTCATGCCCACAATTTGCCTCCAGATGCCATCTTAGCGCACCAACAGCCCTGCCCAGAGACTCCTAATTGAATCCCCAAACGGATTAATGCCATACAGTGATGTCTCTGGAACCCAACCATTTACAATCTAGAAATTTACATTTACAATTGCAGTCACGCGAGCTCTCGTGATATTAAAAATGAACTATGGAATATTTATTATACAGCAGGTAGGCTTGAATGATGGTGGGCAAATTCAAGGAAAACATAATGCCTAAAATTAGAGAGTATTGGGGAAATTGTCTACCATAGAGGCAGGGTGAGGACTGGGATGGCGGGGGGAGGATACTTGGGACATCAGTGGTGGAAAATGTGCACTGGTGGAGGGATGGGTGTTCCATCATTGTACGGCTGAATCTCAAACGTGAAAGCTTTGTAACTCTATCTCACAGTGACATAATAAAATAAATAAGTAATGTGGAGTTCATGCCCAATTCAATCAGCTTAATCAATGGCTGAATAAATAGCAGTACTCCTACATTATTAAAAAAAAAAAGAATGAGGAATAATACAGCTCCCAAAGGATTATTTTGAGAATTAAAATGAGATAATGTAAATAAACACAAGGCTTGGCAAGATAATATGTACCAAACAGTATGTATTATCATTATATATAATGAGGATTTCATCATTCACCACACAAACAAGAACAACGTGTTCAGTAATAGAAAAGTAAAATACCATTCAATTAAAAGACAAAATCAAAGGCAGCCCTTTTAGAAAACTGGGTTTGATTCCAAATCTTAAAATATTAATGTCTTACATGTGGCTAGCATACAGTGCACTTTCCCATGACATCTCAGGTGAAAGTCATACCCTTTCCAGGAAGGCAGGCCGGATGAGGTGAACCCCATGTGACAGAGTGGACACCCTCGTTTAACAAGGCTAAAGAACTGTGGGGAAGTTAGGGGGGAAACGACGACTAGATATAGCAGTTGGGGTACATACATAGCATGAAATGACCCAGGTTTGAGCCTGAACACCATATGGTTCCCTGAACACTGGGTGTAGCCCTGGGGCACCCTCAAACACCACTGGGTTAGTTTGTAGCCCTAGAAGTCCCCACCACCAGGCGGGACAGGTAATCCCTGGCACGGCAGGGCCTGAGTAGCACTGCATCCTCCAGCCCTTGCATTAAACTGATGACCCAGTTTGCTGAGACTCACTGGTGGGGCCCCTGGGCCTCTTGAGCACTGTTTGGGAACCCCTACCCCGCCAAAGACACAGCACTGGAGCGCAAAGGTGAGTTTGAGGCTTGTGGATTCTTACTCCCCGGCTTTTCCTGGAGGTTCACTGATCCCCTTTTCTTACAGGGCCAGTCTACGGAACTAGCCCCAGGAAAGGGACTCCTGGAGATGACATGTCAGTCCCTGAAAGCTCTGTGCCCCATGAGGTCAGCTTCTGAGACAGTGGCCAGCCTCGGAGGGGTGCCACTGCCCTCTGACTCGCACTGGAAAGAGTGGCTCGCAGAAGTCTCGCCGGAGAGGACACGTCATGCCATTTTCAAAAGCATTACTGGTCAACTGAGTGCATTTCCAGACCGTGTCCCACCCTCAGCTCTTCCCAGAAGGGAAGGGAGGAATAGTCCATTTGAAAAGGGATATTTGTTCTCAAATTCCTTTTTACTTTCAAGACCACTTTAAAGTGCTGTGGTTTGGTCATGCATTTTTCCCTCTTACCAAAGAGGCTTCATTGCTTGCAATTTAAAAAAAAAATCATCTTAAAATACAAATGGACCCCTTGTTTATCATACTTGATGCTTTTAAACTCATGACAGTTAGTTACCAACATTCTCTTAGGAGGTTCAGACTTCTGGGCAGATAGAGGTTCTAGAGGAGGCTGAGAAGATAAGCCTCCATTCAGACTCACCCAGAACTCACTATCACAAGAAACTGGTGAGAAGCAACCCTGCAGGCTTCCTGAATACCCCTGACATTTGCCTGCTAACTGCGGCCACACTGTGAACGGCTACGTAACTCCAAGGCTGACCCATACTTCCCACCGCACCTTCTCAGAGGACCAGACCTCTTGTTTTTGTTTGAGGACAAGCCACAGGGCCTGCGCTCTGGACACAGCGGACTCTGAGTATGCTCACTGACGCTCTCCTGCAGGAGGCCGGCACTGGGATTCCAGTGAGTGAACTGCAGGCACTGAAGCTCGAGGGTGCTGTCAAGAAGCGGGTAAGGCAACTGGTCATGTGGGGGCCCCAAGTGTTAACAAGTGAGCTGATTATGTTGACCCATAGTAGACAAGCTCTGAGAGAGGAACTGACACGGCAAACCATGTGGCCCCAGAGAAAGAGAGGGAGCAAGAGCAAATGCTTCTTCAGGTTCTTGGGACATAGGAATTGAGACACTGATATACTCCTAATGACTTTCTAATAACTCCCTTTAGTTCAAGTCAGCTTGAGTGAGTTCCATTTCTTGCCATCAATTCCTGACAGGAAGCTTAATCTACACACAAATCTTCAGAGAATAATTTATATAAAAAGCCTCTTTGGGGGCCGGAGCAATAGTACAGCGGGTAGGGCATTTGCCTTGCACTCGGCTGACCCGGATTCGATTCCTGGCATCCCATATGGTCCCCCAAGCACCATCACGAGTAATTTCTGAGTGCAAAGCCAGGAGTAACCCCTGAACATTGCTGGGTGTGACCCAAAAAGAAAAAAGAAAGCCTCTTTGTTGTTTTGCTTTGGGGGCCACACCTGAAAGTGCCCAGGAGCTACTCCTGGCCTGTGCTTACTACTGGTGATGCTCAGGGGAACATACAGTGCTGGGGATCAAATCCAGGTCTCCTGCTTGCAAAGCATGAACTCAGTCCGCTGAGCTATATCTCTAGTCCCATAAAAAGTCTTGACTGTTATTATGTTTTCTAGTCCCCTGCATTGCTCAGATCTGAAATATTTAAGAAATCAGAAACAAATGTTCTTGTCCTGCGTTTTAGAAAACTCTTCTCTTGCTCTGCCAACTTCTTTAATTTTTTTCTTATACTAAACTCTGCTTTTTCAGGTATCAAATATAGCAAACCCTTGATCCTGGATTTTAGCACTGAGAATGGCAAGAAAGGAAGGAATGATGTGGTGGGGTGGAGGTAAGAGAAATGCATTGGTAGAGTCTCTTTGGTCAAGACACTATATTAAATTAAAAAAAAAAGTTTGCTAAAGAGGCAGGATAGAGGCATTGGTGACAGGGTGTTAACACAGGCTGGGAGCTGGAATAATTTAGGCCTGAAATTCCTATTCCTAGAATTGCAAATCATGATACCTAAATGAAAATACTAGTTTTTAATAAATCTGCTTCTTCAGGGCTGGGGTGATAGCTCAGAGGGTTAGAATTCATACCTGGCAGATGGAAGTCTTAGATTTGATCTGCAGTACCAGCATGAGCCCAACTATAGGAAGTAACCCCCAAACACTGAGCTGGGAGTAGCCCCTGGGGACTGCCATCCAAACAAACATCTACTTCAGAAACTATACCACTCCTCTGATTCTATTTATTTAGTTTTGTGCTATACCCTGCAGTGTTCTAGGCCTACTCCTGGCTCTGCACTCAGGGATCACCTTTAGGGACCGTATGGGATGCAGAACTGAATCCAGGGGGCCTGTGTACAGGCAAGAGCCCTGCCCACTGTACTGACTCTCTGGCCCCCATCTTATTTCTTTTTGATCTCCCAAGCAATGTTCAAGGTGCTTAGGGCCACTCCTGGTGATACTGTCACCCAGACCAGCTAGTTCAATGCTGGGGCCACCACGATTCCCACCTGTGCCGTGCTCAGCAGTGGCAGCAGTGGTGGGGTCATGCAGCGGGAGGGAGAGAACTCCCTGCCACAGTTACAAGTAATAAGTGCGTGAGAAAACATTGGCGTCCTATTGGAGGGCCAGTGACTTCGGACGTTTCCATCAGAGCATCAGCGAGTTAGTGTGACCTCACTCTCCATCCATGGCTATGAGTACACTGTACCTCGTCATGTCAAGCTGCAGTTTCCATTTTGGTCTAAGTCCTTTTGCAATATGACCCCACCCCAACTCTACACCTTTATTTCTCAACACAAACTGACTCTCCTTTCAGTCACCACAAATCTTCAAGCAATCCAACTCATGTCTCTGGATCTTAAATGAACACAAGTAAGTATAGGTTTGCTTTGTTTTTAATTGTTTTTTTTTTTTTTTTTTGGGCCACACCTGGCAAGTGCCTGGGGGTTACTCCCGGCTAGGTGCTCAGGCAGGCTTGGCTGCCACTCCTTGCAAGTTCAGGACACCATATGGTGATGCTGGGGATCAAATCTGAAGCTTCAGCACGCAACGCAGGTGGTCCAGCCCTTTGAGTTATCTCCCTGACCCCCAGATTTTTCGTTTTTGTTTGTTTTTGTTTCTCTGGGCAACGACTGGCAGTGTTCAGGGGCTAGCCCTAGCTTATGCTCAGGAGTGACCCGTGATTCTCAGAGTACTGCATATAATGCTGGGGACCTGAACCAGTTTCTTCTCCTTCTCTAGCTTATGAGCCATATCTGGCAGTGCTCAGGGCTTACTCCTTGCTCTCTCAGGGCAAAGCTCAGGGATCACTCCTGGTGGGCTCAGGGGACCATATAGGATTCTAGGGATTGAACCTAGGTCAGCTACGAGCAAAGCAATTGCTCTACTCTCTATATTGTAACCCCGGCTCACTTTTTTCCTTCTTGTATGGAAAGTTTACCTCTACTCTGACACCATACAGCTTTGATATATCACAATGACTCGTTTCTTGTGGTGGGATTGCTTTCCACCCAAAACTTAATAATTTCTGGTCACTTAACGCAGTAGACTACCTCTGAAGGAGATTTTAGTGACTTCTCCTCTCTCTGTATGTGTGTGCACCTTACTTTTAAGAGTTGGAATTTAGGGGCAATGGGTAGGGTGTTTGCCTTGCATGCGACTGACCCAGGTTTGGTTCTAGCATCCCATATGGTACCCTGAGCACCGCCAGGGGTAATTCCTGAAGGCAGAGCCAGAAGTGTGTGCATCGCCGGGTGTGACCCAAAAAGAAAAAAAAAAAAAGAGTTGGAATTGAAACTTCCTTTCATTTTGGAAACTGGCCTTGCAACTTGCTCTGATCTATAACAACAAGTGATGAACTTCTGAACTCGTGTTTCCTTTCTCTTGAATTAGTTATGATATCAAAGACCTGAAGATTCTGCTAGAAAGGTCAGTCACTGAGACATAAGCCTGAAGGCATCTTGGATATTGTAGTCCTGATAAATGGATATTGTAGTCCAGGTGAATGCAGTCAGCTGATTTGAGTTCAGGTGGGATTAAAGAATAGTTCAGCTGAGGGGCTGGAGCGACAGCACAGCGGGGAGGGCGTTTGCCTTGCAGGCAGCTGACCCGGGTTCTATTCCCAGCATTCCATATGGTCCCCTGAGCACCGCCAGGGGTAATTCATGAGTGCAGAGCCAGGAGTAACCCCTGTGCATCGCTGGGTGTGACCCAAAAAGCCAAATAAATAAAATAAAATAAAATAAAAAGAATAGTTCAGCTGAAATCCAATAAATTACATAACCAGGAGAAATACTAAGTCATTGTTTCGAGCCACTAGGGTTGGGGGGTTTTGTTAGCAGTAAAAGACAACTGAAACACATTACAAATGATCAGTTCAAGTTCAAGAAAAATGATGAGCCATTGTGGAAAGAAAACCAACCTTCCTGCCTGCCTTCCTTCCTTCTTCCCCCCCTTTCTCTCCCTTTCTCCTTTCTCTCCCTTCCTTCTTTCTCTCCCTTCCTTCTTTCTCTCCCTTCCTCCCTCCCTCCCTCCTTCCTTCCTTCCTTCCTTCCTTCCTTCCTTCCTTCCTTCCTTCCTTCCTAATTAAGATTTCAGTTTCTAAAGTTAGGCTTTCTCCCCCATCCCCAGGAACACTGATAACCCAAGCAAATAACTAGAGAGTTTTCTTTTACTCTTCATGTTTGTTTCAATATCCCTTGTATATTCCACTTGTCATACGGTTCTGTCTCCTTCCTAAGGGCATCTTGCATTTCACCTTCGTGTCTTTTCTCACTGATGCCATTCTAGTACAGCCTCTACCCCCTGAATTTAGAAGACTATGTTCATCCTCTCTTCCTCAAGCTTCCTTCCTCTGGTCAATCCCTTTTCTTCCCAAACGAGGGCTTTCATGCCACTGTCACTGTCACTGTAATCAGCTGTGCTTTCAAGGCGGAACCTGGTTCCTTACTGTTCACTCTGCTCCACTGTCCACTTGGAGATTCTAACTCCCACACAGACCAATCCCATGCCCTCTTCCATGTGACTGGCAGGCTGCTCCCGACCTGGTATGGCCTGGCCTATCCACCCTCTCCTTAATGATGTCTTCAATTTCCACAGCTCAACTGAGTGCTCTAATCTCCAAAATCTCATAGCGCCCGACCTTATTACTTGATACTTAAGTATATAATTGGTGGGCTGATCCCCCATCTTCTCCTAGGTTTACAACCCAGATTCCTAATTACATTATAAGATTAAGGTCAGGGAATATCTCTTATGTTTATGTATATTATTTACATGCAAGTGTAAGCAAAAAGACTTTCAGTAAGCTCATCTTTACTTATTCGAATCATCTCCCCCTTTTTAAACTTGTGTGCTTTATATGTGTTTTAGAACATCGAAGAAATACGGTATCTGTCACTGAGAAAAATATGTTTGGTTCAGAAAATATGGTTTGTTTGTTTTGTTTTTGGGTCGCACCTAGCTCTGAGCTCAGGGGGCCATATGGGATGCCGGGAATTGAACACAGGTTGGCAGTGCGCAAGGTAAGCATTCTACCCATTGTACTAGCTCTCCAGCCCAGAAAGTCTGTATTTTTTAATAGAAAACTAACACCACTGTGAAAGACAAAGCCAAATCTGAAATGATAACAGTGCATTGTAAGGAAAAACACAGGACCTCTTGTTTTCTCTCAAGGCAAAGTTACAGCTGGCCAAGGATGGCCGTCACAGCGGCTGAGGCATGCTACTGAGCACCCATGAACAGAAATGATGCAGGTTAGGAATAACCTAGTTGGGAATGAGATGACAGGACATGCTAAGTGTGGGTGTACTCCTGGGGGAAGTTTTTCCCCCAAGAAACTTTCATTCTAGCACATGCTAGGTTTTGAACTTAGGAGCATGTGAATATTACTCACTCTTCAAAATAGCCCTAGAAGGCAAAAATGAGAAAAACAAGGCTTAGGAGCACGACTTGGTTACACTGAAAGTTACAAAGTTTTAAATGATTCAAACCCACACTGAGTTGTCCACGTTCTTCCCAGTAATTTGTGCTGTCTCTCTCTCATTAGATTTTGTTTGTTTTTGGCTATACCAGTGGTGCTCAGGGGCTACTTGTGGTGCATTCTGGGGTTGCTCCCGGCAGTGCTTAGGCCTCCTGCATGCAAAAAAGTATGTGCTCCAGCCCTCTGAACTAACTTCTTGTCTGTGTCTTTTATTGGAAGAGATATGACATCACACCATCAAGAATATGTACTGAGGTGATATTCTGCCAGGAGGGTGCTTGCCGTGCACACAGCAAACCTGGGATCTCTCTTCAGAATCCCAATGGTCCCTTGAGCCCTGCCAGAAGCAATTGCTGAACGCAGAGCCCGGAGTTATCCCTGAGCACTGCCAAGTGTGGCCCCCAAACAAAACAAAACAAACCAAACAAAAATTTAGTGAGAATCCAAGGAAATAGTTCAAGTGGGAGTTTATCCAGTAGATGACTCCCTGAGATCTGAGAAGTAGGGTCCTAGCGGCTCCCCAGCACTGCCAGTTATGGCCTTTATTTTAAAAAAGAAGAAAGTGACACATTCTCTAATGCCTCCATCATAATCTGTGACGGGTACTCTCCTTCCCAGCCCCCCTCACACACTCACCCACTTCTTACTTTTTTTAAATGAAACTATTTACATCACTGAAAAAAGGAACATAGGGTCAAAGATAGTACAGGGTTTTAGGAGCTTGTCTTACATGTCGTCAAGCCTGTTTGAACCCCTGAGCACCATCAGGAGTGATTCCTGAGCACAGAGTGAGGAGTAAGCCCTGAGCAATGCTGAACGTGGTCCCAATTCTCTCAAATTCCTTCCCCACCAAATTAGTGAGCACTTGTTATGGTCTTAACTGTGATAATTTCTGTGGAATAGTTTTTAAACATATGACTCTCTTCAGCAGCTACCAAGGAAAAGACTTGAGAGTGTAAGGGCTCCATAGACTCCATCAGTACCCTCCAAAGACAAACTATAACCCAAGTCAAGTGAGGGCACCTGTTATGCAAACACCGCTAGAAGAACAAACCTTAAGTCCCTCTGCTTCCTAAGGGAAGCCTAACTACCACAGAATTTCCTGGGTTAGACCTGCCTTTTTCTTTGAACAACTTAGTCAAACTGGACAAGTAAAACTGCTCACATAAACTGAGAATAAATGATTAAAATAGGATTCTGAATAATGCTAATTTGGGGCTTGTTTATGGGTTTAATTAAACAAAAATGTTAAGTGAAATGTTAATGTTCTAGAAAAAAGGTAAAAATTTTTCGTTTGCATTAATATTCATTTCAATACTGCACTGGCTATTGACTAAAATTTGGTATTTAATTTTAGCTGTAAGTGTAAATGATGCACAGAGATGGTTTTTTTTTGAGGTGAACTTCTGCCCATGGCATGCATGCAGACATGACCCAGAGGCCTGGCTAAAGCTGCTGATGCAGTGTTTTATGCAGAGTTCAGCTCTGAGGAGACTTCCCAGCTGAAAA
Source organism: Sorex araneus (assembly GCF_027595985.1). Classification (NCBI taxonomy): domain Eukaryota; kingdom Metazoa; phylum Chordata; class Mammalia; order Eulipotyphla; family Soricidae; genus Sorex; species Sorex araneus. Next base: position 16,788,949 of record NC_073310.1, on the reverse strand, counting down.
CAGCTGGGCTAGGAACACTGTGGAAATATTTCTACAGCCTTCTACAGAGAGACTCTGTGGTGTAACAAATGCTTCCTGGATACCATCTTGCCTGCTTTACTCCTGGAGTCTGGGATTTCCTAAACCCAAAAAAGAAAAGCAAATGACTTAGGGTCAACAGATTGAACTGCAGACCCTCTGTCGCCACCAAGTTAATCCTTTGGCTTCCACAATGTTAAAAAGGCAATCTTAATAATTCACCATACTATCAGAATTTCAAACTCTAATTCCCAAACAATCCACAAAGAAAATTTTCAAGAATGACCTCAACAGTGGCCTGGACGATTCCCAGGACTCCTGTTTTCAAGGAAATAAAAGAAAAGAGAACTGTCCTCAAATACTGGAAGAAAAGGGCATTAGTCTTACATTAGGGGTTCTAGATTCATATCTCATTTAGCTCAGAGTATAAAATCTTACTAAACCAAAATGAGACTAATTTTTTTATTTGTGTAATGAGTGGTGGGGCTAAGAAGTGATAACACTACTTGCTTCATATGATTGTTGAAAGGTTAAATGGATAATATGAATACATATATTTGCACATACTAGCTGCTCAATAATAGAGGAAATAAAAATTAAAACATACTAAAAATCAGAGCTTACATTAAAATATTAAATTATTGGCAGAAATAAAAACATTTTGTATAACCCAGACTTTTAAAAAAATATTGGTGTTTTTTTTTTTGGTTTGTTTGTGGACTACCTGGCTCTGTACTCAGGGATCACTCTTAATGGGGCTCAGGAAACCGTATATGTTGCCGGGAATTGAAGCAGGGTTGGCTATGTACAAGGCAAGCACACTACCTACTGAACTATCACTCTGGCCCTAATTAAGACTGTTTTAACCATTTCAAAATTGCCTTGGCTTTCTTCTCAAACAGAAAATAGATCTAAAAATTCTTATTAAGGATCCAATCAGACACTTTCAAATCTTGCTTGGTTTTTGGGGTTACATTTGTGTAAGAAACAGCAAATATGTTTTTAAAAAGCCAGGGTATTTTTCTTTTTTCTTTTTCTTTTTTTTTGCTTTTTGGGTCACACCCAGCAATGCACAGGGGTTACTCCTGGCTTTTCACTCAGGAATTACTCCTGGCGGTGCTTGGGGGACCATATGGGATGCTGGGGATCGAACCCAGGTCGGCTGCGTGCAAGGCAAACGCCCTACCCGCTGTGCTATCACTCCGGCCCAAGCCAGGGTATTTTTTAATTAAAGGAATATGAAGTCAGACTGCAATCAATCTAACGTGCCATTCTGTCTGCACCCCCTAAGACCATCCATTACCGGGCTTCTGCCTAAACAACACTAACTTGTCAGGATTCACCAGTTTGTGTGTTGCATGCTGAGCCCATCCCCCAAAGTCCCCCTGACTCTACGAAGTCCGCACTTCCAGAACCTGGCTACTCAGAGTATGGCCCAGCATGCCCGGCATCCCAGAGGCTTGGGAGAAGTGCAGTCCAGACTTTTCCATACTAACTAAATCAAAACACGCATCTTAACAAAATTCCAAGTGCCTGTATATCCTTTATTTAATTTTGGGCCACACCCAGCTATGCTCAAGGACCACTCCTGGCAGGTTCAGGGGACCATATGGTATGCCAGGGATCAGACTTGGGTCAACCATGTGCAAAGCAAGCTCCTTACCCGCTGCTGCTGTGTATCCTTTTTTTTTTCCTCATCACACCTGGTGGTGCACAGGGGTTACTCCTGGCTCATACACTCGGGAATTACTACTGGCGGTACTCAGGGGACCATATGGGATGCTGGGAATCGAACTGGGGTCAGCCGCATGCAAGGTAAACACCCTACCTGTTGTGCTATTGCTCCAGCTCTACTGTATATCCTTTAAAGTTTGCCTGGGAGATGCTCAGTGGTCAGGGACGCATAACACATATCTACTTTTATTTTCACCATCCTTGTTTCATTTATCTCCCTCGCTCTCACACACTTCATTGGGAAACTAATTCATTTTGAAGCAAATCCCATATATAATATAATTTTAACAACAGCTATTTTGGTGTCTGTATTTTAAGTGGATTTAGAGATAGATGATAGGTCTATTGATAAACCACCATGCCCTTATGTAGCACTGCACTATAGCACTTTCGTTCCATTGTTCATCAATTTGCTCGAGCAGGCACCAGCAACATCTCCATTGTGAGACTTGTTACTGTTTTTGGCATATCAAATATGCCATGGGTAGCTTGCCAGGCTCTGCCGTGCAGGCGGGATACTCTCGGCAGCTTGCCGGGCTCTCCGAGAGGGACAAAGGAATCGAACCTGGGTCAGTTGCGTGCAAGGCAAACGCCCTACCCACTGTGCTATTGCTCCAGTCCAAGCCTTTATGTACTTAATAAAATTTAGAACAAATCATGAATATAATCTAACACTTTTTTAGTCTATATTTGTTTCCCAAAAGAACTCAGAAAAAAAAAACTGTTATCACTGGGTTTGTAGAATCAGGCGAATAGACATTTTCCTTCTCATTGCTGGACAGTGACTGGCTTGTACACTTTTGTTGTGGCACATGCATGCTTTGCTGGGTGCTGCGAATCATAAATGGCAGTGCCATGGATTTCTTGCTAGGCAAGTAGTACGGTGCTGGCATCAAACCGGTGGCCTCATACAAGAAAGGCAGACATTCTACCACTAACCACATCCCTTGCTCTGAAATTTGCTTTAAAAAAAATCTGTATTTCTTCTGTCTACAATAAGGACTTGACCCTTCTGCAAGACATATTGGCAGAAGCAGTTTGAAAAGCAAATGCAATGACCTCAGTTATTTTCCTTTTAATAGTAAGTTCTGATCCATGCTTCCAAGGTCAAGAGCACAGTGGATTTCTCTCTGCCCCTTTCTGAATTACCCTTCATCTCTGCATCCTTTCTTGCTTTAGCTTTCTACATAACACACTGAGTGGCAGAGATTCTGGTCCCCACACAATGACCCACCATTCAACCGTATTCTGCTTTATCCCTAAACATTCATACTCCCCGATTCCTGCTGGGTCTATTATATTCAGATCTGAACTTTCCAGGAATCTGATCGTGTCACAAATCTCTTCCTGCATGATAAGTTCAATGCTAATCAGAAATAGTGGGTTTCACACAGAGTTAGTATTATGCATGAAAATATGACTCTAAATCTAGAAATAGGGCCAAACTGGCTTAAGACAGGCAGATTGTATCTCAGTCGATTCTATCAGGCAATTACCAACATCTCTTGCTGCAAAAAGCCCAGATTTTTACCAACGGTGTTAATCAGGCGCTAGAACTAGGTGCCAAACTCAAGGTTTGAGGCTCAGCTTGAGGAGCTCGGTGCCCGCAGGATGAATGGAAGGTTTTCCAAAGAACCAAAGCCAGATACTCCCCACACCCCCACAGTAGGTGCTTCTTGTTTCTCCTTCCAACTTCTATCAGTCTCTCTATCCAAGCTTGGAGAGGGCTACCAAAGGAACACAAGAAAAGAAAACAATATTTAATTTTCCTTTTTAGGAACATTGGGCACATCTGACAGATATGAGGAATTAGAGGGCAGTTTGTACCATTTTGCTATACTTTTCTCTTCTGAACCTTCATTTCTCTGACACATGAGTCAACTCCCATTGACTCACGTTATATTTCATAAATGCAAGTTGGGGATTACCTTTCCAAATAAAGGCTCCCAGATATAAATCCCCTCTTTGCCATTCCTGAGAGAGTGACATAGGCTGGTACTAAAAGACTATCTTTGTGTGGAACAAATGGACCGAGGAAAATCTGCTTTCCTCTCCCCCGGCCCTTTCTTTATATAACTAGACCCAAATGAGATGTTTTTCATTTAAAAATTTTGATTAAGCAGGCTGAGCAAAAGCCCATTCTTCTGGTTTGTACTGTTTTATCCATTTTGGGACTGAATCAAGGCACAACTTCAGTTGGAAGGAGAGTAAAGGCAGGGCCTAACAGTCAGGCAGGGTTGATACTGGGCAGTTTAATTTATTGAAAGATGAACTCTGGGTCTGCAGAGCTGATTTCAGGCTGCTTCCGCCCCTTGAGGGATTTAGACTGCTGCGATGGGTAAAGTGAGAGAGTCCCAGTTCCCCAGAACTCCCACATCCTTCCACAAACACAGGCTCCCAACCCGAGAGGTGAGAACAGCAGCAAGGGGAAAGAGAGATTTGAATAATAAGGAAAAATAAGCTAAGTAGAATGAATTGTCCTTTTTTTCAACTCTAGGAACTGGGAAACCCTGTTCCTTAGTCATATCTAAAAGAATATTTTAAACATTACATTAGTAAATACAATACCCTGTTTAGTTTCGGTTTCTGTGTTTTTCTTTCTACAATATTTTCCACTTTAAAAAAAAGATTTAAGCCCCTGGCACACCACATGTTTCCTGAAGGCCAGTTGTCTTTCAGTCTTTATTTATTCGATTTAGGTAATGCTAAGGGGTTAGTCCAGAGTCATATTTTGGGGTAGGTCCCAAGTGTTAGAGGAAACTATACAGTACAAGGGATTGAGGCTCTGGCAAGCAGAGCATTTGCTCTTGTCCCTTGAACAGTCTCCCCAGCTCTCCTGTCTTCATACTTTGCAGATAGTAAAGCACTGACTATAGAAATAAATACATAAAACATAAAACAGCAAAAGGATGACAAAGCTAGATATTTCAGTAGTAGGAAGGGACAAGTTATAATTACTAAAAATAAAATAACACCTAGATACCTATGTGAGGAAAAGCACAATCACTGGCTTCGGAGAGTATCTAATTAGATAATGACTATCTTATCACATCTAATTAAAATAACAAGTAGTGACATTTCTTAGTTTTATTACTGATAAAGAAATTCTTTATTGTAATTTCATTAAAAAAAAAAGTATTCTCTTCCTCTATTCTGCTACTTGGCTGTTGCCATCTCCATCCATGAAAGAATCAGCATGAGGAAGTCAAAATTCTGATGGGTTTTACCCATCAGAAGTGCCCAAAGAGGGGACTAGAGCAATAGCACAGCGGGGAGGGCGTTTGCCTTGCATGCGGCCGACCCGGGTTCTATTCCCAGCATCCCATATGGTCCCCTGAGCACTACCAGGGGTAATTCCTGTGTGCAGAGCCAGGAGTAACCCCTGTGCATCGCCAGGTGTGACCCAAAAAGCCAAAAAAAAAACCAAAAAACAAAAACCCAGAAGTGCCCAAAGATACTGGGTATTCCCATTTTTGAGAAGCCTCAATGTGAGAAGCGTACATCCTCCACCCAGAATGATGGAGAAGGGCACATTCTCTGCCCCGAATGGCGTGTCCTTCCACCTGCTGGCTGCAACCCACCTGCCTGGGCTCCCTGGCCCCAGCCTGTGAAGCCCTGACACCTGCAGAGGAAGCACAGCCACTTACTCTGGCACGCAGGGATCTCACAGTACTTCCAATAGACACCGTCCTCGTGCTCAGCCACATAGCACCAGGGGCTCACATCTCCATCAGGGTTTCTGTTGGGGAAATGGACACAACCAGTCATATTCCCATTGTTTTATACTGTCTGGCACATTGTCTTTCAGTTTTACCAAAATCACTTTAGCCTGTGTTACTTCTAATCATTGACACATATCTAAATGCCTTTTTTTGTGAAGAAGAAAATAAATAGTAATGCTTCAAGAACAAACTTACATAGTCTGACATGTAATTCAGAATTTGGGTGCAAGGGAGAGAGAGTAAGAGACAAATGGCCACTGAAAAAATTGTGTCAACCACTGCTGACAGCCTGAACATGGCAATTCCCACAATGAAAGCACAGGTGCGTTCAGCACTGTGGATAACAATTTACGTGGACACAAATGGTTAGGACACCAACTGTAATTACAGTCAAAGGTCCTAAAAATAGGCAAGCCCCCTTTACTGAGTGGTATCTCCTTTAGCACATTATTTTTCTTTGCAGGTGAAGAGGTACTGGGGATTGAACCCAGATCTCTTACAAGTAGGGCTAGTGCTCTACCATTGACCTACATTTCTGATTCCAAATTTCATTTTTTTTTTTTTTTTGCTTTTTGGGTCACACCCAGCGATGCTCAGGGGTCACTCCTGGCTCTGCACTCAGGAATTATCCCTGGCCATGCTCAAGGGACCATATGGGATGCTGGGGATCGAACCCGGGTCGACCATGTGCAAGGCAAGCGCCCTACCTGCTATACTACCGATCCGGCCCCCCTTGTACATATCTTAAGGAAATCTTTATTTATATCTTGAATCTTCACAGCTTTTTTTAATTTTTTGCTTTTACTTTTTTGTTGTTGCTTTTGGACTACACCTGTCTGCGCTTGGGGTTTACTCCTGGCTCTGTGCTCAGGGAACACTTCTTGCACTGCCTGGGTGGGAGGGACCATATGAGGTGCGGGTATAGAACTGGGTCTGCCTTATTCAAAGCCAGCATGTCATCTGCTGTACTATCTCTCTGGCCTCTACTGCCAAGTTTCTAAAATACAAAAGTTAAAAACAACAACATCCAGTAGTTAAACAGTTAAAGACTGGTTAAATAAAGAAAAAATGTAATGTACAGATACCTTTATGAATATGAAAAGATATTCACAAGTCTTGCTAGGTTTTTTTTTTGGGGGGGGGCACACCTGGCAGTACTTAAGGCTCACTCCTGGCTCTGAGCTCAGGGATCACTCCTGGTGGGTTTCGGGACCATATGGAATGCCAGGATTGAAACCAGGTCAGCCATGTGCAAGGCAAATGCCTCACCTGCTCTGTCCCCACAGGTGGTTTTTTTTATTAGTTTTATTTTATTTTATTATTTATTTATTTATTTATTTGGCTTTTTGGATCACACCTGGTGATGCACAGGGGTTACTCCTGGCTCTGCACTCAGGAATTACCCCTGGCAGTGCTCAGGAGACCATATGGGATTCTGGGAATCGAACCCGAGTTGGCCACGTGCAAGGCAAACGCCCTACCTGCTGTGCTATTGCTCCAGCCCCTAATCTTTTTCTTTTCTGGTTATTTTCATTTTGGGGGCTAGAGCGATAGTACAGCGGGTAGGGCGTTTGCCTTGCACACAGCCGACCTGGGTTCAATTCCTCCGCCCCTCTCAGAGAGCCCAGCACGCTACCGAGAGTATCTTGCCCACACGGCAAAGCCTGGCAAGCTCCCCGTGGCGTATTCGATATGCCAAAAACAGTAACAAGTCTCACAATGGAGACGTTACTGCTGCCCGCTCACTGAAATAGATGAGCAACGGGATGACAGTGCTACAGTGCTACAGTTATTTTCATTAAAAAATTTTTTTCTTTAATAAAGAGCATGTTTTTTTTTTAAACACTAGTTTTTAAACAGTAAGGAGTGTGTATAATAATAGAATCATTGATCAATTTTCACCAGGATCAGGCTGATTAACTCATATTTGATAGAAATGAGTCCTATTCTTTTTTTTTTATTTTATTAAATATTTTATTTTTGAATCCCTGAATATAGTGTAGCTGCAATAAATAAAATATTCGTTAAACAATTTGGGAGGGTCTTTCTAGCCTAGAACTTCAATTAATTTTAAATCAAATTTATAATAAAATCATACATGATATGCATTCATCTTTAAAATATTATTATATAAATGTAAGATGTTTTTTATTTGTTTTTTTTAATATTTTTTTTAATTTATTTATTTTTAATTAGAGAATCACCGTGAGGGTACAGTTACAGATTTATACACTTTTGTGCTTATACTTCCCTCATACAAAGTTTGGGAACCCATCCCTTCACCAGTGCCCATTCTCCACCACCCATAAACCCAGTGTCCCTCCCACCCTCCCCAATCCCATCTCCCCCCCACCCCACCCTGCCACTGTGGCAAGGCATTCCCTTCTGTTTTCTCTCTCTAATTAGCTGTTGTGGTTTGCAATAAAGGTGTTGAGTGGCCGCTGTGCTCAGTCTCTAGCCCTCATTCAGCCCGCAACTCCCTTCCCCCACATGGCCTTCGACTACAATGTAGTTGGTGATCGCTTCTCTGAGTTGACCTTTCCCCGGAACGTGAGGCCAGCCTCGAAGCCATGGAGTCAACCTCCTGGTACTTATTTCTACAGTTCTTGGGTGTTAGTCTCCCACTCTGTTATTCTATATACCATAGATGAGTGCAATCTTTCTATGTCTGTCTCTCTCTTTCTGATGAGTCCTATTCTTATCTCAAAATACTAAGTTTTCAGAGAATTCTAAAAAAACTATGCTTCGGTAAGTACACATAATCCTGTAATCCTGGTACCTGCCACGGAAATAGCAATAATATTTTTTAAAGATTTATTTCACATTTCTAAATGAGTGGCTTAGTATAATTGCCCTTTGAGGTCTTCTCAACTCTGAGATGTCCTAATGATAATGGGCAACACTGCTGAAACCAACCAAAAACGGCAGGGGCCACTGGACACAGAGAAAAGCCTGGACGCTCTCCGCTGCTTTTCAAGCACCCTTTATTGAGACTCAGAACACTGGAAACCTAACCCTCCCGCCAGGCCGGAAATGGGCATAAAGATCCCGAAGCCAGAGATTCAGAGCAACCCCTATCAGGCGGAGAGGGATAAGCCTATTGTGCGGCCCAGAAGATAAGCCCTCCCTGAAGCACAAAGAGTTCTTTTATTTTTGTGCCCAAAGGCAGGTGCCAGCGCCAGCTCTGCTCTTCCCTGGTCTCCTGGCCTTGCCCTCTAATCCAGCTCTGTCAGCCCAGAGAAGTGTGTTCCCATCAGGCGCTGTCTCTCAGACATCTCAAATGTGATGGGTCTGGAAACAACACACAAGACAAACATGGTGTCGGGTGTCAGCTGAAAAAAATCAAAGTAGGGAACTTGTACAAAGCCCTTCTTTAAACAGTATTTCATTGTCATTTTCCTGCCTCTATTCAGTGTTCAGCTTTGATGTAGTACTTGGGAAAGGCCTTAGAAAACAACTGTTTATTATCATCGTCAAAACCATTCTGAAAAGCCAAAGAATAGTTTAATAGAGAACAAGCAAATTCATCTTTGTCTTCACTATAGTGCCAAAACAAAAGACCCAGACTCTCTGATGTGATAATAATCAACAATTTCAGTCTCCCTGTTTTGAAGTATAAACTGGTAGTTCAGGTCTGGTACATTCCATTAAATCAAAGGAAAAGGTTATAGTCAGTCAGGTTTCATGAGGAACGCGGTTCTTCACCACCCCCCTGGCTCTCCCTGTTCTCTTAATGGGTATTTACTGGTATATTTCTGGGAGCCTATGAGTAGAATTAAACACTTACCTATAAGAAAAGACCTTTTTAAAAATATATATATAAATTAAATCTCACTGGGAATAAAGCTTTAATTAGAGCCAGACTTAAAAACAGGAGCTCTTCAAAAAAAACTTGAGACAAAGCAAGATGAAAAAGTAAAATATAGCCACGCGCTCACTCCTAGAGACAGCTTAGAACAAAAAATTAAGTGAGGGTAAAGGAAATGGCTCAGAGGGTTAGACTGCATGCACTGCCCGCTGGAGCCCCTGGCTTGATCCTGGGAACTGAGGTCCAGCTTTGTTTTGGAGGTATCACCCCCAAAACAAAACAAAACCAACAAAAAAGAAGCTAAGTAACTGTATAAAAATAAAAAATGAGGGGCTGGAGCGATAGTACAGCAGGAAGGGTGTTTGCCTTGCACTCGGTCAACCTGGGTTCGATTCCCAGCATCCCATATGGTCCCCCGAGCACTGCCAGGAGTGATTCTCGAGTGCAGAGCCATGAGTCAGCCCTGAGCATCGCCGGGTGTGACACAAAAACAAAAACAAACAAAAAAAATGAACACTTTTCTTTTTTTTTTTAACACAGAATGTGAAGAGTTTTATAAAATCAGTATAAATATCTTTCCAAAATGACATGAAAATCAGAAGCCATAGAAGCAGACATTGTTAGAAACATATCACAATCATACACATTATTATAACAAAAACCAAGTTTAAAGCATGTAAAAAAAGAACACTGGTTTCTTAAACATTCTTCTCAACCCAGTCCAATTATTTCTTCTTCTTTTTTGCTTTCGGGTCGCACCCAACAATGCTCAGGGGCTACTCCTGGCTCTGGACTCAGGAATTGGCAGTGCTCGGGGGACTCTATGGGATGCTGGGGATCAAACTTGGGTCGGCTGTGTACAAGACAAATGCCCCACCCACTGTACCATTGCTCCAGCCCCCAATTATTTCTTTATAGTAAATAGTAAGGGGGGAAAATAAACCAGAATGGGAAAGGCTTGTGTTTTTTTTCCTTTTTGGGTCACACCTGGCGATGCACAGGGGTCATTCCTGGCTCATGCACTCAGGAATTACCCCTAGCGGTGCTCAGGGGACCACATGGGATGCTGGGATTTGAACCTGGGTCGGCCACGTGCCAGGCAAACACCCTACCCGCTGTGCTATCACTCCAGCCCCAAGGCTTGATTTTTTTTATTCATACAAAAAATATTACAAATAATTTCAATGGCTATATATAAATGTTTTGGTTTTTTTGGGGGAGGGAGTGATTTAGGCCTTACCATGCGGGGACTCCACTCCCAGCTTATGTTTAGGGGTCATCTCTGGCTGTGTTCGGGGGATCAATCATGCGGAGCCAGGAATCAAATGGTGGTGGGCAACATGTAAGGCAAGCATCTTAGCCCCTATACTATCTCTCGGGCCCCTACATGTATATATTTGAAAACAAAATATAAAGAATGGTGGAGACGGGGACAGTGCTGGAGTGGGAGGGGCATGACAGAAAACAAAGCATAAGAGAATTGTTTAATGAACATGCATAATTTAATAATACAAGACAAAAGACAGCAACCTTTGACAGAGCATACATATAAAGCGCTATGTCTGGGAAATGAGATTTGGCTGGGAGGACTAGGGAGGGAGGGAGAAGTAAAATGGACAACTTTAAACAATAGATGTTTGGTATTTTTGTGTTTTTAAAAGACATAGCATTTTAAATAATAGCAAAGTAAAAAATAATTCCATAGCAATGGCAAAGGACTGGCCAGTGGGTACAAATTAGGGTAGAAGGTGAAGGAAAGAACTTGGAGTGAAGACAAAATGAACTAGAGAACGAGAGATTTCAAGACAACCACAGGGTCCGAGAGTGTCAGCAAAGGTACATGGTGGGTAGAGAGGGGGCAGACAGTAAATAGTGTGGTCCACACAACACACATGAAATACACTGGCTTAACTGGTCAAAGCGCCAAGGGTAAGATTCCAAAATACTGGTACAAGACCTGGGGACAGTGTATAGCTCCAAGTGTAGCACAGCAATCATTTTCCTCAGCCCCAATGGCTCAAGAGGCCGCCTTTGCACCTGTCCTAATAATAATTAAACTCAACACATTGCTGAGTCATGAATCATGTTACCAGGAACCTGGGTATAAATAGCTAAAACCAAAAATGCTTAGAATCTTTACTGTCCCTCCAAACTTGCTTTAGACCATAGAAAACTTAAGCATCTGATCCAAGTCATGGATCATCTCCCCCCAGAATTGTGGCACATGTTTGAAGTACCATGGATCTCGGAGTAAGAGTAAGAGGCAACGTAGAGTAAGAGGCAAAGAGCCATGAAACACTTCAGCTTATTGAAAGGAAGAAAATCGAAGCTGGCTGCCCCCACAGCAAGGTTATCCTGGGCTGACAGGGCATGGGATAATGCAGGCAGTGTCCTTTGCTCAGAGGAGAGGAAGGCTTGGACTACAGATGGTGCTCCACTCCACTTAAGAAGCTTTGCTCTCTGTGTACTGTCCACCAGTGGCAGTGCCAACTAAGAAAATGTCCCCGAAAGACATGTGAGTGATCAGAGGGTAAAGCAGAGCTCAGAAAACTAGGAATCAAGCAACCCATGCTAAAAAGAACGGTAGAGGGCCTAAGAGACAGTACAACAGTTAGGTCACATGCCTAGCATGCACGGTCCTGGGTTTGATCCCTGCCACCACATGGTTCCAGAAACATCACTAGATACAGTCCTAGAGGCCCCTGAGAAACACTGTGTGTGGCCTTGGAGGACCCAAGAGCTCGGCACCAGCACCACGGGGCCTGAGAATCAGAGCATCCTCGGTCCTTGCATAGCCCAGTCGGTCAAGAATCACTGGTGGGGCCTCCTGAGCACCAGCTGGGAGACAACCCCCCTCCTCCCCAGGAAAGAAGAGAGTGGGAGACTCTATGGTATCTGTATATAAGGAGTGGAAGAAAGTTTTACTTTTCTTGAGGAGAAGGAGTATCTTCCAAGCAGTATTCAGAGACGCAGGGGCCACTCCCCATAGTCCCCAGCCAACTGCACTAGATGATTCAACGCTAGAACCTGGCAATGTGGTGCTGCTTAGGGCCAGTGGAAATTAAGGGAGCCAAACAAAGCAGTGCTCAGGGGCCTCCAGAGATATACCTGGCACTGCCCAGGGACCACACAGAACTGGGGACTGAACTTGGGTCACTGTACATAAAAGCTCTGCACCCCAAGAATGTGGCTCAGTGGCAGAATAGTTATCTTTCATGTGTTAGGCCCTGGGTTTATTCCCCAATACCATAAAAACCAAACATAAAAGCCTGTACCCCTAGCCTCTGAGCTATTTCTCCAGCCCCAAGACCTTTAAAATAGTAACAAGAAAGGCCTTCTGAGATGGCCAAAGGGCGACGAAGAAGCTTTCCCCAATTGTAGGCAAGGCTGGATGGACTGGAAGAGACCAGAAATTACTTTGTTAGTTTTTATTTGGGGGTCACTGTTGCCAATGCTTGGGGGACAGTTCAGTGACAGGAATCAAACTTAGAACTCAGGTCTCTGAGATGCAAAGTCTGTACTCCAGTCCTTTGGTATCTTTCCCAGCACCCAGGAAAGAAGCACTTAGGTTCCAAGCAGGCCCATCTTACCTGCAATAGTTATGCTCGCCGAGGCCCCCCTCCCCATTGGGGTATTTCAAAGTGTTGTAGGGGTGCTGGAAAGTCTCGTTCCAGAACAGGCATGGCTTTCCTCCTTGGAGTGCTGTCCAGTTCTGCGTTCCTCTGTAATCTGCACCATTGGCTGTGAAACATTCTAGGAGAAAGAATAGAGAGTGCAAACTAATTTTCTGGCATCATCTATAATTCTCTCCTTCTCTGGTTGATGTTTTATTTGTTTTGATTGGACCAAGCTAGAGATGGAGAGTATCTTGCAAGATCCTGGACACAGGGCCATTAACATCACTCGGGCTGAGTAGATCTGAAAGTGGGGGGACCCTCCAAGTGCGAGCCTACAGCTTGGCACTAACTTCTCTATAGACACTGAATGTTTTCCCCTAGAGTATTCAGATCCCAACTAAGATATAAACAGGGAGCTGAAATGTACCAAGTCCACGAAGTGAACCAGGAAACTCCCAAATCTGGGAACAGTTGGCAACAACCATCCATGAGGGATTGTGGGTGCTCAGAGGGGGTCAGTACTATTGCCAGTTTCTCTGTGTGGTAACTAGAACCAGGTCACCAGCTGTAACAGAGCTCTCCCCTACAGTCTGAAAGGCTGCACTGACACTTGGATTTAATAAGACCATCGGATACAGCAACGCTTTGGAATCCCAATCACACAAGTCTGGGAATGACTCACATTCCCTGGTAATGAAGAACAGTCCTCCGTACGCTATTTTGGATAGAGGTGCAACAAAACAGACAGTCAACATGAGGGAGAGAGGTCAGGCTGGCATTTCTGGCACCTCTTTCTGAAATCTTGTCTTTCTGAAATCAAGGCACATTGAGCATGGTCTCTGATCCATTTAATAAAATGACAAAATCCTTGCAGGTGCAACGACAATGTGCTTCTAAAAATCTGCTCCTCAGACTTCAGGGGGATGGGAACTGAGGCTGATAGGATTTTCCCCCCACATATTGCACACATTAAACTCTCAGAGGTTCATGAGAAAGACACAGTACAAAGAGCAATTTTTTCAAATTAGCTTAGTTGAAACTGACAGATAGAATCACTTCAAACACTTCTTTAAGATGTATCACTAGGAACCTGACAATCTGGGGGAGTTACACTAACATTCTTAGCTTTATTTCTTCTCTTTTCTTGGCATGTCCTGACCTACAACTTCTGGTGTGAGGGACACTGCCTCCTGCTGCAGTGTATGTACCTACTTTGGCCTAAGCATGTGTACAACATGAACACAGTTACATCCTGGAAGCTGTTTCTTTTCATATTTAAAATCTATCCACATAACATCTTTCTTCTTCCTTCCTCCCACAATCTGGGCCCCATGTTTTGTCTGGAGTTGTACCATGTCAAGCACAGCCAAAATAATCTGGAATTCTAGGCTCTATAGAGCATCTATTAATTTACTGTGCTTGGTGCAATATTTACATGTTACACCATGTCCCACGAGGAGAGACTCATTTATCAAGAGTGTATAAATAAAGAGTTCATAAGTAATTTAAGAAATATAAAAGATGTATACTGAATCAAGAAGCTATGCCCTAGTTTCTCCTTCTGAACCTACTGCCGCCCCTGCAGGTAGGTCTACACACACAATACCACCAATAGTCACAGTGTTTTAATACAGTGTTAGTTATATACCAAGCTCTGTTCCTTTTTTCTTTTCTTTCTTTTTTTTTAAAGTGAAAACTGGTTTTATTTGGAAGTTTTGAGAAGTTAGGGGTAGGGGTGGGGGGAGGGTAGAGAGGGAGCAACACACTCAAGAGAAAACGAGGGCTTCTCCAGAGTGGAGAGTCCCAGTACACATCACAGCATTAAAGTATGAAGGTATGAAAGCACACATCTCAAGAGGGAAGATACAGGTGACATGTGCTCAAGCACGACACATGCTCCAAGCAATATAGGGGCACGGGCAGAGCATGTGCTTGAGAAGCAATGGCCACCAAGCTCTTTTTTCCCTTTATGTTTTTGGGGCCATACCTGGCCGTGCTCAGGGCTTATTCCCACCTTGGCACTCAGGGATCACTCCTGGCAGTGCTGGGGGGACCCTATGGGGTGCTGTCGGGGATTTAACCCAGGTTTGCTGGATGTAAGGCAAATGTACTACCTGCTGTATTACTGCTCGGCCCCACCCAACTTATACAAATAACCAACTTGCCACCAACACATTGAGGCAGCCCCTGAATACATGTGAGGCATCTGGGGTTTTCAACCACAGCTATACTACCTATAATAGAACCCGCTGTCATGATCCTTCTTGTCTCCATTCTCTTCCTCTCTCCACTTCCCTCTCATCAGAAAGTCTAACTGACTTGAACTCCCCCACCCATCCCAAAGTTACATGGCCAGCTGTATATTTATATATTTAGTAAAAGAAAAAGAACAAAAGCAACAGATCTAATGTTTAGGATCTTACCACTGAACAGTTATTTATGCACTACTTTCTACGTGTCCGGTACTTAGCATGAGGCTTACGGGGAGCACTTTGCATTCATTAACTTATGGACTTTAGATGCTAACAGTGAGAAACAAGGTCAAAATAAACCAACCAAAGTCAATACCATATATCAAGTTCAATAAAGGATGAGGGGCTGGAGAGATTGTACAACGGATAAGGTGCTTGCCTTGCATGCAGCTGACTTGGGTTTGATCCCAACCACTACATATGGTTCCTGAGCCCTGCTAGGAGTGATCCCTGAGCACAGAGTCAGGAGTAAGGCAAGAACGTTACGTGTTGTACTATCTCTTCGACTCCTAACTACTTGATTTTTTTATGCAATTGTAAATAGGATTGCTTCCTCGATTTCTCTTTCTTCTAGCTAACTGTTTGTACATAGATAGTACTGGAAACAATAAACCCCTACAATAACAGGCTATAAACATCAACATACCACAATCTAGAATTCTCTTTTAAATATAGTGGGTCAGGAAAGACCTGGAGAGTATATGCTTGAGCAGACATGTGGACAAAGTCTTACTAGCAGGGGTCAGAGCAAATGCAAAATGTACTGCTCTAATCTGAATGAAGGAGGGTGTGTGTGGTAGGAAAGGAAGAGGAGGCAGGCAAGGATAGGACATTAAGGTTTGGTTTGGTTTGGTTTTGGGGCCTTACCCAGTAGTGCTCAAGGCTCATTCCTGGCTCTGTGCTCAGAGATTACTCCTGGTGATCTCGGGAAATTATATGGGGTGGTAGGGATCAAACCGGGGTTGGTAATAAGGCAAGAGCCTTCTCCACTATACTATCTCTCCAGCCCCAAGGCCATGTAAGGTTTGAGTGTTATATGGATCAGATTTTAGTTTTCATTCTAAGTGTGAGGGGAAGTCACACATTCAAAAAATTTTGAGAAGAGAATGACATAACCTAACTTAAATTTTTCTTTCTTTATTTTAGATTTTGGGCTACACTTGGTGATACAGGGGGCTCCTTTCAGCTCCCTGCTTGGGAGTCACTCTGAAACCTGCAGAACTGGGAATCAAATCTGACACTCCTAGATACAAAATATGTTCTCTAGCCCTTTGACCCATCTCCCCAGCTCCTTTTTTATTTGTTTGTTTGTTTTTCTTTTTGGTTAAACTAGCTGGCTGCTGGGTTGCAGTAGAAACGTAATGAGGTAGAATTAGGCACAGAGCTTAGTGTGAAGGTTAATGTAGAAGCATGGGCCAGAAAAAAAGGTGGCCTAGACCAAGATACCAGCTGAAAGGTATGGAGACATGACAGGATTCTGGATGTATGTAAAATTAAAGGTCAAAATATTTGCTGAGAGTATGAATAAACACTCTGAAAAAAAGGAGTCAGGGCAACACCAAGAATTTGGGCCTGAGCAACTGGGTGAATGATGATGCCATTTACTATATGGGCACAGTTCCAAAGGGGCAAAGCAGGCTAGAGTGATAGCACAGAGGGTAGGGAGTTTGCCTTGAACGCAGCCGACCCAGGTTCGATTCCCAGCTTCCCATATGGTCCCCTGAGCACCAACAGGGATAATTCCTGAGTGCAGAGCCAAGAGTGACCCCTGTGGATCACCGGGTGTGACCCAAAAAGCAAACAAAACAAAACAAAAACCAAAGGGGCAAAGCATCTTGGGATGAAATAAAATGATTGGTTTGGGATCTGTTTACTTTGAGACATATGTCACAAAATTGGTTGAAGATACAGAGTATGCAGATGGCTAGGTAAGCCTGGAGCTGAACTTAAAAGAGAAAGCTTTTAGCCACATTTTTTTTTTTTTTTTTTTTTTTTGCTTTTTGGGTCACACCTGCTGATGCACAGGGGGTTACTCCTGGAGGTGCTCAGGGGACCATATGGGATGCTGGGACTGGAACCTCAGCTGCGTTCAGGCAAATGTCCTACCTGCTGTGCTATTGCTCCAACCCCTCTTAGGCACATTCTTAATGTGACAGTAGTATCACTTATGTGTAAAGAGAACAGGATTACTCTGTAGGGACAGAAAAGACACCTTGGGACTAAGCGCTGGAACTCTCCATTACTTCTGGCTTAGGAAGAAAAGGTCCTAGCTACAGTGATTTAGAAAGTGCAGCCTGGGAGGCAGAAGAAAAGCTAAGAAAGCACTTGAGTCTCAGAACTCAAAGGAGAATTTATTTGGAGAAGAAAGGAATAATAAATTGTGACCAGTGCTGCTTCGTTTCGTCCATATCTTCTTCTTCTTCTTTTTTTTTATTTCTTTTTGGGTCATACCCGGCAATGCACAGGGGTCACTACTCCTGGCTCTACACTCAGGAATTACCCCTGGTGGTGCTCAGAGGACCATATGGGGTGCTGGGAATCGAACCCGGGTCGGCCACGTGCAAGGCAAACGCCCTACCCGCTGTGCTATGGCTCCAGCCCCACTTCCGTTTCTTCTTGAATTAGAAGTCATTAGTTCATAGAATTCATCTGTCCGACCCCTCCATAAGAAAACTCCAAATCTTTTGTTTTGGGGATTGGATAAACAACCTTCAAATTGGACATAAACCTAGCAGAAAATATGAAGGCAGAAAACTTCCTTGATAAAAACTTCTGGGGGTGATGTTTTTCCTGATGTAAACTCCCGAATACATCAAAGTATTCAGGATTAATTCTAGCCTTTTAATTGGTAATCATTTATTTTTTTTTCCTCATTGATTAAAGTCCTCCAAAGCATGGCAAACACTATTTATTTTTAAAACTGGGAATGTCATTTTACTGAAATTCCCTGGAGATCAGTGAAATCACATTAGAGTATACAAATTCTCAGTTGAGCATCTCTGAGCAAATGGCTTTGTGAAGTTTTATGTAGGACCTACGAGAATAACATTAGAAAGCAAAGACTATGTGTGCGTGAATGTTTAATACTTCTTTGTTACTAATAAAAGCTAGCTAGAGTTTTCCTCTCATAAAACTATTATTGTTCATTAGGCTTGGGATTTATAAAGGGAGGAGAGAAAGAACAGACCAATTGACTTGGAATGCATATATATTCAAATTTGCGGTATCTGCATCTCAAATTCTTTATCATTTCATATACTCACTCATAATGTTGTTTGAAAAATAATTTTTTTTTTGCCTTTTGGGTCACACCTGGCGATGCACAGGGGTTACTCCTGGCTCTGCACTCAGGAATGACTCCTGGCGGTGCTCAGGGGACCATATGGGATGCTGGGAATCGAACCCGGGTCGGCCGCGTGCAAGGCAAACGCCCTACCTGCTGTGCTATTGCTCCAGCCCCAATTTTAATTCGAAGGTATGGCCTAAGGAAGACCTAGAAATATATCCAAATATGTTTTTCATGGGCTGGAGCAATAGCACAGTGGGTAGGGCGTTCGCCTTGCACGCGGCCGACCCGGGTTCGATTCCTCCGCCCCTCTCAGAGAGCCCGGCAAGCTACCGAGAGTATCTTGCCCTCATGGCAGAGCCTGGCAAGCTACCCGTGGCATATTCAATATGCCAAAAACAGTAACAACAAGTCTCATATGGAGATGTTACTGGTGTCCGCTCTAGCAAATTGATGAGCAAGGGATGACAATGACAGTGATGTTTTTCACATTGCCATACTAAGGTCAGTCTACGTAATGATTCAGTGGGCAGACATTTAGCAGTTGATAAAATTCACAGAGGAATGGAGATTTGCAGCTTACACCTGGCACAGTGGCAGTGTTAGAGCAGATAAAGAGACCCCAATATCCTAATATGCCTGCCTGATCAAATGCCCTCTTTGTCAGGATAGGAAAGCATCATGGTCATTGGCATGGTCAGCCTAATCTGCTCTGACTGCAAGAGAGAGTGAGAGAGAGAGGAAGGGGGGGAGGGAGAAATGGGGAGGGGAGAGAGTGAGAGAAAGGGGAACAAGGACGGTGAAAGGGAGAAAAGGGAAGGGGGGAGAGAGGAGGGAGAGGGAAAGAGAAGAGGGAGGAGAGAGAGAGAAAGAAAGAGAGGGAGAGAGGGAAGGAGAGGGGGAGGGAGAGAGAGATTTTATAACATCAGAAACATTCGCAGAGGAGCAGGAGCAATAGAACAGCAAATAGGGGGCTGGAGCGATAGCACAGCGGGTAGGGCGTTTGCCTTGCACGCAGCCGACCCAGGTTCGAATCCCAGCATCCCATATGGTCCCCTGAGCACTGCCAGGGGTAATTCCTGAGTGCATGAGCCAGGAATGACCCCTGTGCATTGCCGGGTGTGACCCAAAAAGCAAAAAAAAAAAAAAAAAAAAAAAAAGAACAGCAAATAGGATGCTTGCCTTGCACAAGACCAACCTGGGTTTGATCCCCAGACCCACATTTGGTCCCCCAAGCCCACCAGGAGAAAGCCCTGGGCACAAACACCTGTGGCTCCAAAACAAAAACAAACCAAAAACCCAGAGATATTCATGGAGACCCTGAAGTCCCAAGAATCATTAACTCTAATTTAATGAATAAGTGATTTCTATAAATTACACACAGAAAAATTTATAAGATTGATCATTTCATTTCAAAAGCTATGAGACAGTTTAAAACAAATAGTTTTCTGCATAAAAACTGGCAACAATGTACTGAAATATGAAAAGCGCCTGTTAAAGGCGTCAGACTCCAGCACGGTGGCTTATGAACTACAGGGACTGAATTAACCTCTTTGAGCTTCAGTTTCTTTACTGAAATGGAGGGTTATATTAGCTAAATTGGGGGGCAACTAAGAATTGAAGGATATGTAAGTAAAATACCTAGCACATAGATACCCAGAAAGTTATTATGTCATTATTTATTATTTCAATATAAAACTATTGTATGTATAAAAGTATTATAACCATCATAATCATATAACTTCTTCTGATCTATAAATCTTATTAGCTAGAAAAAGCAATGCAAGTTCCTAAGTACCACTGGGGTGGTCCTGATGGCCCTTTAGTACCACTAGATCTGAGCAGCATCACATAGCCCAGCTTAAGCACTATATGTCAGGGACTGAATGTTACCAGGAATGGCCCCTGGGGTCCCCAAGCACCAAAGGGAGCACCCTCCCGCCTGAAAAAAAAAAGCAATATGAGTATTTAAAGCCGCTTAGAGTTATCAGGCTACCTACAGGATACACAATAAAAACACTTTGAATCCTTTGTTGAATCCTAGCATTCAATAAACAAGGTGTAAGAAAAAAAGTTAAAGGGAACCGTTTCTTCTTTTTTTTTTTAATGTGATGTAAAATAGTTTTGTTGTTGTTTTGGGGCCACACCTGGCAGTGCTCAGGACTTACTCCTGGCTCTGCACTCAGAAATCACTTTTGGCAGTGCTCGGGGGCCCATAAGGGATGCTGGGACTAGAACCAGGGTCAGCTGTGTGCAAGGCAAGTGCCTTACTCGATGTATTATCTAAAGGTGAGGGGGAGCTCAGTGCTTGGGAGTCACTCCTGGAAGTGCTCAGAGACCCCGTTGAACTTGAGAATATTCCAAGTATTCTGATAGATACTAATTTCTTCTGACTGTAAAACTTATTAGCTAGAAAAAAACAATGTAAGTCCTAGCTGTACCTCTAACTGTAGTATTTGAAAGTCACTACTTTAATTTTTACTAAGGGTAGGTGGTTGGTTTACACCTAGTGGTATATAGCAGCTATTTCTAGCTGTAGTCAGAAGTTGACTCCTGATGAAGTTCAGGAGATCATAGGTGGTTCCAGAGATTTGAACCAGGGTCACGGCCATCACAGTTATATGCAAGGAAAATGCCTTACTTCAACATAAATCAATAAGGGGCTGGAGTTATAGTACAGCAGGTAGGGCGCTTGCCTTGCATGCGGCTGACCTGGGTTCGTTTCCCATATGGTCTCCCTTCACTGTCAGGACTAATTCCTGAGTGCAAAAAGCCAGGAGTAACCCCTTTGCATCATAGTGTGTGACCCAAAAAGAAAAAAAAAATGAATCAATAAACTAAGTATAAAAATGGCATCTTGGGGGGGCTGGAGCGATAGCACAGCGGGTAGGGCGTTTGCCTTGCACGCGGCCGACCCGGGTTCGAATCCCAGCATCCCATATGGTCCCCTGAGCACCGCCAGGGGTGATTCCTGAGTGCAGAGCCAGGAGTGACCCTGTGCATCGCCGGGTGTGACCCAAAAAGAAAAAAAAAAAAATGGCATCTTGGGGCTGGTGAGACAGTAAAAAGAAAGGAAGAAAAAGAGAGAAAGAGAGAAAGAAAGAAAGAAAGAAAGAAAGAAAGAAAGAAAGAAAGAAAGAAAGAAAGAAAGAAAGAAAGAAAGAAAGAAAGAAAGAAAGAAAGAAAGAAAGAAAGAAAGAAAAAGAAAGGAAGGAAGAGAAAGAAAGGAAGGAAGAGAAAGAAAGAAAGAAAGAGAGAGAGGAAGGAAGGAAGGAAGGAAGGAAGGAAGGAAGGAAGGAAGGAAGGAAGGAAGGAAGGAAGGAAGGAAGGAAGGAAGGAAGGAAGGAGAAAAAAGGGAAAAAAAAGGAGAAACCTACAGGGCTTTTTTTTTTTTTTTTTTTTTTTGCTGTTTGGGTCACACCCAGGGATGCTCCTGGCTTTGCACTCAGGAAACCACATGGGATGCTGGGAATCGAACCCGGGTTGGCTTTGTGCAAGGCAAATGCCCTACCCGCTGTGCTCCAGCCCCAGGAGAAACCTACAGGGTAGCAGAGACTATTAAAGAGCTTGCCTTGCATGTGGCCGGCCCAGGTTTGATCCCTGGCATTGCATAAATTTCTGTAAGCACCACCAGGAAGAGATCCATGAGCACAGAACCAATAAGTACTAAGCACTAATAGGTGTGACCCTCCATCTTTCCCCCACCAAAAAATAGAAGACTTGAGTAAAAGAAGTTCCATTTAACATTCAGAAGGCAACACAACAATGTGATCAAATGTTTGCACAAAAGATTGTTATTCAGGGGCTGGAGCAATAGCACAGCAGGTAGGGCGTTTGCCTTGCATGCGGCAAACCCAGGTTCGAATCCCAGCATCCCATATGGTCCCCTGAGCACCACCAGGGGTGATTTCTGAGTGCAGAGCCAGGAGTAACCCCTGTGCATCGCCAGGTGTGACCCCAAAAAGCAAAAAAAAAAAATGCTATTCAATTGGGTTTTCAGTTCAGATAAATATCCATTGGGAACTCACAGGTATACACCTATGGAAACTGCCCTTCCTCTCAGAGGTTCAAAGGCACTTACAGGAATGCTTCTTCAGTTTAGGAGAAAGTTATGAGTTAGTCCTGCGAAGGCGGTGGTTCCCAACCTTTTCCTGCACAACACAGCAAAAGCTATGATTGGTCACTCCCATCTTTAATAATGGCTCCTCAGGAAAAGTGGCTGCCATGATTATATGGAGGAAGGTTATCAGGTCTAGATTAGAGAGAGGATAGTTTGGGGCAAGGGATGGTGGAAGATTTGCTATGTACATAGCACATAATGATTAACACTGGAATAAAGAGAAATTAACACCAGATAAGTAGCAGACACTGTGGCCTGAACAAGTCAGTTAGACACTTGGGCGTCTGCTATTTTCCCTGGGAAACAAAGGGTGTTGGGCCAGATGGTTTCAACATCCTATCACTCTAATCTCTCATTGCAAGAGTCCAAGAAAATAAAACCAAGGACGAAAAGTATGGGTGATGTGACTGGAAAGGATGGATGGCTAAAAATTCTCTTTCAGTCTCAAAATCCTCTAATTTCTCATGTTTCTCTAACAGAAGAGGCATCTGGTAAACAAAACATCTTACTTCTATGTGGGTACTCCTGAAAAGGCTCTCAAGTACTCCTTTTGCTTAAAAGGAAACTCAAATCCAACAAATAAATTGCAAGGAAAAAAAGAAAAGAAAAGAAAAAGTAGAGCCAGAGAGACAGTACAGCAAGTAGGGCACTTGTCTTGCGTGTGGCCAACCAGGTTTGATCCCTGGCATCCCTTATGAGCCCACAAGAAGGGATTCCTGGGTGCAGAGCCAGGAGTAAGCCCTAAGCACCACTGGGTGTGCACCGCCCCTCCCCACCAAAAAAAAAAGAGAGAGAGAAAAAGAGGAGAAACCTACAGGTTTATAGACTACAGAGTCATATCCTTTTTTCTTTTTTTTTTTCCCCTTTTTGGGTCACAACCAGCAATGCACTGGGGTTACTCTGGCTCTGCACTCAGGAATCACCCCTGGCGATGCTCAGGGAACCATATGGGACGCTGGGAATCGAACCTGGGTCAGCTGTGTGCAAAGCAAATGCCCTACCCGCTGTGCTATTGCTTCAGCCCCCAGAGCCATATCCTTTAAATACATTAAATCTTGTGTAATTCTGATTGAGGGCCAGAGATATAGCACAGCAGGTAAGGCACTTTTCTTGCATTGAGCAACCCTTGTTTGATCCCTGGCATCTTACATGGTTGCAAGTAGCACTGTTGTCCCGTTGTTCATCAATTTGCTCGAGTAGGAACCAGTAATGTCTTCATTGTGAGACTTGTTGTTACTGTTTTTGACATATCAAATTCACCACAGGTAGCTTGCCAGGTTTTGCCAGGCAGGCGGGATACTCTCGGTAGCTTGCTGGGCTCTCCAAGAGGGATGGAGGAATCGAACCCAGGTCAGCCACGTGCAAGACAAACGCCCCATCTGCTGTGCTATCGCTCCATTCCATGGTTCTGAGTACCACCAGAATGTTGTTGAGAATAGAATCAGGAGTAAGCCCTGTGTATCCTGGGTAAGACAGAAGCTCCACCTATCCCAATTCTGATCTGAACTTTTAAAAACACTGATGAGAAAACCAGGAAATTTAAACACTAATTACTGACTGGGTATTCCATTGTATTAAGGAACGCCTATTAATTTTCTGGAGTGGTCACACTGGTAGTAGGTAGCCAGACTTGGAAATACTACATATCAAACCCAGGGATGACATATGTAAGGCTCCTATTGTACCACATGAGCCACATCTCCAATCTTACTGTTAACTTTTTAAGGTATGAAGTGGCATTACAACCATATTTTTGAGAATTCCTATTTTTTTTTATAGAAAACTGAAATATTCAATTTCTTTTTTGTTATGTTTTGGGGCCACAATTGGCAGTGCTCAGGGGCACTCCTGGTGGTGCTCAGGAGACACCAGGGATCGAACCCTGGTTGGCCACGTACAAAGCAAGTGTGCTACCTGCTGTACTATCACTCCAGCAAAACTGAAATATTCAAAATAATATGATTTAATACCTAAGATCTGTCACAAAATAATATAAATGGGGAAATAGAGTGCTTGCACAAAATAATATTGGTCACGGCTGATAATATAACATTGACTATAGCTAATAACTGTGGAATTGGGAGATGAGATGCACAAATTTACTGTATTTTAGCATATGTTTCAAAGTTCACATAATAAAAAGTTTGGGGAAGTACCCAGAATTAAACTCAGGGCTTCATATATGCTAGGTGTGCAGTCTACCACAGAGCTACATATCAGCCTCATGATAAAATTTTATTTATTTATTTTGGCCATATGTGGGAATACTAGAGCCACACATAGGTCTGTGCTCAGGGATCACTCCAGGTGGTGCTCAGGAGACCACTGTGATGCCAGGGATTGGATCAGGGTTGCCCGTGTGCAAGGTAAGTGCCTTACCTCCTGTTACTATTTCTCCAGTCCCTATAATTTTTTTTTTTTTTTGCTTTTTGGGTCACACCCAGCGATGCACAGGGGTTACTCCTGGCTCTGCACTCAGGAATCACCCCTGGCGGTGCTCAGGGGACCATATGGGATGCTGGGATTCGAACCTGGGTTGGCCGCGTGCAAGGCAAACGCCCTACCCGCTTGCTATCGCTCTAGCCCCCAGTCCCTATAATTTTAAATGATATCTTGAAAATAGTTACTGGTTGAAGATGTAATTCAGTAGTACAATATGTATACTTTTCATGTATGACGCCCTGGGTTCAATTCCAGCATGGAAAGTTACTGACATGGGGTGCAATAGTATAGCAGTTAGGGCACTTGCATTGTGTGCAGCTCACCTGGGTTCAATTCCCAGCATCCCATATGATCCCCCAAGCACCAATAACAGTACTCCCTGAGTGCAGAACCAGGAGTACCATGTAAGCATTACTGGGTGTGGCCCAAACAAGAAAAAAATAGTTACTGACATGGTTTTATAATTAATCTACTACAGTTTCTTTTCAAGAACTATACACAAACTTAATTGCCATAGAAATCACTATTTTAATCAGGATAGACATTCCTGCATCATATTCTTGGATTACATAATAATAGTTCAAATTCTTGGACTATATATTAGTAGCTCAAATGAGCACAGAAAAAGTTGTGCTTTAGCCCAAAGCAAAATTTTTTTTTGCTATTTTTTTATTAATTATTTATCTTTTTATTTTATGCTTTTTAATTGAGACACCGTGAAAACAGTTACAGGGCTTTCAGGATCAAGTCTCAGTCATACAATGGTTAAACACCCATCCCTTCACCAGTGCACATGATCCACCACCAAGAACCCCAGAGACCCTCCCTCCCTCTCCCCCTCTGCCTGTGTGGGTTTAAATAACTCATTGCTATAACACTCAATTTTTGACCAAACTCACTATTATTATTTGGAGTTTTCCCCCCAACAGTCAGACCTGTCAGAATGGTATCATAAGATTGTATGTTTTCTGTTGTTGATAATAATGAGCATATGATGTTGCCCGGTTGTGAAATTGGCCGCCCAGTTTTAAGTCCAGAGGTATTTCTGCCAGCATTTCGAGATTGGTTTTGTGCCTCTGGGATCATTGGCAGTTCAGGAGGGGGGGAGCTGATCGTGGGAGGCCATTGGGGTCTCATTTGGGCAGGAAGCAGGGCTGGTTCTACCTCCCCCCCCCCACATTGTGAGATTCCCCATGTGTCCCATCACTGCAAGCTCCTACCTCTCTGTCCAATTGGCACTAAACAGTGGTGGTTGCCATGCTGCTGAGAGGGGGAAAGGATGAGGACAAAAACCCTTTCCCTCCTGAGGCTGCATGGGACCGTAGTTTAGTTCAAAGTCCACGAGCGTAGCTGCCAGCAGCCGCTGGGTTTCTGTGCCTCTGGTACAATGGACGCTCAGGGGTGGCAGAGCCATTCCTGATCATTTTCTTTGGATATCAGGAAAGGTCAAGTGGCCAAACAGTTTGGAGAGATATCCCAGTCCCACAAACCGGAGCCATGTTAGTAGAAGCTCAGTGTCACCGGGACTCCATCTGGAGAAGGCGGGGACTCTGCACCTTCTCCGTCTGGCGCCCCGGTGTTGTTGGCCTGTTCTGGGGTCCGGAGCCCAAAGCAAAATTACCATAACAATGATCACAGCAATTTTAAAAGTTATCAGTAGTTTTCTTCCCTATAACATCTTTTAGAACTTCCTTTTCATTCAAGGAAAGTATTCTTGAAAACAGTTAACACGAAAAAATGCTTTATCTCTTAAAGTTATTTTAATTAAAAAAACGATACTTTAGGGGCTGGAGAGATAGCACAGCGGGTAGGGCGTTTGCCTTGCACGAGGCCGACCCGGGTTCAAATCCCAGCATCCCATATGGTCCCCTGAGCATGGCCAGGGGTAATTCCTGAGTGCAAAGCCAGGAGTAACCCCTGTGCATCGCCAGGTGTGACCCAAAAAAAGAAAAAAAAAAAACGATACTTTCAGGATGGTATACTTTACGAAGAGGACTTAAGGTCTTCCATTTAAATATCTAGGTATTTATCTCTATTAAAGATGAAATATGGGATGAAGCAATGGTACAGCAGATAGGGCGTTTGCCTTGCCCATGGCTGATCTGGGTTCAATCCCCAGCACCCCATACAGTCCCCTGAGCACTACCAGGAGTAATTACTGAGTGCACAGCCAGGAGTAACCCCTAAGCATCGCCAGATGTGACCCCAAAAAAGCAAAAAAACAAAAAAACCCACCACCACCAACAACAACAAAAAACTCCAAAGAACAGATGAAATATGTGATTACTGCAAAGACTATTACAAGAAAATTCAAACCACAAGAAGCCTAGGACTACAGATTTAACATTAGAAGACCTATGACAACACTTCATAGGAGTCATTATTTGTTAAATAAAAATCAGAAAAAATTTATCAAGGCAGAGAAGGCTCAGTATGAAGCACTGGTTGGGTACTTCTTTTTCCATCTGGCTCTCATCTTGGTTTGTGTGTGTGTGTGCATGTGTGTGTGTATGTGTGTGTGTGTGTGTGTGTGTGTGTGTTGGTTTGTTTTTCTTTAAGCTTTCATCTTGAATATACTCTACTACTCCAGGCAGGACCTACTGGAAAACATGCCATGGTTGTCACTATGAAGTACATGTGTTCATGCCAGGAATAGTCACCATTAATATGCAACAGGCTTGAGGAATTTATATTATTGTTTAGGTTATTTTAAATAAATATGAAAATAAAATTGAAAACAGTTTTTCAGAAAAAAAAGTCATTAATCGATTAGTATCTAGCTATAACATATACAGAGATCAGGTCAAGCCTTACTTAAAGAAGAGATGCAGAAGAACTCTTTTTTCCAGGGGTAGAAGTGGGACACAGGGCACACCCTGTAGTGCTCAGGGGACCATGCAGTGTGGGGATCAACCTGGGTTCCCATATGCAAAGTTTTTACTCCAAATCTTTGAGCCATCACCCTGGTTTCCTTCCCACATTTTTTTTTTTTTTGGTCAACAGAACTCTTGTTTGTTTAGAATGAGGGGAACTCCCAGTGGGCTCAGGACTTACTCCTGGCTCTGTGCTCAGGGATCACTCCTAGTGAGCTTGGGGGGATCATTCATGGTGCCAGGGATCGAATCTAAGCCGATCACACGCAAGGCAAGTGGTACTACTGCTTTGGACTCTGGTCAATAAAAGTCTTTTTTGGTGGGGGAACGGGTTGGGTCACACCTGGAGATGCTCTGGAGCTAGTCCTGGCTCTGCACTTAGGAATTACTCCTGGTGGTGGCCCAGGGACCATATGAGATGCCAGGGATTGAACCTGGGTCAGTAGCGTGCAAGGCAGACGCCCTAACCACTGTACTATAGATCTGGCCCCTCAACAGAACTCTTAAGAAAAACATTTCACTAACCATGAATTTTACAGCTAATATCAAAAGAACTTATTCTATTACACTGGATGATGGATCCTTCTGATGAAATATCTGAGTATAGGGGCTGGAGCAATAGCACAGTGGGTAGGGCGTTTACCGAGGCCGACCCTGGTTCGATTCCCAGCATCCCATAAAGGAAAAAAAAAAAAGAAACATCTGAGTATAAACAAATCTACTTTGCAGTGTTGGGGATCAGATCCATAGCCTCATGCAAACAAGGCACATGCTCTAAAGCAGACATCCTCAGCCCCTAGATATTTGTTTTTGAAATACCCTCTTCAGTCTTGAAATACAATTTCACCCTAGACATAGTTTTCACATAAGAGAATGGGAATGGGAAGCAGGGCTGGATCAATAGCACAAGGGCGTTTACCTTGCACGGCCAACCCGGCTTCGATTCCCAGCATCCCATATGGTCCCCTGAGCACCACCAGGAGTAATTCCTGAGCGCAGAGCCAGGAGTAACCCCTGTGCATTGCCAAGAGTGACCCAAAAAGCAAAAAAAAAAAAAAAAAAAAACAGAGAGAGAGAATGGGAAGCATATATATATATATATACATATATATAACATATATATGTGTTTATATATATATCACTGTCACTGTCACTGTCATGTCACTGTCATCCCGTTGCTCATCGATTTGTTCGAGCGGACACAGTAACGTCTCTCATTGTGAGACTTACTGTTACTGTTTTTGGCATATCCAATATGCCACGGATAGCTTGCCAGGCTCTGCCATGTGGGCACTATACTCTCGGTAGCTTGCCCGGCTCTGCAAGAGGGGCGGAGGAATCGAACACAGGTAGGCCGCATGCAAGGCAAACACCCTACCACTGTGCTATCACTCCAGTCCTTCATATATCTATATCTATATCTGTATCTATGTATATAGATATATATTTATTTATTTTTTAAGGGGATGGTTTGGGCCACACCTTGTGGTGCTCAGAAGTTTTTTCTGGCTTTTCTGGCTCTGTGCTCAGGAGTGACCCCTGAACAGGTGTTCAGGGTACCATATGTGATGTTGGGAATTTGAGCCAGGACCGTGGCCACCAGCAGCCACATGCACTATCTCGCCATCCCAAAGAAGTATACCTTATAGCTCAAAATTTAGTTCTCTAAAGCATGAAGGAATGAATTATGTCTGGGAAAGATACCTTTAAAAACAAACATAAAATTGAAGACAGGAGGGGGCTGGAGAGATAGCACAGCGGGTAGGGCGTTTGCCTTGCACGCGGCCGACCCGGGTTCAAATCCCAGCATCCCATATGGTCCCCTGAGCACGGCCAGGGGTGATTCCTGAGTGCATAGCCAGGAGTAACCCCTGTGCATCGCCAGGTGTGACCCAAAAAGCAAAAAAAAAAAAAAAAAAATTGAAGACAGGAGTAATAGCACAGTGGATAGGGCATTTGCCCTGCATGCAGCCAAGCAGGGTTGGATCCTGGCATCTCATAACGTCCCCTGAGCACAGCCAGGAGTCATCCCTGAGTACAGAGCCAGGAGTAACATCGCTGACTGTGGCACAAAACCAAAAACAAACAAAACGTTTTCAAAAAACAAAAAGTGATCAGTGATTGCTTAATCTTTGTATGTGGAAGTCTCAATAGCCCCCACCCCTACCCTGCCCCACCACCAGACCCAGGAACTGCAGAAAACAAAAAAATTAAACATCAGACACAAAATTCAGAGATCAATTCACACAATTTCACACCAGTTTATCACTGGATGACATCTGATGGCTCTAAGCACCTGACTTTTAGTATTGGTGAAATGAGAGCAGTCAGCAAATGCTGCTGCCTAGACAAAGGAGGCTGAGCCCACCCAGTCAAACTACAGACTTAGCAAGGAGAGGGGCAAGACTTTGAGGGACCCTATTTTCTAGGACCCTATATGGACACTGAGGAGGGAAGGCCTACTTAATGGCTTGTGGCAGGTGCTGAGAGTGGTCTCTGAACACCAGAAGCCTGGTAGACCTAGCAGGCAGCCTCCACCCATCAACCCTTCTGTCCAGCTCAGTGATAAACCCTGCTTCGGGTTACAAATCCTACCCTGTGGCTCAGCCCCTCAGAGAGGGAGCCAAGCAAGGAGGCCTGGACTTGAGGACACTCAGGACTCTCAGGCACCACCAAGTGCCGGTCCAAACAAGACAGTTAGAATCCATGTGGCTGCACATGGTGAGGTGAAGGAGGTGGGAGAGGAGAGCATTATGGCTAGATAAAAAGCTCAGCAATTTTAGCAGGAGTTGAGGTAGGCAAAACTTCCCTCATCCTTGGTGATAAGCCTAGACAACCATCAAAACCTCAGGCTACAAAACTTGCCCTGTAGCTCATGGGCAGCAGAGGAAGAACTGGCACAGTTTGGAAGACTGAGTCCTCTCCCTGCCTCACTGAATATCCAGGCAAGTCTCACTCTAAGATCAAGCTTCTTAAAATGGGTTGCAACCCCACGTAGGGCACATAAATAAATGTGAAGTCATGAAAATTTTGATTTAAATTTATGATTTGTTGTCAGTAAATGTTTGATTTGCTTTCCTGTTTTATGCATACCTGGGGATGCATAAAAATTTCTTGGGTAAAAAGAGATCACGGGGGCTGGAGCAACAGCACAGCGGGTAGGGCATTTGCCTTGCATGTGGCCGACCCGGGTTCGATTCCCAGCATCCCACATGGTCCCCTGAGCACCGCTGGGAGTAATTCCTGAGTGCAGAGTCAGGAGTGACCCCTGTGCATCACCAGGTGTGATCCAAAAGTAAAAAAAAGAGATCACTAATTCAAGGGGGGGGGGGCAAGCTTAAGAAATCCTACTATCACTGGTCACTGTCACTGTCATCCCGTTGCTCATCGATTTGTTCAAGCGCGCACCAGTAAAGTCTCTCATTGAGAGACTTATTGTTACTGTTTTTGACATATCTAATACGCATGGGTAGCTTGCCAGGCTCTGCTGTGCGGGCTCCATACTCTCGGTAGCTTGCCGGGCTCTCCGAGAGGGGCGGAAGAATCGAACACAGGTCAGCCGCTGTGCTATCTCACTCCAGCCAAGAAATCCTACTATAGGGCCAGAAAGACAGTATGGGTTGGGAGAAAGGGGGGAGTTGCTTGCCTTGCATGCAGCTGACTTAGATTCAACCCCTGGTACCATGTATAGTTCATAAGCCCACCAGGAGTGATCCTTGAGCACAGAGCCAGGAGTAAGCTGAGTGTGGCTCAATTCCAACATCTGCCCCCCCAAAAAAAATTAATACAAACCCCTACTCATCAAAAGCAAAAGATACCTGAAGTTATGCCAAAGAGTAAGGGTAGGATGATTGCTTGCATGAAACCCACCTGGGTTCAATTTCTGGCATCAATGCTCTGGATCAAAATCAATGCTCTGCATCAGAATCATCAATTCTGACATCAATTCTGGGTTCAATGCTCCCCTGAGCACTGCCAAGAGTAATTTCTCAGTGCAAAGCCAGGAGTAAGCCCTGAGCATCACCAGGTGTGGCCCAGAAAACCAAAAAAACACAGATAACTGAAATTGGGCAGGTATGTAGAGGATCTCTAACTATAGTTATTTATCTCAAACAGAGAATGAATTTGACCATAATAGGAGAGGGAACAGTGAGGGATTTCAAATACAGGTTCTCCCCACCATACCACCATTAAAGAAAAGCCCCTGACCTAACTCCATGAGGGTCCTGAAAAAAAATAAAAACATCAGCAAACCAAGGCGTCATGCACCTTCTACTGGAAAGCAGAATTACACACACACACACACACACACACACACACACACACATACACACACATACACACACACACACACAAGACAAACTCCTATCAAAACCAAAGGCTTATAGTGAAAGGTTGAAGTAGGTTCTTAAGCCAATAATACAGAGAAAAAGGCACACAATGTTATATTCATGTCTCATAAATCAAGACTTTCTGCTAAAAATAGCAATAGGAGAGAAAGATAGACACTAATAATTAAGAGAATAATCCTTCAAGAATAATATGGAGGATCCCAGTTCAGTCTTTGGTATCACATGACAGCCTCAGATCATCCAGGCATAACCCTGGCGACCTCCAATCACAACCAGGCATAGCACAGAGTGTGACCCAAGGTGGTTTCTACAGGACCCAAGAAGTGTCACATCTCAGGCCTTAGTGCCGGTCCAAACAAGACAAGCACCCTGTCCACTGCACTATCCCTTAAGCCTATAAAACACTTATTAGTATACCTCAAAGCAAAACTCCTCCATAGTATTCTTGACCTCCGGAGCCTAGCTATAGCCATGCTCAAGGCCCCTCTCCACACGTTCAGATGAGCCTCACGCATCCTCACGCAGAGACCTGTCAGGCTGGTTGGCCAAGTATTACCAGGAGTGGTTCCTAAGATGCCTGAGCAAGAAGAGAGAGAGAGAGAAAGACAGACAGACAGGCACACACACACACACACACACACACACACACACAGATTAATATCTATGAACCAACACAGATGGTACACCTATATAAATAAAACCTCCTTTTTTGGATGGGTGTTGGAATACTGTATGACTGAAACCTAATATCTCACAGTGATTCAATTAAAAAAAATCTTAAAAATAACAACAACGCCTTTTATGTTTTTGTTTTATTTTTAGGTGACACCTGCACTCATAGCTCTGCACATAGGGATCATTCCTGGCAGTGCATGGGGACCATATGTGATGCTGGGAACCAAACCTGGACCAGTCATGCAAGACAAGCACCCTGTCCACTGCACTATCCCTTAAGCCTATAAAACACTTATTAATATACCTCAAAGCAAAACTCCTCCATAGTATTCTTGATCTCCGGAGCCTAGCTATAGCCATGCTCAAGGCCCCTCTCCACACGTTCTGATGAGCCTCACGCATGAAGGTACCGGCAGAGGAACCCAGGTATATGGGACCTGGGGCTGAGACCTCCAAGCCCGCTCAGATCGGAACTGGGCCTCTTCCGCCCAGATTTCCCATTTTCCAGTCGCCAGGCAGTCACACCCAGGGACTGCCCCCTGCGCCGTGCAATCCCATCAACGGCCAACATCCAGAGACTTAAAAGCAAGCTCCTGGAAGCGCGTGGCCACAAAGCGGCCGAGAGACATCATATAGCCTACTTCTCCCTCTGGGAGAACCTGGCAAGCTACCGAGAGTTTCCTGCCCACATGGGAGAGCCTCGCAAACTCCCCATGCTGTATTAATATGCCAAAACCAGTAACAAGCTGGGTCTCATTCCCCTGACCCAGAGAGAGCCTCCAATGTGGTATCATTGGGAAGGACGAGTACAGAGAGTCTTCTAAAATCTCAGGGCTGGGATGAATGGAGACATTACTGAGACCACTCAAGAAATTCAACAATCAACGGGATGATGATGATGATGATGATGATGATGATGATGATGATGATGATGATGATGAAAGCAAACCTTTGACAGTAACACCATAACAGTAGATCTCAAGATACCACTTACATCAATTGATA
This sequence comes from Sorex araneus, assembly GCF_027595985.1. NCBI lineage: Eukaryota > Metazoa > Chordata > Mammalia > Eulipotyphla > Soricidae > Sorex > Sorex araneus. Next base: position 16,755,045 of record NC_073310.1, on the reverse strand, counting down.
ATCATTCAAGCAAACAATCATGAAACAATGACTTTAAATGAAGCACTGACCAGAAAAATTTAACAGGCATAAACAGAAATTTCCATTCCAAGGAAAATGAATATATATACTTTTCAAGTGCACACATAGAACATTCTCAAGGGTAGATTCTATACTGGGACACAAAACAAGCTTCAATAAATACATGAAAACAAAATCATATCAAGCATCTTGTCTGACCACAATGGTATGAAGCTAGAAACCAACCACAAAAAGAAAGCTAGAGAAAGCCAAAAAACATGGAGATTAAATAACATACTTCTGAATAATCCTTTGGTAAATAAAGAAATCAAAAAGGAAAAAAATATCTGGAGAGTAATGGAACTGAAGAGATATCAGATTATAAGTGATGAGCAAAAGTAGTATTAAGAAGGAAGTTAAGGGGGTTGAAGAAATTGTACAGCGGGTAGAGTGCTTGCTTTGCATTCAATAGGGTTCAATCTCCAGTATCCTAAATGTGAGGAGTGATCCCTGCGCACAGAGCCAGGAAAAAGCCCCGAGTACTGCTCAGTGTGGCCCCAAAACTGTCACTGTCACTGTCATCCCGTTGCTCATAGATTTGCTTGAGCAGGCACCCTAAGTCTCCATTTTGAGACTTGTTACTGTTTTTGGCATATTGAATATGCCACGGGTAGCTTGCCAGGCTCTGCTATGGCCAAAAACAAAAAGAAAAAAATTTTTAAAGAAAGTTGAGGGGCCTGGAGACACAGTACAGCTTATGTATGCAGAGTACCTAAAAAACTAAAACTAGAGGCAGGGATGCAGCTTAATGAACCCAGGAGTGTGTAAGGTTCTGTACTCAATCCTAAGCATAACCAAAAAACAAAAACAACCAGAAATGGAACTGTAATATAATCCAGCAATACCATTCTAAGCATTTATCCAAAGGATAATAAAAACACTAAATCAAAAGAATTTTTGCACCTCTATATTCAAAGCATCAATATTCATAATGGCAAAAAATAAAGGGCTGGAGCGACAGTACAGCAGGGAGGGCATTTGCCTTGCATGCAGCTGACCTGGGCTCAATCCCTGGCATTCCATATGGTTCCCCCAAGCACCGCCAGGAGTAGTTCTTGAGTGCAGAGCCAGGAGTAACCCCTAAGTATTGCCAGGTGTGATCCAAAAAGAAAAAAAAATCATCCTTAATGCCCACTGACTCAACAAAGAGGTGCTATATATATGTACATATATATAGTTATGAAATATATATTTTTTAATGAGATACTACTTAGCTATTAAAAAGATAAAGTGTGGAGACAGAGGAAACTCAATAGTCTTAGGTAAACTTTGTATTCAGGAGGGCAAGTTTGATCCCCAGAACCACATATGGCCCCCTAAGCAAAGAGCTGGGAACAGTCACCAACCATCACTGGGTGTGGCCCCAAAATTAAGTTAAAATAAAATAGAAAGGTAAAGTATACCTCTCGTGACATCACGGGTAGAACTTGAGAGAGATAATTGTGCTAAGCGAAATAAGTCAGTAAGTGAAACACAATTTTGGGATGGTTTCACTCATGTGGAATATAAATAACCAAAACAAACTAGCAAAGCCCAACAAAAACAATTCTTGACTGTGAAAAATACAGTGGTTACCAGAGAGAAAGAGGAAGGAGGGCATGAGGAATGGGTAGCGAGGGACATTTTTGAGAGTGTGATGGAATGAAACTCTTGTGGTGGTTCTGATGAATCTTACATCCACATAGAAGTGGTAAACTGTACTGAAATTTTATTGTATTATAAGACAACTAAGTTTTGATTAAATCAATTAAAATTTTTATTAAATCAATTAAAATAAATTAAAATTTGATTTAAAAATTTAGCTTTATGAGCCAGGACAATAGTACAGTAGGTAGGGTGTTTGCCCTCATAAGATTCTCCAGCTCACCAGAGTGATCCTGAGCACAGAGCCAGGAGTGAGCCCTGACCACTGCCGAGCGTGGCCTAAAAAAAGGGGATGGGTAGCACAGCGGGTAGGGCGTTTGCCTTGCACGCGGCCGACCCGGGTTCGATCCCCAGCATCCCATATGGTCCCCCAAGCACCGCCAGGAGTAATTCCTGAGTGCAAAGCCAGGAGTAACCCCTGAGCAGCGCTGGGTGTGACCCAAAAAGCAAAAAAAAAAAAAGGGGGATTGGGGGGGGCGAAATCAGTTTTCTGATAAGCAAAAACTTGGATCATTATAAGCCAATTTTATCAAAAAACAAGGAAAATTTTTAAAAGGCAAATATGAGGAAAAAAATTGAAAACTCAAGGTCTAGAATAGATTGTACTATACTAATACTGAAACCAAGGACTCTAAAATAAGTCCCAGGGCCAGAGCAGCCAATACCTGTTCTAATCCTCAGTACCACAGATGGTCCGTTGAATACCGCTAGGGATCGCTCCCGAGCACAGAACCAGGAAGAGCCCCTGAGCACTGCTGGGTGTGGATCCAAAACCCCTTCCCCCAAATAAAATAAAAATAAAGTACATCCCAATCAGGATTATGTGTCAAGTGACAGCAGAGCGTAAATCTTGCATGTGTGAGGCCCTGGGTTTGATTCTTGGCCTCACATGGTGATCCAACCCCCACTCCCATTGGAAGTGATTCTGACAGCCTCTGAGCACCACTCAGTGTAGCCCCCAAACTAAAAAAAATTAAAAATAAATGTCACCACAGCTATTATAAAATTTAATCCACTTAAGCTATAACTGCTCAATAAGCATCTCACCTTGCAGCTCACCTTGCTTCCACTAACTCCTGGATTTCTTGGCATTTCATCTGGCATTTCTTATCCTCCAATAGGTCTGGCAAGTGCTTGTTGAAAAAGGGAAGGTGTACTGAGCTATAGGGGAAATACACTTTAGATCCTTCAGAGTGCTCTAAGATCATCACCAATTATTGCATTTAGGCTGGCAGTTGTGACTTACCTAGCAATGACCTGTAAAAAGTTGTGGGAAATTATAGAACTGAGTTTACCATGGTGGAAGAGGGAAGGCAAGAGATTTACAGGGGTGGGGTAGGATGAGTGGGGGAAATACTAAGACAATGGTGGAGGGAAATGGACACTCTGATGGAGGGTGTGATGTTAGAACATGTATGCACGAAACCCTATTATTAACAGTATTGTAAATCACAGTGCCTAAAATAAAGGTTTTTTGTTTTTTTTTTTAAGTTCCAGGAAATTGGGGCTGGAGAGAGAGTACAGCAGGTAGGGTGTTTACCTTGCACACAGCTAACCCAGGTTCGATCCCAAGCATTCCATATGGTCCCCTGAACCCGCCAGGAGTGATCCCTAAGTATAGAGCACCACTGGGTGTGGTGAAAAAAAAAGAAGTTCCGGGAAATTTAATGTAAATCAAATATTTGAAAACCAAATATTTGGTTCTTAAACCGAGGAATCTGCTATTTAAAGGAAATTTGTAAAGTCCTTTATAATGAGGAATCCACTCTCTTTTGAATGAACAAACATTTTATTATTCTGAATTAACTTTAAGCAGGAAAGGCCACTCCAATCTGGCTCCAATCTACAGTTTATCTTACCATGATTTAAACAATTCTATTTTACTCAGACTGATGTCCTCAATCAGACTGAAAGGAGATGAAATAAAGAGACACAAACTAGCTTCTGGAAAAATTTCATTGGCATTTCCTGTGCCCTAATTTTTAATTTCAGATGGCAAGAAATCCCAATAATAAGGTGCTGAAGCTCAGTCAGTACTCCACTGACACTGGGCTCTTGGTTATTGAGCTTTGCTTGTTTGATAAGGGATGGTTAATTTAAGAGTTCCTGGCTGGGAAGTTAATTGCCTAGGTAGTCAGTATATCTTGATTTGTTTGTTTTTGGGGCACAAAAAGGGTGCTCAGGGGGCTATATGGGGTTAGTTGGATGCAAGGCAAGCACCTAATTCCTTTTTTTTTTTTTTTGCTTTTTGGGTCACACCCAGCGATGCGCAGGGGTTACTCCTGGCTTTGCACTCAGGAACTACTCATGGCGGTGCTTGGGGTACCATATGGGATGCCGAGGATCGAACCCGGGTCGGCCGCGTGCAAGGCAAACGCCCTACCCGCTGTGCTATCGCTCCGGCCCCTCCTTTTTTTTTTTAAGTAAAAAAAAGTTTTACTGTAGGGGCTGGAGCGATAGCATAGCGGGTAGGGCATTTGCCTTGCACGCGGCCGACCCAGGTTTGATTCCCAGCATCCCATATGGTCCCCCAGCACCGCCAGGAGTAATTCCTGAGTAACCCCTGTGCACAGCTGGGTGTGACCCAAAAAGCCAAAAAAAAAAAAAAGTTTTACTGTAAAAAAAGTTTTATTTGGAGGTTTTTAGGAGGGAGAGAAAGTGAGAGAAAGTAACATGCTCAAGAGAGAATGTGGGCTTCTCCAAGGTGGAGAGAGCCCCTACAAACACCCCAGCATTAGATACAGAAGCATAAAAGTACTTATCTCAAGAGAGGAGATACGCGTGCATGTGCTCGGGCGCCACATGTGCTCGGCCATGTGGGCACAAACAACACATGGGCTCAGGCAGTATATGCTTCAAGCACCTTATTCCTTGTTCTTTGTTTTCTCTCTTCCCCCCACCCCAACCCTCCATAGTCAGCATATATTGAAAGTAACATCTGAAGCAACAAAGTTGTAATCTTTTATGAATTGGCACAGGAACAAGACTTAGTCAAAGACTCTGGGCATATACTAGGCATTTGTTAAGTACTAGTTAGTAGAACCTAAGATAAAAACATGACTCGCTTGACAAGTTTAAGGAGTTCTGGCCAAGAAGACAGCTTTGGGCAGAAGGGAAGACCCAGTGCAGCACCGACTTATAAACAGGAGTAAGCATGGTTATCATCCCTAGAAACTAGAGCAATAAGGGCAGATGGCAACCAACAGATTGATTTCATGGATTTAGGGCAGGTTGCCAGTTTTAGAAAATACAGGATTCCCAGTTAAATTTGATTTTCACCTAAACAATATTTAAGGCAGATATTACCAAATATTGCATGAAAAAGACTACATGACTTTTATTGTTATCTTAAATTCAAATTTAATTAATTGTTGTGTATTTAACACTTAACAACACTGGCAATTTTATTCTAAAGAGAGTAGAAAAACAGTGAATCCCAGACATCTTTACTACATTTACAATTTCTGAAACACTGTTCACAGAAATACTTAAGGAGTTTGTACACTGAAGAATATAACACATACACATATACACACTGAATAATCTACTTTCTTTTTTTTGTTTATGGGCCACACCCGGTAGTGCTCAGGGCTTACCCCTGATGCTGAGCTCAGGCATCACTCATGGTGAGCTCGGGGGACCAGATGGGGAACCAGGGATCAATCCCAGGTCAGCTATATACATGGCACCTTACCCACTGTATTATCTTTCCAGCCTCTCTATTTTAAGAGTGAAGTAAGATGTTGATCAGAGTCCCCTCCTTCTAAGCTACAGTAAAAGAAAAATATGTTTAGGACAGGAACTTAGCACCATTGACATTTGTGCAGGATCATTCTTTGGTGTGGGGCTCTCCTACACATTTCAAGATACTTTGCAGCATCCCTGGCTTCTCGATCCACTAGATGCCAGCAGCACATCCCACCTCACCCAACACCCATCTGTGACAACCCAAATGTCTCCAGATATTGCCAAATAGTCTGTGCAGATAAAACGCCTCTGGTTAAAACCACTAAATTAGGCAAAAATGGTCAAATAAACAGAAAGTGTCATATTCATTAGCCAGTGGTTATATAACAAAAGACTCTTGTCCAGGGAGAAAATTTCAGCTTGCCCGAGGCCCCTTCAAGTCCATAACAAGGATGAGAAGGCACAGGCATCTCAGCTAAGACCATCAGAGACCCTTCCTGTGCCAGGGCACAGGAGAGGAATCTTGGGGGAGCCAAGCCCAAGATGCTCTGCATGACAGTCATCACGGCAGGCAAGGCGTCGTCGCACCCAGCCTTTGAAGACACTCCTTTTAAGTTAACCTCCCTTCCAACTAAACTTTTTCCAAATCTCTTCCTGCCATTTGGAAGTCGAGTGATTCTCAGCTGAAAAGGACTGTATATACGAGGTGCAGATGGCAGCAGTTACGGTCCTCACCAGATGCTGCAGTCTCTAATTTGATTGAAAGGATATAATTAGACAACAGAAACACTTTAATGAAAGAGCAAAACATGGAGGGAGGGAAGGATTGAAGGCCCTTAACTGATGCCAAAACACCCACCAGTAATAGAGGCTTTGCGTCTGGGGAAAGGGAAGGGGAAAGCCCCTTAAAAGGACAGTCCCCATCCTGTTTATTTCCCCATAGACATAGGAATAGGGATTTTATTATTGTAGATTTCCACTGTATTTTATGTGGGAACAATCTGATTAAAACCAGAAGAGTCTTCGGAAGAACATCAAAGAAAAACAAATATGGCTTCTGTGGTCATTATTAAAAATATTTTTACCAGCCCAATAATTTTCTTTGAAGATGAATTTTTATAGATTGAACAGCAGCAAGTAATTTACATATTGTGATGGCATGGTTCACAATCCCTTCTATTCTAGAAGAGAATGGCCTTGGTAGCCATATATATATTTTTTTATCCAGGATGCCAAAGAATATGGATAGCCATACAATGTATCTACTTGGAAAATAGAAACCAGCAGACTTAATCCTATATGCTGATGCTGCAACCATTCTGAATCATCTTGAAAAGCGGTCTCTGCTGTTTTTGCTACTTCATAGCTTTCAAACTTTTAGTGTGAGTATACTGTTCTGGTTCTAACCAAGATTCTAACCAAACCGAAAGAAATCCAGCCCTCAAAATCTGAAGTTGGTAATGTGGTGTGACACGGGTTTGGAAGCGGCTATAACCTCCTCAGCCCACTAGAAGCAGGGCCCCACCCTTGTGGTAAATTGAACAATAAAAGTTTAATGCTTGGGCTACTTGCCAGGGATTAAATCAATGACAAGAGCAGTTAGAAGTTGGGTCAGGCAAAAGGGCAGCCCCAAGTGGGTCCTGCTCTGTGAGGGAGAGGCAATACTGCTGTGAGGTGTCCTAACAGCAATCCTTCCCAGCACCCAACTTTATTTCTTTTCAAACTGGTTCAAGTCCAGGCTAGGCAGGTGTTTACCTAGAAAGAGGATGAAAGGAGTGGGGAGGGTGAATTCCCCTAGAGAAAGAGCAGGCAAGTTTCTATAGTGTGGCTATTTGTAAGGACAGTGAACATGCCTCTGACATTTCTATAATCATCTTTCCTTGCTTAGTTCCAACTCAGGATAACGTCTCAGAGGTGAGGTCTGGGGAAAGTACTGCCATTTTTGAAGGAAAGGCACTGAAGAGAACAGTGATTTGGGGGGAAAGTGACCCAGCATGCCTCTCCTTGATGAATACATCCAGATTCCAGATATATGCTCAAGATCAGATCGGATCTGGAAGGAATGCAGGCATCCTTCTCTCACCCTTTGAGAAGTTGCACCATGCACTAGCCAGAACCAAACCTTCCAAGGGGTGTTGGGGGGTTGAAATCATCTAAAATCTTGTACAAGGAGGCTGAGAGCGAGCTCATGGGTCAGGGCACCTGCCTTGCTATGCAGCAAAGAGTGGTATTGACCACATGATTCTAAGCAGTACTATATCACATTGTCCTAGCATGAAACCCTCTGACCAAATACAGCCAGAGCCAGTTCCCCCTTTGGGCTCCCTCTCCCCCCACCAAAAAAAGCCAAAATACTTGCATAGTTTTCTAAGGGGGCACAGTCACTTCTTCCTATGTTGTCCTGATCCAGGAGACAAAAACTCAAGCAAAAGCTACAGATCCAAACTTCCGACTTCTCTCAAGTGTTTTGCATTAGTTGTTCCACAGTACAAACACAATCAACTTGGTATGTTTGAATGTTTCATTTTGTTTTTTCAAAATGTTTTAATTAAAACAAAATAATCAGCCATGCAAACATTTTTTTAAAGGCCACATAAAAAATGACTATAGAATCATAGAAATAAAATGCAATACTCTCAAAAAGTGACAGAAGTTGTTTTCTCTCCCCAGGACTTTGTCTAAGTTTCAGGGCTGATGCCACCTGCTGCCTTAGCTTTCCTTTGAGAAACAGATCTCTCAACAGTCTGTCCCAAGCAACATCTGCACAGCTGAACACACTGGGGGGAAAGAGGCAGGCACTACTTTCTTTATGTCATCCATAGTAAATCATCCTGAATTTTTTTTCAAAGCATTGTTTCACAAGTATTATTAAAGATATAATGTATATGTACGAAACCCATCCTCCAAGTAGCTTTTGTTTAAATTCTGGTAAAATATACATAACATAAAATCTATAACTGTAATCATTTCTCTTCTATGCCTCTTAAAACTAGTTAGTAGTAAAAAATAAAAGGTTCATTCATTTACCAAACTCATGCCTCCCTGTCACCTTTCTAAGCCAGTGAGTACTAGAAAAAAGGCAATACCTATGAATCTAAAGCAGTGCTTGGCCAAGTACACATGTGGGCCAAAGCTGGCCCCATACCTATTTCTGTATGACCCACAAACTCAGAATGGTTTGAATTTTTTTGAAAACAAACTATTATTTCCTGACATAACATTTACATGATTGTTAATGATTACATTCTGAATTATAAGCATAATTATGAGATATGGGAGGTATACAGAGTCCTTTAAAAACAAAAATTACATGGAATTCAAATTTCAGTGCCATGAAGAACAGAACCACATCTACCCATTCACATTTTGTCTACTTCTGGTCTACAAAGTCAGGGCTGAGTAACTGCAACAGAGAGTACGAGCTCACAGACTCCAAATTATTTATTGTCTTTGGCCTTAAAAAAAAATGCCCACACTTGGGGCTGGAGCAATAGCACAGCGGGTAGGGCGTTTGCCTTGCACGTGGCTGACCCGGGTTCGATTCCCAGCATCCCATATGGTCCCCTGAGCACTGCCAGGGGTAATTCCTGAGTGCAGAGCCAGGAGCAGCCCCTGTGCATAGCCAGGTGTGAACCAAAAAGCAAAAAAAAAAAAAAAAAATGCCCACACTTGACCTGAAGCAGTAGGTCCCCGGAAGTGAATGACAAGACAAGAAATATTTCAGGGATTCACTTCCTTATACTCAAACTGAATAGAAAACACCAGAAACCCACAGATGTGAATGTGGGGAAGAAAAACAACTTGTGTCCACCTAGCATTAAGAGGGGTCTCTTCTCACCCACTCTGAGTTCTCCCTACTTCTCCTCCCACCATGGTTCATGTGAGTAATGAATCAGCCTGGTGACAGTAACTGTAGACCATAAAGTACACCAAGTAGGATAAAGCTCCCCAATCTCCACCTGAACTTGCTCAAAGGTTTGTGGGGCACTTGTGGGCTGCTCATCCACAACCAAATTCTGAATGAACAAGAGGCCTAAACAAGCCTTGGGGATGCAAGAAAAACCCATTTCTTAAGTATTACCAGTTCCAGGCAACCTTTTGGTGACATGGTTAAAATTCCCAGCTGAAAATTAAAAAAAACAACACTCAAACTAGTTGTAAATGTTGTCAGACTTTATGTCCTATACAACTAAACATTGCTGTCTTGGGTTGGGGGTAGATATACTCCTCAGGGGTGGAGAGGTGGGACAATCAGGCTAGGAGGAAGAAGCCTCAGGTCAGGTGGAAAGGGGAGGTGCTTACTGCCTGCTAGCTTAAGGTAGTTTTCTAAACAATATGGACGTTCCTCAAAAAACTCAGAATTGAGCTTCCATAGATTCCAGCAATTCCACTCCTGGGAATATACCCTAAGGGCCCCAAAACAAAATAAAGAAAAGACATCTGCATTCCAATGTTCATTACACCACTATTCACAATGACCAAAATCTGGAAACAACCCAAGTGCCCAAGAACAGATGACTGGATAAACAAATTATGGTATATACACACAATGGGATTTCTTACTCAGTTGTAAGAAAACATAAGTCACAAAATTTGCTGATACGTGTTTGGATAACTTGGAGAGTATCACGATGAGTGAAATGAGTCAGAGGGAGAAGGGACAGACACAGAATGATCACACTCATTTGTGGGATATAAAGAAACATAGGAGAGGGGGCTGGAGTGATAGTACAGTGCATAGGGTATTTGCCTTATATGTGGTTGACCCAGATTTGCTCCCTGGCACCTCATGTGGTTCCTCGAGTCTGCCGGTTTTTTTAATTGCTGAGTGCAGTCAGAAGTAAGTCCTGAGCATCACTGGGTTTGGCCCCAAAAACAAACAAGAAACATAGTAGGAGAATAATGCCCAAAGACAATAGAAACAAAGGGAAGGAAAACTGGTCCTTTTTTTTTTCTTTTTGGGTCACACCCAGTGATGCTCAGGCGTTACTCCTGGCTCTGGCTCTGCACTCAGGAATTACCCCTGGTGGTGCTCAGATACGGGATGCTGGGAATCGAACCTGGATCAGCCGAGTGCAAGGCAAATGCCCTACCCGCTGTGCTATTGCTCCAGCCTCAGAACTGGTCCTTAATAGGTAGCTTTCCACAGTTGGGAGAGGTGCATTAGGCAAGGGAAGGGACAATGATAGGGAGCAGGTGTCACTCTAAGTGAGAATTGGGTGCTGAAAGGAGATAAAGTGATATGCATGATATATTTTCAGTAAAGTATTGCAAACTACAGTCCCTAAAAAGAAAAAGTACATGCTGGAGGTAGAGCCAGGCTGGAGGGTAGAGGGAAAATGAGGACATTGGTGGAGGAAAGTGAACTCTAGTGAAGGTATTGGAGCTGGGAACATTGTACATCTGAAATTCAATCATGAATAACTTTGTAATTCACGGTGATTCAGTAAATTTTTTTTGTTTTAAAGGTAACTTCTCAGGGAGATCCTGAGTGATTTTTTTTTTCTTTTTGGGTCACACCGGGCAATGCACAGGGGTTACTCCTGGCTCTGCACTCAGGAATAACTCCTGGCGGTGTTCAGAGGACCATGTGGGATGCTGGGAATCGAACCTGGGTCAGCCTTGTGCAAGTCAAACGCCCTACCTGCTATGCTATCGCTCCAGCCCCGTGAGTGATTTTTTTTTTCCTTCAAAGGGAGCAGTAGGCCAAGTAAGTATGGAAATCTTTGACCTCAGACGGCATCACAGGCTCAAAAATGCAAAAGATACTATATTACATACATTGAAACTATTTAAAACAATATGTTTTATCTTTATCATTTATTGCTATTGGCATAACAATGTAAAATCACAGGTGAATATTTTAATATCTACTTATCTAAATTAAATGTACCAACTTGATCTTTTTTATTTTGTTTTTAGGCCACACCTGCTGGGCTAGAACACTGAAACTGTCTGGCCTGGTTTTCCAGATATTGTTAAGAGTGGCCCCATCTCTGAGCACTTCTTGGGAGGACTCCCAAAGACTCAAAGTTTAAAAGTAATTGGTGGGGCTGGAACAGTAGTACAGCAGGTAGGGCGTTTGCCTTGCACTCAACTGACCCTAGTTCGATCCCCAGCATCCCATATGGTCCCCCAAGCACCGCCAGGAGTAATTCCTGAGTGCAAAGCCAGGAATAACCCCTGTGCATTGCCGGGTGTGACCCCAAAAGCAAATAAATAAATAAATAAAAATAAAAGTAACGGGTGAGCATGTCAGTTCACTTCACTTCCCAACACTGATCTTGCATATGGCTAATCCTCCTTTTAGGAGAGGAGGTCACACCTGGTGAAGAAGCTCAGGGCTTCCTCCTGGTTCTGTGCCCAGGGTTCACTCCTAGAAGTGCTCAGAGGACCACACAGGATGCTAAGGACCAAATCCGGATTAGCCGCGTGCAAGAAAAGTATACTGCCTGCTGTACTACCTCTAGCCCCTGTAAATGATATAACTGACAGTATGACACTCTCACTGTTAACTGAACCCATTTTTTTGTTTGTTTGTTTTTATTCTGGGGCCACACCTGGCAATGTCCAGGCCTTACACCTGGCCCTGCACTCAGGAATCACTCCTGGTGACACTCAGGGACCAAAATGGGTGTGAGAGATTGAACCCACGTCAGCCACATGCAAGGTAAATGCCCTAACCACTGCACTATCACTCTGGTCCCTGAATTTATAGGTTTTATGGGAACACATTCTATAGGCTAATGGGAATAATTCTAGATAAGAAATTACAGAAGAATGAATACTGAAAATAAAAAGTGGATGATAGCAAATGTAACTAGAGCAGTTCTATTCACAAAGACTTGATTGGCCCCAAAGGCAGTGAAACACCCCAGCAGATAGTTTGCTCTAGACAGAAAACTAAAATAGCTGAAGTCCTTTAACCCTTCCTATCTTTTGGTCTCCCCCTCAGGTTAGTAGATTCCAGATAGGAACCTATGTCAAGAAGCATATCAGCCCCGGGGCTTGGCTGCGTTTTTTTTTTTTCCTTGAAAAGTGAGTCTAGATCGAAATTCAACCTTTAACTTCTATCTTTCTTATCAGTTATGAAATAAAAGGAAAAATTTCAAAGGAAGAATGGAGAGAAGGGCAAGCATGCAGGACTGGCTATCCACTGTAATTAGAAGTAGCATGATGGGGAATGAGCTAACTGTTTTTATAAAGTCAGCATTCAAAAATGCAAACCACCAGTAATTTGAATATTACAAAATTGTGCAGAATATAAGCACCGAAATAATTTTTCCATCCACAAAATTTTAGAGAAAATTACAGTATCAAAAAATATAAAATGGCAAGTTTGGCATATCCTCAGAGTAGAACATATTTTTTTTTAATTGGAAAGTATTTTAAAACTAGTGGGTAGGCTTTAGACAGGATGTGATGCTGAAGACCATGTGGTATGTCCCTAAAATGGCTTCTGGAACTGAAAGAGACAAACATCACAAAAGTATTGATATACGATGATGGTAGGAAAAAGTTAGTGAAGCCCACTAACTTGGGATTTTAGATCACTTGTCACAAATCATTACACAATGATTATTTGTGTGTCCTTACCTCAGACTCCCAAATAAAAATGCACATCAAGGTTTCTGGTTCAAACTGAGAATAGCTTCATTCCACCCTTCCTAGCAAAAGTAGCTGAGGAGAGGATGCCACTTTCTAATAAACACAAGCAGAACTGGCTCATGTCACACTTTTCAGAACCATTTCTTTGCCCTTTTCAGAAGGGGCACTGGTTTATTTCCACCCCTACCTCTGGCTGTAGCAGACATTAAGTCCTGACCACACAGATGGCACAAGAGGAGCTAAGGGCTTACTAGGTTACAGTTATGTTGACATATTTTGGCTCTCATAAAGTTCTCCCTTCATTGCTCAATAGTAAAAAGGATCAAACTGGAAGGCCCCTAGAAGGCCTCCCATCACTCAGAAACCACTTGTGGAACCTAAGGTTTACAGTAGCACATGGAGCCCCCTGGTCTACTGATCCAGAGCCAAACATTGCCTTTTAATAGGGATTAATCAGGGTGGAAGCTCAGAGCATTCCCAGGGCAAATGAGGTGTCTAGCACTTGGTGAACTGGGAAGCACTATAAAAAGCATTAAGATAGGTTTACTGACTGCCTTCTCTGTGTGGGTGTGTTACCTGCAGCATGTCATTTAATCTTCACAACACCCGGTGAGGGAGTCAACATACCCCCTCCTTCACAGAGGAGGGAAACTGAGGCTCAGAAAACTGAAGCCAAGGCCCCACCCCGCCTAGTTAAGCCACAAGCAAGTCCCGGTCCACTCCGTGAATGTAAGTCAAGGAAACAATTCGGTGCATTCTTCCAAGAATCCCATCGTTCCAACAACGTCAGTGACGGGGATCTCATGTGCAAAAATACAGATTTTCCTCCGTGAGTGCCCTGTATGGTCTTTCACTTATGCTCAGATAACCTGTAGAGAAATGCAACTGGGCCAGACAACGCCCTTTTTTGCCTGCTCTTCAGTTAGGAAAGGTCTGTGCTTCGAGGCAGGGGGGGGCGGGTGGGGTGTGACTGTGAGTGTGTGAGTGTGTGTGTGTGTGTGTGTGTGTGTGTGTTTTGAGTCAGGGTGTGCGGCAGGGGTGTGTGTGTGTGTGTTTCGAGTCACGTTGTGCGTGTGTGAAGCCAAAGTGTGTGTTGTGTATGCTTCGAGTCAGGGTGTGTGTGAAGCCAAAGTGTGTGTGTGTGTGTGTGTGTGCGCGCGCACACTTAGAGTCAGGGTGATTGTGTGTGTGAAGCCAAAGTGTGTGTGTGCGTGTGTGTGTGTGTGTGTTTGTGTGTGTGTGTGTGTGTGGCCGCGAAGCCAAAGTCCCAGCTTCCAAGCTGGTGCTGGGCGGAGCGCGGGGTGCCCACCTCGGGAGGACCTGGCCTGGCCGGGGGAGGGCGGCTCGAAGCGGGATTGGGGTGCGGGGGGGGGCTCCCGGGGAAACGGAGCTCGGCGCTTCACCTTCCGAAGAAGCCCCCCAAAACTCCGGAACGGTGGCCCACCGCCCCCTTTCCCTTTCCTCCTCTCGCCACGCGGGGCCGGCACCTGAGCCAGGAGGAAGTTCAAAGGCGCGAGGGGGTGGTGCGGGGGTGGGGAAGGCGCGCGCGCCCCGCCGCGCCGCCGGCGCGGGTCGTCCCGGGACCCGGCGGCGGGGAGTCACCTCGGTTCCCCGCGGGCGCGGCGGGCGCGGGCTGCGGGGCGGCGTGCGGGGCGGCGTGCGGGGCGCGGGCAAGCCCCGGGCTCCCGACGGCGTCGCGGAGGGGGCTGGCGGGCGCAGGGGTCCGGGGAGGCTGAGGAGGCAGAAAGCGCCCCCGCCCCGGGGGGCGTCGCCGCGAGCCCCGAGAGGCGGCTCGGCTTCTCGCACCCGGGACCCCCGCGGCCCGCGGGCCCGCGCCGAGGGTCTCGGGGCAGGGCGACGGGGGCGCAGTCAGCGCCAGGGGGCGGCTCGGAGGGGCCCGGAGGAGGAGTCGCGGCAGACAGGGCTGGAGAGTGAAGGAGCCCGGCGGGCGCCTCCGCCCGCGTCGCCCCTCGGGCGGGTGCCGGGGGTCGCTCACTCACCGGGTCCGGGGCCGAGGCCGAGGCCGGGCGCGGGCCGGGCCGCCAGCGTGAGCGCCGCGGCGGAGAGCAGGGCGAGGCGGGCGGCGGGCGGCGCCATGGGCCGTCAGTGCGGGGCCCCGGGGCGCGGCCCGGGGGAGAGGGGGCAGCGCCGGGAGCCGGGGGCGGCCATGGGAGCGGGACTCGGGGCTGGAGGGTAGCCCCACCCCGGCCGCCCGCCGCCCCGCCCCGGCCCGCCCTCCTCAGCGCCGCCGCGGCCCGCCCTCCTCAGCGCCGCCGCCGCCTCGCCCGCCCGCGGCCCACCCGGGGCTCCGCCGCTAGGCCTCAGGGGCGGGGCGACGACGCGCGCGCGCCCCGCCCCGCCCGCCGCGCCTGCCACTCACGCCCAGGCCACGCCCAGCGCTGCTCACCTGGGCCCGCCCTGGAAGCGCGCCGGCCTGCACTCAGGGGGCGTGGCCAGCAGGTGAGGGGCGGGGCCCTAGGCCCCGCCCCCGAGTCCCCAGGCGGACGTTTGACTTGGCTGGAGCCGGCCGGGCGCCCAGGGTGACCCCTGCTCCACCCTCTGTCGGGTCGTGACCCACACGCCAACCAGAATGCGGCGGTAATAACCAGAACAATTGTTTGCAAACCGTTTTTCCTTGAGTTCCAACTAGAATTCAAGGCAATGGCAATAAAAAAAATAGTAATAATAATCCTGGAGTCGATCTGACCGAGCTCACATCCCGTTCGCACACTGGAAAATATCGGGCGGGGCAGGTTTAAAGGAAAACTAGCTACTCTTCAATCGCTTAATCTGCTAAAGGGGGCGACGACGCAGCAGCCTCTCCCGACGGGGTGTAGTACACGGAGCCACGCGTGGCAGCCCACGCGCACGGGGCTTTAGAGACGGTGAGTTCCTTTCACCATCCCAATTCTTGCCACAAAGGGGGCGTCCAGGTTCTGAAACGGGACAAGTTGACGCCTCAGAGCCTGCGGAGTGCAAAAGGGGATTAACAAAAGGAATAACAACAAAAGGAATTAGGCAAAGCGCCCGGAGTCCTGAAGCCGATGGAGTGAGGATGCATCTTTTAATGTTTTTTTGGGGGAGGGCAAACCCTGGCTCTGCGCTCAGGAATCACTCCCGGCGGTGCATGTGGGATGTCGGGGAAAGAATCCGGGTCCGCCGCGGGTTCAAAGGCGAGCGCCCTCCCCGCGGTACGGTGGCTCAGGCCCCGGGGTGCGTCTCTACCGACGGGGCTGCGGGGCCTCCGAGGTGCGTGATTCGCTAACCCTCCCCGCCCCGCCGAGGTCTTCCCGGGCCGCGCCGAGCTCGGGGCCGTCGGGGGTGTCCCTCCTCCCCCGCACTCCCGGGGCTCCCGCCTCTAGCGCCGCGGTGACGCCCCGCGGGGCAGGTCCGGGCGGCGTGTTCGGCGCTTTCAAGTCCCGGGTCCCGCGGCTGCAAGTGTGGGCCTGCGCCTGGCGCGGTCGAGGGAACGTCTGCCCTCGCGTGCCGACTCGCCGCGCCCCGGCCGGGCGCTCCCGCACCCGCGGGCTCGGGGCCCGCCTTCCGCGCACCAGCCCCTGCGCCCCGCGCCCCCCACGCCGGGATCCGCCCTCTCGCCCCCTCCCAAGACACGCCTCCCCCCCACCCCACCCCAGCTGCTCCGGGACTGGGCCCCCAAGTGCAGCTACCTCCCACGAGGCCTCTCGGTCTGTCCCTCTCCACCCACACCATGGAGCGCGGCGGCATGAAGAATCTTGTTCAGGGATTGTTTTCACGTTGTCATCCTCGACTTCAGGAATCCTCTGGGCACCTTATTGGAGCAGGGAAACCTCCCTCCACCTACACACACACACACACACACACACACACACACACACACACACACACACACGTGCCCCCCACCCCCAGCCACTCCCAGTCCCTGAGCACACTCTGCATCCCACCTGGATTCTCCCGCTCCTGCTCAGTTTTCTTTCTTCACCGTTTTTTGGGTCCCCTCCCCCTCTTTCTCTTGCAGCACGTGGAAACTCACTTGCACCCTCAACGCAAAAGCGCTTTCAGAGCGGTTGTAATAAGATGTTGATGTGAGGGGCGCAAAGGTGTGGGGAGGGAAGGGGTGGCACAAAGCAAGCACCTAACACTGGTGAAACTTCCTCTCTCCCCAATAAGTATTTAGGGGAGAGAGATAGTACAATAGGCAAGGCACCAGGCCGGGGCCAGGAGGGGAGGGAGGAAAAGAGGAAGGAAGAAAAGGAGGGAAGAGGGAGGGAGGGAGGAGAAGGAAAGAACTAGGGAGAAAGGAGCCGGTGCCAAGAGTGCCATCAGACAAAGTGGCCTCATTCCTCCCAGGATTTACATTCTAACAATAATAGACGAACAGGTCAGTTCACTAATATGAAAAAAAAGGGGTGGATTTCAGAGTGCAAAAAGGATGCCAGAGTTCAAGAAACTGTTGTTTTGTTGACAAAAGAATGATACATGGGGGGCTGGAGCCATAGCACAGCAGGTAGGGCATTTGCCTTGCACACAGCCGACCCGGGTTCGAATCCCAGCATCCCATATGGTCCCCTGAGCACCGCCAGGGGTGATTCCTGAGTGCATGAGCCAGGAGTGACCCCTGTGCATCGCCGGGTGTGACCCAAAAAGCAAAAAAAAAAAAAAAAAAGAATGATACATGGATGGGGGCTGGAGCCATAGCACAGTGGGTAGGGTGTTTGCCTTGCATGCAGCCAACCCAGGTTGATTCCCAGTGTCCCATATGATCCCCTGAGCACTGCCAGGAGTAATTCCTGAGTGCAGAGCCAGGAGTAACCCCTGTGCATCGCTGGGTGTGACCCCCAAAAAGCAAAAACAAAATAAAAAGGAATGCTATGTGGAGTTCCTTATATAGAGATCTGGGGAAAGTGTAGCGAAGCCAGACATCTCTCCACAGGTTTTAAGATTCATTCTCATCTCACCCATTCTGATATCAGAGGCAGAAATAGGAAAAGGCAGGCCAAGTTTAAATTGAAGTGAAAACAAGGCCTCCCATTGGCTAGGTCG
Organism: Sorex araneus; assembly: GCF_027595985.1. Taxonomy (NCBI): domain Eukaryota; kingdom Metazoa; phylum Chordata; class Mammalia; order Eulipotyphla; family Soricidae; genus Sorex; species Sorex araneus. The sequence continues at coordinate 16,737,024 of NC_073310.1, read as the reverse complement.
GGGCGTTCATGCTTCCTGAGAGTAGCCAGGGCCTAGTCTTTCCTGGCCCCCTGCAGGAAGGGGCCCCCGGCTGGGCCTGGAGCTCCCTCCCTTCACTGGCTCTGTTAAAGGTGTGCACAACCCAGGCATACTCTTCCTTGGCAGCATAATTGGCAGGATCTGCTGAGAAGTTGCAATGTGGGAAACTTGATTCAAAATTGTGAAGAACTTCAGGATGGAGACAACCAAGCATTAAACCTAGCATGGGGATCTTCTAACCCAGGGACGTGTCTAGTTTCACGTGTCACACCTTTGCCTATGACACTGGCTAATACACGGAACGGGGACTGTGCCCCCTGCCGCCACTGATGTTATGAGATATACCCCGTTTGCCTTCCCCATCCCCCCCCCTTTCTCCAGCTTAAAGCTCAGCACAGGTGATGGAAAGAGCGTACAGAGACTAAAAATAGAGTTGAGCTCCTCTAGGTCAGGGCACTTAGGGCCTCAAGGTCTTTCGCTCAGTGATGTGGTCTCTCTGGCCTCTGGCAAGGAGCAGCCTGAAATATCCATTTCAATGCTTCTCATGCCTCAGTCATTTAGCAGCTTGATTTCATGGAAAGAGTGAGGGCATTGGCAGTTCCTGGGCCTCCAGGAAGATGCTGGTCCGTGTCCGTTTGTCTATCTGCTTGCTTACAGTGTGTGGTTTGGCCTTTCTGTTCCTCCTAGGGCAGCCGGATTTGCCAATAAGTAGAAAAAGCTGGTAGATGAGCTGATTGGTGAGTTTTTGAAATTCTAGTTTGGGATAATTTCTGCTCAGGGAGAGCACTTGATTAGGAGTCTAGTGATGAGAATCAGAACAAGCACAGAAAAAACATTGACCAAGGTCATTCCTGAACTGCAGGCAGGGTGCAGTGTTTGCCTCTGCTCTTCACACAGTCCTCTCTAAAAGGAGGCTCTCTCCCACCCCCCTAAATCAAAGGACAGAATGGTTTGCCCAAAGGTCACACAGAAAGGAAGCTGGGCTTTGAAGCCAGGCACTGCGACCCCAGAACTGCACACAGGCTTAGTGACCTGCGTCCTTGTCCTTACAGAATTGGGACGTTTGCTAAGTGACCAGGGGCCAGGATTCTGGTGACGCAAGCAAGGCATTCACTCAGATACTAGTGGGTAAGGGACCCCCAAACACCCAGAAATTAAATAACAATGTATTACTGGGGCCAGAGAGGTAGTACAACAGGTAAGGTGCATACCTTTAACTCGGTCAACTTGGGTTCGATCTCTGGTACCCCATATGGTACCATAAGCTTTGCCAGGAGTGATTCCTAAGCATAGATCCAGGAGTAATCCCTGAGCACTGCTGGGTATGGTCCCAAAACCAACCAGATAGATAGATAGATAGATAGATAGATAGATATAACTATATGTATTATGTATATTATGTGTAAAATAGGAACGATACCACAGGGGGTAGGGCATTTGCCTTGCATGCGGCCAACCCTGGTTCAATTCCTCCGTCCCTCTCCGAGAGCCTGGCAAGCTACCGAGAGTGTCCCACCCGAAAGGCAGGGCCGGGCAAGCTACCCTTGGCGTAATCGATATGCCAAAAACAGTAACAAGTCTCACAATGGAGACGTTACTGGTGCCCGCTCAAGCAAATTGATGAGCAACGGGATGACAGCGATGATGATAATATATATTATATGTGTATATCATGTATATTATAGGAATATATTTCTTAATACACTAAAATATATACTAAGCCTATTTAAAAAACTGTTTTTTTTTGTTTTTTTTTTTGCTTTTTGGGTCACACCTGGCGATGCACAGGGGTCACTCCTGGCTCATGCACTCAGGAATCACCCCTGGCGGTGCTCAGGGGACCATATGGGATGCCGGGTCGGCCGCGTGCAAGGCAAACGCCCTACCCGCTGTGCTATCACTCCAGCCCCCTAAAAAACTGTTTAAGACAATATCTTATCCTATTTCTTTTCTTTTTAGCATTTTTGGGGTCATACCCACAGTGCTCAGAACCTTGCATTGCCCACAATTGAACCCTGGGCTTAATACATAGAAGGCATCATGCTACAACTTGAGCCTCATCCTAGTGTAAAATATTATATTAGGATCGTATGTATAATATCCCTAATGTAATATTTAATTTTAATTTAATTTTTGCATAATATTGTATGTATAATATCCCTCATGTAATATTTAATTTTAATTTTAAGTTTTGGGGCCACACTCAATGGTGATCAGGGCTTACTCCTGGCTCTGGGCTCCAGGATCACTCCTGGCTGGGTGTGGGGGAACCCCCCCCCAAAACAGAACCAATATTCCTGTGGGTGTTTTTTCTCTTAAACTTCAAACTGGGCTTAGCATGTATCTTTGCTGGTCCTCTCCACAGGTTTCTGGGACAGGCAACCAGTGATGGAAAACTCAAGGGAACCTGTAGTTTATTCTGATGGTAGTGGAGGGAGAGAAGGAATTTGGTTTTGCACATTATGGGCAAGAAGCGCCTATAAGACATCCAGGTAACCAGATCTGAGAACTGAGTTAGGTGAGAGGGGTGGCCGGCAGCCTGGACCCCCTTATTTCCTCTCTGGAGCCTGTACTAGGTGGGTATGCAGTACATGTGGTCTAAATCATTGGTGCTCTGAGTCTACATCATGGCTCAGGAATTTTTTCAAATTCTCTCATCCAGTTTTTCTCTTTTTCCCTAAATCTTCTCCATCATGAACCTCAGAGATGTTCCCATATGGGTGTGGAAGCTTTCTGCTTGGGTGTTAAAGTAAAAACATCTGAGGAAATTCAAAACAAGTATATATTTCATTTGCATTTGGGGCTAAAATGAAAATTAATATAAAGGGGCACCGTTGGACTCTTTAGTTAACTGATCTTCCAGGAAGAGAATGGGAGAAGTGAAAGAGAAGAAAGTAGTTTTAAAGAAAGGAGGAGAAAAATTAAAAAGAACAACTATAAGGAGCTAAAAATACAGTGAGGAGAGTTTGGCTAAGCATCAAAGGAAGGCAGACGTGTTTCCAAATAGAAGGGTGGTTTAGATCTGTCAGGAAGCACAGTTCCAAATGATGAACAAATGATGGATGGAAAATGAAGGCTATTTAGACTGAGCTCAGTTGAATAAAAAAGGTTCATTGAATAATCAAAATGAGGAACAGGCTTTATAGTAACATGGAAGCTCTTTTGTCTCAACCCAAGTTCTCTGGATCAAGTGATGAAATCAGGGATGAAAATGCTGCTGAGGGGGCTAGAGAGATAATATGACAGAGATAGTAACTCATTGCTCACTGCTCACCTGTGTTTGACCCCCGGCACTGCATACGGTCATCTGAACCCTGCCAGAAGTGACCCCTGAGCACAGAGCCAGGAGTAAGCCCTGCACACACCACCAAGGTGTGGTCGGAGACCAAAATTTGAAAAAAGAAAATAGGGGCCATGGCAATAGTATGGTGAGCTTGCCTCGTGCACAGCCAACCCAGGTACCCCATACGGTCCTCTGAACCCCACCGCAAAGGATCCCTGCGTGCAGAGCTAGAAGGAAGTCCTGAGCATTGCTGGGTGTGACCCCACCAAAAATAATTAAAAATAAAGAAAAGAAAAGAAGAAAAGTTAAAAACAAACAAATGCTTGCCATTGCTTTAGAACTCTGGGCCAAGTAGTATTTGCATTCTGATTTATAGTTTTTTTTCAATTTTATTTTCATAAGGTTGTTCACATTGATTACATTCAATATTTCAACACCAATCCCACCACCATTACACCTTACCCACCACCATTATTTCAAATTTTCCCACTATCATTCAAGCCTGCTTACCACAAGCAGATGCTAGATAATTTATTTTCTATTGCTTATTATGAATGTCATAATAAGGTTTTTTTTTATAGTTTTTTTATTCTGTGTGCTGACAAGCGAGCAAAAAAAACAAAACCCAAAAAAAAACCTATTAAAAAACTCATTATGATTCCATGGAACGTCAAAAGAATGCCTGGCCACCCACCTACGAGATGGTTGGACTTATTTGTCAAGACCCTGAATGAACGGTTTGATGCTCTTCGTGTTTCTGGAGCAAGCAGACGCCATTGGGCTACACTTGCACGTGACAGGGACGAATGGAGACGATACTGGTGCCCATTCGAGCAAATCAATGAGCAATGGGATGACAAGTGATACAAGTTTTTTTTTTTTAATCTGGGTGGAAGATTTATATGATCTCAAGAAAAACCAGAGCACTGGGGGCTGGAACGATAGCACAGTGGGTAGGGTATTTGCCTTGCATGAGGCTAATTCAGTTTCGATTCCCAGCACCCCATATGGTCCCCCAAGCACCGCCAGAAGTAATTCCTGAGTGCATGAGCTAGGAGTAACCCCTGTGCAACGCCGGGTGTGACCCAAAAAACAAAAAAAAAATAATAATGAAATAAAAATAAATTAAAAAAAAAAATCTGGGCGGGAGACCTCCAGCACTGCAGGTGCACTAGGGCTACACCTGCTGGTTGAAGGGAGGTTATGTAGAGCTGAGATTTGAACCCAGGACTCTGTCGTGCCAGGCATGCACTCTAGCCCTTTGCATTATCTCCCTGGTCCCTCATAAGATAGAATTATGAACCATCTCCCAAACAACATTCAACTGGCTAGCCACTTGTCTTTACACATCTTTGGACACTCACATCTTTTTCAGGGAAGAGAGCATGGGATACTCTTAACAAAATAATCTAGCACAGCCCAGCCCAGCACAGCACAGCAGACAATGTGTCACCTGTAAGTAAGCCCTGAATCTGACATACGATTCAGTGAAGATGGATCATGGGAGAAGAAAAGTCACACACCCAGGTCAAATCAGAATCAGTAGGATGTGAGATGAAGTAGTTATGTAATGTTGAGTTAATGTCACTCAGGTCCTGGGCAACAGTCTTAAGAAAGGGTCTTGAGGGGCTGGAGCAATAGCACAGTGGGTAGTGTGTTTGCCTTGCATTTGGCCAACCCGGGTTCAATTCCCAGCATCCCATATGATCCCCTGAGCACCACCAGGAGTAATTCCTGAGTGCATGAACCAGGAGTAACCCCTGTGCATTGCCGGGTGTGACCCAAAAAGGAAAAAAAAAAAGGAAAGGGTCTTGAAGAAGACATGTTCTAATAAGAACATTATTTATGGAGCACTTTTTGTTTTGTTTTGTTTTGTTTTGTTTTTGGGGGGGTGGTCACACCTGGCGATGCTCAGGGGTTTACTCCTGGCCCTGCATTCAGGAATTATATGGGATGCCAGGGATGGGGCCCAGCTCAGCCACGTACAAGGCAAACACGCTACACACTATACTATCCCTCTGGCCCCTAGGAGTGCTTTCTATGTGCCAAGAGCTTCACAAGCATTGTTCCATTTCATCCTCACAGCTGGTAAGGTCTATTACTATTCCCATTTCGCAGATGAGGAAAGTAAAGTTTCAAGATGCAGATTGACTTGTCCATTGAGAGAGGGACATGGATAATTAGGGCAAGTGAACTCCAGAGTCCAGAGACCGTCTCATGATGAGGACAGAACTAGAACTGAGCCCAGGTGTAACAAGTGACTGTGCCGAGTTGATGGCAGGTCTTATAGCATCACAAGTGTTAGCTACAAGTGAAAAACAAGGTTTGAGGCTAGCCATTGTTGGCTACTATCTTTGGGACTAGGGGCATGGTTCTTGAGCCGTGACCCTCCAAAATAATTAAAAATTTAAAAAAAGTAAAAAAAAAACCCAAACAAATGCTTGCCATAGCTTTAGAACTCTGGACCAAATAGTATTTGCACTTTGATTTATTATTATTATTATTATTATTTTAAATCTGGGAGGGAGACCTTCAGCAGTGCAGGGGCACTAGGAGAGCACAGAAGCACCGGTATCTCAGTTTCTCTATCTGTGAAATGGGGTAAGCCACATTCCACAAAATCACACTACTGTTGATAGTATTTCATGAAACAATTGTATGAAGTGCCCAGAACAGTGCCTGGCCTACACTAAGCATTAAAAAATGACTAATTTTTTTTTTTGTTTCATGTAGGAGAAGTAACATAGGCTAAATGTTCTAATGTACTCAAACTTCCAGGGCACAGTGAATTGAAGTGAGTAACACACTAGGCAGAGTGGATCCACTTTGAACAGTGACCCGCTGTCCACATGAACAGCCCTGGGCTAAAAGGAGGTCCGTGAGCTGCCCCCAGCAGAGTTGCTTAGTCACTGAGTAAAGGACGAGGAAAGTAAATACATCAGGTGAGCATCTGTAAAGAGCAAGAGGGGAAATGTGAAGCAAGCTGGGGAGGGGGAGGGGCTGGCGAGATAGTGCAAAGAGTAAGGTGCGTGTCGATCCCGGGCATCCCGTAGGGTCCCCTTTGGCATCAGCAGGAGTGATTCCTGAGTGCAGAGCCAGGAGTAAGCCCTGAGCATCACCGAGCATGCCCGAAGACAGAACAACAACAAAAAGATGGGGAAGGAGAAAAGGGAGACAAAAGAGCTCAAGTCCTCCTACTTTTTTTTTTTTTTTGCTTTTTTTGGGTCACACCCAGTGATGCACAGGGATTAACTCCTGGCTCTGCATTTAGGAATAACTCCTGGCAGTGCTCAGGGGACCATATTCGATGCTGGGAATCGAAGCCGGGTTGGCCGCGTGCAAGGCTAATGCCCTACCCACTGTGCTATCGCTCCAGCCCCGACATCTTTTTTGGTGTAAGTTTCCCTCCAGTCCCTGCTGTGCAGAAGAAAGGCGGGAGATAGTCCAAGAGCCCCCGTGTCCCCTCTCTAGGATGCACCAGCTGTGAAAGGATGCTGCCCAACCCGGCTCCAGACATTCGCAAACCCTTCCCAGAGACGAACCCTTTCCAACGCCCTGCTTGAGGCCTGACCCACCTCTCGGGAGATGAGGCCAGGACTCAGGGCTGAATGGGCCCCATTGTCCTGCAGGAGCATCTGTCAGCCCAGAGCCTGGAGGTGGTTCCACCAGGGCCTGTGGTGCGGCCTTGCCTGCAGACTTTGATTCACTCCAGGGACAACACTTGAAAAATCAACCAGGCAACACATGTAATTCCAGGAGCTCCTGCCAGACACAGACTCGGTTTTTCCATCCTTTTGCTCTCCTCCCCCTTGGGAAGGTGCCTCCTTTGGCATTTTGTGTATGAAAAACCAAAACCACCAACAGGACAGGCACCTGATAAGGAGCAAGGCGTTGCCCAAGAGATCCCAGGAAGAGGCGTCTTTGTTTTCAGTTCAAACCCTTGATACCAATAACAGCTCTAATTATTGCATTTGCCATGGGATGTTTAAAAAAAAAAATACATTCCAGAAACCATGTTGTCTTCCTGGGAGAGACACACAGGGAGAGGTGCCCAGGGCTGCAGGAACGTGTTCTTTCAGTGCAGGTCCCTAACCTTGGCAGCTATTCTGAGAATTGAACAGTACCTCCTTTATGTGCGTGGAGAAGGGCACTTGCACGTGGAAAGATGCATCCCACTACCTGTACCCACAAAGCTGTTTTGCATACTTCACTCTGTTGCGGGCAAAGCCTGCTTCTTAGGTGCCAGAGGGCCTTTAAATTAGACCCACGTCATTTGGAGGTAGGCTGGGGTGGGGGTGGGGTGGAAGGAATCAGGCCTACAGAAATTCTTGAGGGGGGAAACACCACATATGAGAATTTCTTCCCTCACAATTTGGCTATAAAAATCTGATGATGTAACATCCACCCACACCCACATCACAAACCAAAGTGACATCACAAATACTACAGATAATGGTTCAAAACTGCGTCTACAGGAGCCAAAAACTAAACAAACTGCAATTTGCCCATACATGACTGAGGCAGAAAAAGACAAGGGACTTGAAATATTAAAATTAAACAAAGCAAAACAACAAATGAGAAAAAGGGGAAAAGAAGTACTTATTTCTTCCCCCTACTAAGCTAGCAAAAATAAAATTTAAGACAACTGAATTATGGTAAGGTGATTTTATTTTTCTTTTCTAGATGCCATTTTGTAGAAAGCCAGGTGTCTTTAAGTATGTGGTTCTAACCTCTTCGAATTGTTCTCTTGTTCTTGGTTGGACCTAGCAAATGAAGGCCAGCATCCTCTACCTTATTATTTTTACCTTTATGTCATTTTATACCTTTATGGACCCCAGAGTAGAGTTGCTTGCTTAGCAGCTTAACTTGATTCATAGAAATTCAGTCAGAAAGGGTTTAGAGTTTGGCAGGAGTTTCCCCTGCTGTCATTTCTGTGGTACGGCCTGGTTGAGAAGTGACTACAGCTGGTACAGGACTCTTGAGTGATCCTGTCTTCTATTCTTGCCTGCCAACGGTGCCCTTAACTTTCCAGAAGACAGGAATCGTCTTTGGTTCCTTAGAAATTTTCCCAACTCCCAGCTTTCAATCCAAGCAAGTTGTTTAAGAACTCGAATATTACCATGGCCTTGAGAACCAAGATACAAAGACTTTTTGTTTTTGCCTTTTGCCTACATCTTGTGGTGCTTAGGACTTATTCCTGGTTCTGCACTTAGAGATTACTCCTGGCATTGCTTGGGGTACCAAATGGGATGCTGAGAATTGAACCCAGGTTGGCCGTGTGTAAGGTGAATGCCCTACCTACCATACTATCACTTTGACACCAAAGGTATTCTAAGGTGGGGGGTCTTACAACTATTCTTACCTCTCACCAATGTCTTTTTGTACCTTTGAGGCAAGTATGGCAAGTAGGACACTTGCCTTGCACATGGTCAACCTCGATTCGATCCCTGGCATCCCATATAGTTTCTCAAGCACCACCAGGAGTAATTCCTGAATGCAGAGCCAGGAGTAACCCCTGAGCCTTGCTGGGTGTGACCCCAAAACCAAACAAAAAGGGTATTTCTGAGGCCTAGAAGGAAGGAATGATCTGTCACAAGATATTAATCCTTAGCCTCCAAAGTAGATCTTCAAGTCTTTGCTCGGGAATTGTTTGGAATTTTGTTTCTCCCACCCCTTCTAATTCTAGTATCCAGTCTATGCCAGACGCCACCCCAGCATCCCCACCTATGCACTCCGGCAGTCTATCTTACTCAACACCAGACTTCAGGACTGCTGTGTGGACACGGCGGTTCTCACCAACATCTGGACCGCCAGAGCATGCGCAAACTGGAATGGCAATGGCCCCGCACCAGGTATCAGCTCTTCTTGGGAAGTTGTCAGTAACCCGTTGATTGCCAGCTCATTCTCCCTGGTTAAGCTGGTGCTCAGGCGACAGCTGAAGGATAAATGCTGCCGGGTACCACATGCATTTGGAAAAGCCAAGGCCTCGAAGAGATTCAACTCTCAGGACAATCCAAGCATGAAGCCCAGCCTCCAGAACAGGACCAGAACCTCCAGCCGTTTCCAGAGCAAGCAGCCAGGAGGGCAGCGGCTGGGACTCCTGAGGCGCCAGAGGCTGGCAGGAGGTAGCATCATTGAGGTATATGATGGGGGTAGGGAGCGGGAAGCGGGACATAGTTGTGGGGGATGGCAGGAGGATGGTGACTTGATATCAGAAAGATTGTGTGCAGTTCTTGGGTTATTCATCCTCTACTTACTAGGACTGGAGCGATAGCACAGCGGGTAAGGCAATTGCCTTGCACGCGGCCGACCTGGGTTTGATTCCTCCACCCCTCTCAGAGAGCCCAGCAAGCTACCGTGTCGTAGTTTGCTCACACAGCAGAGCCTGACAAGCTACCCGTGTCGTATTCGATATGCCAAAAATAGTAACAAGTCTCACAATGGAGATGTTACTGGTGCCTGCTCGAGCAAATCGATGAGCAAATCAATGAGCAATGGGATGAGAGTGATACAGTGATTAAACCTTTATATATGTTTTACATTATTTTAATTTTTTTGCTTTTGGTTTGGCTTTTTGGGTCACACTTGGGTATGCTCAGGTGTTACTCCTGGCTCTGCGCTCAGAAATTACAGGATGACACTGACAGTGACCTAGTACTTTGGGAGGTTGAAGCAGTTTTTTTTTTTTTCCATAAACTCAGACAAAAGGAACTTGACCTTAAGGGAAAATAAAGGTAGGCAGGGCCCAGAGTCTGGGTGAGAAGTGCAGGTACAAACGACTGGCACCCAAGAGATGACTCATAGATGTGGCTCTCAACTTCCACTTGGGGAACCTGGCAAGCAGAGGACTGATCTAAGTGTCATACCCCCACTTTGGTGGCCAGCACAGTTATGAAAGTGCCCTGGAACAGACAGTGAGGGTTCAAACTTGGACTGTAACTGAGTACCACTGTACTTTGTGTTTGTACCTTGGGTTTTGTCTTCCCTAAAATGGAGACTAGCAGCCTTAAAAGGGCTTAAAAGAGGTAGTGCATGCAAAAGGCACTTGAGCAGAGCTGGGCACAGAGAAAATGCTTAGAATCCCTTTAAGGGTTTATCTCTACTATATTATTGATTTAGGCACCATACCCAGCAGTACTCAGAACTTAGTTATGGCTCTGAACTCAAGGGTCACTTCTGATGGGGCTTGGGGGACCATTTGGGGTGCTAGGGACCAAAACCCAGCACAAGCGCATGTAAGGCAAGTGCCCTACTGGCTGTACAATCCCTCCATGAATATTCACCTCTGTGAATATTGAGACATGCAGCTACTGTTTTGCCTTTTTCTTTTCTTTTCTTTTCTTTTTTCTCTTTGCTTTTGGGTCACACCTGGCAATGCTCAGGGGTTACTCCTGGCTCTACACTCAGGAATTGCTCTGGGTGGTGCTGGGGGACCACACGGGACGCCAGGGATCAAACCCAAGTTGGCTGCATGGAAGGCAAACACCGTCCCCGCTGTCCTATGGCTTCGGCCCCTGTTCTTGCCCTCGGAGCCCTCTCTTGCTGACCTTATGGGGTCAGGGGCTGTGCAGGCAGCGGTCCACAGGAAGGAATGCAGGGAACGAGAACCCGTTAGACAAATGCTGGTTGTTTGCTGTAACCAAAGCGCTGGAACACAAATCCCAGATAATCATCCCGGGCTCCCATCTCAAGTCTTAGCTTTGACTTCTCTGCTTTCTTCCTGGCTTAGAGTAAAGAAAGTTCAAAGGAGAAAAAAGTCACAGGCCGCCAAGATCTTGAGAACAGATATGCTGAACATGTGGCCGCCACCCAATCGCTACCCTGGGACACTGGGACCGCAGCCGGGAAGGGCGGCGTGTTGCTTGGGCCAGGCAGGGAGAGACAGCAGCTGCCGGCGCCGGAGGACGTGCTCACCATCCACGGCCTGCCCACAGAGGGGTACCGGGCTCTCTACCACACCGTGGTCGAACCTATGCTACGGAATCCTTCGGGGAGCCTCAAGAGATACAGCCTGGAGCTGGGCAAGACCATTAAACAAAAGCTCTGGGAGGCGCTGCGCAGTCAGGCAGCTACCCCTGAGAGTGACCAGGGACACTTCCTGCGGGACGTGAAGCTGCTGGAAGTCCACGAGGACCCAGGCAGGGCCCAGCAAGTGGCCCAAATTAAAGAGTGAGAAATGAAACAGGGGCTCAAGGGGGTTAGCATATTCTCTGCTAGACATCTGAAAAATAAACACCGTTTTGCACCTTCCCTGTCATGTCGGAGTGCTTGGCAAAGGAAGGACTCTTCCCTCGGGCAACACGGCCAGTGGGCTCCATTCCTTCAGATGGAGACTTCCCTCCACCGGCCGGGTTAGATAGTGAACGGGGCTGTTGGGGATTATTCTGGGGGCCACTGTGGACAGTGCTGGGGAGGGGCCAACTGAAGATGCAGACTGAACCTTGGCCTTCCCAGAGCAAAGTACCAACTCAGCCCGTGAAGCCATCTCCCTGGCCCCCAAATAGGGAACCTTCCCTACATGCTCCCTTTCCTTACAGGGGCTAGAGTCTTCCAGGCAGAAAAAGGTCTGGCAGATGAAGCCGAAGACTTAGATTCAACCCAATGTGGGGCTGGAGCGATAGCACAGCGGGTAGGGTGTTTGCCTTGCACGTGACCGACCCGGGTTTGATTCCCAGCATTGCATAGGGTCCCCTGAGCACCGCCAGGAGTAATTCCTGAGTGCATAACCAGGAGTAAACCCTGAGCATCACTGGGTGTGACCCAAAAAGCAAAAAAAAAAAAAAAAAAAAAAAAAAAAAATTCAACCCCATGTTCTCAGTCTCTCTCTCTTTTTTTTTTTTTTGGGGGGGAGGCACACCTAGTGGTGCTCAGGGATCCAGGGATTGAACCTGGGTCGGCCGTATGCAAGGCAAGCCCACAATACTATCTTTCTAGCACCTCTTTTCAAAAGTTTTTGGCCACCCTAGCAGTGCTTAGGGAACATGTATGGTGCAGGGATCAAACCCAGGCTGCCCATGTCCAAGGCTCTTTACCTGAACTATCGTTCTGACCTGGCCCAGTTTCTGGCGTGAACTGCGCGGCTCTCATGAATTAGCTCTTCCCCGACTCCCTCATCGCCAGGCTGTGCAGAAAAACTACCCTCCCCCCCGCCAAGGACATAATAGGACATAATCCCCACGCTCTGTGGAATGTCCTCCATGGCGCTGAACTATGTGAGGAGGAGGAAATGACGGATGTTTCCAGAAGTTGGAGTGAAGGGCACCGCGCTCATGCCAACTTCTTTGAGGGGGTCTATGGATCTTTACCCCATGGAGCAATGACAACATGTAACACATACTTGATAAAATTGTATTTTTTTTTACAGTCATTTGTACAATTTGTTACAAAAACCATAGAAGAAACTTGTTTTAATTCATTTTTGGTCGGCAAATATGTAAAATCTGTGTGCAATTATCATGTATTTACAGGGCCTCATGTTAGTCATTTTCAATGATTATTCCAACAATGTCACACTCTCAACATAAGACATGGCTTAAGATAAATATATTAGTAAATAAATATTCTGAGAACATATTTCCATAAATGAAATGTGCTGCTATACATATACAGAATATACATAAGTTGTTTTCTAGCCTTTAAAACATTTTTTAAAAATGGTAATGTTGGAGAAGGAGCCCTTAGACCATTTCATTACAAAAATCTTTACAGCAAAGTTTTTACAAAATATCTTTTTAAGTGCTATGGGACAAAATTTTTTAAAAAACATTTTAAAAATAGTGCCTTGTTAGACCAACACAATAGTTTATATAAAGAATAGAAAAAGGCAGTTCTGTTTTTAAAAATAATACTCTTGATTAGTAATTCTCTTCCAGACCTCATTTTAAAAGCGTTAGTCCTGCATGAACTTGAGTGGAACTAGCAGCACGTGAGGGAGGGGTTGGTGGCAGGGCACTAAGAAACGGTTTGGGTTCAGAGACAACGGTTCAGGTGACACAGAGCTAAAGCCAGCACCCTGGAACTAGGTCCTCAAAGAGAGGCCTCAACAATCAAACCCTCAAGCCCCCCCTGGTTCTAGCACTCTTCAGTGACAAGGCTGTCCCGTACCCAGACTCAGGCCCTGGGGCCATACCTGACTTGGGGGTGTGGATGGTGTGGCTCTCCATGGAAAATACCACGCTCCCAGTTTCTGCAGCAACAGACCCTCTCCCCTCCCCTGCCACCCCACCACTAAGAGGCCACCAAGAAAGTACTTAGCACTGTTGAAGTCTTTGAGCTTCAGAGAAAACCTCTCTTGGTTTAAGGCAAGTGCTTTTGCCTTAACCTCTAACTCTCTGGCTCTCAACTTCTGATTGAAACGGTGAGGCAGTTAGTAATCGGTTACTAGATCCTGGACCCCCGGATCCCCCCCACACCCCCTCCCCTACTCTGAGCTCTGATGGGGTGAACACAATTTAAGACAATGGTTGTTATTTAACATGTTGACGACGCTGCAGTTTGGGTTAATTTAACCACATTCAAGCGTGATCCACTCGGGGTACGTGCGAGCGTCCATGTGTTAAAAAGTTTTCACATGCCATTTTTCGGGTTTCTACCACCCTGTAAACGACAGACTAAAATGTGCCATCGGTAGTGATTACTCTTTCAAGTGAAAATCGGACAGGTTTATTTTCAAGAGCCCCTTTGAAGCCACATTCTCTACGGATTGCTTAAGGCTTGTGAGAGGGATTTCCCAGCCAGGGCTAAAGCAAGTCACTTGGTGGGCCTACGTTTCAGACAAGGAAGCAAATATGTATCAAAGGCATTCAAAACAAACAAAAACCCCATACACAACAACACCCCACCCCACCCCCAGAAGCTGCCTTTGCAATTCCGGTTAAAAGCCATCTCTCCTGCCCCTCCCCCAAAGCCCGGAACGCAAGCTCTGGTCCTCAGCAGCTGCTGCTCCTGGCCCGAGAAATAAAGGCGGCCCAGATCACATGTCAACAGCTTAGGCACTTCTCACACCCTCGCCAACAGGTGTGCAGGGCACAGGCGGGGAGAGGGGACCGCCCCAAGGGACTGTACCTTTCTAGGGTAGAGGGCAAATTTCACCAACGAGTTCCCAAATGGCAAATGGCTCATCAACACGGAACTTTCTGTCAAATCCTGGCTAGAAATAAGTCAATAACCTCATCACAGGCTTTTTGGGTATTTTTTTTGGTGGGGGGGTGTGTGACCACACTCAGCTGTGCTCCAGGGGACCCTACGTGGTGCCAAGGGATGCACCTGGGGTTGGCTGTGTGCAAGGCAAGCGCCTGAACCCTGGGACTCTCTCTCCAGACTCGGGCTGGGGTTTGTCAGAGAAAAGGATCCGGGTGCAGTGAGAGTCTTTTAAGAGCTGGCAACAGTCACCTGCCACCCTGCACCCCCTGGCCCAGGCAATGTTTCCCCGCTTCCTGGGGAGCAGGTCTCGGAGTTCTAATTCTGCCAGTGAGCATTTCAGATGTCAACACGTATCTGTCGAATAAATAAATAAAAGGGACCAGAAGAGTTAATGAATATAAGGGCTAATGTGATTAGATTCTCTTCTGAAAAAAAAAATTAAAAAAAATACATAAAATGGATGACAATCCCTGATCTGAAATAGCTTTAAATAGATTCTCTCTCCCTTTTAAAAATGGAAACATCTTTTTCTTTTTTTTTAAAAAAAGTTTGTTTTAAAACTCTCTTTAAGAAAAAAAAAACGCTGAAAAAAATATATAAAACCTACCCTTTGGGTCTAAACTATCTGATAGTCTCTTTCTCTGTCTCATGGAGAGTCAATAGATAATAGTGCATTAGGTAGGACAAATAGTAGACTTTGCAGGCAAGGTGAGCTGTCTCGGCCACGAGGCAGAGGGAACAACCCTGAAGTGGTTTCCATAGGAAAATAAGATGGGAAATTCATCAAAGGGGGCTTGAAGCAGACCTCAGGGGTCCTAGCCAGGTGCCCCCCGGAAGGCGGCTCACGGATGCAGGAGGGGGACCCTGGCCTGCCCACACCCATGCATGTGCATGCTGCCCCTGGGCCCCGGTGCTCTCCCCGGCCACCTCAGACACCCAGGCTGCAAAGTGACATTCTCCGGGGTGTCTTGGCCCCACAGCCCTGGCCCAACCCTTTCTGCAGCCACTGGTAGGAAGACCCAGATCGAGACTGTGAACTCTGTCGTTCCACTTGGGACAAAGACCTAAGGGGACGGACTGAGGACCGAGTGACCTGTGACCCTGGGGCTAGCACTACAGTGGCCTGTTCCAGCGCTGCCCGCCCCCCGCGCCCCCTTCCTGCTTCCTGCCTTCTGAGCTGAAGAGGCATGGCTTCTAAGACCTGAAATTTCGTTTCATTGGGATTTGCCAGGCGGAAGAGAGAGGCAGCTCTGCATTGCTCCTCAGAGTCTGTACCCATATCCACGAGCTTTACTTCAAGTTTCTGGTTCATTTTCTAAGGCAGGTGTAGCCCTGAGCGTTTCAAAGGCCTGAGCTCCCTCCAGGGAAACAACAGTATCTACACATGATGTGGTTCAATTAATGCAGCAGTGATTTTTTTTTTCTTTTTCAGCAAAAGTTGGCGGCTAGGGTTCTTTAAAATATATATTTAAATAACTTTACATTTACATATAACATCTTAAAAAACAAAGCAGAGAACTCAATCCCACACACCTCAGAATCCCAAGCACACACTTTACAAAACAGGAGGAATAGTAACATGTTATCAAAAGAGGCGAAAGACTCAGAATTTTGTTGTTGGTTTGTTAATGGGATGGGGGGCGGGGTTTGCCACAGGGGCTCACATTTTGGGTTGAGAAGGAGGGCTCTCTTTATTACCACTTTTGTGTTTGTCAAAGCTAAAAAAAAAAATAATTTTTTTTTCTCTGTAGGAAGTTTTGAGTTTGCAGTCTCCGTACAGTTCCCATTTCCACTGAAGAATTCCTTCTGAGCCCGGGCTCCCGGAGGCCACCGCTGTCAGCTGGGTGAGGTCACTGTCCTGCAGGAGAGAGCAGGATTAGCAGGATGCCGAGGGAGAGGCGGGACAGGCTAAGGAGCTGGCCGGGGTGGGAGCCCCAGCACTGCACGTGATCCCTACGCACAGCCCGAGCAGAGAGAAGCAGGACCCCTCCTTCCGCCCCAGACCCCAAATCTAAAGGCAATGGTGAGTCGCTGAAGGGTTTGGTAAAGGCCCAGATTTTTAGGCTTCACAAACTTTGTTCCCAAGCAGAGCAGAAGGCAAGACCAGGAACCCTCCCGTGAGAAAGGCAATGGCCCGTGGGGACAGCCGCTGGGGTCCACAAATTGATCCACTGTGGATCTACTTTGTTTTTTTTTTTTTGGGGGGGGGTTTGGGTCACACCCGGTGATGCACAGGGGTTACTCCTGGCTCATGCACTCAGGAATTACTCCTGGCGGTGCTCGGGGGACTATATGGGATGCTGGGAATCCAACCTGGGTTGGCGGCGTGCAAGGCAAACGCCCTACCCGCTGTGCTATCGCTCCAGCCCCTCTGCTTTGGTTTTTGGCCTTATTTATTTAGCTTTTTTTTGGGGGGGTTGGGGGGGGAAATCACACTCAGTGACGCATTCAGGCATTCAGGAATTATTCCTGCAGTGCTTGGGGGACCCTATGGGATGCCTGGGATCGCACCCAGGTTGGCCGAGTGCAAGGCAAACACCCTACCCACTGCACTATCGCTCTGGCCCTCTGCTTTGTTTCTTGCTTTTGGGCTACACCTAGCAGTGCTCAGGGACCACTCTTGGCAGCGCTCAAGGGGACCAATGGGGATGCCAGGATCACTTTTGATCTACTTTGGAGGCAGGTCCCGTCACAGAGTCACACAAGGTAGGGGGACAACCTGCTCCTTATGACGGGGACCCCAAGGCTGGGAGCCTGAGAGCAATCTGACCAACAATACTTCCTGAATCCAGTTATAAAAACTCTTGCCATCTGGTTGGCCTGTCTTTTGCCAAGATTGACTTCTCTGGAAACTCAGTTTTCTGAACAAGCACCCATGCTCCTATGGGCACAAGGCTGGGTCTTTGGGGTGGGGGGGGCACACTGGGGAAGGGGTGGTGATGTCGTGGCTGTGCCGGGCGGATGATCGCCTGTGTGAATTGAGGGGAAAGATCGTGGAAGCCGAGGGCATGGAAGAATTCACCCCGGACGCAACTGGGGGCAGGAAAAGGACAAGGGGACCAGAACCTCAACGGATGACGCGGCAGAGGGTCCGGGCGCCATCATGGTGGTGAGGCGCAGTAGCTGAACACCAGAACCAGGACTGTCTATGGCCGCAACTATGCTCCCTCGACTACAGTAAGTTAAGAAAGGGAAGAAAATGGAGAAGGACCGTGGAGAGAAGAGGACAGCGCCGGGCCCCCTTGTGGTCCGGTCACCTCCTGCTCTCACCTGTTGCCTCCACAGCCATGGTACCAGACTCCTGAGTGTCCTGGGGGGGCCCGGGGAAGCTGGGCCTGGCCGCCCCCGCCTCCTTGGGCAGGCAGTCGGGCAGTGGCAGCGTCCTGGCCTGGCAGCACTGAGCTCGCTCTTCCTCCTGGGCGGCACCCAGGCCCCTCGGGGGCCACAGGGCACTGGGGCCCGGCGTCCCCGCCCAGGGCCCGAGGCTGTGGGTCCCTTGGTAGTCCGAGGGCAGGCCGGCGTCACAGTCCACATCCTCGGGAATGATGGGGATGCGCTGGCTCAGGTCCCGGGGCGCCGGGTGGCAGGTGGGCGCGAGCTCGGGGGCGCGCGTGTACTGCACACTCACCGAGCAGTCCTCGGGGTAGCCGCTGCCCCCCGCCCCGCCGCGGGCCACCTGCGTCTCTTCATAGAAGCAGCAGGGCAGGCCCTCATACTTCACCCCGTCCGTCCTGGGCAAACGGTCTGGGTGCAGGCCGTACAGGCCCGGGGGGCTGCCTGCCCGCGCCTCCCCGGGGGGGCCGCAGCCCTCACAGAGGGGCGCGCCCAGGAACACGGGGCCGCCGCCCGCCGCCCCGCCACCGGGTTCCAGTGCGGAGAGCGGGGGCTCGCAGCAGCAGGCACAGGTCAGCCCCTCCCGGGCGCCCTGCCAGGTCCTCCTGAGGTCGGGGGCGGCCCCCGGAGAGGCCTCGAGCCCCACTTCTGAGGTAGAGCCGTGGGGCCCCCGGGGCTCCAGGGAGGAGTTGCTGCTGTAGTTCATCTCCAGGCTGCAGGTGGACAGCTGGTCTCCCGAGGGCGAGGCCGGGCTGGGCCAGGGCTCGCCCCGCCCCGCCCCCGGACTCTGGGCAGCCGGGACTTCCTCCGGAGCCGGGGAGCCCTCCGGGTGCGCCACGGGCCCCCGAGCCGCGTCGCCGGCACGGCAGGGGCTGCGGCTGCGGTAGATGAAGGGGTCGTAGTCGCTGCTGAGGGAGCTGCGGAACGTGGAGCAGCTGCCGTACACGCCCTGGTTGCTGACCTCGGTGCAGTCCACCACGGAGTCGCTGGACGAGCAGTGGCACTGGCCCGAGCTGCTGCTGCTGCTGCTGTCGCTGCCCGGGCAGTCGGCCAGGTAGCCGCTGCACACCGAGCGGTGGCCGTGGTAGCAGCTGAAGCTCGAGGCGCTGCCGCTCTCCAGGTGCGAGGCCGGGCCCACGTGCACCACGCCGGGGAAGAGCAGGCCGCCACCGGCGCCGGCGCCCGCGGGGAAGGCCCGGGCCGGGCCCCGGGGGGAGAGGCCGGGCGCGGCCGGGGCCTCCTGCTCGGGGTAGCTGAGGCCCTGGAAGTAGTAGTGCTGGTACATGGTCTCGTACTGGGAGAAGCAAGCGGCCTTGGCGAAGCTGCGGCCGCTGAACTTGGGCCGGCGGAAGGGGTGCGCGGGCGAGTAGGCGCGGTGCTCCAGGCCGCAGCGGTGCGGGGCCAGGGCGTGGTCCAGGTGGAGGGGCGGGTAGCCTCGGATGTAGGCGGGGGTCTGCGGCGAGTACAGGCCCTGCTCCCCGGGCCGCTCCACGGTCAGCAGCGTGACGGGGTTGCCGTGGGAGTCCATGCTGGTCCTCGTGGGGTAGGTGGGGACGGCGCTGGCCCTGTGCACGCGGCCGGGGTAGTGCACTGGCAGGATCACCCTCTGCTGCCGGCCGCGTGCCAGGCTGCCAGTCTCCACGCACACGGCGCCGGCGTTTCCCTTTGGCTCTGGGGAGAGGTGGGAGAAACGAAGTCAGCTGGGCCGAGCACGCTGGGGCCCGGGGCCCGAAGGCCTAAGCAAGGGCCACGGCAGAAGCAGCCCTCGGGAGCGTGGGCTCCTGGCCCTGCCCCTCCTAAGCTGTCACCCATCTCAGCTAGGAGGCGGACGGTGGCCGCCGCCTCTCCATCTGGGAGGGTCACTCACCTGCCCCCTGCTCTGCCGGACAAAGACACCATGGGAGTCTGCGGAGAGCAACAAGGGGACCGAGATGAAAGGTATTTTTCCTCTTGGGGAATAGCTTCTGGAAGCTTCCTGCCCTCAGTGATGCAGGGGTTACATCACGGCCCTGCCCTCCCCACTGCCCCCTCTCCCCCCCCCCCCCGCCGACGAGTGTTATAACTCGCGGTAGACAGGCGGTAGGGATGCTATGCACCCCAGAGTCCAGATGTCTTGGCCAAGGTGGGGAAGCTGTTTTTGACCTCGGGTCCGTGTTCCTGAGAGTTTGGAGACCCGGTGACATCGCGAAATCGGGCGCGCCAGCCTCCAAGGGCAGAAGGCAAGGCGGCCGGCTTCAGCTCCCTCACTGACCGGCAGTGCCACTGTATCAACAGCGCTCAGCGGGGAAAGTGACTCTTCAGCAAGGGCTTGGGTGGGTGACAATTACCTATGATGTTGTGGCGACAGTGGGGGCAGGTGTGGTGCTGCAGAAGCCATGGGTCCACACACTTCCGGTGGAAACGGTGCGTGCAAGGGATAACCCGAAGCTCCTGGGAAGGGAGAGAGGACACACAGCCTGAGGGAGGGCAGGGCAGGGCGGGTGGTGCTATTGCTCCCCCTGGTGGTGCCCCCAGGCTCTCTTCGCGCCCTCTCCACGCCTGCGGGCCCATGGAGGAAGGCACTGCCCCTCCAGCTCGGTCGGCCACAGCCCTGTGTGCTGAAGGACATGCAAAGAAGCAGTCCCCTCTCTTGTCACTGGGGGGCGCTCCCACCCACGCCTCACGCAGAAAGGCCCAAAGGCCCCAAGTTTGTTAGTGGACGTGAGCAGCCTGGGGTTGTGAAGCAAGAACTGTCCGCCCTGGGCCGTGGCTGACTGGGAAGAAAGGTTGCCCAGGACTCCTGGTTACCAGGAGCGGACACATGAGATTGTAGAGGCAGAACCACCTCTGGAGTGTCTGAGCCTAAATGCCCTCCAAGGCCTGCTTTGTTTCCCCAGCCTCTGCCCAGCCCCACACAGCACTACTGGCACCGGCACCTGACTTGGCCCGACGGGGCATGCAGGCCGACCTGCATCTTGTGCCGTGATCTTCGGGAGCCCCCAGGATGTGGGTACTCACATCACACGGGGCGGTGCAGACAATGAGGTCACTTGCCCACGATTAAAAAGTCAGGGGCGTTCTGGGTCAGGGTTAAGACCCCAGCGGCCTACACCCAGAGGTCACGTGAGACTGTTCACCTAAACGTCTCGGCTCACTTGCCCCACGGTGGCGAAAGAGCCTCCAATCCCTGCAGCTGGCCGCTGGCTCCCCGGCTCTGCAAGCTGTGTGTCTGGACGTGGCTATCAGCTCTGGCAGAGCTCCGGGGAGAGCACCTGGGGCACTGTCCCTCCAGGCCTGGGGCGCCTGCTGACCTCAGCTCTACCGGGGCGGGGCCGGGCAGGCCGTGGCAGTTACCTCTCCGTCGATGTACTTCTCCAGGCAGATGGCACAGTCGGACGTGGAGCTGCTGCTGAGAGTGTCCAGGGCCCCGCAGCTCCCCTCCCGGCGGCCCTTGCTCTTGGAGTTGAACTTCCTGGTCTCCATCTTCTCCAGGGCCTGCACGGCCAGTCTGTTCATGGAATTCTGTGTGGCAGAAGGGGACTCACGTTTAGGGCCACGACAGATCACCAGTGCTAGTCATCAGAGGCACGGGGACAGGACAGGCCAGGACAGACTTTTCAGAGCTCCTCACGGGTCTCCCCGAGAGTTTTCCCCGAGACCCCCCCTCACAGAGCCTCGACTTTCTCAGTGGCAGGACAGCCAGAGTCCACTCCGACGACTGAGCTCTGTGGGGAGCCGAGTCATCAGCCTATTCTCTGCCAAGGCTTCCCGCTCTTCCCCCTGGGGAGAGCTCACCGGGTAGGGGAGTGTGTGGCCTCGGTCACAGGCGTGTGGCCAGTCCCTGCTCTGGGTGGTGGTCACCCAACCCTTGAGTGCTGACAGGTGGCCTGCGTGGTCCACTGCATCTCTCCCGGGCCCTCGACTGCTTGGTACGAGGGAGTCCAGCTTCCTGCTGACGCTCTCACTCTACTCTGCCCCCAAATCCTCCTTTCCCACAAACCCTCAGTGGGGTGACAGCTGGGTCCCAACCTGCCTACTTGTGTCAATGTCCTCTGACACCTGGGCTGGACGGAGACCTGCATTTCTTTAAAGGGGGAGCGGGGGATTGTTGAGGCCACCGCAAGCGCAGGGCTTACTCCCGACTCTTCTCAGGGATCAGTCCTGGTGCTGTTCAGGGGACCATATGCAGTGCTGAGGGGTCAAACCGAGGCAGTAACCTCTCCGTCCATGGAAGTAGGAGGGTTGGCTGTCTGCAAGGCACGGGCCCTCACCCCGGGACTATTTCCCCCGCCTGAGACCTGCATTTCTACCAAGCTCTCGGCTCCTGCTGGGCCCCAGGCTGCTCCTACCGGGCAGCAAGGACTCTGGAGCTCCGCCTGCGCAGTGAAACGTCTCTCTGGAAACACACCCCGGGCTCAGCCTCTGCAGGCCTGGCCGCTCAGGAGAGACGCCAGGGTGCCGCCCCGCTTCCCTCGCTGCTCTCCACTCTGAGGCTCCCAGTGCTCAGGGAACAGGCGGAGGCCTCCCTGTTCATGGCGGCTCCGAGGGGTTACCTGACTGCGCCGCTGCTTCAGCTTGATCTTGACGAGGAGGATGAGGCAGACCAAAGAGACCACCACGAAGAAGGCCAGGAAAATCCCCATGTCGAAGTACTCTGTGGGTTGCTGCAACGGAACACACACACGGAGATCAGCACCCGGGCAGGCTAAGGACAGGGGACCCAGGGTGCTGGTCACCGGCGCTGCCGCCGCCGCCGGGCCGCCCACCAGCCAAGCCCAGCTCCCTGTGGACGAGCACAAAGGGCGCTGCCGCCGCGGGGAGCAGCCCTCCCAGATAAACACAAATATCACATTTATGGGACAAAGAAGTGAGTGTCATGTTTTGAGGGAACAGTGATTACTAACCATGTAATTAATGGTTTACAACAACTCAGAAAATTGCATGCTGCTTCCCCAAATATCGGCTTCCACTCCAGTGAGTCACATTTACCAATGTGCTCCTTTCCCCTTTCGGGAGCCAGCTCAGTCCCGCGAGGGCCGGGGCTCTCGCGCTCACCTTTCCTGTGCCGGCACACGGTCGCCCCACGCCCCGACGCCACCTCATCTGGGCTGTGCACTGAGCCAACGGCCAGGGCTTGGCGCAGTGAGCCCAGGCGTCCCATGTGGCGGAAGCACTCTCTGAGACGGGAGCGGTCCAGCACTGGGGAGGAGACAAACCCGAGCCGGGCTGCGGCCTCTGCCACAGGTTCCTCGAATCTTCAGTCTGCGGTTCAGGCCGAAGAGGCCGGTCAGGGGCTGATGGCCAGTGGACACCTAAACACTATGCATGGACTACCTCGAAGTCAGTGAAATTCAGTTCTATTGGTAACCTAACTTCTCCCTGACTCAAGTGTAAGTTGGGGAAGGGTTGTTTTTTTTTTTTTTGGGGGGGGGGGGCGTCCACACCTGGCGATGCTTAGGGGTTACTCCTGGTTCTGCACTCAGGAATGACTCCTGGCGGTGCTCATGGGACCATATGGGATGGCGGGGATTGAGCCCAGGTTGGCTGCGAGGAAGGCAAACGCCTTCCCCACTGTGCTGTCGCTCTGGCCCCTAGTTTGGGAGTTTTGATAATGCAATCTACCCTTGGGGAAAAAGGAAGGTGCAGGCCTTGGGCATTAGTCTAAGGGTAGGAGAGAGGCACGGGAAGAGAAGGGTTGCACGGCCCTTCCATCAGTCCTAGTCTTTTGGAGGGAGATGGGGTGACTAAGCGAACACTGTGGGGAGGATGGCAGAGCCATCTTGGCACCAACCAGCTATTTCTGTCCCAAGGAACAGGGTTAAAATTTCTCCCTGGGTCCCTGTCTCATATCTGATCTGAATTTGGACTGACCTGAATTACACTGGCATTTTATTTATTTATATTTATATTTATTTTTATTTTAATTTTTTCTCTTGTGGGTCACACTCCTGGCTCACGCACTCAGGAATTACTCCTGGAGGTGCTCGGGGGACCGTATGAGATGCAAAGCAAACGCCCTACCCTCTGTGCTATCGCTCCAGCCCCTAGGATGGCATTTTAGACAAAAGACAAGAATGAGGGCGGGGACGGAGCTCAAGGCTACAGTGCATGCATTACATGCATGAGAGACCAGCCCCTGATCCCTGCCATTGAAAAAAAATATTTAAAAGACACATACGAGGAGACAGGAATAAGCAAGACCTGGAGGGACAGAAAGGCACGAGCGCCGGTGACGGGGCCAGCGGGCGGCGGGGGCGAGCCTCACCCGGGGGGTGCGATACTGAATCCGTGCTCGAGCCACTTTCTGCTTGTTGACGATGTTCATCAGCTTCACGGCTTCTGTGCCCTTCACATACACCACTGGCCTCTTGAGGGGATCTTCGGAGCCCTGGTTTAGCTAAGGGAAAAAGAGGCAGGAAAGAGAAAGTAAGACGGGAGAGCAGATTCCGCCAGACGCCTACTTGAAATGCCCAGGTACCTCGAGCAGAAAAGCTGAAGAGCTTCAAGGGCAACGCCGGGGCTAAGCACGTGCTCTGGGATGGACCGGGCAGGTGGGAGCCTCAGGAGGGTCTTTGAAAATATTCAGCTTCCAGGCCCTCCACCCTCTGGCTACACTCGCTTTAGAGCATAATGCTCACACGTGCACAGAGAAGGGCAGCAGACGCGCGCAAATGTCTTTGTGGACAAGCCCAGAAAGGCAAGGCAGCCCCTCCCGGGGACACGGCAGCACTGCAAGGGTCCCGGCAGCCTACCTGGTCGATGGCTTCGGGGTTTTCAGACACATCAAAGATGACTGCGGTGGCTCCCCGCTGCACTGCACGCTTGGCCTGGCAGAGTGAAAAAAGAACAGGTTGGCAACCAGGTCCTTGCACCTCTCCGAAGCTGTCCAGGGAAATCAGTCCAGGATTCAAATGCAGAATCTGACAACTGATGTGACTGCCGTCAATTAACCTCCTTGGCCAAAGCCTCAGTTTTGCGTCCTGTAAGAGAGTGGGTGATGCCACCTACCTCGTATGATTATCCTGAGCTGGATCACTTAGAATTGGTGAAAATAAGTAACTAGGTGCTCAATTAACCTCTGTCTCTCTGTCGAGCCAAAACCTTAAAAACAGTACAAACCAACAACCCTCCCCGTCAGCATGGAGGCGCTGCTTTCAGCCTTTTCTGTGATGAGAACAGATCCCTTGGCAACGAGAGCAAACGCTTTTGGTCCTTCTTCCTTCCCATGTTACATGGCAGTGCCGTTAAAAGAGCACCCTGAGCATTTTCGAAAGAATCGCAAAACGGTCCATTTGAACAACTGACATGAGCTGAAGCCCTTTAACGATGCTGCCAGGGGGAAAGCTATGAGAAATAATTGAAAATGGGGATTTAGAGCAGTTGGCTGCCAAACCTGGCTGCACATCAAAACCCACTTGGGAAGTTTGTAAAGCAGATTTCCTGGCTCAGACCACAGAGCTGATTCAGCAGGGCTGGAGAGAGGCCCAGGAAACGGAGTTCTGAGAGTTTTCTGAGGAATTCTGATGATTCAACCACTCGGGGAGCGACTTGATCAGAGAGATGAGATTAGAATGTTCTAGAAACAAATGAAAAGTGATGGGTTCTTTGTGGGGGCCTGGGTGTGTGAGGAATTCCTTTCTATCCCCGTGAAAACTCTGATTTTATGTCCAGTTAGGTGAACAACAGTGGCAAGGGCAAGGCAGGAGAGAGACGCAGCCCTCATTCTTAGAAGCCGGGATCATCTTAGTGAGGTAAAACTCTGTGAGGGAGCCAAGAACCAAACCTCCTAATGATATGGTTCGGGTCAAGAAAGCCAGAGTGCTTGAGAATAAAACGGAAATTTAGCGTTTAAGAAACACTGAAAGTGGCAAGTTAAGCCAATGGCTCCATCAGGCCACTAGAGGGCAGCCTAACCCCACAGCTCTTACAAGCCCATTCCCCACCGTTTAGTAAGCAACCGCGGCGCAGACACCATGAAGTCCTGGCAACTTAACACACTTGTGTACCCTGGGGTGCTGTGCTGCTGCAGGAGCAGCCTGCTTCTCTTGGGGACTCCCTGTTGAACGGAGGCTCCACGCATTTACAGTTTTCTCTGTGATCAGCTGGCCCACCTCATTTCCTCACCACAGCGCTGAAGTCAGGAGCTGCCAACAGTGGGGGCATGTCACTTAAATCTCTTTCAGCTCTTGCCTCAGCACCCCCACCTGTAAATGGAGGAGAGGGCCCCTTGCAGTCTGCAGTCTTGGTCCCCCAACAGAGAGGCGGGGGCGACGATCCTGCCTCCCTCGAGCATGGGTCGGTGGGGGGACGGGGCTGTTGGAGCACCACTGTCCCCCACAAAGGTCTTCAGGGGTGTATATGCCACTGCACAGCCCAGGGGCCTTGGTTAACCCCAAGTAGGTCGTGGGATCCCCATCTCTTCCAAAAGTTCTTTCCGTGGACCAGGAAGGGTCCTCGGGGACAGCACTGGAGGTGGGGCGATGAACAGACCAAGCACATTAGGGGACACTTGTGGCAGTGTGTGCCCAGCTTGATGGAGGGTGGCCCAGAGAGGCTAGTGGTCGTGGCATGAGTGGCGCAGGCATTGGGACAGCCCTGGGCCGTTAGCCACACGGCCTCCGTGGGCCTCCACTCCCTCTGCCGCAAGAAGAGGGATGCCTCCGGATTTGAAGTGAGGCGCAGCCCACTTGGGGCAGGCACCCTGAGGACTTTTTCAGAGGAGGGTGGTTTGCACCGTGAGGAGGGCAGGCCGAGAGTAAGCTGACAGCTCGGCTGCAGACACAGCCTACCCAGGCTACCATGCTCAGCGCCAAGCACAAATCATTCATTTGGGAAAAACAAAAACTCTCACAGTGGATCTGCTACAAAAATTATGCCTGACTTCATTGTAGCACTGTCATGCCATTGCTCATCGATTTGCTCGAGCGGGCACCAGTAACGTCTCCATTGTGAGACTTGTTGTTACTGTTTATGGCATATCGAATACGCCTCGGGTAACTTGCCGGGCTCTCCAAGAGGGACGGAGGAATTGAACCTGGGTTGGCCTACCCATTGTGCTATCGCTCCAGTCCACTGCTGGGAGTAAGCCCAACGCCACAGGGACCTGGCACTAAACTGCTGGCCCACTTGGTCAAGAGTTGCTGGAGGGTCACCGCGGGCTTCCTCAACACAGTCTGTATTATCTTTCTGCCCAGAGGGAATAAAAACCGCACAAGGCCGGAGAGAGAACTCACCAGGCTGCTATGAGCTGTGCACACCCGAGGCCTGGTCTGTTCCCTAGTTCAGAGCTGGGCACAGTCCCTGAGCAACTGTCACCCCATGCCCCACCAACTAAGAGAAGACTATATAATATGGCGAATGTATCACTTCAGTGTAATACCCACAGAACTCTTTGACTTAGCCACACTAATGACAGGTCGGCACAGATAACACAAGTGTGCCAACATGTAACTTCTGGCTGGATAAAGTGGCCCGATGATGGCAGGGAGATGGAGTGTGTTTACTCTCAACTCCCTTGTCTCCGTCATATGCAGAACGAAACAGCGTGAGCTCTAATTTAGAGATTATCCCACCAACACGCAGCCCAGCGATTCAAGCTCACCCGGCTTCCCCCATAAACCCAAGCGATTCTTTCTCCAAAGCAGCAATCCAGATTTTAATACCTCTTCTGATTTCTCCTCTGCTAATCTGCCACTCTGTGTGATGCTTTCCTCCCCTGCAAATGGTGCTTCTGCTATTCAAATACAAAGGATGTACTTGACAGTACCTTATATTCTATTAAATACAATATAACTTATATATTATATTCTATTAGATATAACAGAATCCTGAATTCTGCACGCATTAGCATTACCCCTGACACCTGAAGTACACTGGGGTCCCCCGTCCACTAACAGTCCAAATTTGGGGACACACGCAAAACTGTTTTTGCAACTACTCCTTTCATTGCCCTCTGCTCTGCGGCAGACCCCGGGAGGAGCTGTCACTTGGAACATGTGACATGCTAATGTGAGCCAAGCACCATCCCCAAGCCGTCCCTTGCTTGTTCAACTAGCCACAGAAGGATGAAGGAGATGAACTGCACACCGTGATCTGGAAAGTAACTGCTACGAAGCACACACACCGCAACTTACACGAGGTGGCTGTCATTCAGTCCGAGGGTTCGATACTTAAGGGGGCCAATTTTGGGCCAGTGCCCAGGAACGATACAGGTCAGGCCCCCTGGGGAGTGCTGTCAATTGTGTTTGGCGCTGCGCCAGGGGCAGGGGAGCTCATCTGGCAAGGAGCAGGAAGAAGGTGCAGGGGTTTCTTCCCTTCTTACCCCTGAGAGCGCCGACTTTTGGCTCTGTGCTGGCACAGGACGCGACAGGAACCGTGACGGCAGAGAGTGCGAGACAGTGCAAGGGTCCCCGGGTGCGTCCCCCGAGGCCTGCTCTCAGCACTCTGCTGCAGCGCGGCTCCCTGCGCCACTCGTGGCTGTTCCCAGGGCAGAGCACACGGCCCGGGGTGCCCGAGGGTCCTTGCTGACAGTGCCGTCCGGGAGGTCTGGCCAGGTTCCTGCCCCAGTCCTCTTGGTGACCCTCCCTGCCCCCCCGCCCTGTCTCCATAGGGACCGAGCCAAACCAGAGCTTTGTCCTGACTCCTACACTCACCTGCTTACCAGGTGCTGCTGGTTCCATGCTTCGGCCTGAGCCACTATTCTTCTCTCCCCCGTGCCGGACCCTCTGCCGGACCCCGAGCTCTGCATGAGTCGCACCATTGGTTCTCGGGGGACCCCCGAGGCCTTCCCACTTGCCTCTATTCTGGTCTTCATGTTGTGTCAGGGGGATTTTCCGAAATCACGGCTCTGCCTTGAGCCACTGCTCTCTGCTCTGACGGTGGGACGTGACCTCGCTGGAGCTAATCGCCAGTTCAACATCCTGACCCCTGGGCCCCTCTCTGCAGCGTTTCTGTGAGTTCTCTGAGAAGCTGCCGTCCTTCCCCACAAGGAAGACAAGTGTCTCCCTGGGCCCATTCAGCTTGGGGCTAATTGCCGCCACCCCGTGAGTGCCCGCGGCCTGGTTCTGTTCTGGGCTCCACCATTGCACCTTGTATGACATCATACTGCCACTGTTGACTTACAGTGTTTCCCTCACTAGAGGGCAGCCAAGATGTCCGACTTCTTTCCTCCCGAATTCCCAGAACCCAGCAAATGGCCTGGGCACAGGGTAAATGGCCAAAAACACGTTGATTAGCCTTGAAAGGATCAGCTTTGGCCCGTGGGGTCAGCATTAATTGTCCTGTCTCCCGGCGGCCCCTAGTCCCGACTACACTTCATGCCTGGCTGCCAGATTCTCTCCGGTTTGATTGACAGTGAGAAAAACCCACCATCGGTCTGCAAGATCTTAGAACTCAGGATTCTTCCCACTTCTGCTTCTCACTGTGTGTCCTCGCCGAGATGGGCCTTTCATTTGATTGGTTTCACTTTGGCTTGTTTTGGGTCTTTTGGGGGTGGGGTGGGGCGGGGCGGGGATTGGGCACATCAGGTGCTGCTTCAGGCTACTCTGGGCTCTGTGCTGAGAAATCACTCAGGGATAAACCCTGGCCGGCCGCGTCCAAGGCAGGCACCTAACCACTACTATCTCCGCAGCCCACCATTGGGTTGGTCGTTCTCAAGTGACCGAGCCCATCATGCTAAATAAAGGGCTCCTGCCCCGGTTGCGGACCTTCATCGTGGCCCTGGCCTCTGGGTGAACACATCTCTGGATGTCAGAACTCTCAGAAAACAAATTCTTGCACTGGCGTTGTTTGCCCCACCACTCTGGGGAGGAACTCGGGGCCCCTCTGGAAAGCAGCAAAGGAGAGTCGACCAAATGACTCCTTCTGGGCTTACCCAGGGGAAACCTGGGGCGTTTTCCTTCTCTCAATATCGCTGGGGGCTTCGGCTTTCCTTTAGCCTACAGGCAAGACGGAACCCACCCACACCTGTGCCGAAACAGGGCCTGCACCAAACAGGCACCCAAACCCACGGGGGGGGGGAAGGGGGGTGAAGACTGGGTACTTGGTCTTCTGGGTGAACTGCCAGTGGATTTCAAGTCCCAGACTCACTGGACTCCTTCTCACCTTGTTTGGGACAATCAGAGCCAGGAACGCAGGCAGAGTGACGAGCTCTGCTTATGGGGCCACTGTCCTGGGCTTGCTCCTGTGGTCAGGAAGGGGCAAGTGACTTAGCACGGGTGGCGACGAGGCCAAGCTGGGAGTCCCAGGCAGCGGCCGCCCCGGAGCCCGGAAACCAGCCTCTCTTGGTGCCAGCCCAGTCCAAACAGCCAGGACTCGGGGGTCCCTTGCTGCCCCTCCCTCTGGGGGCACTAAGTGGATTTTAAACCCTCAGGCCTCACTTTTTCCTTTCCTTCTCCTCCTCCGTGTTCTTCGCTCAGTAGTGACCACCCAAGCACCGGGCTCTTGGACACTCTGGTCAGCTGCTGTTCCCTGAAGCATGAGTCACTGCGCGACAGGGGACACTCACCAGGCAAGAAGGCTGCAAGGGCTGTCTCACCAAGAGCCCTGTTTCCAAACAGAAACCTTTCATTCCATAGGAAATGAGGTCACACACCAGAGCACATGGGCAGCGGCTGAGAAAATCCTGGTGCCCTCAACAGGGGGTGTGGGCTGGGGGTGGCGGTGTCAAGAAGGGGGAGGAAAATGAACCCCCGCGAGCCCTGCCACAAGGACACACAAAATACCGGAGGAATCTGCTGCCTCTCAGTAATTTTTGTGTGTGTGCGTGCGTGCGTGTGTGTGTGTGGTCGTCACAGGAAAGGGGTGCGCAGAGTTAAAAAAATAACTCGGTTTCTTTGAAAGTATACACAATAGAAAAGAACTTGTAAGTATGGTACTTAGCCAGTTTACTTTTATGAACTGGTTCCCCTAAGCCACTGCCTAAAGGAGATGAACACACACACACACACACACACACACACACACACACACACACACACACACACAGTGTGTAAGTATGGTGCTCAGCCAGTTTACTTTCATGAATTGGTGCCCCTAAGCCACTGTCTAAAGGAGATGCATACACAGATACAGACACAGACACACAGAGACACAGAGACACACAGACACAGACACACAGACACATCCACACCACTGATTGAGGGTGGGGGGCCTGCGCCGCGGAGGAAGGGCGGGTGGATGGCCCAGTCCTGTCCGCTCCACCCGACTCCCGGCTCCGGGGCTTGGCTGCAGCCGGCCTGACCTTCCAGGTTTCCCTGGCAGGAGATCAAAGCTCCGAAACCACAAACACCGCTCAGAACTCCGAGGCCCCGCGGCCTGCCCCTCGGGTCCCTCCTTCCCTTCCACCCCTCCAGTTTTCTTCACGCCCCCTCCGGGTCCCGCCCCCCTCGGCTTCTCCCCGCCCCCCGCCCCCACCCACCACCCAAGGGGGCCGGTCTTTGGGGGCGGGGACCCGGCCCGCCGCCAGCCGGCCCCTCCCCACCAGCAGAAGCAATTAAAGTCATTAAGCCTCCCAAGGCTGCTGGTTCTGAGCCCCTTGAAGGAAGATGATGCATCTTAAGGCCTATTTAAGATTATGCTGATCTATTTAGGAGACATGTAGCAGCGAGAATCCAGCGGTTAAGTTAGTGGTTAAGGCTGCCTAAGTTTAAACAGTGGTATTTATTCTCCAAATATGTAGCAGCTCCACTTAATGTCTCCTAATTAAAGGCACTGACACAGAGGCTGGAGTCCGAGGCCGTGCCGGGGCGCCATTGCCCAGGTCGGTATCCTTCTCCCAGCCTGAAAACGCGGGGTGTCAAACGGAAACGCGTTTCCCCAGATCTTAATCTCAAACACAGACACCTAGACCAGTTCTAAGAAAGACAATGATCCTCTTTGTCTGAACACCTGAGTAGGAGCCCCAGGAGCGAGGGGGCCGGCGCACACACCCTCCTTCCTAGGGCCGGCCGGGGAAGGCGTGAGGGAAGGACGTCTGCGGCAGGAGATGCCCGCCTGGGAGAGACTCCTGGGCAGGGCTTGCTAGCTGCCACCCCGGGCGGACTTTCCAGAGGCCCACGACAGCCAGCCACTAGGCGCTTCAAGCCACGGCCACCATGCCGGGGCCCTGCCCTCACCAGTGTGGAGTGGAACCCCAACAGCGGTTAGCTTTCTTTCTTTTCTTTTTTTTTTTTTTTGCCTTTTGGGTCACACCTGGCGATGCACAGGGGTTACTCCTGGCTCATGCACTCAGGAATTACCCCTGGCCATGCTCAGGGGACCACATGAGATGCTGGGATTTGAACATTTGAACCCGGGTCGGCCACGTGCAAGGCAAACGCCCTACCCGCTGTGCTATCTCTCCAGCCCCAACAGCGGTTAGCTTTCTGAAAGTTTCTCGGTTTGTCTTACATGCAGGCAGGCCAGAGCATCACTGAACCCCGAACTGCCTGGAGCCGCTCTCCTGGCCCTGTTGGGTCTGGGTGAAGCGGACGGTATGGAGCACTCACCCCAACAATATCTGTGATGAGGCAGAGACAGGGTTGACATATACCCCCCACCCTCAAAAGAATGAAGGATTATTTTGATGATCCAGTTTCCTTCTTTCTGAAAGGAAGGTGACCTGGATGAAGAAAAGTTCATGCCCGCAGCAGGCTTCTCCCAACAACTGTGGGGCATGGGGGAAGAGTGACCATTACCAAGAATGAGAGATGTACGGTCACTTGGGCTTGACACATCCACACTGATCAAGACTGGAGGGTCAGGTTCCCACTGAGATTCCTCCCAGCATTTACCACCGGGGCCCGTACAGGACAGTCCAAGGGAACTACAGGTGAAGATCGCATCAATGGTGGGATATAGCACAAGCCGAGGGGGACAGTCAGTAGGGCAGGAAGAAAACAGCGGGAAGGAGAAGGAGGCCAGGGTCAGGAAAAGAAAGAACCGCTGCTCTAACTGGGTACCTCGTCAGAGCGTGATGGTGAGCATGGAGGAAACTGACCCCGGGCCCAAGCTGCGTGATGAGGCTCAGACGTATGTGAGTGGACGTGGCAGCCTGGAGCCCCAGGTTTCACTACCCTTCCCGGGAAGAGAGGTATGTGCTGCTCAGGGGGTCTGGCCGACCTCAGGAGAAGAGATCTATAAGGTTCTGGAAGCCGCTGGGAATAGTTTAGAAGGGGCTCCCTCACCTAGTGGCCGGAAGCTTTAGCCACAGGATTTTAAATCACAGCATCTCTGGACTGGTCTTGGGAGGGCAGTGGCCTCAGCATCTTATTTCCCGGCAAGGAAAGTGAAGTCAGTACCTAATATGTACTGGTCAAGGCAGTGAGGACTTCTAAATGACAGCAAATCAGCCCTCGTCAGCAACTTGGCTTAGCATGTGGGACCGATCCCCATATTACTGCTCAGAGGTCATCTAATTTGCCCACGTTACAGAACCAATGGGACAGAGCTGACATTTGACCTTGGTCTCTGCCCATAATCCCAGGTTAGAGAAGTTCTCATGTGATTGCAGGGGTTTCTAAAATCAAGCATGACTGGGCCAGAGGGAGAACAGGGCATTTGCCAGGCAGGCTGACCTGGGTTTGAGACACTGGCACTGCATGTAGTCCCCCAGACCCTGCCGGGAGCGGTCCTTGAGCATGGTCGGGAGTAAGTCCTGAGCACAGCCGGATGGGGCCCAAAAACCAATAAAACAAAATAAAGCGTAACAGTCATGGATGCTGTTTCATGTTACATGAAATCCCAAATATCCCATTAATAGCCTATACATGGATTGTATTTCCCAATCCCCCAAGTACATTCCAGATAGCTCTTATCCTAACCCATCTGGACTTCTTCATCTTTTTTTTCTTTGGGGGGGGTTGTTTTTTTTGGCTACACCCAGCAGTGCTGAGGTCCTATTCCTGGCTCTGCACTCAGCGATCACTCCTGGTGAGCTTGGGGACCATATGGGGTGCTGGGAATGGCTGTGTGCATGGTAAGCACCTCACGAGCTGTGTTACTGCTCCGGTCCCAGACCTCCTCATCTTTAAGACTCCCTTGCAGGACACCAGAGCAGTAATACAGCAGGTCTTGCATGCTTATCTTGCATGCGGCTGACCTGGGTTCCTGGCACCCCATAAGTTCCCAAGTCCCACCTGGAGTGATCCTAGAGCAGAGCCAGGAGTAAGCCCTGAGCACCACCGGGTGCAGCCCCAAAAACAACTACAACAGAAAGACTCCCGGGGGCTGGAGCAATAGCACAGCGGGTAGGGCGTTTGCCTTGCACGCGGCCGACCTGGGTTCGATTCCCAGCATCCCATATGGTCCCCCGAGCCCTGCCAGGAGTAATTCCTGAGTGCATGAGCCAGGAATAACCCCTGTGCATCGCCGGGTGTGACCCAAAAACCAAAAAAAAAAAAAAAAAAAAAGAAAGACTCCCTTGCAAAGGGCATGCAGCTCGTGTAGTCAGCAAGGAGGGGTGGCGGGTAGAAAATCCTACGTTTGTCCAGGGTTAGGGAGCTCCTTAGGTCCATTTCTGCCATAGGCTATTTCAAAGGGGTTCTAGCCATGTTAACCAACGAAAGCTCACAAATAGGATAGCCTTCACCTTTTATTTAAGGGTCTAACATGACTGTCCGAAGAAATCAGCTCTGAGGACAAAGCCTCCCCGCTCAGTTCTGCTGTTTCCTAGTTGGAAGGCTGTGGTGGGGCTCCGTCTGGTGGGACTCCAGGGGCTATGCAATGCTGAGACCAAAACCCAGGATTTCACACGTGCCAAGCATGTGTCCTGTGTTCTGCCACCTGAGCCACATCCTCAGCCTGGTAACTGCTTTTCTTATCTGGGTGCAGTTCTTGAAACCCCCAACCAAGGAGCAGAAGAATACTAGCCCTGAAGGTGACCTGTGAAAGGGAGGGTCCAAGGGAGCCACTGCCGTGCGTCACTGCATGGGCTGAATCCGGGCGCCCCCTCCTAGCCGTGACTGTGAGATGTCACGGCCATTGTCCGCCTCCCTGCACCCACCTGCACAGGAAGAAGGGGGCAACTGGCATTCTCTGAGGACAGACTCTCAGTCAGTGGCAGGACTAGACAAGGAGGTGCCCGGCATGCAGGCACCATTGATACAACACCCCCTCCCCCCCACCCCCCGCCCCGCTGCTTTGGACGGGAACATAGGCTGCGCACATCTCCCTGGGGCGACTGCCTCGTCCCTTACTGTTTTAGTACAGGATTTCCCCTCTTCTCCGGAGAAGGGAACTTGCTGCCTCTTCTGACACCTCTTTAAAGCCCAGCTCTTATACAGCGTGTCAGGCAGGTAGTCAGAGGGAGAAACTCTTCTGGAGACTTCTGGGAGGTGAGGTCATTGCCTTGAGCATTGTATCCACAAGAACATCACTGGTTAGGGCCAGAAATGCTGCCCCCTCACCCTGCTGGGCATGGCCCACATGGCCCTTAGTCCCAGTGACCTCTTGGGCCACACACTGGTGACAACAGCCCCAGGCCCTCAAATACTGTGGGTATGGCCCTTATTTACAAATATGGAGAGGAAAGAAATGATGCTCGTGTACCAGATAGGAAGAAGGTAGCTGCTGGAGTCAGCTTAGCAGGCTGGGATCCTGGACACCTTTTTAGAGGGGGTGAGGGTGGGGCAGTATCAGGGACTGAACCCAGAGCCTCACGCATGCAAGGCAGGGGGTTCTACAAATGAGCTACATCCCTGACCTTCAAACAATTTTAAAATTAAAAACAACAACCACCACCACCACAACAACAAAACCACCCCAAGAGACCCTGGAGACCAAGAAGCTGTAAGCTGGGGGTGAGCCGGGGCTCTGTCAACCTAAAGAGCCCCCGGGCAACATCGTCCATAGGGCGGAGATGGGGATCGGAGACCCCTGCGAGGTCAGAGGAGGGCGCGGCTTATCCACCAGCATAGACGGCAACTCACCCCTCCCCCCCGCTCCCCGTTCCTCTCCACTCCCAGATCCCCCAGACTCCTTTTCAGCTCAAGACTTGGTTTCCAGAAGCCCTCTTGTGCCCTTTGAACTCAGACTTAAAAGCCCGCGTGAAAGAGAAAAGCATGGTTTAAAGCAATTCTTTTTGGGGGGTCACACCTGGCGATGCACAGGGGTTACTCCTGGCTCTGCACTCAGGAATCACCCCTGGTGGTGCTCAGGGGACTATATGGGATGCTGGAACTGAACCCGGGTTGGCTGCGTGCAAGGCAAACGCCCTTCCAGCTTGCTATGGTTTAAAGCAATTAATGTGTGAATTCCTTCCGCTATGTGCAAGGTAGGCACTTAACTCCTATGCTATTTCTCTGGTCCAAGGAATTTTTTTAAGGGGCCTCCATAGGGATACTAGGCTTACAGGCTCACTCCCGGGAAAGCCCCCCCGCCATTCCTGGCTAACGAAGCCTGGGTCCCTTACAATCACAGGACAGTGAAGCAGCAAATACCTCCCGTATCCTTGGGCCTGGGACCCGGAGCCCAGTGGCAGATGCGGAGGGCCATGAGAGAGCGGGTGTCCTTGGAGGGGCCCTCTGGCTCCCGAGGTCCAGGCACTTGGCCTCTACTCTCCAGGGCCCCCTCCAAAGGGGGCCTCCCAGGCAGGCGCAGCAGAGCGCAAATTCCTGAGCAGTGTTCTGTGATGACAGGATGATAAAAATTTGGAAAGAAAAGACTCTCAAGGACAACATTTTCAAGCTCCCTGTTTTTCTTCACAAAGCGCTGGCATTTCTGAACTACATCCCCAGATACACTAGGCTGAGTTAATCAAGACACAGAACACTGATGTCAACTGCCTAATACGTGCTTCTTTGCAATGTCAGGGCAGCTCTGGCCATTAGCAGCAATTCCACCGACCAACAAGATACAGGTGGTGGTGTGGCTGTGGAACGTAGCTCAGCCTGGAAAGGCTGTATTTCAGGCTCTGGGCTATAAAACTGGCTGTCGTGTGTGTGCGTGCGTGCGTGCATGTGTGTGTGTGTGTGTGTGTGTGTGTGTGTGTGTGTGTTTGTGTGTGTGTTTCTAGACAGAGCTTCCAATGTAATGTACTGTGTTAGAGAAATAGCCACAAGGGAAACGGAGATTCCTGGGACTACCCAAGGAATGTGGCTAAGCATTCATTCGGTTCTGGGGTAGATGAGTTCAGAGCGGTGACTTGTGTCATGGGCTGATGTATCTAGGCAGGACGTCATGGAGCCAGAGTTGCCCAGAGGAAGGGAAGGCTGGCTGAGAAGGCAGAGAGCAAGTACCATGGAGGAGACGGGGGTCACAAAAGGTGAACTTGGCCATGTGCTGATGTCGCCTAAGTGTTCGCTCACAGAGCCACCGGAAGTACTGATGCTGCTAACTGACAAGTCTTGCTTCTGGCAGAGCTGGCAGAGGTGAGTTTCTGGGAACAGCATACAAGCAGCCCTGGGGTTTACTCCTATTTTGGAATCACTAATTGAAATTTTTTTCCTTTGGAAGGGGTTACCTGACCCCTACACACGATTCATCCTGGCAGCTAAGTGCTTCTGGTCAAAATGCCTTTTTTTTTTTTTTTTGGTTTAAAGTAAACCAAAAAAAAATCTCACCTGAGCATCACCAGGTGAGATCACCAGTATCTCACCTGGTGATACTCAGCGGTTATTCCTAGCTCTGTGCTCAGGGGACCATATGGGATGCTGGGGATCAAACCCAGGTTGGCCATGTGCAAGATAAGAGCCTTACTCCTGTACTATCTTCCTGGCTCCTCTGGTCAAAATGCTGACTCACAACTTTCCAAAGGCAATTCAAAACTTCCTTTTTGTGGGTGCGGGGGTTTGGGTCATACCTAGTGGTACTGGGGAGGGGACAGGAGACCGTATTCAATGCTAAGGGATCAAATTGTGGTCAACTATGCGCAAGTCAAGCACTTAACCCCTATGTTGTTTCTCTGACCCAACAAAATTTGTAAAGGGGCCTCCACGTGGATATTAGGCTTACAGGGGCCACTCCTGGAGATACTCAGCCCAGTCCTCTGGGCCTGATTGTTTGATGCTCAGATCCAGTGATGCTCAGATCTTGTACAGAGGGGGCCACTAGGCCGTCCCAGTGGAATTTAGGGGACCATGTGGTTCCCTTAGGGTCTTGCACAAGTTCCTCTCAATTAACTAATTTAGCAAGTATTTATTGACTATTTTACTTGTGTTTAGCTGTATGCCAAGAAAACAGTCTAGACTCTGGCCCTCTTCTCATGGAGCTCCAATAGTCAGACTAGGGATGTTGTAAGCAACAAGGGAAGCTTGAATGAGGTGGGGGGAGAGAGAAAGGCAGAAACGAAGGTGCTTGCTGACATGGCCCGCATGTCTCCACTCAGCTTGTTATCCTGTGAACAACACACACACCTCAAGAGAACAGACATCCTGCCTCAGAAACCACACTCAGCAAATATTAAAACACCTGCTAAATGTGAACACTAACATCCAACAATAAATAGACGGGCAATTACGGTTTCAAGGAGGCAGATTAGTATAGTCTGATGGCCTTTAACAGTGCAAAACGCTGGAAACACCAGTTAATGACTTTAAACATCTTTACAATCAAAGGGACCAGAGAGACTCTGAACCACAGAGAGGTGGGGTTGGGTCGGATCACTTCCTTTGGTCAATAATAGGTCGATGACTGTGTCATTACGAAGAGGACTTCTTGCAAAGGAACAGTTTAATCCCAGGAAAAGGAAAGAGTAAAAAGGTTACATTAAGGGAATCAGGGATAATCTCTATTAATTACCCAGAGCCTTTCCTGTTGGGGAAATCTCAAAAGAACAGGAAAAGAGCTGGGTCATGATCCAGGTGCTGTGCTTTGTTTTATGATCCAGGGGTTTGGGAGTCTGTCTTGTGGGAAGTGGAGAGAGCTAAAGCTACAAGTGCTGTGTAACACCCCGCCCCCCCCCCCCGAAAATCATTGTACATATACGCCAACACTGGGCTTCAAGAGGCACCAACATTCAGGCAGACATAAGAAATTGGATGGCATGATTTTGAGGTTAAATCAAACTGTACAGGGGCTGGAGTGATGGTACAGCAGGTAGGGCATTTGCCTTGCATGCAGCCAACTCGGGTTCAATTCCCAGCATCCCACATGGTGCCCTGAGCACTGCCAGGGGTGATTCCTGAGTGCAGAGCCAGGAGTAACCCCTGTGCATCGCTGGATGTGACCCGAAAAGCTCCCCCCCCCAAAAAAAAAGAAAGAAAGAAAAATCAAACTACATTTCTGGTAGCTAGAACACTTGGAAGGACTGATGAGATAAATCTAGATAAAACCGGAGAGACTGAGCCTGCTCTGGTCAGGAGCCAGAGGCCCTCCTGAAGAGTCCCTGCAGTCCTCTTCCAGAGGGACAAAGGGGGTCTCTGACTGAGGGAGGATCTGGACTCCTGTCCACCTGAGTTAAGTACCTCAAGGTCCTGGAAAGGGGCTACAGAGCACCTAGTTAGCTCCATGGCCCAGCATTGCAAAGGATGCAGCGACTTCCTGAGGTCAGAAGGCCGGGGGAGGGTGTTCAACTGGGCACTGACCGTGTCCGGTCCACCCTGCCGTGCTTCACAGCTTCCCAAAGCTCCAATGGTTGTGTCTACCTTTTTGTTTTTATGGAAAATCAAAACGTAGAGGAATCCAATTTTAGTTTTTTTTTTAAAAAAAAGACTGAAAGATATATTTAACCAGTATCTATTACTATGGGTATGACTATTCGGTATATAATTTTAAGTAATCATTATTAGAACTGTCTTACAATAAGCGATTGAAAGCTAAGTATTTAAGGACGTTTAGGGGTCAGAGAGCTAGTACAAGGATTCAGATGCTTGCCTTGAATACAGCTGACCCAAGCTCGTTCCCCAGCACTAACATCTGGTCCCAGAGCGAAGAGCCAGGAGTAAGCCCTGTGCAACGCTAGGGGTGGTACCCCCAGCCCCCCATACCCTTAAAAAAAAAACCTGAACAAAACAACCCTTTATTTATTTTTCTTTTGGGCCACGCCCAGTGATGCTCAGGGCTTGTTCCTGGCAGGGCTCCAGGACTTATATGGGATGCCAGGGAATCAACCCAGGTTGGCTGTGTGCAAGGCAAACACCTGCTCCGTGCCACCCCCCCAAACCTCCCCACCCTCCCCACCCTGCCAAGACCTTTAAAAACTGACTTAATAAAGGTGTGGTGTTGACTATATTGGACTCATAAATGAGCAGAGAGGCAGATGCTAGCTTACAAAGGAGACAGTGACTTAACACATTATCAATGAAAATAATTTCCAATGTGTAAATAACTTCTTTATTTAAAATAAATCTTAGGGCTGGGAATGTAGCTCAGGAGTAGAGCACTTGCCTGGTATATGTAAGAGCCTGGGTTCGATTCCCAATACCATCTCTAAACCCCCACAATACACTCTAACCCCTCCCAAAATAAAAATTAGAAATAAAACATGTAGTTGGTTAAAAAAAAAAATCCTAAAGTCAGTACTTTTTTTTTGTTTTTGGGTCACACCCGGCGATGCACAGGGGTCACTCCTGGCTCATGCACTCAGGAATTACTCCTGGCAGTGCTCGGGGGGGGGGGGGGCATATGGGATGCTTGGAATTGAACCTGGGTCGGCCGCGTGCAAGGCAAACGCCCTACCCGCTGTGCTATCACTCCAGCCCAAAAGTCAGTACTTTTGTACCAAGTTCTTCAATTTCCCTCATATGCTACACTTGTATGTCCTGGGTTGGGGTATTTGCATGCCTCAAATCGGTAAAACACAGAACTGTCTGGAGCCAGAGTTTTTAACAATAGTGCTATGTGCCTGTTCCTGTTCTGTCATACCCTCACGTAATTAGCCCCACCCTCACACTGTCATGGGGAAATGTCACCTCAATACAGGGTGGTGGGAAGGGGCTAACTAATGTTCAGAAGGACTGGCACCCTTCAAATCCCATAACCCTACTTCATGCTTAGCTTCAAGAGAAACTGGGCCCAGGATTAGGGTCTGACAGTCAAGAGGAGGTGAGGTTTGGGGGTCATGTTAACAGCTAACAGATGAAGTTATAGATTAACTTATCACTGGCATTAGTTAATGTACAATTGGTAGGAAACTTTAATAGTCTTGGCCCAAGTTCAGGGTAAAAAAAAAATAAATAAAACAACCAGCGTTCCTTTTATTCCATTAAAATTACAAAAGGAATAAACTACCAATAGCCAAAACCAACATGGATGAATCTCAACATAATTAGGCTGAGGGACGAGTCCGATTAAGGGGTCAAGTGTATGATTTCGTACATATTCAACTCTGAAATTCAAACTAGGGTAGGAAAAAGTAAATCATGGCCATCTGGAAATTGGAGAGGGAGGAGGGGGCTCAAAGGAACACGGGGGCACTTGGCCACATTCATTTCTCCACTGTGATTGTGGGGATGACTTTAGAGGTTTTATTTTTTGCTTTTTGGGTCACACCTGGCGATACACAGGGGTTACTCCTGGCTCTGCACTCAGGAGCCACCCCTGGTGGTGCTCAGGGGACCATATAGGATGCTGGGAATCGAACCCGGGTCGGCTGAGTCCAAGGCAAAGGCCCTACCTGCTGTGCTATTGCTCCAGCCCCACTTTAGAGGTTTTTCAAGAGCAAGGTTCAAAACAGACCAAATCCACACTTTTTTTTGTTTGTTTTTGGGACACCCTGTCACTTTCCAGAGCTTACTCTTGGCTCCACACTCAGTGAAAAGTGCCCAAATAGCTTAGAGGACCACTTGGGGTGATGGGATGGAACTCGAGCCAGCTGCATGCA
Source organism: Sorex araneus (assembly GCF_027595985.1). NCBI lineage: Eukaryota > Metazoa > Chordata > Mammalia > Eulipotyphla > Soricidae > Sorex > Sorex araneus. The sequence continues at coordinate 16,695,532 of NC_073310.1, read as the reverse complement.
AGGCAAGTGCCCTATGCCTGGCACTATGTCTCCCGCTGCCCCTGCCATCTACACTTCATTAGGTGCAGGCCAGTGTGTGTGTGTGTGCGCGTATGTGTGTATTAAACTTGAAGAAAGATTTTAAAAGCAGTAGAGAGATAATTCATAATCTTTCCCCACTACTCCCTCTAATGCTTAAAGCAAAACTTTCATGATATAAATAACTTTACCATGTGAATGTGCTATTAATTTTAGTTAATCTAGAACAATTAATCCACTTTTATAAACCATCCAAAATGAAATCCACTCTCGGTGAACCTGGATGCAAGGACTGCAGGATGGGGCCCTTCCCAACAGAGAGAGCAGGAAGACCCTGGATCAGTATGCACAAGAGAAGACTACGTGGCTGTGTGGAGGGTCAGGCATGTGTAGAAGCAACTGTGCACTTGCTACGGCTGCCCAGGGGCCCTATGGATTTTCTTAATTCCTGTTCTATTACTTGTTAAACAGATGCTCTGAGGCAAATCACTATACCTAAGCCTCAGTTTCCTTATTTGTATAACTGCACCAGTAATAGGATTTTGGAGGCATTCTCTGGTACATAGCTATTTGACACCATTTGGGTACATAACAGGCAGTTGTGATTAACTATCTATTGTAATCATTTTTATTTATTTACTTTTTGGGGTTTGTTTTTGGGCCTCACTTGGCGGTGCCACTCATGGCAGTGCTCAGGGAACTATATGCAGTGCTGGGGATATAAATGAGTCTGGTTGCATGCAAGGCAAGTACTTGAATCCCTGTGCTGTCTCTCACTGATCTAGCCTTAAATAAGTAAAGACACTAAAAGGTACCGATTGCCACAAATGCCGTTCTCAAAGAAGGAACTCAAGTAGAAGCATAAATAACAAAGCTTTGCATTGGGTATATGAATGCTTTGGTAACTGATTTAGCTAGATGTTATGAATGTGAGCGGTATTTTCCCCCCTGCAAGGCCCCCACATTTCATGTAAAGGAGAACTTTAAGTGATTCTCTCCTCCACAATTAGATGGGTCTTCAGAACTGCTCAGCTGTACTGTGTAAATGTTCCTAACTTAACTGGGAATTAAATGACCCAAATCATTAAAGAGCTCCTTCTGCTAAATGCTTTTTAAAATGGTTTTTATTACTTATATTTAAAAATCATCTTCTAGACTCCTGCCAAATATAAAAAGAAATTAATTCATCATACCTGGTAGGGTAGACCGGGCAGAGGGGACACTATTCTTTGCAGCACCTCCCCAACGAGAGGGATTTATGTTCCTACCCTTAAGTCTAGAATTGGGCGTGTCACTAGTTTTGGTCAATGAATGGTACATCAGAAAACCGGCTGCATACAGTAACGTGAAAAGTGCTTGTCCATCGGGCTTGCTGCCTTTTACTTCTGGAAACTCTGAGACGAAAAGTTCCTTCACATACCAGAACAGCTTGTTTGGCTCACAGTTTCTGTGACAAATAATAATTTCTTTCTTTTTTCTTTTTTTGGTTTTGGGGCCACACCCGGCAGTTCTCAGGGCTTATTCTGGCTGTGTGTTCAGAAATCACTCCTGACAGTGCTTGGGTGACCATATGGAGTGCTGGGGATCGAACCCAGGCTGATCTCGGGCAAGGCAAGCACCTTACCTGCTGTACTATTGTTCTGGTCCATTTTTAAACATATGCTACTCCCAGCAGTGCATGGGGGCCCAGGGCTACACCCGATGATTTCCAACTTACAATACATCAGCCCTGGCAGCTTTTTAGTGTTCAAAACTCCAATACACTGAAATCAAAGTCACCATCCTTTTCTCAACACTCTTTGTCACACATTCAGGGAACTGCCATTGGGCCAATCCAGCGTCCCAAACCTCCCTTGCCCACAGAACCCATTCACTTTTTTTTTTTTTTTTTATCTAGTTTGCTCAACTCTTCTGCCATAGTAGGTCACTCAAATAGGCTCACCCTTTGCACCCTGGCAACGCTGTATTACAGGTTTCCTTGGCTCCAATCTTTTTCCAGTTCCTCCCAAACACCTAGGGAGATTAAATCTGAAAAGATTACTCCTTATCTTTTTTGGTGGGTGGAGGCCACACCAGGGTACCGGGGGAACCATGTCATGTGGGGATTCAACCAGGGTTCCTGCATTCTCAATCTGCCTCCCCGCCCCCGCCTGCCCCCAGCCCTTTGAACCCTCTCTCTCCCCAGGACCCCCTCCCTTATCTTAATGTCTCAGACTCGCCCTGATTTGGAGTCAGTCTACCTGGCCTCCCTCCTCTCCCACTACTGCCTTAAGCAGTATGGGCTTCAATCACAGTTGCCCTTTCCTGAAAAATTAAGTCACACATCTTGGCTTAGGTTTTCTTTTACTGTGGTTGGGCTCCTGGCCCCTCCTCTCCCTCTCAAAGTTCTCATGCTCAAGAACCGACACAAGAGCTTCTGTTCTCTGCAAAGTCTTACCCAGTTTTTCAGGTACCAGCTCTATATCACTGCTGCCTCCAGGCCAATCTTTACTTACCCCTGACTGGTGGAAAGAATACAAACTTCTTGTTCTCATTTACCTTAGGCATATCTGTAAGTCGAGTTTCTAAGTATGCCCGAAACATCCCTGATTGATATTTGTTCTCCTGGATAAGAAAGGATGGCATTTCCTTCCATTCTCAAAACAGTTTGGGTGATAAGTGATATGGCTAGTCGACACTGGTCTTACAGTCCTTAAGAAAAATCAGAGGCATAAGAGAACTTTGTGGGCTGGAGCGAGAGTACAGCGGGAACATCATTTGCCTTGCACCTGGCTGACCCGGATTCGACCCCCGGCATCTCATATGCACGCGAGCACCGCCAGGAATAATTCCTGCGTGCAGAACCAGGAGTAACTCTCGATCATCACAGGGTGTAACCCCAAAAAAGGAAAAAAAAAGAGAGAACTTTGCCAATTCAATTCACCCTGACTCTTTCATATTTATTATCTGAAAATATTAGTTTGTGTTCACAAATGATTTACTCGACCTGCTACAAAGAACCTCAGTGCTATTTCCCCAGCAGTTTAAAAACAATCATACAACAGAGGGTCCAGAGAGGTAAGGTGCTTACTTGGCATGCGACGACCCCAGGCTGATCCCTGGCATCACGTAAGGAATCCTGGGCACGGCCAGGAGTAGCTCAAAGAACAAGAAAAACAATGATGACGATAACAACAATCACACAGCCAAGATCACTAACTCAATGGCCCTAGGAGGCGGGAACAAGAGTGTTGGCGATGGCCATGCTGCGGGGCTCGGAGAGCAGCAGAGCGAGGGGGCAGGGTCACCCCCTTCTGAAGGGGGCTGCTTCTACACCGCTCCGAAGGAAAGGGGCTCCAGCACCGCCAGACCTGGTTTTCCCAGGGCAAGTAGAAAGTAGGTTTTCTTTTCTCTTTCTTTCTTTCTTTCTTTCTTTCTTTCTTTCTTTCTTTCTTTCTTTCTTTCTTTCTTTCTTTCTTTCTTTCTTTCTTTCTTTCTTTCTTTCTTTCTTTCTTTCTTTCTTTCTTTCTTTCTCTTTTTTTGGCTTTTTGGGTCACACCCAGCAATGCACAGGGGTTACTCCTGGCTCTGTGCTCAGGAATTACTCCTGGCGGTGCTTGGGGGGACCATATGGGATGCTGGGATTCGAACCCGGGTCGGCAGCGTGCAAGGCAAACGCCCTACCCGCTGTGCTATCGCTCCAGCCCCGGAGGCAAGTTCTTTAAATCTGAGTATGAAAGCAGCTTATTTGAAACTCTCTGGTTAATCAGCAAACAATCTTAAATACTAAGATGTCACTCCATTAAGGCACACGTACACTTTTATTTCCATTGCCTCTACCAGATAAGTCCTAAATTTAAGCTTTCTCTCAAGTCTCATTCAATGAACCTGTAAGCCTTAGTGCCTCAAAATGACCTTCAATGAACAAGTGAAAGAATGGCCTCATTCTAATTTTCCCTACTATAATTATTCAGTTAAAAGACCGCACTTTGTAGAACAAAGTGAATTTGAGTATAACCTTTTATTTGCTAGTGCTTCCACCCCTTGCCCAAGCAAAGCCTTAATTTCTTATTCACTTTCTTGAAAAGATAAAAGTTCTCCAAGCCATTATCACCGGTTTCTTACTTTCATCTTCTCTAGAGGTCAATGAACACCTCACCTTCCCAAAGGTGCTTATCATGGGCTGAGGACAGACAATATACAGGTCTAGGTTCTAGATTTTTATGTGAACATGACGTCAATGCACTGGGAAGTTCTGCGCGAATTGTGAGCGACCTTAGCCAGGTCCAGAAACATCCTTTAGTAATGATCAATTGGCCTCTTGCAACATTAGTTCGAATTACAAGACATAACCCTCATCATCCTCCCCACTTTCCATCCTTCTTTCTTAAAGTCACAGAAAATAAATATGGACGGGAGGACCTTTACCCACAACACACACTATAACCCAATTTCAATTATTTTGGATTGGGGGGGGGGGAAGGACACACCTGGTGATGCTCAAGGCTTACTCCTGGCTCTGTGCTCAGGAATCACTCCTAGAAGGGCTTGGGGGGACCATGTGGAGAGCCAGGTTGCAAGGAGAGTGCCTTACCTGCTGTACTACCTCTCCAGCCAGTTTTAGAATTTTTATTTTTTAAGGCAACAGATCTGCATTAGAACAACCCCAAATGCTAAGCCTTAGGCAATTATTAGAATGCAAGTTTTACACATATATATTTTATATCACATAGCATATAAATTTCAGGGGGCTTGAACGCAGTAAGTGCAAAAAGCCAGGCAGATAATATTTAACAAGATATCTAAAATAAGCAGCTGACTTTCTGCGAGACTTGACCTTTTATTACTTAGTAGATAGGGTTTAACCAGCAGAGCTCCATTTTATGGTTAGAAAATGACAGGGATTACAGAAAAGAACATATTTTCACAAAGTCGACAAGCTGTGGAACGGACAGCAAAGCTGTCTCTGCTGTCTGCCCAGGGCAGGCAGTAATGCACTGAGGTGAGTGGGCCACACCCAGCGATCACCAGGGGTTACTCCAGGCAATGCTCCGGAGATCATACAGGACGCTGGAGATCAAACCTGGTCGGCAACATACAAGGCAAATGCCCTAATCACTGTTCTATCTCTCCAGCCCCAAAGGTCCTCCTTTCTTTTCTCGGAAGCTTGACCCTGGACCCAAGGCATCCCATGAAGACGTGCTGTGTGCCCGGGTTATTGGTCTTGCAGTGTGTATCACCAACCTGCAAGTGGCCTATTTAGTGTATCTGTACTTGCTAGTTGTCTGTGTATCCCCTCTGCTCTGAGCTGCAAAACAGCAGGGGACTTGATTATCAGGGTCGCCCTATATTGCCTGGGCGATAGGCATGCTGAACTGAAGTTCTCTCTCTCTGCTATAGTCCAAAGCCCCAGTCTCTCCTCTCCTACGCTAGCACGGCCCCTAGAGGCAAGCTCACCGCATCCTTGTGGTGCAGCTGGAAGGGCAGAGCATCTGCTTTCTGTCAAAGGAGAGGGTTGCTGGGAGATGGTCAGTCTGGGAGCTCCTGTCCCAAGCCCTGTCAACTTCTGTGCAGTACTGCCGCTGAGCTTTGCCCAGGGATCCCATGTACATCAGGGACCACATCACCTGGCCCTACCTTAGAGCTCAGGCAGGTTAAGGGGGCACTGCTGTTGAGAGGTACCACTCTGGGCATGTAGGACATTAACAAATGCCTGGCATCAGAGGTACCGTTATTACTGCCTGTTCAACACATATCACTTCCCACAGGCAAGGGAGGGGAGGCATGAAACAGGGACATTTCTCAGCTCTTCCTGGGAGCAAGAATTTGACTGGGCTTGATTGGATTCCCATAAAAAGAAGAGGGAAGAAATAAAGAAGTTTTAAAAAGTTTGTCTAGAGTTCTTGCTGTGCTCAGAGCAGCACCTGGGATGTAGGAATGACTTTACAAAGAGGACAGGGTAGAGGGGAGAAAGATGGGAGAATAGTAATAAGATTTTTGCATTGTACTTTTTTTTTTATGAGTATGGAAATGTTTTCAACACTATTTGCAAGGCCAGACTGTCCTAGATAAGGCTACCACCCACACTGAGATGCTCCTACTTACAGTAAAGATTGTGCCCCTTTGTTTTTTTATTTTTTTAAATTTTTTTATTGAATCACCTTGTGGAAAGTTACAAGTTTCAGGTTTAAGTCTCCGTTATACAATGCTCAAACACCCATCCCTTCACCAGTTGTGCCCCTTTGTTTTGATTTAAAAAATATTTTTTTTGTTTTTGGGCCATACCTACTGGTGCTCAGGGCTTGCTTCTGGTTCTGTGCTCAGGAATCACTCCTGGCAGGTTGGTACCATATGGGGTATTGGGGAATCAATCGCGAGCCAGTCTTGTGCAAGGCAAGTGCCCTACCTGCTGTACTAGTGCTCCAGTTTGGAGACTGGGCCCACTTCGACCACGACTCCGGTTCCATCTCTGCCAGTTCCTCATGCCAGTGTAGCCAAGCTTCATGCCATACATCCAGGACTTTACAATTTGCCCCTTATCATCATGCTTATGGGATATACATCCAATAAAAAAATGTGTGATAGACTTTGGCTATTGACAAATGAGTCCCTGTCCAAATGCAGTCATTGGAGGTTTAGAAGGCAAGGATCCAAGATATACAAGCTATAAAAGCACAAGTACAAGTTGACACACAAATAACCAACTCTCTCTGCTCCTTTTCTGTTTAATTCAGCTTTAAATTAGCTGGGAGTGGGGGGGCGCCGCGGGCGGGTTTTGATGGAAGAGAAACTGGGGACAATGGGTTCTGGTAAATGTACACTGGTGGAGGGATGGGTGATGGAACGTTGTATGATTGAAACCTAATCATGAACAGCTTTGGAAGGGTCTGTCTCACAGTAATTCAATTAAAAAAAAAGCTGTAAGTGTAACTCAGCAGTCTCTCTAGTAAAGTAGCTACTATATTCTGCCATCAATATCATAAATTTCATGCAACAGAATTTAAGTCAAAGGGGCTGGAATGATAGCACAGTGGGTGGGGCGTTTGCCTTGCACACGCCAACCCAGGTTCAAATCCCAGCATCCCATATGGTCCCCTGAGCACCGCCAGGGGTGATTCCTGAGTGCACGAGCCAGGAGTGACCCCTGTGCATTGCTGGGTGTGACCCAAAAAAAAGCAAAAAAAAAAAAAAAAAAGAAGAAGAATTTAAGTCAAAGCCATAATAAAATTGTCTTCTCTTTTTAAGGTTTACTGTGGTGTTAAAAAAAAACCCAAAAACCACATATGGGGAGTGAGAGCAGAGAGATAGGTAAAGTGCATGCTTTGCACACAGGAAGGAAGCCCAAGTTCAATCCTAGGCACCACATGGTTTGAGCACAGCCACTGAACTGGGAGCCACTCATGAGCATTGCCGGGTGTGGCCACCGAACAAACAAAACCCCTACATTTAAAAAAAATACCCCTGAACTTACCTTCCCCCTATTAACTAAGTCAAGTTAGTTAATTTCTACGAGCCCGACTAAAAATTCCACCTACTGAAAATTCAACCAAGAATGAAGTCGGGACAGTTCCTAACTCCGAGGAGAAACTCATCAGAGCCATCATTTTACTAGGCAACACACAGATCGAGCCATTTTTCTCTAAAAGCTGCAGTGGCCTAACCACAAGCATAGATCTGGAAAAGAAACATCTCGGGATTCCCTGAAACCTAACTTTAGACAGTATGAGCAAGCTGAGGACTTCTGGGAAATAAATGCAGTGGACACATCTGTCTAACATGTGATCACCAGGAATGGGTGACTCTTTGGCAGCGCTGGGCTTCTCAACCACTTCCGGGGTGGGGAAGACTGTGGGTTAGACTCTGCCTGTCTGTCTTGTTACATATGCAGAATGTGCACAACGACTGTCAGTAGGTTCAACAACTAAATTCAAAGGACAGACCGGTGTGAAAAGAGGAGCTGAGACAAGCCAGAGACAACAGGTCTGGAGTCAACTTAAGCCTAAACAGAGCCAGGAGTGGTGGCCCAGGTAAGTCTCACTGGGTGGTGAATATCAAAGATACTCACTGGACAGGGAGCAGCTGCCCAGAAGAGACATTCTTCTTTCAGCTGAGTCAAAATGTGTCATTTTCACACAAAACTGTCAAGTCACTTAGGGACAAATACACTGCATTGGGGATGGAGTGATAGTATAGCGGGTAGGGCCTTTGCTTTGCAGGCAGCTGACCTGGGTTCAATTCCGGGCATCCCATTGGTGCCCCGAGCACCACCAGGAGTAATTTCTGAGTGCATAGTCAGGAGAAACCCCTGAGAATCCCTGAGTGTGACCCAGAAAGCCAAAAACAAACAAACAAACAAAAAAGCCAAGCCCCCCCAAAAAACACAAAACACTATACTAAGCTGAGAACTTAAGGATAAATTAGCAGCCATCACACCCAAACATAAAAATATTCAGGCATTAAATACACTATTTAGTACGTACTTTTGGGGCAGACTGGAGTGTGGTGGGAAAACTCGAAATAATGGTAGTGGGACGGTGTAACGGTGTTGGGATTGGCATTGGAATATTGAATCTAATAAATTATTGTGAACAACTTAAAAAATTAAATTAAATTTAAAAAATATTCAGGCACACAAAATCTTTATATGTATACCTTTCTTACACCTAACCAAAGTGTAGGATGATGGATAAGCTACAGAACAATAAATACAGACCCTGAAAGGTTAAAAAAAACACAAGAGCACAATATTCATTTTAGTTTTTTGTTCTTTGGAATTGCTTCAATTGGTCCTATCATTTACGACAGTTCGGGGCTGGAGTGATAGCACAGCGGGCAGGGTGTTTGCCTTGCATGCGGCTGATATGGGTTTGATTCCTCTGCCCCTCTCGAAGAGCCCGGCAAGCTACCGAGAGTATCTCACCCCCACAGTAGAGCCTGGCAAGCTACCCGTGGCATATCTGATATGCCAAAAACAGTAACAACAAGTCTCACGATGGTGCCCGCTAGAGCAAATCGATGAGCAATGGGATGACAGTGACAGTGATTTATGACAGTTCAATACTCCGGGGCCAGAGAATGCTGCTCTTCTGGCATTTTTAGGACCAAAGGCGGGAGAGGGGGGAAAACAAGATCATCTCTTCTAGGCCCCTGAGGGTACCTGGGTGAGTCAATGATGTACCTACAACATAACAGAACTGGTGCGTGCAGTTTCTCCACTATGTGATACTTCTGGCTATTTTGAGAACCAAGCCGTGATCAATTGGCAGTTTCTCTTTGTTTCTGTTTTTCAGTGCTGAGGATGGAACTCAGGGCCTCACACATACAAGGCCAGTGTTGAACCACTGGGCTTTATCCCTGGCTCTATGAGGCCATCAGTTTGAAAGGGAGCACAGCCCCTCTCTTTACCACCTAGATCAAAGAGGCGGAGAATCATGAACGTGGGAAAGAACTGAGGTTCCACTTATCCTGAAACACTTGTTTCCAATTCAACCTGGCCCTCCCACTGTACAACTGCAGTTCTCTCTTACTGCTTTGCATGCAGTTCACACTTTGGTTCTTCTCGGGACCTACGAAACTTCCTTTGCAGTCTAAGCATGAACGTGATTCTCTCGTGGGGGGCGGGGGGGGGGGGGGACAGCATGAGGTCCAGCTTGGCCAACCACTTCAAAACCACCAGCCAATCCAGGTGACCCAGCCCCTCTGGCCCAGACCAGAGTTTTTTTGTTTGGGGTTAGGCTGGTGGCAGGGTCCTCTGGCTGTGGTGGGCCCACATTGTCGGCTTGTTGCTTCTTTCCCCAAAGAGGATCTTGTTACAAAGAGAAGCTGGAAATTTCTTTGCACACAAGCAGAGACATGGCGGCCCTGCAAAGGCCCCAGGGTAAGGATTAAAGAAAAACAAAATAGAAACCCTTCCATCTCTAATTAGGGTCTTCATTTGCCAAAGTGCCATTCCCCAGCAGGAGGATTTACATTCAGGCCGTTGCTTGGAGTTACTTGGAAAACGTCTCCCAGCAGGTTGGTTCCCTGGTTCAGGCTCCTCCGAGCCAACAGTTTCTGGTTACTTGGAGGAGCGCTGCCTGCATATTGTTTTAACTGGCCTGGCTGCTGCAGCCAGCTTAGCTGTGTGAACAATCTCCCATTCAGAATTCAAAGATAAAAGCACAGTTTGGTTGAAAATCTTTTCTTTTCTTTCTTTTTTTTTTTTTTTGAAACTTGGGAATTATAGGTTTCGGAGCTAGCATTATTTCTCTCATACACAAGAGTGTTTTTCCCCCTCCATGCTGGTTCGATGCCAGCAAAGGCTGCTTCCTGGAGTCCCGCCAGCCACCACCCCCCACTTCCTCACCATTCACACCGTGGGGCTGGTGGCAGTGGCTGGCCATGAAGAGAGACAGGAGCTCCCCATTTGCAAGGACTTGACCACAGCATAGTGCAGCCAGCTTGCCGGACCTCTGTGGCGAGCCTAGGGCACCTTCTGTGCGGTGTCTTAGCATTGTGCCCTTCATGGCACACCTCTACGCAGAAGATGTCCCCAAGACCCAGGCTGGTCCAGAAAGCAAGATTGAGCTTCTTCTCTGGAAGGACAATGGTCAATTACAAACCAAGGCTAGGTAGTAAGATGTTTGTGTAACCTTCCTTTTTTTTTTTTTTTCCTCAAGTGAAGACAGATTTAGGAGCAAGAACACACAACACCCTGAAAAGAGGTACTCAAGACACAGGCAATGAAAGAAAACAGCGAGATGGAACCTCAAGATTTAAAACTTTTCCTGTTTTGATCAGACGATACTACCCATAAAGAGGAAAGAACGGGAGAAAACACTTGCAAGTCATTTGTAAGTTTGGGGATTAATGTCCAAAATATGTAAACAAGTAAAATCCAACAATAAAAACTTAGAAAAAAAATCAAAGAAACGGAATAGTCTGTCTTCAATGTAGATTCACAAAATAAGCACATGAAAGATGATTAACATCCTTCATCGCTAGAAGATGCAATTCAGAACAATGAGAAAGCACCCTTTGAGATCACTATAAGCATCACAAAATATCATTGCAAAACCAAAATACAATGATAGAAATCTAAAAGCAAGAAGCATTAAAATTTTTGCACACTCCTGGTGGGAATGTAAAATGATCAATTACTATGAAAAATAAACTTGTGGTTCTTCCAAGAATCGAGCATGGAATTACCATATAATCCAGTAATTTTATTTCTGGTTTAATACCACTAAAAACTGAAAACTGGGTCCTGAAGAGACATTTTATGCCTGGGTTTATAGTAATACTACTCACTTAGACAAAAGGTGGAAATATCCTGGGTCCATAATGGGTGAATGCATAAACAAACATGGGATGTATACAATGGGATATGATTCAACCACAAAAAGGAAATCTGAATGTGTGTCGCAACATGGATAAATCCGAAACATGTTATGTTACATGAAAAGCATATAAAAGAACAGAGAGTACCTGATTCCACTTATATAAGGTCCTATCATAGTGGAATTCCTAGATGTAGAAAGTAGAATGATGGCTGTTAGGGGTTGGGGAGAGGGAGAAACAGGGAACTAATAACTAATGGGTATGGATTTTTAGTTGAAAATAAAAAAGATTTGAAAACAGAATGTGGAGATGGTTGTGTAATTGCCAATAAGCTGAATACCACCAACTATACAATCAAAAATGCTTAAAATGGTAACATGTATATATTTAACCACAACTTAAGAGGGGTAGGGTTTTGATTCAGGGTGAAAAGAATTAGCACCACAGAGAAGGGAATTAGAATCCTTTTCGTATTTTATTTTGGGCAAATTCTACCAAGTACACCACTTAGTTATCCTGCCCGACAGCAGAGCCTGGCAAGCTCCCCATGGCGTATTCGATATGCCAAAAACAGTAACAAGTCTCACAATGGAGACGTTACTGGTGCCCGCTCGAGCAAATCGATGAACAACGGGACGACAGTGCTACAGTGCTATTGTTATTGTCCAAACTTTGGATATTTATTCCTAGGTCTAAGCACATACAATTTGTTCCTTTCTGCTAGGAACCTGCTCTGCTTTTGCACAACTTTGTGCAATCCAACTCTGTGTGTTCACTGGAAATGCTGTCCCACCAAGGGGATCTGTGCTTGCTTACTGGAGCTATAAGGTCCAGGGAAACATTATGTGCTAGATCTGTTTGGATTGTTCCCCTTCCCAGAATTTCCTCCCCTAGTCTTCTTTTTAACTCCAAACCCATACATTTTTGAAAGATGAATTTCATCACTTCTGTTGAAGTCTATGTATGTCCAGACTTTCAGGAGGTCCCAACATCTAAGGGAAGGCTGTTGGGTCTCTCCCCAGGGTGGTCCTGCAGTGCCTAGGAGGGGCCTGGGATATCATGGACATTTCAAAGTTGCCTGCTGGGTACCAAGGGACCAGGAACAAAACTAAGGCAAAGGAGTGATTGGGTAACTTGTTCTGAGACTTCCGCTGAATACACCATACACATTCATACCTTAAATTAAAAAACTGAGTTCAGTAACTGAAAAAACCTTGGTTAACAAAAAATGATTAATTGGCTACCTAGATGATCACAGCCACAGAATTTAGACAAATAGAACTTAGTTAGAGAATCAACTGCAAGTGGTGAGAGACATCCAGCTTCCTTAATCCTTCTATTAAAGCTGCCAACAAGGATAGTCATTTGGTGTAGGTGATGAAAACCAACCCTTTCGGAAACCACTACACTCAAGGCAAGAGTCTCACCAACGCAGTCTCCACCTGCAGGGATCTGAAGGAGACCAGGTCATCCCATGTCCCTCCTCCTCTATTTGTCCTAGGGACACACATAAAGAGAATGGTGCTGGCTGGGGACCCGACACACACGGTCAAAGTGCATGTGTGACACGTGTGAGGCCTTACGTTGATGCCTAGCACGTGATGTGTCTCCCTGTGTTCCCCTCACTCTGACCACCGAGTGTGTAGTTGTGTTTTCTGACCCCTTTGCGGTCTGTGATCCTCGGAGCCACAAAATATTTACAGCAGCACTGCAACTAAAAAAATATACAAGTGCCATGGCCAGGAAGTGTGACCTCTGATGACCTCATGTGTGAGCATGACCCCCTGCACCCACCAATTGTAGCTTGCGTGGCTCAACTAAGTATGAGTCCTGGAGCTGTAACTCTGCACGCAGCCGACCAGATTTACTCCCGGGCACTGCATATGGTCCTACTACCACTGCCAGGAGTCATCCCTGAATAAAGCTGGGTATAGCCCCCAAACAAGACAAAACGAGTGTGAGCTTAGGCATATCCAGTATGGCAAGAAAAGGGAGTGTAAAAACTTAGTGAACTCTGAGCCAAAGTATGTGAGCACTACAACCCAGTATGTGACCCTGGTGAGAATCACAGCTAAAGAAATCTGTAAGCATCTTAGTCAGCTGCGTGTATACTATCCCTAGGGACCACAACATCAGCAACCACAGAGGGAAGGGAAGAGGAGAGGAATAAAATAAATGCTACAAGAAAGAGAAAAATAAAGCCCAGAAAATTATGCTCATTCATTCAGCCTTTTTAGATGACTTACTTTGGGAGAGAGGATAACAGAAAACAAAAAAGGTTAATTTAACATTAAAAAAAAAAAGGGTTAATTTCAACCAAGTGCTCTGGCCAGGAAGTGTGACTCTGATGGTCTCCTGTGTGAGTACACAGTGATCCCTAGTCTTACAGGCCCTCTTTCTTAGTTTCCTTCACAAATATGAAAGATCTAAAGGAACTAAAATAAATCATGACACTTTTAATTTCTGCAGTCCAATGTAGATCATGAGAGACAGAGCAGAATATGGAACAACCTCCAGAGAGAATATGCAGGACAATGGACCAATTGACATCCAGAGGACTCTCACGGGCCATGTCCTGGGACTCAAATATGGTTGCAGTGCCCTGGCCAGATCTTGAGTAACTGGTGTCTTCAACTCCCACCAAGTAAGAATATAATTTCGAACATACATCTTGCTCACCAAAAGGGACACAGTGATAATTTTGTTGTTTTGGGGCACTGGCTGTGCTCAGGGGACCATCGAGGGTACTTGAGATCAAACCTGAAAGCCATGTGCAGGGCCAGTACCCCATCCTCTGTACTATTTTTTTACAAAAATACCCAATAACAGCATTTTTTTTAAACAAGGAAAAACTTTTATCCTCGTCCCTTTTTCATCGTCTGAGCATAAAAATGAGAGATAAAAATTCTGAACTGTTTTGTCAAAAAGGAAAATGGTGTCTTCCTATAGAAGAGGGAGATGAATGAAATAAAAAAAAAGATCAAAATATTACAAAATGTAAAAGCTGATAGCAAGTTAAAAAATATATAATATGGGGCTGGAGTAATAATGCAGTGGGTAGAGTGGGTAGGTTGTCTGCTGTTTGCGTCACATGCAGTCGCCCCAGGTTCTATCCCCAGAATCCCTTATCATTCCTTGAGCACTGCCAAGGAATAATCCCTGAGTGCAGAAACAGGAGTAAGCCCTGAGCATTTGCGGGGATTGGCCCAACTCTCATGCCAAAAAAGAACTGGAGATTTTATTTTATTGGGGGCGGGGGTGGGGAGGAGGCTATGGCGGTTCAGGGGATCACATCCAGTTTAGGGATAGAATTGAGATTTGCCACACACAGGGCAAACACCTTGACCCCTTTACTATCTCTCTGGCCAAAACTATAAATTTGGAGGTGAGGGTGGGAGGTGGGCCACACCTGGAAATGCTTGGGGGCTTACTCTGGGCTCAGTGCTCAGTGTACCATATGCAGTGCTGGGGATCAAAGTAGAATTAGCCTCAAGTCAGAAAAGGACCTTAAGCCCTGTACTCTCTTTCTAGCACCCCCCCACCACCACCACCAAACAAGAGTTTAAATATGCTGATTTCAGTGGGATTTGTCATTCACTTATTAGGTTTCCACATGCCTAAATGTTAAGAAAGGAAGTAAAGAATTTACCTAAACTTTCCCCTCTGAAGTGTTTAGGGTAAACTGCATCCCCACGAGCAGTGGTTCCTTACAACCACTGTGGCTCCCTGGGGAAGAAAGGGACAGTGGCAGCCCGTGGCCTCTACCCACACTTTGTTGCTCTTGTGTTTGAATTAGCATTAACTATCTAACAGCATTTCCCTCTTGGCCTATCGCAAGGTTTTGGATAATATGTGAAAACACAAGATGCACAGCAGGAATGCAATCATGATTCTATTACAACAGGTTTGTTTCATTTTGGCTTTTCACAGACCTAAGTCTAGATCTCTGTATGCATGTTCGCACAGAAACACACTTTGGGGAATGCTGGAACTCTGAGGTTAAGACTTTCCCCAAGTCTCACATGTGACAGGTGGTTGATGAAGAAAGCTAGACTACTGCTTTGGTATAATAAATAGATATAAACCGAGTCTAAGTCTCAAGAAATCTTTTCTCAGAAGGATGCTGCATGTTGGAATTATAGGTATCATCACCAAAATTATTCCTTCCTAGTAATGTTGCAAAGGTGACATGGGAAATGAAACATAAGTCCCATGCCTGAAAATGCAGAAAGGACTATGGTGGAAACACTGGAGTCTTCTCTAAGGAGCCATCAATAAATACCAAGTGCAGGCAGAGCTGCCGACAGACTGACAAGGACCCAAAGTGATGTCGGCAATGACCACATTCACGGGAGTACGAAGCTTCGAGGCAGGGTCATAGCCATAGTACAGCGTATGGGCAGTTATCCTTGCATGCGGCCAACTCAAGTTCAATCCCTGGCACCACTATGGTCCCCTGAGCCTGCCAGGAGTGATCCCTATGCAGAGCCAGGAGTAAGCCCTGAGCAACACTGGGTGTGCCCCCCAACACAAAAAAACAAAGCCCTCCGGCAGAAACAAAATTTCTAAGCTCTGAGCAAAGGGGCAGCCTTGGTATCTGAAATTCTGAAATGTAGAACAGTCACCTTTATTCTTTTTATTATTATTTTTTTTTTGGCTTTCTGGGTCACACCCAGCTTTGCACTGGGGTTACTCCTGGCTCAAGCACTTAGGAATTACTCCATACACTACTCCTGGCAGTGCTTGGGGGACCATATGGGATGCTGGGAATCGAACCTGGGTTGGTTGCGTGCAAGACAAACGCCCTACCCGCTGTGCTATCGCTCCAGCCCTTCTTTTGATTTTTTTTGGGGGGGGGTTGGGGGCCATACCTAGTGGTGCTCAGGGTTACTAAATGCAGAGTGGTGCTCTGCATTTAGGAATCATACTGGCGGGGATCAGGGAACCATACAAGATGTCAGGGATTGAGCCTGGGTCAGCCGGGAGCAAGTCCAGTGCCCTACCTGCTATCTCTCCAGCCCAGGACAGTCACTGTTAATCTCGAAAAGCAGCACTCCAAAATTATTAAACACGAATGATTCTTTTTTCTCCAATCAAATAGGAGAGGCTTTATTTCTCTGCATTATTCAACAAACAAGCAAAACCAAATTAGACAGAAACCAGGAGTGGCCACTCGGAGCCCGTGGGCCAGGAGGAGCGAGCAGGTTCTCTCCGAGGACAGGAGGCCAGCGCCACCTGCTTGCAGCCCCTTCTCCACCGGCTCCAGACTCTCAAGTCTGAGGAATTCCCACACCCCGCTGCCATCCAAGTCTTCCTCTTCCTTCCTGTGTCCCACCCCAGAGGAGGCCCTCTCTTTCGGAGGGGCTTAGGCTTCGCTCTTTTCTTTGGTCTCAGAAAGACCCCCACCCCGCCCTCCGTTTCCCTCCTTCGTCATCTCCAGCTCCCTCCCGGGGCGCGGGGGGCTCACGGGGCAGTGTGTGAACCTCCTCGCACCCACGCGGGCTGCGAGCCACCTTCTCTTCTCTGAGAAGTTGCCCCACTGGGTGAAGGCGAGGTTTTCCTCCTGGCAAGCGAGGGTCAGAGGCCTGGCGCGGAGGAGCGGCTTATTGTGTGGCCGCCCCAGGCAGGCAGCAGCAGGCGCTGAGAGGGGAAAGGTTTCCTTTGAAGCACATGGCACTTAAAGCTTCCCAGTGACCATGGAAACAGGCGCAGTGGGTTCCCAGCCTGAGAACCAGGAGTGCGGCCGTGATTCAAACACTAAACACACACAGGGGCTGAAAAGCAGACAGGCGGGGCCGGGCTGTGAGGCAGGCTGCCCGGGCTGGCAGGAACTGAGCGGCTCCCTGGTAGGAAAATCCGGCCAATGAGGCCGAGCAGGTTCGCGGGGGTTTCCTTTTCATTGGGGAGGCTTTCTTCTCGCTCCGTCCCTGCCCCTCAGGTCCTATTCAGCACCTCATCAGATCAGTAGAGTTGGGCCTTTGGCTGGCCTGCTGGCGGGGAGGCCTGGGACCAGGGCCGGGAGATGATCAAAGGAGCCGCCGGTGCCGCCACCCTCATCTCTCCCCCCCACTTGCCCCAGAAGGCCTCGTCCCGAGGAGGCCCTGCCAAGGTGATCCAGGAGGAGCCCCTGGCGGGCGTGCGAGAAGGGAGGCCGCTTTTATGCCGGCCTTTCTGCGAACAGAGACACAAAGCTCGGCGTGAGTGCGGATGCGCCTCTGGCAGGTCAGCGTGCCTTCACTGTGGGCCGGCTCCGTTCCTACACCAGGCAACGGTGCACTGGGGGCGCGTGCAGACGGCCAGATCCCACGCCCAGGGCCACGCTGCTTTCAGGTCCTCTTTCAGAACTGGCCACCTCCTACCCCTCCAGATGAATGAAGTTACCCGAGACACTGCGCCCGGTGGTTTGGGGGTTCCAGTTTAAAGGAGAGAAAAGACAGGCTGGGGTTCTTTTTCGCCACCCCCCCTCCCAGCAAGGAAAAGGATGCGATGTGATTAGAATCTGTTAAAGAAAAATGCTTTCCCGATTGCTGCTATTTTTCTCTCCACGTCAAACCGAAACAGAACCCGAGAGCATCCTATTGGGCGCCAGGCCAGGAGCCCAGTTCTCAGCCGGGCCCAGCAGGGCAGGCGGCAGCCCTGACCAGCATCTCCTGAGGAAGGCAATGTTTGGACAGGCCTGTAATTTGAGAAACCCATTAGGTGCATTCTCCCTTTCTTACCTTTGTTGGGCTGCCAAAATATTTACTTGACTTCTTAACTCTAAATCTCTGAAACACACCTGGAGTGCCTAAAACGGGCAATTTTCTTATTTTCTCTTATTCATGAAGAGCGCCCAACCTAAGCAACGATGACAGTAACACAGAGGGATCAAGAGGGTGGGGGCCTGGTAAGAGATGTAGCTTTATATAACACCAACCACTTCTAAAGAGCAGGGTGTATGCTGGATTTGTTGTATTTTGGGCTGAGGAGGGGAAAAGGTTGTAGGATTGTGTGGACAGTTGAAAGCAATTCTGCAGCTAATTCTTTTGCAAAACAAATTGATTCTATTTTTACTTTGAGGGAAGAATTCATTTACAGACCAAGTAAAAGTTCTGGATCATAGTCAACTGCATCTCACCCGACCCTTGGCTTTTGACTTATTATCCAGTTGTGGCTGGGGGCCACTCCTGGCTCTATGCTTAGGGGACCATGCAGTGCCAGGGACTGATCCTGGGTCTCCTGCATGCAAAGAAGGGTCTCAGTCTATTGAGCAATCTCTCTAGTCTTCAGCTACATTAAAATAAAAAAATTAAGATATAAAAACCAGCTGCACTATAATACCAGCAGTCTATGTTAAGATTACATAACATGAAAAAATGGACTACTTAAACACACACACAAAAAAGCATTTGCACAGTTTAAAATGCATTTCAAATGCTATGACTTATCTAGAAAAAAAACTTCATACTGTATTTTTCCCGTTCTCTCTTCTCATGCTTCATGAGAAAGAACTTTGGAAACGTCTTAGGTGTAATAAGTGTGAAGCTTTCATCAAACTTCTTATAATCATCCTCCCGTTCTGCCAAGCCACTTTCTAAAGAACGCATATGCCAAGAACTCAAGTCAGAATGACCAGTCTGTAATGTGGCAAACTTAATGGAAGGTCCCTGCACTGCCTGTAGTTGCTGTCAAGTGCACAGACGCCCGCTCAAGAACCCCCATCCTCCTCTGAGAACAAGGGTCCAGCCGTCAGCGTCAGCGAGGGCAATTATTTTTAGTCTGATGCTCATATTAGCAAGCCTTTGAGAGAAAGATTAATTTGGAAGCATTTCCCAGGTCTTATTCTAAATTAGGACCATTGAGCAATTAAGTTTTCAAAGGCTTTTACTAAAAGCACAGCAGGGGTGGGATTCTTACTGACAGCTGCCACTCACCCACATCTTTGCTATAGCATTCAACAATGGTACCGCTCTTCCCCTGATTTTGATGGACCGACTGTCTTGTCTTCTTACTTAGAACTGAACAGAACATAAGCTTGAGTTGCTAAGAAACTGGGTCCTGAGCTGAGGAGAGAAGTCAAAGTGCCAGCTAGCACACATACATTGCATGTAGGTGGCCCAAGTTCAATCCCTGGCACCACATGCATCTCTGAGCACCACTCGGAGCAACCCCCAAGCACTGAGCAAGGTGTAGACCTATAACACCACCAAGTGTACCCCCAAACAAAGAAATCAGGTCCCCAACACTGATCAGCAAAATTATTTGCATTCATGGACATCTGCAGAGGTACTAGGAAATGGCAGCTCGTCTTTTCCAGAAACAGCATTAGCCTAAAAGAAAAAAAAAAAGGCAAGGGCACAGTAGTTCTGCAGTCTTCCAAATTTTTTTTTTTTTGTGCTGCCAGGGATCAAACTCGTCACCTCATACATGCAAAGCCTGAGCTCTACCAGTGAGTCACATCCCACATCCCCAGCCCACTTTCCATAAATTTAGCACAGTCATTCAGCCCTTGAGCTGGAAGTGAAGAAGTCTTGACCACTGGCATGTTAGGGATCCCCATTAAAAGGATCCCTATTATATTGGGGTTCAGATATCACAGATGAAATATTGAGGTCTGGGAAGCAGGCCAGGGGCAAGTCAGAGAAAAGCAATGAAGAGACCAATGCTTCCTGGTCTTCTGTTAAACGCTCTGGAAGATGGGGCTGGAGCGATAGCACAGCAGGTAGGGTGTTTGCCTTGCACGTGGCCAACCTGGGTTTGATCCCTGGCACCCCATATGGTCCCCCAAGCACCGCCAAGAGTAATTCCTGATTCCTGAGTGCAGTGCAGAGTCAGGAGTAACCCCTGAGCATCACCGGGTGTGACCCAAGAAGAAAAAAAAAAATCTCTGGAGGAGAAGCAAGAACTATAATAAACCCCAGAACAGCTTTAACTATGTGATCTTGTCAAATATCATAATAAGGACAACTAGTGGGTCTCAGTGAAAAAAATCAGTCTTCTGATTTTTCTGGAAAAAATAAAAAGTGTGACACCAAAATCATAAGCAACTAAAGAAAAAACTGATCAAAAGGGCTTTGTCAAAACTGAAAACTTTGGGAACCGGTGACAGAGCTCAAAGATAATACATACATATATCTCATGTGTTAGGCCTGGAATTGATCCCCACCCAGCACTGCAAAAACCAAGCAAGCGAAAACTTGTTTTATATAGACACCATCAAGTATTTGGTCAAAAGAAAGAAAAGGCGAAAATATACACAAATTGTAAGAGACTTACAAAGGACTTGTATCTAAGATATATAAGAAAATCTTACTGCTTAATAATCACTGTATTACTGTCATCTCGTTGATCATCGATTTGCTTGAGCGGGTCCAGTAAGTCTCCATTCATCCTAGCCCTGAGATTTTAGCAGCCTCCCTTTACTTGTCCTTCCCAACGGTGCCACATTAGAGGCTCTTCAGGGTCAGGGAAATGAGACCCATCATTGTTACTGTATTTGGCATATGAATATGCCACAGAGAGCTTGCCAGGCTCTCCCCCTGTGTGGGCAGTAAACTCTCAGTAGCCTGCCAGGTTCTCCAAGAGGGAGAACTAGGCTATCAGATGTCATGTTCATGCTTCCGGGAGCTTGGTTTTATAGTCTCTGGATGTTGGCTGTGGATGGAATTACATGGTGCCTGAAACAGTTTCTGGGTGTGAATGCCTAGCTACTGGAAAATGGGGAATCTGGGTGGAAGAGGCCCAATCCTGATCCGAGCAGCCTTGGAGATTTCAGCCCCAGGTCCCTCACACCTGGATTCCTCTGCTGGTTCCTTCATGCATGAGGCTTGTCTGAATGTGTGGAGAGTGGCCTTGATAATAATATAATAATAATAATAACTTAATAATAAAAAGATAAACTACCAATTGAAAATAGGCTAGATCAGAATGAATCCAGCCTATTTTGGATCAGAATACATATTTCTCAAAAGATGATATACAAAAACCTTTATTAGTTGTTCTTTTTGGCCTTTATGCGGGGTGGCGGGGAGGACACCTGTGTTCAGGGCTTATTCCTGTGCTCAGGGGACCATATGGAGTGCCAAGAATTAAACCTGGGTTGATCATGTGCAAAGAAAGCACGCTACAGGGGCTGGAGTGATAGCACAGAGGGTAGGGCGTTTGCCTCGCACGTGGCCAACCCGGGTTCAAATCCCAGCATCCCATATGGTCCCCTGAGCACCGCCAGGGGTGATTCCTGTGCATTGCTGGGTGTGACCCAAAAAGAAAAAAAAAGCACCCTACATACTGTGCTATTATTGCTCTGGCCCCACATACAAATTTTCAAGGAGCACATGAAAAAATGATCCACATCATTAGCCATCAGGGAAATGTACATCTAAATCACAATGAGAAACCACTTTGCACCCAGCGGGAAGCTATAATAATAATAATAAAAAAAGATAATAACAAGCATTGACTGAGATATGGAGAAATCAAAAATGGTCAATAAAAATGTAGACTGTGTGGTCACTTCAGAGAATGGTCTGGCAGTTCCTCAAATAGGACTTAGCATTTCTCCTATTTGCATAAGAGAAATAAAAACCTACAGGATCAAAAATAAAAACAGAAACACAAATGTTCCCAGAAGCACTATTCATAATAGTCACAAAGAAAAAGCCTATGTCCATCAATTGATAAACAAAACACACTGGAATATTAGTCAACAACCAAAAAAGATGAAGATTGATACACACTGCAACATTACGATCCTTGAAAGCACAACGAGAAACCAAAGAAACAGGACACAAACCCCAGCTCCTACAGGACACTGCTGATACCACATGGAAGGGAGGCAGCTGCCAGAAGAAGAAAAAGAAACAAGGCTTCCCAAGGAAGGGACTTGCATCTATAACTGATAAAGACTACAAACATGTTCTAAAATTGGCTGGAGATAGTCACACAATTCTAAGAATACACTAGGAGGAGAATAAAAAAAAAAGGGCCAATTCATGCGCATGGCCGGGCTTTTGTGAAGTTCCTCATTTGAAGAACAGAGAGTAGATGGGACTCTGGGGTTATCTCCAAGCCTGAGAAACCCAGGTCACCTACTCAAGATGTACTCTAAATAAAATGATGACAGTATTTTATAGTATAACTTTTTATTTTGGGGGGTGGGGCGGGCCACATGGCAATGCTTAGGGCTTACTCCTGGTGGGGCTTGGGGGGACTCTATGGGATGCTGGGGATTGAAGCCAGAGTGGTTGCATGAAAGGCCATGCAGTTTTGGATGGCTTTTCCCCCTGATCCACTGCACATTCAGTTTCACAGGGTCAGCATAATCTGGCCCTAGCTCAGCGGACAGCCTGCTTTGGTCAAAGGGGACAACAGCTGGGGCTGGAGAGATAGGACAGTGGGGAAAGCACTTGCCTTGCATGCAGCTGAGCTAAGGTTAATCCCTGACAAGGCGTATGAGCCACAACCACGCCCCCACCCCCCTTTCTCCCCAAGCCAGGGGTCACTCTTGAGCTCAGAGCCAGGAAGTCCCTGAGCACTGCTGGGTATGGCCCTAGAACAAAAGCAAGTGGGACAACAGCTGGAAGACGCTGAGCCAAGCACCCCAGTCTCAGGAGAGGGCCAGCAGCCCGTGCTCCAAGGGTTGGCAGACACATTATTTGTTCTATTCACTCACTCTATTTTCAAAAGTCCCTTAAGCTTCTCAGTGGATTTTAAATAATGGTTTCAGTTGGCCTTTTATAGCTAAAAATGTCTCAGATCTAGGAAGGAAAAAAAAGTATTGTGCTTAATATAGCCTTTTAAACTAAGAGGTTCCTGGAAAACTTAGGTGAAGAAGAAAAGCATCAAATTAAAAGTTTGCAACTTTTAAATCAGACACGTGCCCTTAAGAGAAGCGTGGTATTCCCCAGGTTTTTCCATTTATATCATGCCAATCTTTTCCTGATCTGATTTCTTTCACTAAGTTCTTCTCTTGCTCCCCTTTTTAACCAAATATGGGAGGTATTTATTTAAGTGCTCCTCAAAATAAATCTGAAAAGCCTCCCAAACTTCTCCATCATGAAACTCACCTTGGCTCACCTTAGAAAAAAAAAGGTTCCCATTTTCTTGGTAGGAATATGCTTAGAGAATGAAGAAAATAGGTCACTTTCTTGGAGTGGGGAAGGGCCCACACCTGGCCATGCTCAGGAATCACTCCTGGCAGGGTTCGGGGAACACTATGGGATGCCGGAGATCGAACCTGGGTTAAGCATGTGCAAAACAAGCACCCTATCCACTGTATTATAGCTCTGGGCTTTGCAGTTACTTTTTTTTTTTTTTTTTTGCTTTTTGGGTCACACCTGGCGATGAACAGGGGTTACTCCTGACTCTGCACTCAGGAATTACCCCTGGCCGTGCTCAGGGGATCATATGGGATGCTGGGATTTGAACCCGGGTCGGCCGCGTGCAAGGCAAACGCCCTACCCGCTGTGCTATCTCTCCAGCCCCATGCAGTTACTTTTTAAAGCAGCACAACCGTCTCTGCAGAGCAGGGCATAGAAAAGCAGAGGTTAACAGACCTGCAGTTAGCCAGCGGCTACCCACATAGAGCTATGACTCGCAGCAAGGCCTATGTCTTTAAGAACTGGCCTTATCGCATCCGCACTGGAAACGGGGGTATGTTCTAACACCATGTACATCAACAGACTATATCACAATATCCAGCATGAATCTGTCATATTGGAGGGCAGTGGGGCAGAGAAGTAGAGGAAGAAATAGAATATAAGGCTTTCTTAGGAAGAGGCAAATAAATCTTTGTTGGGGCTCAGCGGGGGGCGGGTGCTGTGGACACTGCAGGATGTTGAAACAGCATCTGTCAATGAATGGCAGTAGCAATCTTCTCTCTACCTACTACTACCTATGTTTTATAGGGCTTTTCTTCCCTATGAAATAGGAGTTACTCCAGGCACCCAGGCAGCGCTGGGGATCAAAGTCAGAGCCTGAGCATGCTGGGTATGTGTCCTATCCCTGGAAGTACTGCCCTAGTCCTACCAGATCCTTTTCCTTCTCTTTTCTTGCTCTTTGGGCTACATGTGGCTATGCGCAGCACTTAATCCTAGTAGTTTTTTTGGGGGGGTACCATAAGCAGTGTTGGGGACTGAATCGGGGTTAGCAGCATGCAAGGCAAGCACCTTAGCCCCCAGGATGATCTCTCTGGCCCCCTACCAGATATCCAATGTCTCCAGGCTTGGGGGCGAGGCAAAATTGAGAACATGTGATAAAGAGTACTTGAATAATATGCTCTGGGGGAGAGCTGACACAGCAAATGTCCTGAATACTATGGGCACGGTATACCTATGAGTCCAATACTATACTAGCTTCACTTATAGACCAGTAACTGACCTCTGAGACCTGCTGTAGTCAACTACCTCCTCCCCTTTTCCATAAAAGTCAGAACTGAGTCACACCACCCCTCGAGACAGGAATCTCATACTCCCTGTATGAGACTGTATATGCCTTGGCCCACAGACAGGGTACTCGGGAGCCTAGGAAATGCACACCTTAAAGGGGAGAACGGCACACTGAAGAATAAGTCTCCGAACCCCTCCACACCTACATGGCTCAGAAACAACTGTGCAGCTTTACCCAAGGTCGGAAAGTTCCTGTCTCAAGTAAAGTGTGCCCAACCTCCCCTCTACCACCCCCCCCTTCCCCCACAAAAACGGTCCACCCAAGTAACCCTGTCCTGGAAGTAAGGCTGAAGTCATATCCCAAGGTAATCTTCAAAGATACTGAGATCTTTTCACGTTCTTCAAATTTGCTGTTGGGTTATCAATTATGGCACACAGCAACCCCACTCTTATGTATACTGCAGAATCAATAATGCAGAACAGAATAATTTCACAATTTATCCGTTTTCCTGTATCATTGCCACGCTTCTCTTCATTTTCACTCTACAAAAGGGTTGTTCCCTCAGTCTACCACCATAATGGAGAGCTGTACAGTGAGAACATGATGTTACATTAGTAACCTAAAGCCGGGCTTCTGAACTGTGCATCCCATGGGGGCCGGAGCAACAGTGCAGTGGGGAGGGTGTTTGCCTTGCACAGGGCTGACCCAGCTTAGATCTCTGACATCCCATATAGTCCTCTGAGCACTGCCAGTGTTTATTCCTGAGTGCAGGGCCAGTAGTAACCCCTGAGCATTGCCAGTGTGACACCCCCCAGCCCCAAAATAAAATAAATAAATAAAAAATAAACTGTGTGTCCCAACCCACGTGAAGCTGTGAAACTTCTAAAGTTTGTTTTAAAAGTATATTTGTGATTTATTATCAGTAAATGTTTGATCTGTGTACCTATTTTATACACCCATAGTTGGATAAAAATCTCTTGGGTGAAAAGAGGTCATGAATGGAGCCCTGACTAAAAAATTTGGTCCCCTTTTATATTATAAAAAATTATCAAAAACCCTAAAAAAAAATCAGTATTTTTGGGTTGTAGCAATTAATATATACCACGTTAAGAATTCAAATTGAGAAATCACTGAAACATTCTTTTTCAAGAACCCACATTCTGTTAGCTGTCAGAGCAATGAAGTCACTGAACAAAATGAGTTTCTGGAAAACTCCACCAGAAACTTGAGGGAATGAGAGTGAGAAAAGCAAATGTCATTTCAGTGCTTTTATGAACATAGTCTGATCTTCTGGGAGGCTCTTTGGAAGGATGAGAATCCGCTGATCATAATTCAGAACTGTTTGCTACATTAACGTCTATGCCCCAATTTTACTAGCTTGATTTTTTTCAGAGAGCCCATTGTCCAAAAGAGCAAATCCCAATTCAGAGTGATAAAGCAATGGTTCCTCTTTCTGGACTGTTCCCAAGTCCTTTTCCTCCTCTAAGCACCAATTATTGCCTATTGTGTTATATATAAGGCTCCGGTTAATATCTGGAGAAGAAATACAAACACCTTCAGGTGGCTAGGGGTGGTGGTCTTTTCCACCACGTCATGAAAAGAGGACATAAACAAAAGTTGGTTTCCCCTTACCCAAATCCCCTATTTGGGAAGCTGTTCTTTGAAAGGTAAGGAGTGAGCATTAGGCCCTGGGTTCGATTCTCATTACTGGGAATAATTACATGTGCGGGTAGGGAGGGAAGGGAGGAGGGAGGAAGAAGAGCTTAAAAATAAGCAAGATACTGTCCTGGGACTAGCTTCATGAGCCAAACAAAACCCAAAGATGTGGTCTGTCCCGAGTTATCTGTGAGATGTTTTCTGAAACAAGAATTTGCTTCTCCTCAGGACCCAGTGTATTCAATCAGTCATAACTGATGGTGAGGACTATATCCCAACACGACTTTTACCCCCTTTTATTCTGGACCCTTCAGTGGCATTTAAGTACATCCACATTACTGTGTTACCATTACTACCATCCATTGCCAGAACGTTTTCATTTTCCTCAACTGAAATTGTGCCCGTTGCTCACAAATTCCCTGTTCTCCCCTCCTCCCAAGTCTCTGCAACCCCCACTCTTCTTTGTCTCTGTGAGGCTATTTAAGCAATATCACTTTCAGTGCTAAAAGAAACTGGACAATAATGAGGGAGGGAGACAGAGGGGAAGTGAGGCTGGTCAACAAGAGCTGCTACTTTATCACACAGTGCCTTCAGTTGTGCCAGGAGCTATCAACACTTAATACGCACTACCTTCTCAGAGTGCCGCTCCATTCAGCGAAGGGGAAATGTGCGCGGGTTGAGTATCTGCCCATGTCAAATAGCTTGGAGGGCTGGAAATGGGACAGAAACTCAGGCTGGCACACTGCAAAACCTGTCCCAACCATGACATGCTCCCCGCCCCTCCAGCCAACCATCCTGAAGAAAATAAAGAGGAACCGCCACGTGGTCTTTGTTCTTTGCAACGTGAGTTAGTGGAATAAATGCAAGGCCTTGATTCTCCATCAGTCCCCCCACCCCCCACGCTTGCGTGTCCTACTGCTTCCCAGAAGTGTATCAAGCAGCCCTCCATGCTCAGAGCAGAGTAATTCTCCACCTGGCTACACTGTGGGTCTATACCTCATAGCTACCCAACGGTGAGAGCAGATAAAGAGCAGGGAAATCTGAAGACAAGCATCAAGTGTCCTCAGCCACGTCACTGGATGGAGCCTTCACCAAAGTGTTTGTAAGAACTGAAGTCTGAGCACATTCAGTTCCCAGAAACATTCAGCAGCAAAAAG
Organism: Sorex araneus; assembly: GCF_027595985.1. Lineage (NCBI taxonomy): Eukaryota > Metazoa > Chordata > Mammalia > Eulipotyphla > Soricidae > Sorex > Sorex araneus. The sequence continues at coordinate 16,668,038 of NC_073310.1, read as the reverse complement.
TAACTTGATCCTCCCCAGCCTAGGCACCATGCCAAAGGAATATTCCCCAAACCACATCCCACAGCACCTGTCTGTCTGTTAGTTGTCCGCTACCTAAGGAATGAAGATTAAAGCCCTCAATCTGGAAACAGCCTTCCCCAGAAATGTTCAAGACTGCTTGAAGAAACCCTTGCTCGTTCTTTCTGCCCTGCTCCTGGAGATTATCCCCTCATTTCTTCCAGTCTCTAGCCCCTCTGGGACCTTTCTCACACTGCCCCTTTCTGTAAAACCCCATCTGGCTCCCACAGACTCACGTCTCACACACCACAATTACCATCCATAGGAGCAATGGACACTTGTCTCCAGGCTCTGATGGCCAGAGTGACAGTACAGCTGCTAGGGCGCTTGCATTGCATGCAGCCAACCCAGATTCAATCCCTGGCACCCCATTTGGTTCCCCCTGCCAGGAGTAAGTCCTGAGTATCAGTGGGTGTGACCCAAAAATAAAACAAAAAACCCAAACCCCAAACGACAATAACAGAAACAAACCCCAAAGACTAGGAGGATCTGGTCCTTCTTAGAACACATGAACCAGACAAGTCCCTTCCAGCTGGGACGTGTCACTGCGTCAGGATAAATGGCAGCGGTCACTCTGACTTGTAATCCAAACATGTCTTGATGGATGCAGGGGGCTGCTTAGGGGAGGGTAGTGCAGCACTGCTGGTCCCCTTCCCCCAGCCCCATTGGCCTCCTGGCGGAGAGCACGTCTTCTGCCCACCCCACATACATGGCCGAGCAGCAGCTCCCATCTGCCCGAGGCCTCCTATCATGGCCATCCGCAGAAGGTGAACCTTGGCTGGACCATGGATTCCTTTCCCTGCAACCCTGGACCCAACATCACAACAATGTTGGGCCCAGGGATGTTGGGGGTTGTATCTTCCGCCAAGGAGGTGAATGACTGAAAAGGGGGAGTGTCAGGAAGAAAGATGCGTGCAAGGAAAGTCTTGGGCCAGCATCTGACTTTTATCCGGAAAAGCCAACAAGCACAAGGTGGCAAGGGGAATAATATACATTGACTGAACCTGAGAACTGTCTTTTTCTCACATCTCAGCTCACCCACGAGGGAGCTGCTGGATCTTAGGCCACATTTAGGGCATAAACAGACTGCTGCATTCTGAGGATGGCTGAAGACCCTGACTTTCAATCGCAGCTCAGAAATGTCCATTTTACTCTATTTTCATTTCCTAGGGCTTGAAATAGTCACAGGGGGTAGTCTGTATTTCAATGCTTCCACTAGAATGTCTCCAAACCAAAGTATCGGAGAAATATCTTAAATATGATACACAAGTCCAAAATCGTATCAGGGCAAGGAAGGAGCCCAGGCTCTACCTATGAAGGGAAAGAGAAACCCAGAAAGCTCAAGAGATTTGCCTCAGGCCTGGGGTGAGACAGAGCCTGGCGTGCTGCCTGGCCTACCGCGCCTTGTAGCCGCGTAGAGTCTTCACCCTCACCCCAACTCTGCCTTCCGAGCTAAACCTATTGTCTGCACAGCCTCCTCCAGAACTGAAAAGATTACGAGGGATCATAATCATTTTTCTCTCCTGAGTTTACAGTGTTTCATTCTTCAAGTTCTAAAGCACTTAGTAATAAACCAAGGTGATGAGTTTATGTCTATTGCTTTAAAAATAAGACTTTATTTGAACTCCTGGAGAGGTATTTACATTTTTTTTTTTTAAAGTTTAGGACATTCCTCTCTTATTCCAACGTTTTGCCCCATGGCATTTTCCGTGGGCGGGTGGATGATGAAGGTGAAAGAGGAGGGAGGGAGAGGGGCCTGTGTCTGGCCTTCTCCAATTCCCACAGGCTTTTTTCTGAACACCTGACAGAACAGAGTCCTCCCTTCGATGTTTTCCAACAAGTCTCAACATCTAGGAGGTATGGCAGAGTTCCTCCTACCACCCCCACATCGGCTTGGCTTTAGTTTTTGCTTTCTGTGCCTTGCTCTACTGCCTGTACTTCCTTACTGCCACGGCCACCAGGACACAAGTGAGAGCCCAGATGAGGCTTAGAGGTAGACAGCATGCCTTGTATGTGTCAGGCCTGGGTTCATTCACTGGCTCGTGTGCGCACGCGCATGCACACACATGACGGAAAACTATGCCATCAGCAGGAGATCAGTCTGACCTTGAGATCAGTTTGTTCTCCTTAACTCTCGTCCCCTGACTGCCCTTGGGGGCTCAGAAAAGACCAGAAAACACAGTTTGTAATTAATAAGATGGAAGCCAACCATAACTATACTTTAGGAAAAAGACGAGAGGGCAAAGAGGACAGGGAGGAGACGGAGAGAGATGTTTGACTCATCTGACCTCTTGCACCAACCCCAGTAGGTTTTGTTTTCTTGGGGGGGGGGGGGGGGCAGTTGGGCTATACCTGGCAGTACTCCGGGGCTTACTCCTGGTTCTGTACTCAGGGTTCACTCTAAGGTGCCTAGGATTGAACTGGTGTGTTGGGTGCACGCAGGGCAAGTGCGTTCATTCTTGTACTGCATGTATTGTGTCATGCCGACCCTTCAAAATGCATGTTTGAAACAAACGTGAAATTGTTTTGCTTTGTCTGGTCCAAGCATTTTCGCTAATGATTTTATTCAGGTGGTAAGCCAAATTTCAGTAACTAACCGCATGTAAATATTGCCTGGCTACCACGAGTCTTTCTAAACAAGGAGGTGTGGGGGCACGGCGATGGAGGAGTACTGTTGCTTTCCAAGCAGATACAACCACACACTTAGCTTCTGGGGCCCTGGATTCAATAAATATTTGGTGAATGAGTAAACTCAAGGAGGACCTAATGATTCAATATGTGTCTAAGATTTTTATTTCCTCCCTACGGCAGCTCAAGCCAAACTATACAAATTTTTCCAAGTAAAACCATTCCATGGTTGTTCCAGGTACAGGGAGAAACAAGCGGGTTCCCCAGGGCCTTCTACTTCACGAAGCCGTAAGAGAACAATCGGGGTGTCCCTGGGTGCTCATTTCAAACCGTTTATGGACACAACTGTCGCTGGGCAAAGCAAATTCAACAAAGCTGCTGACTTCTGCAGAGCAACAGCTTACGAGTGGCAGGGAATATCCTATTAGGAGAGCAATAGTCACAAGGAAAGCACTGTTCATAACCTCTGGATGCAGCTGGCATTTCTCCTAAGAAAACAATAAGAAAAGAGTCTCAAGGGAGTCACCGCTCTCCTAGCATCATTAAGCAACTTCTGCCAACTATTTTAAAGGATGAAGACCAGGGCCTGGGTCACTTTCACCACCTGGGTTCAACTTTGTGAACTGTAAACCAAACAGGTAGTCATTTCTGTAGGTTCCCTCCCCAGGGCAGGAGAATGTGACAAGTGCTCAGTGGGATGCAAAAATGACATGTTAGACCCCTGATGATCTCCTGGGTCAAAAGTATTTCAACAGGCAACCTGTCGAGGTATCTCCAAGTCTGGGAAGTGTTCCCTTCAGTACAGTGGGTAGGATGTTTGCCCTGCACACGGCTGACCAACGTTCTAGCTCCAGCATCCCATAGGGTATCCCAGCACTGCTCGGAGTAACCCCTGAGGAGCGCTGTGTGACCCAAAAAGCCAAAAATGAAAAATAAACAAATCAACCTTTCTTCTTCCCTTCCTCTGTAGATGCTGGGGGTTAAATCCAGAAGCTCACGTACTAAAGGCATACGTTGTAAGGCTGAGCCGTTTCCCCGGCCTCTCCTTGAAACCACCTCTTTCTTCTTTGACCCAAATCACCCCAGTTACGTTCTCTTAATTATTTTATTATTACTATTTTTCTGGTCTCACGTGTTTAGCCTGTGCTGAGCCACCTCCGGGCCCCAGCCTTTCCCCTTAACAGAATAATCCAGTTTAAAGCAGGCTGTTACCTGTCACACTTTGAGGTCATATTTGAGATACATGACTTTCCAAATTGGACTCATTTCTGAATTACAATGCAGTCAGAGGTAATGCTAACTCTCTTGACTGGAAAAAAAAAATCTAATTTTTAGTATTTCTAAATAGATGAAAACAGCTAATGGCAATAAAGATTTTTTGAGCCCTGTGTGCAGATGATCGTATCTTCTTTCTTCTCTTAACCACCCTAAGAGGTAAATTCTAATATAGGACCATAGTAGCTATCTGCCACTCTGAAAACAAACAAAAAATAACATGGAAGCCCAAGAGTTTTCCCATAATTTACCTGACAACCAAGGTGAATGTACACGAACTCATTTCTCCAAAGCTTCCCTGAACCGAGCACTAGGCTATTTAAGGCTCAGTCATCCCACTTGAAGTGAGTATCCATAGAGCTGACTACACAAATATGCATGTGTTTGATTACAAAGAGCGCTGCCCCAGATCTCCTGGGAGTCACTTAATGAAAAGTATGTGCACCTTAATACCTTTCTAAACTCCCCAATCTCAGAATTCTGGAAAATCTGGCCCCTGGGGTGTAAAATGAGGTATGGAGAATATTATCAGTCCACTTCACAGATAAGAAACAGAGATTTCCCTGAGGGGAAGTAACTTGCCCAAGGCCACCCAGGGGATTTAGAAGTAGAGCCAACTCTGAGGTTGGCTGTCTCCAATAGAGTCCAGGCTGCTAAGTGCTGCGTGATGTGCTGTTCCAAAACATATCTGAGTCCTCAGCCCACAATTCTGCAACTTGGAAAGAGTGTTGTGCCAACAAGGCTCTTCTCTGCAACCAACTAGTTGGGGAATTAGGGAAATGGAAGAGTGATTCAGAGGGTCTGATGCTTACCTTGCCTAGGACAGTGAGGCATGGTTTCGGGTCCAATTCTGGCTGTTCCAGCTTCACCACTCCGACCCAGCCATATTCGTACAAGTCTTCTTCGTCATTGTTATTACACAGACCCAGTGGGTGCATCTAGAAAATAAATGAAAAGGAAACTTTAAAACCCAGGTTGAGTTCTGCTTGACTCCCATAGCACAGTTCTCAGACTCAGTGGTCCAAAGTAACCTCAAAACTCAGAATAAGGGGCTGGAGCGATAGCACAGCGGGTAGGGTATTTGCCTTGCACGAGGTTGACCCAGGTTCGATTTCCAGCATCCCATATGGTCCCCTGAGCACCGCCAGGAGTGATTCCTGAGTGCAGAGTCAGGAGTAACCCCTGTGCATCGCCAGGTGTGACCCAAAAAGCAAAAAACAAACACTGTCACTGTCATCCCGTTGCTCATGGATTTGTTCGACCAGGCACCAGTAACGTCTCTCATTGAGAGACTTATTGTTACTGTTTTTGGCATATCCAATACGCACGGGTAGCTTGCCAGGCTCTGCTGTGCGGGCTCCATACTCTTGGTAGCTTGCCGGGCTCTCCGAGAGGGGCGGAGGAATTGAACTTGGGTCAACAAACAACGTTCAGCAGCAATTACAGGTGAGACTGACTAGATGAGCATTAAGACTTATTAGGCTTCTCCAGCTTAACTGAACACCTTAACAACACATCCCCTTAGCTTATGCAAGAGGATCTGGAAACACAGTCAGGAATTTTTAGAGAGACTGTTAATCATATGGCAGAATCACTCAATAATTAACAGGCTTGTTTAAAGATTATTCCTGACTGTAAGAAACAGAATTTGTTGAGGCTTTTTTAAATTGGAAAAAAAAATTACCTCGACCTTCAAAATTTGTAGGCACAAAATTCAAGATAGAGGAGCACTGTCCAAATTTTGCTAGCAAGAGTGCACTCAATGACGTTTGAACATGGAATCACTACACTAAGGTCTGCTCACAGCTCTACCGAGTCGTATCAGGCCCCAAAATTGCTAACAACAATCTTAGAAGAGGAGGGGGTTGGAGCGATAGCACAGAGGGTAGGGTGTTTGCCTTGCATGAGGCTGACCCGAGTTCAATTCCCAGCATCCCATATGGTCCCCCGAGCACCGCCAGGAGTAATTCCTGAGTGCATGAGCCAGGAGTGACCCCTGTGCATCGCCGGGTGTGACCCAAAAAGCAAAACAAACAAACAATCTTAGAAGAGGAAACCCTTGTGAATAACCTAATTTATGAAGCTAATGAGTTTGGCTCAGTGCTAAGGTGTTGGAAGAAGTATGTCTTCAGGAACACACGTTAAAGACACAAGCGACCTAAGGAGTCACATAAAAAGAGCTCCCTAAAATATCTCTGTCCTAATCCCCAGAATGTGAACACGACATTACATAGCAAAACACCACAAGTGGTAATAGATGATGCAGTTATAGTAACTTTGAGGTGAGGTTAGCCTAGATTCCCTGGATAGACTCAAGGTAATCCCAATCGTCCTTATTAAGGGAGGTGGGGGAAGGAGCATCATAGAAACAGAGGCAGACGCATAGAAACAGAGACGGATGAAGCGGAGGTTGGAGTGATGTGCTTTGAAGCTGGAGGAGGGAACCATGAGCCACGGAGAGAGCAAGTAGCCTCCAGAAGCTGGCAAAAGACAAGGTAACACACTCTCCAGAACTTCCCAAAGAGGATGTAGTCCTGCTAACCTGCTCTGAACTTCAGACTTCTACAACTATAAGAGAATAAAGTTGTGTTCCCCAAGATTCTAAATTTCTAGTAACCCGTAATAGCAATATGCTGGAAATGAATACATTCACTCTAACACCATTTCCCACTCTTTTCACAGAAGAGAACAGATTCCAAGTGGCCGGGTATAGCAAGTGGCTGTACCATAGTCCTGGGTCTTCCCACTTCACCAGCTGAACTTTATTTTCCCTTCCTTCAAGTGCCAGTCATCTGATTAAGAAAAGTTTAAGTGATAAAATCTTCAGGGTAAAAAAAATGCTGCCAGCTCTAAAATTTGTAGTATTTGAAGACTTCTGTTTGGGGAGCAAGAGATGCTGAGATGCTCCGGCAGTTTTGGGCAACTGTGAGTCTTGAGGTCTACTTAGAAGTAAAGAGAGGAGGCAGGGAGTTGCTCCAGACCCAGGCAGAAGCAAAGGTCTGGAGGCTGGAGAAAAAGGAGTCCCTCCTCAATTGTGCAAAGGGTCACAGGTCAGAGGGAAGCACGGGTTAAAAAAACGAGAAGTCTTGAGGCTGCAGTAATAAGGGGGGGGGCCCTCGGCTCATTTGCCTTGCACGCAGCCGAACTGGGTTCGATTCCCAGCATCCCATATAGTCCCCCGAGCACCGCTAGGAGTAATTCCTGAGTGCATGAGCCAGGAGTAACCCCTGTGCATCCCTGGGTGTGACCCAAAAAGAAAAAAAAAAAAAGAGAGAGATGAGTTTTTAGTTTACTTTTTTTCCCCCCCAAACCTGGCCAAACTTAGGGCTTATTCCTGGCTCAGGGATTACTCCTGGCAATACCAGGGTACCATATGGAACCTGGGTTGGCTGCACGTAAAGCAAACACCCTACTCACTGTACCATCTCTCTGGCCCTGGGTGAATATTTGAAAAATAATCTAAATGTGTGCTCAGAGGTCCGGCTAGTCCAGCTCCTCCTTTAAGAAATGAAAAACCTCAAAACTCAAAGCTCGGCTTCCCCTCTATCGGGGCACATCTCCAAGGCCCCTGTATTCCACTGTCCGGAAGCAGCTGGGCAACTGTTTCAGGGGTTTGCTCTTCTGCCCAAACTCCACATAATGAAGTTCTGAGAGTGAAAAACAAACAATCAATCAAACAAAAACCTTCAGAAAAGGGCGAGCCATCTGGCTCAAGTCTGCTTCCTGAAATCCTAGTCAAGTCCTGTGGACACAACCAACCCCTTTCTACAATATTCTACCATATATGCACGGATGTTTTGGGGCCACACCCAGCAGTGCTCAGGCCAGACTCCTGGCTCTGATCTCAGGGGTCACACCTGGGGGGGACTAGGGGAACCACATGGAATGCTGAGGATCAAACCTGGGTCAGCCAAGTGGGAGGCAAAGCATTCTGCCCACTTCACTCTCTCTCTGGCTCCCTCCCATGTTATTTCTAACATGTCCAGATGGATGTCTGTCTTTTGTTGTTGGTCATGCGTGGTGTCTGGCCAACTCCAAAGAGCCGAGCTGAGGGAACAGCAGCATTGTACAGATGTAAGACCCCTGTGTCTATGCCAAAGCTTGACCTGAGAAGCCAGGCATAAAACACCACCTACTATAAAGTTCTGCTGATTTAAAAAAAAGATTGTATTAGTGACTCCATGGAAACTGAAAGCAGACCAGTGAATGCCAGAACTGGGGAAAGGAAAAATGAGCAGCAAATGCTTACTGGGTGCAGAATATTTCCTTTTGGGGCGATGATGTCCGCTGGAACCATGGACAGAGAGACAGGACTTGACTTGTACGTGTCTGACCCTAGTTTAAGCCCTAGGACTTGCATTTGGTCCTCCAAGTACCCCTAAGAATGATTCCTGAGCACAGTCAGTAGCAGCCCCTGAGCAGCACCAGGTGTGACCCCAAATCCCAGTTTCCCACCACCACAACCACCCAGCCACCTACTCACCCACACGGTTTTAACTTTTGCAAAAACCAGCAGTAACTACCCATAGATTCAAGCGTATTTTGTGTTTAATATGCTCACCCTGTTTCCAGGGAAACAGTCTTGTGAAATCCTAAATTAGGGAGTAGCATACATACATGTCTGAGGGAAAACAAAAATACTGAAAGGAAATGTAATTTGAGGAAAAGCTACATGTGTTGTCCCCAAAAACTGATATCTCGACACACAGAGTAAAAGCTGAAGTAGAAAGAGATGAAGAGAGAGTTGAGGGTGGTTGGGAAGAAAGGGAGGCTTGGGGAGCATGTGGGGAGAGGGGGGAGTAAGAATCAAAACGCGGGGAGCAAGAGCAGTGGCGGGTGAGGACTGGCCCTGCGCAGCCAGGATGAGGAAGTGGGTGCGAGGAAGTGGGCACGACAATACCAGAGACTTTAGTGATGGAGGTGCGTAGGAGAGGCATGTCAAGGGCACTGCGCCAGAACACAGAACTCCAGGCCTCAAACACACTTGGGGCTGCCCAGGTCTGCACTTCGTGATCTCTCTTCTCAGCAGTCACACCCTCCCCCTGCCCCAAGACTCCCCTATCAAGTCTTTCACTGACGCAGCGGTAGGCTGTTAGCAGCTGAAAAAGTCAGCCCTGTCAAGGGTGGTGACTTCTCAACAGGGATCAAAGACTTGAAATCAAAAGGAATTTTTTTAAAGGGCCAGTGGGTGCAAGAGACTGAAGTAGGTTGTTTATTTTCCTTTGGAGAGCAAAGAGGCCACCAAAACGACTCCTTCAAGAATCCATAACCTGCACCTCGCTATCTCCACCAGCTTCCCCGCCCCCCTGAGTCCCTCCTCTCTGCCTCCTTCTCCAGGTGCCCAATTACTGGTCCTGTGAATTCCTTTGCAGTTAAGCCGGAAGTACAACTGACCTCTTCAACCCAGCTGCTGAAAGTGGCATGATTCAGGCCTCTGTCAGCTCACCCCTGACGACAGTATCAACTTCCAGAAATGTCTGCCATCCCAGGCCTCTAGCCATCTTCGCCCTGGGATTCTCTTCCCAGAAGCTCAAAGTCAGGAGCTCGCCAGGCAGAATGTTTTACAGAGAAGCACAAGTAGCCCGACATGGAACTATTCATTTGTGAACCATCTGAAAGAACGGAATATTCTAGGCAAGGACATAGGATGCAAAAGAATGGGCCAGCTTGTAGCTCAGTGGTAAGGCACTTGCCTTACATGTGTGAAGCTCTTGATTCTCACCAAAACAAAAAATTAAGTAGAATAAAATGAGAATAAATAATGCAGCAAATGACGCGGAGAGCAAGAATGTGTTTTCCCATGAACATCTACAACGCAACTATGTTTATACATTTTTGCCTTATTTAATCCTTAAAATCACTTCTTCCTAATTGTTGGGATATTGATGGCATAATGATTGTATTCTGTAAAAACGTTAATTGCAAGCTAGAAATGTAAAGCAGCATCTGATGAAGAATGTAACGGAGCCCATGAAAATCATTAGACAAAGACAAAAAATTCCATCAAAGTCAATGGCAAACGATCTAGTGAAGCATTAAAGCCAGGGTCCTCTGATGTTTTTGGGAAAACAACTTTTGATCCTACCGGTGAAATAGAACATAAAAGAAGAATGCCACATTCACTCTCTCACACAGGAACACCATAACACTGCCCACAAAGGAGTCACCCTTTGTTTATTCTCAGTTTCAGCACAATGCCACAATTACCACCGGGTTCATTACATTCAAAACAATGTTCTAAATTTTACTTTTTCATAGAAAGTCTTGATCAAACCTTTCTTTCTGCTAAGAAATATTTGTTAAGAAGTATTACCCCTAAAAGGCTGGGGCGACAGTATGGCAGGTAAGGCCCCTGACTTGCACAGGGCTGACCTGGGCTCAATCCCCAGTACCCTGTATGGTCCCTTGAGTCCCACCCTAAGAAATCCCTGAGAGGAAAACCAGAAGTAAACCCGAGCACAGCTGGGTATTACCCCAAAACAAACAAAAGAAAGAAATACTAGTTCCTGACTTTAAATGATCTCCAAGTCTTTCTCTAGATAATGATCATCTATCAAGACTGCGGATTTCAGGTCAGTGAGCTAACAAGCACAAAAAACTGGAGTATAGATCTGGCACGTGCAGGGTCCTGGGGTTCCAGCAGCACTTGGTCCCCCGAGCACCACTGGGAGCGACCCACAAGCAACAACGGGAGTAGCCACCCCCCCAGTGTCCTGGTCATGGCCCAAAAGAACAACAAAAGACCCCTTAAGACAAGAAGAAGCTGAATTGTGTGTAAGAATTCAGAACATCAGGGAAAAAACTACCAATGGATAAAAAGGGAGAAAAAGAAAATCAAACAGATGCAGAAAGCCAGAATGGAATGTGACAGACTCCACTGGGCAAAACATTCTGAAGGGAAAGATGGCCTGAAATTAGCATATAAGCAGCAGTCCAGAGACGGATCACAGAACAATCCTAATAATTAACAAGTTACTACTCAAGGGTACAGCCACAGGAGCCCTGCCTTATAGGTCTGTGCTATCAGAACAAGCTTGGGGCTGCTCAACATCCTTGCTCAAATCTATTCAAGAAAAATTTCCTGTTTGTTCTTTATCACGCGCTTTGACATTCTCACTGAGCCACAGCGCTTGCTCCCTTATTCCTTCTGATTTGTTCCAAGGAGGTGCTGTGGGATGGAAAGAATGAGAGACTTGAAATCAGGCCATCCTGTCTTTCAACCTGACTCTTGCCTCTTATAAGGCTCACGTCCTTGGGCAGATTTCAATTGCTAGAAACCTCAATTTTATTCTCTATAAAAGCGACAAAAGCCTCAACTGGATGCTGCTGTAACAGTTAAGCGTGATAAAATATAAAACCACAGTAACAGGGCAGATGCTCAACTGATGGCAAAGCCCTCTCCTTGACTTTCTCTGGACTTTTCTTATTATGCTTCATGCCTTGAACCAGAACACTCTGTCCTTGGAGACCAGTTTCAGCGCCACCAAGAGCTACCATGAATACACTCACACAGCTCATGGCTTCTAACAGCTCAGGTTCCTTGTGGCTCTGTAAGCCACTTAGAGTTCTTTCAGTCCCTACTCTTAATGGGAACCTTCCCCTAGAATACTCTTCCCCAAAATATTCTACCCCACCCAGAGCCTTGTGGTCAACAGGTGGTGCTGGGCAAAGCCTCCTTGCCCTTGGAGACAGGCCTACTACCAGGCTCTGTGCTCCACTTTTGGTAGCAACTTAGGATTCTGCTCGGCCAATGAAGCATCAGGGCAAACAGGTCAAGCCTTGATCAAATTGCCACATGAACTTGAAAAGACCACACTTCTTTTTTTAAATTTTATTATATTGAATCACCGTGAAAAAAAACACACAAAGCTTTTAGGTTTAAGTTTCAGTCATACAATGATTGAACCCCCATCCCTTCACCAGTGCACATGTTCCACCACCAAGAACCCCAATATACACCCCTCCCACCCAGCCCCCACCTAAGTAGCTAAAGATCTTCATTTTATTCTCTCTATACTTTGAATACATTCAATACAGTCACTGATTACCAAGTCACCAAAGACATTCCCAGGACCTATGAAAGAAGAAGGAAGAAGTGTGTGTGTGTGTGTGTGTGTGTGTGTGTGTGTGTGTGTGTGTGTGTGTGTGTGTGTGTGTGTACACAGCATGAACAGAATCCTGGTCACAGGGCACCCAACAGAGAAGAGAGACAAGGATTTCTCAGGATGACAGTAATGGAAAATCCCAGGACAGCCACACAATCAGTCCCTGACCACTCACAGCTCTGACCAGAGGAACCAAGGCTCCGGGACTGCTCAAGACAACACCCCAAGCCATTACCAGTGAATCTGACTGTACTTTGTAGTTCTGAACGAGAGAAGAGCTTTGTAATTCTGAGCAAGAGAATAAAATGCGATTGTTATACGGCAAATGAGTAATGGAGCAGCAGTGGATATGGAATATTATTACTAACTCCAGGGGGGAAATGATTCCCTCAGAACTGTAAGCCACAGTCAGGGCATAGCCTTCCTGGCCCAGTTGAGAAGAACAACAATCACAACCACGTAAACCCTGAGTAAACAATTATTGTGATCTATCTATCCTGAAAAACAGAAAGGAAAGTTGGGAGGAAAGGGAAAAGAAGGGGAGAAAGACAAGGTGGGTAAAGAATAGACTCTTCATCGTTCATTTTAGGAAATCAAGAAAATTTTAAATGGACTATACAAAGCAGCAGCATAGCGTGCTATTTACCAATATTCAGAATTGAATAGCAGAAGAAATCACCAAAAAATTGAAAATAGCTGCCACTGGGAGTAGCACTGTGGATGACAAAGAGTCAAAGAGTCATCCTTTACTTTCTTAAAAAATCTGGGGGCTGGAGTGATAGCACAGCAGGTAGGGCGTTTGCCTTGCATGTGGCTGACCCGGGTTCGATTCCCAGCATCCCACATGGTCCCCTGAACACCGCCAGGAGTAATTCCTGAGGGCAGAGCCAGGAGTAATCCCTGTGCATCGCCAGATGTGACCCAAAAAGTTAAAAAATACACACACATACACACACACACACAGAGCCAACGACTGGAGAGCACTGTGGATAAGGTGCGTCTGTGTCCAAGCACCACCAGGTCTGATCCCTGAGTGCAGAGCAGGAATAAGCCTTGAGCACTGCTGGCTGTGTCCCCCAAACAAAACAAAAATATATCTCTACAATGCATTATTTTGATTAAAAACAACAACAACAACAACTATTCACTGCTGAACAAAAGTCCCTTCCTGCAAATCTTGGGGCTCCTTTGGGGAAGCATTATGGCAAGCCAAGGCATGGATCCACAAAGGGAGACTGGGATGGCTGCTCTGGGCGTCCTCCAGGTTCCGGGCTGAAGAACAGGACAACGGCATGACTCAGAGAGACACGATGCAGAAGGAACCAGCAACCCCCACCACCCCCACAACCAAAAATAACTCCCAGGTGGCACTAGAGCACGATGCGGCTTTGGGTGTTACAGAGATGGTGAATGCAGCCACCAGGGTGATGGCTCTGAGAACCCCTTATTTTCTCCTGCATCAAGACAGATCTTAGCAATTCTAGAAGGCTGCATCCTACCTGCACTTCGGAATAAGGAGTTGCTAAGACAAAAAGGCGACCAACAAGCCACGCGCACACCCTGCCCTCAGCCATCGCTGGGAGTGAATGTCTAGCTTTATGTGGAAATAGGAAGCTGGACTGTCTTCAGATTTCTCAGAGCTCCGTGAGGAAGACTATCACGGTTTCACTGTTTTGTTCATGGACAGGGAATCTCTGGGAACTTCAAAGCCAAAAGACTAAGTCAGACAAGGTTAAATATCTGGAGAAAAAGAACTATATTCCCCTGAGTATGGTGTATCAAACCAACCTTTGAAACCAAGACCAGCTCTTTAAGAAGCTTTCAGTGCAAAATCCTTGAGATATGCTAGTGCACTTTCCACATGTCTGAAAGGACAAAACTGAAACCCTGGCTGTGGGCGCTCTTATCCAAGGTTACAATATCTCTCCACTCTGCTGAAAGTTTAAAATAACTTCAAAAGGGCCGCCTGCTTCTAAGTGGGTTACTGTTACACAGGAGCCAAACACTGAACTAACAGGAGGAGAGACATTTTACTCTGTAATATTATCTCATCCAAAAATTCCTGGGGATTTAAAAGGGAAACTTCCTTCCTTTTGTCCTTTTGCCGCTGTCGGCCAGGGTAGGGTGTCACTATGGTACAGAATTTCATATGAAACAACAGCCCCAGACCTTTTCTGAAAAGGTGTGGTGGCTCGAACCAAGGCTTATAATTTATGTGAAGGAATGGAGACGGACAGCCCCACCCATCTTCTCTTGAATCATAAGGATTATTTTTTCCTCTAATGTGCACAAAGAGACAACTCTCTTGCTCTCTGGACAGAGGCAGCCAAAACCCATTTTTGGGATCTAGAATTCAGAGGTGGCTGGATCCAGGTTTTTTTTGCCCCTATTGTCATTATAACTAGAGGGAGAAATTACTCCAGCACAGAAAAGGAGTTGGCTGTTGTTGCTGTTTATTGAAACCTTCAAAAATACCTGAGGTTTAAACCAGCACTTCTTTGTTGAGGGCTCCAGTTTCTATAACACTAAATTAGTGTCTTGTAGTGTGTGTTACCTTTAATTTTTTTCCCCCTCTGGGGGTGAGGGCATCCTGATCGTGTTTAGGGGACTCTGTAGGGTTGAGGATAGAACGCAAGGTTCTCACATGCAACGCCTGTGTTCAGTTTTCTGAGCCATCTCCCTGATACCACTTTTTTGTTTGGTTTTGGGCCACAACCAGCAGTGCTCAAGGGTTACTGCTGGCTCTGCACTCAGGAACCACTCCTGGCAGATTCAGAGAACCGTTTGGGGCCAGAAATCAAATCTCAGTTGGCCGTGCGCAAGGCAACTGCCTAACCTTCTGTACTATCTATCCAGCCCCACAGCAAGTATTTCAAATACACCTTCTTAAGGAATCATCTCTCATCCCTAGGAATTTCTTTTCATCAGTTAATTATATATACTGGAGCTCAGATACTGTCCTGTACATATCTCAAGTTTGACTTTACAAAGACTTTACAAAGTTGCATTTAGAACATCCATTTCCAGATTCAAATAGACAAAAAGATGTTTTATAAGCTTAAAGAACGTTTAAAGTGTCTGATAGGTGTGACTGAAATAATTTACGCAAATATTCATTCTAAATCCGCTCTTAAAAGTACTAAAAAATGACTGATAGCTAAGAGATGACAAGTATTGATTTTTACATAGAAATTCACTGGATTTTATTTTTTCACTACAAACCAGAGCTGCTTTATTGTTTTTGTTGTTTTTTAAAAAAGCAGTGTCTGCATACATCAAAGACTTACTAAATTTGGGAACAAATAGTATATTAGGATAAAAGTGGGATTTTCAATTATCATTTTTTCAGATAAATAATATAAAATTGATAACTAAAACTACATGATGTTGGACTAACTTGAAAAATAAAACAAGTGAAAAGTAAATCCCCAAAAGACATTAAAATTATTATAAGCTCTTAACAGGACACAAGCCAAGAATAACATAAGAATGTAAAAGAAATCATTTAAAAAATGTTGTTGCAACAGGTTGATAGCAATGTGGAGAAAAGTTCTATTTGGTCATCCATAAACAATCAAAAAAAAATAACATGATTGTAAGAAATGAAATCTTTTCCTTTCAGCCAACTAACAAGATAGAAGACATCAGTGGGGCAGAATGTACAAATATATTCTTGAACTTTGCCACACAATCAATAACAGAGTAATGCTACAACAGAAATAAAAGGACAATTTAAGAGATATATATGTACATACACACATATATAGTTTATGCTAAGAAAATAAAAACTATCCATCTACCGATCAATGCCAGCAAATCAACAAAGTGAACCTATATTAAACTCCAGTATAAGAGGCATGAGAACACATCCTGACCAGACTGTAAATCAGGTCAATGTGGGAGAAATGGTCTGCCAGGACACATCCTCCTATGTCCTTCTTTCTCCCATGACTGTTTTAAAGACAGAACTTGAGTTATTTAAAGCAAAAAAAATAACTATAAAGCTATAGTTTTTTGGTTTCTTTTTTTTTTTTTTTTTGCTTTTTGGGTCACACCCGGTGATGCACAGGGGTTACTCCTGGCTCATGCACTCAGGAATTACTCCTGGCGGTGCTCGGGGGATCATATGGGATGCTGGGAATCAAATCTGGGTCGAAAGAGTGCAAGGCAAGCATCCTACCTGCTATCGATCCAGCGCCATAAAGCTATAGTTTAAAACAATGAAACCTGAGCCCTGCGTGTGGCTCGAGGAGCACTCGTGTATGTGTAAGGCTCTGGGTTTGATCCCCAGCACCACCGGCTGGGGACCTGGGAGTGACTGAGCACAGACCACTTGCCAACACAGCCTCATCCCATAACCTAGGGCCCAAAAGCTGCTTCTTGGGAGTCTCCCCTTCCAAAAGTAAAACAAACACAGTAGTAAGTAGTAACAAACATTCTGAAACAGATGCATCTCCAAAGGGCTGGTTTAGCAAGGCTGAGCACATGGCGGGGAAGTGGGGGTGCGGGGCGGCGCCTCGACTATGTGCTGGAAAGCCAGACAGAGAGTGCTAGCTGCCAAGGCAACCACAGGCTGACTGCAAGTGCTCACGGGGAGTGGATGAAACATGTGAAAGGTATCAGAAACCAGCACCCAGATGAGACCAGCAATCACACTCTACTAATAAAAGATGATGATAGTCGTTTAACTTCGGTCATCCTGAGTTTGTGAGGGTCACCTGGCCAACCAAGTTTCACCATGATGTCATGCCCTTTCTTTGACACCCACAAAACAGATGAGCAAAAAACAACTGAAACAGAATTTTTTTTCATCATAAGTTCAAAACAAACATTCTCAACTATTACAATAAAGTACAAGTCAGGAATCTAAAGACAAAGATTACTGAAACTTGGGAAATTTCCCTCCCTCCCTCCCTCCCTCCCTCCCTCCCTCCCTCCCTCCCTCCCTCCCTCCCTCCCTCCTTCCTTCCTTCCTTCCTTCCTTCCTTCCTTCCTTCCTTCCTTCCTTCCTTCCTTTCCTCCCTCCCTCCTTCCTTCCTTCCTTCCTTCCTTCCTTCCTGGGGGCATATCCCACGGTGTTTAGGGCATATTCCAGGAATCACAACAGCAGGCTCTAGAGACCATCTAGGGTGTCAGGGATAGAACAATGATCAGTTACATGCAAGGCAAACACCCTACCCATGGTACTATATTTCTGGCCTGAACTTTGGGAATTTTTTAAAAGGAGTTGGTGAACGTAATGTGCCTGGTCTGCTGCAATCTTGAATTGTTTTCTTTTTTCTTATTTTTTTTTGCTTTTTGGGTCACACCTGGCGATGCTCAGGGGTTACTCCTGGCTCTGCACTCAGGAATCACTCCTGGCAGTGCTCAGGGGACCATATGGGATGCTGGGAATCGAACCCGGGTCGACCGTGTGCAAGGCAAATGCCCTACCCGCCGTGCTATCGCTCCAGCCCCACTGAACTGTTTTCTTGATGCAGAGAAAGGCTAGACTTTAGGAAACAGGTTCATTACTTCCTAATTAAGACTTTTAGTTCATCTTTATTCAAAGTCTCCATATTGGAAAAACATAGAAAGTCAGAAGGAAGGGTCAGAGAGGTAATACAGGGGTTAAGGTGTGAGCACTGGCACTGCACATGGTCCCTGAGCAGCCACCAAGGATGATTCCATCCCTCAAAAAGATCCAAAATTGGCCATTTGCAAGCATTCTGAGAAGGGAGGGAGGGAGGGAGGGAGGGAGAGAGGAAGAGAGAGGGAGAAGAGGGAGAGAGAGACAGAGAGAGAGACAGACAGACAGAGAGAGAGACCCAGCAGTGCTCTGAGCTCTGATCTTACTCCTGACTCTGTTCTGGGGACCGTATGTGGTGGGACTGAACTGGTACTGGCTGCGCACAAGGCAAGCACTTGAATCCCTGTACTAACTCCCCAGTCCTGAGAAGCAAAAGCTGACACTTGAATATCAAGTCCAAGACTGGAGTTAGCATTCTGTGCTGGCACCGCCAGGGAACTGCGGTGGAGCTGTGCTGTATGAACATGGGCTCTGCACCACTGGCTGGGTGGGTCCCCATTCTGCGACTTAACTTCTGTGTGGCCTTGGATGAGTCCTATAAATCTCCAAGCCTTGTTCCCTCACCTGAACAGCAGTGATGAGCCTGCCCCACCTTATATGGTATTACAGAGTAGGCCTCTGTGGGGAGGGGGGGGAGGGGGACAGACAATGACATAAAAAACACCACCAGTCAAAGAAAAGATCAAATGGACTTCAACAAAACAAACAACTTTTGTTTGGACTGGAGACATAGCATAGGGGTACACTGCACCCAACCCAGTTCAGCTCAATTCCTGGCATTACCTGGCCCCTCATCTAGTCAGGGGTAGCTTTGGAGGCCTCAAGCACTGTTGAGAGTGGCTTTTTGGGTCACACCTGGCGATGCTCAGGAGTTACTCTGACCACTAGTCCCCCCCTGACCACTGTTTAGGAGGGCCTTCCTCCCCAGGGCCTCAAAAAAAAAAAAAAGGAGAAAAGAAAAATATTTTGGTTACGAAGGATGCCATCAAGAAAGTAAAAAAGCCAGCCCACAGAATGAAAGAACATACCCCAAAATAAATATGATAAGGGACTTATATTTAAAATACAGAACTTGCACAACTCAGTAATAAAAAGACAAATGATCCAATTAAGAAATGGGCAAAGGATCTGAACAGATCTTTCTCCAAATAAAGATATGGAAAAAATAAAGGAGAGATATGCAAATGCCAATAAGCACATGAAAAGCTGTTCAACATCATAAGCCATCAAGGGAAAGCAAATCAAAACCACAATAAGATACCACTTCACACTCACTAGGATGGGTGTAATCAAAAAGACAGATAATTACAAGTGCAGACTAGGATGTGGAGAAATCAGAACCCTTATGCTCCGTGGGCGAAAATGCAGAATGGCAAGGCTGCGTCTGCAAACAATCTGACAAACTCCTCAAAGAATGGTTCCTTCTGCTCCCTTTCTTTGGTGGTTGTGATGACAGGGGCCACACACCCTCAGCTGTGCTGTCTGCATATTGGCTGCAGTGATCATGAAGGTAGCACACTCCAGCTGTAGTGACTGCACACATCTGGTTGCAGTGTCGAGGGCACCAGGAACACACGAGCAGGTGGGGCCATGTTGGGGAACAAACTTTAGACCCTTGAGGGAAAGGGAGCTGCTCTCCCCATGAGCCATCCCTGGGCCTTCTCCTCAAACAAACATCAAACCGATACGTGACCCAGCAAGTCCACTCCTACAAATGACCACAAGAAATGCAAACCTATGACTACACAAAGATGACTGTGCAAGTCTGTAACATCATTCATAACAGTCATGAGGGAGAAATAACCCAACTGCCTGTTCACAGATGGACAGGTAAACAAAATTTGGAATGCACACAGAGATTACTTGGCCATAAAAGAGGGTCAGAGTACTTACAAAACTTACAGCATGGAGGAACCCAAAGACATCAGGTTGAGAGAAAGCTAACAGTCACAAAAATTCCATAGCCTGGGAGTGGAGAGATAGCATGAGGGGTAAGGAGCATCTCTTGCATGTGCTGACCCTGGCCTGATCCCCAGCACTGTGTGCTTCCCCAAGGTGACCCTGGTGGCCCCTGGTTCCAAAGGGCTTGAGTACCACCTTATCCTCAGCCCCTCGCACGGAACTATCTAGTAACTGCCTGAGGGTTGCTGGCAGTGGGGGAGCCCCTGAGCAACTCTTGGGAGGACCCCAACCATATTCCACATCGTGGGCTGGGAGAACTGCCTTACAATGCAGGGGGCCTGGGTTTGATCCCAAGGTCGCCCCAGAACGCACCCTGGATGTGGCTCCTGAGCACCACTGTGTGTAGGCTACCAACCAACCAACCAATCAAAAACCCACATCCTGTACGAAAGGTGGGAATGGGGAAATCTATAAGGAATAAAAAGTAAATTAGTGGTTGCTCAGGCCTAGAGGGTGAGAGAAGAAAAGGATGGAGGATAGGAACTAAAAGCTTCCTTTTGAGATGACTTTAATGCCCTAGAACTGATTGTGTGATAATATATAACTGTATATACAGAGCAAAGATAACTGAATTGTACACTTTACATAGGCTAATTGTATGTCATATAAATTATATCTTAATAAAGCTGCTATTAAAGACTTAGGCAAATACAGGGCAAGGGGGGTGAATAATAGAATAAGACTCTAATTATCATCAAAGGCACAGTGTGATGAGAAGTATGCTGCGTGGTGAGGTTCCGTTTCCTCACCCCTCAAACAGGGACTGGGCCTGTCCTACATCAGTGAGAAGGCACACGCACCTAAAAAATCAGGATCCCAGGCCAGACAGAACAGTGGGTAAGGGGTTTACTGATCCTGATTCTCTGGCACCAAATACAGTTCCCGGGCACTGCCAGTAGTAATCCCTGGGCACAGGGCCAGGAGGATGCCCTGAGCACCACCAGGTGTGCCCCCCAAAGCCAAAACAGTAATAATAATAATGGATCATAATTCCAAGGATGAGGTAGGGGGAGGGTATACTGGTTAAGAGGGGGGGGAAAGTTATAACCATGAGTCCAACACCTCCATAAACAGAAGGAAGAGACAGAATGGGGCTGGCACGGACCTGGTACTACCCCCATCCAACATCTCAAGACCCTGCAACCAAACAAGAAACCCGACACAAAGAATGAGTAAAGGCAGACATCGGTGTTAGGACTCACTTGCCGCACCCACGGGCTATAGATTCACCCGCTCCATCCCCACTTCTCCATAATTGCCTTGGTGAGTTTCCAAACCCAGGCGCTTCAGGAAGGGACACTTGATGAAAATCGCATGATTAAAATATTCCTTCTAATAGCATGGGAGGGGTGACAGAGGGAAGGAAACCACAAGCTCAGGAGTTAAAAGCAATAAATTATATGCTGGGCTTTGCCACCCGGTATGACCTTGGGCAAGTCGCATAAGGGCCCCATTCTCCTCTGATCCTGAGAGCCAGGGGAATGCCTGCCACCTGCCTACCCCATGGGGGTTTTGCAAGGATTAATGAGATAATGTCTGAGCCATGCCTTAGACTCCTTTGAGACAGCCACTATATCTCAAGAATTATGAGCATAAGTTAGGGCAATTTCTTGCCCATTCCTAACCTCATTAAGCTACCCATAGTTTACTGCATCTGCCATAAAAGCTGTTGCTCAAAGACTGGACTGAGGAGGTCAGACCCAGGCTGGGTCCGTCCGGAGGATCTGTATGTTCGGGTCACTCCCCACGCCCACACTCAGCAATAAGAGCGCCCTGAACGTTTAGCACTGGGCCTGCCACTTGACACCAGAGATGGATGGTTATCATCTGGATACCAAAACTGCGGCCTCTTTGGTTTTTCATTATGATCCTTTTGCTTTGTGTTACCATCCCCCGAGCACCAACGTTCTTGGGTACCCAGAGATGGTTGCTAGGTTGGAAAATTTAGGGGGACAAACTCCTGGAGACTTCAGCTACTGTTTAGGTGTCAGGTTGATGTGCAGTTTTTCACAGTGTTTAATTTCAAGGCTACCAATTAAAGAGACCAGATGACTCTTAACTCATATACAAAGAACCCTCTATTTATGGCCTTTCTAAGCGAGGCAGGCCATGGCGTATGATTGTATATTATTAAAAAAAAAACATGCTCGATGAGGATTTCTATTTTTAAGGGTCCATCCGGGGTCACCCAGTTGAGTCACCTGAACATCTATTCCTAGAAAGCTCACTCCTTGGTCTGTACCCAGGGAGATGTCAGAAGAGGGGACCCCAGCACTTCAGTCAAAGGACACAAAAGGAATTGTAGGTCAGAGGGAAGAGAGGAAGAGTCTGGTGATGGAGGCTAAGGCTTGAACACTTGAGATCCTCGGGGAATAGAGGATCTGGGGAGGTAATTAAGAGGGGTCCTTCATGCCCCGTCTCCCCAGGAAGTCTGTTAGGAGACAGTTTCTCGTCACCTCCGGGTCCTGATGAAGGAGAGGCTTCCTGTCCCTTTGAAGGGTGCAGAAGGCAAGAACCTCCTAGTTAGACGAGAAGAGGCTCCTCGGCCAGCCAGGATCCCATAGCTCAAGCCGGTCCAGCAGCATCTTCTGCTTTCGTGTCTTGTAGTGTATGGGAAGAACAAAGGCCAAGGGGAGCTAGCACCTTGGTTACTCTTCCTTTGCTGTCTATGTAAGTAAGCAGCTGAATCTAAAAGAGTCTCGCTGTACCTGTACCAGCTGACTTGGTCAAAGCCTTGTCTCTTTTATTTTGCACCTATTAGTGCACAGAGGGTACATCCAGCAGTCACTCTGCCAGCACCCAAGCTTTAGGTCAACAGGACAGAGATGCTTCCCTGGGACACTCACGAGAAGGGAGCAGGAGCCAAGTCAACAAGAAAGGCCACATGACCACACAGAATAGGGCCACAGAGAGAGTACAGAGAACAAGGTATACTTGCCTTGTACATGGCTGACCTGGGTTCGATCCCCAGCAACCCTTGAGGTCCCTTGAACTACTCCAGAAGTGATTCCTGAGTACAGAGCCCAAAGTCCTGAGAACTGCTGGGTATGTATCCCCTACCCCTCCCAAAAAAACCCCAACCAACCAACCAAATAAA
Source organism: Sorex araneus (assembly GCF_027595985.1). Classification (NCBI taxonomy): domain Eukaryota; kingdom Metazoa; phylum Chordata; class Mammalia; order Eulipotyphla; family Soricidae; genus Sorex; species Sorex araneus. The sequence continues at coordinate 16,645,345 of NC_073310.1, read as the reverse complement.
CAAAAGAAACCCCCAAAACAACCTACAGGGTTGGCATCTGGCACAGATGAATTCTTTCCATCTCAGTATCCCCCACCATGAAGTTGGTTATCAATACTGCCGAGACACCGTTTATTTTTTTTGGGGGGGATGGGGAGGGGCATTAAGATTAGAGCTAATAGATATTAAACTTCATAGCAGTGCCTGGCATTAAAACATCATAGCTGGGCCTAGAGAGAGTGCAGGGGGTTCAGGTGCTTGCCTTGCATGCAGCTAATCCTAACTGACTCCGGGCAATGTGTATAGTTCCAGTGCCCAAGCCCTCCACCCTCACCCCCGGCCCTGGCCCAAAAGTGTAAGTAATCCCTGAGCATAGAGCCACGAAGCTACAAGTAACCCCTAAGCACAGCTGGGTGTGGCCCACCCCCCATGTCCAAATCAGAGATAAAAATAGCAGCCACTAACATACTTCCTGTGTGCTCGGCACTGTCTTACAGCTCTCTTGCTTGAACCCAACAACTCCTGAAGCAGGGAGACACCTGCTTTAGTTCTCATTTCATAATTGACAGAAACCCATGATTTGCTCAAGGTCACCCGTAAGTCAAGAGAGCTGGGCCTGAAACCCAAGCAGCAGCCCCAGAGCCTAAGTTCTTTACCACCCGGCCACGGAGACATCAAGTACATTCCTATTTACTTTCTTGGTGCTGAAAAGTAACAGGTTTTATCTCTCCTAAGCACTTAAAACAATTCCTTAGTTATTTGGTTGAGCTTAAAAAAACTGAGATGAAGATAAGGTCTGGCAGGGATCCAGATAGCAAAGGAGTCTCTAAGTGATGGGTGATCCAACGTGGGGGTAGGAGAGAGACACCCAACTCACACTTAAGGAGAAGCAAATTCCTACAGCCGCAGGCCCAAATTTAGGAATCTGTGAGCGTCTGTAATTCATTCAGCCAAATGCTGGATAAATGTGGCAACGGAAATAAAAATATCAGACCCAAGATGGTGCTTTCATTTTGCAGGAGAGGAAAATACGATTTCTTAGGCTGGTTTGTAAATGCTCAAGAATGTGATATATCATTGTTTAATATCTCAATCCCTTGATTTCTTAAAGCACATACCTGATCACATTATTGTCTAATGAGTCCTGCCAAATCTCTCTTGCTATACCACCTCAAGCATACTCCCACCAATCATCCACTCTCATCCTTTCTTCCTGCCTATGTTAAGACATATATATACTATTTTTGACTGTGCCAGGGATTGAACCCAGGCAAGGCAATGCTTTCCTGCTGAGCTATATCCCTGGCCCTACTTTAAGATACTCGCCACCCCCCCCCCAGCCCCTTGCCCATAGTCCTGACAGTAAAAGCCTAGTTTCTACCTCTAAAATTTTCAGGTTCTTTTCTAAAGAAGTAAGATATAAAAACATAAAGGCATTGATCAAGAGTCTTGGACATTTCAGTCGTGTAAAGGTCAAACTGATAGATGCCAACACTGTTAGACCCAAACTCATTAAAAAATGAGTTAACTAAGGAGGAGTGGTGGGGAGGAGGAGGGATCCTTGGGTCACTGGTGGAGGGATGCTGACAACGGGTTTGTAGGAGGAGCGCTGAATGCATGAAATTCTGTTATTAACAGTATTATAAATCATGGTGTCTAAGAATAAATATTTTTACTTAAATAGTACAAAAACACACTTGGAAAGAAGAAAATTACCGATTTTCCTTAAAAAGTAATCCATACAGGGCTGAGATAGTACAATGGGCAGGGTGTTTGCCTTGCATGTGACTAACTGGGATTCAACCCTCAGCATTCCATATCGTCCCCAAACCCTGACAGGAGTGACCCTGAGCACTGCCAGATGTGGCCCAAACCCTCTCCCAAGTAATATCTGCGAGGGGGTAGGTGGAGGGACCCTGAGACAATGGGAGGGGGACGTGGACACTGGGGAAGGGTATGGTATTGGAATACTGCATGAATAAAACATCATTAACAGTATTATAAATCACAATGCTTCAAATAAATAAATAGTTGGAGGGGTGAAGCAAGATAGTTTTTATTGAAACTTACTTAGAAAGATGTGAGGGGAGAGAAAGTGTTCAAGAGAGAATATGAGCTTCTCCAGAATAGAAAAAGCAAAGAGGCACAAGACAAGCAAGATATGTGCTCAAGGGAAAACAGGGGCTTGAAGAGCAAGCCAATAAAACATTTTTAAATGTAATACATAATAGCAGGCTTTAAGTGAACGATCTTCTTCTGAAACATGCTAAGAAAGGAAAAGTGTTTGTTTTTTGAACAAAAGTGGCCAAAGAAATAGAGGCTACAATACATCTCCTTGTGATGAAGGAGAACCATGAACAGAAACAGTCTCTTAAAACTGATCCTTCTGGGGCTAGAGAGAGAGAACACAGGGTAGACAGAGTACTCGCCCTGCGTGTCGCCAACCTGGGTCTGACCCCCAGCGCTGTAGTCTCCCGAGCCCTACCAGGAGTGATTCCTGAGCACAGAACCAGGAGTAAAGCCCTGATACTGGGTGTGTGGCTTGGTATTAGAGGGCAAGTCTGGGAGACATGAAGCCCTGGGTTGAATCCCTGGCATTGATCTGTATCACCGAGCAACCTCCGATCTCTGGCACCAAGTGTAACGTAGCCCACCCTGGCACCAAGTGTAACGTAGCCCACCCTCTTCCTTGGCACTGAAGCAGCAACCTAAAACTGGCTACTCCTTCACAGATTACCTGTTTTCCTTTAGGTAGCTTTGAAGTGGCTTGCTTTATCCCCTGTATGACTGTTTCCCTGCGACATGTCTAGGGATGGATTTCATCTCATTAAGCATGATGTGTTTTCAATCTGAAACTTCTTGTCTTGCTGGAAAATTCCCATACTTCATCTCTGAATAGGGTCTGTCTGCCACTGCCCTTACTCTTTCTCTAGGTCACCTAACAGGTCTGTTTTATTTTTTTATTATTAAAATTTTTAAAAATTGAATCACAGTGAGATACACAGTTAGAAAGCTGTTCATGATCGGGTTTCAGTCATATGCTGTTCCAACACCCATCCCTTCACCAGTGCACAGTTCCCATCACCAGTGTCCCCAGTTTTCCTCCCATCCCCACTTTTCTTCTTCTCTCTCTCTCTTTCTCTCTCTCTGTCTCTTTCTCTCTCTCCCTCCCTCCCTCCTCTTTTGGGCATTATGGTTTGCAATAAAAGGTCTATACTGGAAGCTGAGATCTGTCCTCCAAGTCACACAACTATGCTGTGAAAATAATTTTGCTCTCTTCTGTCATTCTTAATGAAATCATCTACACAGCTTCCAATTCACTGATTCTAACTGCATGTTCATCCAGTTGCACGGAGTTTTATTTATTGAGACTTAAATCTCGAACACTAGGAGCTGATGGGGCTGGAGCGATATACAGAGCGATATACAGCGCTTGCCTTGCACGCGGCCAACAGTTCGATCCCCAGCACCACCAGTAGTGTCTGAGCGCAGGGCCAGGATAACCCCTCCACATTGCTGGTGTCGCCCCAAAACAAACAATAAAAAAAGTCTGGGTGCTGGAGAGACATTACAGGGGTGCTTGCTTACTTTGCCTGCGGCTGACCCTGGTTCAATCCCAGTACCATATTGCCCCCTAAGCACCACTAGGAGCAAACTGGAGCACAGAACTCGGAGTAGCACCTAGTACCACTGGGTGTAACCCAAACAACGCACCCCCAAAGGAGATAAAGGAGAAAGTCATGCTTGAGAGAAGCAAGTCGTTCTAGACAGAGGGAAAGACAAGCACAAGATCAGCAGGGTGGCTAGTGTGACTGGAGCAGAGTGAGCAAGAGGGATGGGTGGAAAGTGGCAGGAGGAAGAGGGAACAGGCTACGGGGAGACCAAAGCACAATGCGTTTTATAAAGCTCTTCTAAACCGCTGGTAAACTATGAACAGAGCAGTAACAGTAACAAGGCCCGATGTAGGTTTTAATGGGATTGCTGTAGCAGCTGGGAAAAGACGGGGTGGGGGCAGTGGCAGGTAGTGGGAAGGCAGAGGAGGGGAGACTACTTGCAATAAGCCAGGAAAGAAACCTTAAGTTCAAGAGAGTGGAACTGGTGAGGGGGCTCCTATGAAGGCAGAGGCACAGACTGCGCTGGTAGGTTGTGGATTGGACGTGGCTGCGGATTGGGAGGGGCATCCTGACCCCCAGGAAGAAACGCCATTACCTGAGATGAGCGAGAATGATAGACTAAGTTTGTCTGGGAGTTCAGTGGTAAATACTAAAACCAAAATTTAAGTGTTTTTTTAAACACTAAAGCAAAAAAAAAAAAAAAATGCAGTCAGTCTTACACCTGACTACGAAAATACAAAAGTAGTGTGATTCAAAAGAATACTGAGCAATATTCTGGCTGTATAAAGAATTTTATTCTCTTTAAAGTTGAATAAAAATGAGATTTGAAGTCTTCACGAAGAATGAATAGGGAAGGCAAACAAACACGTGGAAAGATGCTCAACATTATTAGTCATTAGAGAAATAAAAAAAAATTCTAAGATAACTGCTATGTATCTGAGAATGATGGATGTATCTCGAACTATAGAAAGACAATATGAAGTGCTGGCAAGAGTGAGGGCAATGGGAATGTGCAAAGTAGCAGACAGGCTAGAACTCAGTCTAGCAGTTTCTTACCGAGTAAAGCCATACCCCTCTCAGATGACCCAGTCAATCTCCAGGGTATATACATGAGAGAAATGGAAACACTTTTCCATATAAATCTAGTACTCAAATAGAGCAGCTTTATTTGTAAAAGTAAAAAAGTGAAGGGTAAGGGAGATAGTACAGCGGACAGGGCGCTTGCCTTGCACGCGGCCAACTGGGATTCAATCCCTGGCATCACATATGGTCCCTGATCTTCCTAGGAGTGATCCCTGAGTGCAGAGCTAGGAGGAAGCCCTGAGCACTGCTGGATGTGCCCTGCCCTCCCCTAAAATGTAAAAACATAGAAAAAATCAGAGAAATAGTGCAGCAGGTAAGGCACTGTTCCCTTCTTGCAGGCAGCCAACCAGAGTTCAAAACCTAATACCACATATGGTCCCGAGACTTGTCAGGAGTAACCCCTATACACAGAGCCAGGAAAACTCTGGAGCACCAGTGGGTGTGGCCCAAAAATCAAAGGAGTGAAAACAACCCAATGTCCATCAATAACTAACAGAGTAAAATGTACATCAATATAAAGAAATATTACCGAGCCCCCCCCCAAAAAAAAGAACAATAAAACAATGGATACTTGATACAACCTGACAATTCTTGAAATCACTCTCAAGAAAATAATCCAGACCTCCTCCCCTCCCAACAAAAAGTGTATATGATGCAGGTTTCATTTGTATAGCATTTCTGATAATCTTCTCTGTATTAACAACAACAACAAAAAGAAGTCAGTGACATTGTGCAGGGCTGGAAGGGATGGACTACCAAGGGACAAGAAATTTAAAGAAGTGATGAAAAATATGACAAATATATTTTGATTGTGGGTCTGGATTTACATCTCCCAACATTTCCCACATTGAAAGCATTGTTAAATGGTTATCATACAGGGGCCAGGTAGATAGTACAGGGGGTAGGGTGCTTGCCTTGCACACAGTCTACCTGGGTTTGATCCCAGCATCCCACACGGTGCCCTGAGTACCACCAGGAGTAATCCCTGAATGCAGAGTGAGTAGCAAGCCCTGAGTAATGTCGGGTGTGAATCTAAGACAATATTTTAAAGAGAATTAACAACTCTATCTTGTAGCTCTGTAACCGAACCAAAAGTCACGAGCATCCTAGGCCAAACTCCTCAATCATTACACATGATCTCCGTTACAAAGACAGGCTATAAATTAAACTACATTTGGATCGGGTGGAGAAAATAAAAAACTCCTTTTCTGCTCCCAATCACAAGCGATTTGCTTTCTTACCCCGCCCCCCTCATAAGGGGAGGGAGGGCTTTTGGGCCACACCTGGTGGTGCCCTGGGCTTACACCTGCTCTGTATGCAGAGATCACTCATAGACATGCTTCGGAGACCATGTGTGTGGTACCGGTGGTCAAACCGGGCTTGGCCACAGGCAGGGCAAGCATGTTACCCGCTGTACTATCACTGTACTATCTGTGGCCCTGGTTCTAGGTCCTCTCACAACTGTGTAGCCTCAGTAGCACCTCGACCAGAGTCCAGACCATGACTAGTTAGAGGGCTTCTCTCTGTGAGAAGACACGAGACATCTTTCAGGGATATGAAGAGGACATCAGAACGCAGCCTGAGACAGGTGGCAGTAACTCAGACACCGCACTCCTCTGCACATCTAGTTTCCTCTGTAAGGTCAGAAGTTATGAAGTCAAGATGTGATTTCTGGGGCTGGAGCAAGAGCACAGCGGGTAGGGCGTTTGCCTTGCACGCGGCCAACCCGAGTTTGATTCCCAGCATCCCATATGGTCCCCTGAGCACCGCCAGGAATAATTCCTGAGTGCAAAGCCAGGAGTAACCCCTGTGCATCGCCAGGTATGACCCAAAAAGAAAGAAAAATGTGATATCTGACTTTGACATGAATGACTTCTGTAATGTCTGATCTTATATGTTGGTAGGCAGTTATGAAAAACTCACTGAATTGGGACTGCAGCTTTAAACCAGCGCAGTCCAACAGAGCCCTCCGTCTCTGATGATGACGGTCTACTCTGCACTGACAACTACAGGAACCACGAGCTTCTTGACGCTATTGAGCCATGGAGGTGTGGCCACAGCAACTGGGAAACAAAATTTTCTGTTTTTACTTCATTTTAATTTATTTAATTAGCGGCATCCAACTAAATGAGTATTGTGCTAACGTTAGCTTCTGAAACTGAATTCTTCCTATCTCAAGGGGGAAAGAAAAACAAACACACTCTCACCTTGTTATCCTCAAATCACCTTTGAAAAAACCAAAACGGGGCCTGAGAGCTAGCTCAATGGGCTGAGGGCAATGCTTTGCACACAAGAGGCCAGGGTGCAATCCCAACTACCACAGAATTCCCCAAACACCACCAGGAGCACCCCCAAGCACAGAGTTGGGAGTAATCCTTGAACACCAACTGTGGTCCCGAAACAAAACAAACGAGAGCCGGGAGATGGCTCAAAGGGCAAGTGTGAATGCTTTGCATGATTCAATCGCTGGCACTGCGAGGTCCCCCAGCACCACCAGGACCAACCCTCAAGCAACTCAGGGTGCGGCCCAAAAACAAAAACAAAACAAATTAAATTCAGGACAAGACTGACTCCAGAAGCCATACATTCGGTGCTAGGGAAAATGTTGTTTAAGAAAAGATTTTTACTATCAGTGTGCGGTGCAAACAAAACACCAGAGAAAACAAGCAATGAGGGTGTTCTGGAACCAGAGAACAGCAAGGGTTGATGTCTACGCTGCAGCTAATGTCACTGTGGCATCTTGGAAAAATCATTTTTTCGTTCTGTACCTTAATTTCCCATTAATAAAAGAGAAAGTCTGGTGGTGGGGAGGGTTGTGGGACTGGAGGCCTCGCTCCTCCTTCCCCCCCCCCCCCGTCTCCTACTCTTGGGGCTGTTTGTCTATAAAAGAACTAATAAAAGGATTTAAAAATAAAATGAGGCAGTAAACACCTACCCCATCTAATTCACAGAACTGTGGTAGGAAGAGATTAAACATGCTAGAGCAAATGCTACTCAGAAGTGGAGAGTCATAAATATACTGAAGTTTCACTTATATTCCATTCTCTGCACCCCACTTATTTACTTTAGCCCCAACTTTCTGAGCAATCTTCTCAGAACCCACCTGCTTACTCTCCACCTGTTCCCATTGTGATTGAGGGGCTGGGGGAGGGTCAGGCAGGGTCTGGACCACACCCAGCTGTGCTCAGGGCTTACTCCTGGCTCTGTGCTCAGAGATCATTCCTGGTAAGGTTTAGGGGACCAACTTGGATCAGCTGCATGCAAGACAAGTGCTCTGACCTCTGGACTATCTCTCTGGTCTCTGTTCCCACACATCGATCCATGTTCTGACACTCTGAAGCTTCTCTATTGCATGTGTAATCTCCCCCCGCAGTGAGGAGTGGAGTAGCATGGAAAATTGAGGGATGTGAATTGTATGTGTGTATACAAACATACCAATAGCCCTGGATCAAAAGACATAATGCATGTCAAAGGCCAAGCCTTTACAATACTACAAAAGATACATGGCAATATAGCATGAAGCGAGAGGAAGGGCTCAAGTGCGTCACAAAAAAGAAGCTGAGGGAGGTGCAATCTGAGGCAGAATGTCTTCAATGACAGAAGACCCAGGAGCAGGGAGACCCTAATCCATGAAATTATAAGAACCGGGGCTCGAGCACAGCAGGTAGGGTGTTTGCCTTGCACAGGCTGACCAGGGTTCGATTCCCAGCATCCCATATGGTCCCCTGAGCACCGCCAGGAGTAATTCCTGAGTGTAGAGCCAGGAGTAACCCCTGAGCATCGCCAGGTGTGACCCAAAAAGCAAAAAAAAAAAAAAAAAGAAAGAAAGAAAAGAAAAAAGAAACTCCTCCAAGGGAGGGTCTTAACAAGCGAGAGCCCTGCAGATGTATCTCCTTCAAATTCCCATGTCAAAGTTCTACTGCTCAAAGGAGATGGATGATATTCGTAGCACAGAGGTACCCCCATCCTGAGATGAACCCCTCGTGAACGGGGTTACTGTTTATGAAAGAGGTACCAAAGTGTACCCAAGTCTTTTCTGCCACGTGATGACACAGTGTAAAGTCTATAATCTGGAAGAGAACATTATCTCATTATGTTGGTACCCTGCACTATGCTTCTGGAATTCAAGAATCATGAGGAAAAAAAAAAAATCTGTTGCTTATAAGCTACCCAGTGCGTGATATTTTGTCATAGCAGCCCACACTGAGTTAACACATTCTCTAAGCCAACTCTGAAAAATGGAACATCTGCATCCCAAACTACAAATGCCCTCAATTACAGGAGGGGGCACCAAAGGTGAAAGCACTGCAATTTCCTTTTAGCCAACTCATCAAAAAAACAACTCTAAAAATAACTCTTTACTCCCTACACACTACCAAATTAAGATACCAAAGTATCTTAAACACAACATGGCAACCCCAACTGCCAACTCTTCCTGCTAAATCAAACACCTGAGCTGTGTTCATTAGAAGCCCTGTTGTTCCATTAAAAATGCCAAGGGCTGAAACAATAGCACAGTGGGTAGAGTATTTGCCTTGCATGTGGCCAACCCAAATTTGATTTCCTGGTCTCCAAACAGTCCCCCCAAGCACTGTAATTTCTGAGTGCAGAGCCAAGAGTAACCCCTGAGCATTGCCAAGTGTGGCTCCCAAAATGAACACACAAAAAGCTGCAGTGTAGTGGGGACTAGCTGTCAAAGGAACAAGGGAACTTTCTGGGGTGGTGGTTTGGTTCTTTTTTATCTTGACAATGAGTTGGCTACACCACTATGGAATACATTTGTCAAAACCAAAGAACTAGCATGCTTTGATTGGTAAATATCACATAAATCATCTCAAAGGAAAATTAGTAATAAAAATGTTCAGAGTCCTGGGGCTGGAGCGATAGCAAAGCGGGTAGGGCGTTTGCCTTGCATACGGCCAACTTGGGTTTGATTCCTAGCATCCCATAGGGGCCCCCGAGCACCGCCAGGAGTGATTCCTGAGTGCAGAGCTAGGATTAACCCCTGATCATGGCCAGGTGTGGCCCTCCCCTCCCCCCAAAAAAGTGCAGAGTCCAATTTCACGCACAAACCCAATCAAAATTTCTAAGACTGGGACATAAATTTTAGTGTTTTACACAGGTGTTCCAGATAACTATGATAAAGGTAAAACTGGAAACCCTTAACTCTTATTCATCTAGACCAAAGAAAAATGGTCAACTACAGATAAGAACACTCAGATTAGCTTTCTGCTTTCTATCAGAAATTGATAACATGACAAATCATAGCACTTTCAAGACATAATGAGGCATTCAAAAGATATGGCATTCTCAGAATCTGGAAAAAACCCCAGTGCCCGAGAACAGATGACTGGTTAAAGAAACTTTGGTACATCTACACAATGGAATACTATGCAGCTGTTAGAAAAGATGAATTGATGAAATTTGCATATAGGTGGATCAATATGGAAAGTATCATGTTAAGTGAAATGAGTCAAAAAGAGAGGGATAGACATAGAAAGACTGCACTCATTTTGGAATATAAAGTAACTGAATGGGAGACCAATACCCAAGAACAGTAGAGTTAAGAACCAGGAGGATTACTCCACAGCTTAGGAGCCAGCCTCACATGCTGGGAAAAAAGGCAGCTCAGATAGAGGAGGGACCACCAAATAAAGGGTGCTAGGAGGGCCCACTCAGGATGGGAGATACAGGCTGAAAGTAGACTATAGACCGAACATGATGGCCACTTAATATCTCTACTGCAAACCACAACACCCAAAAGGAGAGAGAGAGCAAAAGGGAATGCCCTGCTAAAGAGGCAGGGTGGGGTGGAGGGGACGAGGTGGGGGTGGTAGGAGGGATACTGGGATCATTGGTGGTGGAAAATGGGCACTGGTGGAGGGATGGGTACTCGACCATTGTATGACTGAAACGCAAGCATGAATGAAAGTTTGTAAGTCTGTAAATGTACCTCACGGTGATTCAATCAATCACTGTCAATCACTGTCATCCTGTTGCTCATCAATCTGCTCCAGTGGGCACCAGTAACATCTCCATTGTGAGACTTGTTGTTACTGTTTTTGGCATATTGAACATGCCACGGGTATTGCCAGGCTCTACCATACAGGCGAGACACTCTTGGTAGCTTGCTGGGCTCTCCGAGAGGGGCAGAGGAATCAAACCTGGGTCAGCCGTGTGCAAGGCAAATGTCTTACCCACTGTGCTATCGCTCCAGCCCCACAGTAATTCACTAATGAAAATTAAAAAAAAAAAAAGATATGGCATTCAAAAAGATGTACACTCCCTGTAGCACTTAATACAACAGCCAGGACTTGGAAACAACAACAACAAGGAGTTCAGTGACAGAAGACTGAACAGAGAAGTTGTAATATAAGCAGTTTATTTGCGCACACAGGTGCACACACCCTCACACACAAAATGAATACAATGCAGTAACAGGGAAGAACAAAATCATGCAATGCCCTACAACTTGGATGGAATGGGAGGATAATATATTAAGAGAAGCAAGACAGGAGGAGGACAAACACTGGATGTTTCACTTATATGTAATATGTAGAGTAATAAGACAAGCAAATGGAAGGTATCAAAGGTGGTAAATCCTTGGCCCTAGATCAGAGAAAATGTCAAGGAAGGAAAGAAAAGAAAGAATAGTCTGGAGAGGAAAGGCTCTGGAACTCTGGATGTGTGCTGATGCAGAGGTGAGTCATCTATATGCACTTAAACCACTACAGCCAATGCTAGTGTCAGCAAGAGATCCACACTACAATAATTACAACTAAAGCGTTCCCGTTAGGGTGGTCTGGGGGGTGAGGGAGGTTAGGAAAAACCTGGGGACACTGGTGAAGAGATGCTGAAACTGACAACGGGATTAGAGATAGAACATTGTAAGTCTGAAACGATTATTTACAGCTTTGTAAATCACAGTGCATTAAGAAGATGAAAAAATAAAAGGTGTTGGAGAGATAGCTCCGACAGCCCCTGACTTGCAGACCTGTGCTCTCAGGTTCGATCCTCGGCACTGGCTCACATGCTGAGTTCAATTCTGGTGGCACAAGAAAGGGAACACAGCAGTCAAGTATATCCCCACACCTCTGTCATTATCACAGCAGCAGCAACAAAGGAAAGGGAAAAAGTAGTACAAAGTAGAAAATGACCTCTGCATGCCATGTTTTTTTCTTACGAAGATGACAATTACACATGGTTCTAATACTACTGCAACGGTAAGATGCTATTAATACTACACGCAAGCATGCGCCTTGGTGAACGGGTTGATTCCAAGACGGGGAAAAGCCTAATCTTCCTAAAAGAAGTTTATGCAGGTCAGAAGCTTATCTTCATCCTGAAGCACACAGCTCTTCCAGAGCTAAGGACTGTGGCAGTCACAGGGCAGAGTGCTGAGCTAGGTGGGGACTGACTTTCCATGCTGAAAGTCAGGGAAGAGCTGGCCCAGGGGCTTGTGGAAACTGAGTCTTGTGCAAGGCCAGCCTGTTTCCTCTCCTGAGCTTGTGTTTTGGCAAGACCAAAGTCAAGAAGCAACTCAGACTTTCCTTGGGAAGGACAAGCCACTAAAGCCATGAACATTTTCCCTTGGGCTGGGTGAGCAATTCTGGACCAGAGGGGGCACCCTCCTCCAGGGTCTCACCTTCCCACATGACAACGTTCCTCTCTGGTGATGACCACGGTGCTCATCTGCCAACTCCCGGCGTACCACTTAGCTCTTGCTATACAATGCAAGAACAAAATGTACCAGATGCGATTTATTCTATTTTGAACACAATAACTTGTTTACCTTGAGCTCAGAAAGAAGCTAAGCTAGGAAATATGCCAAATGAGGGAAACTAGATGAATCAGTGCCCAGAGAGGGTAAGGAGAACCAAATGTGGCGAGTCACAAGCCTCAGGCTCCCCATGTCCTCTGTGCATGGGAAGACAGACCCATCCCCACTGCAAGCAACAACCACTTTGGGGTGTACAGTCTTGGTGACACCTGCCACAGGCCATGTCCCCACCTTCTCTGTGAGGTGGGCCCCTCTGTGCAGGAAGAGCCTGGGTTCGGGAAGAGACAGTCGATGATACACTGGGTCAACGGGAACCCCTTTCAAATCAGTCACTAACTTGCCCTTCCCCTACTCTGCCAGAGTTCTTTCTATTTGAGAGAGTCAAAGGTATTATCTGTTTTTATCCATCCCCAAATCCATCAATCGCCAATTTATTCCACTATTTGGGGGGCGGTGGGATTGGGCCCAAGGGGTGGTATTCAAGGTTTATTCCTGCTCTGTGCTCAGGGGCTACCTCCCGAGCACCTGTGCTCCAGGGACCATATATGGTGTCAGAGATCCAGTCAGGGTTGGCTGCCTGCAAAGCAAGCCCCTTAAGTCTCTATACCATCTCTCTGGAACAAAGTTCTAGGGTTTGGGGGGGATTGTGGGGTTCGGGCAACATCCATCGGTGCTCAGGGACTACTCCTGGTTCTGTGATTAGAACCATTGGTGGAGATTATATGTAGTACCAGGGATTAAACTTGGGTCGGCAGCATGCAAGGTAAGTACCTTACCCCTATACCATTCTGGCTCCTATCACAAATTTACTGTCTGACTACTAGGCACTCTGTTGTAGAGAAAATGGTTTCTGTATCACAGAGAAGATAAACCTCATTCTAATTATAATTTCCACTCTTGCAAACAACCGAAGAGCATTTTCTTCTCAAAGTATCCTTCTTGACTCCCCCTGCTGCCTTTTTCAAGTCTCCATATTTCCAAACTGCACACAATAAACACTTGTTTCCTTGGGAAACACAATGCAGTGGGCAAGATCTCGGGAACTGAGAGCATATTATTCAGCCAGAAAGCAGTTTGTAGAGGCCCGAAGAGACAGTGCAGAGCTAAGAGTGCCCGCCTTGCAAGTATATGGTTGAGTTCGAAACCAGAGTCTCTTATGCACAGAATGCGACTGTGGAGCTGGAGATATAGTACAGGGGTTGAGGCACTTGTGGCCCCTGGCCCCTAGTCAATGCCCCACACCACCTGTTCAAGGATAGTATGTGGCCCAAACACCCCCTCCTGTGCTCCATCCACAAACAAAACCAGAGTGCAATCCTGCTCTGCTGTTTAACCCTTGTAGTGACGCCATCGGAAAACCCCAGCACCGCCAGCACCTCTAGGCTGCACCCCAGCCAGGAGCATGCGAACACCACCAGGAAGGGTGCGACTCGCAGAGTGCGGCTGCAAAGATGTGCAAGCCCCGAAGCCAGGAAGTGGACCTCTGTAAGCCGTGTGAGTGCTACAGCGACCCCCAGTGCACGGTGCTCACTGTGTGCCTCCACTAAAAGCGTCTGGCCAGCAAGCACAGGTGCAAGCACTGCCCTGAAGGACTGCAGACCTCAGGGGGCACTGCAGCACAACTTGTGAGCACCACAACCTGATGTGCGACTGCCCGCCCGCTGAGCCCCACCAATATGCCAGCAGCAGTCAGGCTGGTGCGCAACACCGGGCCACTGCAGCAGCAACAACAATGCACAGAAGGGGAAGGAGGGAGGGACTGGAAATAAATGTAACTTTTTAAAAAACTGATAAACAAGTTGTAAGTGTATAACTCCTTCCAGTAGTTTATAAAGAACCCGCTGCGTGAGACAACCAATGATGGATAGGACCAAGGATAAGCCTCAGCTTGGGACTTTTTAACTGTGACTCTTATCTAGTGCCAACCAAAACAAAATCTCGGAACTGCAAGGCTCCTATCAGAACCACAGTACAGTGGGTTCAGTGCTTGCCTTGCACGCAGCTGACCCGCTTCAATCCCTGGCATCCTTTGTAGTCCCCTGAGCACTGCCAGGAGTAATTCCTGCGTGCAGAGCCATGAGTAACCGCTGAGCACCGCTGGTGTCCCCATCCTCTCAAAAAAAAAAAAAAAAAAAACCCAAAACAAAACAAAACAAAAAACAGCTAACAACCAAACCTGCAAAGCCCCTTCATAACGAGAGGATTTGGGGACTATTGTCATGGCTTCAAACCAAAAAGCACAGGCTGAACAAAACCAAACCAAGCCTCTCCAAATAACTCCACACTGTCCTATGTTCCACTTCCAAATGTAGACTGGCTTCAACAGGAAGCCGCGGGTCCTGCACAGTATCTTCTCTGAACCCAACTTAAACCCACCGACACAAAGTGAGATGGGGAAGTAACAGGCAACACTCTTGGGACCAGGGCTCGGGACATGGCTCAAAGAGCTTGTGCACAGGCTTTGCATGCAGAAGCCCCCACGTGGATCCCTGGTTCCATGATCCACTGAGCATCACCAGGGGTCATTTCTCTTCCCTCCCCTCCAAGCCACCTGCTGGCCCTGCATTCCAATCAGTCACTAAAACTCGTAGGACTGGAGAGGGAACTTGACTATTTTTTCCCCTCCAAAACTGACCTAGCCAAATTATAAAGCCCTCTAGGACTATTTACACCCCAAACCTCAAGCCAAGGAGGCCCATTCCTGTACAGGTGCTCTGTGACATCCGCTCAGAGAGGGGTTACATGGAATGCTCCAACACTCAGTTCTCTCACAGACGGTGAAAGCAGGAATGCATTGAAGCCTTCTATTCCGAGCTCTCCTCTGGCTTCGGGTAATTTTGTTTTGGGTGTGAGGGCTCAAACCCAAAACAGCATGTGTGTAAGGATGAACCATCTCCCAGCCCCAGTCATTTTTTGTTCAGCTCAGGGTTCAATAATCTGGCAGAGAAACACACTCGGTCAGCTTTGGTGAATTCAAAGAACTTAAGGTCGGTCCCCTTGTTCTATAGACATGCCTCTCGCCCTGGAGGAGAAAAGGTAAAACTCGCTTCTCCAGATTTCCCACACTACACTCTCAGGCCACACAGAAAACATCAGCACCTGAACAGGGGAAAAATGAGGAGTCAGGAGCCCTTGGTTTTGAGGAAGCCCAGGATTTCATCTAGCAAGCAGCAGCAGCTTAAAATACAGAACAGAGAAATAAAAGCTACTCAGAAAACCTACAAGTCTTAGCAGGATCTATGGGGCTCCACCCCTCTTGGACCGGACTGACCATCAAGGCCCTGTCTCAGGCAGGTGTCCTGCTTTACTACTTCCCTTTCACACCAGAAAGACTGCACAGAATACACCCCTTCCTTGACCTTTGCAGGCCAGATACCCTTGGCTCTGAGCATCCCTGCGGTGCTCAGTAGACACCTGCAGTGGCAGACTAAAGTGTTCTTCCCAGAGTCAGAGAAAACACTAGCTCCTCATCCCCCCCAACAACTTCCTATAGAAACTTAGCGGTTCAACGGTGAGCAGAGTCACTTTGCTCTACTACAGAGTCACAGAAGATTCAAAGTGAACTATGGGTGAACTTTTTATAGGGCTCCATCCAATCACAATGCTGACCTGATGGTTCAGTACTCTGGCTAGCAGTGTCAGAGGTCAGGAGGTTTTACACCTTGGGGCTGGAGTGATACCACAGCGGATAGGGCGTTTGCCTTGCATTCAGTCGACCCAAGTTCGATTCCTCTGCCCCTCTCGGAGAGCCCAGCTAGCTACCAAGAGTATCTCGCCCGAGCGGCAGAGCCTGGCAAGCTACCCGTGGCGTATTGGATATGCCAGTAACAAGTCTCACAATGGAGACGTTACTGGTGCCTGCTCGGGCAAATCGATGAGCAACGGGATGACAGTGACAGTGACAGTGGTGCTAGGCATACAGTGCCAGGGATCAAACCCAGGGCCTTATGCTCCACCTCTTGAGTGATTCCCCTGGCCCCTTACATCTGGACTTTTTTTTTTTTGCGGGGGGGGGGGTGGGGGGTGGGAGGGGATGGGATAGGGGAGATTTAGAACTTCTTTTTGTTTTTGTTCTGACCCAACTTAAACCTAAGAAGCTTCACTATCTCAAGCAATTATACCCTGAGGGGCTGGAGCTATAGTACAGCGGGGAGGGCGCTTGCATTGTATGCGGCCCATCCAGGTTCAATCCCTGGCATCCCATATGGTCCTCTAAATCCGCCAGGAGTGATCTGTGAGGGCAGTCAGGATTAAGTCCTGAGCACTGCCAGGTGTGGGCCCAAAACAAAAACAAAAAAAGGTGTGTGTGTGTGGGGGGGGGGGGGGCGGCGAAGAAATTATACCCTGAAAGTACAGTGTGCTTCTACAAGAACTTAAAAAAAAAAAAAAGCTATTCATTTCATCATAAATGAGAAAAGATTACCAGCATAAAGTCATGATAAAATTTCCTTTAAAAAGTCTTTCTGGGACTGGAGCTATAGTACAGCGGGTAGGCCAATGCCTGAATGCTGCTGGCCTGGGTTCAATTCCTGGCACCGCATATGGTCCTCTGAGCCCTGGGCAGAAGTGATCCCTGAGCGCAGCACCAAGAATAAGCCCTGAGCTCTGCCAGGTGTGACCCCAAAACCAAAAAAATAAAACATATTTAAAAAACATTTTCAAGAACTAAAGAAATAGCCCAAATGGTAGCACTCAAGGCCCAAGGTTCAACCCCTGGCATCATATGGCCCTTCTAGCACTAGTGGCTACTGCCTGGGTGGACACTGGACACCAAACTGCTGGGCCTGAAGCATTGGGGTGAGCACTGCTGGGGTAGCATCTAATTAGAAAATACCATTTCCCACTAAATCTAACTATCAATCATAACATCTAGTAGAGGACTAGAAAAATATTAAACCAGAATATACTATGGGTTTTAAGACATTCCAACTTCAGAGACACAAAAGATAAGACACAAAAGCATCTAAGAAGAAAATTCTTTTAGTTTTACAGTCTGTTACTTTGAGGGAAAATATTTAAAAAATTACTAAAGAGGTGGTACAGAGATATGGCAAAAATGACAAAGGGGGTCCTATGACTAAACCATAGAACAATAAAAGACTTAAGTTGCCCGAGTGCCAGATTCTGTTCTAGGTGCTTTCTATCCTAACTTATTTTGTTTTTAAGACCATTCAAAGCCAACACTCACCCCCATTTCAGAGCAGAAAAGTGTACTGGGGTGAGTGCAACTGACATACCCAATGTCACACGCATTAAGGGACGGGCAAGAACCACAGCCCAGAAGCCAGGGAGACAGCACGGGGTCAGAGGGCATGCTCTACTTTAGTGAGGCCCAGATTCCACCCCAGTAACACACTGTCCCCACTTCACCCATTTTGCCAAGCCCCTCCAGGTGCGGTCCTGGAGGTTTCCAAGCACCACTGGGACACGACCCTGATTGGTCTGCAGCTGTGCATCCTCAGGCATCGAACCCTTTGGCCTGGGACCCTGAACATTACTTGAGAAAAGCCCACAAGCCCCCTCCAAAAGGAAAGAATAAAGAATCACAGCCCAGCATGAGGCACAGGGTGCCTAGCTCTCTCTCTGCTTTAAGCGTCTCCAAGGAATTCCAGACGGAAGAACCCTGCGAAACAGCCAATATTCAACCATTTCTGACATAAAAATGACAAGGTCATAGATTTCAATTCTATTTAGTAAATTGTCTGATTTTTGTGACCTGTTAAAGAAAAATATCCTGGGGCTGGAGCGATAGCACAGCAGGTAGGGCGTTTGCCTTGCACGCGGCCGACCCGGGTTCGATTCCCAGCATCCCATATAGTCCCCTGAGCACCACCAGGAGTGATTCCTGAGTGTAGAGCCAGGAGTAACCCCTCTGTGCATCGCCAGGTGTGACCCAAAAAGAAAAAAAAAATAAAATAAAATAAAAATATCCTTTCAGTATGTCATAGAACCTAAATACCGGGCATGTCACTAACCTCAGTCCAGATTCTTGAGACTTTTGAAGTATTCTAGAATGTTTATCGAAAATTCCCTTCATCTTTGCTCAGATTCCAGTCTCAAAAAAAAAAAAAAAATCAATTGAAGGGCAGGAATACTTGTAAAGAGAAAGGTGTAAGAAGGAGAACTACAGCACTCTTCCCTGACTCTCAGGGCTGGCCCTGGAGCAATTATGAAACAACCTTAAGAGACAACAAACAGTTCTCCGGATTGATGTGGAATGTGGCCTCACCCCTGTCAAGCTGTGGCTGGCTAGTGGCTAGAGTGCAAAGCCATAACCCAGAGCGGGCCAAACACCCCTCAAGATGAGGGACTGGGTTTAAGGACAACCAAGTATCAGGGACTGTAACAAGGGTCTGTTTCTAAAAATAATCATGCATGTGGATGGATCCATGAATAAGGGGCCTCCTTGCACCCTGCCCATGTGTCCTGTCGGGCTGCGCCCTGCCCGGCTCCAGCCAGCACCCGTGACACCCTCATCTCATCACACTTTCAGATGAAAGGGGCCTCTGGGGTTGTGCAACACGCTGTCCCTTCCTGCGTGGATGCAGAGACGTTTCTTGGGTTTCTAATAACACTGGGCAAATGTCCAAAGGAGATCTGAAGGGAAACAGAAACCGGATACTCATCATGGAGAAATCAGGCAGGGAAAAACCTGGATCTGGTTTTGGGAAAAATACTATCTGCTTCTGAAACTGAGCCCCAAATATCTGATAGTCAAGGACTTTGATACTAGGATTAGGCCAGCAGACCCCCGCCTCAGAACCTCTCCCCCATTTTTTTCCTTGCAACTTCCAAAGCTCATTCTCATTACTAATAGGTTTCCATTAACTCCTAATTCCAAAGAAGCTTTAAACACACACATTCTCAAACATGCTTTCTTCCTCTTTTAATTGTCAAAACTCGGCACAAAAAAATTAACTCAAGCCAGAGAAGATTATCTTCATAAACATTATGTTCTTAATAAAACCAAACTGCTCTTTTCCCTTAAGCAAAATAGAACGGAACTGTGTGATGTCTTTGTACTTGGTTTTCAAAATGTGAATGGGAACACTTTTCCCAAGTCATGAATATACAAAAGAACCAAACAAAATCACAAGAAAACATGGAAATGAAAAACTTCTCTCTGTTGAAAGGAACTGTTCTTTGTTGATAAAGGGAGGTCCAAACATATTTTAAATATTTTTCAACAAAAGCCTAGCTGATGTCCCTTAATCCATCCATCCAGTTCCACTTTCCGAGCCGGCAGCTGCTGCAGCGGAGCGCCCATCCAGAAGGGAGGGCCCGCGGCATTTCTTTAGTGGCCCACATTCCTGGGCGACACAGGTCTTACTGAGCAAAGTTAATGGCAAATTTCAACGTCCAATGCAAGTACAACAACATCTTCATAAAAGTTTTACAAGGACATCCTGGCAAGAACCAAACTACCACGAAGGGTAATGTTTCGGGGCCCCGAGCTTTCCGCTTTTCTTGGCCCTGTCTCTGAGCTGTGTGGTGCAAACGGGCGGTCAGCAGGGAACCCGCAGGAGGGTCCCAAGGAGAAAGCACTTGGCGAGAATAAAGCCAAATGCACCCAGGCTGATTCAATGTTCTTGGCTTCACAGGACAGGGGAGCAAGCGGAGGCCGGTGAGATTTCAACATCTCCCATCAGTGCTGGGGGAGAGAAATGAATGGCAGGGTGGAAGCCGATACATGACTCTTGACTAATCCTTCTGGAAGCCACCACTCCAACCTAGAATTCCTTATTAGTGGGAGCACTGACTAGGCTCTCTGAGCAGGTCACTCTAGGAGACCAGCCATGGGGTGACCTGTAGGACAAACACCAAGGTGGATAAGGGCCACAAGAAACAGCAGTCAGCCTGGGGCCACCCTGGAGTAACCAAGGGACATAAACTGGTGGAAAGAACAAAAATATTTTGTTATAGCAAAAGTTTCAAAGTCAGCGGCCCAGCTGTTTGAGCGCTGGGAAGGAGAATCCAATCCTTTCCGCTCCTCGTTAGTTTTCTGCGGGCTACGAGCAATCTCTGGGGTTCCCTAATTTAAAGAATCTTCACCCCGATCCTATGGCTGCCTCCCATGAAGATGATGTGTTCCCTGTGCACGGCTCCCTTAGAAATTACCCCAGTGTATAAGGCCTACCCTGTGACCTCATTTTAACTTGGTTGCCCCTGGAAAGACCCTATTGCCAAGGAAGGGCACACGATGAGAGAGGGAGTGTCAGAAATTCCCACATATGAACTGGAGAGAAGACTCAATTCAACCCACAAGAAGGTCGTCAGGAGAAGGAGGAGGTGGGGAGACCTAGTATTTTAGCATATTCATTCTTCAGCACCTCCTTCCAATAATTAACAACAGGAGCCAAAACCCTGCATCACAATGCAGAAATAAGTTAAGTGAATGTTTTCCAGTGGGTAGAAGATGTGGTAGAGAAACACAGGCAAGGTGCCATCTGAGGGGGAAACAAGGAAAAATGAGGTGTAAAATGATACATTCATACACTATTTTTGGCAGAGGGCTGCTGCCAGTAGCTATACAGTAGACTCTCAGTTTGGCAAGATATAAAAGAGGACAAGCCCCAAAATACATTAATGGCCTGGCTATGGCTGCAGAACGAGTCATAATTGGCTGGGAAATGGGGCTCACCTTACAATTCCCTGAACTAAGTTGGAATATCCTCCATTCAGTGAGGATTTAAATGGCAAGGATCAGGTCATTGCCAGCACGATCGGCCTGGGCTTGAAGGAGAGCTCAGTCTAGGGATCTGAGTGCTGAGAGACCCGAGTAACACAAAGACGGGAGAGGACCTCCAAGGGTCACTGCCGTTTCAAAACTCAAAACATGAAGCAAGGGAACCACCACATTTGGCAACGGAGGTACTTTCCTTAGATATTTAAAAAAAAAAGAAAAGAGAAAAGGAAAAGGCAGAACATAGAAAAGCAATTTATTTTCCAAGTTGCATTAATACAACAGCCCTGTGATTTTTTAATTCTACAACCTGGGAAGAATGAAGCCACCATTTGGTAATGGCATTACAGATAAGGTACCCGTATCACTATCACCAGTGCCACGTTTGTGCTAGCGTTCTCAGGTACCAGAGAGCAAAGTATCTTCGAAACCATTTTAATCCCATTTTTATCAAATGCCATCTTGCCCGGTGTGTCTGAGAGTACAGCCTCTTGGGAGACAGGTGTGAGCACAGAGCCAGGAGTGACCTCCAAGCACTACCAGGTATGGCCCCCAAAGAACTTTAAGAACTTTCTGGGGCCAGGAAGATAATTCAAAATGCTCGAGTTTATGCTTTGCATGCAGGAGGTCCAGATTTGATCCCCACAATCCTTTCAGCTCCCCGAGGAATAACCCCCCAGCACCAACCCAAGAATAGCCCCTAAGCACTGCCAGGTGTGGTTCAAAATCTAAAAGAACATTTTTAAATGTTTCTTCAAGGGGCCAGAAAGATAGTACAGGGGTTAAGACACTTGCCTTGCATGTGGCCAACCCAGTTTCATCCTCAGCACTACATGTGCCTGTCCCCAAAACAAGTTTCTTTAAGCATGTTCATGAAGCAAAAACTGGTGAATAAAAACTCGTAATACTAATAACTCCTGAGTTCATGCTTTCCAATCCTCCTTGTGACAGATGGGAAGTATGCATCAACTATCTCTGCTGCACAGAGTATGACAGTTGCCTAAAACTAAAGAACCTTTGGGGTTAAAATGGTAACTAAAAGGGTGGAACACATGCCCCACATGCATGGGGCCCCTCGTTGGATCCCCAGCACAGGACGCCCCCTACCGCTGCTGACTGGAGCCAACACTGCACAACCAGTAAAGCACTGAATCATCTGCCCACAGGGCTAGGTCAAGCACTGCCTGAAGCTGGCTCTGGACACCCTGAGCACTGCTTAACAGACCTCCCTCCAAACAAAACAAAATAAAATATGTGGGTATATGGGAGCTGCAAGTCAAACCAGTCAGTGTAACAGAAGGCTTGTGGTTGTTACTTTTGTTTTTGAGCCACGCCTGGTATTTCTCAGGGATTACTCCTGACTCTACTCAGGAATCACTCCCGTGGGCTCAGGGGACCATATGGGGTACCAGTGATTGAAGCTGGGTCAGCCACACTCAAGGCAAGTGCCCTAACAGCCACAACTCTCTCTCTCTGGCCCCCACATGACACCATTTTCACTTAAAAGGACATCTGACAAAGTACGGTTACACAGATGTGTGTGTAGGGCAAATATTTTCTTAAAATTGAATCAAGTGAGCTTGTTATTTCAAGAAAGACAGCGAACAAAAACCAGCTATCTGTTATCAATAAAAAAATTTTGTGGTATTTATCTACCTGTCATCATGAGCTCAAAGGAACTGCAAAACTTTAAGACCTTCCTGTGGAAACAGGTGAGGATATTAACAAATGTGATTTTTCCTCAATGATTTATAATGAAATGCACGAGCATTTCAAAGAGCAGTATAAACCAGTGACCCCATATTTTCTAAATGACCCATGCATAATAACATAAAGTCATTTATTAGTAAGAGATTCATTCAAATGAGACCAATAAATTTCAACATAAAATACTAGGGGGAAAAAAGAACGCAAAAAGCCATGGATATGATCATACGTGGTCTCTCACGCACATTCTGCAGCGTGCAGGCTTTACCATCGGAAGCCCACAGTGCCAGCACCAATGTGAAGAAATTGGAATCTTCATACATAACTAGAAAGACTATAAAATACTAGTTACTGTGAAACATAGTCTGGCAGTTTCTCAAAATATGAAAATATCTAAGAGAAAACATGTCCACATAAACACTTGTACAACTGTCCATAGCAGCACTGCATATAACAGCCCAAGAATGAAAACCACCCAAATGGTTATGAGCTGATAGACAGATAAATAAAATGTGGTTATCTTTTAAAATAAAATGCAATGTAATAAGGGCCTCAGCCATAGTTAGCGGGTAGGGTGTGTTTGCCTTGAACGCAGCCGACTTGGATTCAATCTCTGACACCCCATATGGTCCCCTGAGCCTGCCAGGAGTGATCCCTAAGTAGAACCCTAAGCACCACACGGTGTGGCCCCCTCTGCCCCCCCAAAAAAATGCAAAGTAAATATCCAAACCACAGAGTCAACCACACTGAAATCCTGAGACCCAAACTTTAACAACTGAACCTTTAAAAAAGTTCCTGCCAAGATGACAGGCTGTTGCGGGGTTTAGAGCTAGGGAGACAGTGGAGGGGTCCTGGGAACACTGATGGAGGGAAGCTGACACTGGTGGCGGGATTGGTGCTGGAACCATGTCTAAAATGCAATTATGACTATATAACCAGTGCTTTAATTTTTAAAACATTAATAAAAATTTTTTAAATAAGAGTAGTAATATAGGGCTGAAAGCAAAGTTCAAGGTGAAGGAACACTATATAGTCAGACATCTATGGGCTCCTATATGTGTCATTTAAAAGATTCCACATAGAGGATTGTATTAAAAAAAATGAATCCTCTAAAGAGTCAACACAAGCTTTACTTAGTCCATTCCACATGATGATGAACCCAATAAAAGTTTACCCACATTTTAGCATTCTGAACCAGTCTCTCAAAATCTTCCCAGGAAATGAGTGCTATTATTTATCTACCTCCAGGGCTTATATGTCTTCCAAGTTATTAGTGACGGTGAAGACTGAAGAAGCCTAAGGCTTGTCTGTTCATGACTTCATAGCTACTCATCCCCTACTCAACCAACCTCATAGCCAAGTTCTCTTCAGTGGACAGTACAGACCTTTCTGCCCTTAGGAGCCATTCATCTGCTAATGCCAAACATAAATGAAACCCACCTTCAACCCCGCAAACCCCAAAGCCCCTTAACAAGTTGCTCATAGAACTATCATTTGAATCCAAAAAAACTGTAGAGCAGGTAAGGTGCTTGCCGTAAACACAGCACTCGGCCCCCACCCCACCCCCACTCCCAGGAGTGTAGATCCCTAGCTACCGAGCCAGAAGTATGACCTCCGCATAGCTTGGGTATGTCGCACTCCCCTCCCCCCCTAAAAAAAAAAAAACCAACCTAACCTATCATTTGCTCACAGTTCTTATTCTTCCTAAATTAGAAATGTTTTCAAATAGAGATACCGCCCACAGTGATTTCAACCCCACCAACAGAGGCTCTCCCAAAGCCCATCACCAACGGATCACGTTTAGCAAAAGGACAACACACCTATGTTGCCTGAAACAATCAGAACACTGATTATGTGAAGCAATCACTGCATCATACAAAAGACAATATACCATCTAAGTTCCTACTAAGGGATAAAGTTCCCTTTTGAATAGTACTGCAACTTCTTAAAGCCACAATGCCATTTCTCTCACACAAAGAATGATGGTGACTTTACTTTAAAAGCATTCTAGTAACAAAAGAGCAAAGAGCAAGAGTTTTCCCAATTCATCTATTTTAAACTGGGCTGGAGAGGCAGTAAACAGGTTAAGGTGCATGCAACAACCCCAGTTTGATCCCCAGCATCACTGGGGATACTTAGGTGCCCCAGAGGCTTCTAAGCATTAGGTCTGGGCAGTCCCTAGTACTGCGAAGTTTGAATGGTACTGCATTCTCAGGCACTGGCATTGAACCACCCATAAAGACAGCCAAGAATCTCCAGGAGAGGCCCTTGAGCCTTCTGAGCACTGCAGCTCTCACCCTAATAATAATGATAAAACAAAGATAAAATATTTATCTTTGGTCAACGGTTAAAGATGCCAGTCTCACACGTGTGAGGCTATGAGTTTACTCCCCAGGCCGTACCAATGTGCCCAGGTCAGTCCTGCTCTCTGGAACCCCAGATGTCACAACAACAGAGAGGCCCAGTGAGCCCGGCAACTAGAAAGATGTTCAGGTACCGCGACCAGAAGCGTGACCCAGGGCAAGCACACTCATGGGGAGCTCCAGAGCAACCCCCGGAGAGTATGACCAGAATGCACACACTCAAAATGAGTGTGCACCGACTCTGTGATCACTGTGGCTGAGTGTGCAAGCATCAGAGCCACGTGATTCCCCCAATAAGCACCACAACCAAGTTTCGACAATACCCGGGCACCGTAACAAAACAACAGCAAAGGACTAAAGGGACAGCTCCATGGGCAGAACCCCTGCTTTGCATTCAGGAGGGACCACTGCATGGTCCCCTGAGCAGAGTCAGGAGTAGCCCTGAGTACTCCACCCCTCAACTCACCCCCTTCTCCCAAAACCCACCATCAGCCACAAAGAGAAGGGAAACAAAAATAAAATATTTGGACTTTTGGTACCAAAAACTGAAGCCAGTATCTCATACATGCACTCTACCAATAAGCTACATTCCTAGCCAAAATATTTAGCTCTAAATAAAAATATTTTTAATCAATTTATTTCTTTAATTGAATCACAGTGAGATACACGGCTTGTTCATGACTGGGCTCCAGTCATATAATGTTCCAACACCCATCCCTTCACCAGTGTGCATTTCCCACCACCAGTGTCCCGGTCTCCCTCTTACTGCCCTCCCACCCCCAAACCCTTTTGGGCATTGTGGTTTGCAGGACAGATTATCAGGCAATGATAATGAAAACAGTCTTCATATAATAGGGTGGGATAGAAAACAATTTAATTTTAAAACTTCTCGCCTTGGCATCTGCTGTTCGACCAGGAACTGGGTGGTCTACCAAACCAAAATAAAATAAATTAAAAACCTTCTCAGCTTGTATCATCTCACATCAGAGGTAATAGCATATGTCAAGAACTTAGGAAACAACCAATGTTGGCAAGGAGGTGGTAAAAAAGAAACCCTCATTCACTGCAAGTAGGAATGATGTCTAGCTCAGCCCCAACGGAAAACAACAGAGAGATTTCTCAAAAAAAACTAAGAATAGAGTTCCATATGACACAGCAATTCCACTTCTTGACATCTATCCCAAAAACATAAAACATATTTAAAAAGATAAGGGCTGGAGCTATAGCACAGCAGGTAGGGCATTTGCCTTGCACGAGGCCGACCCAGGTTCAATCCCCAGCATCCCATATGGTCCCCTGAGCACCATCAGAAGTAATTTCTGAGTGCAAAGCCAGGAATAACCCCTGTGCACTGCCAGGTGTAATGCAAAAATAATAATAATAATTTTAAAATATTTTTAATTTAAAAAAAAATAAGGGCCAAAGAAACAGTTCGGGGGTGGAGCTCTTGCTTGCACCCTGTCAACCACACACACAAATAAAATTTTTAAGTGACATATGCACACCTATGTTCTTTATAGCATTTAGTACAAAAACAATTCAAATGTCTGACAGATAAAAAATAAAGAAGCTGTGGTGTATGTATAATGAAATACTATACAATGGTAAGAAAAGATAAATCATGCAGTTCACTGCATGCCGGAAGGCATCGTGTTAATTAACCAAGCTAGTCAGAGGGAAGAAGACAAATACCAGATATATTTGGTATACCCAGCAGTGCTCAGGGGTTACTCCTGGCCTGCACTCGGGAATCACTCCCAACAGTGCTCAGGATACTATATCGAATGCCAGGGATTGAACCCAGGTTTGCTGTGTTGCTATACCCGCTGTACTACCATTCAGACTCCTCTTTTTACTGTTTTGGTGGTGAGTGGGATCAAACCCAGGACCTCATATATGCAAGGCATATTTTCTACCACTGAGTTAGACCCCAGCCCCTTCCTAGTACCTCTTTTACTAAAATGGGTGACGATAAAATTTTTAGCCACTTGGAGAGGTGAAATAACCAAAAGAACTAGTTCTTATTTGGAGCCAGGGTTCTTTCAGAATCTTGGCTATCCCTCACTATTCTCCGTCACACCTTATTCCTGCCTCTTCCAGAGCAAGTCCCCTGCGCTAGACAGGTACACCTATCAGGAACTGCTATGGACTAAGGGTTCCTGCTGCTTTCAAGAGAAAAACTAATGCTTTGCAGGAGGAAGGTATGGAGAAATGTGGATGCTCAAATACATGTGGGAAGACTTAGGTCACTTGGCAATTCCCAGAGTGCAATGATACCAAAACGTAAGTTTAGTGCCAACATAGACACTGGCAGGGGGTGGGGGGGTGGGGGTGCGGCGGGTAACAACACAGAGAGAAACAAATGGTACCCGGCCCCCAACCACATGTGCTAACCATTTTGTAATAAAAATAAAAAGTAAAGCCAACAGCTTTAGTAAGACAGCATCTACTTCCACATTAGCTCACAAGGAACAAAACTTCAAACTGTTTCCTTCGGCACAAATATCCCCCTCTACCCCCCCCCCACCATCTCCAAACCTCATATTCTAGAAAGAGAAAACACAGGCAGAGGGGACGCTGGGAACCCTAAAAGAAATGTGCTAACAGCAGGTCCCTACCCCCAGCCTGGTAAATCTCTCATCTATAATCCAACATGAGAGACAACGGGCAAACAGCAAGAGGTCATCTTCAAAGAACTGGTTGCTACGGGAAGCAAGTGTAGAGGCAGCAAGCATGTCCCCATCAAAGTCCGGCAGCTGCAGAAGAACCACAAAGGTACAGCTCCCCTCAGAGCAGAGCAAGAAGGGGGGGGAGTGGATGCGGGGAAGGGGGGGTGATGGGGGCAGGGATCTCCCAGAGAGCGAGGACGGAGGACAGGGAGAGAAAAACATCAGACCAGCAGCAGCTGCCCCTCGCGATATAAAACCTGATCGTTTTGTGTTGTCCAACCAGGGGAGGCAGGGAAGAAGAAAATGCCGCCAACATTTCCTGAAACTGCCTTTTGAAGCATGAGTCAAGTCTTTCAGCATACCTGAGAGGTGGCCTGACAAAGCGGAAGGAGAAATCCAGCCGTAAGTGATCAAATGGCAGGCCCAAGAACTCAACAGTCTCGGGACAAAGAGGATCACCTCCTGACAGAAAAATCTCTAAAGTTTGACCCAATATGCCAACAGGGCAGTGCCAACCATGCAGAAGAGCAGGCCTACCAGCTGTGCGTGGACTCTAAAGAGGGGAGTCAGAGCGCAGAAGCTGCCTTCCTTCTGCCAGCTGAAAGACACAGGAGTCTACGCACTTTGCCACCCATCAGTGGACATCTCAGTCACTTTCTCAGCTGAGCTCGCCAATACCAGGAGGAGGACTGGCCCCTGGAACCGAAGGCCTCAGAAGGAGAGACTGCTAAAGAATCAGTCCCATTTCTTCACTCTTGAGGAAACACCTTGAGACATTAAGAGACTTGCCCAAGGTCACCAGCTCATCTAGAACTCAAGTCTCCCAAGTGGCAGGCCAGTTCTTCCCACTGCTGAGTAAAGAACCACAAAGGCTGAGGGCCAGAGGAAGAGAGACCAAAGGCACAGTCGTCATTCCCCACTTCATTCTGGACACAGCTAAAGAGCTTAATGTGTTCTTTGAAAATGCTATGTCTTATCTTCCAACCGTCCATCTGTTCGACTCTGGAGGATTTTCACAGACATCAGGCCTGAGGGCAGGTGTGCACAACTGTGGGTCCTGGCCGTGGCTCCCCTGCCATGCAGCTCTGAGGACAAGCCTAGGGACAAAGTGCTCAGACACTCCAAGAAGGGAAATGATTTTCAGAAACAGGTGCAAGGCTCACAGAGCTGGTCGGGCACACAAAGAGAGAGAAGCATATCCTTTGTGAAAGATCAGAGTGAAGATGACACAGGTGGCTGCTCTCAGCTTAAACACACCAAAGCCGAAGACTTACATAATCTTGTTTTTAATCAATGAATCAGCCTTTGCCACATTTTGGAGATAAAAATGTGCAGTGTTAAAAACAGATTTAAGAAAAAAAGGCAAGTGGTTCTTTTAATGGCAAAGACTATCTGTATTCGTATTCAACCAAGTAGTGAGTAAACAGTGAAGTTATGCCCCCCCACCCCAAAAGTTGACTCCTCTGAATTCAAACTGGTGAATATAAGTATGTACTATTCCAGACACCTTATTGCCACACAGAAAATAAACAGACTACATCAGAGTACACCAAAGCATCAATAAAAGTGAAGGCATGTCTTCCTTTGCTACCACCATCGCCTCTACTAATCATTTATGCTGAGATTTTAAAGATTTCTTTTATTTTTTTTAAATGTTTTAAAGAACATTACTTCTTCTACTTGTTAATTTTTTTTTCTTTTTGGGTCACACCTGGCGATGAACAGGAGTCACTCCTGGCTCATGCACTCAGGAATCACCCCTACCAGTGCTCAGGGGACCATATGGTATGCTGGGATTTGAACCCAGGTTGGCCGCGTGCAAGGCAAACGCCCTCTGTGCTATCGCTCCAGCCCCCCTACTTGTTAATTTTTAATGTCAGGGAGAAACAGAAGGCGGGAGAAAGATGTAGTCACTTACTTGCATGAAGAAACTCTTCCTAATAATACTCTTATTTCTGTCACTAAAAATGTTAGAAAATTAAAAATGGGGGGAGTGGGAACATAACAGAGGAAATCTGTAACATTGATTCATGTGCCTGAAAGGAACAACTTTCCATAAAATGAACAAGCACAGTGAAATGAATGTGCTATATACATGGTCACTTTTATATTCTGGTGGGGGTGGGGTGGTGCAGAAACCATTAGACACTTCCGGTCACACGGGTAAATTACTGAGGAGAGAAAAATCCATGCTGACGGGTCTCCTTTACAGTTCACACTGCAGGTTACGTTTAAGAGACCTCCTCCCCAATCCCCCACCCAAAGAACCCAACTTGCTCCTGCCCTCTGAAGGCCAAAGAGGAAGACCTCTGTGGCCCCAGGTCGGCACTGGCAGCCTCTGAAGGGGAGGGCAATGGCCTCTGAATGACCAGATTAAGTCTGAATAGAAAACCTGGGATTATGCCTTCTGAATAGCTGGCCCTCTTAGGGGGGCACAAACAAAAAAACAACAACAACAAAAGAAATGTCATGTGGCTCACTGCTACTGTGGCTCAGGATTGGGACTCCTCTCTTTGCATCTATGAGTGGCTTGTCACAAAGGTGTGGCGCTCAGCTGGGTGGCGGAGAAGAGGCAGAAATAACTGCTCCCCTTCTCCCAAGCACCATCGCGATAGCTCAGGCTGACCTGGAACGCATTTCAACCAACAATCCCCCAGGAACAAACAGAAACTTCTCCAAGCCACTGCACAGCAAAGGAACTGCCTTTCCTTTAACTCACTGAGCCTCATCTTCACCTCAAAACGTCTTTATTGTTCCAGTTCACAGCAGAATTCTTGCCAGAATCCTGGCTTCCCAGACAAGAGGAAAGGAAAGAGCAAACAGCATTTTGTCTAACCTGTGGCGGTCCCGGCAGAATGGTCCTGGCTACACAAGACGTGAGCCTGCTGAGGTTTTGTTCTGCTTTTCTAAGTGGCGAGAAAATATCAACATAAATCTTTCTTTCTTCCCAGTGAAAGAGCTAAAGATTAAGTTAATTCATAATGCAGGCCACTCATATATCAAGATATAATTCACTGAAAATCAAATTCAACAAAATGTTCAGTGACCCTTCAATGATAAAAATACACGTTTGGGTGTAAAAGGCTAATGCCTAGGGGCCGGAGCGATAGCACAGCGGGTAGGGCGTTTGCCTTGCACGCGGCCGACCTGGGTTCGATCCCCGGCATCCCATATGGTCCCCCAAGCACTGCCAGGAGCAATTCCTGAGTGCAAAGCCAGGAGTAACCCCTGAGCATCGCTGGGTGTGACGCAAAAAATAAAAAAAATAATAAAAAATAAAAAAAAAATAAAAAAAAATAAAAAAATAAAAAAGGCTAATGCCTAAAAGAGCAGGGGGCAAAGGATGGTTGGAAGAGGTGGAAACGGTCTTCAAAAACCATCATGTTTGAGCTTAACCCATCTTGGCATGTGGGATGCGTGCCCCGCCTATAGCATCTGGTCCTGCAACTGATATTTAATGTGTTTCCATGAAACTGCAGGGGACATAGGAATGAAAGGCACAGACTCTGCCCTCCAAAGAGAGAAAGTCACACCGAGAAGCAAAGGCGGGAACAGAGTAAAACAGGTCTGGGGTGAGGGTTGTATGCCCATAGTGCAGCCGTTCGAGAGGATGCCCCTCTGAGAAGGCCAGGCTAGGGCAGGAGGGATCCCAGGAGGGCTTTGGATATCTGAACATGGGAGAGAAAAAGAAGACAGTGAGCGTTGGTTCCTTCCATCTAACTACCTAGCACTTCACAAGTCTTTTTATGGATAAGTTTCCACACAGCAATTAATGTGGCAAAGCTCATACATTTATAGTTACTAAATTCATTAGGTTTATTAAATACTTTGCATATTTCTAAGCATAAGACGTAGTAAATATGTATTTACTTCACCCTGACAGCAAATGGAAATCTATTATTTAAGACAGTAAAAAATCAGGGGCTGGGGGCTGGTGCAATAGTACAGCGGGGAGGGTGTTTGCCTTGCACGTGACCAACCTGGGTTCAATTCCCAGCATCTCATATGGTCCCCCGAGCATCACCAGGAGTAATTTCTGAGTGCAAAGCCAGGAGTAACCCCCTGTGCATCGCCAGGTGTGACCCAAAAAGGAAAAAAATAATCAGGGGCTGGAGAGATAGTAAATTGCCTTGCTTATGGTCAACCCCTCAGGTTCAATCCCTAGCACCTCATATGGTCCTGAGTGCAGAGTCAGGAATAAGCCCTGAGCATTGCCAGATGTGACCCAAAAATAAAACAACAAAACAAAATTAAAAATCAGAGAAGATCAGTGTCTTGCCTGAAGTTACTTAACTAAGAAATAAAACTTGGGCCAGAGAGAATATAGCGGGCAGGAGCTTGGTCTTACATGGACTGACACATGTTCAATCCCTAGCACTGCATAGAGTCCCCCTGACCCCCGCCAGGAGTGATCCCTGAGCACCGTCAGTTGCGGGACAAAAACCAATCAATAAAATGTGTTAAGTCCATAACATTTTAAAACTTAGAACTCAGAGGTCTGACTGCCAAGTTTATACCATACTTCCACCCAGAATGCCACATATGCCCTTCTTTGGTGGACATGTAAGTTATCACTCACCCACTGGTTACTCAAAACCTCCCATACGTAGTTGCCATAAAAGTATTGGTTTACATGTCTCTCTCCAGAAGTAGGGTGAGTGCCTTTAAACCATCTTTTCCTTCATTTGAGGGCATGAGGCCAAGCTCATAGGAAGGCTGGACAAACAAGCAATGTTCATACATAGCTGAATGGCTCAAGGCACCCAAAAGGCCAGCGATTCAGCTCGAAAACTATCAAAGGGTTTTGCTTATTTAACCTCCCTGACCCTCAGTTTCCTCATCAGTTAATAGGGATAATAATGATACCCATTTCATAAAGTTGTTTTGATAACTGTGTTAGATAATATATGCTAATGCTTGGCAGTTCCTGGAACAATCTAAATACTCCACAAAGGCGGGCAAATAATCTCTAACCTCCAATGCAAGATAAAAGTGGACGAGAGCCAGACCTCACCTTAATCTACCAGATTTCAAATCTGAAAACAGGTAAGATATTATTAAATTTTAAAAGGGTACAGCAAAACAATGTGTACTGCCACTAAAAGCAACAGGGAAGATTTAGATATGTAGTCTTATAAAGCAGTACCATAATAATGTGGAATGTTAATAAGAGTAACTGAGTATAGGTTACACAGGTACACTGTTTTATCTTTGTAACTTTTATGTAAATTTAGAACTATTCTAAAACATACTTCATTTTTGGAAAAAAAAAAAAAGAACAATATGTTTAGCATAGAAGTCTGCTCTTAAGAACCTATCCATACAGATAAGTATTTACATCCATGGTACCCTGAAAGGTTAATGGTTAACCCCATCCAAAGATAGGGCTGCTCATGTGCTGCTTGTGCCATGTGGCCGAGCACATGTGTCGCCCGCATCTCCCCCTCTTGAGATGTGTACTTTCATGCTTTCGTGTCCAGTGCTAGGATGTGTGTAGAGCTTCCTCCACTCTTGGAGAAGCCCGTGTTCTCCTTTGAGCGCGTTATTCTTACTATCACTCTCTCACTTATCCCTTCCTCCCTCCCTCAGAAACCTCTGAATAAAATCTATTTACTTCAAAAAAAAAAAAAAAAAACAAAGATAGGGCTGCTCACACTGGGCCTTCTAGTACAGTTGTTCTGAAAAGCTGGGTGCCAAATCCACAGCCGCGGCACCTGGGAACTTGTAAGAAATGCAAATTCTCAGGCCCCACCCCAGAGCTCCTACATCAAGCACTCTAGAGGGAGAGTCAGATGATTCCCTATGTTTGATAACACAGTTCAAGAATACAGAAACTGGTTTTGTACCAAGTGTGACTTTTACCATTGAATAAGGTATTGGAGGGGGCGGGGGACAGCACGCTGACAGCGAACAACATCTTAAGATCAGACCTGTGCCTTAATATGGTACACTGTATTTGTAGACAGACACTGGCCAGCCTCAAGATCAAACTGACCCATTCAGAACATCCCCTATTGCTGACGACCCCATACCAGCTTCCTTGGGAGCCTCAACTTTACCTACCAACAAGGCTCATAGCAACAAGCCTGCCACAGAAGATATTCATTTACAAAGAAATTTTTTAGTATAAGAAAAATTTGCTGTCAACAGTTTATCATCGGGGTCAGAGTGATAGTACAGTGTGGAGGGCATTTACCCTGCACGCTGCAGACCTGGGTTGGATCTCCGGCATCCTATAGGGTCCCCTGAGCAATGCCAGGAGTAACTCCTAGGCGCAGAGCCAGGAGTAACCCTGGAGCATCGCTGGGTATGACTCAAAAAAGCCAAAAACAAACCAACAGTTTATCATCTTCATCTTCAAATTTATGGAGCGCAGTCTCAGGCTTTGTATAATAGCACTTGCAAGGGCCTGACAATGAAGAGTTTGAGAGGCAGAGACTGATCTTCATAAATCTGTATAGCACTGTTGTCCCATTCATCGATTTACTTGAGCGGGCACCAGTAACATCTCCATTGTGAGACTTGTTGTTATTGTTTCTGGCATATCGAATATGCCACAGGTAGCTTGCCAGGCTCTGCCGTGCGGGTGGGATACTCTCAGTAGCTTGCCGGCTCTCCGAGAGGGATGAAGGAATTGAACCCAGGTCGGCCACGTGCAAGGCAAACGCCCTCCCCGATGTGCTATGGCTCCAGCCCCTTCATAAATCAAAATAAATTAAACCCTAAACCTCTATGTTGTCACAGCTCAGGCGAACAAGTTTCCCTCATATTTCCTTTTTGTTTTCTAGGCTATTTTTTCAGCCGCATGCAAGGCAAGCACCTTTCCCACTGTACTATCTCTCCAGCCCTGAGGTTCCCTCATTTTAACATAAAACCCTAAACCTGTCTGCAGCAACAGCTGGCTGAACAAGGGTCTATGTTTGATTACAAACCTTGCCTTTAGGAAGGCCCCTGAGGCCCTTCTTCAATAGGATTATGGGGGCTGTTTTGTTCTGATTTGCTGTCTTTCTGATGGCAAGGACTGAACACCCACATATACAAGGGACATACTCTGTCACTAAGCCACATCCTTGGTTCCCTAGGATTACTATTCTGAAGCCCTGAAGTGTATATACTCAGCTGGTTTCCTCCCCTTAGGGGACACAGGCACGTCTTGGAAAGTAAAGGCCTTTCGCTTGCACTAGAGGTGTGCACACGAAGGACTGCCACTTGCACAAGAAGTGTGTGTTTCTGTGCCACTTACAGAGGCATCAAGGGGCTACTTTAGTCTGTTGCTAAGTTCTACATAAGCCATGACAGAGAGAAACCCAAAATCCAACTTTTAGCAGTGACTAAAAATGAGTACCTGGAGGCTGGAGAGAGAATACATCGGGTGAAGCGCTTGCCTTGCGAGGAGCTGACCCAGGGTCCCATCCTCGGCACCACATTATGGTCTCCCCCGGCACAGAGCCTGGGGGTACAGGCCTGAACATCGCCAGGGGTGACCCCCAAACGAAACAAAACAAAAAATACTACCTCTTATTTTACGCATGAAACGTCAATGTGAGATGCAATGAGGCCACCATCTCAGGGGCTGCACTGCTGCTAAGGTGGGTAGCCAGGGAGCAGGCCGCAGGCTCCCTCACGGGCCCAAGAGAAGGGCACCCCGATCCCCTCCTACCCCGCTCACTGCATACCGTCCAGGCAGGAGACTCCCCCGGTGGGAAACGGAGGAGGGCATGCATCACCGCCACCAATGCTCCGGTCACAGGTGGAGACCAACAAGCTAAAGAAGACCCCGGAAGCAGGGACTAAGAATCAGGGCGCCGGGGTGAATGAGAAGAAGGTGTCTTAGCAGAGGACGGGAGTCGGGGGCTTTCTCAATGACCTCAATTGTGCCTTTAGACTGCATCCCTGAGCTCCCTCATACCGGAGGAGCCTGGAAAAGGCTGTCCAGGGGTTCAGTGCACATGGGTGACAGAGGACAAAAGCACAAGCAAAAAGGACAAAAGCACAATTTCTTGAAAACACTCTCTCCCCTCTCCCCAACTCTCTGGGTCATGGAGGCGCCTCCTGGGAGGCCCGAAGAGACTATTGCTGCCAATGGCAGTTCCAAACCCCTGTTGTCGGGCTTAGGAAAATTAACTCTATCCTAAAACCAGAGTGCTGGAAAATGATCATTTTCTGCTCCCATCAGAGGACAGAATCCAACAAACCTTCAAGGGATGGAAAATAAGGGCCGACCCAACACAGCCAAGTATCAGGGGACGGGGGACCTCACCCACACACGATTCTACAACCAGGCCCATCTCCAAGTGGTCAAAACCGAACCTCAAGGAGTGGCACCTGGTGAAGATCCCAGAATGAAGAAGAGAAATGAACTGAGGCTATGGGCTGAGCACCCACAACACAAAGCCCCAGGAGTAAAGCTAGTAAGATCAAGGCAGAGCAGGAGACTAGAACCCAGGAAACAGAGGCTTTTCCTAGGGGGTGCCCAGGGGGGTCCCCCCTCTCTGGCCAGAGCAGGTCTCATCACTAGGATTCTCATGGACGAACCTCTGGGGATGAGGGCAGGCACAGAGGCTGGGTCTGTGCACTCACGTCTGATGTTGAGGGAATTATGATGCCCAGAAGTTCCATCTAGAAGAGTACTCAGCCTGATCAGAGGGTTACACAGTGCTTGGGGCAGTGTCGCTCCCCCACAGAAGCCTAGCGGCATGTCCTGCTGTCCAGCTGAATGACAAGCCATGACAAGGGTTAGCTATAGTCTGCCGCATATACTACATGTAAGGAGGTAAGGGGGTCGAGAAGAGGCCAAGATTAGTGCAAAGAAATACTAAATACGGAGTCCCGATGGGATGGTGGTATCGACAGGCAGGAAAGAGTAAGGTGAGGAAGCTTCCCCCTCTTTTTTTTTTTTTTGGTTTTGGGGTCACACCGGCGATGCACAGGGGTTATTCCTGGCTCATGCACTCAGGAATTACTCCTGGCAGTGCTCGGGGGACCATATGGGATGCTGGGATTTGAACCCGGGTCGGCTGCGTGCAAGTCAAACGCTCTACCTGCTATGCTATTGCTCCAGCCCCAGCTTCCCCCTTTTAGGCCCTTTTCACTATCTAGAGTTTTATTATTTTTGTTTCTGTATTTTGGTTTCAAGGCCACATCTGGCCGTGATCAGGAGCTGACTCCTGCTGAGTGCTCAGGAGTGCTCAGGAGACAGTATGCAGTGCCTGGAATCGAACCTGGTTTGGTTGTGTGCTGTTAAGTGCCTTACCCACTGTACTCTCTCCAGCCCCTCTGTATTTTAATATGCATTACAGGAATAATTCCATAAAACAACAACACCCCCCCCCCATTTTTTAAAGAATATGTAAGTTAAAAAGTACAGGAGAACGGAGTAACAGCGTCAAAGAACAGCTTTTGATGCCAAGTCTCAATGCACCTCATCAGCTCTTTTACCCAAGGGTATTTGAGAGTAAGTAAGAGGCAGAGAGAAATTGCCACTCCAAAGCACTCTATATAGAAACTAGCTAAAATTTTATGGGGCCCTCTAGGCTGAGAAGCTATTAGGCGCCAGAGCTCCACAGCAGCTAGGTGGCAAAGAAAGCACTCCAGAGGAGCTATTCAAGAGCCTCCAAGATCTTCCCATTTGTAAGTTTCAAAGTACTTTTGTTCTTTTCTGAGTTTCAGTTTCTGGGTCACACAGCCTTTTGTTAGT
Source organism: Sorex araneus (assembly GCF_027595985.1). Lineage (NCBI taxonomy): Eukaryota > Metazoa > Chordata > Mammalia > Eulipotyphla > Soricidae > Sorex > Sorex araneus. Next base: position 16,607,770 of record NC_073310.1, on the reverse strand, counting down.
AACCAAATGAACCCATCTGCAATGGAGTAATACCCTCTTTCCCTCATCCCCCCAAATATGAGTTAGAGAGTGCTAATACCTCAACTTCAAGCAGAAAGCACTAGACTGTGTTTAATTGCAATTTGACATTACTCTGTCCCCCTGCAACAACTTTTTTTTTTTAAGGTTTGGGGCTACTCCCAGCAGTGCTCAGGGCTTACTCCTGGTTCTGCTGCCATGGATCACTTCTGGCAGTGCTCAAGGAACCACATGGGGTGCTGGGGATCAAACGTGGGTCAGCTGCACTCAAGGCAAGTGCTCTGCCCACTGAACTATATCTCTCCAGCCTCTCATGAAACGGCTTTAATGAGACTCCCAAATAGAAGAAGAGATACCACTCATTGTCAAACAATAAAAAAAGTACTAGCAGAGTGGGTGAGGCACTAGCCTTGCATGTCGCCAACCCAGGCTCTATCCCAAGCACCCCAAGTGGTGCCCAAAGGCCACCAAGAGTGATTCCCAGGGCACAGAGCCAGGACTAAGCCCCTAGCGCAGCTGGGCTCCAAAACCAAAGAAATAAATAAAACAATGACTAAGGTAACAGCGTTGCAGGGTGGGGGTGGGGTGGCAGGTTATAAATATTAAAAAGGCTCTGCAAGACTAGCGTTTCTTTGAACATATTCAAGAATCTTCCTTTGTTGAGGTCTAACGTCTGGTCTCATCCTGTTCTAGCATCTCCTCAGAGGAAAAGCACAGCTCGGCTGCCAGAAAGCATTCCAAGTAATTGTTAATGACAGAGAATGGCAAAGGAAGTCCTTCAGTGATGTTTCAACGTGGCAGCGGTAACGTTAACTCCTTAAGAGTTATGATGCCCCCCAGAAGACGCAAACATTTGCTCAAGGAATCCATGGCTTCTCAGGAACAGCCGCTGCTTCATTTGGGTGCGGGCGCTGGGGTGAGGTATTCCAGACTTCGGGGCTACACTGGCAGTGCTCAGAGGCTCCCCCCCACTCTGTGTTCTGGGGATGCTTCCGGTGGGGTGTGGGCACCATGCGGAGCTGGAGACTGAACCCTGGCCTCCTGCATGTGTGGCATGTGCTCAGGCCACTGAGCAAGCCTTCTGACCCAGGAACATACTTTGAAGAATATTACAATAGCATCTAAAACCCCTGTTAAGTCCATACTGCTCAGACTTGACTCATTTTTGGAAAACAACTATAGAGTCTAATCCATCCTCATTTTTTTAATAAGTAGATTCCAATAATTTCTGGAGAAATTAAGAAAGGGAAGCTCATGGCAGAGTCAGGGCATAACTGAAAAGAATGCATCTGTTCATGAGTTTAGATGATACTCTAAAACCACAAGCTATTAAAACACAGCTGTCTACACCCTAAAATGGCATGATTTTACTACTATTATAGGTGGAACATACCTACCCACAACACTTCATTCTAACAAAGTCTGGCAGTCTCTGTTTTTCTCTTTTCTAAGTCCTGCCTACTTGCTTGAAGGTCAAGGGAAGAGGAGTCAGGAAAGGCTTTGGGAGAGGAGAAGAAGGAACAGTCATCCCAAGAGGACACACAGGGCAGGTGTGTGCAGACAACTGCAGAGCTGGCAAGGAGCAGGCATTTGGTTCCCTCCTTCCCGGGGCCCGTGACAGGCTAACACGAGGACTTCAGTCCTGCCCAGGCCCTTATATGCAGAACCCACTTCTCTACTCAATAACGCCGTCAGTCGGGTGATAGCTGATCAGTGATATACTCTCACTGTGACCCAGCGACGCTCTGCCTGAGGTCCCGTGCGTGCAAGAGTCACCTGCCAAAGGGAGACTCTGCAGTCACTCAGAGGCAGTGGGGAGCAGGAAGAGGCAGGAGCGCTCCACTCATGTGGATCACTGATCAAAGATCAAAGAGCCAACCGGTTACATTCTTACTCAACAATGTTAAGATGATTTTTTTTTCTAAATCAAGCCAGCAGGGACCTTTGAGGTGCAGGTTTCATTTTACAGGTAAGAAAGTCAAGTCCAGAAGAAGAGGCAGGCGTCTCCCTGGCTGAGGCAAGTACCAACAATGTGACCTCCCACTGCCTCACACAGATGCCCCTTCCTCCATTTCCATGCTTGCTTTCTCTCTTGCAGTTTCGTTTTGGTGTTTGGACCACACACAGCGGTGCTCAAAGCTATTCGCAGCTCAGTGCTTGGGCATGGAACCCAGGCCTCCTGCCTGCTTTGCGAGCACTCATCCCACTGAGCTTCTAGTCTCTCCACACTTTCATTCCTAATCTCAAATACGCACTTAGTACATGACCAAACAAACCCGCTCTATGCTTGAGATCAGAAAGGCATCCTCTGAATCCCGGCGACAGGTGCTACTCAAGAACTTTCCAAGGTCTTGCTACCACATGGATTTCCCCCGGTCTACAAATCGCTTTGTTCTTACATAGTTCCCCCTGACAAGACACAGCGATGCATCACTGAGCTCCGTATGTTGCTATTCCAACTCTCTTTTTCTTTGGGTGGTGGGGAGAGGGAATTTAGGAGGGTGGTTTGGGTTTGGAGGCCACACGCACTGGTGAGCAGGGGTTACTCCTAGCTCAGTGGTAACTCTTGGTGGTGCCTGGGGGACCATACAGTGCCAGAGATCCAGGCCCATTGCATAAGAAGCGTGTGCTCCAGCCCCACTGGCACGTACATTCTTTTACTGTATCTCATCATAGGAAACTCGCGTGTGTTGTGCCGTTTCACCAAAACGTAGCTGTGCCTACATCAAACACATCCTCTTTCCAAAATGTCTAGTTCCATGAAACTCGACAGGAAGAGTCCCTCTAATACCATGTGCTGGGATTTAGCCTCCCTATTCAGCTCTGCGTAAAAAAATTTAGTCTTGTAAATCCACTGCAGTATCCTCAGTGCCTAATATACTAACTGGGATCAAACAGATGGATGAGATGAGACTCTCAACAAAATGGAGGTCTTCTTAATAATTTCCCCTTTTGCCAACACTCACATCAAAACGTTCTGCTGACCTAAGGGAACTGCACTTAAAATTGAACTGCACTATTAAGGACACTGTACTTAGAGTACAGCAGGCAGGGTAGGGTATTTGCCTTGAATGCGGCTGACCCAGGCTCAATCCTTGGCACCCCGTATGAAACCCCAAGCCCACCAGGAGTGGTCCCTGAGTGCAGAGCCAGGAGTAAGCCCTGAGCACCACCCAGTGTGACCAAAAAAAAAAAAAAGAAAAGAAAAAGAATACTATGCCAATAATTTCAAGGCTACTCAGATGCCAACCCAGGGCTTCCCTGGTGCGAAAGGCTAGACAAGTTCACTGCTCTGCAAGTTACATAAGCGGTAGCAAAGTACCATCTTCATCCAGAGCTGATTCTAGCTTCCTTTGAAGGGCAGAAGCAGAAGATTAAAGAGAGCTGCTTCAACCCCATTTCTTTTTCTCTAATTCACAACAATTCGAGCAAAAAGGTATGCACATCAAGGTATGAATATTAGTATAAGGCTTATCTAAGTATTCAACTGCTTAAGATTTAGCAGACAGGGGGTGGGCTGAAGGCACAAGCAGCTGGGCACATGCTTTGCACATGAGTCTAAGGGATTTGCTGGGAGCCCAAGCCCCCACTCTCTCACAGCTAAGAGGTGTGCCCCAAAAGGAAAACAAGTGACTGGCAGCCCCAAAGTCAGCCAACCTGAAAGGATAGAAAGCAGCATTTAAAGGGGAGGGGGCGGAGAGGGAGCTTTCTGCAGGGGAGTTGGGGGGCTATAGCTGACAGTGCTCAGGGTCTGTGCTCAGGGCTCATTTCTGACCATGCTTAAGCAACGACCCTATGCGGTGCCAGGGATCAAACTGGACCAGTCATCCTCAGGGCAAGCACCTGAGCCCCTGGACTATTTCTCTGGCCCTGAATAGTCAGTTGTTGTTAATGTTCCTGAAATGCTCCACTAAAACCATTCCTCTCCTCCAGGGACGTCAGACTCCACAAGCTCCTCACTTTATATACTTATCAAAGCCTGGCTAAGCGTCTGTGATGAGGACCTTGACTGCTTCTTATATTTCAGTCAAGTCCTTAGTCCTCTACATCCTGACCTCTCATCGGTCTTGCCTGCTCTCTGAGTTCATCTCTAAGAAACCAGACCCTTCCATTCAAGCAAGGACTAGGACAAATACTCAGCCACATGCCTTCACCATCACCATGATAGAAGCACAAAGCTGTTTCCTCTGAAATAGGTACATATGAATTAGCATAGAGCAAAACCTCCTCTATTTCCTACTCTGACCCTCTGACCGAAAGCTCTCACTGTGACTTTGATCTGGATCTCAAAGGTGTCTTCAATGATACAATGTACTAGCAAAGGTGATAGAAAAATAAACAAATGGGACTACATAAAATTAAAAGTCTTTGGATGGCAAAAGAAAGATGAGCTAAAACTAAAAAACAGTTAAAGGAGAAAATATTTGCAATCAATAGTGAGATAAAGGGCTGATATCCAGGGGCTGGGGCAATAATACAGAGGGTAAGGCACTTGTTTAATCCCCGACATCCCATACCGTTCTTCAGGCCAGGAGTAATTCCTGAGTGCAGAGCCAGGAATAATCCCTGAGCATCGCCAGTGTAGCCAAAAAACAACCAAACCCCAAACAAAACAAAACCAAAAGAGGGCTGATAATCTGGATATATAAAGTACCCACAAAGATCAACAACAAAACATTCAAAAATCCTGCCAAGAAATGGGGAGTGGAAATGAACACGGACTTCTCTCAAGAAGACCAATGGACAGCCAACAAGTACATGAAAAAAATGCTCATCATGGGGCTGGAGCGATAGCACAGCGGGTAGGGCGTTTGCCTTGCATGCGGCCGACCCGGGTTCGATCCCCGGCATCCCATATGGTCCCCCAAGCACCGCCAGGAGTAATTCCTGAGTGCAAAGCCAGGAGTAACCCCTGAGCATCGCTGGGTGTGACCCAAAAAGAAAAAAAAATGCTCATCATAACTTACTATTAGGGAAACCCAAATCGAGATGACAGTGAGATACCATCTTACACCAGTAAGAATGGCACATATCAAGATTACTGGGAACATGGGCTAGAGAGACAGTACAGAGGGAAAGGTGACTGTCCTGCAAGAGCCGACCGGGTTCAATACCTGGCATCCCATAGCTTCCTGAGCACCAGAGGAGTAACTCCTGAGTGTAGAGCCCGGAGTAACCCCTGAGCATCATCAGACATGACCCAAAAACAAAAGCAAGAGAACAACAACAAAAATAGTGGGAACAATCTGTGTCAGTTGGGAGTCTGGTGAAAAATGAATTCTCATCTACTGCTGGTGGAAATGTTGCCTGGTTCAACCTTTTGCATAGATATCTCAGTAAACTTATACCCAGGACACAAAAACATTTATTCAAAAAGACATATACACACTATTATTCACTGCAACACTTAGTACAATAACTAAGATACAGAATAACCGATACACAGGTGTCCAAGGATAGACAAGTGGAACAAGAAGATGTGGTAATATATACATAATGGAATACTATGCAGTTTTGAAGATGAAACCACACAATTTGGTGCAGCATGCATGGAACTGAAAGATAACATGTTAAATGAAGTATGCCAGAGGACAAATACAGGATGATCTCACTTATATATGGTATACAGTCTATTGTTATGAAAAATGCAATGTTTAAAAGGAGGATGCCTAGATTACCCTTGGTCCCATGGTACAGAGAGAAGATGGGCAGAGAAAGAAAGAAATCGAAGGGGAGAGAAAAGAAAGACAGGAAGCAATAGGAAGCAAGGTCAAGGGGATCCAAGCACGTGGGTGGTATAAAGGAGTGGCAGAGCTATATATCCAAATCACAGAGTCAACAACACTAAAAAGAAACCCAAACTTCAACAACCAAATGTAAAAATGTGCCGGCTGAGGTGGTAGGCTGGGGGGGTGGGGAGGGAAGGAACCTAAGGACTCTTTTGAGGGAAGCAGAAACTGGTGGTGGGACTGGTGCTGGAATATAGTATGTCTAAAACCCAACTATGAGTAACATTGCAAATTATGGTGCTTTAATAAAGTGTTATTATTTTTTTTTAAAGAGGCATAAGAGTAAATCTAATCTCAGTGTCAATAATAGTTGACTCAGCAGTCAGCCACTGGTTGCTCTATGGAGCACTAGAAGGTGAATCCCCTCTCACCTGCAGGATAACGAGCTTCACAGTGAAGATAAGCATCACTCTCACTCCTCTTAGAGGGGAACAACCTGGGGCTTGGGGACTAAGGAACTTGCCTGCAGACCTTCCAACTCCTAAGGAAACACACACTTGGGGTACTACCATCCCCCAGGAGTCTCTTCGCACACTTCAGAATATAACAGGACCTATTAACGGGCCGGCTCAAGTAACCACTACCAAGTGCTTGCTCCCTACAGGCGCCTGGCTGGGAATCCACTCTCAAGATCTCTAGATCAGCATTCTTCAACCACCAGTTTGCAGACTGGTGCCCGTCTGGCATGTGTATGGGAAGGTTGGAACCACGGGTCTACCACCTTGGTTATACTGCTGGTCCAGGGACCAACACACAGGACGAGTGCTAGAAGGCTGAAGAGTACTGCTCTGGGTAATACTGCTCCCACCAACTCAGCTGAACACGATTCTAGATCTGTTCATACAAATTTTACCTGCTGCTAAGGTTGCAACTAAATTAAACCTTAGCGCAGAGTAACAGCCTTATCCTGGAAAAACTTTAAGTAATACACTCTAATATATTTTTGAAAAGTTACCAAGTATATGACAAAGTATACTAAGAATACAGTGAATAATATACTTGTAAAGATTAAATGAAGGCAATAGATTTTTTAAATGGCACAGAATCAAGTGCAATTTTTGAAGGCTATACCAAAAAATAGCAAAAACATATATAGCTTACAAGTGACTAAGTTTTCACTTTGCTCTAAAACAAAACAAACATACGAGAAAACAAATAGGGGGTAGGGACCAGTATTAAGCTCAGTCACCGTGTGTATGTCTTCCATGTCTAGGGCACAAGCTTTGATGCGTGGCACCACATATGGACAAGATAGACAAACAAGCCAGAACTGTGTGTTTAAGGCTAGATTCAAGGTAAGACTAAGTCTCTAGGACAGTCTTTTCACAAAAGGCAGTTTCAGTCACAAATGTCTGGGTTTGAATTTCCACTTATGGGTTTTAACTAAAACCATTTTACTTTTCCTTCTTTTTTATTCACTCCTGCTTCTTCCCAAATGAACTTCTCTGATATCCAAGCCATCCCCAGGTTCTAACAAAATCAATTAATAAGGCTCTTGATAAAAGAGTTTTTTTTTAAAATAATAAGAAGATCAAAGGCACACACAGTTGTCAGACACCAACCACTTTCAATACCTGAGCTGGTGACATCTAGGAATTTCTGGGTTCTCAAACCAGGACAAGGAGTGAACATAATGTAATTTTCCAGTAACAGGAATGTCCCACCAAAGAAATGCATCAGTGACACGGTCAACCTCAACTCAATTACCCTTATAGAAATTTTAAAGAAATGGCTCTCTCCCCCACTCCTGCTCCTTTGTTGCTGCTATTGTGAAGACCCTGAGCCACATATTTGGTTGTGGTGCTTACCGTGGTGCTGCCTGGGGGTTGCACTTTAGTGGTAGCACCAGCAAACACCTGGCTGTGCATCAGAGCTCAAACACTCTGCTGTGGCACTGAAGACACCAGGAGAGGCTCTGGGACCATGTGTGGCACTTGGGGGTGGCACTCATCATTGAACTCATGGCCTCATGCTTTATATAAACAAGGCAGCCACTTGAAATCACTGAGCCATCTCCAGGCCCCTAGAGAAACGGCTTTTAAGTTGAAGCAAGTCTGTCTCCATCCCACCCGCAACACTTCTCAAACAGAGAACACCTGGCAAACTCTGGGAATTTCTAGTCATCACGGGAGTGCATGGTGGCATCAACGGGAGACCCTGAGATGCCTGTCCTGGGAAGGGCACAGACTCTACAAGGGGTCCCCCACTGCCAAGAAAGACCCAGCACCATATATCGACATGGAGAAACCCTGTTGGAAAGAAAATCTCGAGGCACACACATCATCAAAAAACGTCCCCAAATGAAAGGAAGAGTCAATTTCTACCCCTTTCACTGCAAACAATACTCAAAGGTCACTGGCCTTCTGCTTTTTTAAATAAAACTTCAAGTCTCTCAATAATAATGCTCCAAGACCACAATTTTTGTTCATATGGAAATACCACAACAATATTTGGTCAGTTTTCTTTTTTCTTTTATAATCCATGATTATATGATTCCATGCAATCGTGGATTACATGCTTTCATGTAACACTGGGTTTTTGCCCCTAAAACTTTATTTTTAAGGAACATCAGACATTTGTTAAGTGACAGTGGTTTGGTTTATGGTAGTAGAGGGATTGTGAAAGAAGCTTTTTCCTTTATTTTGCTTTCTATTAGCATTTCTAGTATCTGAACATCTATTGCAATAGAACTACTTTAAAAGTACTACAAGAGAAATTTAAATGAATCCTGGAAATTCCTTCTTTCATTTTTGGTTCTGGGAACTGAATCCAAAAATTCTTATCTTGTTAGATAAACACTCTAATAGAGCTATACCTCACCCTAAAATTCAGCTATAAAAGGCCTCTCTCTCTATGACAGTCAGAGCAACGCAAATATATTCAACTTATAAGCAGAAAGACGGCATAATAGTTAGGAGCATGTCCTTAATCTCAAGTGTATGTTGGAGAGCTAAGGGGTAAGATGTTATGATACTGGTCACTTTCAATTAGCCAGGCCAAGACAGAAATAAACACAGAGTGTACGTGAGAGAAACAACAAATTCTGTCACTGAATTTTATCATATGACGGGCACTACTTTTCTATCAGTTTAAAAATGTTAGAATTAAGAGTTGGGTAAAAATTGAAATATAGAGGTGGGCCAAGGATTAGGGCTCAGGGGCAAGCACCCACCTTGTGACTGGACCCTGCAAATTTGATCTTCTGTTCAGCCCCACATCATGGAGTATAACAACCCACAATGCGCCGCCACCAAATATGCAACCCCTGGACGTTACAAAAAGGAACAGGTGGAAGGGAAAGGAAGGAGGGCAAATAAATACAGGACAAGATGAGCCAACACACACCTCTCAACTCACAATTGCTGCTGGATCACTGATCTCTCTAAACAAAAGACCTCAACACAGAGTAAACTGGAGATGGTCTTACTCTCCTTATTAAAAGGCTCCATAGGGCCAGGAAGTTAGCTGAAGGCCTGGAATGCAGAAGAACCAGGTTTGATTCCCAGCTCTGCATGGGACCCTAGGCACCATCAGGGTGGTCCTGGTGGCCCCCAACACTGCTGGACTAGTAAGTACCAGGTTGAGCACTGTGGCAGTGCAAACTTCTACGGCTACAGTAAAACAAAGGTACAATACTGGCACAAAAGGCACAGTTGGCACAACCTACGTCACAGACCTCTCTGTACCAACCCCAACCCTGCAGGGCATGGAAGATGGCAAAATCGGGCCTTCTGAATAAACACAAACACACAAAGAAAGTATGGTCTGGAATTAAAATATGCTTTCCATGCGAAAGAGAAAAAACTTACGATAGGATGAGAATCGGGTTTGCTTATAGACCACGTCCATCTCCGGCTTACTTCAAGAGTTTATATACACACACAGCTTGTTTCAGAAGGAACGCAAATCAAAGGAAAACAAAGCCGGAGAACACTTCACGGGGAGCCGGTCTAAATGCAACAAGTTGTGATTCATCTTAACTTTGCAAAATTTACTTTACATATAAGCCAAAGTATGGTAGACGTCCAGGATCCCGGGAGCAGATTTGCAAGTGAAAGCTTGAGCCTTTCTAAGAAAGGGTGAAGGAATAAGCTGACTTTTGTCAATTTCAGTGACATTTCCTCCCAAAGCACAAATTCATACTACAATCTCAAGAAACCTGACTTGTTTTATTCATCTGAAAGAACACACACAATATTGTTCGAATTAGAGATTTTTCCAACAAATTTGTCTACAACCCACCAGAAGTTCCACCCAGCTGGCTAACTGCACCCGACAGTAGGCCCCTTTGTTACATAAAAACCTACTGCTTCTAGGGCAGAGAAATTATTCCAAAGGCAGAGTGGGGTGGGATGGGGAAGACAGCAGAATGAGCTGAACGCATGCTTTGCGGGTAGGAGACCTGTGGGGGGTTCGATTCCGGCATGTCACATGGTACCTCAAGCATGACCCCCCCCAAGCACTGTGCGGGGAGTAGCACCCGAGTGCTGCTGAATGTGCCCCTCCCCCAAACAAAAGCAAAGTCTGAGTACATGCTCTGCACATAAGAGACCAGAGTTTGATCCCAAATACCACATGATCCGCAACACTTCCCCCCCCCCCCCCGCCCCAAACCACCAGGTGTGGCCCCAAAACACAAACATAAAAGACGGAGTGAGCTCCGGAGGCTGAGTTCAATTTCCATCATCATGTGTGCCCCCCACACACCCCCTTCTGGGTGTGAACCCCCAAACAAAACAAAAACCTATTCAGTTTCTGAACAAAATGAGCATGCTCACACTGCGGCAAGGACATCCAGACAGAAGGTAAAGGGAGGGGACAAGACAAAGGAAGTGCAATGGGCTGGCTCCAGGAAATGTGAGAGAAGTCATTCAAACAAAACGGTCTCCCTTGGAAAAAAAAGAGGGGGAAGAGAGGAGCGGGGAGGGGCAGGAGGTAGGATGGAAGGGGAAACTTCCTGCAGGAGCCCATAGACAACTCAAGCAGTAGTGCAGAAGCATCGAGACTCCAAAGAGATCTGACTTTTAGCTAGAATAATAGATAAGAAGCCAAAAGGAAGAAGGCTGGAGAGAGAGAAAAGAGAAGGTTGGTTTCACCCAACTGAGTCTGGTCACAATGCCGGAGAGATGCCCAGGTGGACAGGAGCCCCCATGACAGAGTGGTGAGCTAAACCCTAATGTGGGCACAATCCTGGGAAGGAACTCAGAGTCTCCAAGCTGGCTCAATCTGGAAGGCGGTTTTGTCAGTGCAGTTATTTGTCTGTAAACTTTCTACTAAGTGAGAAAATGGAATTTGGCTGTGATTTTACTCATAGGCAGGGTTTCATCACGTAAGCACGTAAAACTGGGAACACCCAGATCGACCATGTGACTGTGGTATTTACATCAAGACTGAGCTACTATTCAGGCTAGGGAAGATCTAGATTAGAGGGTCCAAAACTTATTTGGCTTACCACCCTCTACCCTCCTTTCCAAGAAAAATTAAAAAAAGAATCACTGAGCGCCCCCTGGATTTCTATCTTCTTCAAGCAAAGGAACAGAAAGCACCTATTGCAATTGAGGCTACTCCCAAGCCATTGCAGGGGGAGCAGGCAAGCGGAAGCACAGCCGTCAGTTAGGAAGCACTGATGAAGATCCGGACATATATCCCACCCCCAGCCCCCTCACCCTCATGAATACCCTTGTTGCCCAGCTTCAGGCATTTCTCACTTCCACTGGGGAAAGAACAGATGCGCTTCCAGTCAGGGTCAGGAATGACCCAAGGCAGCTTCCAGACCCCTTCCTTATCCTGGGTCATCAGAGGAGTGCCGAAGCCACTTTCAAAATCTCAGGAGCATCAACCTGACCAGCCTCGGCAAGAGACCAAAAGCAGCTGCCCTTAACAGAAGCAGCTTGTTCTTACTGAAAACTGCATGTCTATCCAAGAAAACCCCAGCCACTTGCCGCATTCCTGCCCTCCTGTGGACCCCCACCCCCCCTCAGTGCAGGAGTGGAGCCCTCCAAATGACACGTGCCCTCTGGGGCACATGCTTCAACTCTCTAAACAAACAAGGGGTGTCTTTGTTTAAATTTTAAAGAAAGAAAAGAAAGAACCTGTCTCACAGGCTATGATTACATCAGCAGAGTGCTCTCATTCTCTACATCAATCCGGGGTGCTTCAGCGGCTTTGAAGCACCGAGCACACGGCACCCTTTGATCTTGGCGCTCCCGCCCAGACAAAGCCAACAGGAACTGGAACCCAAGTGGGGAGATCCACCAAGCTCCATCAGCTCACCTGGTCACCCGCACCAGGCCAGCTGGGTCAGGTCCCAACCACCAGGCCAGATGGCCAGGGCCTCCAGGAGCACACTTAATCACTGGGGGTGGGGTCTTGGGGGGGGGGGGCTGAACCTTTAGTGAAATTATCACTAATATAACATAACCTCTTGTAGGAATAATACTGGAATTATGTTTTGGGGGTCCTTGTGCTTTTTATGTTTTAGGCCACACTCAGCGGTGCTCTAGGGCTGACTCCTGGCTCTGTGCTCAGGGATCACTCCTAGCAGTGCTCAGGGAACCATATGGGATGCTGGGAACTGAACCTGGGTAAGCCGGCATGCAAGGCAAGCACCTTATCCATTGTACTACCACTCCAGCACCCAACAATTATGTTTTACGAAATAATTTACAAAAAAATTAAAATAATCTTTTAAAGATACTGAAATATTTTACAGAGGGGAAAAGCCAGTCATACCATCAGACTGGCTTTGCTTCGAAGCACAGGATGGAAATGGGCTTGAAACCGGAGGGCTAGTCGCTGATGACTGTTACATGGGTGGTGGGGGCGAGGGGTCCGTGCCTGCGGAGGTACACGGCGTGATTACACCTGTCTACTTGTGAATGAACACACGTAACTTCTCTGGAATAAGAACTTAAAAAGGAAACTGACCTCTCGCCCTTTGATATTTGTATTTATTTGGGTTTGGGAGGCACTCCTGGCTGCTGGGTGCTTGGGGGCGGGGGAGAGGTCACTCTTGGCAGTTGGTGGGGACCACGTGATGTCAGAGATAGAACCCAGTCCTCATGCATGCAAAGCCTCTGCACTAGCTCTTTCAGCTATCTTCCTGGCCCCTCTTTGTTCTTTAAAAAAGTTAATCCTCCCCAGAATATTAATTAAAGAAGAAAACGGACAATTTGACACTGGGTGGGGTGGAAGCGGATTGCACTGGACTTCTCTATTGTGCTGCCAGAGGGGTCGCTGGATCTTCCAGGAGAGCTTGCGGGCCACAGGGTCAGCTTCTCTGGTGCTGTCAATCAAGGGGAGAAGCATGAAAAGTCACCGCTGGGCCAGAGTGATAGGTCAGGGGTTAAGACACTTGTCTTGCATGTGGCTGACCCTGGTTTGATGCTCAAAACCACATGGGCCCCCAAATAAAGCAGTGGAGGCCTCCAAGCACCACCAGGGTAGCGGGGTAATCCCTGGCACTGCAGGGCTGGAGTGGCACATCCCTGGGGCCGCACACTGACCCACCAGCCTGCCTGACTGAGAACCGCAGGGGAGCCCCACTCTTAGCACCAGGAAAGGTAAAAAACAGAAGAGTCACGACTATCAGAGTCTCCTCGCCCCATTCTGAGACCTCAGATCCCGTTAAGAGACAGGTAACTACTACAGACTGCTCACTCCAGGACCTGAGGAAACACCAAACCTCAACATCCCGAACTTTCTGGAGGAAGCACTGCAGGTTCCCACATTTGGACAATTCCTCTTGAACTCAAACTGGCCTCCAATGCCCCTGCCATGGGGCTCTCCCCAGGCCTGGCTCATCTGGGGTAGGGGAGCTGTGTCACAAGAGCAGTTTTGTTAAGCCTCTGTGGCCTGAGAGAAGTTGCCTAACCTCCAAGCTTGTCCTCATATTTCATAAACAGCTATTAATGGAGACCCTGTTTGGTTATCTTCTGCTAAACACCTAACTGGAAAACAGAAATGAAAAAACCCAAGAGGAAAAAGGCCTAAGGGTGAAGCAAGCGTGATTCAACCTGCAGTTGCAACTGAGCAAACTACAGAGAGGTCAGACCCAAGAGGGTGAACTGGGAAATGACATGGTCCACGACTGTTAGGTATGTTCAAGGCCAGACTTTCATATATGTACAGGCCAGAAGGCAGAGAAAAGAACTAGAGAGCGTAGACAAAGCGTATTCGCTCCACCGACAGATTCACCTTCAGGAAGTTAAAACTGAAAATTCCAGAGAAGATCATCAACCTACTTGAGCTTACATGAGGACATAAGCACAAAATGCAGAACTAAGGTCAAGAAAACAAAATATAATAACAGTGGAAAGATTAGACCTCTTTTTTTTTTTTAATGCAACTGTAACTGAGTAGAGATCAAAGAAATGAAATAGGGACGACGTTTTAAGGAAAAATAACTTCAGGCCAAGAAGATGGCTCAAAGGGCTAGAGTGAATGCTCTACATGTTGGAGCCCTGAGTTTGATCCTCGGCATCACGTGGTTTCCTACACAACATCTGGAACCTTAAGCACAACCCTCAAGCACCAATCCTAAAACAACCCCAGCACCACTAGATATGCCCCAAAATGAAAAAGTCCGAGAGTAAAAGAACAACTAACTAGAAGTGAAATGAGCTTTCATCTTAAGAGGCCTCTAGGTCAAAAATCCCCAGCAGAGACTATTTCTCAATCAAATCACAGACACACTTAAAAAATTATATATGCACAAACTCCTAATTTATTCAAGGACTTCTAATTTAAAGGCATATTAATCCTGGTATACCACAGACCTATAAAAATCTGCCAATCGTTTAATTTTGGAAACTCACTTATTAAGTCTTATTCCTATTAGCAGACAGGAAAATAGGAGTCCACTCCCATTGGCTTAACATAGCCATCAAGGACTGATGGGAGGCTAGGGAGTTCCACGGGCCTGCCTCTAACTTCAGTTGACTTTTAATTAGTTGGAGACATCTACACCTACAAATTAAACCACAAAAGAATAATCTATTATGAAGTTCCAAATGATTGGCCCACAACGGGTAGGTTGAAGCTCAAAGCAGCAGAGATGGTGACTGGCCCCAATGGTCCAGGAGAGAATTCTGGAGGTGACGACCTTGAAAGATGGTCAAAAGATGGGCAAGGAATGGAAATAAAGGCGAGAGCCGGTGCAGAACAGTGACGCCACTTGAGCTGAGGGGCTCAGAGGAGGACACCAATTTGCAAACACAGACTCAAAGTAAAAGCTAAATTTTTAGAAACTGAGGATAACAGTTTTAGATTTGATCTTAAAAAAGACTTTTTAAGATCTTAAAGGTTTGTGAAGAACGTGATATCCGGCAGTACAAGAGTAGAATGGGAAACGGCGTGGAGCCCTGGATGAAACCGGCTGAAACAGGGAGCAGAGACTTTCTTATTTAAAGAGAAATGAGGGCCGGAGAGATAGAGAGATAATGGGTAAAGCACTTGCTAACCCAGGTTGAGCCCCAGCATCCCATAAGGTCTCCTGAGCACCATCAAGAGTGGTTCCTGAATGCGGAGCCGGGAGTTTACCTCTGAGCATCACCAGGTGTGATCCAAAGACAAAACCAAACAAAAACTTTTTAAAAGAGGAAAATGAATGCCCCTCAATGAACTAGAGCAAACCATGTGCTCTGTTGTGTGTATGTGTGTGTGTGTGTGTGTGTGTGTGTGTGTGTGTGTGTGTTTAAACAAAGGGGGGAAGATCAAAAGAAACTACAAATGAGAGCCCTCCTACTCCTCTGACTTGTCATTTGTTTCTTTCATCTACCCTTCTGTTTGAAATACAGGTGAAAAGGAGAGGCATGTGGTGGTGGACGATGACTGGGGACAAGACACTCAAGCTTTCCCAGGCCTGCACCCTGAAACTGAAGAAGGTCAAGCATAGTATCTTAGGTCCCTTGAAGTAATTGCCAAGTTTCTATAGGCTTTGGGTCTTTTTGGCTAGGAAGAGACCAAAACCTTCACAGCTAAGGATTCCTGTAAGGGCAGCCTACCCAGCAATTCCCAAACATTAAGACCCACAATGCTAAAAGAGGCATATTCTAGACTCCACCAAATTACCTTCCCTCCTTTAAATGAGAAAGGAAAAGAAAAGCAATTAATTTAGACAACAGAGAGAAAAGTCCCTTCTTCAAAAACACACAGAAAAAGCATCCTTTGAGGGCCACAGTGATAGTACAGCAGACAGAGCACTTGCTTCACACACCGCCGATAGAGGTTTGGGATCCCATATGGTTTGGCATCCCATATGGTCCCCTGAGACCACCAGGAATGATTCCTGAGTGCAGAGTCAGGAATACCTGGCCCTTAACATTGGCCAGGTATAGCCCTCACCCCCGCCCAGAAAAAAAAAAAGAAAAAATGAAAGAAAAAGTATTTGTTGATTCAAGTATATCTTAGTCAGAGTCAACTAATGAGCATATGAGGGTCTAACTACCAAAATGTAGAGCTCAATGTTCCTTTTCTTGCCATAAGTGGCCCAGAATTTAATCTCATTCTCCATCACTTATGATTTACTAAGGGCCTGAGATTGTGGGGCCGGTACTTCCATACTTGTATCAGTAGGCAGCAGGACTTTGGGTAAGTCATTTCCCTTCTTCAATCCTGTTTCCTCATCTCTAAAATGGAAATAAAAATCATTTACCAGCATAGGGCTGTAAGGAGGAAAAAATGAAATCATTTTCATGTTGGATGCTTAACAGTCTGTCTGGCACAAGTCAGTCATACGACAGTATTGTAAATCTGAGGAGAGATGTCTTGGAGTGATAGGAAACAGTGTAATGATACAGGAAATCCATGAGATAAGGACATTTCCCAGGGAAGAAGGGGCTCCGGACCCGTGCTCATAAAGAGTTTGTGTGGCTTTGTCCATGGGGAGAAACAGGTTGGCATTCTTCTTGGTAATAGAACAGCTGCCTCGCATCCCATCTCGCCCCAAGCCCTCCTCAGCCACAAATACTCATGGATTAAGAAGACATTCAAACTTTGTTCCGTCTCATTTCTGCTCTGGCATTCTTCTCTGTGGCCCCTTTATCCTTAATGCCATGCTTGCTCGCAGCAGGCGTGCCAATCTGAAAAGTGCCATGCACTTTCTCTAGGTAACCCCCAGCCCTGTATTCCCACTGAAGCTTCCAGCACATCCTTGTCAGCCCCCTTTTTTCCAATGGGGAATCCCACAGGTTAAAAAAAAAAAAAGTCAAAGCATCAGGCTTGGTCCTGGCGAGCCTGGAGTGCCAGAACCCTGAACTTCTGACTCTGGAAGCAGTGCTCCTCTCTGCGCTGCTGTGTTCTGATCGGAACTGGAGATGGAAGCGATGGCAAAGGTCGACCCCGGCAGGGAGGCAGACACAGGCAGATCACCTGAGGAGCGCAGACACTTCAGCTGTGCAGTGCCACCCTACCAGAGCACGCCCTGCAGCTGCGCTGCGCCCTCAGGGGGATTCTTGCCCCCAGCAGAGCGTGGGGGCTGCACTCGAACTATCCTGTTGAGAAATGCTCCTTTCGGGGAGACTTGAAACACAAATACACACACACACACACACACACACACACACACACACACACACACAGAGACCTCCGGCTGTGCCGGCCTGGGAGCTGTGAAATGTGCGGAGAGAACCGACCAGCCCGCAAGCAACAAACGAAGGCTGGGCCTTCCTCCCCAACAAACTCCCGGAAAGCGCCGCGCATTCAAGCCCCACTCCAGGTTTTATTCTCCACCAGGTTTTACCCTTCACCGCTTCTCCCCACACTTCAAAGGAAGTATTTTTGTACAGACCAGGGAGGAGTGTAAACTGGCCAGCTGCTTCCAAAGCAGAGACATTAACCCTGAAAGGGCCGTGGGCCTCACAGAGGAGGGAGGAAGGAGGACGAGGTCACCGGGGGCTAAGCCTGAGACCCCCGCACTGCACTGGGCCGGGCCTGCCCTTTCAGCCCACACCAAGGGCACAGCTCTCCAACCGCCAGAGAAAGGCAGGGGCCGAGGCTGCTCTCAGCACGCAAACAGCCAGTTATAAATACCCTCCCAAGCTGAGGTTCAAAGGATCCAGCAGCAGTTAGCACTTCCATGGAAACTCCAGCTAACTCCAGAAAGAACAGGCCTCTTTCTCCCTGTCCCTCCCTGAACCAGGCGGGCGCTGAAGGCCCAAGGCTAGCACAACAGAGTCTGCCCCCTCCAGCCCAGCCGCTTCAGGCTTGGCAGCTGAGAGCGCGCTTGGCCTCAGCAGCATCGGAGCCACTGGGCCTTTTCCAAACAGCGCCCCAAAGAGGGGGCTGCCCTTTCCCACGTCGGGCAGGCCAGGAAATCTTCCCCAGGGGCAGTGGAGGGTCAAAAATGACCCTAGACCTTTCTAAGAGCCTTCACACACCCTTAAAATCAAGCCCCCGCCCCGCCCCCTTGACAGGGCCCGCATCCTACCCAAATTTCCACTGAGAGTTGTTTTCTTTTATCACACCTTGTTGAAATGGACAGGGCCTGGGCTCCTCCCCTGTCCGCTGGGGACTTACCCCACTTCCCAGCACCAACTACTACAAACAGCCACCACCGGGCGCTGGCAGTTCCCCTGGCCTGGGCTTTCTCCTGAGCACACACATACCTTGATGTCTTTTGTTTTTTTAACCCCAACCACTCCATCTCAAAGGCCACGGACTGCGGGGGAGGGGGGGAACCCCACAGCTTCCCCGGAAGCACTCAGGTGGGCTTAGCTCCTGCCACCTGGCTGCGGGCTCCTGGGCAACAGCAGAGCGGCAGGCAGGTGAGTATTTGCCCCAGCCCACTGGCAAGACCATCCTATAATTTACTGACACTGAAAAAGTCGGCTATAAATAGCTGGCGTTTTTAATGTTGTCGGTCCTCCAGGACAGAGGGGCCTAACAGCTGTGTCAGGCAGGGCTCTGGGCCTCCAAGGGCTACAATTTTAAAAGCCTGTGTGATGGTGTCAAAGTATCTTCAAAGAAAGGAAGTGCAAGAATGTGGCACTCCACCCCTACCAACTACAGCAGAGGAATAAGTCTGTCAGGAGGAGCTCTCTGCCCTGAGTTCAGTCCAGCACCCACTGCAGGGGGCAGGGGCCATCTATCGATGGCCTGAGCGCCAAACCATCAGGCCTGTGCCTCTAAGCCAAGCACTGTAGGGAGTGGCCCTTATTTAAAAAAAAAAAAAAAAGACATTAAGTAGAACAATATCCATAAATGAAAAGGATACCTTGTAATTTTACATCTAATTATGCTCATTTGGCATAAAAGTATGTACCTATGAGGAGCTATATTCAAGTAACTGAGTTACTTCCAGGCTCTCCACACAGCAATTACACTTCAAAGGATCCATCTCTATATTCATTTTTAGAAATAACTGAAGCCCTACTGGCTCTCCTAAAACTGAACAAGAGAAAAGGCAAATAGTGGTGAATAAACTTAGACTTAACGCTAAACATAAATGCCTGAGTCCAAAAAAGACTTAAAAGCTAGTTCAACTTTCAGGGAGGGAGGGAGCATCACACCGGGGTGAGAGTACAACCGTCGGCCTCATTCGGGCAAAATTAAAGACAAAGATATTCAATGCACTGCTAAAACTCAGACCCCTCTGTAGCCTAAGGTGGCAAAACAATTCTTTTAAAAGACAGAGCACATGTGCTGGGGAGGTATTAGAGTGGATCACAAGGGGCCCCTACTTTGGCCTTCACTCAAGCAAGTCCAGAAAGAAGCTACCAAGCCGGTAAAGGACTTCACGTTCATCTCAGGTGGGGCCTGGAGGTAGCAGAGTGGTTAGGGCACACGCCCTGCAGGCACCCGTCCCACGCTGAGTGCTAGAACCACATGGTTCCTTGAGCATTGCCCTAGAGGCCCCGAGAACCACCCGAGCGGCCTGGGTATGAACAGTATCTCACCCTTGGGCCTGCACCGAAACACTGGCCCAGCCAGCCCAGAATCAGGAGCAGCACCTCTGGTTCTCCTGAGCACCTCTGAGAGCGCCCCCTCCCCCAACCCACCACCAAAACAGCTCATCTCCTGCGAAGAACAATGTTAAGAACTGGGAGCTTAACAAGGGGAAACACATTTCATTATTTTCTGGTGGTGCTGAGTAGCCAGTGACAGCGGACAACTGCCTTTACAGATCCGGCTAGCTCGAGGATGGGGGCCGAGTCGTGACTCATAAATCTATACGCTGCAAACCCCAAGCCTCCGGGGGTGGCTATTTTCAGACAGGGTCTTTTGAGAGGTGAATGAGTTCAAATGAGAGCGCTGGGATGGACCTTAATCCAACAGGACAGGTGTCCGAAGGAGAGGAAAACTGGACGCAGGGGGAGAAGAGCCATCGAGAGACACAGGGGAGGAGAAGGCCATTATAAAGCACAGGAAGACCGGAGGCAAGTAAAGCAGAATGCCCTTCATCTCAGACTTCTATCCTCCAGAACGGAAAAAACATCTGTTGTGTAAGCCCCTAGACAAGGGTATGCTGCTTTGGCGGCCCGAGCGCTCACGCACACGGAAAGGCAGAACCGGAACCAAGGAGCAGAAGCTTGGTTCAGCGTCAGGAAAACTTTCTGACGTGCAACAAGATGTCTCCTAGGAGGGGTAGGGGTGTGGGACCGAGCCGCAGTAGGGCCCCACCCTGACTGCCAGCCAGGAGCCTGGGATCTCATCAAATACTAACTGAAGCAAAATGCTAAGTGCCGCAGGCTAGGGAGAGTTCAGCTGCTTAAAATATCTATCAGGTAGGTCAACCCCAATTTAAAAAAAAAAATTTTTTTTTTAAAGCTCTAAGTCAACACTCTATGAAATATGACCCAGAGTTAAGAAGAATTTAAACTCCTCATTTTGGAGTTTTCTCTAAGCACCTCCTAGGGGGAATATCTCTGACCTGCTCATGTCAGATTCTTCCTGCAGGCAAGCAGAACCAGAAGAGCACATTTCATCTCTCCGGCACTAACCCAGGCAGACAAGCCTGAGTGAGAGAGGCACAGCCGCTACACGCAGCCCCCGCACTGAGCCTGTCCCTCGAAGGCAGCAGGCAGCCGGCCCTCACGGTTCAGAGCCCGGCTGAAGGCGGGGAGAAGGGCCAGTCCCAACGAAGATGATATTAACCCAACCGAGGAAGGGCCCCCACTCAGCCCGCGCCCTCCTTCTCGAGGCTGAACACACATTTCATTCAACTCCACAACGCCGCTGGCAAGTGCCTAAGAGGTTGTTACACTTGTACATGGGTTAAACACAGGGGCAAGCCTAAGCGATAAGTCACTCAGTACTTCCCAACTGCCAGGGCACTCCTCTATGCTATCTTCCCTCCTGGGTCTCCACAGCTTGCTAAGTCACAACAAAAGCGCCTTCTCCAACCCACCCCCCCATCCCTCCCCCCACCTCCAAGGCACATAGCAAGTGCAATTTAGAGCTGGTGGCGGGCTTGCTCGCATATCATTTCAGATCAGGGGAGAGTATTTACATTATACTTTCTCATGAATCTTCTCATCCCAACAGAAATAACAGTCCTCCAAGGGAAGTCTCCTTGGGTTCTAGTCTTGGTTCTTTAATCATCTAACTCCCTACATCGCCCTCGAAGCTCAGAGAGGACCGCACACTTGATCACAAGCTCAAATGAAACAATCCTCTCTCAGTCCTCACTCAGTGCCCCTGTGGAACCATGTGAATTGACACTCTTGGCCTTCTAGGCTCACAAATCCCCTGGGACACTAAATGGACAAGCACAAATCCTACACCAACCTAAGACCTTTGAGAAGGGCCTTTGAGAAAAGGCAATTCAGTGGCACTAGATTAACAGAATGTATTTCTTTTCCAAGCAGGACTTCGCAGGACCATTAATTCACCGCAGTGCAACATCAAATTTCCCTCAGAAAATGATGGGGAAAAGTTTGTGTTCGCCCTGGAGTCGTGTTGAATGGTCTTCAGAAGGTGCCTTGAAAGGAACTCAGCTCAAGGCATAATCCAGAGATATCTACATTTAACTTTAAAAAGCAAACTTCTATTTTAATACAGATGTCTCAGACTTCCTAAAAATAAATAAATAAGAGCAAGCTCCCTATTCCCAAACCAAAACTCAACTAAGCAAGAGCTGGGAAAGTGTGTTCCTAAACCTGGAAGGTCTTAGTCTATCTCGAAAAGAGCTAAAGAGCAGCCAGTCTCCCTTGTCTCACGGGGAGGAAAACAAAGGCAAGTAGCTCCGGCCCCCCGCCCCCCCACCATGGACCCCCCCCCCCTTGGTGTGTTTGCTCTGCACCTGACATCTTTGCAAGGAACAGAGAAGCAATAATTGAGTGCTTTGGCTAAGAGGAGGGGCGCCTTGATCCCCAGAAGTAATCCAGCAGAGCTAAAAGATAAGAGATAAGAATCAAGAAAAAAAAAAAGTTACTTAAGCAGAAAGGAATAAAGGTCACAAGGAGCTGAAGCTGTGAGAGGCGAGGGAAGACGAAAACAGAAAATTAAATGTTCTGGAGAACATTCCCCCTGCGCTGGGCTGGTTCACTCCGCTCTGCGCCTCCTGGCCTGCACTGGGGGAGACGCGCTGACACGTGTTTCGGCTTCTGGAACAAACTTCACCTTGGTTACATACTTCGTATTTCTGTTTCAACAGTTGCTAAAAGGCCTCCCAGGAGCTTCTGCTTCTGTTTCTCAGGAGGGAGGGAGTTCCTGTGGAAAGTGTTTTGTTTAGTTTGATTACAACTTTGAAGAGGGGTAGGAATTCTGGCCCAGAAGAATTTAATGGCCGGCCCTTCTCTTACATAATTTGTAAACAAACAGTTTATCCCAGGGTGGCTCATTTGGCTCTGTGGCTGGATTTAGAAAAATAGATCCCTCATCCATTTGGAAGAAGCCACAGTAAAGCCCATCGATAACCAGAAAAATATCCAAACTAGCCTGAACTTTACTGCCTAATCCGGAGGTCCCCAAACTTACTTGGTTTACTGCCTCCTTTCCAGAAAGGAAAAAGAAAAATAACACTCAGCGCTCGCCCTCTCCCCTAATCTATCTTCTACTACCAGGGCTCCCTCGGATGGCCGCAGCCTCTGCTCCCCTGGGTGACCGCCCACTTGGGGGGGTCGAGGGAACACTAATTTGCCTAATCCACAAAACTCTCTTCAGAAACCCAGGATCGACAGACTGAGCCCCAAGTAAAGAGTTAGAGGCAGAACTAAAAGTTAAAGGAAGCTGATGAGTGGGTCCCCAGAAGTTTTCTACACACCTGTGGGACACTGTGGGGATGGCAGGAGGAATGGGGGGAGGTACCCAAAGGGAAAAAAATACCATGGTAGAAAGACCATGGTAGCAATTTTTCTGCAACGTATCACAAATGGTCAAGCATACCAGTGGGAAGCAATTTGCTACTAATAACAGTTAAAGGCCAATGTTGGCAAGTGATTTATTTACCTTTAATATCCTTTAATATAGCGCACTAATGCAAGGCTGGCACTAGAATGTCACTTACTCCCTCACATTCCTGGAGGAGCACACAGCCCCAGCCGCTGCCCCCTGCGTACTGGGATTCCAAGCCCTGCAGCCAGAAACACAGGGCAAGAGGAGAGGTCACAGCCTCAGGACGCTGGACCAGGCATACGGACAGCATCTCCCACTCCTGGCCCGGGGAGCGTCAGAAGGTCAGTACAGGCATCACGCTCAGGAGCCTGGGCTCCTTCCCCGGCACCGCCTGGTCCCCCAAGCACTGCTAAGAGGAACCCCCCTGAACAAAGCCAGGTGTGGCTCCCTTAAAAACCAACAACAAAGTTAAGACTTCCCTGATAACCAAAGCCCTTTCTGCCCACCCCTGCTCAACCTCTGAGATTCACTCCACCTGACTGGCTCTTTGGGTCATTCCTGCTCCTGCCCCGCCCACAGACCACAGACAGTTCCCATCCTGCTCCCCAGGAATCTTCCCCAGTCCCTACATCTAGTCTACAGTTGGGGGGCTGGGGGGTGGGCACTGGCTTACCCTGAGGTATCACTCAAGTGACAGATGGGGAGCAGATTAGGGCTCTGGTCTCCCAGCCGTGGCCTTGCCTTTCTCCGCACCCTGCTGGGGGCTCATTCCACAGCATGTGTGGCCTCCAGGTCTCGCCGCCACAGGCTGGGAAAAGCCCCATCAGATGCAAACCAAGCTCTGGCTCTCCGCAAATGAAAGCCCGCGGGGCGCCCTGCACCAGCCTGCTCGCGGGAGCCAGCTGCGGGCTCACCCCCAGGGTGCTGCCTGGCAGCGTTTCTAGGCACTTTCTCTGGCCCCACATATGTGGGACTCAAACTGCATGTGTGTCACATTGTCACCATTTGGGGGACATGCTCTGTGTCTCCCACGGGCCCAGAAGCCCACCCCTACAGACACTCGGAGAGGTCAGCACCGTTTCTGTGAAGACCATCCAGAAGGCATCAAGCCTCACATTCATCAAACCATGCCAGGAAAACGGATGGCATTCGGGCTGAAGCTCAAAATGAGATGTGGCCAGATACACTTTTAAACACCCCCTATGCCCCCCCCAATTTTTTTTAATTTAAAAAAAATTAAAAATAGGGGCTGAAGCGATAGCACAGTGGGTAGGGCGTTTGCCTTGCACGCGGCCGACCCGGGTTCGAATCCCAGCATCCCATATGGTCCCCTGAGCACCGCCAGGGGTGATTCCTGAGTGCATGAGCCAGGAGTGACCCCTGTGCATCGCCAGGTGTGACCCATAAAGCAAAAGAAAAAAAAATTTAAAAATAAATAAACACCCCATGCCCACAGAGGACTGCCTCATCTTGGTACCCAAGAAGACGGTGACAAGGTGGGCCACAAATTATAAGGTACAGACTGCTTAAATCCCTAAGAGGAGAAAGCACGAAGTCCTTAGACATTTTTCTTGCCACCCTTCAGATCCAGAATCTAGAGAAATATCGTTCCCGGTTTTATCAGCATTAGCTAAAATGGAGCTTTTTCTCTGAATTTCATTTCTAGGAACCTAAGTGTATAGACCTGATTTCCACTGATGTCCTATGCATGCCAGTGGGGGCAAATTGGAATTTGATTCTTTTCTGAGAATATAGATACAGTGAAAATCACCCTGGCCTAAAGCAGCCTCAGCAGACAAGCCCAACAGGAAGCCTCCAGGACAGGTCGAAGCGTAAGGGAAAGAACTACTGGCTCCGGGTTGCTGCCCAATCCCGAAGGGCAAGTTTCCTGTAGAAGCAGCAAAGGTTAAAACCAGGAAGGGCTTTGGCTAAAACCCTCAAGAAGCCCTAGTGAGAACTAGGCCCTTGCCCAGGCCAGGAACCAGGCAGTGGTCTCTACCAGACCTTATTAAACTCTCTTCGCATCTGACCCACACGATCCTAAGGACCAAACCGCAAACACAGGTTCTCTCACGTCTTTCCCATTCTGGAGCTCAAGTCCAAATGGTGTCAACCAGCTGCACATCTAGTAATCCAACTAGGCCTGGAGAAGTGCTGGATAGAATAAATTCATAGTTTTGAGAGCAAAGGAGACTAAGAGGTGGGGGTCAGGGAGGATCAGGAACAAACTGATGGCCTGTTAAATATCATCAGAAAACATGGGGCCAGAAAATAGTAGAGCGGCGGGTAAAACGCTTGCCTTGCACGTGGTAAACCTGGGTTCAGTCCCTGACATCCCATTTGACCCTCCCAAGTCCTGCCAGGAATAATCCCTGAGCAACACCAGGTATGAGCCCCTTTCCCCTCCAGAAAAATGTAAACATTGGAGACAAAGAGACAGTAGATGGATCCGACCTCCAGTTCAATTCCCCAGCAGCACAGGGCCCCTCAAGCATCGCTGACATTATCGCTGATAGGCCCTGTAGCACTGTAGCACTGCTGTCCCATTCTTCATCGATTTGCTCGAGCGGGAACCAGTAATGTCTCCATTGTGAGACTTGTTATTGTTTTTTGGCATATCAAATATGCCATGGGTAGCTTGCCAGGCTCTGCCATGGGGGCTGGATATTCTCGGTAGCTTGCTGGGCTCTCCGAGAGGGACAGAAGAATCTGAACCCGGGTCAGCTGCGTGTAAGGCAAATGCCCTACCCGCTGTGCTATTGCTCCAGTCCCTACTGGTACTAATTCAGCCCTTCTAGATTGCATTCTACCCAGATTCTGTTAAGATGCTTACTTATTCACTCCAAAACTTACTTGCATACTACCGAATACTTCAAGATGCGTTCTCAGATGTTACTGTCTCATCCAGGGCATAACTAGTGTGCAACAAGGACAAAAAGATGCGACCCAAATGCCTGAGAGAAACTAAGTAAACACAGACAGGTGTCAGAGGTTCTCTGGGGAAAAAAAATAAATAAAAGACTCTAGGCTCCATTTAATTCTCAGTTAACTCCACGGTGCTAGCCTGCAGCCGACCTGAATTGTAAGCTCTCTTTTCTCTCTCACTTACCCTCCTTCTGAACCATCCTTTCAAGTTAAAAAGGGCAAGGCACTGGGGGCCAAAGAAAGAGTTCGATGGGCTGAGTCCACGCTTTACATGTGGAGGTCTAGGCTTGACCCCAGCACCATATGGTCCCCTGAGCACAACCAAAAGGGATCCCTGAGCACCACATATGCAGACCCCAAAAAAGAAAAGCAGCCACGGATACCAACGCTGAACATAAATGACCACCCTTATGCTACCTTCAAATAAAGTCAAACAAAAACATTAACATTAGGGATCGGCTCAAGGGTATAGGGGATGTCTCACATGTATGAGGGGCCTGGAGGCTGGAGCAACAGTACAGAGGGTTGGGCCTTTGCCTTACACACGGCCCATCCCGGTTTGATCCCTGAAATCCCATGTGGTCCTGCCTAGAGTATTTCCTGAGTGCAGAGCCAGGAGTAAGCTCTGGGCATGGTCAGGTATGGCCCCAAATCAAACAAACAAACAAAAAATATGTATGAGGCCCTGAGTGTGGTGCCCTCCTCCTCTCCACACATAAAAATTAAAATTATTTTCATGGACCAAAAGTAATTAGAGCATTATCTTAGCTTCAGACCAACAGTGTATTTAGAAAAAACCTACCTCCCACTGAAAGCTCACTTAACAGAAAAGACACGCTCCCTCTTCCCCCCCCAAAAAAAAAAAATTGACTTTATTTTTTTTTTCTGCTTTTTGGTCACACCTGGCGATGCACAGGGGTTACTCCTGGCTCTGCAATCAGGAACCACCCAGGTGGTGCTCAGGGGACCATATGGGATGCTGGGAATCGAACCTAGGTTGGCCACATGCAAGGCAAATGCCCTACCCTGTGCTATTGCTCCAGCCCCAAATTATTGATTTTAGAGAAAGATACATTTGGGTTCTTAAGTATAAAGACATTAGCAACTGCACCTTTTGTCCTAGATTAACTATGTAGCCAGTGGATAACTCCAGGAGCAAACACAAGCATGTACACACCCACTCTAGAACCCTGCACTGAGTAGCCAAAATGACCTGCTGGTCAGGGACGGAGCTCAAACATACACTTTATATGTCTGAGGCCTGACATGAGAGCCCCGGAATAAAAAAATAATTCTGTTGCACAACTATCCTCGTTGCTTGCAACCAGGTGCAAGATGTGGCGTCTGGGGCTTACATTTCAAAGACAATGAGAGATCTAATGAAACTCTGCAGAGAAAAAGGTTACTAGTGCTGGTAATCAAATCTGAACATGGTGCTGGTTGGAAAACCAAATCAAAGCAAAATCTTATCAACAAATCCCCACAGAGCCAGACCATGAGAAGGCACGGGCACCATCTGGGCACTACTGCGGTAGAAACAAAAGGATCACCACCTGCTCCCGTCCTGAGTCTACACTCTCAAGAGCCATAAAGTTCTTATGTAGAAGAGACCAGAACAATTAGAGGGAAATCAGTTATGACTGAAACAATAGTTGAAGAATAGTACCACCGCACACAAGATAAACTGTAAAGTGGAATGTAGCTGTGTCATTTGGCATCTTGGGGTTTTATATGAAAATGACTCCAGGAGGGGCTGGAGCAATAGCATTTGCTTTGCACGCGGCCGACCCGGGGTTCGATTTTCAGCATCCCATATTGTTCCCTGAGCACCGCCAGGGGTGATTCCTGAGTGCAGAACGAGGAGTAACCTAAGCATCGCCGGGTGTGACCCAAAAAGAAAAATAAAATGACCAGGAAATCTTTCTCCAGGTGGCAATTAACAGTTTGGCTCCGATTCCCAGGAGGGAAATGGGGAGCAATCAATGTGACCCTAAAGGCTCCGCCTGGCACAGAGTTAAGCATCCAATGCATCTGCTGAGCGAAAGAATAGACAGACCCTTACCAGGGCCTCTGTCCAGGACCCTTGACAAGCACCAGCACATCTCCAAATTCACCTATCACATAGTTGGTTTCCTCTAAACTACTCAACAACTCAACCATGACAGATCCATGGCAGCAACAGTCACTGATGGCGAGCACACATTAGGCACTTTCTGCATGCCTTACATTATCTCACCAAATCCTCACAAGCCTGTGGTAGTACAAGCTCAACTGTCCCAGGCAAGGGATGAGGAAACAGAGATTCCGGGAGGTCACAGAACTGGCAATGGCAAGGCCAGGAAGCAAACACAGGCCTGTGCAGCACCAGGCTCATATTTTCCACCATCAAGCCCCTCGTGTGACAAAGACCTGGTCAGGTCTGACCCCACCAAACAGTCCCGGTTTTTTGACTGAAGAGGCTTTTTTTCAAAAAAGCTGTAAAAGGTTAGCCGACCACCAACAGACTTACCGGTCTCAAACTACCCTACAGTGAGGCTGGACGCACAGTCCCTGAGCAACACACCAGTTTCTTCATTACCCATTATGTTAAAGCTCCCTAAACTCTGGCATCCTCATAGAAAAACAGGGATGGAAACTCATCCTGCAGATTCTTCTTAAGGATCCACTGAACACTGCAAAGCCCCTAGGGCCAGGTCCAACGTGGTATTCATTCATTCTAACACTTCACCACCAACCACCCCTGTGACCTTCAGCCCTGAACAACATCGGGGTAGGAGGAGAAAGCCAGCAAGTAGGGGGGCAGCCCTGAAAGAAACAGCCCAGGTAAGGAATAGCAGGTGAGTTCAATAACTTGTATTATTTAACAAATTGTTTACTCAAAGTCAGGCTATAGAAACCTCTGTTCTGTCCTTTATTTTTGATTGGTGCAAAGTTACCTTTATTTTTTTTTTCAAAAGGATTGAACATTGATACATCACAACTATTTTTCCCACCTCCTCCACAACCCAGTAGAAATCCAGGTTCTTGCTACTCTCCGCCAAGAAGTCCAGCAGTGGGGGAAAGAGTGATGGTACAGTAGGTAGGGCGTTTGCCTTGTATGTGGCCAGCCCGAGTTCAATCCCGACACTCCGTATGGTCCCCCAAGCCTGCCAGGAGTGATCCCTGAGTACAGCGCCCAGAGCACAGCCAGATGTGCCCCCAAAACAGAAACAAACAAACAAAAGAAGTCCAGTAGAGCCAAACTGAGCCAGCCTACAGAGAGACCAGGAGAAAGCTCTGCTTCCTGCCAAGCTCCAATCACATCTGCCTCAATTCAAGTATAAATCAAATCGTGCTGAGGCCCCATCCACACATGCAAGGCAGAGTGGGACACGATAGCCTGATCATCCATAAAAAAAGACACCTCCACACACATTGCCCAGTCTCCACGCTGATCTGAAAGCTCTCAGGTCAGCCAAAGAGCAGATTCCTAAGCCAAATCAGAACGCGCGCACACATACACAAACACACATGTATACTTACACACATGTACACACATGCATACTTACACACACGTACACACATGTGCGTGCGCACATACACACGCGCGCGCACACACAGACACACACACACACACACACCCTCCTCTAAAAAGGCAAGGGACAAACAGAAGTGTCGTGAGCAATCTCAAGCAGTCAGGATGACAGAGAGAGGTCTTTACCAAAGAAGCAAAAAGAAGGGTCAGCCTCGTGTGTGTGAATGCAGCCAGAAAGCCTTCGCCAAAGCTGCAAAGGAAACAAAAATAAACTAACAGGATAAAAGAAAGGCTGTTGCATGAGGAAGAACTTTTGCTCCAGTTTTTAAAAAAAGAGAGAGAGAGAAGAAAAAGAAAGCACACACTGAAATGATCTAAAGCTGCCTATAAATATTTGGGAACATCAAAGGCGGTCCTGTTAAATTAAAAATGCTGTCACACAGATAGGAACTAGCCTCTAGCACTGCCAGCTTCAACATGTGAGCCTGTGATCTGAGAGCGAGGGCTCAGCTCCTCAAGAAATCTGATTCACTAAAGAAAAAAGTGAACGAGCAGTTGAGTTTTAATAAGGGCATTAAATACCTTAGGAATGAGCTAATTAGAGTTTAACTCTTTCAAGATTGTCCGAGCTCTTAAGAATGCTGTAAAGTAAGCTCCCTCCAGAATCTAGTTAAATCAGTCCGAAACCTGCAATGAAAAAGAAAGTATTAAAATAGCACCTTAGGACTTCAAAGATAGTAAATCCCACCTGGTCCCCTCAGACTTAAAGACAGAGAGGCCCAAAGAAGAGAAGGGAAGATGCTAGCTCGGAACTGTTTCCCCGAGGTAAGGTGAGGTTGCTTATTTGGAGACTTTTTTTTTTTTTTCAAAAGTTTAGATAAGAATAAAACTCCCCAGACTCTCCTACCAGATCCATTCTACCTGATGAGTGTACCCTTTACCCAAGACATTTTGAGGCTGTCGAGTGGAAGCCATTTCTCTCCTGAAATCGCTCGCTCCTGGACCAACAGGAAATGATAGGTGTGACTCCCCAGGCACTCAAGGTCACCCCGAGAAGTCACCCAAGTTCCCCAGCACACCTGCTGGAGCAGAAGAGTCCCTGGCGAGGGAAGTCCCATCAGGGCGACTGACCATGGCAGAAGGAAGCCTTTTTTGAACTTGAAGGAAAATGGAACGTCTTAGAGGCACAGAGATACGTGGATGTGCACGTAGGGAGAGGGGGCCTCTTTCCATCACCCAGTCTCAGGAATAAAAACAGACAGAAACAGAAACTACCTCCACTCAAGGAGAGTTCGGCACGTGCAGCTCAGTCTTGGCAGAGAGGGGCCAGGAAGTCCCACAACACACATGCACGCTCTACACGCCTATCATTCCCCTTTTTAGAAAAAGTTAGTGCCCCATTTGAGGGGTTAAGATTAATAAAGTATTTGCTTTGGCAAATTCATCCACTGGGTCAAACCAAGTGCTGAAGTCACTTGCGATTGCCACAGGTCCCACATAATTAGGCCCCCAGAGCACAGAGTCTTTGCCTATCACAACATTCCTCATGTCCTTGCCCAATCCAGAGGGGCAATCAAGCACTCCGCTCTCCTTCGCAGCAATCGAGTCCCTGTTCAGGCCATGTGGCCTCAAGAACCAGAGGCAGGCGGAACTAGAAAGAAACGCAGCCTCCGAGCCACTGGCCCGCACAGTGATCTCGCTGTAAAGCACAGGGGTGAACACTGACGCCCAGTACAGCACACCTCCCAAGAAAGCGATCAAGAGGGAACTGGGGATCAGAGAGAAAGGGACACCTTGAGTCTCACGGGATTGTTCAAAATCCACTCTGGGGAGGCCCATGGACCCCACTCTGGAGAGAAGCAAAAAAAGCTGCAAGTCATAAGGCCCTGAATCCCATTTTTTGTTTTGTTTTGTTTTGTTTTTGGTTCTCTAGGCTATCTAGAGCTGGAGAACTCGCAGTTCACCCAGGTTTGATACCCAGCATCCCATATGGTCCCCCAAGCACCAGCAGGAGGAATTCCTGAGTGCAGAGCCAGAAGTAACTCCTGAGCATCAAGGAAAGGAAATAAAAGGCGGGGGGTCATCTAGGGGTAGAGACAGCACAGGGTTAAGATGCCTGCCTCGCATATGGCCAACCCTAACTGATTCACAGAGCCGGGATTCTAACCGAGGCAGTCTGGGTCCAGACTCAGCCCTCTGCTGTCAGCAAAGGAAACCATAGAACCACTTAATTCTGCAAACTGACAACATGTTTTAAGCAACCTGGCAAATCACACGTGTCTATACTGCAAAATTAAAAACGCTTGCACCTAGGGCCAAAGAGATAGTATAACAGGTAGGCACTTGCCGTGCACATGGCCAACCTGGATTTGATTCCCCCGCATCCATACAATTCCCCAAGCCCTGCCAAGAGTGATTCCTCAGTACAGAGTCAGGAGTAAGCCCAGAGCACCGCCAGGTGTGGCCCGAAATTTTTTCTTAAATAAAAACACTTGTTCTTAATAGATATGTCAACATTCAATGATACAAAAGCATCCTCCCAACTCCTCTCAAATACAGCTGCATCCAGGTTGTATGGGGGGGAGGAGATCGGAGGTGGGGACACCCAGTGATACTTCTTATGGCTTACTCCTGGCTCTGCACTCAAAGGTCACTCTTCTCGAGGCTGCAGAATCATATGTGGTAAAGGAGACTGAGCCCAGGTCGGCTGCATGCAAGCCAAGCACCCTATCTGCTGGAATATCGCTCCAGCCCTCAAGGTTATATTTAAAACAGAAATAAGAACATAGGGTCAAATCAAACCTCAAAAAGGTTATATTTCATAGGTCAATAAGCTGGTTATTAGGAATACATCCATATCTTCTCCCATAAAATGGTTGAGCTACAAAAGTAGAGAGCGAGTATTGGGGAAATTGTCTGCCATAGAAGCAGGGGGAGGGGTCAGGGGGGAGGGGATGTTGGGGACATTGGTGGTGGAAAATGTGCACTGGTTGAGGGATGGGCGTTCGATCATTGTCTGACTGAAACTCAAACACGAAAGCTTTGTAACTGTACCTCATGGTCATTCAATTCAATCCAAAAAAAGGTTGGGCTATTTCTGCTCCATAGGAGACTTAGCCAGTTAATTATAACACATATAACATTTTCAGGGGGTGGTTCTTTTGTGTGTGTGTGTGTGTGTGTGTGTGTGTGTGTGTGTGTGTATGCATGCACGAGTGCATGTGTGTGCACGTATTTTACTTTGTTTTGGTTTTGGGACCGTACCCAGTAGTGTTCATGGGATCATGCAGTGCTGCGTGCAAAGCAAGTGCTTAT
The DNA here is from genome assembly GCF_027595985.1 of Sorex araneus. Classification (NCBI taxonomy): domain Eukaryota; kingdom Metazoa; phylum Chordata; class Mammalia; order Eulipotyphla; family Soricidae; genus Sorex; species Sorex araneus. The sequence continues at coordinate 16,574,935 of NC_073310.1, read as the reverse complement.
TTATTAGCCTGGTAAGCCATCTTTCCAGCCCCTGACATTGGGAGAACCTACTCCAGTCAGCTCACCTCCTGACACCAAGCAAAACAGCAGCCAAAAAAAGATGCAAGAATATATGCATAAATTCCATACACCCTCTTGGTGTCACATTCCCTGACTTTACACACAATTCTAACAAACATGGTCCCCTCTTTTCCTAGAAATGGATGACAGATCTCAGAAACAGCAAATCAGAGTTGAAGAGGAGCAACACTGGAGAGGGGAAGAACTTACAGACAGGTGCCTGCCAACATGGACACAGCATTGTGCCACTCTGGGAGAGGGGGCTCCCCATCTGCAGTCCCCCTAGACACACACAATGACCAATCTGCAGCAGAAGCCAGGTATCTGGAAGGAAAAGAAGCTTCTCCTGTAGGGACCCTGTAGGTTGGAGTATGCAAATGTCAAAAGATTGAGTCACCAGCCCTGTCCTGAAGAAGAATCCAATAGTCACTGAGGTAACATCAAGTCCTAGGGAGCAAAGATGTAGCTAATGGGCAACCTTCCCCTCTGAAATGTTCAAAGGGTGAACTACAGCAGAGATACCCAAGTTTAATCCCCAACAACAGAAAGCCTCGTGAGCACCAAAGGCTGTAGCCCTGGGGAGGTCAAAAACAAACAAAAACAAAATAGGAAGACTGCCTGAGCTGCTGAACCTGCCGTGTCACAGGCCCCACACCCCCCCTACCACCACCGCCACCCATGGCTCATGTACGCAAGAGTTAGGACGCCAGCTGGTTCGCCAGCCCAACCCTGCTCTGCCATGCAGGACTCCCAGATAGCTTAGAAAGCCCGATAAATTTCCTTTAGATTCTTCACTGTGCAACACCAAGCCCTGCACAATTGACCAGGCAAGACACCACTTGCAAAGGGGTGAAGCGCATTCCAGTGTGGAATACCAGGTAGACACACAGCCCTCCCCTCCTTGTACCAGCTAAGTGACCGCGCCTGAGATCATGGTCTTTGTTAAATACACCAACCTAGAGAAGGCAGACAGTTGCCCTTCTCGGACTGGGGAAAAAGGGAGGACAAAGATAAAGCGCTGGAGGAAATGGGGGTGGAGATCCCCATCAATCCTCCCTCCTTTTATTTTCCTTCCATCTCCTCCAATCAATGTCAACTACAGTGCTACAGTGCTCCTCCAATCAGCCATCCCAGGGCAAGGGGCTGGGAGGCAGGGATTTGTAGAGACGATTCCCTTTCTACCCTGTGGCCAGCAGGAAATATACTCACAGCCCACCCTGTAACGTCCACAAGTTTGCAGGAGAACTGAAACAGTCTTGCAAAAGTAAACTAAGAAAATTTAGAATTAGAGTCCAAGCAGATACTTCAAAGAGTTGAGCACATCACATGGGCCCTGAGTTCAATCCCCAGCACTGCTCATGTCCCCCTCATTCTGCAGCAAAATTGAGCATGGACCCGATGGCCACTGAGCACTGCCAGAAAGCCCAAGGAGGGGCTGAGCACTGAACCAGCAAGCTGCACAGCAGACCAAGCGTCACGGGGAGCAGCCCTAGGAACCACTGGGCACCAACACCCTCCAAAAGAGAAAATTAATTGATAATAACTGAGCTGTATTAAGAATTCTACTGCTATTTTTGTTTTTGTCTTTTCTGGGTCATTCCTGGCGACGCTCGAGGATTAGTCCTGGTTCTGCACTCAGGAATCACGCCTGGCAGTGCTCAGGGCACCACATGGGATGCCAGGGATCAAACCTGTGTTGGCCCAGGTTCAGGCCAAACCCCTCCCCGCTATACTATTATACGAATATATAGCTCCAGCCCAAGTTCTAAAGCTTTAACAGTATCTTTTTTCAGGGGCTCACACATGGAATACTTTTACTTGTAATATCCCTAACTACTCTGCCCCCGTCCCACTGCTGTGTTAGAGTCCCCCCTTCCAAAAACAAGGTTGGCATGACAACCAGAGCACCAGTCACCAAGGTCCCTAACCACATCCGCCAGGGTTTGGCATGCTGAGACGTGTGCCAACTCTGTTGTCTGTAGGGCACTCCTGGCCACAGTACATAGCAAGCTATAATCAAGTCCAAAACCACCATATTCGTATAGAACTCAGCTCAATATAAATATTCATTAAATGTGAAAACCTATGGTGATGCAATGTTGAGACTGCAAATTTAAACACAAGAGTCAGGAAATGCAAAAATTACCACCGCCACTGGGACTTGCAATCACTCACGGTATCCTGAAGGCTGCAAATGCGCATATATGTGCTCTAAAAATCCTAAGCTTAGTAACTTCAAAACTACGCACTAGCTGTTAACTGAATTTCCCAGGTGAAGGGGGCATTTACTGATGGACACTGGAATATTTCTGGCATGACATACCATAACAACCCTTAGGGTAAGTCAAATACAGCACATCACGAAAAGACTTTAAAATATACCTGATCGTTCCAGTATCTGGAAGATCACCACCACATCACAAAATCTAACCAAGGCTCTCCACATGCCAACCATGTACATGATTTAGCAATGATTTAATGACCTCCCTAATGTTGACATGGGCCCTATTAAAAGAAAAAAAAAACCTAATGTTTATTAAATTGAACTCCAAACTTCTAGACACACTTACAGGTTTCTTCAGAAATACAATTATAGTTCTTTAAACATCTTCCCTTTGAGAATCAAGGCCAGGGGCTTTCAAAACAGTGCACGCGCGCGCGCGCACACACACACACACACACACACACAACTGCCGGGACCAGAGCAATAGTACAGCAGGTAGGGTACTTGCCTTCGACAGCGTCAACTCAGGTTCAAGCCCCTGCACCACATATGGCAACCCCCACCCCAGTCCCACCTAGAGCGATCCCTGAGCACAGGGCCAGGAGTAACTCCTGAGCACCACCAGGTGTGGCAAAAAAAAAAAATCCAGAAATCCAAAGCCATTTGGTATAAATTAAGTTAAAGACCCTCATACAGTTGCTTCTGATGGGTCACTCTTAAATTATATATATATAAAACGTGCTGTTCCCCACAAGTACCAGCTTCCGAAATGAGGTCAAAATATTATTCGTACTTCAGTATACTCCCCAAAAGTCTATAGCCAGGGTAAGCTGCTCTCTTCCCCAGCACGCTTCGACAATGTCTCGGGCAGCATATGCCAGGCAAGGAGTTAAAGGTTATCTTACTGTCCCATATGAAGGGCAGAGGCAAAGGTGATATTAATTTGAGAATTTGGTCCATCCCAAATATTTGGAATAGCCCGAGGACACACCCATACCTGAACAATGCCTATGCATAGTTTGTACAATTACAAATGGTTCTCCTTCCAAAAAAACAAGTCTTTTCAGGCCACACTAACACCCCATCACTGTGTAATCTCAAAATAGGATCGAGAATAGCGTTTTTCAATTGGGTGTATATGGCACTCTTTCTGAGGGCCCTCCGGGACATTTCATAGGGAGGGGAAGGCACAGGTGAAAACTGTAAATAAGGGGGCCACACATGAGACTCGAGGGACAACTGGTAAGTCAGTGGGGCCACAGGAAGGAAACAAGGTCAGAAGGGGGTCAGAGTAGGAAAAAGGAGAAGAAAGTGCCGTAGAAGAATTCTAATTCAGTAAACCTTTGGGTTTTTACCGTAAGGCAATAGGGAGATAAGTAATGATGTACTGGGACTATAGTTTTCTGTAGGAATCAAAGCATTAATGAATATTTTTTTTAAAAAAAGAGGGACCAGGGCTGGAGCAATAGCACAGCGGATAGGGCGTTTGCCTTGCACGTGGCCGACCGGGTTCTAATCCCAGCATCCCATATGGTCCCCTGAGCACCGCCAGGAGTAATTCCTGAGTGAAGAGCCAGGAGTAACCCCTGTACATCGCCGGGTGTGACCCAAAAAGCAAAAAAAAAAAAAAAAAAGAGAGACCAAAGCAATAAACAGTACAGTGGGTAAGGTGCTTGTCTTGCACACAGCCAGCCTGGGCTCTATCCCCAGCACCACATATGGTCCCCCGAGCCCTGCCAAAAGTGATCCCTGAGCTGAGAGCCACAAGTAAACCCTAAATACCGCTGGATGTGACCCATAAACCAAAAATAAATAAATAAGAAATAATAAATAAATAAATAAATAATAAAAATCAATCAATCAATAAGAAAAAGACTAGAGTAAGAAAATTTAAATCAGCCCAGAATTGAAAAACAGTGCTTTGCTTTTCAAAGGAAGGCACCTGTGGAAGTAGGAGATGCTTGATGGGAGGGACTGGACGTACAACCTCAGATGAAAGCACAGAGAAGGGAAGGAAGAACCAGAGGGCAAAGATGGGGGTCAGGAATGCGTAGACATCGAAAGGCATTCCAGCAGAAGGACAATCGGAAGTGAGCAATGAAAGCCCCGCACCCGTCCAGGCTGGAAACAAGCACAGGAATACACTGGACCCACGTGCACAGCGCAGAGGCAACAATAGGAAGGCGGCAGGGGAGACAGCCCAAATCACCGCCCCCATACTCAGTTTGGTCGGAAAACAACAGGAGAGCAAGGAAAGATTTTGATCAAGGAAGTGATGTGATCTGGGATTACTCTAAAAAGATGACTCTGGTGGGGAGGGGAAGAACTGAGGGGCAGAAATAAAAATGTAAGGAAAGGCAGTGCAAAGGCAGCCTCGAGCAAAGAGGCCAGCAAGGGAAAGGGAAAGCAGCCCCCATCCCACTGGAGTCACCGTCTCCCTCTGCCTTGGCCACAAGTTAGTTACCTTGCCTTAAATGCTGAAAAGGCTTTGCAAGACAGGCTTGCAACATTCTTCACATGCCATTAGCTGTCTGCTCACCACCTACTTCAAGATTGAAGCACTTTCTGAAAAGATGCCAAGTCTCTGGGTACCCAGGGATAGTTCCCAAAGACTCATAAAGGTGCTGAACACACAATGTCTAATGCATTTCAGCAATGGCATACAATTAGGTACAAAGGAAAGTGTTGTGTATCAAATGTGGGACAAGCCTTAGCAACGCGGACAACCTGAACAGCAGACAGCTTTCTGGGGAAGAATCCAGGAAAGGCTCTCGGAGCTGAGACAATGAAACAAGATAATAGGAGTGTTAAGTACACCAGGGCCTGAAAGTACCAGGCAGGGAAGATTTCCTGGAACTCAACCATCAAAGTGGGATGCCTGGAAACCCCAAACCCCAAGTTCTAATCCCAGCTCCTAGAGCCAAAGGTCCAAGGCCCTGGCTCAAAGTTCCCTCATTGGGTAGAGGAGCTGACTCACAGCCTTTTCAGTACCCTGCGGCTCAGTTCGCCATCCAATAGTCAAAGGGGAAAACCAAAGAGCAAAAAGAGAAGGGATACAATGATCTTACAGAAGGCACAAGCCAAAAGGCTTTTACCACTTTCACAAAGTCCAAGAACACGAAAGCACCTGAAACCCAAGCTAAAAGAACACTCTAAGCACGTCAAGGCTGGTACCTGAGTTGAGGCTCCTGGGGGCCACTGATGTGTCAGAATGCCACGAAAGGACATCTGACACAGATGGTCAAGGAAGGAGGGCACAAGACTCCTGATGGCTTGTGGTGTCTGAACATTTTAAAAGAAACATTGGGCCTAGCCCTGGTAAATTAACAGTATCACTATCGGTGAGTGAAGTCAGCGGATCCAAGGCAAGTAGAGGCCCCAAGTCCCACCTGAAGGAAAGCTGCTTCTCCGCTGGGGCACGTGACGGCCACAAGTAAATACAGATCCGACACTGCCATCATATCTTTTTGGTTGTCAAGCAGAGTCCAGGCCTCGTGTTTATGGGTCGAGGATATGCAAGGCAAGCACCTTTTTCACTGTACTATCACTCTAGCCCTAAGATCTCTAGATTTTAAGAAACCAAATACCATGTAGCCATTTTCAGCCCATATGGGGTAGCTTCAATGTGTCCCTGACAATTTGGGGCCAGGCTCTACTGCATTTCTTGCCCTCTGTAAATGGACATCAGCTCTCTGAGTAGGAGGAGAGCAGGACATGGACTTTCTGAGCCCAGGCTGCTCAACAGCAGAGAGAAAACTGACCAACACAAGCACCCACCCGGGCCACAGACTGTGCTAACAGACGGTGATCCATCCCTTCAGTGAGGTCTCCCTTAGACCTCCAAGCACAGCCATCTGCCTGGACAGTCACCTGCCAAGAACATAAAGGCAACTACTGTGCCTGAGCCCTGCTGGACACAGCTCCAAAGGAGGGATCCTGAGACCACACTGTACTGTCACTGGCCAGGTCCTTCCCGTTGATGCGATCAGTCATCATCCATCAAAACTCACATCCTCCTGGGGCTGAAGTGATAGCACAATGGGTAGGGCGTCTGCCTTGCACGCAGCCCACCCAGGTTCGATTCCCAGCATCCCATATGGTCCCCCAAGCACTGCCCAGAGTAATAACTCCTGAGTACAGATCCAGGAGTAACACCTGAGCATCGCTGGGTGTGACCCAAAAAGCTAAAAAAAAAAAAAAATTTTTTTAAATCCTCAAATCCTCCTGACAGCGAGGAGGAAATTGGTGTTCTACACTTTACTAAATAATAGGAATATGCACATTCACTTTTTGAAGATTTTTTTTATTTGGTTTGGTTTTGGTTCTTTTAATATATTTATTTATTTATTTATTTTGCTGTAAGCATTCTCCTTGTGATGGAGGGAATGTGAGCATGCGGGAGGTAATAAACTAGCACACTCTTGGGGCCAGAGCAATAGCACAGCGGGTAGGGCATTTGCCTTGCACGCAGCCGACCAGGGTTTGATCCCCGGCATCCCATATGGTCCCCCAAGCACTGCCAGGAGTAATTCCTGAGTGCAGAGCCAGGAGTAACCCCTGAGCATCTCCAGGTGTGACCCAAAAAGAAAAAAAAAAAAAAAACTAGTACACTCTTCCACAGGAGCGAACTCACAACACATATCAGGAATCCTAATGATTTTGGACAGTTTGACACAGTGGACCTAATTCTAGAACCGCATCCCATAAAAATAATCATGGAAAGCTTGAGAGGATATTTCTCACAACATTATTGTATAATACTGGAAACCAAGAATTGGCTACATGAAGACTTAAAAAGGTTTCTGACCACATGGACCAAGGGTCATAAACACTGTTGCTACTTCCTCCCCACTCCTACCCCCATTTTCTTTGAAGTCTCTGTAAGCTTATGGGAAGAAAAAAAAAAAAAGAAAATCTGTATCAAAACACAAAAGCTTAGGGGCTGGAGTGATAGCAAAGTGGGTAGGGCGTTTGCTTGCATGCGGCCAATCCGGGTCCGATTCCCAGCATCCTATATGGTCCCTGAGCATCACCAGGAGTAATTCCTGAGTGCAAAACCAGGAGTAACCCCTGTGCATCGCCAGCTGTGACCCAAAATGCAAAAAAAAAAAAAAAAAAAAAAAAAACACAAAAGCTTAGCAATTATCTATAACTGTAGGTGGTGGAGTTGATTTTATTTCATACTTATAGCTGTATTTTCCCAAGTATATTAAAATATACATTTTATAGCCCAGTTTTCCCTCTCAGAGAACCTAGCAAGCTACTGAGAGCTTCCTGCCCGCATAGGAGAGTCTGGCAAGCTCCCCGTGGTGTATTTATAAGCCAAATACAGTAACAATGATGGGTCTCATTCTCCTGACCCTGAAAGAGGCTCTAATGCAGCACCGTTGGGAAGGACAAGTAAAGAGAGGCTGCTAAAATCTCAGGGCTAGGACAAATGGAGACGTTACTGGGCCTGCTCGAGCAAATCGATGTTCAACGGGATGATAGTGATAGTGATATTAAAATAAACCTGGACTATTTTTATAAATGTTTGAGATCATTTCTTCCCTGCCCCCCCTTTTAAATTTTGGGCTGCTTCTGACTGTGCTCGGGGGCCATGCCTGGTGATGCTCAGGGGGCCAAATGCAGTGCTGGGATTTGAACCAGTGTCACAGTCACAGCCACGTGCTAGGCAAGAGTCTTAACCTTTGAACTATCTCTCCAGCCCACCCTAGATGACATTTAAAAATATTTTAAAAGACTGAGTTAACAATAATGAATCTAACCATTTCATACAGGTCTTCTGAAAATATGCCTAGACAGATTTTCAGGCAAGTAGGTCCAATAATTTGGGCAACAAATGGCTTTAGTTCAGTCAGACTCAGTAACCTCAAAAAAAAAAAAAAATTCAGTTTTGGGGTCACATCAGGCAATAGTGCCAGGGATCAAACCAGAGTTGGCTGAATACAAGGCAAGTTCCTAAACTCCTGTGTCTCCTATATTTCTCCTAGGTGTGTCCTGTATCTCTGGGCCAATTTATTTGGTATTTGAGTCATACCAAGCTGGGCTTACGGCTTACTCCTTGGACTCGGCTCTGTGCTCAGGGCTTACTGCTGGCTCTGTTCAGGAATCACTCCTGGCAGTGCTGGTGGGCCCTATGTGGTACCAGAGACACCACATGCAAGGCAGACACCACATCCACTGTTCTCTCTCTAATCAAACGAAGGTTTGATTCAGTTGGAGCTTTTTTTCTGCAAAGTGGAGGTATTCCACTGCAGAGGTGTAAGGGAGATTTCACAGAAGCAACATCTGTAAAGCACAAAGCTTATCATGGGTTCATAAGTCTTGTTTCTTCTCTAGACTCTAATCACAGTGAAAACCCAAGAGATATCTGCTGACACATTAGCAAGCCCAAATTAACTCAAATATAAAGCTAAGTTTTAGTCAAACTCTTACAGCCCTGGATCCACCACCACCCCCTTTCCGCTCTGAAACTGCATCACTGGGAGAGCAGAAGTCCTGTTCCAACACTCATTTTCACCTCAGACTTCTAAGATCAAAGTGTGTTTTCACAGAATCATCTCTGCACATTTCGTCTCTAGGCAAGTGTGCTACAGTGGGGAGCTGGGGAGGGAAGGGGATTGATATCAAGTCATACCACACATCTTAAGGGTAATAAAAAATAAAATGCTCTCCCGAGAACCACAATGGGCCAGCTGACCTCATTCCCTTCACACTATCATGAGTCAACAGGGCCGCTAAAAGTCAGATTTTAAAACATCTCATTCAATGGAACAAAGAACCTCTACTTTTCACCTCCTCCCTATCCTGTTTGACAGGTATAAAGGCAAGTTCCACAAAAGGGTTATCAGTTTTAACCTCAAAGGTAGGTAAAAATGAGTCGGTAAAAAAGGGCCAGGAGGCTGGAATCCGCGCACTGTGTTGTTATGTACATGTTTTCTTCAGAATGAGTTGCCCAGGCCTAAACTTAGCCCCCTGGGCCAGGTATTTCGGAGGACTCTATAGATGGATCCTATAGATCCTATCAGAGAACAGATGGGACGAGTTCCCAGGTGACGGCAGTGTAATCGGCTTGTACTCGGCTTGTACTCAGCCGCCTATGGGCAGGGACTGGGCAGGGACGGTGCCTTACTCAGCCCAGCCTACTGGCTGCCCTCAGAAGCAGGCAGAGGGCTGACTGAGAGCACGAAGCACCCCTGTGTCAGCTGTGTCAGGGTGAAAGAAACAGGAAAAACTGTTTTAGGTTCTTACAAGTTGTTTACATTATTAAAAAAAAAAAAAAAAACCCTAGGACACAGGCAGCCTATGCATAGAAGGGTGATGTACACGACCAGATCTCTTTGGAGAAAAGCAACTGACTCCAGAACCACTCTGAAAAGCTGCCCACGGAGGGGCAGGACGATTTCACAGCAGGTAGTGCACTTGCCTTACACGTGACCAACCCAGGTTGGATCCTTGGAACCCCATATAGTCCCCAACACCACCCAGGAGTGATTACTGAATACAGAGCCAGGAGTAACCCCCTAAGCACTGCAGAGTATGATCCCCCAAAATACTACTACTACTAATAATAATAATAGTAAGTTGCCCACAGGGGCCAGGGATGGAACTCTTTGTACATGCAGGTTCCATGTCCAGCACCACAGAAGAAAAGGAAAGAAAAAAAAAAGCAGGCCACAGGAAGGAGGTGTGCCTCCACCAGAAATCCTTTCAAATGCCAGGACACTCCGGCTGTTCCAACTTTCCCAATAGCCAAAAAAACAACGGAAGTGCCATCAAGAGACAGCTGTCTACTTCAAGGCACTGGTTTCTCTTCCCAAACTTAACAGACTGGCTTTTTGCGGAACAAACAAGTTCAAGCGAGCGTTGTTATTAAAAAAAAAAAGAAAGACCCCCCCAAGCACTGGTGGTTGGGGCACCAACAAGCAGCACTGCACTGCGGGGCCCGAGCATTGAACCTGGCTGAGCTGGTAGCTCAAGAACCACTGAGTGGGGCCTGGGTCACCTGAGCACCGCTTGGGGGAGACACGACACACACACAGACACACACACACACACAGATACACACAGACACACAGACACACCACACATAGACACACAGACACAGACACACACACACCCTCCAAAATAAGGATGGGGAAAGAAAAAAAGAAGAGAGTATGGGGTAAATGATAAAATTTTCTCAAGTTCAAGCTACAGCTTTGGTCAGTCAAGGTTTACCTTGTGCACTAAATTCCCCCCTCAGTTCCCATCCCATCCTAAGCAGGAGACAGTGCCAAGTGAAGCAGTCATATAGGAACAGAAATGGCATTAGAATCAGACAAAACTACAGTTGAATCTCAGTCCTATTATCAACTTGTCAGCGACTTCACCAAGTGACACTACTACTTCAAGATTGGTTTCCTCATCTAAAATCCTGGGGCACGCCATCTACGTCGCCCATCGAATGTGAGCACAGCATTATACCCGGCACAGGAAGCTCCTGAGCACTGGGAGCTTTTTTTTTTGTTTTGCTCTGGGGCCACACCCGGTGGTACTCAGGGCTCATTCCTAGTGGTGCTCAGGGGACCATACAGGGTGCCAGGGATCAAACCTGGGTCGGCCATGTCCAAGGTAAACACCCTACCTGCTGCACCCAAATGCTATTTTTAAAAGCCTTGATAGAGAAGACTGAGCTACTCAAAATCTAAATTAGAGGAGAAAAGCAACCACTTTAACCCAGTGTACACTTAACAATGCCTGTTTCTCCCCAAATAAACACCTGATCATAAGCATGCTTTCCATCTGCTCTCACTGGTAAATTCCACCACCGGACAGCCAAAGATGGCATCTGGGTTTCAAGCCTGGATGTCACAGCACTGAGGATTAACAGGGGGTGGGGAGGGAAGTCCCTATCGCACACCACTTTGCCTTTGATACGGCTCCAGACAATCACTCACTTCACTTCTCTAGACATGTCTCTCCTTATCTAACATTAGATGGCCAAGTGTAGTTCTCCTAATGAAGAAAACTGATTAAATGCCTTTTAAATTTGTGCAAATCTACATTGTCCAGCCTAGGGAAACAAAGATTTTGTGTAGTATACATTCAGATTAATGCGGGTTCTGATTATCAGACCTTCACAGTTACTCCACCCATCTCCATAGCTGTGAACCATTCTCCAAGTCTCCATCCATCCCTAAGAGATACCTTGATTACAGCTTTCTCAATACTCTATCAGAAACAGTCCATCTTCCAATCTTTATGGCTGGGTATCCTGCTCCTGAATGGGTCACTTTGACACAGTCTGCTATTCTAATACCAGAGGAATGGTCCCTTCTTTCCATCCAGCCAAGCAAGTTTCTTGGAAATCGCACCAAAGTGGAATGATAATCCCAAAATTATTATTCTCATCAACTAATCCGAGCTTATGCCCTTCCTCCCTAATGTCCACTTTTGATACATAAGTCATTCACAAATATCAACTCCTGTTAAGAAACAGGCGCTGCAGACCCAGGGGCTGATGGAAGGATGAAGAGCAAAAGAGAACCACACCAATAGGGCCCAGATCCACAGCGAAGGTGTGCTGAGCTGCTCCTCAGACATTTCAACATTGACGGACAGATACTTCATTTCATTTTCCAATGAATAGTTAAACACAAACACACACACACACACACACACACACACACACACATATTTAGACTTTGCTCTCCCATGTTCTGCATCCAGATAGATTATCACATCTTGTACTTCACCATCTAAGTGCCAAAACTTCTTTTAAGAACACTTTCTCACTTTTCTCAAGGTTGATGTCTTTAAGTAGCACCAGATAAACAAAAGAAGTCAATTTCTTATAGGCAATGGATGTCTTAGAGATTAAGGGTGCAATTTCATGGTGAAACTTGGTCAGAATGAATTATCTTTCTTGTTTTCTTTTTTTTTATTATTCTTATTTTGGGGGGGCCACATTCAGGGTGCTCTGCACTCAGGGATCACTCCTGGTGGGTCTCAGGAGACCCTTAGCTGGGAATTGAACCCGGGAAGGTCCTGTGTAAGGCAAGCACCTTACCCCCACACAATCTCTTCAGAATCAGGATTATCATTTATAAATACACATGTCTATCTCTACAAGAACAGAAAACAATAATGCAGCATGGTAAGGAACCGAGCTTTGGTGAATATATATCGAGTATGCTGAAGTCAGGCGACCCTGCATGCAGGTGACTTCCCTCTAGCAGACCCCTTACCACATAAATTCTTCTTAATGATATTAGACCAGTATTTCTCTTTTTCCTCTTGGAGAAGAGAATACTGCAAAACTCTCCCTGAAGCAAAATATCTTTTGAGAGAACTGGGGTTCATAATACAAGATTCACATATACCTTCAGGATTTCATAAGTCATCTCTTCAAGTCTAACTCTCAGGCTGAAAACCCCTAGAGAGCTAAGTTTTAGTCCTGAGTTAGTCAAAATCCTAATCAGTGACGTGCTACTGATTTGGCAACAATGAAAGCAAAAGAGCCAGACACATCTAAGTTTCAACCCAGGTTTCACTACTTGAGCTATGTAAGGCTGAAGTCCTCAAATAGCTTTTCTCAGTCTCAATTTCTTCATCTGTGAAATGAGCTAATAAGAGTCGCTAATTCCACACTAATGTTAGAATGAGATATGCAAACATGAACTGGACACAATGCCCTGTACACAGTCACTATCACTATCACTATCATCCCGTTGCTCGTCGATTTACTCGAGCGGACACCAATAACATCTCTATTCCTCCCAGCTCTGAGATTTTAACAGCCTCTCCTTACTCATCTTTCCCAAGATTGGAGGCTCTTTCAGGGTCAGGGGAATGAGACCTATCATAGTACATAGTACAGACTCATCAATGTAATCCATCACTCTACTCTCTCATCTCTATGTTAGTGGGCTTCACCAGCCCAAGGAGCAGTGCCATCCACACGTGCAGGGAGGTTGAAATCAGGAGCCTACCACCTTAGTTCCAACTGCTGTTCCAAAGCAGTACGCAGGATGAGTGCTGGTCTGCAGGTGGAAAAAGGTCTAAGAGCGCTGCTCTATATTACAAATTCATCTCCCTCTCCTCCTCTCTGATCAAAGCTGTCTTAGAAACTCCCACAAGATCTCACAGAAAAAGACAAAAAATAAACGCCCCTAAGAATTCATAAGGCCGCAAAACACAGTCCTAATACTTCCCACCAAATCAGATTCTTGGTTCAACTCTATGAAGGTTCTTCTGACTAGACAGTCAGCAATCCCTTCTATGAAATCCAGGTCAGCTGTCAGCAAGCAATTGTTCTATTAGGGTAAGTCAATTTTTGGAGACAGGCCTGTTTACTTTAAATGGAGATGAAAAGAGGTTGATCAAATGCTAAAAACTACAGAAACTGCGGGGGTGGGGGAGGGGCACAGGAATAATTTCCTAAAATTATTCCCTCTTAATACTAGGTACTTAAGGACCTCACTCAGCCTTTCTAACCTAGTACCCAGTCCTCCCATCCTCACAGAAAGGCTAAAATCTGCAAAATGTTTGGTCCTTAAAATGTTCTAGCACTCCTCTGCTTTCAAGATCACTTCAGATCTTAACCCAGGATCCAAAAAAGGCCAGTTTTAAAGTTATACCAAGCCTATCATTAAGACTTCTTTCACAAATTATTTTCTCGAGCATTTTAAAAATTCGTCTCCCAGGAGGGTTTGAAAACGCATTTCCGGTCAAAAACAATCTTTCATCTCTAGCAACACAAATTTTCTTTTTTGTTGAACTAATCCCCAGACCACAGGCCGGGGTTTAATCTGGCCTTTTATTTAATACAACTATGTGAGCTGCATAGTGTCAAGTTGGAAAATTTCAGATAATGATCTCATTAATGACCACAAATTGGTACAAAGATGAAAAATGTATCAATATGTCTATAAACCCTTTACAGTTCCACTCTTCTGAAGCAGGGTGTAATTAATTTCTCCAACATTCACACTGAATCCCCTTCAAGCAAATGGGTCTTAATGCTGCATGGATAAGATAAAAAGTAATTGATAACCTATCAAATACACTCATTTTTCACAACTTCCACTGATGAAATTTTTGTTTTTAATCTCTCTTCTTAAAGAGCATGCTGGTGACCGTGGGAAAGTTATTTAAGTCCAAAATGCAGGAAGAAACTAGGACATCTGGTGGTAAATCCAACACTTAAATTACTCTTTCTTATACACATATATAATTCTTAATCAGGCCTTCCGCCTACCATAGCCTGTGCAAATGACTGAACAAATTATCTGAGCAAATCAAGTTACAAAAAAATTTACAATATACGCATCCATCAACACACATACTATCAAAGCATCTAATAGGGAAGGAATCAAATCAATTATACAAGCCAATTTCCAATCCTAAAAATTTTATAGGAGAAGTATTCCCACACAGGATTTTTCTCTCCCAAATCATCAACACTGCTACTGAATCCCACAGGACATAACAAAAGCTGTTATAGAATTAGTTATAGGAAAATAAACTGCTCTGAAGATCATAAAATATTAAGTAACAGCCACATAGGTTTGACTTTTTTATTTAGTGGGGGAGGGGAGCGAAGCCACTGCTCACTTCTAGGGGCATTGCCTAATAGTGCTGGAGGCCAACAGGGCAACCCCAGATTGTGCTGGGGGGGCCTCCAGGGCTACACCTGGAGATGCTTTGGGAGCAGGGGTGAGGCACGCATTGCGAGGGATCGAACCTGGGTAAACTCAAGATACCACCATGCTCCCTACCTCCCAGACACATGCAGTTTTTTCTCAAGAGAGTAAGGAAAAGGAGGTTTGGAAAATCCAACAAGGACACATAAAACATGATTCATCGGAAACTAAACACAGATTTGTTTCTTTTACATTCTCCTTTCTAGTGCAAAGTGTTACATTCCCTCTTCCAAGTGCTAAAGCATCATTTTTTCCTGACTGAAAATCTTTTTCAGGGCTAGGGAGATGACACAGAGGGCTGAAAGGCCTAGATTGTATGTGGGAGCCCCAGGTCCAATCCTGGACACGACATGATCCCCAAGCACCAAAACAGATGTGACCTAAAAACAAAACCAAAACAAAAAGTATTTCTCAGGACTGACAGGGTCCAATCACATCAGTTCTTTCAATGGGGAAGTATCTAAAGAAGTGAGAAAAATGGCCAGCCTGGGCACACATGTGTCCTGGAAGCACACTGCACCCCCTGGGTACACTGAAAAAGGTTTAGCAAGTGGGCCCCAAAAGAAAGAGAGCGCACCCAGAAATGACTATTCAGACAGCCTGGATAAGCTTACCACCATTACTGCAGTTATAAGGGAATTAAGGACACCCATTAGGGTTGCTTAACAGGTAAACTTATTAAATAGCATTTAAATCATTTTTCTTTCCTTAGCAATTGTGGACTTAATTTTTTTTTGACTAGGCTAATGAACTACAAAAGGGTTAGATAAGCACTTTAAAAACTTCCAAGAGAATATATTCCTTCTGCCAAATTCACACATTATCTCTCCACTCACCAGGATAAAATAGTCACAAATGGTGTGTTTAAACTGCTAATTTTGTATTAAATGGCGAACTCAAGATTATCTCCAAAGCATAGCCCTCGTCCTAATGGACAAGCCCGCCAGACGAACTACTACTGCGGAGAGTCAGGTTAAAACACTGCAGATAAAAATCGCCAACTTCAAAAGTCTCCTTTAAAAAAAAAAAAAAAAGTGAAGTGCCACGTGAAAGCATCTTTTCTCTGGGAAGGCTGTAAATCAAACATTTCTCAGGTCATCAAAGCCCAGTGAACGCCTACAAGAGAAACAAGGAGTCAGCTTTAAGAGGCGCGAGGCACAAGCCTGAGATCCAAGCCTTTCTTGCAGACGGCGACTGAGAGCTTTTCAGCAGAGCAGCTTCTCTATAAAGCGCGTCAAGATCAGAGCTAGAACATCATCAAACAAACAAAAAAGTCCCCCAAGTCTCGCGCACAGACAACAAGTGTTTCTCCACCCCCCCCACCCCCCCACCCCCCGCCTGCATCTACTCCGCAGGAGCTTGAGGCGGGGAGCCGGGCCGTGCAAGGCAACGCTGCTGATTAATGGCCTGGCAGAGAAGCCTCCCCCGGCTTCCTACGGACACACCTCTAAGGAGCCGAGCTGCACGGCTCCGCGTTCCAGCCACGCAGGGCTCTGCAGCTCCCGCGGGCGGAGAGGGCAGGGGCGGGCGCTGCCACCGTTCCAGCCGGTGCCCTCCTCTCCGTTCAGAACGCAGAGGGGCCCAAAACTCGGAGCCCCGCAGCGACTCGATCTCACACACACACACACACACACACACACAGACACACACACACACGCCCCCCTCGGGGCTCAGAGATCGCACCCCCTCCCCCGGGCTGCCCAGGAACCGCTCCGAGTGCGCTGCCCGTCTAACCATCAGATAAACTCGCGAGCCAAGGCAGCGGACGGTGGAGGAACCAGCCCTGGTCGCAACTGCTAAACTGCTTCCTCCAGCGGCGGGCACAGCCTCCAGCCGTCCCCGCCGGCCTCCCCGGGCACGCAACGCACACGCTTCGGTGGGGGAGGAGACGGGGTGGGGGGTCGCCCTGTCAAGAGCGCGGCCCCCGTCTCCCCATTTCCCAGGCCCTCCTGCAGAAGCGCGCGCGGCCCGGGGGCGGGCGGGCGACTTCCCCGTGGCCCGCGGTAATCGGAGGCACGCAGCGAGGGTCGCCCGCCTGCCACCGCCGCTGCGGGGCATTCGCGAGCCCCGCTCCCCCGCCAGCTCCCCCGGCTCCCAGGAGGGGTCGGCGCCCAGGTGACGGGGGAGGGGGAAGGTGCGGCCGGTGCAGAACCACCCCCCCGGACAGACCTGGCTGCTCCCCCAAGGAGGGCACGCGCGAGCGGCCACCCCATCCTCGCACGCCCGCGCTCTCCCAAGTTGGCCATCCGCAGGCAGCCCCGGGACCTCCACCTGAGGCGATGCCCGCGCGGCCCCCGGGGGCCACCCCGGCGGGGGCGCGGGGCTCGGGGGCCCCGGGAGGCTGAGCGCCCGCTCGCTCGCACGCGCCCGCCCGCCCGCCCGCCCGCCGGGGAGGGATGCCGCGGGCCTCGGCGCCGCGCCTCCCGCCCGCCCGCCCGCCCTCCCGCCAGCCCACGGCGGGGTCGACGGGCGCAGCCCCCGGAGCCATCTTGTGGCGGCGGCGGCGCTGGGCCCGGGCGGCGGGCAGCTACCTGCACGATCTCGCCCTCGGCGCTGAGCGTGGCCCCGGCCCGCGAGAAGCGGCCCGTGAGGCCGGTGGTGTCGGTGGTGTAGTCGCCGCTCGGGCTCGACTCGAACAGCACCACCTCCACGAACGCCGTCTCCTTGGCCCGCGCCGCGCCGGGCCCCGCGGCCGCCAGCAGCAGCCCGAGCAGCAGCGGCAGCGGCGGCGGCGGCGGCAGGCGGCGGCCGCGGGGGCGGCGGCGGCGACGGCGGCCCGGGGCCCCTGGGCGCCCGCCCGAGCGCGGCCTCATGGTCCTGCGGCGGGAGGGCGCGGAGGGCGGGCGCGGCCGGGCATAGTCGCGGGCCGGTGGACGACCGAGCGCGGGCGGACGCCTCACAGCCCCATCGCGGCGGCGGCGGCGGTGGCGGCGGCTTTGTGGGTCGCAGGCTCGGCTCGGCTCCCCCGGCCGTCGCGCTGCGGCCCTTTCATCTGCTCCACGTGAGGGGTTATCCCCGCCCCAGCAGCGTCGTGACCCGCTCTCCCCTCCCTCCCCGCACTCTACCGCCCGGGCCGCCGAGGGGAGCGGGAAGGCGGGGCGGGCGCGCCGGCCGCGGGGGGGCGGGCCCCGACAGCTCGGCTCGCCCCGCCCCCGCCCCGCCCTCGCCCCGCCCCGGCCTCCCACCGCGCCACACCCCTCGCGCGGGCCACGCCCCTCGCCGCCGTCGGGGCTCCGCCTCCGCGGCTCTCGCCCCGCCCACCGGTCGCTCTCTTGCTCCGCCCCGCCGTCCTCTCCCCGCCCCCGTCTCTCCGTCTCGGCCCCGCCCACCCGCCCTAGCTCCGCCCCCACGCTCTCGCTCCTCCCACCGCCGCCGCAGCCAGCACCCCTGGCGCGCTCCGCCCTCGGCGGCAGACATTTCTCTTCCTCGCCGTTTGCCTGAGCTCGCATGGAGTTGGGGACCAGATCCTGCTCCCGGGCGACGTTCGTGTCTGGAGGCTTGATGCTCCCTGCGGCCGTGCAGCAGTTATCGCTTGTGCTTTGCCCCTCTCTGCTTCCCCGCCCCGATCCACGGTTCCCGGGAGCAAGCTCCCCCTCTCCTGGCCCTCCACCCCCACCTCCAGGATCAAACGGGAAAAGGCTTGGCGGTCCGCTTGGCCTTGCCGGGACGTGTCTGATTCTTGCACCAGTGTCGCTTAGACAGTCGCATTGGAGGAGGAAGCCATTTAGCCCTTTGGATTGTAATGGAGTTCATCTTCTCATCTTCCTGCAGTCACGAAGTCTAATTGAAACAGCCCCCCCCCCATAGACGTTCATAGACGTTCTGACCCTGTATCTGATCTTGTAAGAAGCCATGGGGGGACGAGGGTAACTGGGGTGGAGTTCAACACCATTTCACCATCTCTCTGTATTTAATAACGATAACTGTCTGCTTAACTCAGCACCTACCTAACACGTGTGCACCGAGCATCAGCAATCACCCAGAAGATAAGCTTCCTATTCACTGCCCTTTTGAAATATGCCTCTTCTTTCCTCGTCTGGTTCTAATAGAATGGAAATTTTCAAAATCCAGATTCACGGCTAAAGAGTTAGCTCAACTGAGCGCAAGCTCTGCGTGCAGGAGACCTATTACATTCTATCCTACTGCATGGTCCCCTAGGCGTGGGCTGCAGCAACCGCCAGCTTCACTAATTGTGCCTCCTCTCCCGCAAAAAAGCATAACAAACAAACCTCGGAATGAATTACCATCCCTCTGTGTAGCCCTCCTTCTCCGACTAAGACTGCAGATAGTACAGCAGGTGGACAGGGCGCTTGCCTTGCACACGGTCTACCAAGATTCCATCCCCTGCACAACATATAATTAATTTCCCAAGCACTGCTAAGAGTGATCCCTGAGCACAGAGCCAGGAGTAAGACCTGAACATGGCTGGGTGTGGCCCCAAACCCAAAATTAAATAAAATAATTTGCAAAATTTGATTAAGATGATCTGCTTTTACTTGACACCACACCCAAAATGAAAGAAAGAAGGGAAGAAAGAAAAAAAATTGTCTTGAATAAGCAACATCTTAAGTAGGGGGAAAATACTTTACATTTTACATTTTAAAGTAGGGGGAAAATACTTTCACGGCAGAAGAGATAGTACAATGGGTAAGGCTTACACACACAATCCATCCAGTTCAATCGCCTAAACCACAGAGGGTCTCCAAGCCCTGCCAGGAATAATCCATGAGCACAAAGCCAGGAGTAAATCCTGAAGACATCTGGGTGTGGCAAATATAGATTTGCAAAGATAGATAGATGGATAATTATTTTCAGGGCCCTGAGAGCTCCTATAGAGGTTAAGGTGCTTACCTTGCATGCAGCAGACTCAACATTCATGGGGTCCCTGTAGCACAGAACCAGCACAGTCAGAGTGATAGCTGAGCACAGAACCAAGAGTAGCCCCTGAGCACCTCAGGTGTAGCCCGCTCCCTCCAAGTACATTTTTCTTCCTTCAAAATAAACTTGAAAAACCAATGAATCTGTTTTTGTCATATTTGGACCATCCAGAGCATCTGCTCAAGAGAAAGACTTCTGGGAAAGCGGGGATCTGAATACAATACAGTCAGTCTTTACTTTCTCCAGAACCAGCCCCACCCAACCAGGGCTGCCTGGAGCTGGGCAACAGCATACCTGACAACAGTCAGGTATCAGAGGGGTCCTTAAGGGAGGGGTCTGATCACCACAACCCATTCAGGACCTTTTGCAATATTTAAAACTCAAGGTGACCATCAACTGATGAATGAATAAATGAATGCAGTATCCAAAGAACGGCATATCATTCTTCAAGGCTTGATTGCCGACCCCTGTGGCGACAGGGTCAAACCTTAAAAACATGATGCTAAAGGAAAGAAGTCACCCCCAAACTGCCCATAGTGTATGATTCCTTTTGCATGAAATGTCCAGCTTAGGCAATTCTAAGAGACAAGCAGTAGTTTAGCAGTTGCCAAGAGCTGGGAGAAGGCAGGAATGGGTTTCTTTGGGGAGGTGGCGAAAATGTTCTGAAATTAGATAATGGGGATGGTTGCACAACTGTAAATAAACTAAAACCCACTGAATTGTACATTTTAAAGGGATGAATTTAATGATATGTGAATTATATCTCAATACAGTTCTAAAAATTCTAAGTTATTAGTGGTATTTTTATATAAACCACACATACACACACACATACTAGATACTGTGTAAAGATATTTGCTACTCTTTTTTGGGGGGGGAGTGTGGTTTCAGGGCTTACTCCTGGCTCTGCGCTCAGGCATCACTCCTACCAAGATTCAGGGGACCATATAGGGTGCTAAGTATCAAACCCTACTCAACCATGTGCAAATCAAATGCCCTACCGACTATATTATCGCTCCAGCCCCAAGATCCTCTCTACTCCTCTCTACTCTTGGAAGTCTTGTTCAAACCGCACCCCCTCCACAAGGCCTACCGGGCTACCCTGTGTGAAACAGCAATGCTTGTCACTCCCTGGCTTGCCTCCCCCCCACCCCTCCCCCACCAGCACTCACCTTAATATCCTAAAGAATGAATTGACTTCTTGGGGCTGGAGCAATAGCACAGCAGGTAGGGCATTTGCCTTGCATGCAGCCGATCCAGGTTCAATTCTCAGCATCCCATATGGTCCCCTGAGCACCGCCAGGAGTGATTCCTGAGTGCAGAGCCAGAAGTAAGCCCTGTGCATTGCCGGGTGTGCAAAAGTGTGCAAAAAGCAGGGGGAAAAAAATGACTTCTTAATTTTTTTGTCTCTCCTCTGCATCCCAAGCATACACGTGTCAGAGAACAAACTCGGTCATGGTAAGGATCATGTCCTGTTCACAGACTTAGGCCGAGGCTGCCTGGCTCGGAGTAGGCACTCAGAAAATATTTGCAGCATGAATTGCTGACTAAATGAGTGATAAGCTCATCAGTGTGTTTCCCTCCCAGTCTGAAGACACTTGGGATAGCTTGTTAACAGCTACAGGAACAAAATAAATTTTGAACTTGGAAAAGAACAGCAATCCTTCCCTTGGGGATTTCAATAAAAACCCAGACAAGGATCAAAAAGGAAACTAGGGTTCAAAGATGTCACTGAGAGGTCAAGTACATGCTTCACATGGATAACACCCTGAATTCAAGTAACAGCACAAAAGGAAAGAAAATATGAAGGAAAGAACAAAGGAAGGAAGGGAGCCGGAGGGATTGCTCATGGACTGAGTGCATGCTTAGCACGCAGGAGTTCTTGGTTCAATCTCTGGCATCACTTGGTACCCAAGTGCCACCAGAAGCAGCCCTCTAGCTTCCATCCAGGAGTAGCCTCTGAGCATGACCAAGTATGGTCCAACACCACAATCTAAGAAAGAAGTTTTGACTTTTGAAACTAAGAATGTAATGGGCTGGAGCGATAGCACAGCGGGTAGGGCATTTGCCTTGCACGCAGCTGACCCGGGTTCAATTCCTCCATCCCTCTCGGAGAGCCCGGAAAGCTACCCAGAGTATCTCACCCTCATGGCAGAGCCTGGCAAGATACCCATGTTGTATTCGATGTGCCAAAAACAGTAACAACAGGTCTCACAGTGGAGACGTTACTGGTGCCTGCTCGAGCAAGTCCATGAGCAACGGAATGACAGTGACAGTGAGAATGTAATACTTATGTCAGAAGCCAGGTAGACTAATGAGGGACTAGAGAGGTAGTACAGTGGGTAGGGAATTTGTTTGCCTTGCATGCAGCCAACCCAGTTTCTATCCCTGGTGGTCCCCACATATGGTCCCCGAAGCATCACCAAAAGTGATCCCTGAGGGCAGAGCCAAGAGTAAGTCCTGAGCACCACTTGAGTGTGGACCCCAAACCAAACCAAAACAACACAAAAATCTGTTTAATGAAGATATGGTTTCATTGGTTAGTAATACATGGGTCAGGGACAGGAAGATAGCTCCAGGGGCTAGAGCACTCATTGGCATGAGACCCCAAGTTTAATCCCCATTGCCATGTGTCTACTCCGAGCATGGCCTGCACAGCCAAGGCCCCTGAGTCCCGTGAGCACTGCTTAGGAGTAAAAATTTTTAATTAGTACATCGATCAATAGCATTAGTAACAGAGGTACTACGATTTATCTCTCAACAGGGTCAAGCTATTTAGAAATGGAGGCATGTACTGAACAATAAAATGTTACACTACCTGACAGACCACAGGGGCCTAAAGATAGAGAGCCAGAGCAATAGTACAGCGAACAGGGCATTTGCCTTGCAAGGGCTGACCCGGGTTCAATCCCCAACATCCCATATGGTCCCCTGAGCACCCCTGGAGTAATACCTGAGTGCAAAGCCAGGAGTAACCCCCGAGCATCACCAGTGTGGCTCAAAAAAACAAAACAAAACAAACAAAAAGGGGCAAATAAACTGGGCCAAAGAGATAATACAGTGGGTTAGGTGCATGACTTGCACATTTCTGACCCAGGTTTGATCCTCAGCATCCCATATGGTCTCCGTAGCACCTCCAGGAATAATTCCTGAGCAGAGTCAGAAATAACTCCTGGGCACTACCAGATATGATCCCAATACAAACAAAAAATAAGGGGAGATAGAAAATAATGCCAGTTGGGGCTGGAGTGATAGTATAGCTGCTAGGGTACTTGTCTTGCTTGTGACCGACCTGGGTTCGATCCCCAGCACCCCATATGGTCCCTTGTGCCCTGCCAGGAGTGATCCTTTGGTCCTGTAGTAAACCCCGAGTACTGCCAGGTGTGGCTGGCACCCGCCAAAGAAAAAGAGAGAGAGAGAGAGAGAGAGAGAGAGAGAGAAAACAATGTCAAATAAGAGATAAGACCCATCATCTTGGAGAAAGGACAGGATCAACAAGTTGGATCAAGTAATAGGAGCAAAGAAAAATAATGCATATTCATTAGCTTCTGTGGCATATCCTTAATAAATCATCTCTAAGCTAACTCAACATATTCTTCTCTTTTTTAAACAGACACAACTCAGATGAAAATACCAGGAACAGGTGCATCAGCCTCAGCTGAAGTTGCCAGACCTTTGCTGAATCTCACTCACTTAGACCCAAAATGACCCAAAGTTTCAGAAACTCTCACATTAACAATTTTATTCATATAAGCAAACAGGAAAGCTTGTGAATTTCAGGTTTATAAACAGATGTTTTAGTGCCTAAAGAGAAATTGAGTAATGAATCTAAAACTAGTCACTATCACTGTTATCCCGTTGTTCATCGATTTGCTCAAGCGGGCACCAGTAACGTCTCTCATTGAAAGACTTATTGTTACTATTTTTGGCATATCCAATACACACGGGTAGCTTGCCAAGCTCTGCCGTGAGGGCTCGATACTCTCGGTAGCTTGCCAGGCTCTCCGAGAGGGGTGGAGGAATCGAATACGGGTCTGTAAGTGCTAAATAAAAATACACATGAGGGGCCTAAGTGATGCTACAGCAGGTAGGGTGCTTGCCTTGCACATGGTCAACCTGATCCAGGTTTGACACCCCAAACCACCAACACCCCCACCGGCCCCCCGGCATCCTTATGTTCCCTCAACCCTCAAGTTACTGCCAGGGCCATGCACTTTGACTGCGAACTGAACTACAACCTCGTGCAGCCCGGGGAGGGATTTTTTTCCCTCTCCACCCCATTTTTCTGAGCGAAAATGGCGGCAGCGGCAGCAGCCACGCGGTGAGAGCCACCCTCTAAGACCCCTACACCAGGAGGTAGGACTTTCTTTAGTGACGTAGCCTGTAGGTGATCCTGGGAGGGGAGGTGTTCCCGGCGCGCCTTCCGCCCAGAGATGAACCAAGAGCCGCGGCACGAGAAGCAGAGCCTCCCGCCTACTGACTGTGATCCTGAGGTCTCCTAACCCATTTTGGCACCAGAGCAGATTCTTGCAGCCATGCACTTTGACTGCGAACTGAGCTAAAATATTAGAAACCCAAAACTCAAAGTCTTCACCTTTACCAAGGAAGAGAATTTATTAGATGATGCTTATTCAGCAGGCCTGATGTTGGGGAAAATTTCTAATCAACAGTAGTGAGTTCTGTATGGAAATATGAAATGTACTCAATATATAGAGAATAATGGGAATATCATCAGCTACTTGGATGGGGGGTGGGGTGGGAGGGGGGTTTATTGGGGTTCTTGGTGGTGGAACGGGTGCACTGGTGAAGGGATGGTGGTTTAATCAGTATTTGACTGTGACTTAAACCTGAAAGCTTTGTATTTTTTTTGTTTTCACGGTGGTTCAATAAAATATTTCTTTAAAAAAAAAAAAAAAAAAAGTTACTGCCAGGAGTGATTCCTGAGGGCAGAGCAGGGAGTAAGCTCTGATTATCGCCAGGTGTGGTCCAAAAACAAAACAAAAAGAAATAAATAAAAACACACATGAGGAAAGGGGGTCTAGTTCTACCGTGTAGCACTAGTGTTAGAGTGCGGAGTCGACCACCCCTCAAGGACAGAGAACAGAGCCGATAATGCAAATCACATCTCGAGGTTTATTGTTCCAGCTAGCTGGGGTCCAAGTGTCCACCCGAAGCAGCGGGCTTCAACAAAGACCCCGAGCACCAGGTTCAGCAAGTTCTTATACTTTCATTTTGGCAAGTCAGCGTTACTCAGCAACTTTCTATTACCTACAGAGTACACATCTATTTTGTTGTTGTTTTGGCCCGCAACATCCAGCTCACCTCCCTGACAGTTGTAGCACTGCATTGTAGCACTGTTGTCCCGTTGTTCATCGATTTGCTCGAGCGGGCACCAGTAATGTCTTCATTGTGATACTTGTTATTACTATTTTTGGCATATCAAATACAACACAGGGAGCTTGCCAGGCTCTGCCGTCCGGGCAAGATACTCTCGGTAGATGGCCGGGCTCTCCAAGAGGGACGGAGGAATCGAACCCGGGTCAGCCGTGTGCAAGGCAAACACCCTACCCGCTGTGCTATCGCTCCAGCCCTCCCTGACAGTTACATTCCGGAAACCTAATCTTATTCCAGAGATGTAATCTTTGACAAAAGCATCTGGTTTTTCTTCTTTTCTTGTTCCTGGAAGAAGCCTAGGTCACTCAGAAGGCCATAAAGCCTGTCATGGCGGTTCTCCAGCTAAGTGGGTCCTAACATTAGCCTTACATGTGCGAGGCCTTAGGTTTAATCGAAGAAAGGAAGGGAAAGAGGGAGGGAGGGAGGGAGGAAAGATTAAGGAAGCTTGACATTTGTCTTACATAAAACAAACCCTAGTTCAATCTCTGGCACAACATGTGGTTCCCTGAGAGCCTAATCTGGAATAACCCCTGAGCACTGTTGGCTGTGACCACAGCCCTCCCAATAATAAATCATTTATAACGCATGCATTAAATATATAATGTAACACATTTTATATAACCGTTGAAAGATGCACTTAAGAAACCAATGAAGAAGCATGCAGCTGATGGGTCTCTGAACTCCAGTCAGAGTCAGGCCTGAGAACAAAGCCAGGAACAGGCCCTGCGCATCACATGGGGTGTGACCTAAACTCATCCTCCCCCTCCTCCCCCCAAAAGCAGCACTCAATGAGCTTCAGTGACCTCTCATCTGTGAAAAAGATGCACATGTGGTGTGTTCCCATGGATGAAGGTGGGCCTGGAGATAAAATACATATGAAGGTTTGCAGATAGCAACTTTGTATGGAAGGAAACTGAGAAAATGAACGGCTGGCCCTGAAGAGCCATGCGGCCGGGAGAGGAAGGAGAACTGCTTTTTTATTTTTATTTTTATTTTTTTAATTTTTGGGTCACACAAGGCGATGCACAGAGGTTACTCCTTGCTCTGCACTCAGGAATTACTCCAGCAGTGCTCAGGGGACTATAAGGGATGTTGGGAATCGAATGCGGCATGGCTGTGTGCAAGGCAAACGCCCTAACTGCTAGGCTATCGATCCAGCCTCCCTACTTTTTTTTTTTTTTTTTTTTTTTTTTTTTTGCTTTTTGGGTCACACCTGGCGATGCACAGGGGTTACTCCTGGCTCTGCACTCAGGAATTACCCCTGGACGTGCTCAGGGGACCATATGGGATGCTGGGATTTGAACCCGGGTCGGCCGCGTGCAAGGCAAACGCCCTACCCGCTGTGCTATCTCTCCAGCCCCTCCCTACTTTTTTTGATTACCCTGTGTACCTATTAAGTTTGCTCCATGTACATATATTACCATTCAAGGAAAACAGAATAAAGTTAATAAGGCCGGGCTAGAAAGAGAACTCAAAGCACTAGCCAAGAGTGCTATGCCCTGCATACACAGACTCTAGCCTCAATCCCTGGCAACGAAAGGTCCACCCTCAAGCTCTGGGTATCAACCATGGTGACCTCTGAGTCCCTGAACCCTGCTTTGGAGCTCAAATAAAGAAAGAAAAAGGCAAGAAACTAAGAAACTGACATGCTATATCAGCAGATGATAGCATTCCATATGAAAGCTTTTTCTTTTCTTTTCTTTTCTTTTTTTTGGAGGGGGGGTACACCCAGAGATGCTCAGGGGTTACTCCTGGTTCTGCACTCAGGAATTTTCATGGTGGTGCTTGGGGGATGCATATGAATGAGAAGCTGGGGATCAAACCCAGGTCAGCAGCATGCAAGGCAAGAGCCCTACCTGCTGTACAACCACTCCAGCCCCTGAAAGCATATTCTTTATGAAAGCGTGTTCAATCAACAGACTTTTTCCACACACCTTCGGAACAGAAGCAGGTATTGACCTATAGTTACGAAAGGTGTTAACACTGGGGGGATCTAGGTCATGAGTCACAGGACTCTTTCACTATTTTTGCATGTTCTAATTATTTACAAGGAAAAACTAAATGTAAAAAAAAATGGATTAGCCTGTCCCTATGATCAGTAGTTTTGATTACAACTTCCTTATTTCTTCCGTTCTTTTCTCTCCTTCCTCCTGCCTCTTTTCTACAACATTTATTACTATATGGGAGGGGGAGACATCAGAAAAGATTGCAATAAATCACATTTTAACTATTTTCCAACTCGATTTTAAGAGTTGGAATATAATCTTTGCCTCTTTAAGGGGAGTCAGACTTAAGACAAGCTAGCAGGCTTCCACAGTATTTATGTCTATTTCTGGAAACTTTCATTTATTGTATTTAAACATCATATAATTCCCTTGAAAGGTACAATCGAGGCTACACAGACAAGTAGCGGCAGTTCTTTCAAAACTCTTAGAAGTGTCTCTTCTGCCTTTGAAGTACACCATCAATCTACGTCGACTTTGAGCCTTGAGGCGCAAGGCCAATCTGAGCCCAGATTCATCGGTGGTTTTAAACCCTGCTTCAACCTGTCCCTGATTTGCAATGGCCACCCAACCCGGAGTCACAGATTCAAACAATGCTCCAGGGGCCAGGCAGGGAATGTGATGGAGTGAAGTGGGCCAGGTGTGAACACAAACGACTGGCTGGCAAGTGAGGTTGTCAATTGCAAAGGGACCGGGAGACGGGAACCCCTCCAGTATAGTGGCCTAGCGAACATCTGATCAGTCCAGAGGGCTACTCCCGTGCCTTGTCGTTCCAGGGAATGGAATGTGAGCCCAGGAGTCACAGATCATTGGATTTATTCAAAAGCAAAAAATCCAGATATGGGGCTGGAGCGATAGCACAGTGGGTAGGGCGTACACAAGGTGTACGCGGCCGACCTGGGTTCGATTCCCAGCACTCCATAGCGTCCCCCGAGCACCGCCAGAGGTAATTCTTGAGTGCAGAGCCAGGAGTGACCCCTGTGCATCTCCTTGTGTGACCCAAAAAAAAGAAAAAAGAAAATCCAGATACATCTGTGTGGTGAGCAGGCCTTCAGCATATAGCTTGCGGTCAAACATTCGCATAAACAGGTTGAGAAAGCCATTTTACAAGAACCGGAGGACTGGGACATTTTTACAAGAGCAGGATGGTTAGCCAACAGGAACAGATAGATCAACCTTCTGGATATCTATTGTTATCTCCCCTAGTTGCCCCGGGGGCCATAAGTTACTTCTAGTTTTACCTTAAGACTATGACGCAAGTAGATGGAAGCCTAAGCATACATAAGCGCTGTGGAGTTACAATAAAGTAGTTTTTGCTCACCTCTGTGTGTGTGTGTGTGTGTGTGTGTGTGTGTGTGTGTGTTTGTCTCCCCTCTCCCTATCACTCTTGAACCCTCTCCTCGTGAACCCCGTTATCCGGTTCTGCGGGTCAGGACATATGTGTAGTGTCTCCTGGCTTTTTAAGTGTTTGCAATAGAGTGGTGAGAGAGGGGGCTTGGCTATATAGCCCCTCGTGATGCTCAAGGGACTATATGTGGTGCTGGGCATCAAACAGGGGTTAGCCACATGCAAAGCAAGAACCTTAACCCCTGCACTATCGCTTAGGTCCTTGGACTAGATTTTATTTTGGTTCTGGTTTTTTGAGGGAGGCACACCCCATGGTGCTCA
This sequence comes from Sorex araneus, assembly GCF_027595985.1. NCBI lineage: Eukaryota > Metazoa > Chordata > Mammalia > Eulipotyphla > Soricidae > Sorex > Sorex araneus. Next base: position 16,546,019 of record NC_073310.1, on the reverse strand, counting down.
GGAGTTATTTCTGGCTCTGCACTCAGGAATTATTCCTGATAGTGCCCAGGGGACCCTATGGGATGCCGGGGATCAAACCCATATGTAAGGCAAGTGCCCTACTGGCTGTACTCTCCCCGGCCCCATTGCACTCGATTTTAAAGATCTGTATTGCTGTGTGAAGCCAGGTATGCACATTCACATTTGGGGTCTCAAAAAGACACCAGACAAAGGTGGATATTGATTGGATGAAGTTCTAGATTGTTTTAGTGGAGGAAAGGGAAGATAATACCAGATCTGAGACAGGTATGGGCAGGACTCTTGACCACAAGAGGGTCCCATCTTCAGGACATGACATTTCATTGAAGTGGAAATGTCTTGCCTACCTACTGGCCAAGAAAAAGGATGAATGATAAAGCTTGGAAAGACAGACAAAGGGGTCGCTTTTACATTGATAACACCTCTATCGTGGGGGTGGGTGAATGAGAGCAAATACTTGGTGAAAATTAAGAAGTAATCTCTTTTTGGCTTGGGTTTTTTTTGTTTGTTTGTTTATTTGTTTGGGGGCCAGCTGTGCTCAGGGCTTGCTCCTGGCTCAGCACTCAGGGGTAACTCCTGGCGGTGCTTGGGGGACCATATGGGGTGCCAAGGATTGATTAAACCCAGGTTGGCAGCATGCAAGACAAGCACTTACTCCCTGTACTATCTCTCCAGCCCCAGTGAGCACTTGCTTTTTGTCTGACTGTAAAGGAGAAGATGAACTGATACAGAGAGAAGTGAAAAGGGAAGAAAGATGGAGTTTAGGTGAGACTGTAAAAATGGACCCTTCATTTGACACTGAATAGAAAACACCAGGGGACTGGGAAGCCATGAACATAAATTGGTGATTCATCCCCACAAAGAGATTACCACCCCTTCCTGGTCCATGTCACCTCTCCAAGGCTCTCAACACAGAACTCAGCTGCCCAGCTGAGAAGATAGAGTATTTCATTCTGCCAGCTATGTGATTGGTTGCAAGGAGGGCACGTGACCAAAGCAGGCCAATTAGAGTTTCCCCTGAAAGTTTGCTCTTGTTCCTATTTGGCTTGTTTTTTGTCTCATACCTGGCCGTGCTTGGAGGTTTCTCCTGGAGTGTTCAGAGACACTTTCTTTCTTTTTTTTTTTTTTTTGCTTTTTGGGTCACACCTGGCGATGCACAGGGGTTACTCCTGGCTCTGCACTCAGGAATTACTCCTGGCAGTGCTCAGGGGACCATATGGGATGCTGGGATTTGAACCCGGGTCAGCCGCGTGCAAGGCAAACGCCCTACCCGCTGTGCTATCTCTCCCAGCCCCAAGAGACACTTTCTAACCATGTTCAGAGGACCAGGCAGTACTCAGTACTGGGAATTAAATCTGGAGCTCCCAAATGTGTGCTGAAAGTAGTCAAAGGACCAAACACATAACTGCAATGGCCTCTCAGTATTTATTGCAAACCATAATGCCCAAAAGGAGAGAGAGAGAAAAAAAAGAAAAGTGCTTGGCATAAAGGCAAGGGGTGGGGTGGAGTGTGGGGTAGCGGGAGGGATACTGGGGACATTGGTGGTGGGAAATGTACACTGGTAGAGGGACGGGTGTTCGATCATTGTATGACTGAAACTCAATCATGAAAGCTTTGTAACTGTATCTCACGGTGATTCAATAAAAAATAAATAAAATAGGGGCTGGAGTGATAGCACAGCAGGTAGGGTGTTTGCCTTGCACGCAGCCGACCCAGGTTCGATTTCCAACATCCCATATGGTCCCCTGAGCACTGCCAGGAGTGATTCCTGAGTGCAGAGCCAGGAGAAACCCCTGCGCTGCATCACCAGGTGTGACCCAAAAAGCAGACCAAAAATAAATTAATTAATTAAATAATATTTTAGTATAAATAAATAAATAAATCTGAAGCTCCAACATGCAAAGTATGTGTGCCAGCCCTTTGATCTATATCCCCAATCCTTCCAAGAAATTTTATCTGTCAGAAACTGGGGGGTAGGTCTATATTCTCTGGTGAAATCCCAAACTGCAAAGATCATATCAATTAAAATTGCGGGACTGGAGCCATAGAACAATAAGTAGGGTGTTAGCCTTGCACGCAGGAGACCTGGGTTCGATTCCTGGTATCCCATATGGTTCCCTGAACAATGCCATTAGTAATTCCTGAGTGCAAAGCCAGGAACAATTCCCTGAGCATCGCCAGGTGTTTGGTGATCCAAAGAGCAAGATAATAATAATAATAATAATAATAATAATAATAATAATAATAATCACGAATCACCAATCATGAAATCCCGTTAATCACCGATTTCTAGGACGGGCTCAGTAACATCTCATTTCGTCCTTTCTCTGAGATCTTAGAAGTCTTATCTCTTGGGGCTGGAGTGATAGCACAGCGGGTAGGGCATTTGCCTTGCACGCGGCCGACCCGGGTTCAAATTCCAGCATCCCATATGGTCCCCTGAGCACCGCCAGGAGTAATTCCTGAGTGTAGAGCCAGGAGTAACCCCTGTGCATCGCCAGGTGTGACCCAAAAACAAAACAAACAACAACAAAAAAAGAAGTCTATCTCGACTTGGCCCTCCTAATGATGTTGCACTGGGGGCTCTTCAGAGTCAGGGGAATGAGATCCAGCTTGTTACTGGATTTTGCATATGAATACACCATGGGAAGCTTGCAAGGCTGTCCCATGTGGGCAGGAAACTTTCAGAAGATTGCCAGTTTCTCCCAGAGGGAGAGGTAGGCTAAAGATATTTCTTCTGAGAGCTTGCTTTTAAGTCTCTCTCTGGATGTTGGCCGTTGATGGGATTACACACACCTGGGTTCCTCTGCCGGTACCTTCATGCATGAGGTCTGTCCGAACGTGTGGAGATGTGGAGAGGGGCCTCCAGCATGGCTGTAGCTAGGTTCCGGTGGTCTTCAGCCGCCAGGAGCTCTGCTCAGGGTGGGGAGGGAAGCTGGAGCCCATCCCCTCTGAGGGGCTCCGAGGAAGATAGCCAGGCGTGAGGGCAAGAGACTCTCTTCTATAATAATAATAATAATAATAATAATAATAATAATAATAATAATAACAATAGCTTGTGGCTATCTTCCACAACATAGAAAATAATGCTTCTGGGGCTGGAGTGGTCATACAGTGGGTAGGGTACTTGTCTTGCTGACCTGGGTTCAAGTCCCAGAGTATGGTCGCCCAAGTACTGCCAGGGGTGAACTCTGAGTGCAATCAAGAGTAAGCCCTGAGCACTGCGAGTCTAACCCCAAAACAAAAACAAACAAACAGACAATTGAATCCATCCTTCCTCTTACGACAACAGAAGTCCAACTCAAACTGCCTCGAACAAGAAAAGACAGAAAAGAGGGGAACACAGTTAATGATAACTCACTTTGCGTAACTGCAAAGTGCAAAGCTGCCGTTTCAGACACAGCTGGGCACAGGGATTAAAAGATGGTACCAAGGGGGTTGGAGCAATAGCACAGTGGGTAGGGCATTTGCCTTGCACACGGCTGACCCGGGTTAGAGTCCCAGCATCCCATATGGTCCCCTGAGCACCGCCAGGAGCAATTCCTGAGTGTATGAGCCAGGAGTAACCCCTGTGCATCGCCGGGTGTGACCCAAAAAACAAAAAAATACAAATAAAAATAAATAAATAAATAAAAGATGGTACCAAAAGCATTCTCTCAGGGGGGCTTTCCTCGGTGATGGCATCCCTGCCAGTTTTGTTAAGGCAGCCAGCCCCTCACTTCCAGGCTCATATCAACCACATTGCCTACATGCCCAGCGAAGGGAGCTTCCCTCTGGGCTCCAGCCCGTCGTGGGTCAACTTTCGTGGGCCAGAGAGGGTTTACTTACACCTCAGTGAACAGAGGGGCAGGGGGAAGGCGGAGTGTGGAATATACAGCTTGACCACATCTCATTCTAGACCTTTCTCTGGGGATGTTGGTCATACCATAGCTCGGCTGATGACTGAGGGGGGAATGGGTATAGGGCAAGCAAAACCTACAGAGCAACAGTGGGTGCGGTAATCACCTCCTGCTTCCCTGGTTTCTCTGCCAGTGTGGACAGGAGCGCCTCCCTAGGTTCCTAGGCACTCTTGCTAGGTCCCTTTCATAGTGCCACCAGTGTCACCAGGCATGACTCGCCTTGATTTGCATGCCAATTTCCCCCTACTACATCATTCAACTCCTTGATGATCAGACTGAACCTTTCACAGAGGTAAGATAATCCCTGGCAATGTGCCTTACAGACAGTTGGCAGGTGATAAATATTCGCTCAGTGAAGTCTACAGGCTCTTCAGTCTATGCCAAAATAAAGTAGAGACACTCCCAGCTCTACCCGATTAGGCCTCCTCTACCCTTCCCTTCTGCTTTTTTCTCAGGGGTAAACCAGAGGTCCCCTCAAACCAGACATGCTCTCTTCTACCCCCAAGTCTTTGTATTTGTTGGTTCGGTTTTTCTTTTTCTTCCCTTGATTTATTTTTTTGGTGGTAGGGGTCACCATCCAGTAGTGCCCAGGGCTTATCCCTGGCTCTGCACTCAGGGATCAGCCCTGTTAAGGCTCAAGAAATCATATGTGGTGCTGGAGATGGAATCTGGGTCCAACATGTGCAAAGCAAATGCCCTACCCACTATACTGTCTCTTTGGCCCCCTACCACTAAGTCTCCATCCTACTAGTCTGACTGTCCTCCCCAACCCTGCTTCCCCGGGCCCAAAGAAGTCGAAATCGACAGATCTGGAAAGGTTGGCTTCCCAGCATTCTAGGGCCACTGGTCCCTCAAGATGAAATTTCTATAGTAAAACCCTTTTGATTGGTCTACCCAGCTTTCAACTACACTTGTCTTAAAACTATTACCCTGGGGGCTGGAGCAATAGTACAGCAGGTAGGGTGTTTGCCTTGCACACAGCCAACCAAGGTTCGATTCCCAGCATCCCATATGGTCCCCCCGAGCACCTTCAGGAGTAATTCCTGAGTGCAGTGCCAGAAGTAACCCTTGTGCATCGCCGGGTGTGACCCAAAAAGAAAAAAAAAAGCCTACCACCCTGCCCCCACATGGAGAACTGTGTCTGAACCAAAAAAGACCCTCTTTCTGTCCCTGAGTACAGCTGGTTCCCTGGCTGAAGCAGAGAGTGGCCCTGGAGCCAGTAGGGCTGGGACACTTAGAGGGAAATAACGGCAACTCCTGTTTATTGACCATTTATTACATGCCAGGCACTATGCCAGTGGCTTTGCACATGTTTTCTCCTTTGATCCCTACCTGGAAGATATCGTAGCCCTATTGCTTCCTTTTTATATTGACGCATAATTGGCATCCACCATGAATTATTTCCAGATATACAATCTAACGACTTGACCTTTGTGTACAAACTGAATTGCTCCCTACATCTAACAACCCATTGAGTCTTGGCAATCTTTGAAATCTGCAATACAACCTCATAGCCTGTGCGCCCCCATGCTGCCCACATTATGCCAGTAACTCCTTTTTCTGTTGTTGTTTTGGTTTGTGGGGCCACATCCAGAGGTGCTCACTCCTGGCAGGACTTGGGGGGGGCCATACGGGGTATCAGGGATCCAACCCAAGTCAGTATCATCATGCAAGGCAAGTGCCCTACCCACGGTGCTATCTCTCCATACCCCCGCACTGTGACTTGTTCATTGGATAACTGGAAATATGTACGTCCTGATCTTTTATCCTTCATTTCCCACACACCCGCCCCCAGCACATCTCCCCATTTTGGAGGTCGGAGCGTGGAGAGCTTGCCTGAGATCACAGAGTATTAAACTCTGACTCTGAAGCCAGAAGTCGAGGGAAGAATGGAAGAAATACTCAATGAGTAGGTAGACTGAGTCCCCAGGATGAAGAGGAAATAACTGTGTTGGCTCCTCGGCTGGGCTGGCCTTTCGGGAGCCCCCTCTGTTTGCTGTCTTTGGGTTCCTGAACACGCCAGGAACCCCAATAAACAGTTCTTTGCCCTGCTTTGCTAATAACAGTTCTGCCAGGTTCCCTCACCACAGGCCACAGCGGGCACTCGGGGAGCGCGGCCCAACCAGATTGGGGTGAGGTTTCCTGGTCACTGGAGTGGGGGTTACCCGCCCTCTCCCCTTGAGAGTTGAGGCTGGGGTGAGGACAACACGGGATGACGGGGGTCAGGGAGGGTGCCCTCCCTGGCACATGGATTCTCCCCAGGGCTGTTAGCGGAGACTCCCCATTTCTGAGCAGGAGGAGGGTCTCTGCCCCCGACCCTGCCCGCAGCCCCTGGCCGCATGACTCATTCACGTTGGGATCAGATGAGAAGCTACGGTCTGGCCCGCCTGAGAGGCCGGAGTTCTAAGCTGCAGGCAGCCCTCCAGCCCCTGCTGCAGAGAGAGCCTACCGCCCTGTTTGTTTCTTCAAGTTAATGATTTACCTGCGGCGTTTAATTTTGTTTAAACAGACATGACCCCGTTGGTGCCCAAGGCTCAGTCCCTGCCAAAGTGGCCCAGGGATCAAAGAAGCCCAAAGTGGGCAGGAGCCCTCCTCCCCTTCTTCCCGGAAGTGTCCTTTAGCCCTTGGCATCTACCCCTGCCCCCTGGCCCCGGGCCCTCCCCACCTTGCCTCCACCAGACCCTCCAGCCCTTAGCGTCCCTTTGACACGAGCCCACCTTTCTCTTGCCCACGGCAGCCGCTGTAGCATTCCCTCCCTCTCCCCCTCTGCTCCCGGGCCTCCCCTGTGGGGTATCTCCAGGCGTTTGGAGTGGGTTCATTCATTCCACGGAGGCTCCCGGAAGCTGAAGATTCTGCCAGGGAGGTCTGGTCTCCCTGGCCCCTTCCATGGCTGCTGCTTCCTCTTCAGGATGTACGGGAGTGGATTTGCCTCCCAGTCACAGAACGGCCTGGGTATGCTTTATGCCATCACCCACCCCCTTCTCCCTGGCACTCTGATCTCGCCTCTCTGGCCCCTGACTTCTCTGGCTTCCACTCCAGCTTGTCTAGGGCTCTCACAAAGGACCACGGACACACAGACCCATAACAGCTCTATACGCTCTTCCAGGCCGGGAGAATACAAGTCTGTTCACCAGACCCAAACTCCCTTCCCGGCACTCTCCCAGCTTCCGCTGTGCCAAAGTCCCCTGGCTCGGGTCTGTGTCCCTCCACATGACCTCTATCTGGCTGTCACCTTCTATCTCTGATGAAAACACTTGTTACCAGATTCAGGTGTGCAGGATATGCTTGTTTTGAGACCATTATATTTACAAAGATCCTTTTCCCAAGTTAGATCCCATTGATCACATTTCTAGATTGAGGGGACACACCTTCAGGGTACCACCTTTTGACCACGACGAGCACTGAGTCCAGAAGAATATGGACATGCTGGCAGTAAAAACACAACCAGAAAAGGATGCAGTTAATAGAGAGCCTGGTGGGTATGGCTGGCACATGGTGAGAGGCAAGGTGGGGTTTGGGACTTGGGGGGCAGCTCACAGAGTACCTGGTAGATGGAGGCAGAGGTCTAGGGTTCTTCTTCTTAATCCTGGAGCACCACAAAAGGGTTTTAAGGGTACTAGAGTGATAGTACAGCGGCTAGGGTGCTTACCTTGCACACAGCCAACCCAGGTTTAATAATCCTCAACCTCCCGTCTGGTCCCCTGAGCACCACCAGGAGTAATTCCTAAGAGCAGATCCAGGAGTAATCTCCTGGGCATTGCTGGGTATGGCCCAAAATCAAACAAACAAAACAAAAAGGATTTTAAGTAGGGGAATGATATTCATTATTTGTCATGAATTATTGCACATCTGGTGAGAAAACAACTCACTATCCAAACAGAAAAAAGGACAAATAAAAAAAAAAGTACAAATCCCTGCATTACAACATAACCAAAAATCAATACCATGAATATTAAATGCCTCAACTTGAAAAGCAAAACTTCAAAACTTTTTTGGGGGCCAGGGAGATAGCTCAGACGGCTAGAGCACATGCTTCTCAATGCTGATTCCCTGGGTTCAACCCCTGACACCACATAGGTCCTGGAGCACCAGTGGACCGAGCCCTGAGTGCCACCAGGTAGAACCAGAAACCAAAGAGAGAAAGAAATACAGAGGCCTAGGGTTTCTCCTCCTAACCCTAGGGCACCACAAAACAGTTTTACTTTTTTTTATTTTTTACTTTTTTTTTTTTTTTGCTTTTTGGGTCACACCTGGCGATGCACAGGGGTTACTCCTGGCTCTGCACTCAGAAACCACCCCTGGCAGTGCTCAGGGGACCATATGGGATGCTGGGAATCAAACCCATGTGGGCCGACTGCAAGGCAAACACCCTACCTGCTGTGCTATTGCTCCAGCCCCTCACAAAACAGTTTTAATGATATCAGAGCAGTCGTACATTGGAGAGGGCACTTGCCTTGCATGCAGCCGACCTGGGTTAGATTTCTGGCATCCTATATGATACTCAAAGCCTACCAGGAGTGATCCTTGAGCACAGAGCCAGGAGTAATCCCTGAGCACAGCTTATAAACAAATGATGGCAAACCCTTAGCCTTTGATGGCAAAACAGATTATTGAATTTATAAAAACAGATTATTATAAAAAGCAGGAAGACAGTGGCAGGTGGAGGGAATGAAGAGGAGATTAGAAGAAACATAAGCACAGAGGTGGGGGGGTTTGGACACCTGGATGGCAGGGAAGATGCAGTAACTTTATACATTAAAACCAGAAATGTTGGGCTGGAAAGATAGCATAGTGAGTATAGCGTATGCCTTGACCAAGCTGGGTGCAATCCCCGGCAACCCAGATGATCTCCTGAGCACCACCAGGAGTAATTCCTGAGGGCAGAGTCAGGAGTAACCCCTGAGCATCTCAGGATGTGGCCCAAAAGCAAAAACAAAAAAGCAACAACAATAAAAAATAGAAACACCATTATAACCACGCTAACACAAACACTAGAGAAAGAAGATAATGTGTTGGTGAGAACACAGAAAACTGGAATTTTCAGCACTGCTTGTGGGATTGCAAAATGGCACAACACAGATGGAAAACAGTTTGGCAGTTCCTCAAAAATTTAAATATAAAAATACTATATGACCCACTAATTCCACTTCAAGGTGTTATAGTTATCTGCTCGAAAGATTTTGATTGAATGCAAAGACTTGAACAACAGCATTCATAGAACATTATTCAGAACAAACAACTACTGATCTGCAGATAAATAAACCAGCAAAATGTGATATACACACCCCGTGGAATATACTTCTGTCTTTAAAAAAGGAACGAAGGGCCAGAAAGACAGTGCAGTGGGCAAGGGAATTGCCTTGCATGTAGCTGACCTGAGTTTGAGTTTGATCCCCTACATTCCATATGACCCCCGGAACACTGTCAAGAGGGATTCCTGAGTGCAGAACCAGGAGTAAAACCTGAACATCACTGGGTGTGGCCCCAAAACAAAAACAAATGTAAAAAGGAATGAGGGGCTAGAGAGGTAGTATAGTGAGTAGGGTTCAATAGTACAGGGCCAACCCCGATTCAATCCCAGGCACCATATTTGGTCCCCCAACATTACCAATAGTAATTCCTGAGTGCAGAGCCAGGAGTAACCCCTGATCTTCTCTGGGTGTGACCCCGAAGAAACAGACAAAAAGGAGAATGAATTCTGCTACAACCTGGGTAGACTTGTAATTATTGTCTTAAACAAAAGAAGCACTAATAGGGGCTAGAACAACAGCACAGTAGGTGGGGCGCCTGTCTTCGATGTGGCCAACCCAAGTTTGATCCCCAGCACCACATATGAGCCCCCGAGCTCTGCCAGGGGTGATCCTTGAGCACAGAGCCAGGAATAGGTCCTGAGTACTGCCAAGTGTGGCCCCCAAATCAAAGAAACAAAGAAACAAAACGAACAGACAAAGCACAAATGTGATGTGATCCACTTGCATACAGTATCCAGAATAGGGAAACTCACAGACTGTAGAAAGTAGAATAATGATGACTGGAAGGTCTATTGTTTGAGGGGCCTAGAGGTGCTTCCGGTGGGGGGTGATGCTCAGCAATGCTCAGGGGGCCCAAAGGCCATTCCAGGAAGTCCTTGACCCATTAGGCCAGGCCGTTCAGACAGGGTTTGAGGATATAGATGTTCAAGTATGGTGTGCCAGTGCCCACCATGGTCATTCCTGGCAGTGCTTGGGGTTACCAGGCTTCAAACCACCACTCCCTGACCACCGAGCTACCTCCTCAGCCCTAAAGTTTTTGTTCAGGGTAATGAAAAACTAATGGAAACAGAAAGTGACACTAGTTATATGACATTTGAATGTGCTTAATATCATTGAACTGAACACTTAAAAATTGCTAGGGGCCAGAGCGATAGTATACAATGGGTGGGGTGTTTGTCTCATAGGTGGCCAACCCAGGGTCGATCCCAGGTACCCCATAGGGTCCCCTGAGCCCACCTGGAGTGATCCCTGAGCACAGAACCAGGAGTAAGTTCTGAGCACTGCCACGTGTGGCCCAAAAGCCAAAATAAAGTTAAAGTGGAGTGGCAGGGGCGTGACTAGATGACAGCTTGTCCACTCTGCAAGCATGGTGAGGCCCTGAGTGATACCCCCCAAGACAGCCCCGCAGGCTGGATGCATTCCCAGACCCAAATGAGCTGTGCACCGCAACCAAGTGTTCGAGCCCTGGCGCACAGCAAATGTGCAGTCTGGACCGTATCCTGCCACCACAAAGTGGAAGGGAAAAGGCAGCCAAAGAGGCCAGTCTGACGTTAGGGGCAACATGTCACTAGAGAAAAGACCCTTGAAATCAGAGAGGGCACAGTGGGCTGGGCACTGCCCTGTACACAGCTGAGCCAGGTTCGATCTCCGGTGCCCCACACAGACCCCCAAGCCCTGCCAGGTGTGATCCCTGAGCACAGAGCCGGGAGTAAGCCCTGAGCACTATAGGATGTGGCCCAAACGTCCCCTGAAGGGAAGAAAGAAAGAGAAAGATAGAAAGAAAGAGAAAGAAAGAAAGAGAAAGAAGAAAAAGGAAGAAAAAGAGAAAGAAGTAAAAGAAAAAGAGAAAGAGAAAGAAAGAAAAAGAAAGAAAAAGGAAAAAGAAGTAAGGGAAAGAGAAAAGAGAAAGAAAAAGAGAAAGAAGAAAAATAAAGAGAAAGAAAAAGAAAAAGAGAAAAAGAAAGAAAAGAGAAAGAAGAAAAAGAAAGAAAAGAGAAAGAAAAAGAAAGTAAAAGAAAAAGGAAGAAAGAAAAAAGATGGAGAAAGAAGGAAAAGAAAGAAAAAGAAAGGAAGAGAGACAGAGGGAAGGAAGGAAGGAAGGGAGGGAGGGAAGGAGGGAGGGAGGAAGGGAGGAAGGAAGGAAGGAAGGAAGGAAGGAAGGAAGGAAGGAAGGAAGGAAGGAAGGAAGGAAGGAAGGGAAGAGGGAGGGAGGAAGGAAGGGAGGGAGGGAGGAAGGAAGGAAGAAAGGGAGGGAGGAAGGAAGGAAGGAAGGAAGGAAGGAAGGAAGGAAGGAAGGAAGGAAGGAAGGAAGGAAGGAAGGAAGGAAGGAAGGAAGGGAGGGAGGGAGGAAGGAAGGAAGAAAGGGAGGGAGGAAGGAAGGAAGGAAGGAAGGAAGGAAGGAAGGAAGGAAGGGAGGGAGGGAGGGAGGGAGGGAGGGAGGGAGGGAGGGAGGAAGGAAGGAAGGAAGGAAGGAAGGAAGGAAGGAAGGAAGGAAGGAAGGAAGGAAGGAAGGAAGGAAGGAAGGAAGGAAGGGAGGGAGGGAGGGAGGAAGGAAGGAGGTCAGTTTCCACTGCCTCCAAGCACCACCGGGGTCAGTTTCCAGTGTTTGCTTAACGAGGAGAGCTGCTGGGATCACGCTAGAAGGTGTCTTTGCAGCATCTGGACACACATTTCTGGTGCCCAGTCCCAGGGGAGGGATTGCTGGGCCCGGGGACGTGCGTGTGCCGTGCGTTGGCGGCTTCAGTCAGCGCTGCCCAGCAGTTTCTCAGAGCGGCAGTATCCATCCGCGCCTCGCCCGCCGCAGGAGAGTTCTGGTCCTTCCCCACCCATAACAGCATTCGATATTACACCCCCTTTTCATCTTAACTCATCTAGTGGGTGGGTGGCGTGTGTATTTTGGATGAGTGATACACCCGGTGATGCTCAGGGGTTCCTCCTGGCTCTGCACCCCTGGTGGTGCTTGGGGAACCCAAGAAACGATGGAACCGGCTTGACTTGCGCAAGTCAAGCGCCCCACCCACTGTGCTCTCTCTCCAGCCCCCACATACGTTTTTATTTGCTTGTTTGGGGGGGCCACACCGGAGGTGCTCAGAGCTTACATCTGGCTCTGTGCTCAGGAATCACTCCTGGTAGTGCTCGTGGGGCCATGTGTGGGGTTGAACCCAGGTGGCAGTGTGCAAAGCAGGTGCCATAATTCCTGTCTGATCGCTCCAGTCCATGTACAGTTTTAAGGTTCGTGTTGCCCACTCTCTCTGGAATACGGCCCTAATTCACCTTTCTGCCAGCGATGCATCAGCGCTCAGAAAGCTTTGTTGGAGCACTGTGAGACAGGCAGTGAGGCACCACTGCCCAGCCCCACTTTGCGTGATCTTGGATGGATGTGTCCCCCACGGCCATGTCCCTTCCCCATACTTGGCAGGTAGGAGTCCTATGGCCAGGGAGATGCCGCCCTAGCACAGGAGGTGGCCAGAAGGCGAATGGCATATGCGCAGGCTAAGGGTAGGGTTTCTCGTTCTCCTTAGGGGAAACACCCGCCCAAGATCACGCAAGGTGGGGCTGGGCAGCAGCACCTCACTGCCCATCTCACAGTGCTCCGACAAAGCTTTCTCTGTAAGCCCCTCGCTGCGTCTTCCCACAAAGAGCTGCTCACAAAAATCCTCATTTTCGGGGCCAGAGCAATTGCATAGCTGGTAGTACATTTGCCTTGCATGTGGCTGACCCACGTCCGATCCCCAGCATCCCAGATGGTCCCCCCCAAAGACCACCAGGAGTAATTCCTGAGCATTAGGAGTAACCCCTGAGAAATGTCAGGTGTGACCCAAAAAGCCAATATATGTATCTATATATATAGATATATAGAGATATATCTTCATTTCCAGGGCTGGAGAGATAGTAGAGCAGGTAGGGAGTTGGCTTGCACATGGCCGACCTGGGTTTGAAGCCCGGTACCCCATACCATCCTCCAAGCCCCACCAGAAATGATTCCTGAGTGCTGCCAGGTGCCCCCCACTAAAAAAGAAAAAAGAAATTGAAAAAGAAAACAAAACATCTTCATTTCCTTCAGTCACCTGTGGGCAATTTATTACCTGCCGGCTGCGTCCCCAATCATATACACTGAAAAATAACAGGAAAATACGTCTGCGAGTTCATGGGCCCTCCAGCCTCGCGCCTGCTGTTGGGAGTCTCCAGGCCACCCGAGAGAAGGGCTGGAATCTGGGGACTGAAAGGGAGTCGTGGGAGCCCCGGGCAGAGAGCATCAGCCCCCTGGCGCATTCCAAAGTGCTGAGTGCCCTCTAGTGTCAGAAACTAGGAATAGCACCTTCAGAGCGGCAACATTTCCCCACCTGTGACCAATTGGCCTCAGTTCTGAAATCTCTTAATTTCAAGTTCTCCACTTCAAGGAGAAGTTGAAAAAGGCAAGGTCCTTAGGTAAAAGGACAAGCATCATAGAAGATGGTGCTTTGTTGAAACCAAGACTTACTCTGCGTCTTTTTTTTTTTTTGCTTTTTGATCACACCCAGCGATGCTCAGGGGTTACTCCTGGCTGCATTCAGAAATCACTTCTGGCAGTGCTTAGGGAACCAGACGGGTTGCCGGGGATCCAACCCAGGTGAGCCGCATGCAAGGCAAACACCCTATTGCTGTACTATTGCTCTAGCTCTTTTGCGTCTTTTTTTTACTCAAGAACACTTTTCAGGGGCTGGAGCGATAATAGCACAGCGGGTAGGGCCTTGCACATGGCCGACCCGGGTTCAATTCCCAGCATCCCATGTGGTCCCCTGAGCACGGCCAGGAGTAATTTCTGAATGCAAAGCCAGGAGTAACCCCTGTGCATCGCCAGGTGTGACCCAAAAAGCAAAACAAACAAACAAGAACACTTTCCAGAGCGAACTCAACAACAAAATAATTTTTTTGGTGGTAAGGGGGAGCAGGTTGGGGCCATGCCCTCCAGCTGCACTCAGGGTTTATTTCTGTCTCTGTGCTCAGGGATCACTCTAAGAGGGAGACAATATGGGGTACTGGGAATCTGACCGGAGTCATCCACGTGCTCACTGTACCATCTCTCCAGAGCTCAACTACAAAATAATTTTTTGCTTGTTTTGGGGATGCACCCAGCAGTGCTACAGGACTACGCCTGCCTTGGTGCTCGAGGATGGCTCAAAGGCCATGTGGTGTCAGGAATCAAACCTGGAGACTTAAATATGCAAATGCTCTACCACTAAGTCACGTTCTCATCCCCCAAATCAGCTCTTAGAAGCAGAAATAAGCCAGCTTAATAAGAAATATAATGCCCAGGGGCCAGAGCGATAGCACAGCGGGTAGGGCGTTTGCCTTGCATGCGGCCGACCCGGGTTCGATCCCCGGCATCCCATATGGTCCCCCAAGCACTGCCAGGAGTAATTCCTGAGTGCAAAGCCAGGAGTAACCCCTGAGCATTGCTGGGTGTGACCCAAAAAGCAAAAAAAATAAAAATAAAAAAATAAAATATATTGCCCCGAACAAGGTGCACATAAAATGCCTTTTAGAATGTATATATCCCCATTGCCAGGAGCTAGACGCAGCAGCACTTGGAAGCTGTAATCACTACCCCATCTTCCCTCGTCCATCCGACACACATGCCCAGAGGCCCTCCTCTCTACCAGGCCATTACCAATGAGGGGGTGAGAAGGTGGCCAGAACAGAATCCCGCCCTCACATATATTAGATTATAATCGAGGGAGACGGATGATAAACAGAGGACATGTTAGTACGATAAACTGGATATCTGTGTCTTCCAAATTCATATGTTGACACTCTAGGACCCAATCTGACTTTTCCTGAATCTGCCTGTCGAACGTCCATGACGTCATGAGGGCAGGTCCCTGATCTGAGGGTGCCAATGTCCTCGAAAGAGGAGACAGCGGAAGAGCTGGCTTGGCCTCTCTGCCCGCATGTACACAAAGACGTCCTGTGAGCACCAAGCAGGGAGGCTGGCAGGGAAGAGAGCTCTCACCAGAAAGAGTCGGTCATGAACTCAGACTCCCCAGTCTCCAGAACAATGAGAAAATAAATCTGCTCTTGAGGTCACTTCGTCCATGGTACTGTGTTATGGAAACCCAAGCCAACTTAAGATCGTCCAAGAGTCATAACTGGAATGTGAATGCATTATGGGAGACAGGTCAGGCAGGGCCAGGGTGTCGGCGGTGGCAGGGAATGTACCACCTCTAGTAAAGTGAGGAAGGTCATGGGTGATATCTGAGAGGTGCCAGTGTAGAGTTTAAGGACTTCTTGCACACATCACGCTTCATAGAACATTCATTGGATCAAGATCTGAAATACTGGGGCTGGAGCAATAGCACAGTGGGTAGGGCGTTTGCCTTTCACGCGGCCAACCCGGGTTCGATTCCCAGCATCCCATATGGTCCCCTGAGCACCACCAGGAGTAATTCCTGAGCACAGAGCCAGGAGTAACCCCTGTGCATCACCGGGTGCGACCCAAAAAAAATGCAAAAAAAAAGATGTGAAATACTGCCAGCACCTGGGCTCAATCCCTCATGCTCCCATCAATCAGTACCCAAGAGGAGGAAGAGGAAAAATCTTCTTCCTCCTCTTCCTCCTCATCCTCCTCCTCTTTCTCTTCTTCTTCCTCCTCCTCCTCCTCCTCCTCCTTCTTCTTCTTCTTCTTTTTTTTTTTTTTTGCAGGGGTGGGTCTCAGGGCTTACTCCTGGATCTGTGCTCAGGAATCACTCCTGGCTGTGCTTGGGGGACCAAATGGGATGCCGATGATAGAATCCACATCTGCCATGTGCAAGGCAAATGCCCTATGTGCTGTACATTGCTTTGGCCCCAAAGTCTTATTCTTTAAAAAGGATTTTTCTTTTCTTTCTTTTTTTTTTTTTGATTTTTGGGTCACACCGGTGATACACAGGGGTTACTCCTGGCTTTGCACTCAGGAATTACCCCTGGCAGTGCTCAGGGGACCATATGGGATGCTGGGATTCGAACCCGGGTTGGCTGCGTGCAAGGCAAATGCCCTACCCGCTATGCTATCGCTTCAGCCCCGATTTTTATTTTCTTGACACTACTCTTAACATTAGGCGTCAGAGAGATAGTACCCCAGGTAGGGTGTTTACCTGCACCTGGTCTATCTGCTTTCCATCCCCGGCAGCCTTGTATGGGGCCCTGAGCACCTCCAGGAGTGATCCCGGAGCACAGAGCCAGGAGTAAGCACCCTGCAGTGCCAGGGATCCAACTGGGCTCAGCGACAAGGGGTGTGCCATAAGCCCTTATGGCACTGGACCCCCGGGCATGCTTAATTGTAACAACATTCAACTACCAACCTTTCTGTTATAATTAGTGTGTTTCATGTCACATTGAAGAAATCTTTGCCTCTCCCAAGGCTGTGCAATATTCTCCCAGGTGCCAGGTTTGTGCCAGTCGTGTTTGTGAGGTTATTCTTATTAATATTCATGCAGGGTGTGAACTGGGAGGCCAAGACTTACCTCTTTACACACACACACACACACACACACACACACACACACACACACACACGGATACTAACCGTCCCTGGGCTGTTTCTTTCGCCTTTCACGCGGCCAACCCCTGTTTGATTCCTCCACCCCTCTCGGAGAGCCTGGCAAGCTACCCATGGTGTATTGGATATGCTAAAAACAGTAACAATAAGTCTCACAATGAAAGACATTACTGGTGCCCGCTCTAACAAATCAATGAGCAATGGGATGGCAGTGACAGTAATATGAAAGAGATATTTTATTAGCATATTGTTACAGTCAATATAAATTTGAAATTCGTTAACTAGCTGAGAAACTCATAATAATGGTTATATCTCTATTTGTCACTTCATTATATTTTGAGTTAGAAAGTAACTTAGAAAGTAAGATTTCTTACTATTTGGTCTTCTGAAGCCTGTGTCTCCTCCGCCCTGGAGCCTCCCGCTAGCCCAGCCCTTGTGTGTGACGGTGCCTTCTGGACTCCGCCCTCGTCTGCCTGTCTGTTTGCTCTCTGCACCGCCAACTGCAGCCTTTCAGAAAGTTCCTGAATGAGGTTGTGTGGGTCTCCCCGCCCCCCACTTTCTTTGGTGTGTCTGTTCCTTGTCCACTCTAGGGTTTCTGTCTTTCCACACACAGCAGAATGAGGGGAGCGGGTGTAGGTCAGGAGTACAACTTTTTGTTTTGTTTTTGGGCCACATCCAGTGATGCTCAGGGGTTACTCCTGGCTCTGCACTCAGGAATTACTCCCAGAAGTGTGTGGGGGACCATATGGGATGCCGGGGATCGAACCCGGGTTGGCTGTGTGCAAGGCAAATGCCCTACCCGCTGTACGATCACTCTGGCCCCAACTGCACATATCTTTATGAAGCAATGATTTTTTTTTTTGCTTTGTTTTGTTTTGAAGGGTGGGTGTGAGTGATATTCTCCATGACTACCACATAGCATATTAGATTTCTGGATGAAAGAATCCCTAAAAGCCCTCCCCCACCATCCCTGTGGGGGATCCAGGTTTCCAGAATCAAGCCTAGAGTTCAAAGGCGGATTCCGGGTATCCTGTCCTCCTCTCCCTCCACCCGTGGCCCAGGGCACATGTCTCTCCCCCTCCTCACCGCCATGGACTACAGACCACGTGACTATCCCAATCGACTCTGGCAGCAGCATCTGGGTTCGAACTCATGACCTTGCACTTGCCAGGCAAATAAGTTAGCCACCAAGCCCTCTGCTCTGCTTTTCTATTCTATGTGCTTTAAAAAAGAAAAGAACAACTATCAGCGGGCCAGAGCAGTACTACAGCAGGTAGGACGCTTGCTTTGCACATGGCTGATCTGGGTTTGATCGCCAGCATCCCATATGGCCCCCTGAATGCTGCCAGGAGTGATCCCTGAGTACAGAATCAGGAGTAACCCCTGAGCATCACCGGGCATGGCCCAAAAGGGGAAAAATAAAAAGCCCACAACTCACTTAGTAATGAATTAATATTTCATTTATATCAAATGTTCTGTACCCGATCAGTTTTTTTAATCTATAGAGGTTTTTATTACAATCTTTTACTTATTAATGCAGACACTTAAGCAGTATTTATAATGTAGCACTGTGGGACTGTCATCCTGTTGTTCATCGATTTGCTCGAGTGGGCACCAGTAACATCTCTATTGTGAGACTTGTTGTTACTATTTTTGGCATATCGAATATGCCATGGGTAGCTTGCCAGGCTCTGCCATGCGGGCGGGATACTCTCAGTAGCTTGCAGGGCTCTCTGAGAGAGACAGAGGAATCAAGCCAGGTCGGCCGCGTGCAAGGCAAACGCCCTAACTGCTGTGCCATCTCTCCAGTCCATTTATAATGTAATATTTTAAAATACAAAACCAATATTCCCTTAGGATAAAACCCACTTTGTACATATATAAGCCTATTGAACTCTTCCCTTTTAAACTTTCTTCATTTCTTTCACTTTTACTAAATTTTACATGTGTAGGATTCACCTATTTCATGTAAACTCTAAAACAGAGTAGCACAAAATCATTCATAATATGTAAAAGTAATCATTTACATTTCTATACCCCTAAAATTTAGTTTTTAGAAAAAAATTACTTTATTATTGATTTACAATTTTGTGAAATTTCAGTAAACTAGCTCTATTCATCTCTATGTGTGATGTCACCATCCTCGCCAAAGAAAGGGAGAGAGAGAGAGAGAGAGAGAGAGAGAGAGAGAGAGAGAGAGAGAGAGAGAGAGAGAAGAAATCTTTCCCTATATAAGATAAAAAAGAAACACAGTGGACAACACATGATCAAAGTTGCCAAAACTGGAGATTTTTGTCCATAGAACTGAGCTTCCACGGGGCCCTGGGGGCACTGGTGGGGGACAAGGGCTCTCTGGAGGTGCTGGAAAGATGGACGATGAGAAAATGTGATTGACAGGACTGTAAATGCCGGCACCTGGATACAACAGGAAGGAACCCCGCCAAGAAAACGGCTCCTTTCCTGGGCAGGCAGTAGGAAGGTAAATCCTCTCCATCGTCCCTTCCTGAGCCCTAGCGGCAGGCCAGCTCCCTTTCGTGTCCCCATTCAACGTGTCCTTGCACAGCCTGACAGATGAGTGACGTTGCCTCAATTTATCTGCCCTTCGTTGCTTATTTGATTCTGGGGACACGCCCAGCAGTGCTCAGAGCCTACTGCTGGCGTGGTGCTTGCAGGCTGCTCCTGTTGATGCTCAGGAGATCCTACAGGGCCTGGGACAGAAGCTGAGGCTCCTGCGTGCAGGCTCAACCTGCACTCAGCCCTTCCCGCCAGCTCCTCGGCCCTCCCTTCCTCTGAGCTCTTTGATCAGCCGCTGAGTGAATTCATTTCCTTCCTGCAGCCCCACAGGCACCGCCAATTCCACAGGAAGGCGGACAGGCAGACGCTGGTCCTGCCTCCCCTTTACCTCTCTCCCTCCCTTTCTGGGACTGTGCTGCTGCTGTTGCAAGGACCGGGGGACGCACACTCACCTGCCTGCAGAGCTCCGCAAGGCTTGAACACCAGATGGCGGCTTCACGCACGCAGCCCTGTCACACTCAGCACCCTGAGGTCTGAGGTCTGCACTCCTTTAGCTCTGGTGCCTGCACACCTGCCAACCAGCTGATGAGTGCTGGGTGTGGCACTCCATGTGGCACTCAGTAGGGGTGGTCGTGGGGCTCACACACAGGCTTGTCACACGTCCTGATGCACACTTGCACATCTGTTTCATTGTGCTACTCACAGGGATCTATATACCCACCCCTACACACACACACACACACACACACACACACACACACACACACACACACACACACACATACACACACACACACATACCCCTTTCTCTGGTAATTGGGCTGCTATGCTCAGGGCTTACTCCCAGCTCTATGCTCAAGGGTCTGTTTTTGGGGGTGGACATTTTGGGTCACACCCGGTGACGCACAGGGGTTACTCCTGGCTTTGCACTCAGGAATTACTCCTGGTGATGCTCAGGGACCATAAAGGATGCTGGGAATTGAACCCAGGTTGGCCGTGTGCAAGGGAAATGCCCTACCCGCTGTGCTAGTGCTCCAGCCCCTTCATCAAGGGTTGGCAGTGCTCGGGGGACCATATAGAGTGCTGGGGTTGAATCTGGCTCGGTCATGTGCCAGGCCTTATCTGCTGGAAATATCTCTCTGTTCCCTACATCCCTTCACCCGAAGGGGACAAAGCCGCCCAGAGGGTTGATGGCCATCTCTATCCAGTTGTCATTCTCGAGAGAGCAGCCCAGGCCATATCTTCAAGATTTCAGCCTGGGGGTGGTCTCAAGGGCCATTGCTGCTGCTCCTCCAGCTTCTCAGCAGCTGTCCCCCCATGTACCTGAGCCTCTGAGAGGGACCTCCTAGGTGGACCATGACCTGGTGACCTGGAAGTACTTCCTGTTGCTGTCCAGTCCTTCAAAGCTCCCTCCTTCGATTTTTCTCCTTTATGAGACAAGTATCTTTTTTTTTTTTCTATTTGGGTCACACCCAGCAATGCACAGGGGTTACTCCTGGCTTTGCATTCAGGAATTACTCCTGGTGGTGCTTGGGGGACTGTATGGGATGCTGGGAATCGAACCGGGGTTGGCCGCATGCAAGGCAAATGCCCTAAACGCTGTGCTATCGCTCCAGCCCCGAGACAAGTATCTTTGGCACTTACTGATGAGCCCAACAAAGATGTTCTGGAAGGCCTCAAGGGTCCCCACCTGCCCACCAGGGCCACGGCCTCCATGTTTTCCTTAATTTTTTCTTTTTTGGTGGGGGGGGGCGTGAGTTTGGGGCCATACCTGGTGGTGCTAAGGGGTCACTCATGGCTGGACTCAGGCTCAGGGGACTCTGTGGGGTGCCAGGAATTGAACCCGGGTTGGCCTCATGCAAGGCAAGCGCCCTCCCTGCTGTACTATCACTCCTGACACACTCAAGCTCTATTGAGCTAGAATTGGCAGGAACATGGTGTGAGTTTATGATAATATGTTGGTTTGATGCACACCTCATGTATGTTCGGGCAGATAGCACAAGGGCTGGGGGTGGGCAGTCTGGCTTGATCGCAGACACCACAGAGCACTGCCTGATGTAGCCCAGGTGGCCCCCAAACTCTGCTGGGGGCGTCCTGGTGACCCCTGACACCTCATGGCCCAAGCATCACCACAACCTCAGGCCCTGTCATTCTGCCAGTCGGCCAGGGATCTCTGGAGTGGCTCTCAGGCCCGCTGAGCATGGCTTGGGAACTCCCCCCCCCCCCCGTCAAAAAAAGATGAGTGTAACCGTGGGGAACGGTTTGGGTTCAGCTGTCCCATCAGTGAACACACAGAGGAGTTAGAAACTGCCGCCACTCGCTGTGGGCAGCACCTCAAGTCTGTCTTATCGCATCTCACATCTGTCCACTGCGTTTCCCTTTCTGAGGCCGTTCCGCCTTCAGCCCTTTGAGATGCACATACAGTTGAACGGTCTGTGCCGCTGCAATTTTCGTGTCCTGTTGAGAAATCCGTGTCCCAGGGGGCAGGATGATGGCTGCTTTGCATGTCGGTGCCCCTGCTCCAAACCCCAGGCATCACCGGGTGTCACCCAAAGAGGAAAAAAAACAAAATGAAAAGGGAAATCCTTGTCCACTTCAATGTTCTTACTGGATCTGTTAAACTCGATCTCACCATTTCTTCCAGAATGGTAAGGTTCTATTTTTCGCATTCAGAGTTTGGATGCATCCGAAATTTAGTTATGGCCTGATGAGACAGAGAGAGCCAATTCTGTTCTTTATATTCCCCCCACGGGGATAACCTGCCACCCAGCATCATCTCTTCCCTCTGGCCTGCTGGTCT
Organism: Sorex araneus; assembly: GCF_027595985.1. Taxonomy (NCBI): domain Eukaryota; kingdom Metazoa; phylum Chordata; class Mammalia; order Eulipotyphla; family Soricidae; genus Sorex; species Sorex araneus. Next base: position 16,524,020 of record NC_073310.1, on the reverse strand, counting down.
GGTGGCCCGTCACAGTCGGGGTGACTCAGGGAAGAAGCCTCTGAGAGGAGAAGCCTCCCCTCCCCCCACCAGGAGTGTGGGCCTCACGGCCAGGCCCTTGAGACTGTGCTCCAGGTTTTAGAAAAAGGTGCAGGGGCTGAGACAGCACAGGAGGGGAAGCACCTGCCTCGCATGCTGCTATGGCAGCTGAGACCCTGGCACCACAGGGTCCTCCAGCACAGCACAACATAGCCCCTGAGCAGCACTGAGTGTGGCCTCAAAACTGAAACACACACACACACAGACACACACACACACATCACCACCACCACCACCACCAAAACCATAGAAACTGTAGGCCAAGTGAAGCGTGCTACAGGTCGAGGCTACACGACAGGTGACGGTGCTGCATCAGCTGGCATCAGACCCATCACCCCCTTTCAGGCATGTTTCCTTGCGAACCTCACCCCAAGACCCTCCCCGAATCCCCAGGGGGGTGGGAGTTTGGTGGGTGCGAAGGTGAAGGAGGGTACACTGGAGATGCCCTGGAGGATGTGGGGATGGCAAGGCCGAGCGGGGCAAGAAACCAGGCAAACCTGGGCACCGGGAGCAGATACCCACAGGGATGCCATGGGGAGCTGCGGCCAGCGCTGACGCTGGCTGGATGGCAGAAGGGGGCTTAGACCTCACCCTGTTCATCCATCACTGGTCACCAGCTGCTGTGGTTCTGTGCCACCTCCCAGAAGGTGGCCCCTCCTGGCAATCGGACTCCATTTGCTAAGTGAAAATGCCTCCAAAGGAGGATGGAGCCAGGTGCTTTCGAGGACAGCTTAGGAAGCTGGAGGCAGGGGGCGGGGGGCGGAGTGGGGCTGTGATAACTCATGAAAAATATAGTCCCCTGGGGCTGGAGCGATAGCACAGCGGGTAGGACGTTTGCCTTGCACGTGGTTGATCTGGGATCGAATCCCAGCATCCCATAGGGTCCCCTGAGCACCGCCAGGGGTAATTCCTGAGTGCAGAGCCAGGAGTAACCCCTGTGCATCGCCGGGTGTGACCCAAAAAGAAAAAAAATATATAGTCCCCGCAAAGAGCTTCACTGGAGATCGAGCCACGTGACTGATGTCATGTGATGCTTCACTGGTCAAATTAAATCATTTTTCGGCTTCTTTTTCCCGATTACAAAAGAAACCTGTTGACAGAATCGCTGGTGGGGTCCCTCGTCCCTTGAACTGCGCTCGATCACATTGAGTGCAGTGAAAACAACTTGCCGCCAGGGGGCCCTGCAGCTCTTTGTGGAGTCACTGGCAGCTACTTGGCCAGTTTGTTTCTGCTGGTTAAACCACAGAGACAAAAAAACGAAAAACATAAGCACATTGTCTTTTTTTTTAAAAAAAAATCTAAAGTATTAAATTTAAAATTCCGTCCTATAGTCTGAGGTCATGGTCTTCTTTAGATGGGAATAGCTGTTTCTTAGCAGAAACTATTTCTTGGCAAAATTAAAATGGTGAATGCCACTGTAGCACTGTGTTCATCATCCCGTTGTTCATCGATTTGCTCGAGCGGGCACCAGTAACGTCTCCATTGTGAGACTTGTTGTTACTGTTTTTGGCATATTGAATACGCCACGGGGAGCTTGCCAGGCTCTGCCGTGCAGGCGGGATACTCTCGGTAGCTGGTTAGCTGGTCGAGCTCTCCGAGAGGGACAAAGGAATCGAACCCAGGTCAGCCCCATGTAAGGCAAATGCCCTACCTGCTGTGCTATCACTCCAGCGCTCCAGCCCAATGCCACTATCCTTTTAAAAATATTATTTAAATATGAGTTTGAAAGTCTGAGATCAGTCAAGTGCCAGCTTCCCACATAAAACCGGTTCCACGTGCTTTACTTTCCACATGTGGGAGGCCTGGGTCCCGTCCCCAGCGAGGCAGGACTGATCCCTGAGCACTGCTGGGTGTGGGAAAGGGAGAAAAGGTCAAAAAATTATTTTTCAGTGAAGCAAGATAGTTTTGATGTAATGAAATTTACTTAGAAAGTTGTGAAAGAGACAAAAAGGGGTATATGTTCAAGAGAGAACAAGGCCTTTTCCAGAGTGAAAAAAGCAGAGACAGAGAGACAGAGAGATACAGAGAAAGAGAGAGAGATAGACAGACAGACAGACAGACAGATGTTGAGATGTTCAAGGGAGGACGTGGGCCTGAAAGAACAAGCCCAGAAGCCAAATATCTTAATGTGGTTTAGAGCTTCTCAGCTCTCCAAACAGCAACCCTTAGAATAAAGAAGCTAAGTGCCTGAGAATGTTAAATCTAGTCATAAACATTACATCTAAAAACTGGGGGGTGGCATCAGATAAGGGGTTGATATCAATGCTATATAAAGCACTGGTTGAACTCTACAAGAAGAAAACATCCAACCCCATCAAAAAATGGGGCGAAGAAATGAACAGAAACTTTACCAAGGAAGAAATACGAATGGCCAAAAGGCACATGAAAAAGTGCTCTGCATCACTAATCATCAGAGAGATGCAGATCAAAACAACCATGAGATACCACTTCACACCACAGAGATTAGCACACATCCAAAAGAACAAAAGCAACCGCTGTTGGAGAGGATGTGGGGAGAAAGGGACCCTTCTTCACTGCTGGTGGGAATGCCGACTGGTTCAGCCCTTCTGGAAAACAATTTGGACGATTCTCAAAAAATTAGATATTGAATTCCCATTTGACCCAGCAATACCACTGCTGGGAATATATCCCAGAGAGGCAAAAAAGTACAATCGAAACAACATCTGCACATGTATTTTCATTGCAGCACTGTTTACAATAGCCAGAATCTGGAAAAAACCCGAATGCCCCAAAACGGATGACTGGTTGAGGAAACTTTGGTACATCTATACAATGGAATACTATGCAGCTGTTAGAAAAAAGGAAGTCAAGAATTTTGTAGTTAAGTGGATGGGCATGAAAAGTTTCATGCTGAGTGAAATGAGTCAGAAAGAGAGAGACAGACATAGAAAGACTGCACTCATCTATGGTATATAGAATATCAGAGTGGGAGACTAATACCCAAGAACTGTAGAAATAAGTACCAGGAGGTTGACCCCATGGCTTCGAGGCTGGCCTCACGTTCCGGGGAAAGGGCAACTCAGAGAAGCGATCACCAACTACATTGTAGTCGAAGGCCATGTGGGGGAAGGGAGTTGCGGGCTGAATGAGGGCTAGAGACTGAGCACAGTGGCCACTCAACACCTTTATTGCAAACCACAACAGCTAATTAGAGAGAGAGAACAGAAGGGAATGCCTTGCCACAGTGGCAGGGTGGGGTGGGGGGAGATGGGATTGGGGAGGGTGGGAGGGACACTGGGTTTACGGGTGGTGGAGAATGGGCACTGGTGAAGGGATGGGTTTCCGAACTTTGTATGAGGGAAGTATAAGCACAAAAGTGTATAAATCTGTAACTGTACCCTCACGGTGATTCTCTAATTAAAAATAAATAAATTATTAAAAAAAAAAAACTGGGGGGTGGATTCTGGGCCTCTTTCAGCAGTGTTCAGAGGTCATTCCTGGCTCAGTGCTCAGGGATCACTCCTGGCAGTGCTCAGGAGACCATATGCAGTGCTGGGCATCAAACCAGCATTGGCCGCATGCAAGTGCCTTAGCCCCTGGGCTATAAATAACTCTGATCCTTAAAACTTCTTAAATTTTAGGGGCTGGAGCGATACTATAGTGGGTAGGGGGTTTGCCTTGCATGCAGTCGACCCAGGTTTGATCCCATATGGTCCCCTGAGCACTGCCAAGAGTAATTCCTGAGTACAAAATCAGGAGTAACCCCTGAGCATCACCAGATGTGACCCAAAAAGAAAAACAAAACAAAACAAAACAAAAAAAAACATAAAACTTTAAAAACTTGAGTTAAGGGCGGCTGAAGCAATAGCACAGCGGGTAGGGCGTTTGCCTTATACGCGGCTGACTTGGGTTCCATTCCCAGCATCCCATATGGTCCCCCAAGCACCACAAGGAGTAATTCCTGAGTGCAGAACCAGGAGTAACCCCTGAGCATTGCCGGGTGTGACCCCCCCAAAAAAACTTTTTTTTTTTTTAAGCTTTTTGGGTCACACCCGGCGATGCACAGGGGTTACTCCTGGCTCTGCACTCAGGAATTACTCCTGGCGGTGCTCGGGGGACTATATGAGATGCTGGGAATGGAACCTGGGTCGGCCGCGTGCAAGGCAGACGCCCTACCCGCTGTGCTATCGTTCCAGCCCCCCCACCCCCAAACAAAACTTTTAGATAATTCATTTTAAATCAAAAGGTTTTTTAAATAGTGAATGAAAAGATGTTGATAAAAGAATTGCGGAGTCAAAAAAGCTCAGGTCGTAGAACTGTCCCCAAGGCAATGTTGAACAAGCAAATCATCTCGGTGTACCGCAGGTGGAGGCAGTGAGGGCAGGGGGAGAACACTCAGGTCTGCTGTGGATGGGAGATTCTGAAACGAAAAGGAGAGGATCAGAGCAAAGGAATCCTAGATGAGTGTATGAAGGCTTTGTTTGGGCGCTGTTTTTTTTTTTCTTTTTTTGGGTCACACCCAGCGGTGCCCAGGGCTTACTCCTGGCTCGTGCACTCAGGAATGACTCCTGGCAGTGCTCAGGGGACCCTATGGGATGCTGGGAATCGAATCTGGGCCAGCCATGTGCAAGACAAATGCCCTACCCGCTGTGCTATTGCTCCAGCCCCAAGGGTGCTTTTTTGAGGGGGCCGTAGGGGGGAGATTGAGCCATACCCGCAGTGTGCCTGGCCCTGTGCTCGGAGTTGCTTCCGTTGGTGCTTGGGGCCCTGGGATCCCAGGGATGGACCAGGCTCCTCTGCTGCGTGCAGGGCAATCACCTTCACTCTCCTTTGCACTCTCCAGCCCCCTTGTTTTGACTCTTAAAGATGGTGTCGGCTCCTGAGTGTGGCCCAAAGCCCCCAGGACCCCAGGAATGGGAACAGAAGACCATCTAGTTAGGGAAACAGCTGTTTGGTGCTTTGTTTTGTGCTTCACAAAAAAACCCACTGGCATCTGAACCCCTCAGCTCACCTGGCTTGCCGGAAGTCCTAGCTGCCTGCTGCTCCTGTGCCCTCGGCTAGTGAGCCACGGGCCACACTTTCCCGGCATCGCTTGAGATTTCCCAGCAGGGTTACGTTGGCTAATCATTTCCTCAAGCCTCCCAGGTTGCTAGCCTGTGCTGATTGCCCTCCCCTCTAGACCTTCATGCCACGAGCTCTCCCAGACTCTCAGACAGAGTGTCCTTCCCCCATCCTGCAGGGAGATCCGGGGTTCTGCCCACAGGACAGGGCTCCAGGCTTGGGGGTGCGGGCTAGCAGCTGACGGCTCTGGGGTGCAGATGAGTGGGAGCTCGGGGGAAATCGGGGTGAGTTGCAAGAGGCGTGTATGTTGGACAGAGCAGGAGCGGAAATGCTGAAGATCCCCTGGAACGAGCCCAGCAGGCAGTGAGGACGGGAAGTGTTGGCAAGCATCCCGGAGACATCGGTCAAAGGGCAGGAGCACTCTGGGAGGGTCACTGTGTGGTCACGGGAACCCAGTGGCAAAGGACAGCCAGAAAAGGGGCTGCGAGGCTGCTCCTCCATGCCAGGCTCCTCCCCAGGCCCCAGGAACTGGGCAGAGTGGGAAGGTGAAGGCGCAGTTCCCATCCCCCCCTGCCCTCCCATGGCTCAGGAATTAACTCCCATTTTTCTGGGTTTTTTTTTTTTCTTTTTGGGTCACAACCGGCGATGCACAGGGGTTATTCCTGGCTCATGCACTCAGGAATTACTCCTGGCGGTGCTGGGGGCGCTATATGGGATGCTGGGAATCGAACCAGGGTCGGCCGCATGCAAGGCAAACGCCCTACCTGCTGTGCTATTGCTCCAGTCCCAAGTCCCATTTTTCTGAAGCAGAAATGGACCAGTAGTTTGTTCTTGCTCTGTCTAGCTTTCCAATCTTAAAACCATGTATGTTGGTCCGGGTAGGGGCAGGGCCATAACCAGGGTTATTCCTGGTTCAGGAACTATTCTTGGAGAGATGTCCAGGGAACCCTATGTGGTGCCACAGGTCAAACTGGGCCAGCTGCATGCCAGGCAAGCGCCTCACCTGCCTACTATCTCTCCTGCACTTATTTTAAGGGGCTGGAGTGATAGCACAGCGGGGAGGGTGTTTGCCTTGTACACGGCCAACCTTGGTTGGATTCCCAGCATCCTATATGGTCCCCCGAGCACCGCCAGGAGGAATTCCTGAGTGCAGAGCCAGGAGTAACCCCTGAGCATCACCACATATGACCCAAAAAGCAAAAACAAAACAAAACGAAAAAAATACAAGCTGTATTTTAAGCACATGAATTTATAGATTTTCGTGTTAGTCGAGGCAGACTTCAAAGGTTCACAAGAAAATCCAGCCTGCCTGCCTTTCTCACCACTCCCCACTCACTCCTTGGAGGTAACGTCTTTGCTCTTTGGGGTCAGGGGTTCCCCAGAAGTGCTCAGGAGGCTTAGTGACAGGGCCTCTGTCACTAAGTGAGAGGCAGGGCCTCTCACTTGTGGGGCGCCCTGGGTGTTACTGGGGGAATGTCTGTTCTTTGATATCATATTGTGAAAACTCCATTTTTCCAAATAACAACCTTTCTATTTGTTTTTGAGTCAGGGCTTATGCCTGGCTCTGGGCTCAGGAATCAGTTGGTGGGGTTCAGGGGATGAGATGGGATTGAACCCAGATCAGCCGAGTGCAAGGCAAGCGCCCCACACGCCCCTCCCCCACCACACACACACACACACACACACACACTCACGCACCCCCCTCCTCCCGCTGTTACCATCTCTCTGGCCCCACTAATAACCCTCTGTTGTACTATCTTGATGATCCACCTTTGATTTCCAGATGAGAACTTAATTGTGTTTTTACAACCACCCCCACATCCTCCCATTCTCCCTAGGTATTTTATGTCCCCGTTTTTATTCATGGTGTGTGTCGTTACAATGAGCTAATTATTATGCAGCGCTGAGACACAGCTTGTATCATAATTAAAGTGTCCTTCTTCTGGAACTCCAGGAAGGTTCCGGCTAATTCTGTGTCTAATGAGAGCTGGCTTCCTGGCTTGCAGACAGCTGTCTCACGGCGGCTTCACGGGGATGAAGAGCTGAGGAAGCTCCTTCCATAAGGTTTCTTCTGACAATACTCACCCATTGGTACCTTTACATTTAACCACAGTTCCTCTGTGGCTCCTGCCCCAGCTAGTCTGGAAAGCCGAGATGGGGCTTCCCACTCTATAGACAGCCGGCCTTGGGCTCTGCACACAGTGACGGTGTGGAATGATGAACGCTGGTTTACAACAATCACAAACTACAATCTCTCTGGTCACCTGGCTTTTATATATATGTATATATATGTGTGTGTATATATATGTATGTATATGTATATATGTATATATATATATATTTTAATGGATGACTTGGGCCAGAGCAATAGTACAGTGGGTAGGGCATTTGCCTTGTACATGGCGAACCTAGGTTCAATTCCAGGCACCACATTGGTTCCTCCCAGCCCCACCAGGTATGATCCTTGAGTGCAGAGCCAGGAGTAAGGCCTGAGTACCACCAGGTGTGGCCCCAACCCCTCCCCCCACCTCCCCCCCTGAAAAGAAATGGCTCAAGGGCTGGAGAGATAGCACAGCAGGCAAGCTACTGGGATTCAACCTGGATTCAACACTCTATACCATACCTGGTCCCTCAAGTCCCGCCAGGGGTGATCTCTGAGCACAGAGCCAGGAGTAAGTCCAGAGCACAGCTGGGTGTGACCCCAAACAAAACAATCCATCATAAAAAGGTGCTCGGAGGATGAGAAGGCAGGAGGACCAAAGCTTCAGGAGGCCAAGGCAGATTGAGGTCAAGGCTCTGTGAATGATGAAGTTGGCATTTCTATCACCACCGGGATGACGGCACCTGGTCATCCGTTGCTCCTGCCCCAGCTAGTCTGGAAAGCCGAGATGGGGCTTCCCACGAACGTGGTGTTTATTTTGTTATCAGCAAAGTACCATTCAGGGGCAGTGCTAAAGGGAAAAGCCCCACAGCTGGCTGTCCCCGCAAATGACATTGACATAAGACCAGAGTAAATGTTAGCATCCTGGAAACAGCAGCAGGTGTTTCAAACACGGCGGCAGCAGCCCCCGCCGAGGACTGTGCCCGCGGGCACAGCAGCGGCTCCAAGCCCCCGGACACCGTCAGAACAGGCACCGCCTGCCTTCTTGCGGAGCTCAAGGTTCATCGCGCTTTCTGCTTTTTGGGTCACACCCAGCAATGCACAGGGGTTACTCTTGGCTCATGCACTCAGGAATTACTCCTGGCGGTGCTTGGGGGACCATATGGGATGCTGGGAATCAAACCCGGGTTGGCCGCGTGCAAGGCAAAGGCCCTACCCACTGTGCTATTGCTCCAGCCCCTCTAATATATATTTTTAAGAGGCTTCTTGTTTTCAAACTGCCACACCCTTCCTACCTCTCCCTCCTCGGGTGATCTTTGGCACCTAGCAGGTGAATAAGAAATTTTAGAATTCAGTCTGGAGTAGGGTGTTTGCTTTGGATGTGGCCAACCCAGGTTCAATCCCCAACACTCTGTATGGTCCCTTGAGCTCCGCCAGGAGTGATTCCTGAGCACTGCTGGGTGTGGTTTCCCCCCCAAAAAAAGAAATTTTAGAATAAATGAATGCACTATCTGTGCCACTGACTGTAAGAGTGGAGTAATTGGCTGGGAAATTGCCCCAAAGAATGACACAGGCTTCGCCTGCAGGAGACCTGAGTTGGTCATTGCATAGATCATTGCATAGTCCCCTGAGCACTGCTGGGAGTGAGCCCGAGCACAGAGCTGGGAGTAATCCCTAGCACTGCTGGGTCTGGTTCCAAATGACCCCCCATCCCCAAGTGGCATGATAAAGTTGCTGCATTTTAATTTTTTTTTTTTGCGTCTTGGGTCACACCCAGCAATGCACAGGGGTTACCCCTGGTGCTCAGGGGACCATATGGGGTGCTGGGAACCGAACCCATGTCTGCTGCGTGGCAGGCAAATGCCCTACCTGCTGTGCTATCACTCCAGCCCCAAGTTGTTGCATTTTAGGTTTGGTAGACAACTAAAGTGAAGGAAAACCAAAATAAATGGGCTCTCGCAGAGGCTGTGCAAGGCAGTGTCCAGGATTCACCCCTTTAATCCTCTTGGTACCTTAGAAAGTGAACTGATGCCAGCTGCAGGTGGGGAGGCAGCGGCAGAGATGCCGGCTGGCCCAGCCCAGGGGCGCCAAAGGCGTCCCCTTGGTAATCGAGGAACCTCAGCCCCAAAGCTGGCAGGGGGCTGGACCCAGATGACAGAGCTGCTTAGTTAACTGCTTGCCTAGAACGTTCCTAGTGTGTTTCGTCCAGAAACAATGCGATGTTTGTTGTTTGGGGGCCACACCCCGTAGGTGCTCAAGGCTTACTCCTGGCAGACTGGGGGGACGATATGGAAATCGAACCCAGGTCATCCTCGTGCAGGGCAAATATCCTACTTGAGGTATGCTGTAACAGTGTAATGATACTAGGAGCAAAATGACCATTAATGCCTCAGGCATAGAAAGTTTCCAAAGGGGAGCAGTTGTGAAACGAAAATAAAAAACAAGCAAATAGTGCAGGAACTTTGCACCAAGCCCCAGAATTTGATCTCCAGCACCAGAGATGGGCCCCTGAGCACCCCAGGTGTAAGCACCCCGTGAGCACAGAACCAGGTATAAGCGCTGAGCATATCAGAGGTTGATCCCCAAACAAAGCAAGCAAACAAAAACCCCAAAACTCGGTCTTATGGTCAAGTTCTAGGTAAATAAGGCCTTCCCAACTGCCCTAGGTAGCTTCACGGCTCAGGATTCCCGGGGGAAGAGCATCAAGCCTGGACTAGCCTTCAACAGGGTAAGCACCGTCACCCCTGTACTATCTGACCCCTCAGATTTCTCTTATGGCCCGTCCAGGACTGGCTGAGGCCCCCTGGATGGTCTCCTCAATGTCAAGGGAAGGGCTGAGGTTGACCCTGGAACACCGTTATAGCCACACCTGGAAAGGCTTAATGGGGTAAATGGGCTGTGCAGCCTAGCCAGGCTGACTCATAAAACCAAGCATCATAAGAGGAGAAAATCTTCCCAGAGTGACGTCAAGCGATCTGAGATGATCCAGTTGATGGGGGTCAAAATCAGGCCTGCAAAGTCTGTGTGTGACCATAGGGACACCTTCCTTGTAAGCCTTGCTCCGCCTGGGACTCCAGAGAACTCCAGGACGGAAACAGGGAGCCCCTCCAACCCCAGTATGACCCCACGATCCCACTTCTCCGCATCTACCTCCAACACACGAAACATTCATTTGAAAAGACTTATGCACACGTGTGTTCACTGCAGTGCCTGGTATACTGGCCCAGACACGGGCATGGAAACAACCCGAATGTCCAACAACAGATGAGTAGATAGAGCAGCTGTGGTGTGTGGGCATAGCGGAATACTACACAGCTGTAAGAGATGATGGACTCTTGGGCTCACCGAAATGTGGATGCAGCTGGAGGGTGTCAAGTTACAGGAAGGAAGACAGAGGAAGGACGGATAGCAGATGCTCTCACCTATGGAACAGAGAGAGACAAAACAAGGGAACCGGCAGTGTTGAACGATGACAGACCCATCACTGTGGGTTACAAAACTGATGTTACCAGTGTGTGGGGGGGGGAAGGAAGACTGTAGGGGGCGTATATAAGGATAGTCATAGAGGGTGGGTGGTGGGGTGCAGGACTGTGTGCATCAATACAATGAACACTACTGTAACCATACTACTAAAACTATAAAACTTTTTTTTTTTTCCTTTTTGGGTCACATCCGGTGATGCTCAGGGTTTATTCCTGGTGTTGCTTGGGGGATCATATGGGATGGCAGGGATGGACCCCGGATTGGCTACATGCACGGCAAGCGCTCTCCCTGCTGTACTATCACTTCAGCCCCTATACTACAAGTTGTTAAAGTAATAAAAATAGGGCTGGAGCCCCAGAACAGTGGGGAGGGCGTTTGCCTTGCAGGCGGCCGACCCAGGTTCAATCCCCAGCATCCCATATGGTCCCCTGAGCACCACCAGGAGTGATTCCTGAGTGCAGAGCCAGGACTGAGCCCTGAGCAACACCCGCTGTGTCCACCTCCCCCCAAATAATTTTTTTCTGGGTGTTGGGGTGGGGGTGGGGCTTGAGCCACACCCAGCCTTGCTTGGGCTACTGTGCTTTAGGGTTCCTCCTAGCATTGCTCAGGGAACCAGGCAGGGATTGAGCGGGGTCAACCACATGGCAGGGGAGAGTCTTAACCCTGGTCCTATCTCTCCATTCCAATCTAGGGTGACTGCTATTTTTTTTTCTTTTTGGGCCACACCCGGCAGTGCATAGGGGTTACTCCTGGCTCTGCACTCAGGAATTACTCCTGGTAGTGCTCAGGGGACCATATGGGATGCTAGGATTGGAATCCGGGTTGGCCACATGCAAGGCAAACACCCTACCTGCTGTGCTATCACTCCAGCCCCTTTAGTTTGTTTTTTGGGGCCACATGTGGTGATGCTCAGTGCTTACCCCTGGCCTCTGCACTCAAGAATCACTGCCAGCCATGCTCAGGAGATCATATGGGATGCTGGGGGTTGAAGCTGGGTTAGCACATGCAAGGCAAGCGTCCTACCTGCTGTACTCTCTCCAGCCACTGACTGCTCATTCTCCATATATATATATATACATATATATGTATATGTATAATAACATATATATTATTTATTTATTTATTTATTTTTAATTGAATCACCTTGAGAACAGTTACAAAGCTTTCAGGTTTAAGTCTCAGTCATACAATAATCAAACATCCATCCCTTCACCAGTGCACATGTTCTACCACCAAGAACCACAGTGTACACCCCCTCTCACCCCCCACCCTGCCTGTGTAGCAGATGATTTTCACTTTACTCTCTCTTTACTTTGATTACATTCAATTTTCGACAAAAAATTCACTATTATTATTTGGAATTTCCCCCCAACAATCAGACCTGCAGAAAAGGCATTATTAGACAATTTGTTTTCTATTGCTGTCAATGAAGAGCATATGATGTCGCGCGGCTGTGCCATTTTGGAATTCTGGTATTTTAGTTAATAAGTCCAGAGGTATTTCTGCCAGCAGCTGCTACGTCCTGAGATTGGTTTGTGTGCCTCCGGGATCATGGCCATTCAGGAGCAGAGGAGGTGTTCGTGGGTGGCCACTCGGCATCTCGTCTGGGCAGGGAACAGGGCCGGTTCCACCACCCCTGCCCATTGTGAGATTTCCTGTGCACCCCATCACTGCAAATTCCTACCTCTCTGTCCAATTAGCTCTTTGCACCATGCTGCTGCAAAGGGGAAAAGGCCAAGGGACAAAAACCCTTCCCCTCCCGGGGTGGCACAGGGACGTAGCTTAGTTCACAGTCCAGGAGCATTTCTGCCAGCAGCCGCTGTGTTCCGAGATTGGTTTGTGTGCTTGTGGGATCATGGCCATTCAGGCTCGGAGGAGCCATAGATGGGCAGCCGTTCGGGGTCTCGTCTGGGCAGGGAGCAGGTCGACTGCTCATTCTTAAACCCAAACAGCTGGATCCTCCGCTCTCTGGGCACCCCACTCCCCCAGGCCGACAGCGACTTTCCTTCCAGATGAGGAGCAGAGAAGCACAGGCATTGACAGGGCAACATCAGGACCAGTGCTCTGTGCTCGGGCTCCTGGGCACACATTAGGGGTCGTCTCTCAGAGCAAGGTGTCGCTGGGGGCCTGTGTGCCCTGCCTGGGCCTTCCGGTGCTACTCATCTAGATGTGGATGCTGCAGGCTCCGTCGCTGTTATTTGCACAGCTAATGTCCCCCCAACTCTACCCATCTGTAGAGGAATGGGCACCGAGGTGGAAACTCTTTGGCTAGTTTTAGGCCTCTCCACTTGAATTTTCAGTTTCTATCAAAGAAAATGCAAATGACGGAAAGGGGGCGGGTAAGATGCAGAAGGTCCTGGAACTACTGAAGCACTGTGAGCCCCACAGACCCGCGCAAGCTCCGGGCCCCCTGGAGCCCCAAAGCCACAGGGTTACACCTGAACCCCAACCCCACTTCTACTGGTTGCGAGAGCTTGGGCTGAAACTTCCCCAAACCTCCTCCTCCTCCTCCTTCTACATGTGGTTGTTTCTACCCTGTGAGAACAAAGAACAGAGCAGCTGCCAACTGCCTTGCCCGGCCTCTGGCCCACACTCTTGTGCCCGATGTTGCTTTTTTACAGCAATGAAGACAAAATCAAGACCTACTGTCCTTCATCCCTATTTCCTGTTAACCAGATTTCTTCCTCTGAAATGGAAGAGACTTTTGGAAGCAGGAAGTGAACACACAGGGAGGATTTTGGGGGTTGGGGTGTGTTTTTATTGGGGGTGGTGTGTGTTTCCAGAGATCAAACCCTGTTCCTGGGTCTTCAAACAGGCAAAGCAAGTACAAGCTGGTGCATGGGGGGGAAATTTGAATCATTAAAAAACAAAGTGCAGGGCTGGAGAAATAATACAGCAGGTAGAGCACTTGCCTTGTATGCGGCCAGCCCAGGTCCGATTCCTGGCCAACCCAGGTTCAATTCCTGGCACCTCATATAGTCCTCCAAGCCTAATCAGAAGTGATCCCTGAGTACAGAGCCCTGAGCACCGACACTCGTGGCCTGAAAAAACAAAACCAAAACCTTCGAGGCACAGGTGCTGGAGAGATGAATCAGAGCTGGAACAGAAGCTTTGCATGAAGGGATGAAGACTTAATCTCTCCATGGAAAGGGGGTGGGTAAGATATAGAAGGTCCTGGAACTATTGAAGAAAGGAAGGAATATGGTCCCCAAGCTCAACAGGGAGCAACCCCCAAGCACTGAGCAGGGAGTCACCCCTGAGCACTGCCAGGTGTGACCCCCTAGGCAAAAACAAAACCAAAAACCCATTTGGCTCTTCAGGGAAGCCACGGATTACAGCTGGAAGCAAATTCCCCCAATAAGTAACTTCACCTTCCAGATTAATTTTCACCAGGCAGTTCCTGTTTTTAAACCAGGATATGCAAACAAAAGCACTTACTGGAAGGGAGGGTTCAGGGCTGCAGGGATTTCGACAGCTGCCCAGGCTCCCAGGAGAGCCAGTGAGACCTGTCCAGCCGGTGGCCAAGGCCAGGAGGCGAGCCCAGCATTACAAAGGCACCGGGGCCTCACGCTTCTGAGTTCTAAATTCGAGTATGATCCTTTTACGGAAATGCCAAGAGGGAAACGAGGTGGACGCGTGTCGGGCTGGGCAGGGTCGGAGAAAGGAACATGATGAAACAGAAAATAAGGTCACTGTGCGGAGGTTCAAGGATGCACAGGGGCGCAGAGCACCGCCAGCACCGACCCCCGTGCCCTGAGTCCACCTCAGAGGCCACCCCAGCGCCTGACCCCTCAGTGCTGTCCCCTCCCTGCAGTACTCCCCCAGTTCAGACCCTCAGACATTCTAGACATCCTTCCGGCCCTTTCAGGGAGAGAGGCAGGGCAGGGACTCGGGCAGTGGAGCATGAGTCTGAGAGCCGCTGAGAGCCAAGCAGGATGAGCTGAGCGCCGCACAATCAGTGGACCCAGAGGTGCCAGGAAGGCCCGGGCCTCCCACCCACAGGGCACTGCTCTGCCACCTGGGCCAGCCCCAGCCCCCTAGAGGATCTTCGTAGCCACTTAACAGCAGCAGGTGGGGGAGGGTCGGGCAAGCGACAGTATGGCGAGTGGGGTCTTAGCCTAGCGCGCAGCTGACTCAGGTTCTGGAGGAGGAAGCCACAGTTTCCTCTCACAGTTCCCCTTGCCAGCTGTTCCGTCTCTTCCCCACCAGCCTAACACCCATTTCATCCCCAAGGTCCTGTCTCAGCGTTCCCAGAGTTTCCCAGGACCATAAAACTGCCCTGGAGCCGGGACTGACAGGGAGACTAAGATAATGGGCGACGCCTGGAGAGATTTTTTTTTGGTTTGTTTTAACTATTTTTTTTTGGCTTTTTTTGGGGCGATGCACAGGGGTTACTCCTGGCTCTGCACTCAGGAATTACTCCTGGCAGTGCTCAGGGGACCATATGGGATGCTGGGAATCAAACCTGGGTCAGCTGCGTGCAAGGCAGATGCCCTACCCGCTGTGCTATCACTCCAGCCCCCATTGTTTTAACTTTTTATCTCACAGAATCACTGTGAGATAGAACCTTACAAAGCTGTTCATAATCAGGTTTCAGTCATACAGTGTTCCAACACCCATCCCTCCACCAGTGTACATTCCCCGGCACACCAGTGTCCCCAGGTTCCCTCCCATCACCTCTGGCCCCCCACCTGCTTGCCTCTATGGCAGGTGCTTCTCTCTGTCTCTCTGTCTCTCTCTGTCTGTCTCTCTGTCTCTGTCTCTCTGTCTCTGTCTCTCTGTCTCTGTCTCTGTCTCTGTCTCTCTCTCTCTCTCTCTGCCTAAAGACATTTTGACCAGCTACACAACCCTGTCAGCTCCCTGGTCCTCTCTAAACACTTGCCAATTGATAAGAAATGCAAAGAGCCTTTAAAAGGGTGCACTCAAAACTGCCTTTTAACTTAGTCCTATACTAAGTTCCTTCCCATTTGGGGAGCCCTTTTCCTTTCTCTCCTTCCTTCCAATAAACTTTTCTGCTTTCCAAGATTGAGTCAGAGCATCTCTATTACTCAATATTTTCGTTTTTTTTTTTTTTTTGCTTTTTGGGTCACACCCAGAGATGCACAGGGCAGGAATCACTCCTGGCAGTGCTTGGGGGACCATATGGGATGCTGGGAATTGAACCTGGGTTGGCCATGTGCAAGGCAGATGCCCTACCCACTGTGCTATTGCTCCAGCCCCCAATATTTTCATTCTTAAAAATATTGAAGAACCTAGGAATCGTGAACCAGTGCAGAGATCCGCCATCACCGTCCCAGCATCACTTCAGTTCCCGGCACCCCATATGGTTCCCTGAGCACCGCCAGGAGTGACTTCTGATTGAGAGCCAGGAGTAAGCCCTGAGCATTGCTCTGTGTGTGTGTGTATGTGTGTGTGTGTGTGTGTGTGTGTGTGCGCGTGCATGCAAAACCAGAAGGACAAAATAATAATAATAATAATAATAATAATAATAATAATAATAATAATAAAAGGTAGAATTCAGAGCAGGGATGTAGCTCAAGGATAGACTGAAGGCCTTGAATGCATGAGGTTCAATCCTTGGTGGACCCCACTCCCAATCCCCACCATCTCCCCCCACAATTACATTTATATTTTGTGATAGTTTCCTCTTGAGTGCTATCTCAAGGCAGGTGCTATCTATCTTCTCTAGCAGGGAGGAGCCGGTGGAAGGACAGTTAAGTCCTGTGCAAACTCCAGCTCATCCTCCCAGGCCCATGCAAACATCTGGTCCCTCATGCTGCCTCCGTGATGGCCCTGGGGAGTCAGGCCTCACCCCTTGGTATCACCACGAGAGCCGGATGCAATCAGAGCGATTTAGAATTATTGGGCGGGGGAGATAGTACTGGGGAAAAACACTTACCTTGCCGGTGGCCAGCCACAGTTTGACCTCAGGGATGACATTGTCCCCTGAACATTGCCCAGAGTGACACTTGAGCACAGAGCCAGGAGTCAGTCCTGAATGCTCCAAATCCCACTCACTCCCCACCCCCCCGCTCGCACAAAAATATAGAAGTAATGACGTCTGTCTCTCCTTTCGTAGATTCTGCTTTTTTGGGTCAGGGTGTGGTTCAGCTCTGGCGTCTCGGATGCTTGAGATCTGGATTTCAGCACCTGCTGGCACCACGAGGAGGAGGAAGAGGAGGAGGAAAAGAAGAGGAGGAGGGAAAAAAAAGAAGAAATTCTGCTTTCTTGCAAGAGAGTAAATGCAGCACAGGCATGAGGGTGAACGGCAGACCCCACGTCAAGGGTGCCTGGCAGAGATTGTGACTGTGAAGGGAATAAAGTGGTTAATCACTTGAGTTCTGGTTGAGTGTTCTCTGCCAGGGACCCCAAGTAAACGTCACTGGAGTCAAGGAACTGTGGACAGGAGAAGAGTGGGGGTGGGGCTGGGGAGGATTTGCCCTTGGGACCTCATCGAGACCGAGGCTCATGGTTCTCTTTCCCCTAATGTGGGCAGTGGTGGGAGCGAGGGACCCTCACTTAATCAAGACTAAGGGCGCCCCTTAGAAAACTTTGTTTCCCGTCCTTACCACCCTCCCCCTATACCCCTAGTGTTTAAGAAAAATGTGAAATCGGACCATTCATTTCCTACGAGGCTGAGCAAATCTACATTTTCAAGACACCAATGAAATGTTTCGGTTGAGGAATGTTTATTCCCAGAGCCATCCCGGGCGACTCTTCACCTCTCTCTCCCTCTAGAAGCTAAGGGAAAGTCACCCTCACAGATCCTTCAAGTTGTCAAGTCACCTGGTCCCCCAGAAGGTGAATCTAAAAGGCCCCACACAGCTCCTGTCTCTAAGAGCTGCTTCGCTAGTGTGGGCCCTGGGGACCGCAGGCTAGGTCATCGTTACCTGCAGACCTGGTGGCCTGCATGGACGAAGAGGCTGTACTGGGCAGAGTCACAGCAGGTCTGTCTCCGCCAGCTTCCTTTGGCTCTCCAGGCAATGCTGTCTGGAGTCAAGTCACAGTGGCTGGCTGCAGGACGGGCAAGGCCACATATATATATGTGTGTTACTCCTGGCTCTGCACTCAGGAATTACTCCTGGCGGTGCTCGGGGGACCATATGGGAATCGAACCCGGGTCGGCTGTGTGCAAGGCAAATGCCCTACCTTCTGTGCTATCGCTCCAGCCCCAAGGTTACTTATATTCTGGAGCCTGGAAGTCAAGGGGAAAAACTCCTTCCCTCTTTCTTCACTCTTCTTGTGAAAGTCAGCAAGCTAAGAACAAAGGACGCTTTTCTTTTCTTTTTGCAATGCTGGGAATCGGACCCAGTTCTTAGGCATGCAAAGCTTGACCACTGAGCCACATCCCCGCCCCTAGGAAGCTCTCATAAATATTCTTTCAAGGCCAGAGCGATGATATAGTGGGTTGGGCGCTTGTCTTGCACGCAGTCAACCAGCTTTGATCCCTGGCACCCCATATGGTTCCCTGAGCCTGCCAGGAGTGACCCCTGAGACGAGAGCCAGGAGTAAGCCCTGAGCACCCCTGGTTGTGGGTGAGGCCCCAAAACAACAAACTTCCCCCCCCTATATTTAATGAACAGTTTATAAAATTTGTTTATAAAAGTTTTAGGTGCACAGTATTATAAGTAAATAATTGTACATATTATACCATAGCCGTCGTCAAAAGTTTAGTGTCTCCATTAGCACACAACAAACGCTCTTTATTCCTTTCTCCCAACCTACCCCCACTCACCCTCTGGTAATGAATCATCATCTGTTCTCAGCACAAAGGAAGTCCTTAAAGACATGGATGGTTTATCCTAGGCTGTTTGGCAGCGGCAAGGGCTAGCAACCTACAGTTCAAGTTCAGTGCCTCCTCTCCTCTCTACAAGGCTCTCCCTTGCTGAAACACATTGTCTGTCTTTTTGGTGCTGAGCTGCCCATACCTGGCAGTACTCAGGGATTACTCCTGGCTCAGTGCTCAGGGATCACTCCTGATGGGGCTTGAGGGACCATATGGAACTGAACCGAGGTCATCCATGGGCAAGGCAAAGCACCCCACAGCACCCTCCCCGCTATATTATCTCCCCAGCCCCTATTAAGATACATTTTATGTTGCGCTTTGTTTGTTTGGGCTACACCCGGCAATGCTAACAGGACTAACTCCTGGTTCTGCGTTCGGAGATCACTCCTGGCACGCTCAGGAGACCATATGGAATGCTGGGATCGAACCCAGGTCGGTCGCAGGCAGGGCAAGTGCCTTATCCTCTGTTCTAATGTTCCGCCCCAAGTTTTTGGAGTCACACCCTGTGTTGCTGCGGGCTTAATCCTGACTCTGCTCAGGGATCACTCTTGGTAGTGCTGGGGGGACTATGTGCAGTGCTGAGGATTGAACTGGGGCCGGCCACAGGCCAGGCAAACACTACACCCCTGTACTGTCCCTACCTCAGCATCTTTCTCTGACCCCACAGCCTCCCTCGCAACCCCAACCCCCAATATTGGTGCAATTCGAACTCTGCCCCTGGAATCTCCCCAGTGCTCCTAGGTCGGTGTGCTCTGCAAACGTTTGAAGCCCTCCTCTGGGAAGTTTCTCCTGCTCACGCAGCCAGTGCAAATCCCTGGCAGCCTGTGTCACATGTGGCTTCCTCAGGGCCCAAGGGGACATTTCGTACCTGAGTTGGTGGGTCAGGACCAAGTAGGAAAGACTCTCCTGGGGGTCCATCATGAGGCCCTATTTTCTGCTCTCAGGAACCCATTTCTGCTTGTGACTTGGGATCCCACTTTCTTATGAAGCTATAAGTCAAAGCTGTGGACACTGCTAGAATGTTCCATTTAGTCCTCTGGAAGCCTCTTGGCTTCTAAACTCAGGAAGAGGGAAGCAGGGCAGAGCTTGGCGGTGAGCTCGGAGTGGTTGGGGTTGGGGAATGTCTGTTGGCATTCAGGTGCTGCAATATTGTCATTTGTTGTCTTCGTTTGTTTGCTTCGTTTGGGGGCCACACCTGGCGGTGCTCAGGGCTTACTTCTGGCTCTGTGCTCAGGGATCACTCCTGACAGGGAACCATATGCAGTGCGGGGGATCAAACCTGGGCTGGCTGTATGCAAGGCAAGCATCTTGCCCGCTATACCCTCTCTCTGGCCCTGGATTTAATTTTTAATGTTGAGTGTTCTTCATTCATTTTCAGGAAATTCAATCTCCTAATTGGAACATAGAAAAAAATCACCTGAGGTCAAGGCTCCCTCACCAAGGGAAGCACTCCAGTTGCTTTCAAGATGATGATCTGAGCAGAGATGCGTTATGCGTCAGGGCTAGTCGCTGTGGGTCCTTTTAGCTCTTCAAATAATTGCAACTCACTGAACTTAGTCATGAAACATCGCCCAGAACGGATGTGCTAAAATCCTGAGTTTAACAGAATAGAAGTGAAACTGCCTTGTGATTTTTTGTTGTGATTGTATATTATAATTCTTACAACCCTTGTGTAAAAGAATTGCTTAAAGAAAAATGTCTTTCGGGGGAGGTTGGGGGGTGCATTCGGGGGGAAAAAAAAAGAAAAATGTCTTTCGGGGCTGGAGTGATAGCACAGCGGGTAGGGCTTTGCCTTACACGCGGCCGACCCAAGTTCGATTCCCAGCATCCCATATGGTCCCCTGAGCAGCGCCAGGGGTAATTCCTGAGTGCAGAGCCAGGAGTGACCCCTGAGCATCGCCGGGTGTGACCCAAAAAGAAAAAAAAAGTCTTTCTCAGTAATTTCTAACAATGTTGGATGCCCCACCCCCAATTTAGGAGGCAACAGACACCATCCCAAGAATTCTCAATACATTCATATTACATAAGTTAAAAAAAAAAAGTACTGTGCTGAGTGATTAAATCCAAGACAGAGTCCTGAAACAGAAAAAGGGCTTGAAGGAGGAAACTGATCACATCTAAATCAAATTTGGAGTTTAGGTAATAGTAAAGAGCTCATGTTTTTTTTTTTTGTTGTTGTTGTTAATAATGTAGGAGTACTGCTATTTATTCAGCCATTGATTAAGCTGATTGAATTTGGCATGAACTCCACTTGTGTTTTTTTTTTTAGTTTTGACACATGAACATTCACCATAAAAGCCGATTGCTGTTATCTGGAGGTGCCTGGGATTCTCTGTACTGGCTTTTCAACTTTTCGGTAGATCTAAAACTACACCAAAATAAATAAGTTTATTTAAACAATTTCAGTACCAGTGAACTGATATTCTTTCTCCTGGTGCAAATGAAGGGGCCTTTCAAGTGCTTCAGCCTCTTTCAAGTTAGATGGAATTTGTTTCTTACCGCTTTGAACCTGGGCACATAGAAAGGTCCAAAACAATGGGGAGTTTGTGCATTTATTACAGAGCTCAAAGCAAGATTATTGCTCCGGCTCAGTGCCAAGTGGGAAAGAGAGATGTGTGATGCCCTCACACTTTTTAAACACATTTTTTCTCTTTTGTTGTTCTTTGAGGTCCTGTTTGATTAACCGGACCATTGAAAGGCTGTATTTGCAAAGGCTGGAGGAGTATTGAATTTCTTAGAACTGTAGTACACGCACATGAACTTCGGAAGTGTTGCAACTCTTCTCCAGAAAGGGGTGGGTGGAGGGAGATTTCATCAATAAGATCAGAAGGGTTTCACCCCAGTGTTTGTCCTCAGTGTTCCTTAAACAGTTCACAAATGTCCTCCTTTGAAAAAGCACTTTAGGGGCTGCAGCGCTAGCACAGCGGGTAGGTTGTTTGCCTTGCACGTGGCTGACCCATGTTTGATTCCCAGCATCCCATATGGTCCTTTGAACACCTCCAGGAGTAATTCCTGAGTGCATGAGCCAGGAGGAACCCCTGTGCAACACTGGGTGTGACCCAAGAAGCAAAATAAATAAATAAATAAATATTAAAATAAAAAAGCACTTTAACATGAGTAAAAGAAGTAGAACTAATTGTTCATACAACCCATTGCCTTGCTAGCGGATACCAAACACCGCCCTGAGCATCTGAATCATTTTTTTTCTTTTCTTTTTTTTGCTTTTTGGGTCACACCTGGCAATGCACAGGGGTTACTTCTGGCTCTGCACTCAGGAATTACCCCTGGCCATGCTCAGGGGACCATATGGGATGCTGGGATTTGAACTCGGGTCGGCCGCGTGCAAGGCAAACGCCCTACCCGCTGTGCTATCTCTCCAGCCCCTCTTTTCTTTCTTTTTGGGTCACACCTGGTGATGCACAGGGATTACTCCTGGCTCTGCACTCAGGAATTACCCCCTGGCAGTGCTCAGGGGACCATATGGGATGCTGGGAATCGAACCCAGGTCGGCCTCGTGCAAGGCAAATTCCCTACCCACTGTGCTATTGCTCCAGCCCCTCATTTTTTTTCTTGTGACAAATGTACAGGCTGGGTGCACCTCACAGTTTCTGTCAGATTGGGCTTGAATGTAGATTTCAAGCAGGAAACAAACCAAAATTTCACTCCTGCTCTTTTGGAGTGTTTTTTGTTTGTTTGTTTGTTCTTCTTGTTAAAGAGTTGTCTTAAAATTCTCTCTTGCATTTCCCATTGGGATTGGAGAAAAGAACTATGGTCAAGACAACCCTCTTGGGCTAGAATCTGTCTCTAATTCTATCTGTGGGTGGGGTGGTCTATAGAACCTGATGCCAAGGGCTGAGAATATCACTCAAGTGGTTAAACATAAGCAGCGGAGGGGTCCTGAGTTTGATGCTCAGCACCACATCACATGGCCTTCTGAGCACTGCTGGGTCCGAGCACCATGCCTGGCTGAGCACCCCTGAGTGCGACTCTGAGGGCCAGAGTGATAGTTCAGCAGGTAGGGCCTTTGCCTTGCATGCGGCTACCTGGGTTCGATCCCTGGCATCCCATATGGTCCCCCAAGCACCGCCAGGAGTGCAGAGCCAGGAGAAACCCCTGAGCATCGCTAGGTGTAACCCATCATCATCATCATCATCATCATCATCATCATCATCCTGTTGATCGTAGAATTTCTCAAGCGGTCTCAGTAATGTCTCCATTTGTCCTATCCCTGAGATTTTAGAAGCCTCTCTCTACTCAGCCTTCCCAACGATGCCACATTGGAGGCTCTTTCAGGGTCAGGGGAATGAGACCCAGCTTGTTACTGGCTTTGGCATATGAATACACCATGGGAAGCTTGCGAGGCTCTCCCATGTGGGCAGGAAACTCTCAATAGCTTACCAGTTTCTCCCAGAGGGAGAAGTAGGTTATAAGATATCACGCGGCCACAAAATGGTCTCGCACTTCTGGGAGCTTGCCTTTAAGTCTCTGGGTATTGGCCGTTGATGAGATTACACACACCTGGGTTCCTCTGCCGGTACCTTCATGCGTGAGGCTTGTTCGAACGTGTGGAGAGGGGCCTTGAGCATGGCTGTGGCTAGGTTCCGGAGGTCTTCAGCCGCCGGGAGCTCTGCTCAGGGCGGGGAGGGAAGCTTGAGCCCATCCCCTCCGAGGGCCCCTGGGGAAGACAGCCAGGTGCACGGGGAAGAGACTCTCTGCCAGGTGTAACACCCCCCCCCCCACAAAAAAAAAGCTCTGAGCATAGCCTGGGACAACACAATTCTTTAAAAGTCTAGTATCAAGTGTCAAGATCTGGCATCAGAGACACTGAATTCCATTCCCATCTTTCTTCTGTACTAGTTTTTAAATTATTGTTTTGGGCAGGAAAGTGGGGGTAGGGGTGGGGGTTGGCCCACACCTGGCAGTGCTCAGGACATCCTCCCGGCTTTGCGCTCAGAGATCACTCCTGATGGTGCTCGGGGATCAAACCAGTAAGGTAAGTGCCTTTCCTGCTATACTATCTCTCTGATCCAAATTTTTGAGTGGTTTCATCAAAAAACTGGAGCACACAAAGATGAGCTATATGTCCCACTCGTGGATTTTACTAATGCAACAATCCAGGCAGACAACTTTGTACTGCCCAGCGTTCCAGAGTTTTGCTGGAAATCTGTGGGACAAAGTGTGGGAACAAAGCAGGTGGGATGTGTGGTCTGTTTGACATGATTTGAGAAAATTGATTCTCTGTCAGGGGTGATTTTGCCTCTCAGGGGACACTTGACAATATGTGGAGACAATTTTGGCTCTTCTAACAGGGGTGGGTGATGGTGGCATCTAGCAGATGGGGAGGCTACTAAGTTTGCAGCACTCAAGACAGTCCAATGCAACAAAGAACAGTCCAGACCGGATAGACAGTATAAGGGGTAAGGCATGTGTCTTCATTCCAGCTAACCTTAGTTCGATCCCCATTACATATGGTCCCTAAGTACCACCAGGAGTGATCCCTGAACAACAAGCTCTGTGTCAAACCCACCCAAAAGAATTGTCTAGTCCCAGGGCCGGAGCGATAGCACAGCGGGTAGGGCATTTGCCTTGCACGCGGCCGACCCGGGTTCGATCTCCGGCATCCCATATGGTCCCCCAAGCACCGCCAGGAGTAATTCCTGAGTGAAAAGCCAGGAGTAACCCCTGTGCATCGCTGGGTGTGACCCAAAAAGCAAAAAAAAAAAAAAAAAGAATTGTCTAGTCCCAAAGATCAATAATGCTGCCACTGAGAAACTGGTTTAATTTCTTTTTTGGGGGCACTAGGTGGTTTGGGTCATAGCTGGCAGTACTCTGGGGCTACTCCAGGCTTGAGGATCAGGGTTGAATTTATACAAGGCAAATGCATTAACCCCTGTACTATCTCTCCAGCACTGAGAAACTGCTTTAAACAGAAAGACCAGGGCTGGGGGCCAGAGCGATAGCACAGCGGGTAGGGCGTTTGCCTTGCAGGCAGCCGACCTGGCTTCAATTCCCATCATCCCATATGGTCCCCTGAGCACTGCCAGGAGTAATTCCTGAGTGCAGAGTCAGGGCTGGAGAGATAGGACTGGGATAAGTCATTTTCATGTGGTTGACCTGGGTTTTACCCCTGGCACCATATATAGTCCCCTGAGCAGCGCTATGGGTTACCCCTGAGCCCAGAGCCAGGAGTTAGCCCTTAGCACAGCCAGGTGTGGCCCCCGAAACAAACACACACACAAACAAAAACCTCAAAACCATAAACAGAGAGATGAATAGGGTTTGCTGGGCAAACTCAGAGGAAAGGTCACTGCAGGAAAATGAAAGGACTAGAACGTGAATGGACAGATGCGCTGGAAAAGTAAACTGATAATTTTCACTTTGAACTCAGCCTTTCCAGGCACTGATGCCATAATGCTAAGTGACTCATATCTTTTCCTGGTGTCCTGAGAAAGTGCTTGATAAAAACCATGTCCCGGGACACACCTACTTCCCATCACCTTACTCTGACATACCGGTTCTGCAGCATGGCCTATGATCTGCTCAGGAGAAAACCCAGGGCGATGTCTGGAAAATCTCACTTAGGGCAATGTGTGGGGGAAAGTACCCAGAGAGCTCAGAGCGGCAGTGCGCGGTGTACAGCAAGACCCCAGCTCTCTGCTGGTCATCTCTTCTCCTGGAACGTGGACCCCCGGCCCCTTAGCATGTGCTTTTCTTCATCATGCTGTGGAACATTCTTGATCTTTCCGCCTTTTGTGTCAGCATTCCAGGCAAGTGATTGGGGATGAGGAGTGGGGTGGGGGGCAACAAAGGGTTTGGGGGGGGCACAGTTGACGGTGCTCAGGGCTTACTCCTGGCTCTGTGCTCAGGGATCACTCGTGGCTGGGCTCAAAGGGCTAATCTGGGGGTGCCGGAGATCAAACCAAGGTTGGTCGTGTGCAAGCAAGCACCCTGCCTGCTGTACCATCTCTCTGGCCCCAAAGAAATAAAATTTAATAAACTTCTCTGGATTCTTTCTACCAAGATCTCACACTTGGGCATCACCCTGTACTCCACAGTTTGCCAGGGCTTCAGAAGAATCTGGAAGCTGAGTGTTTTTCACTGTAGCACTGTTGTTCCATTGTTTGATTTGCTTGAGCGGGCACCAGTAACGTCTCCATTGTGAGACTTGTTACTGTTTTTGGCATATTGAATATGCCACGGGTACCTTGCCAGGCTCTGCCGTGCAGGTGGGATACTCTCGATAGCTTGCCGGGTTCTCCGAGAGGGGTCGGCCGAGTGCAAGGCAAACACCCTACCCGCTGTGCTATCGCTCCAGTCCCGTTTTTCACTGAACACCTTAAACTGAACACCTTAAAATTTTTAAATATAAATTTTTCCCTGGGGGCTCTCTGATCTCTGTTCTTGGGGTTCACTTGTGGTGGTGCTCATGGACTATGCAGTGCTAGAGATCCAACCAAGGTCAACCATATGTACGTGCTTTAACCTCTGTGCTTTAACCTCTGTACCATCTTGCCAGCCCCTAAAATCTTTTGTTTGTTTGTTTTTTTAGGTTGCACCCAACAATGCTCAGGGCTTACTCCTGGCAGTGCCTGGGGAACCAGATGGGAGCCTGCAATCAAACCCAGGTTGGCTGTGTGCAAGGCAAGCACCTACCTGCTGGACTACAACTTTAGCCCTCTTTTTTTTTTTTTTTTTTTTTTGCTTTTTGGGTCACACCTGGCAACGCACAGGGGTTACTCCTGGCTCTGCACTTAGGAACTACCCCTGGCTGTGCTCAGGAGACCATATGGGATGCTGGGATTTGAACCCGGGTCGGCCGCGTGCAAGGCAAACGCCCTACCCGCTGTGCTATCTCTCCAGCCCCTTATTATTTTTTTAATAGGGAAGAAAAATAGAACAGATGCTTTGTAGCTAGCTAAAAAATACTGCTTTAGTGCCTCAAAATGAGCCCATTCTATGCTTTTGTAATGAGCCAAAGAGAGACTAACCTTATGTTAAAAACCAAGAAACTGGTATTATGTAGCCATCTTCCAGGGTAATTTAGAAAATGTTGTCACTTAAAGCAAGTTATAGACAACCTAATGGTTCAATAAGCACTCCAAAAATATTTATTGCTTTTCTAGAATGTATGTACTCAGCATTATATGAACCATTGAAGACCAAACACATGATTTATGATTCTAATAAGCTTGCAGAAACCCATTTGGGAAAAAAAATACAACACAAATTATAAGTTAGGTAACAGCGGGGCTGGGGAGATAAACTTAAGCTATCTAGAGCACGTGACTAGCATGGCAGAGGGTGCCTAGGGGTATGGGACGGTTGTTCAAAGGACTGGAGCATGTGCTTTGTATGAAGAAGCCTCAGGTTCAACCCCCAGTACCACAGGGTGCCCCGGTACCTCGGGTGTGGTCCCAACACCAAAACCGACCAAATGAACAAGAACAGAAGTCAGGAGGCCAGGCATGTAGCACCGCCCTTGCCTTGCGTGTGTGAGACCTGGATTAGTACCAGGACTGGAAAAAAAAAAAGTTGGGGGCTGGAGTCATAGCACAGCGGGTAGGGCGTTTGCCTTGCACGAGGCCAACCTGGGTTCGATTCCCAGCATCCCATATGGTCCCCCGAGCACTGCCGGGAGTAATTCCTGAGTGCATGAGCAGGAGTAACCCCTGTGCATCACCGGGTATGACTCAAAAAACAAACAAACAAAAAAAAAAGTTGGATACTAATGAAAGGGTTGGGTCACAATCTGCTGGAGCACAGCTTCTCAGCGGGGAGGCCTGGGTCCCATCCTCAGCACTGCATTTCTCCCAAGCTCCACCAGATACAGCCCCAGTCACTGAGCTGGGAGTAGCCCTTGTGCACCACTGGGTGTGACCCCCAAAGAACAAATAAAATCAGAGATTCATACATTGTTCGTGGCAATGTAAAAATGATTAAAAAAAACTCAAAACACTGGCATCTCTACCACATGATCCTGATATTTTGTTGCTAGGTATTTTTTTTTTCTGTTTTTTGTTTGTTATTTTTTGGGGTCACACCCAGCTGTGCTTGTTGTGCTCAGGGCTGACTCCTGGCCCTGTGCTCAGGAATCACTCCTGGCACTGCTCAGGGGAACATAATAGGGTGCCGGGGATTGAACCAGGGTGTGACCCATGCAAGGCAAGCACCCTATCTGCTGTACTATATCTTTCCAGCCCTGTTGCAAGGTATTTAACAGAGAATTTAAAATATCAAGTTGTTCTTATGCAAAAATTTGTATGCAAAGGCTCACAGCAGCTTTAGTTCCCAAAGCCAGACTCTGAAAACAATTTCATTTAAAAATCTACAACACAGGGGCTGGAGTGATAGAATAGCGGGTTGAGCATTTGCCTTGCATGGTGGCCAACCCGAGTTCGATTCCCAGCATTCCATATGGTCTCCTGAGCACCGCCAGGGGTAATTCCTGAGTGCAGAGCCAGGAGTAACCCCTGTGCATCGTTGGGTATGACCTAAAAAACAAAAACAAGAACAACAACAACAACAAAAAAAAACAACAAAAAATCTACAATACAAGGATGGAAAGAGAAGGGACAAGCTGCAGATGGGCCAAGAGCACTGTCTTGCATGTGTAAGGTGCTGGGTTTGATCCCTGGTTACACACACACACACACACACACACACACACACACATCCCTGAGATAGGATTTTGGGCATATTTCTCATTTGAAAACAATGTAATTTTGCAGGGTGGGCAGGGAGATTAAAATGTGGTTTTGGCAGAAGGAAAGTTCTCTATTAGATCAAACTTGTCAATTGTCCTATTCAAATCTTTTCTCTGCTTCATCTGTTGGTTCTGAGAGTCGAATCGCCTCCCACCCCTGAGGCTGAGGGATCTGTCACTTCCACATTTCAAAATTATGTCACTATGTTTAGAAAGGTTTATTACTATTACCTTTACTCCTTTAAAATTAAAATTTTACTGACAACAAAATTCTTCTTTGCACCTTTTTTGAAAAATAGGGATCCTGGGCTGGAGCAAAAAGACAGCGTGTAGGGCGTTTTCCTTGCATGCACAACCGGAGTTTGATCCCCAGCACCGCACGCCACACATCATATATGGGATACTGCAGATCAAACCCAGGTATGTTGCAGTCAAGACAAGTGCCCTACCTGCCGTACTGTTTCTCCAGCCTCATTAACAGTCCATTATTGATTGTCTATAGGTTACCCTAAAAAAACCATGCACACATTTAAATATTTTTACAAAATTCTTATTTTTTTGGTTTGTTTTTGGTTTTGTATCATACCCAACAATGTTCAGGGGTTACTCCTGGCTCTGCACTCAGAAATCACTCTGGTAGTGCTCAGGGATGGCTGGGGATAGAACCCAGGTCAGCCGTGTACAAGGCAAACACGCTACCTGCTATACTATTGCTTTGACCCCTAATATTTTAAATATTGTAATAATTTAAATACTTTAAATAGCTACTTTAAAACTTTCCCAAAAGGGAAGATAACTTATTTTTAATTTCTTTTCTTACCAAAAATATTATCTGTGTGGAACTATCATAATGGAAAACTGCATAACATTTAATAGCTTATAGAGATAACATATTTATATTTATACACATTTATACATAAATTAGTCATAGAGAGTAAAATATTGAAAAAGTAGCGAGTGCATTGCAGCTGCTCTCCAACCAACCACTTAGTCACTCTGGCCTGTGACAGGTCTAACCCATCTCTCTCTCCCTGACCCCAAGTGCAATCACTGCCAAGATGCAGATTTTTGTACAAACCCTGTGAGGGAAAGAAAGACCATCCCTTTCAAGGTTGAACCTCTGACGACAACAGAAAATGTCAAGACCAACATCCAGGAGAAGGAAGGAATTCCTCCTGAGAGCGAGGATTGACCTTCACTGGTGACCAGCTTAAAGATGGACCTACTTTGTCTGACTCCAACATTCAAAAGGAAATCACTCGGGGCTGGAGCAATAGCACATCGGGTAGGGCATGTTGCCTTGCACGTGGCTGACCCGGGTTCGATTCCCAGCGTCCCATATGGTCCCCTGAGCACCGCCAGGAGTAATTCCTGAGTGCAGAGCCAGGAGTAACCCCTGTGCATCACCGGGTGTGACCCAAAAAAGCAAAAAAAAAAAAAAAGGAAATCACTCTCCATTTTCTTTGGAGACTTCACAGTAGTGCTAAGAAAAGGAAGAAGTCTTATACCACACTGAAGAAGAATAAGCATGAAAAATGGTGACTGAGCTGAAATACAAGCTGGATAGTAATAGCCACCTTTGCCAAGATTGTCCATTTTTTTTGTGGTTGGGGGGGTAGAGGAGGTTGAACTTTGGGCCCCTGTGGTGCTCAGAAGTAACTCCTGAAAAGCACTTGGGGGACCATATGTAGTACCATGGATAGAACTGGGGTCAACAGTGTGCAAGGCAATCTCCTTAACCCCTGTACGACTTCTTCAGCTGCTGGAAATGCCCTTCTGATGAATATGGCTCCAGTTTATGCAGACACACTGACAGACATTATTATGGCAATTGTTGTCTGACTTGTTGTTTCAAACAAATAGAAGACAATTAACTGATGGGATTAATAAAGGGCATGGGCACATTCTCCACTCTGGAGACTGCCCTGTGCAGGATAATGTTGGTTTGTCGTTCCTCCCTGGCTCCCAAGAGCTTGTGTTTGATATTGCTCCCCAACCTGTCAATTACCTTTGTCTCCTGATCAGACTCTGACTTGCAAATGTTGTCTTTCTCTTCTCCTTAATGTCCTTTGCATGGTTAGTTATTGTAGAGCCATTGCTTTTTGTATGGATACAGGAAGACTGTTAAAAAGACAAGCCTGTGGCTCAGGAGTTGATTGACTCCAGATAATTTACCTCCTGGAGATCTGCTCTCTCGACTTAAGCCTCAGTTGCCCTTACTTCCTAGATCCCCAAAAGCAGGGTCCCAATGAGGGACTGGATGGACCCAGGGCAAGCGGTGAGCTATGAGCTACCCTGGTATCGAAATGGGCTTGGCCAAAGTGCCCTAATGCTTAACTATAAGTTAAGAGCTTAACTTATATAACTTAACTATAAGTCAAGACAAATTCTGTCATGATCCAAAAAGTGATAACTAGATTTGGACACTGCTGGGGTCAGGAATGATTGATCCGGCCTGAGCACTGTAGTCTGAGTCTGTGGTAAGACGTCCCTAGGAGAGTCACCCTACAAGCCTAAAAGCGTCTATTACTGGGGGCTGGAGCACAGAGGGTAGGGCATTTGCCTTGCATGCGGCCAACTCAGATTCGATTCCCAGCATCCCATATGGTTCCCTGAGCACCGCCAGGGTTAATTCCTGAGTGTAGAGCCAGGAGCAACCCCTGTGCATCGCCAGGTGTGACCCAAAAAGCCAAAAAAAAAAAAGTGTCTAGGGGCTGGAGTGATAGCACAGCGGGTAGGGCGTTTGCCTTGCACGCGGCCGACCCGGGTTCGATTCCCAGCATCCCATATGGTCCCCTGAGCACCGCCAGGGGTAATTCCTGAGTGCAGAGCCAGGAGTGACCCTTGTGCATCGCCAGGTGTGACCCAAAAAGCAAAAAAAAAAAAAAAAAGTGTCTATTACTGTGTCCACACAGAATGGTAAATATGAGGAAGAAGAATTAAAGATGTTAATCAAGTTGTAGGTCTAAAGAGAGGAGAAACACGCCTTAAGGGCTGTTTTGCCCTTGTGGGCTGAAGATAAAGGTGGTCAGGAAGTCTGGAAAACATTTTTGATCACGCTTCCCTTGGGGAGGCGTGGTTAGAGGATAATAAAAGAGCAGCTTGGGGGTGAAATTAATTGATACTGATTGAAGGAGAGGGGATTGAGGAGAGACAGTTATGGAGACAGCAGAGAGACAGCAGAGAGAGACAGCGAGAGAGAGAGAGAGAGCGAGCGAGAGAGAGAGAGAGAGAGAGAGAGAGAGAGAGAGAGAGGATTGGAGAGAGCTGGGAGAGAAGAGAGATTGAATAAACGGTAACTAATCAGCAACCAGATTGACCTTCATTCTTCCTTCGTCCATCCAAGGCAACAGCCATCCTGGGTGGAGAAGCGACTAGAGAGCACTGAACGAGGGCGGCAAGAGAGAGCCACCCAGAGAGCCCACGAACATCCTTTTACGTGTAATCCCCCGTGCTCGTGAGGGACTGACACAGCCCGAGGCTGGCGGGGGCGGTGTACACAGCTCTGCTCTCAAGCGTGGGATTCTTACGCATCCCTGCATTGGATTGGAGATGTGTCTTCTTGGCATTTTCCTTTCTGAAGAAGCCCGTGTTTCTCTCTTGAACATGAATCTCTCTCTTTTTCTTTCCCTTACATTTCTCTAAGTAAATTTCTTTAAATAAATTAAAATGTTTTATTTTTTAAAAAATCTTTTCACTGGGAGCCAGAGAGATAGTATAGCAGGGAGGGAGTTTGCCTTGTAAGAGGCCAACTGGGTTTCACCCCCAGCATCCCATAGGGTCCCCCAAACACCGCCAGGAGTGATTTCTGAGTGCAGAGCCAGGAGTAACCCCTGTGCATCACTGGGTGTGACCCAAAAGGAAACAAAATTAATTTGGGAGAGGGAGATCAGAGAGATAGTAGAGGGGTGAAGGCGCATGCCTTGCATACGGCCAACCCTGGCTCAACTGCCGGCACTGCATATAGTCAGTCCCCTGAGCACTACCAGGAGTGATTTTTCAGTACAGAACTAAAAGTAAGTATTTAACACCGCTGGGTGTCCCGTCCCCCAACAACAACAAAAACAAAAGTTATCTCAAAATGGCAAATACTGGGGCTGGAGCGATAGCACAGTGGGTAGGGCGTTTGTCTTGCACTCGCCTGACCTGGGTTCGATTCCCAGCATCCCATATGGTCCCCTGAGCTCTGCCAGGGGTGGTTCCTGAGTACAGAGCCAGGAGTGACCCCTGTGCATCACCAGGTGTGACCCAAAAAGCAAAAAAAAAAAAAAAAAAAAAAGAATGGCAAATACTATTAATAATACATATAAGCAGTATTGAAAATGATCGATGATGGGGCTGGATAGTATGGGAGCTAAGGTGCATGCCTTGTATGTGGCCAACCCCAGTTTGATCTTTGGCACCATAAAGTTTCCAGAGCATCATTGGGTGCAGCCCTGGAGGTCCCTGAGCACCACCATGGTGAGAACACATGCAGGGCCAAAGTAGCTTGGCACTCTCAATTGAACTGCTGTACTGGTTGGCCAAGAAAATTTCAGAAAGGGTCTCAGAGCCTCTGGATACCATTTGGGAGGCTGCCCCTCCCCGCCAATCATTCGCTATTTTATCTTTTTTTTTTTTCATAGTAAGTCTTCAAACTGATCACTGTGGTCAGTGGCTACTACCTCAATCAGAGAAATTGCTGAATTTTAGTTTCAGACGTCACTTGGTTTGATTTTATTTCATTTTACCCTGATATTTATTTACATTCAATGATCTGCTGTTCCTCATCCCTAATTTTTACATTCCATAAAGACTCAGAACTTTGTGAAGCTATTACATATTTTATAATGCTTATCACAAGTGCCTAGTAAATGTTTTAAAATAATAAGGATACCTGATGCAAGAATTATCAGATTAATCTTACAGAGAGGATATAAAAACGTTCAAAGGTGTGTTTCCCCACCTTTGGCAGCGTTAGGAATTAAACTCAAGGTCTCATAAGGTAAGACAAGTTTTTATCTGAGCTATATTATGGCCCTAATTTTTCCTTTCTCCCTCCCTCCTTTCTTTTGTGTGTGTGAAGGAAGATAGTTTTTATTGAATGAAATTTACTTAGAAAGATGTGAAGGAAGAGAAATGTGAAGAGATGTGAAGGAATATGTATTCGAGAGAGAACACGGGGTGGAGATGGTTTGAAGGGGTGGGAGGGAAACTTGGGACACTGGTGCTGGGAAATTATGCTGGTGGAGGGATGGGTGTTGGAACATTGTGTGACTAAAATGCAATCATGAAAAATTTTGTAATGCTCTATCTCATGGTGATTCAATTAAAAAAGGAGAGAGAAAACAGGCTTCTCCAGAGTAGAAAAAGCAAGCAGAAAGACACATGTTCAAGAGAAAACAGAAGGGGCTTGAGAGAGGTCCTTCCTTCCTTCCTTCCTTCCTTCCTTCCTTCCTTCCTTCCTTCCTTCCTTCCTTCCTTCCTTCCTTCCTTCCTTCCTTCCTTCCTTCCTTCCTTCCTTCCTTCCTTCCTTCCTTCCTTCCTGCCTTCCTTCCTGCCTTCCTGCCTTCCTTCCTCCTCCTTCCCTCCCTCCCTCCCTCTTTCCCTCCCTCCCTCCCTCCCTCCCTCCCTCCCTCCCTCCCTCCCTCCCTCCCTTCCTTCCTTCCTTCCTTCCTTCCTTCCTTCCTTCCTTCCTTCCTTCCTTCCTTCCTTCCTTCCTTCCTTCCTTCCTTCCTTCCCTCTCTCCCTCCCTCCCTCCCCTCCCCTTCCTCCCTCCCTCCTTTTGACCTTATGGCTCAGGTACCATATGTGATCCTGGGGATCGAACCTGGGTCAACCACAAGGCAAGCACCTTACCATCTGTGCTATCTCTCCAGCGCCAACTACTTTTTTTTTTTTTCCTTCAGATTTTTGGGAGGAACAATCACATTCAATTGTTCTCAGGGCTTACTCCTGGTTCTGTACTCTGGGATCACCCTTGGCAGACTCAAAGGATCATTTGAGATGCTGGGGATTGAACACAGGTTAGCTGCATAAGGCAAGCACCTTACTCACTGTACTAGAATGATAATTCTAGCCCCTAGCTTTTTTTTTCTTTCTGGGTCACACCTGGCAATGCACAGGGGTTACTCCTGGCTCTGCACTCAGGAATTACCCCTAGCGGTGCTCAGGGGACCATATGGGATGCTGGGAATCGAACCCGGGTTGGCCACGTGCAAGACAAACGCTCTACCCGCTGTGCTATCCCTCCAGCCCCCCCTAGCTACTTTGTAATTTAAAAAAATATTTGCAGTGCCAAGAATTAAACACAGTGCCTCACACAGGCATGGCAACCACTGAACCCCACCGCCCACTCACATACCCCTCAAAAATCCTGAACTTGAGTGTTCAAGAAGAGTAATCTGTATTGGATTAAATTTTTTTGAAGTATGATTTTATTTATTTATTTATTTACTTTTGGGTCACACCCAGTGATACTCAGGGGTTACTCCTGGCTCTGCACTCAGGAATTACTCCTGGTGGTGCTCAGGGAACTATATGGGATGCTGGGAATCGAACCCGGGTCGGCCGCATGTGCTATCGCTCCAGCCCCTAAAGTATGATTTTAAAAGTTTATGTTTTTAAAAAGACTGGCTGGACAAAGTAGAGCAAGTAAAGTGTGTTTGCCTTGCATGTGGCAATGTGGTAGACCTGACTTCGGTCTCTGGCATCCCATATGGTCCCGAGAGCACTGTGCGATAGCACAGTGGGTAGGGCATTTGCCTTGCACGCAGCCTACATGGGTTTGATTCCCAGCATTCATATGATCCCCTGAACACCGCCAGGAGTAATTCCTGAGTGCAGAGCCAGGAATAACCCTTGAGCATCGCTAGGTGTGGCCCAAAAAGCCAAAAATAAACATTTAAAAAACTTAAAAAGACAAAAATCCTTGAAAACAAAACTGGGAGTGGCAATTTCAACATTCTATTTCTACTTCTATAAAACAGAGATCCACAAGAAATTCACTCACCGCTTTTTCCTTCTCAGCCCCAATGGGGATGTGGTTGACTTATTGAAATTGTTGGACTAATATAATAGAGACCTCCTGCACTTTCTTTTCATGCCTAAATTGTTTAATATTCCTCTTCCTTTCCTTGGTCATTCTCACACAGTCAGACTCTCTCTCCTGTTCACAGTAACAATATTACTTCATAGAAGATTGCATGACAATTAGGTGACTGTTCTCAGACTCTTAAGAGCTTTCCAAAGCCCTTTAACACAATGGACCGTCAATGAACCCACTTTTCCAGAACCAATCGTCCAGGTGGGTAGAGAACACTCCACTCCTGTAGTCAGAGAAGGACCCAGATGGCTCAAGGCTTTTTTTTTTTTTTTTTTTTTTTGGTCACACCCAGCAATGCACAGGGGTTACTCCTGGCTCTGCACTCAGGAATTACTCCTGGCGGTGCTCGGGGGACCATATGGGAAGCTGGGATTTGAACCCGGGTCGGCCTTGTGCAAGGCAAACGCCCTACCCGCTATGCTGTCACTCCAGCCCTCTCAAGGCTTTTTGACAAACCCTCTGAAGGAGTCAGGAACCCGTAGTCACTCCCCCGCCAGCTTCCCCTCTTTGCCAGCCTGGTCCTAGCAAGCAATTTGTGCTCAGGGCTGCTGAGAGTGCCCGGAGCTGGGTCAGCTTAGTTGAAAGTAATCTTTACTTGCAGTTGCCAACTTGGAGGAGAAAAACGTTGAGGCTTTTGGTCCAGAGCTGAAACAGTGCCCTTTCAAAGGATTTCTTTATTGGGACTGAATTACTTTAGATTGCTTTAGCTGTTTTTTTATTCCCTCTGGTTCCTCTCCACCAAAATATAACTGAAAAATGAATCTGATTTAATAGCACCTAGAACCATTCTCTCTTAACATTGAACCTCTGGTCTAATCTTTCAGCCATTAGTTGTGTTTTTTTTCTTTCGGTCACACCCAGCGATGTACAGGGGTTACTCCTGGCTCATGCACTCAGGAATCACCCCTAGCGGTGCTCAGGGGACCATATGTGATGCTGGGAATCGAACCCGGGGTCGGCCGAGAGCAAGGCAAACGCCCTACCCGCTGTGCTATCACTCCAGCCCTTGCTTTTTTTTTTTTTTTTTGGCTCTTTTTTGGTCACACCCAGTGATGCTCAGGAGTTACTTCTGTCTCTGCACTCAGGAATCACTCCTGGCTGTGCGCTCCGGGGACCATATGGGATGCGGGAGATGGAACCAGGGTCCGCCAAGTGCAAGGCAAACGCAGTCCCCACTGTACTGGCCCCAGTTACGCTTTTTACTGAACTTTGCATCCTTAAAATCCAGGAGAGGGGCAAAGTCCAGAGGAAGTAAAATTCTTTGTTAAAGAAGCCACTGCCGGGGCCAGTGAGTGATAGTACAGCGGTGGGTAGGGCGTCTGCCTTGCATCGATCCCAAATCCCATATGGTGCTCTGAGCACCGCCAAGAGTTAATTCCTAATACTCAAGAGCAGAGCCAGGAGTAACCCCTGAGCATTACCGGGTATGGCCCCCCCAAAAAACCAAAGCAGAACAAAACCCAAAGCCTTATAATTTTAGGGAACATGACATTCTGTAATTTGCTTCAGAAACAGTGAGACAGAGAGAGAGACAGAGAGAGAGACAGAGAGAGAGACAGAGAGAGAGAGAGAGAGAGAGAGAGAGAGAGAGAGAGAGAGAGAGAGAGAGAGAGAGGGAGAGGGAGAGGCAGGTTCTTCACTTAAATTTTCGGGTACTTCACTTGTTCTCTTGCTACTATCTTTGCCCCTAAGTCACCAGAGTCCCTATTGCGCTGGACCTTGAACCGGCCAGCGCCAGGGGCGGGGTATTGCCCTGGGGACGCTTCCTTTCAACACGTGATTTTCTCGTTGTTTTTTAAATTTTTTTTTAAATACAACACATATTCCTGGTAGCAAATTCAGAAATGCAAAGAGAGATTAAATGACTTGCATTCCCACCACCCGGTGACAATAAAAACGCTCTCATTACTACCGCTCTGTGGGGAGCGAAAACAAATCCATCGCGCGATCTCTTTTCCGAAAGACGAATTACACGGAAAAATATTTTTTCAGGGTTTTTTTTTTCTTTCCCTAATTTCAAGCCCACTCGTGTTCTTTCTCGACTTTCCGCCTCCGGCCGGGGCCCTCCCTCAGTGGCGCCGGAGAGAAAAGTTTCGTCAAGCTGTGGTAAAAGTCGGTTAGCCGGGGAGAAACGCGTCAGTCTGGAGACTGCCGGGCCGGTAAGTTACGTTCGTCTTTTCGAGCGAAAATGAGTCACTCGGGGGGCGGGGCGGGGGCGGACTCCGCCGGTGAAGGACACTTCAACGGATTCCGGACCCCTCCTCGCGGACTCGGGGTTCCCCTGCACCCCCACCCCCAAACGGTCCGGGCGACCCCGCACCCACTCAGCGCTCCATCCCGCCGGACGCAGCGGCGGAAAGTGACCCGGGCCCTCGCTCTCGGGGCGGGGGACAGCGATCGCCACGCTGGCCACTCTGGCCCCGCCCCGCGGGGGCCCGACTAGCCAATGAACTCCAAGAGGGGCTTCGCGTCACGCCGCGCTGGCCAATCGCGGAGGGCCACGACCGTAGAAAGGCTGCGCGCAGCCGGCCGGGCCGGCTGGGCGGCGGCGGCGCGCACTCGCGTAGACACTCTCCGGCCATGGTGGTGGTGGCAGCCGCGCAGAGTCCGGCCGCCGGGGCCCCCAAAGTCCTGCTCCTGTCCGGCAAGCCCGCCGCCGCCGCCGCCGCCGGAGCCCCGGCCGGAGGGACGCTGCCGCTCATGGTGCCGGGCCAGCGAGGCGCCAGCCCGGAGGCGGCGAGCGAGGGGCCGCCGCAGGCTCGCAAGCGACAGCGCCTCACGCACCTGAGCCCTGAGGAGAAGGCCCTGCGGAGGTGGGCGAGGGTCCCGGCGCGGGGTCGGGAACTGATCGGAAACTGGGGCGCCGGGGGCTGGGCCGGATCGGGGACGCCCCCGCCGCCGCCGCCAGCGGGGCGTGGGGCGGGGCAGGAAGCGTCCTGCGGCCAGTGTCGTCGGCCGCGGCTCCGTGCCGGCTCCTGAGGGGTGTCCGGGGGCTCCGCGCGCGAGGGAAAGGGACCCGCCGCGGGGGGCGCCGCGGGGTCGGGCTCGGAGTTCAGCCGGACCCCGCGAGCGTCCGAAGCGGCCCCCTCAGCGCTCGGCGCGATCGCGGGAGAAGCCCCCCAGGAGCCCCGGCCGGGACCCCTGTGGTGATTCAGGAGGCGCCTCCCCGAAGCGGGCACGAGCAGGGGCCCGGGGTGCCGGCCGGCGGGCGCCCCTCCCCGAGCGAGCCGCCGTCGGGGGCTGCGGGATGGGAAGCCCGCGGGGCGCGGGGAGGGAGGAGCGAAGTTTCTCCTGATGCAAGAGGAGTGACTCGCGCTCGCGGCCAGCGCGCCGCCGGCTGCAGCCGGCTGGACACCGGGCAGGATGACGCAAGAGCGGGAGGTTTCTAGGGCCGGTCCCCGAGCCGGCCAGCTGGGGGCGGGGGCCCCGGGTGGATTTCGCTCTCGGTCCACCCTCGCCTCCGTGCGTCCTAGTGGAAGCACCGGGAGGCTACGTTCTCAGAGAGAGAGAGAGAGAGAGAGAGAGAGAGATCGAGAGATGGAGCGAGATTGAGGTGGTTTCAGCGCGATTATGTTCCTTGTTCTCAGGAAACTGAAAAACAGAGTAGCAGCTCAGACGGCCAGAGACCGAAAGAAAGCCCGAATGAGTGAGCTGGAACAACAAGTGGTAGATTTGGAAGAAGAGGTAAAAATGCCGAGTCCGTTGTCATTCATCCAGCGAACGCCCTGCCTTAGTGAATATATTTGCTCGGTGTTTTTCCATCCCCTTTCAGAGACAGAGGAACGTGTCATTAGAAAGTTCAACTAGGGCCAGAGAGATGGCTCAGTGGGCTGAGCACATGCTTTGCATGCTTGGGGGTCTGGTTGGTCCTCCCAGACCCCCTGAGTGACCCGGAACACAGGGCCAGGGTTAGTGCCATCCCCCACACCTCCGGTAAACTAAAATAAATTAGGATAGTGGCTATGTGGTGAAGCTTGATGAGAGCAGAAGTGATTGGCCGCTTGACATTTGTTATTACATCTCTCTGGAAATTGTAAATTATACTGTTTACTGATGAAAAGTAAACAGGAAATCATTGCTTAAATTTGAGTCCTGTCCTGGCTTGGTTAAAAGTCCACAAGGTTGTTTTTCCCTTCTACAATCTACTTAATGTTGCTGTTGATCTAATGTTATTCTACTGCCAGTCACATTTTGAATATACAAATATTTACATTGTTTATATTTTTTCAAAAAACATACTGGGGCCAGAGAGAATAAAGAGTAGGGCATTTTATTTTATGCCTTACATCTAGCCAACCTGGGTTCAATCCCCAACACCCTATATGATTCCCCCCCAACCCCACCAGGAGTGATCCCTGAGCACAGAGCCAGAAGTAAGCCCTAAGCACTGCCAGGTATGGCTCCCCAATTGTTTTAATTCAATTTTATGGTGTGCCATTGCACTTTCATTATTACTTGCCAGTTCAAGATAGGGTGTTTTAAATATATACATAAATTTAAGCGAGAAATCACCATCTGTTGAGGTTTGCATTACTTGGAGACATTGTGTCATTCTGACCCTGTGAAATGGCACTTTTAAATAGCCTTATTTTCATAATTACTACTTTGCCTCATAATACTTATTGTGAACAACTGCATACAGTTTTTCAAAAAGTCAAGTAAAAGGAAAGGAAACCAATTGTAGTGAAACTCACATCTGGTAGATTTATTTCTTAAATCATTTGAAGATGTGATTTGAAAATAAGCTATTATAAATTATTATTGTATTGCTTGGTACTAATCTATTTGACATGATTGCAAATTTTATATATTTTTATCAGTGTTATCAGTTGAAATTGATTGGATGTCATTCACCATATGAGGAATGGATCATTAGTAAATTCAAATTTTAGAATCTTTTAAAGCTTATCTGGGTGTCTGGCAAGAGACAGTGCAGGCATTTAGGTGCTTGCTTTCCACACTGCTTACTCCAGGTCAATCCCTGGCACTGCATGCATATGGTCCTCCAATCACTGCCAGATCACTGCCTGTTCTCTGTTTAATGTGGCCCCCCAGACAAAAATTAACTAATAAAGGATTCTGGAGAAAAATTGTATAGACAGAAGTCTTGCCACCATCTTAATATTTAGACATGGTAAATGTTTGACAGTATTTCCTGTCTACAAAGGCTAAGACAGTAAAAATAAAACTTTTGTGGAAACAATTCATAGAATTGGGCCCTTTAAAAAACGCATCAATTTTTGGTAGAGGCTAAGAACACTTGATAATCTGGACTTGGCACATAGTAGGGTACTTGACTATTGAATGGAGAGATTTGGGGACTTGGTAGATTGACACGGAAATAAATATTTAAAAGAAGTGTGAAATAGTTAAAACTGTTGTATACCAACACTGTTTCAATTACTTATTTTAAAAAAAATTGGTATGTAGTTTTGGGTCACACCCAGTAGTGCTCAGGGGTTACTCTGCTCTCAGGAATTACCTCTGGGGTTGGGGGGGCTTAAGGGACCATAGGGTATGCCAGGGAGCAAACCTGAGTGGCCTCATGCAAGGCACATGCTTTACCCGCTGTATTCTCTCTCTGGTCCTTGTTTTATTATTATTTTTTTTAAAGAATAAAACTAGGCCTGCTCTTCAGGCCCAAGTTCTCCCTTGAACATGTATCTCATTTACTTGTCTCTTTTGCTTTCCTGTTTCCATTCTTGAGAAACCTGTTTTCTAACGCACATTTCCTCTTTCTCTTCCCTCACATCTTTTCAAATAAATTTCAATACATTATCCTGCTTCAGCCCCCCAAAAGTCCAAGTCTAGTTTCCTTACTCAACATTTCATGTTAAAAGTCTTTTGCTGTTTTTAGCCAAAATACAGTTATGTGCATGGTTGAAATCCAATGGATTTCTCAAGAAAGAACAAGATATTTTAATAGCCTCTAATTAATTTTGTTTCAGAACCAGAAACTGTTGCTAGAAAATCAGCTTTTACGAGAGAAAACTCATGGTCTTGTGGTTGAGAACCAGGAGTTACGGCAACGCTTAGGGATGGATGCCCTGGTTACTGAAGAGGAGGCAGAGACCAAGGTAAGTCATTTCCTTCACATGATGTTTTGAGTGGAAACTGGTCAAAAGTGACATGACCTCACTATAACACCTTTTTTTTTTTCTCTTTTTGGGTCACACCTTTGGCTCAGGGGTTACTCCTGGCTCTGCACTCAGGAATTACTCCTGGAGGCTGGCAGTGCTTGGGGGATGGGGTGCTGGAGATTGAACTCTGGTTGGCCTCGTGCAAGGCAAATGCCCTACCCTCTGTACTACTGCTCCGGCCCGACACTCATTTTTCAAATGTATAGTGAGTAGTAGTAAGTGCTAATAAAAATAAATTTTATTACAACTATGTACTGAAAAATGACCGGCAAACTCCACCCTGTTACAATTAAGGAGAACCTAAATAAAAGATGCTCTTATCTGACTTTAAATTCCCAAAATGTCACTAAAATTAAGGATTTTTTTTTTGTGTGTGTGAAAACAATAAAGAATTCTTTCTGATAAGTTATTTAATACTCTTTGGATAATGGCAAATTTAAAGAAAATACTTAAGGTGCCTAATGCAGTTCTGCTTATGTAGGGAATAATAAGGGCAAACTGAAAAATAAAAAAATTACTGCCTTACTCTTTCAAGCATGAGTTCTTCCTTGAATACTTGATTGATTGTTCTTACAAGCTCACATTCTCACTTGTATTCCTTTTCTCCACCTTCCACCTTTCTAAGTTTCATTCAATTAAAAATTATCTTGCTTCAGAAAAAATTACTACCCAAAAGATTCTGGGCCTAAATTCATAGTTTAGTAATATTATTATTGGCACTGTTGGTATTATTAAGAACGTAAGCCCTATAGCCAGGGAGATGGCTTCAAGGACTGTGCCACATGCTTTACATGTGACAGGGCCAGATTCAATCAATCCCCGGCACCACCTGGTCCCCTGAGCACTGCTGGGAGTGGCCCCTGAGCACTACCAGTTATGACCCCAAAATAAAAAATGTCAGTCCTGCCTGAATCTTTGCTTGGAAAGGAAAAATGTTTTAATATACAGAAAAATCACAACAAACTGTTAGTCTGACTCCCTTTTCTAATTTCTCAA
This sequence comes from Sorex araneus, assembly GCF_027595985.1. NCBI lineage: Eukaryota > Metazoa > Chordata > Mammalia > Eulipotyphla > Soricidae > Sorex > Sorex araneus. Next base: position 16,481,627 of record NC_073310.1, on the reverse strand, counting down.
TGAGCACTTCAGAAACTGGAATAAAGGAAAAGAAAAATTTAAGCTGAGTTTTGGGGCCAGAGTTATAGCACAGGGGATAAGGCACTTATTTGTCTTGCACATGGCCGCTCCAAGTTCCATCCCTGGCATTGCATATGGTCCCATGGTCCTCTGAACCCAAAAAAGAATGATTGCTAAGCACAGATCCAGGAATAAGCTCTGAGCACTATCTCAAAAAAATATTTTTTCCCTGACTTTAATCATTAGACATTGAGATACCAGGGTTAAGGCATTAACTTGCATGCAGTTGACCCCAGTTCAGTCCTCAGCATTGCATTTGGTTCCCTGAACATTGCCAAAGTGATTCCTATGCACAGATCCAGGAGTAGGCCCTGAGCACTGCTGGGTGTGGCCCCCAAATGAGTTGAGACTCACAGGCTGTCTGTTGAATGTTCTCAGGAATTTGTGGCTATTTGAGTTGTTGATTCGCTTTGGTCTTTCTTCTAGGGGAGTATAGTGAGGCCGGTGGCCGGGTCTGCTGAGTCCGCAGCACTCAGACTACGTGCACCTCTGCAGCAGGTGCAGGCCCAGTTGTCACCCCTCCAGAACCTCTCCCCATGGATTCTGACGGTGTTGACTCTTCAGACTCTGAGGTAGGCATCCTGTAGCTTTACTGAAGAGCTAGGTCAACCCATGGTTATCTGTTTGATACCTCATATCCCGAACTAGATGGATGAGTGCTGGATTTGGTTTGGTTAGAGGCAAACACTCACTGCCTATTTCCAGGTGATTTAGGAAGAGAATGAAGTATAAATAAATGGGGTCAGGTGGGCCCTAGAAATTTTCCTACAGCACGTTGGTTGGTATTATGGAACTTAGTTTAAGAAGTGTGGTGGGGGGAGGGGTAGAGAGATAGCACAGCAGGTAGGGCTCTTACTTTGCACACAGCTGACTCGAGTTCGATGTCCAGCATTCCATGTGGACCACCAAGCACCACACGGGATTATTCCTGAGTGCAAAGCCAGAGTAATACCTGAACATCACCTGGTGTAGCCCCCAAACAAAACAAAACAAGTATTCTAGGGAGCCAGAACAGTAGGAACTAGTAGAGCAAGCAGAGTGCTTGCCTTACAGAGTGTTCTAGGTATTTTTCATTAGTATATTGTAGGACCTCATTTGATTTTTGTTTCTTGCAGTCTGACATCCTGTTGGGCATTCTGTTTAACTTGGACCCAGTCATGTTCTTCAGATGTCCTTCCCCAGAGTCAACAAGTTTGGAGGAGCTACCAGAGGTCTACCCAGAAGGACCCAGTTCCTTACCAGCCTCCCCTTCTCCACCACTGGGGGCGTCATCAGCCAAGCTGGAAGCCATTAATGAACTAATTCGTTTTGATCATGTATATACCAAGCCCCTTGTCTTAGAGATTCCCTCTGAGACAGAGGGCCAAGCTGATGTGGTAGTCAAAATTGAGGAAGCACCTTTCAGCCCTGCAGAGAAAGATCACCCTGAATTCACTGTCTCAGTGAAGGAAGAACTTGTAGAAGATGACTTCATCCCAGAGCTGGGTCTCTCAGATCTACTTTCATCTAGCCACTCCCTGAAGCCATCATCCTGTCTACCAGATGCATATAGTGACTGTAGATATGAGAGTACCCCTTCCCCCTTCAGTGACATGTCCTCTCTGCTCGATGTAGACCACTCTTGGGAGGACACTTTTGCCAATGAACTCTTCCCCCAATTGATTAGTGTCTAAGAAATGATCCAATACTGTTGCCCTTTTCCTTGACCATCACACTGCCTGGAGGATAGCAGAGAAAGCTGTCTGCTTCATTCAGAAAGCCAAAGTAGAGGGTGTACAGGTCTAGAGAATGCCTTTAAAGTGTTTGTTCAAACTTCATAGGTCACCTAAAGTATTGTCTTTTGACACCCAACAGTCTTTAAGGTACTCATGTTTTCCTATAATTCAGAATTATAATTTTTATATTGTACCTTTATCTTTAGGGTAGTGGTTTGCCAAAATACTTACATAAGGGTCACTGGAAAAATGTCTCAGACATGGGACTTACATGTTCATCATTTCTCTTTCCCCTCTTGGCTTCCCAGGCTTGTCTCCAGTTTTAGATTCTCTAGTTTGCTTCTGCAAGCGAGAGCACTACTTGAGTGGGATACCTTCCACTCATGTACAGTTCAAGCAAAGACAAAGAATCTTGTGTAAAATTATAGAAATTTACTATGTAAATGCTCGATGGAATCTTTCCCTGCTAGTTTTGCTTTTGAAAGGTGCTTTCTCCATTTATTTAAAACTACCCATGCAATTAAAAAGTGCAATGCAGCCGCTTTGTTCTTTGATTCCTTCTTGGGCCTTTAATCTAACTATTCTCTTTAGGTGTTTCACTGTTCGCTGTGGTAGAGATACACTTGACCTCACTGTGCATGCCCCTTTCTTACTGCTGTTGCTGGCTAGTGTAGGAACTATTCCAGGTGAATGCTGGGGGCCCCCAGAGCTATACCTGACAGTGCTGGGTGCTTTATAGTGCCAGGGATCAAACCCACAAGGCACATACTCTACTTGAGCCCCAACCTTAACATGCCACTTTTTTTTTTTAATAAGAATTTTATTTTATTGAATCACCATGTGGAAAATTACAATGCTTTCAGGCTTAAGTCTTAGTCATACAATGCTGAAACAACCATCCCTTCACCAGTGCCCATATCCCACCACCGAAAAAAAAAAAACAGAAAAAAACCACAGTATACCTCCCACCCCGCCTTGTAACTGATAAATTTCACTTTACTTTCTATTTACTTTGGTTACATTCAATATTTCAACACAAACCTCACCATTATTGTTAGGAGCACCCCACTAGAGTCAGACCTGTTGTGAAGAGAAATGAGGTTTTGGATTTCTGTACTTTAACAACTAAGTCCAGGGAGATTTCTTCCGGATGTTGGATCATTGCAAGCTTGTAAACCCCATCTGTGGTCGTCATAATATGGGGGTCCCCACGCCCTTCATCCCCAGGAAGGGACAGAACATGCCACTTTTTAAAAGCAACTGAAGACTACTCCTATCCCCCCAAAGACTATCCTTAATTAGTGCCTGGCTGCAACAAGTGACATACTGTATTCTGAGAAGTCACTATACTTCAGCCTGACCCAGACCGAAATAAGTGGCAAAGCTGAACCTTTACAAGGTTCTTGCGATACTCAATTAGGATAGAAGACATACTACTAAATATCAAGATTTCTTGCCATTATTAACAGTTGATGCAGTATAAGCACTTGATATAAACAAAGCATCTTCCTAAGTACTCTAAAGTTAAATATTATACCCAAGTTCCTTGGAAGGGCTTTAATCTACAGATATTATCTGTACTCTCTAACTTGTTTCACAAAAATGAAAAAGTCCAGACACTGCTGAAGCCAAAGTTTAATCCTACTGCTGCGCAATTCACATTTGCTAGAAACTTAGTTTCTTGCATATATATGACTATAAAAACTATAAAAACCTTATCACCTGGTTTTCTTAACTCTGAAAGCTTTAGAGCTAAGTATCTATTTAGGAATTGCACAAGCAGCTGTAATTAACAGATGCATTTTAGGCCTCATCATAACAAGCATCTGGAGACTGGGACTCAAATAATTTACATTCAGTGACAACATATGAAAGAGGCAGCTGTACTAACAGAAATAACGAGCCATACATAACTTGTGTAAATTATCAGGGTTTTCGTTTCCTGCACAGATGGGTGGTAATTACTAAACACGGGCTCAGCCTTGAGAAAACACCTGGTATTCAAGGACATCTTCATATTGAAACATTAAGTTTAATGGTTAGAAATAAAAAGGTACTTTCCTGAAAATTCAAGGCAAGACTTTCATTAAATGCAGAAGATTGTCCATAACTGAGATGAGAAATAACTGGTGCCAGATGCTTGTACACCATTTTTCTGGGCCTTGCAGTATTAGTCCCTGTGCTCCACTGCCTTTCTACTTGGTATGCTACTGGAGCAAAAGAGAAGGAAAAGAACTGTAGGTAGGTGACAGTGCCTAGTTAGGAATAAAAACTACCCTAGATCTCTAAGATGCTGCAAGAATGGCTTAATGGCTAAAAACACCAGGTTGAGTTTACTCCTCAGGGCTACTGACATGCACCAAGTGGAGTTCCAGTGGCTCAGTGTGCAACCTGACAAGCTAGATATGTGAACCCTGGAACTAACGTGTGATTCCTAGTAAGCACTGCAGCCAGGAGTGTGACCACCCCTACCCCAGCCCCCACTGTCCTCAAAGGGAGCACTGTGTAAGCAGTGTGAGCAGAATGTGTGAGAGCACAACTAAATGCGAATCATGGTAAGCATGTATACAAGCAATGCAACTCAAGCATGCAAATCCAGATGAGCTGTGAGCTCAAGTGTGTGAGCACTGTAGCTAGATGTGCAACCCTCTCACCACAACAAACAGCTATAAGGGAGGGAGAAACTAAGTGTGTGATGGCTGGTGCACCACAATCAAGTGAGTGGGAGTACCACTGAAGTGTGTAAGCACCCTAACCAAGTGTATATTATACCCTATCCCACCCCATCATCACAGAAGGAATAAAGAGAAAAAATAAGTAAAATTCACTAGAAACAAGAAAATGGGCTTGTTTCCTCATTAAGCTGTTGAACGACACTATTTGGCATGCTGGAATTAGTTTACACTATTACTTCATCTAGTTCATCTTTAAAATGGTACTGGGGGGGGCTGGAGCGATAGCACAGCGGGTAGGGCGTTTGCCTTGCACGCGGCCGACCCGGGTTCGAATCCCAGCATCCCATATGGTCCCCTGAGCACCGCCAGGGGCAATTCCTGAGTGCATGAGCCAGGAATGACCCCTGTGCATTGCCGGGTGTGACCCAAAAAGCAAAAAAAATAAATAAATAAATAAATAAAATGGTACTGGGAACCTTATAGCATAGTAGGTGAGACATTTGTCTTGCATGTGGCTACTTTGGCCACGACCCTGGTTTGATGCCCATCAAATATGGTCCCTTGAGCACCACCAGGAGTGATCCCTGAGAACCAGGAGTAAGCCCTAGCATGCAAGTGTAACCCCAAAACAACAAAACATCATTGGTAGAACATCTGAAACTAAACTATAAGACTGAGCTTACAGTTTCTGTCTCAAGAGTTTAAAGTTACAGTGCCTTCATGAATCACACTTTATTTTAGATTATTGCAATTGAATGTAAATGATATTTTGGGTATTGCAGTTAAAAAGCCTATATATTAGGTCGGAGAGATAGCACAGGGGTAAGTAACATGCTTGGCATGCAGCTGCCCTGATTCAATCGCGTCGCCACACCACATGGTCCCTTGACCAACAAGCACTGCCAGCAATATGACCCCTGAGCAAATCTAAGAACAGTTGCTAAACACTATTGGGTAGGGCTCAAAACTGAAATAAAACAAACACTGATCAAGCTGGAAGAATCTCGGACCTGGTGGTTGGGTTATATGGCTAAAATTTCTCTATATTCATAGGTTTTAGTTTCCAAGGCTGTAAAATGAAGCAATTAGATTCACTTCTAATATTTTCAATTTTTGATTAAAAAAACCAAAGCAGGGGCTGGAGAGATAGCACAGCGGGTAGGGTGTTTGCCTTGCATGCGGCCGACCCGGGTTCAAATCCCAGCATCCCATATGGTCCCCTGAGCACGGCCAGGGTAATTCCTGAGTGCAAAGCCAGGAGTAACCCCTGTGCATCGCCAGGTGTGACCCAAAAAGCAAAAAAAAAAAAAAAAAAAGCAGTATCCTGACTTTTCTGTAATTGCAATTCAGACTTAATACCACCTGCCTGCAAATTAGGGATCCAAATTCATCAGTAGTTTTAAGTGTGTAGGCAATACTGCCCCCCAGTGACCTGTTAATTCTTAAGAGAAATGACCATGTATCTAAACAGTATGTAATTATCTCATTCCCATCTTTTAAATTATCCCAAACCTCTCTCTGTATACTCTAGGTACCATTTCCAACTCCATATTTGATCTTTCTAAAGACTATTCAATTCTGCCAACTGAACACTAGTAATCACCACTGCAAGTTAAAACAATTGATATACAATAATACCAAGTAGCTGAGCATAGTGGAAATCGGTTTCAGGATACAAAAAGTAATCTTTGTTTTGTTTTGGGGTCACACCTGGCAATGCTCAGGGACCAAATAGAATTCTGGGGGTTGAATCCAGTCTACCTGTGCAAGGTAAACTCCTGGTTCCATCCCTGGATGCCATATGGCCCACCACCACCACCCAAGCCTACCTACCAGGAGTGATAACTGAGTCAGTACCAAGACCTAAGCACTAGTGGGTTTGGCTCAAAAACAAAAAAACAACAAAAAAATAATCTTTAAAAATAAACTTCTAAGGGGCTGGAGTGGTAGCACAGTGGGTAAGGCGTTTGCCTTGCAAGCGGCCAACCCGGGTTCGATTCCCAGCATCCCATATGGTCCCTTGAGCACCACCAGGGGTGATTCCTGAGTGCAGAGCCAGGAGTAACCCCTGTGCATTGCCAGGTGTGACCCAAAAAGCAAAAAATAAAATAAAATAAAAAAATAAACTTCTAAAAATAAAAATGAAGTTCCTAACACATGAATGCTGCTTTGATTACAATTTAGAAAAAAGCAATGAGACAACTGATTTTATTGACGCAAGTATATGAATATAATATCTCAAAGGTCCAAAACACACGTTTTATTGAAAACAATAAAATACAGAAACACCAGATTCTCATTTTTAAAGTAAAACTGACAGCATTTTTCAGAACTTTCCTAACACTATGCCATTCATATCACTATTAAAAACAAAACTAAATTCCAAATCCAAAATTATAAACCTGTTGATAAAACATTCTTCTTATATTTCTAGCTCCTATTTTTTTTTCTAAATTTTACATTTGCACCTTTTCAAGAATGAATAGCAGGTTTTATTTTTGCTTTTTTAAAAAATACCAATCTATTTCTGACAACCAAATTTACTTTCTCCATATTTTAAAAAATCAAACCACACACACTCTACTCAACTCACAGAAAATATATTTTTGTTCATTAAAGCTCACCTGCTTTAGAAACTTTTCTCTTCAGACATTAGCATAATAAGCTAATGTTGATCCATGCGTCAGAAGCTGTACAAAACGAAAAGACCTGTTAACTCATAGGGACAACCTTAAGGCAAAAGCAAAAGCTTTCCACTCCAAAAGAAAAACAAAGCAAGAGACATAGAACTGTGGCTCAGATGAGTAAGCACCACAAGGATGAAGACAATTGTACAAACATATGCCACATAAAGTTTTAAAAGGAGCTTTAAATATCCATTTTCCTGCAGAAATAATTATCATGGCAGACAATCTAACTCCTGAAACAAGTTCTGTTGGTAACCCATGAACGGAACCTCAATTCTCTCCTATTTTACCAACAGTATCGGCGCCTTGTTTTGGGGGCCCTTTCCTCCTTTTCATTGTACAGACTGCTGAGGAGAGAAGCGTCCCAGTAATTCCTACTGAGGACAGTCAGTATGCTGGGCCCTTCTTTGGAAGGCAGTTATCTCCCGTTCCAGCCTGACATGGAAACTTTGCTGAAGTTCCAGGCAATCACTTCGTGTTTTCACATTGTTCTCAAACAAACCTTTCAGCATGGAGATTTAAGGCTACAAAATTTTAAAGTTGGTCCCATTACTCAATGACTTAAAGGCAGGAATTTTTTTAAATGGCATGAGTCAAGCGCTTGCACATTTCAACAGAATACAGTTTACATTCATCTCTAAATCTGAGATTAAGAAACTATTAGCTGGTTTCCAACTGGTTTCAATACTGGTTTGAAGTTTGAATAATCTTATCTTTAGATATTAAATATTGTTTAAATATTAAACATTAAATCTTTTCCTGACTATCCAGAAAGAAATAGAAAAAGCAGGTACAACAGGCAAGAGAAGAAACAGTCCAAATAACAGACTTGTGACTTCTACACCATCTGTAAAAATGAGAGGGATTTCAGCCCGGGTTTCAAAAATGCCTGGGAGTTGGTTTCTAGAAAGTCACTTCTACTTGAAATAAACTATTTTTTTTAAACACAAGTATCTGTTCCTACAGAGGGGGAAGAAAGCCAGATAACAAAACAAAGAACTGGGTGGTCTGTAGTGTGATGAAAGGGCCAATCTTACACTATTATACTCATTTCATAAGTTCTAGTGGGCATCCTGCAGCTTTAAAGGAACTGCTGCTGTACTTTGCACTACAAGTGCTTGACGCACAGAAGGTATCTTCCTGAGAAACAAAAATCTTTCAATCTTGGTTATCAATACCTTAAGCCTGGTTGAAGACCTCAAGATGAAGATTTTCTGCTAGCAGGACATTTTTTCCTACTAATTTTAGGCTTACCATGTCATAGTTGGAGCACCAGGCAAATTTGCTATTTCAGTAAATATGGGTGTCACTTGCCCTAAATTCTGTCAACTATTCGATCCTTTTTCTCATTAGCCTTATTTTTTTTTTTTTTGAACTACAGAAGTTTCCTGGGGTTAGCTTACAGCACTTTCTGGGGGATTACCTAAGATATGAGATGCTTCTTCCACAATTTGTCACACTTTGTTGGAAACTTTCAGAGTTCAAAGTTGTAAACATTACTGAATAACTGGATTTATCAAATATGCGAGAAACCAAGGGGAAACAGTAGCAGAAGGCAAAAAAAGCCTTGAAGGAAACACTTTTCCTTTGATTTTTCCTAAGTACAGAGGTGAGCCACAATGCTACTATTTAATCAATAAAGCTACAATAAATTGACAACAAATACACAAGTCTCAGAGCCTGTTAAATTTCTTAGCAACAGGCTTAGGCTACTGCTTCTTTCCCTCCTTCACACAAACCATACATATATGTGTGTGTATATAATATAAATATTTGTGTGTGTAGATATGAGCTTTGTTGACCCTGGTGAAATAATATATATATATTTATATTTACAGATATAAATATATAAAAAAATATATTCCACCAGGGTCAACAAAGCTCATATCTATAGACAAAGCTGTGTGTCCAACTATTAAAGTACACAGTAGAAAAATCCTTCTTTCTTAATGCATCTTTATCAAGTACCAGAATGGTGCTAGACAATTTGATGATGACCAGGTCACCCTTTCATATATAGCCTTTATACTTGCCACTGCGGCCTGTAATCTCATTTCCTCAATAAGTCCCCTAAAAAAATTGCTTTTCCCTTGAGATAAGCTTCCTTGGCAAAATGCTGAACTCAAGAAATAGCTACCCAAAATGAGAGGCCCACCCCAGATCATAGGTGGAGATATTATGACACCCGTTTCATAATGCTCAAGTCCCTTACTATACGAACTGACTCATGACTGAACACATGAGCCTTCTAAATGTGGACAGCTTTAGTGCAGACACCAATTTCTAGAGTTCCATCTCTTCTTCTGTGCAAGCTGCTGACTCCAGACTATTGTAAACAGGCATCGCTAATTGCTGAGGCTCCAAGAACAGTTCAGTTCTCTGAGAGAAGGCAGGTGCAGGAGTTGCAGGCTTAGTTTGGCTCTCTCCTGGGTAGCTCTTAGCATTAGATGATGGCTTTGGCTTATCTGAGAGGAGTTCAGGGAGAGGTTTCCAGAGCACAAGTTCCATGGAAGGACGGCTCCTAAAACATTAGAGATGCTTATAAAATTTTTAGAAAAAATATATTAGGATATAAAAACAAAAGACATATGCCAAAAAAAGCCAATTATTTACAGTTAATATTTAAAGTTAAGACCATCTCCCCCCAATAAGAAATTATAGATTAGAATATAAATATCCAATGGACCCGTTATCTAGCACAATGCACTGAGAAGTATATCGTATTCTAAATTGGGCTGGAGAGATAACCCAGCAGGCAGGGTATTTACCTTGCATGCAGCCGACCTGACTTTGATCACAGGCACCTCATATGGCCCCACAAAACCTGCCGAAATGATCCCTCAGTGCAGAGCCAACAGGGCCACTGGACATGGCCCAATACCCAAAAATAAATACATGAAATAGAAATAGATCTTATTCTAAATCATCAGAAATGAAACACTGGATACTTATATTAATAACGGGCTAGAGGGAGGGACAGTCATGTTTAAGGCACTTGCTTTGCATGCAGCTAATCTCAGTTCCATCCCTGGCACCACATGGTCCCTAACCACAGGCTCAGTAGGTAGCCCCCAGCACTACTGCAAGTGACCTGTGACCATTTCCCCCCAGCCCATAAAGAAAACTATTTCTGGGCGCTGGCAAGATAACTCAATGGGATGAGCATATGCAAGAAGGCCTGGGTTCAATCCCTGGAACTGCACAGTCTTCTGAGCAGTGAGCCAGGAGGAAGCACTCAGCACTGTCCAGTGTGGTCCCCAAACCAGGAAAACCAAAGTATCCCAGTTTGAACCAGAGCTGTAACTCCAGTGGTAGAGTACATATCTAGCAAGCAGCTGCTGAGTTCTATCCCTACAGAATAGGTGCTATCGTAAGTTCTGCCTGGACTGGCCCCTCATTAAAAAAAAATACATCTGGCAAGAGCGAGAGAAGAGAAATACCTGCTGAAGCAGGCTGTCGTGGGGAAGGAGGGGGTGTCGGAGCACTGTATGACTGGAACCCCACCATGAACAGCTTTATAACTGTGTATCTCAGGTGATTCAATAATAAATAAGTGAACAAAATTTATCTCAACTCTAGCCTTTGCTTAGTATAGCCAAGAAGAATGATTTTTTGGCAAAGGGGCTAACTCCGGGCCGGAGCAGAAGGATCTGGGGCCTCTGTGGCAGTGTACAGGCCCAGCAGTGCTCTGAGACCAGTAGGGACACACCCAAGGTGCTGGGTAAGGAGCGGCATGTGCAGTGCCAGGGACTAAAGCCAGGGCTTCGCACATGCATGGCATGAATTCTACCACTGGAGCATATCCTGGGCCTCTGAAGTGCAGTGCCTTTTGCAGTAAGTCAAAACACCAATGTTGGACCTAGAGTGAAAACACATCAGGCAGGGTGTTTGGGTTTGATCCCCAGAACCCTATATGGTCTCCAACCACCACCAAGAGCACAGAACCAGGAGTCAGTCAGTGCCTGCCCTTCAGTTCAGTTTCTGGGACTCAAAATCAAGGAAAAAACAAAAACCTGAAAAGAACCTTCTTCTAAAAGCTAACTTCGATTAAACTGTCAAGAATAAAAGTGCTATGCTGGGGGGGGGGGGCAGTGTGGTCTGCTCAGTCTAGGCTAGGTTAACTGTTCCCTTAGGGCGGGGTAGTTCTATTATAAGATCAACGGGGCTAGAAACACTTTAGTGACTTAACATCTAGCAGCAGCTGAAGCCACTATTTCCAAAGTCAACAGCCTCTGTTTCACCCGGCATCTGCGGGACTGGTGTCCTAAGAGAGTCTTTCTGTTATCTAAAACTTACCCCCAAGGAGCAGCTGATCTTTACATAGTCCTCTCTAGGGAGTAACTAAACGGTGCTTTAGAACTTGCCTACCATTTTACACAGTAGGTAATGAGGGTATCATCGAAGCTCAAGGATTACAGAACTATCATCAGTTTTTATCTTAATAGGTTCTTACATTTGTTCTCCAGTTCCCCTCCTGTCTTAGCACGGCCCTGCCACTACTGGCTACTGTGAGTTTGTTGTGCTCTCACTTTGTGCTTCTACTCTGATGATTTATAAAACCAATGAACTGAACTTATTAAACTGTAGCTAATTAAGAGCAAGTCCTGTCCTGAGGGGCTAACTACTATGAGACAAAAATGAGAGTTTTGGTTTGTGCAGGGGTAAGTAACTCGGGCTGCTGGGAGACTTGTTCCTTAGGTCTCAGAGGTACTCCCAGATACCTAAATGAGCCAGGGAAAGTTGTGGGCTCTCCTAAGTACTTTCATTTACAAATATTAGACCCATAATGTACTTCAGGACCACGAAGGAATCCAGGGGAGGGATTTGGGGAGGTGGCTCAAGGGCTGGAGCATATGCTCTGCATTCCTGAGACCTGAATTTTATCTCTGGTACTACAAGGTACCCTAAGCACCAAGTCAGGAATAGCCCAAGCACTGCCAGATGTGTAAAATGCCCCTCTCCCCTCAAAAACAAAACAAAACAAAACCCACTAAGGGAAAGTAGATAAGGCCATTATTTCTGCATCTTCAAACTCCTGCTTATACTGTATTCACTCCAAATGAACTCCCAAAGAACTATCTCCAACCTAATTTAATTATAAAACCTAATATAACCTTTCTTGGTTGGTGATAAGGAGAAAAAAGATGACTGTGACAGGATGGCAATGTATATAAGATTCAGAATCAGGAAACCAGGAACCAAAACTTACATGGACTCTATCATTTTCTTTGTAAAGACTTCATCAAATTCCCTCTTCAAACCTGTTTTCATTGTATCCGAAAGGACAAGACTGGGGAGATGGTTAATATTTCTGTCTGCTTCAACTTCTTCATCTTCATCAATTATCCTAAACAAAGGTAGCAGAAGCAAAGAAAAAAATCACTTAGTAAAGTTATTATACGTTTCATCAATAATCCCCCCATCCTCCTACCCCAGTTTTTGGGCCACACCTGGCTGTGTTCAGGGCTCAGGGCTTACTCCTGGCTCTATGCTCAGGGAACCCTATGGAGTACCAGGGATCGAACTAGGGTCAGCTGCACGCAAGGCAAGTGCTTTAACCCCTGTACAATCTCTCCAGTTTCTGCACTTTTTTTTTTTTTTAACTTTTTGGGTCACGTCCGGCAGTGCACAGGGGTTACTTCTGGCTCTGCATTCAGGAATTACTCTTGGCGGTGCTGGGGGACCATATGGGATGCTGGGAATCGAACCCGGGTTGGTTGTCTACAAGGCAAATGCCCTACCCGATGTGCTATCACTCCAGCCCTCCTGAACATTACTTTAAAAACAAAAAGGATAAAAGTGGCTTGCCATAACCATGCTGCCGCCGGTCCCAAAGGGGGGGGTGGATGAGAGCCCTCCCTGCCTCAAGGGACCCAGCCCCGGCAGCCGAAAACTCCCAGAACTCAATCACTGCCAGGTTCACGGCCGCTCGGCCGCTCTCCACATACTCAGGCTGAGCCTCACCGACGAGTGAACTTATTACTGGAAACTTCATACCACACATCCTAGTCACACTCCAAGAGTACCACGACACATTTGATGAGGTTCAAAGGAGGAGGCAACCAATCACAGAGGGATTTTTTTTTTTTTTACAGATATAGATAAAAGCACACAAGGCTCAACTTCTAACAACATGTTAATGAAGTGATCTCTTATAGAAGAGCTTAATGGCCCGTGGGTGGAATACAACAATCCTCACCCTCTTTCCCTTAAGGAAACTTTTTTTTTTTTTGGGTTTTTGGGTCATACCCGGCGATGCACAGGGGTTACTCCTGGCTGTTCACTCAGGAATTACCCCTGGCGGTGCTCAGGGGACCATATGGGATGCTGGGATTAGAACCCGGGTCGGCCGAGTGCAAGGCAAACGCCCTACCCGCTGTGCTATCGCTCCAGCCCCTAAGAAAACTTTTTTGTAGGATTTTCTGCTGTTTTCCCTAACAAGCAATACAAAACTACTATTTTTTGGTTCTGCTTTGGGGCAGGGATTGGGGTTCAGGATGGAAACACCTGATATATGGTGGTGAGATTGGTGTTTAAATATTAAATGTAATGAAATATTGTGAACTATTTATAAAATTAAAAAAAAGAGAAATAGAAAAGAATATTACAGAGAATGGAATAATAAAAGATAAAAGCCAACAGACACTACAGAAAAAGATCACATAAAATGTAAATCTCTATATATATCTGAATGAAAAAATGTATAGTTCAGAAGTTATCAAACATTTCCTAAGTATTTCATATTTGATATAAATCTGAAAAATGTGTCCCTGTAAACCAAAAATTTGTATTTAGAAGTAGCAAGTGAAACTATTTCGTATAATTCCACGAGAAAAGCTTAACATGGTGCAGTGTCAATACTGAACCCAGGACCTTACACTTGCAAAGCAAATGCTCTAATGTTGAATTAGAATAAGGTTCCCAAATTTACATGGGCTGACCTACTCCCACCCCCACCCCCAACCTTTTCCCAAAGAATTAAAGTTACTCTGGTTTAAGAAAATTATTTAAGAAAATAGAAGGGAATCACAACTGCACCCAAGGTTACTATTACACATTCACACCCCCATCATTCCAGTGCCCACGGGGGCAGTATCACCCACTCTGGGAAACACTGAATTAGATCTTAAGAAATATGTTCTATAGAAAGAGCAAAGTCATCTATACATGCTACCCATTTATTTACCTGTCTTCAATTTCTTGAAGCTTCCTCCGGGCAACTTCACACTGTGGTTCTCCAGTTGTCTGGTCCATTTCTTCACAAGCAACATCTATCATGGCAGGGGCAGAAAGGCCACTAGTGCACAGATTTACTCGATGTCCCTCTAAATCCTGATGTGCACAAAGAACCCAGTCATTAGGACCAGCACAGAGCCCTGCTTCAGTTAGTCTTTTCTTTCTTACTGGACAACTGAAAATAAAGCAAAAAATAAAATTCAATAATGATCCTGACGGATAGCAGTGAAATGCATTATACCCCTACCTCTAATCAAATGCATAGATTTTGCCTATTCAGATCCTAATATTCAGTGTAGAAACTCAAGTCATCCCTTCTGATCTGGCTCCACAAAGGTCAGGTGGGAAGCAAAGAAATCACAGATCTCATAGCAGCATTTCAGTACCAGTCCTATTTTATCAGATTGGGGATGGATGCTTCAACAAACAGCTCATATGTGGAGGTAGCCCAGGAGTCATGCTCTGTCCCTGACAGCACAGCATATCAGTTATTCCAAGAATGACAGATCCATAGAATACTAATTTCTTGGGCCTTTCTAAAAAGATCAACTGTTCGTTTGATTTAAGTACCTGACTAAAGGGGTGCATATTGCTCCCCTCCTGCAAGTCAATAACTTTGTTTCCTAGAAAAATATATCTCAAAGACCGTGGAATTTATCAAATATTAATTTATTTTCTAGATTTTAAATTGAGGGCTTGGGAAAGCTAAAATATACATTCTGAAGTGTTATGTAGTGACTAGCATTTTGGAGACTAGACCCCAAAGTTCCTAACTCCTACCAGAATGTTATTTTCACTAAAATTTCCTGCCTCCTTTCATTCAACTATTCAAGTTCTTAACTAAGAACGAGGATGTGCAGGCACTCTAAAGTTTCAGTAGTCAGAAGTTGTCTGAAGTGAGTTAAATAGAAAACTGAGCCAGTTTATGTATTTAGACCAGAAGTACAATTAAGCCTGGGCACCAGCAGGGCAATCTCAGGATCACAAAACAGTTCTGCAACCAAAAAAGTTCACTAGTGGTTATTATTAGCTTCTGAGTCTTGAAACTGAGGGTATAGAAGCAGCATAAAATGCACAGGAAAAAATTTCTATTTCCTGTTAAGATTATGAAAACTGTTAGTGCTGATGTAAAAATACAGTAATAATGTATTCCCCAAACTGTAGTTTTTAAAAGAAATCAACAATTATATGTTCAGTTCACAATTAGTTTTCCTTTTTGGGTTTCAGGAACTGGAGCCAAGCAGGGCCTCACAGGTACAAAACATGTGCTTTTTAATTATGTTTTCTTGGGGGGAAGGGGATTGTGGGCCACATCTAGAGATACTCAGAAACTATTCGTGGCAGGGAGTGCTAGGGGACCAATATGTGGTGTTGGGGCTTGGATTGGAGTATGGTCACATGCAAGGCGAGCACATTTCCTGTTAGTATCTCTCCCGCACCTATAGTCATTTTAGTTCACGAAAGAACATTAAGAATGTCCTGTAGTATTTAGACAGTTTTAAAGTATGTAGTGTAAAGTATGTATCGGGCAGAGAGTCTCTTGCCTGCACGTCTGGCTGTCTTCCCCGGGGGCCCCTCGGAGGGGATGGGCTCCAGCTTCCCTCCCCACCCCGAGCAGAGCTCTTGGCAGCCAAAGACCACCGGAACCTAGCTACAGCCATGCTGTAGGCCCCTCTCCACACGTTGGGACAGCTCTCATGCATGAAGTACCAACAGAGGAACCCAGGTGTGTGTGATCCCATCAACGGCCAACATCCAGAGAGACTTAAAAGCAAGCTCTCAGAAGCGGTGGCCGAGCGGTATCTTTGGCCTGCTTCTCCCTCTGGGAGAAACTGGCAATCTTCTGAGAGATTCCTGCCCACATGGGACAGCCTTGCAAGCTTCCCATAGTGTATTCATATGCAAAATCCAGTAACAAGCTGGATCTCATTCCCCTGACCCTGAAGAGCCCCCAGTGCAACATCCTTAGGAGGGCCGAGTCGAGATACACTTCTAAGATCTCAAGGAAAGGACAAAATGAGATGTTACTGAGCCCGTCCGAGAAATCGGTGATTAACAGGATTAACGGGATTTCGTGAGTGTTTTAAAAAGTGGAAGGAAAATATTATACACCTAAGAAACCCGCTAAATCAAGCAGAACAAATCTAGAGAGAACAGATCATTGCGGCCGACCCAGGTTCAGATTCCCAGCATCCCATATGGTCCCCCAGCACCACCAGGATTAATTCCTGAGTGCAGATGCAGGAGTAACCCCTGTGCATTTTGAGTGTGACCCAAAAAGAAAAACAAACAAACAAACAAAAACCCAATTCAACTTTTCTTGTTTGTGGCAGGGCTCATAAGGCGCTGGGGATCAAGTTCTGGGCTTCCACATGCAAAGAACGCACTCCAGCCCTTCAAAGTCATTTCTCTAGCCCCTCAAATATTGAATGTAAGTAAGTATAAAGAGCTGTGCTCCAACAGGATTTAAAGTTGTATTAGCTCATGTTTGTAGGTCTAACAGAGATCAAAGCTGATTAAGTGCCGAAGAAAGTATGTCACAGAGAGAGCTCAATAAGTTAGTTAATGCCTTCCTGCAGCAGGCATGGGTTTGATCTCTGGTGCTACATGATTTCATGACGCCCAAGAACTGAGCCAGGAGTAACCCTTGAGCACTAAAAAGTGTGCCCCCAAAACCAAAAGGAAAGTAAGATTTTTATTTATTGTTTTTAGGCCCAAACCCAGAGATGCTTGCTCTGCACTTAGGAATTACTCCTGGCAATGCTCAGGGAACCGTATGGGATATGGGAATTGAACCCAGGAAAGACATGGAAGGCAAGTGCCCTACCTGCTGTACTGCTGCTCCGGCCTCAAAAAATACAATTTTTAAAAGACTATAATGTACTGTAAAGAACAATGAACGTGTCAGCTGGGCAGCACATTCTAGTCCTGGACATCAGCTGCCCTCATTTTCACAACGTTTTCTGTAATGTGATGGTAGTTAACTTTTGAAGTTAATAACTTGTTTTTGGGTGTCTTCTCTGGAGGGCAGGGAAGGGGCCCCAGGGCCATTTCTGTTTATATCTAGTCAGGACAGATGGTTTAACGTTTGGGCTGGCGATGTTATGCTGCTCAGGCCCATACGTGCTGGGTGCCACCAGGACTTCAATTCAAAGCCTCAAGCATCAAAAGCATGCATTCTATTCCTTGGAGCTATCTCCTAGGACCCAAGCCAAGAGTTTTTACATTTTACACTTTTTATTTTTGAACAGTATTTTACTTTTGAACAGTGTTTGATCAAAACACTTTTTAGGATACCGCAAATGATTAAAGCAAACATTACCCTCTGATGCCTGGGGAAATGGTTAAAAGGGCTGGAGTACCACGTTGGACCTCCAGCACCACATGCTGCTCAAGCACTGCTGGGAATCCCCTCCTTCACCCCTCCCCCAAGTCCCTGAATCCACAGCAAGTCCAAAGCCAGAAAAGAAACAAATACTGTGGGGTGCTGTTGTCTTTCTCATTAAACTAATGCAATATTCAAATCCACTGTGTTATGATTCTTTCCAGCAAGTTTCCACTGGCAAAATAATCACGTACAAAGTATGATAACAAAAGACAGATGACAGATTTGTGGAAAATATTTATAAGACGCATAATAAACAATTTAATTGATTTCTTATAGATTAACAAGGACTAGTAAGTCAATAATTTGCAGAAACATGTTTATATAAGATTAAACACAAAAAATTAAACACAAATGGTCTAAATAAAATGATGTTCAATAGCACTTATGATTCACAAAAAAAATTACCTGATTAAAAAATAAAACCACGTGCTCATTTAAAAAAAAAAAGGTGGGGGGGGGTCTGAAAAGATAAGGCACTTGCTTTACAGCTGCTGACCTGGATTCGATCCCCAGCATTCCATATGACTCTAGGCCCTGCTAGGAGTATTCCCTGCGCCCAGAGTCAGGAACAAGTCCTGAGCATCGCAAGGTGTGGCCCAAAACAAAAAAGAACAAAAACCCAAACAAACAAAAATAGAAAATATTATCCAAGCTATAACGATGTCAGCACCCAATGAAGCTCTTCTCCCACCCTCCTTACAGGTAGACACTCTCTTTTACACTATTACTTCAAAAATATACATCAATTCAAGCCCAGAGAAGGTAACACTAAAAATGCTACTTCTCAAGAAACACTGAATCTATTGCTGAGCTCACATACAGTGCCTCCCCCTCCTGGGCAGCACCGAGTACAAAACCATCTGCAAATGAATGTGAAGGCCCAGGCGAATGACAGCATTAGTGTTGAGACAGTTGAGCCGGAGGATGTTGAGCATCAGGAGTACAATGCTGAAGTGACTTCTGTTCTTGATCTTTCCACAACTACCAAGGAAGACTCTGTAGATGTTGAAAAGACGGTGCCAGAAAACAATCCATCTAAAGTTGAAGGTGATACCAAAGAAAGAGACCTGGAGAGAAGCAATGAGAAGACAGAGCCTAGAGATGTCAATCTGGTGGTGACTCAGCAAGTAAATGCCAAAGAGCTGAGCCTCAGCCAGACAAACAATTCCAGCGCCACCTGCAGTGGTGATGAAGATGTGAATGGAGAAACAGAAAGGCAGAGAATATTTATGGATTAGGAGAATTAATACAGTCAACATGCTCATACCACTAAAAGTAATATACAGATTTAGGGGGCTAGAGAGGTAGCATAGTGGGTAGAGAGCTTACTTTAACATGCAGCCAATCTGGGCTTGACCCCAGCATCCCATTTGGACCCCTAAGCACCACCAGGAGTGCATAGTATTGCCAGGTGTGGTCTCAAAACAAAGACACATAAAAAATACATAAAAGCAATATACAGATTTAATTCACTCCCAATAAAAATTCCAATGATGGGGTCAGGAAGACAATTTACTGGGCAAGATCACATCCTGTGCATGCAGAGCCCATGAGTGATTGCCGGCAGTGGATATTTCCATAAGCACAGCCAAGTAGAGCACTGCTTGGGAGACACTCCCTCCCAGCCACCCCCAATTCCAATAACATTATTTAAGGAGACAGAACAGAATAAGATTTTTTGTTATTGGAATCACAAAAGATCTCAAATAGCTATAGCAATCCCAAGGAAGAAAACGAAAACGAAGACTTCATATTACCCGACTTCATACTACACTACAAAGCAACAGTAATTAAAAACTGTATGGAATTGGAATAAAAGTAGAGATAACATATCACAGGAATAGAACTGAAAGTCCAAAATTAGAACCATACAATTATCAGTATTTAATTTGTGACAAATTTTAGTTTGTTTGTTAACCTTAAACAGCCTGTACAGTGAATTGATTGCCAGAAGAGATTAAATCTATCTTAAGAATCAGATGAGTTCTTTTATACATCAGCCAGGATAACATTTAAGGGAAAACAACATACATTCAGGAACATTTAAGTCAGTACTTAAAATGAAACATAAGTTTCTCTAAATGTAGACAATGCCAAATAATAGTATTGAATTGCTACCAAAGTTTGTATCCCAGTCAAATACTTAAGTGTGTATTAATCATTATTTAACTTGTATATAAAACTTCTTTTGAGAAATCCCAAGTGACTCAAGATGTCAGTTGCAAAGGGACAAAGTTTATTTAAATGGTTTTTGTTTTGTTTTGTTTTGGGGGTCACACATAGTGGTACTCAGGGCTTACTTTTGGCTCTGTGCTTAGGGTCACTCCTGGTGGGCTTGGGGAAACATACCAGGTGCTGGAAATCTAACCTAGGCCAACCATGTGCAAGGCAAGCACCCTACACTCTGTACTATTATTCTATCCCTTTAAATAAATTGTTTTAAAGAATTATTTTTCCTGCCATATGATTTTTTTAATAGGAACTACACCCAGCAGTGGGCTGGAGCAATAGCACAGCGGGTAGGGCGTTTGCCTTGCATGCAGCCAACCCAGGTTTGATTCTTTTGTCCCTCTCGGAGAGCCCAGCAAGCTACCGAGAGTATCCCACCCACATGGCAGAGCCTGGCAAGGTACCCGTGGCGTATTTGACATGCCAAAAACAGTAACAAGTCTCACAATGGAGACGTTACTGGTGCCCGCTCGAGCAAATCAATGAGCAACGGGATGACAGTGCTACAGTGACATATCTAAGATATAAAAAGGAGTAAGGAGTCTCTCTAGCAGATGATATTTTGAAGACTGGACAACCACACACAAAAGAATAAAGCTAGACTACTCTTTAACCCCATATACAAAAAAAAAAATTAGGGCCAGAGCAATAGTACAGCATTTGTCTTGCATCTGGTCAACCCAGGTTCGATCCCCAGCAACCCATGATTCCCCCAAGCACTACCAGGAGTAATTCCTGAGTGCAGGGCTGGGATAGAACCTGAGTGTGACCCAAAAAGACAAAATTTTTAAAAATAAAATGTATTGAATTTTAGGTCCCCAAGTATAAATTAAGACACTTTGTCATAAAGTACATACCCAGGAAATAACATCGGTAAAGTGTTCCAAAACATAAGTGATGGAAATTCTGTTTTTTGGGGGGAGAGGAAAAACCACAACCAGTGGTGCTGTGGAGCCACACCTGGCTCTGTGACCAGAGGCCACTCCCGGTGGTGCTCAGGAAACTGCATGTGTAATGGCAGGGATTAAACCCGGGCCAGCTACATAAGGCAGGTACTTTACCCCTGCACTATCTCTCTGGCCCAAAGACTTTAGAGTTGTTTTCTCAATAGAAAGGGATACAAAAGTAAAGATAAGTAATTGGGACTACACAAAATGGAAAAGCTTTTGTACTGTAAAAGAAATTAAACAATATAAAAAGAAAGACAACTGAATGGGAGAAGACATTTGTACAGGGCCAGAGAAAAGAGTGCATCAGATTAAATATTTCAGTTGTACCTAGCTGACCTGGGTTCCACGCCTGGCACCCCGTATGATCCCTGAGCACCATTAGGAGTGTGTCAACCCTCCACCCCAAAATATTTCCACAATGTGTATCTGAAGTTATTATCAGAAGTATATAAAGAAATCACAAAATTTAACAACAAAAAACCAAGTGAGTAGAAAATTTAGACATGTCTCCAAAAAAGGACAGAGATAGCCAATAGGCATATAAAAAATGATCACTGATTATCAGGGAAATGCAAATTTTTGTCATAATGAGATACCACCTTTATAGTTGTGCAAACAGTTTAGTAAGCAACAATATGTGTTACAATATTGTTACAATATGGGGTGCAGAGAGAAAGGAACTCATGTACCAATGCAGTAAACTGGTTCAAGCCATTTTAAAAAACACTATGGAGCTTCTTCAAGAAGCTAAAGCTAGGTACATATCAAATGCTAATCACACCACTTTTGGATCTATATCTTATTTTATATATATATAACACATATGTGTGTATATATATGTATACACACATATATGTATACATACATATATACACACATGCATGCACACACCCCCCCCCCAACTTTTACTGCTGTGTTATCCAAGTGGCATCAATGGATGACCGTATAAAGATGACATGGTAGAGGTTGGAGCGATAATGCAGTGAGTAGGACACTTGCCTTGCACATAGCCTACCTGGGTTCGATCCCAGGTAACCAAATGGTGCCCTGAGCACTACCAGGAATGATTCCTGAGTGCAAAGCCAGGAGTAATAGCCAGGTATGTTCCAAAAACAGTAAGAAAAAAGGCTGATCTGGGAGTAGTCCCTAATCACTATGGTTTGACCAAAACGAAAATTTTCCATTCCTACTGAATGGAAAGAGCTTGAGAAAATTATGCAATGCCAGTCAGAAGAAAAAAGTCAAGATTTTTTTATTTAACTGTGTATGTGTGCATAAAGATATGAAACTGACAAACTGACAAAACAAAATAAGAAAACAACTGTACATCAGTAACAGAACTTTAGGTTACCTGAGGAGAAGGGTGGAAGAAGGAAGCTAAGGGAGCAGGGGGAGTGAAAGAGCACATGCCGTGCAAAAGGAAAAAAGTAATGAGATAATATAAAACAAATTAAAATTAATAAATGGGAAATCTGAAAGGATGACTCGGTGGTAAGAGTGTCTACCTCTCATGTGTGAAGCCATACAATCAATTCCAGCACAGGCCTAAGTAACAGTCTTAGTCCTAGATTCCTGGTGCCACAAGGTTGTGACCCTGGGCACATTACAATCACGTGTGAACACCCTTAGGTTAGAATTCCAACAAGTGCAATTATATACTGCAACAGCAACAACAAAAATAGCTGAGATATACTCAATCACCTAGTCCTGAATTTTCTACTTAAGGAATAATAGTAGATACATTCTTTTTTGCTTTGTTCTTAGTCCTGGCTTTGTACTCAAGTATCATTTCTGGTGGGATTTGAGGGACCATATGGGACACTGGGAATCAAACCTGGGTCAGCCACCCACTAAACAAGTGCTCTACTGGCAATACTATTTCTCCAACTCCAGCACACACAATTCTTCAATTTCTTTTTCTCACGTTATGCTTCTAAGACATTCATGTTGATGGATTTAGTCTTCGCTTGTTCTGCAGAATAGAACTCTACTATAAGGATTTGTAATTTACTCATTTTACTGTTGAAGGATATTTGGGTTGTTTCCAATTTGAAACTATTAAGAAGATTGCTATAAAAGTTTCTTTATATCTACTGCTGTGTTTGATGTATATGTATACAAACTCAGGTGAAGAACTACTTGAAAGTATGCTTTCTGCCTTATTAGATGTCAATCTATTTCCCGTAATGTTCAAATCAAATTATAATTGCATCCATCATCTCTGGGAGTTTATGATGCTCCATAAACCATCGAATACCTATGGTGTATAGTATCTTACTGTAGCTTTCAAGTGCATTTTCCAGGATGGAGAGAGAATACAGCAGGTAGGGCACTTGCCTTGCACACACCCAGCCCAGTTTCGATTCCTGGCACCGAATATGGTCCCTGGAGCATCACCAGAAGTGATCCCTGGGAACAAAGCCAGGAATAAGCCCTGAGTACCACTGAGGATGACAAAAATTTAAAAAAAAAAAGAAAAGAAAAGAAAAAAAGAAGAAAAAAAGGAACATCAAATAAAGTATATTTTCTTGCTTGCTCTTTAAACCCTTGTTCTCTCTTGAACATGTATTTCACTTGCTTGTCTTTATGTCTCTGCTTGCTTACCCACTTTAGAGAAGCCTGAATTTTTTTTTTTTCTTTTTGGGTCACACCCGGCGATGCACAGGGGTTACTCCTGGCTCTGCACTCAGGAATTACCTCTGGCGGTGCTCAGGGGACCATATGGGATGCTGGGAATTGAACCCGAGTCGGCCGAGTGCAAGGCAAACACCCTACCCGCTGTGCTATCGCTCCAGCCCCCTGAATTTTCTCTTAAACATGGAATTCCTTTCTCTCATCTCACATCTAAGTTTCTTCAGTAAAGGCTACTTTGCTTCAAGTCTGCTCTTCAAGCTCCTGTTCTCCCTTGAATACATCTCACTTGTTTATCTCTATGTTCCTTTGCTTACCTATTTCCACTATGGAGAGACCTGTGTTCTCTCGCAAACACATACTTCACCTTTCCCCTCACATCTTTCTAAGTTAATTTAAATAAAAACTGTCTTGCTAGCGGGGCAACAGTACAGAAGGCAGGGCACTTGCCTTGCATAGCCAGCCCTTAGGTTAGAACCAGGATAAGCCCTGAGCACTGCTGGGTGTGGCTCTCAAATAAAAACAGAAACTTTCTTGTTTAAAAAACAAACAAACAAACAAACCAAAACCAAAAAAAAAATTTCACTTTAAAAAATTAATAAAGTGGGCCTGCAGCAATAGCACAGCGGGTAGGGCGTTTGCCTTGTATGCGGCTGACCAGGGTTTGATTCCCAGTATCCCATATGGTCCCCTGAGCACCGCCAGGCTTAATTTCTGAGTGCAGAGCCAGGAGTAATCCCTGTGCATTGCCAGGTGTGACCCAAAAAGAAAAAAAAATTAATAAAGTGTATTTCCTAAAGTCTGAACAATTTAAAAGATAGTTTCATTTGGTTGGTCATCTGAGTAATCTTTTTTTTTTTTTTTTTTTTTTTTTTTGCTTTTTTGGGTCACACCCGGCAATGCACAGGGGTCATTCCTGGCTCATGCACTCAGGAATTACCCCTGGCGGTGCTCAGGGGACCATATGGGATGCTGGGATCCGAACCCGGGTCGGCCGCATGCAAGGCAAACGCCTTACCCGCTGTGCTATCACTCCAGCCCCCCCCCTTTTTTTTTTTTTACTAGTCCTGTAGTAAGCTACTTTTCTATAACTCTTTCATTTTGTAGGGGGCTGGAGCGATAGCACAGCAGGTAGGGCGTTTGCCTTGCACGCGGCCAACCCGGGTTCGAATCCCAGCATCCCATATGGTCCCCCAAGCACCGCCGGGGTAATTCCTGAGTGCAGAGCCAGGAGTAACCCCTGTGCATTACCAGGTGTGACCCAAAAGGAAAAAAAAAAAAAAAGGTGGAAACTCTTTCATTTTGTTGTTGGTATATCCATCAGTTACAGTTTGCCACAACCGGGCTGGAGCGATAGCACAGCGATAGGGCATTTGCCTTGCACGAGGCAGACCTGAGTTCAATTCCTCCGACCCTCTCAGACAGCCTGGCAAGCTACTCGTCCAAATGGCAGAGCCTGGCAAGCTACCCATGGTGTATTCGATATGCCAAAAATAGTAACAAGTCTCACAATGGAGATGTTACTGGTGTCTGCTCAAGCAAATCGATGAGCAACAGGATGACAGTGACAGTGACATCCATCAGTGCTTGGGGGCTAAAATCATGTTTGGGAGGTGAGGAAGGGGTTATGAACCATGCAGAGGTGGGGAATCAAACCCAGGACTCTAGTATGCAAAACTTGAATTCTTTAAGCTATTTCCCTGGCCCATGAGATATCAGCCTTAAAATATTATTTAGTTTTGGGGCCACGGCTGTGATCAGAGCTTAATTCTGGCTGTGCTCCAGAATTACTCCTGGTAGAGCAGAGGGGACCAAATGGGGTGCTGGGGACTGAATGCAGGTCAGCTGAGTTCAAGGACAGTGCCTTACCCACTGTACTATCTCTCCAGCCCTATCACTTTTTGACACTTCTGTAAGGTGGCCATAAAAATTTTCAAAAAACAGTTCTGGCGAGAAAATGGAGAAAGAGGAATTCCCACTGTGAAAACAAATGCAGGTAAACTGGCAACTCGTTCCAAAATGAAAATGAATATAGACTTTGAGACCCAGCAGTCTTGCATCTGTGAGTTCATTCTCCTATTTGCAAATATATACAAAAAATTTTAAAAGATCATGGTAGATGTGTTAGCAATGGCAAAAGATTAAAAATAATTTAAGAGGGGCTGGAGCAGCAACACAACAAGTAGGGCATTTGCTTTGCATGCAGCCGACCTGACAGCTCATGTGGTCCTGAGCCCAGCAGGAGTGATGAGTATAGCGCAATGCCAGATGTGACCCAAAACAAAAAATAAAAATAACCTCGAGTACAATGAATAGGTTAATGTTGGGGGCCTGGAGCGATAGCACAGCGGGTAGGGTGTTTGCCTTGCACGCGGCCAACCTGGGTTCGTATCCCAGCATCCCATATGGTGGCCTGAGCGCCGCCAGGAGTAATTCCTGAGTGTAGAAACAGGAGTAACCCCTGTGCATCGCCGGGTGTGTCCCAAAAAGAAAAAAAAAAAAAGTCAGTGTTTTTCAGCATGAACTTCCTACAAAATGTATATCTTTCCTACAAAATGTAAAAATTCCAAGGTATACAAGTGTGTGTAAAATTTTATATTCTCTTCTAAAGAAATAATGAGCAGACAGTGCCTCCTAGAGAACTGGGAGTAAGGGAACCATGTACCCTGCTGCACTCTAGGAATTCTTTTATTTGAGTATGCAACAATAGTCACATGATTAAAAAACTTTAACATTACTACCAGCTAAGTGAAAAGTTTCTTTCTAGTGCATTAACTGTACACTGAAACAATAAACATTAGATAACACTATTGAAACATGTTACCTAAACTATACTACTAAAAAGTGTTTCCCTCTAAACTGCCAGTCACCCTGTTAGAGCAAAAAGGCAAACAATGTGACAAATTCCTGTGCTCTGTTCAGAGATACCCACTTAATTTTTTTATTGATAAAAATACAAGAACCTTTAATGAAAGTTTGGTGAATCAAACCCAAGAGTACTTTCAGAGAATCATAACCAAGTGGTATTCGATATAATATATGCAAACCAATTAATGTGATATACCACATCAAAAGATAAAAATCCTATAATCATAGTAAGACAATGAAAAGTGTCTGACTAAGTTTAACCAGACAAAATTAGTTTATGGGAAAAATAAACTGGGAATACAGGGGCCAGAGAGATAGTACAGCAGATAAAATGCTTGCATTATACACAGCCACCCTGGGTCCAATCCCTGTCATGGTCCTCTATGGCCCAGCCAAAAGTGATCCCTGAGTATACAAGCCCTGACCCCTGCCGGGTATGTTTCAAAACAAAAACAAAAAACCTACAAAGCTGGGAATATAGAAGCATATCTCAAATCCACAACTAACACCATAATGGTAAGAAAGAAAACCAAAAAAACCCTCGAAACTTTCATGACCTGAGCTGAGATAAAAAATCAGACAAAGTAAGGCAGATGTTCATTCTTATCATTATCGTTTTCTTTTTTTTGCTTTTTGGGTCACATTTGGCATTGCACAGGTCATACTCCTGGCTCTGCGCTCAGGAATTACTCCTGGCAGTGCTCAGGGGACCATATGGGATGCTGGGAATCAAGCCAGGGTCAGCCTCATGCAAGGCAAACGCCCTCCCCACTGTACTACCACTCCAGCCCCATCTCATTATTTTTTCAACAAAGTTCTAGAAGTTTTAACTAGAGCAATTAGGTACCAAAAAAGACTAACTTCGAACGAGAAAATAAAACAATAACTATATGCTTAACAGATAACAATAAACATAGAAAACCTAAAATAAAGAAAAGAAGAAAAGAAGAAAATCCAAACACTCCACCAAGAAACTACTATTATAAATGAATACAGTAAAGTGGCAGGATGCAAAATCAATATGCAAAAATTTTGTATATTTACTTGCAAAGAATTTTGAGAATGAGAAATTAAAAAAATCTATTTACAATTCCTTCAAAAAAGGATAAAACAGGATGCAGGATGTGGCTCAATAGTAGAGTAATATCTGGAATGTGTGAGGTTCTGGGGTCTGATCCCTGATACTGTAAAAAAAAAAAAAAAAAAAAAACACCAAAACCCCAAAACCCTGCAACTGCATGTAGAGCAGGGCAATAGTACACGGTTTAGAGTAGGTTACATGACAGTTGGATCCCTGGCACCTGACAGTCCCCTGAATACTAATGGGTGAGGCCCTGGAGCCCCAGTGCATCACTGGGTCTAAGCAGTATCACATCTTTTGGGACCCCCACATGGTCCATCCATGTCTACCAGGAGTGATCCCTAAGCAAAGAGCCAGGAGTAAGTCCTGAATATTGTGCGTGTGGCCCCAAAACAAAACAAAGCAAAAAAATAGATCTGGAGCTACAAGACTTGCTAAAAGAAACAGAAGACACAAACTGAGATCAGAGACACAACACAGGGGTTAAAGAACCTGTTTTCCGAGTCACTGACCCTTGTTTGATCCTTCACCATGTATGATGCCTCAAGCACTCTCAGGAGTGATCCCTAAGCAAAGAATCAGAAGCAGGCCTTGAGCACTACTGGTTGTGGCCAGAATACTTGCCAAAAAAAAAAAAAAAGAGACACAAAAGAAAGGCAAGTTATACAATGTTCATGAATCGGTTTAGTAAACATAGTTAAAATGGCCATAACCTAAACACAGATTCAGTACGATTCCTATCAAAATTCCAATGGCATTTTTCAAAGAAATGAAACAAAGAATTCCAATATTTTTATAGAATCACAAAAGACACCAGATAACCAAGGCAATCTGGAGAAAAGAAGAACACTGGAGGAGGTCTCTCATTGACTTAAAACCATACTGTGAAGTACCACTAATTGAAACAGCATAGAATTGGAACAAAAAGATTCACAGATCAACAGAGCAGAATTGAGAGTCCAGAAATAAACCCACATATTTTAGGGCATTTGCCTTGCACAGATGACCTAAATTCAATCTCCAGCATCCCATATGGTTTTCTAAGCACTGCCAGGAGTGATTCCTGAGGGCAGAACTAGGAGTAATCCCTGAAAATCCAAAAACAAAAACAAAACAAAACTCCACAAATGATGCTGGGAAACCTCGATTAAACCACATATCAAAAAAATGAAACTAGATCATTATTTAATACCACACACTAAAATGAACTAAAAATGTATTAAAGACTTAGTATAAGACCCAAGACCATGAAATACATGGAGAAAACAAAAGGTAGCGTTTGGACATTGAAAAGGACCATGGAAACTTTGAAAAGTCATCTCCAAAGGCAAAGGGAACAAGCAAAATTATCTGGGACTAAACTAAAAAGATTACAGCAAAAGAAATCACAAAGCAACAAAACACATCCCCTTACCAGAAGATATTTTCACACCATATATCAGATAAGGCATTAATCCTAAAATACTCAAAGAATGCATAGGAGCTGCTGGAAAACTTGAGTGCCCATCAACAACAACGGAGATAAAGAAGCCCTGGACTGCAGACCCAATGGAGTACTATTAAAAATAAATCGGGGCTGGAGCAATAGCACAGCGGGTAGGGTGTTTGCCTTGCACGCGGCTGACCCGAGTTCGATTCCCAGCATCCCATATGGTCCCCTGAGCACCGCCAGGAGTAATTCCTGAGTGTAGAGCCAGGAATAACCCCTGTGCATAGCCAGGTGTGACCCAAAAAGCAACAATAAATAAATAAATGAATAAATAAAGGAAATCTTGCCTGCTGCAACAAAAGGAACGAACTCAGATTCTCTGACAAACATTAATTACCAAAGTAAACAAACAAATCTCAACCAGAGAATTTTTAACAACACTCAAACCACCAGTGCCAGCGGAGAGGTGAGAGAAACAGGGTGGGGGTACTTGTGTGTCAAGGGTGTCAATCTGATCACAAGAATGGAACTGCAAGTTTGAGTGGGTGCCAGGAGACTGATACACGTGCAGGTGTCATTCCAAGCTCCCGTGATGCATATAGGATTGAAAAACAATGGCAAATAAATTTAAAACAAAAAAAATTGGGGGGGGTTGATTTTTGGCATCACAAAATAAAAGGAAATAAAATAATGAACTGGAGGACATATGTTCAATGACCATTAACGAACAGATGACACCTGAAACTTACTCATCATCATCCTCTTCCTCGCGCTTGTGCTTCTTTTTACAGTGAAGCATGAAGCTGAAAGAAACAAAATCGATGCATTGAGAACCTTGCGGGGCTGGGGGTGGGGGGGGGTGGGGGCTTCCTCCCGCGCCCGGCTGCCCCTCACTGCTCACGCGGGGGCGGGGTGCCCAGTCCCATGCACGCACGCGCGCGCGCGCGCACACACACACACACACACACACACACACACACACACACACACACTCATTCGGAAGAAAAGTTGGACCATCGTGACAGTCACTGCAGTCGCTAGGGTGGGCGCTCGGCCGCGGGAGGGGGTGCGGGGCGCGGAGGACGCTAACGCGGGGAGGCGCCCGCGCAGAGCACTTGATTCCCACGCTCGCCGCGTCCGGACCCCGCGGCGGGGACGGGGACGCCGAGTGTCCCAGAGGCGCCCGAAGTTGTCGGGGGGTGGGGGGCGGCCCAGGGGGCAGCCCGGGAGCGCGGGGGGCCAAGTCCCCGCACTCGCCGGGGGGCCGCGGGCCGCGGGGGGGCGTCCGGAGGGCAGCGCGCCCGCCCGCCCGCCCGCCCGCCGGGCTCCTCACCGTCCGCGCGCCGCGCTCCCGCCCGGGCTGCTCGCGACGACGCGGGGTCCGGCTCGCGGGGCCAGCTCGGCGCCGTCCGGCCCCGGCGCGAAGGCCCGGCCCGCGAAGGCCGGCGGCGGCTGAAGGAACTCCGCGCCGCCGCTCAGGGGGAGGCCGCTGAAGGGCCGGCCGAGCGCTGCCATGGCCGCGGAGGGGAGGAACTGTGCCCGTCGCCGCGGCCGCACGCGTCCCCAGGCCCGGCGGTAGCGGCCACAGCGACTGCCAAGCGGCGCCCGCCTCCGAGCCCACTCCCGACCACACGTCACGCCTTCTAGAACCCTCCACCCCGGGCCGCCCCGGGGCACGCCGGGATTTGTTGTGTGTGGCGAGCGGCCGCCGCGAGGGCTGCTGGGAGTTGTGGTCCGGGCCGACTACAGACAAGATGGCGGCGCCAGCGCTGACCTGGGCGGGGGGATGGATGGATGGGCGGGGCCCAGGAAATGGCTTAAGACTCGACTCTTCCTCTTTCCCCGAAGTTGTTGGCTGCTGTACGTTAGTCTCCTCAGTAGTAAAATCCGAAAACAGTCTTCATGGGAGCTATGGGAGAAATAGATGAATTAACCTCTGGGACCCTTAGAACCTACTTGGCACACAGTTCTCCATATTAACCAACTACTAATTCCTTCTATGCCTTTCTGTTGTTGTTGTTTGTTTGGGGCCACATCCAGAGGTGCACAAGGAATTACTCCTGGGTCTGCACTCAGGGCTCTCTTCTGGCAGGACTCTGGAGACTTATGTGAGATGGGTCAGGAATGGAAGCCCAGTACCCCTCGCTTAAGGCAAACACTGCCTCTCTGTTCTATCTGTCCTGCACCACCTCCTTTGATTTACTATAAATGAAGTTGTTGATACCTTAAAGGGAAAATCATATGGCTTAAAGGTAGAGTACATACCTTGGGTGTATGAGGTCCTGGATTCCAAAATACGAACTGGGGCTGAAGAGGTAGTATAGCAGGTAGGGCACTTAATAGGGCGCTTGCCTTGTAAGCAAGCAGTCCCAGGTTCAACCCCTGCATCCCACATGGTCTGCCCAGAGTAATTCCTTAGTGAAGAGCCAGAAGTAACTCCTGAGCATTGCAAGGGTGTGGCCCAAGAACCAAAAACAAACGTCTGATACTGGCAAGGTACATAAAAGTCTTTCAGGCATTGAGTGGGCCATTGGGAGATGAAGTCTTAGGGGGTATTCAGGGTTAACCTGCTAGCCCTTCAACCATACCCACCCTGTGGTACCCAACTGCTCACAGTCCATTTTTCCCACCTCAAAAAGTGGCCCATGGCACAGCCTGAGGCAATTATTTCAGCTGACCTCCAGCCAAACAAAGATGACAGAGAAGACACCCAAAATGGAACAAAGATGGATGTATGGACTCATGCAGTAAAGGACCATCAGGAAGTAGGTGACAGAAAGGATTTGGGTGTGATTTGAAGAAAAACTCAAAGAAGTCTCCGAAGGCTTTCCTCTATTATTAATACTGTCAGGAGGCAGGGATGGCTCTTGGTTTGCTTAGTCCACGTATCAAGGTGAGACAAATGAAAAGACACTAAGCCTGTCACTGGCAAAGATGCAGCAGTCCCTCATATGAGCCAGAACAAGGGAATGTTTAGTCATTTTTGTGGTGTGAACAGTGTTTACTTTTTTAATATGGTGACAAGAGTGGTTTCGTTTTAATTTTGGTGCATGGAAGTCCCATTTTTGTCCTGCTTAATGTTGATGTTGCCTAATAGAAACTGCTTCAGAAGGCTAGAGAGAGAGTAGAAAGGTTAGGAGAGATAGTACAGCTGACAGGACACCTGTCTTGAACATGGCCAACAGAGACCTAGGTTTGATCCCAGCATCCCATATGGTCCCCTGAGCACCACCAGGAGTGATTCCCGAGTGCAGTCAGGAGTAATCCCTGAACATCACCAGGTGTGACCCCAAAACAAAAACAAACAAAGGAAGATGAAAGTAGTAATGAGTCCCTTTTGCCTGATGTAATGTTGGATAGTATATTATGTTTAGATTTCTTAGT
This sequence comes from Sorex araneus, assembly GCF_027595985.1. Classification (NCBI taxonomy): domain Eukaryota; kingdom Metazoa; phylum Chordata; class Mammalia; order Eulipotyphla; family Soricidae; genus Sorex; species Sorex araneus. Next base: position 16,449,294 of record NC_073310.1, on the reverse strand, counting down.
GGCATTTACAATTAAGTTTAGCCTTCAATTCAGTTATTACCCCAACTCAGTTTTGAGTAATATCCTAGTAATATATGTGAATATGTGTGTGCGTGCATGCATGTCCAACTTCTGCAAATATTTCTAGATGTTACATATACAAAAAAGCAAAATTTTTTTTTAAAAAAAGAGCAAAACTTTTGGCCTGGGGTGTTAGCTTAAAGTACCAGAGTATAGGCCTTGTTCTACCTCAGCTTTAATCCAAAGCATGGTTCCCTGAGTACCACTCGGTGTAGCCCAGGTGTCCCCAGTGCAGCTGAGTCCAGCCAGCATTGCAGTGCCAGTCCTGACCTCAGAATGGTCAGGCTCGAACAGCTGAGCTAAGTATTGCCTGGAAGTGACCCCCCACTTGATCGCTGCTGGAGATGGTCAAAGCCAAAAACAAATAACAGCAACTGCCGCAGCCTGCGCGGCCAACTTGAACCTCGGCCGGAGAGAGGGAATGAGAGTTGAGTGGGCTCGGGAGGACTGCATGCAATATGAGGCATACAGCAAGTTTATTGAAATCCAAGCAGGTTTATATAGTCTTAGCTTAGCAATGATCAGCAGATTACATAAGTGGCATAAACATTATTAAGTGGTGAGAGCATCTTTATTTTTGCCAATCTTACTTGTTTTTCGGTTCCTTCTCTCAGCCTTGAGAAACATGGGAAAGCAGATATGGCCTTGAGCATGGCCATGGCAGACACGAGCCAATCCTCCCTTCAGCCTCCTCTCGAGTCCAGCTGCCAGAGCATGGTGGCCCTTCAACTTTTCTCTCGAGGCAGGTCGCCAGAGCATGGTGGCCCTTCGGCTGCCTGTCAAGGTTGGCTGTCAGGGGATGACTCGCCCTCATGCCACGTTTCTCCATACTCATTCCTGTTTACAGGAACTAAGGCAGGGGGTGCCTAGGCCCCCTCCTCACCCAGTCCCTGTTTACAGGGACAGAGGCAGAGGGTGCCCAGGCCCGTCCCCAACAAGCAACAGATCAACAGATGACATTCCATGTTATTATTACTATTATTATTATTATTGTTATTATTATTATTGCTTTTTTGGGGTCACAACCAGCGATGCTCAGGGGTTACTCCTGGCTCTGCACTTCCGGCAGTGCTGGGGGGACCATATGGGATGGGATGCCCGGGATTAAACTTGGATCGACTGCATGCAAGACAAATGCCCTACCTGCTGTACTATTGCTCCGACCCCTCCATATGTTAGGAGAGGTTAGGAGAGGTAGTACAGCTGATAGGACATTTTTGTTATATGTTATTTTGAAACCTCTATATGTTATTTTGAAACTTCTGTTGCACCTAATTATATTTCCTGAGTGTCTATCCGAATTCATTCTTTTATTCATAATTCTATACTAAGATCCCCTTATCAAGCAATGTACTAGAATTACCTATTATTTACTTCCTCTTTACAAGTGCTCTTTACATACATTAAGATTCCCTCCCAGTTTCCCAATAACTCAGTAATTTAAATGTTTTTATTAGTATTATTATTAATTTTTTAAGGAAATCAAGCTGTGGGCAGTTCTCATAGCTATAAAATAGTGACTTTATTCTAAACATCTAGACTTTGCTCCATTTAAAAAGACAGGAAAGAAGGAGAAAGTTAGGGGGCGGGGGAGGGAGGGAAAAAGAGCCCTAGAAGGAAGTCAAGGCCTTACTCTAGTGTATCTGAGAGAAACTTCCCGAAGCTCAGACCTCTGGAAGCAGCAGACAAGGGCTTTGTGTATGGTCTCCCTCACTAGCCTGGGAAGTGCAGAGCACAAGGGTGGGCGCTAAGACATTCCTTCTTATCAGGGACCGTCCAGGCGTGCCTCTCTGACACAACCAGTCCTTTCTCCTTAGCTCATATTATCAGTTGTCTTTAAGGAAAACAATATTTTCTGGTTATGAAACTCATACATGTTCTTAGAAGGAAATTAATGGACAGGGGGTGAAGAAAGGCTAAAGAAGCGAGTCAAAAATCAACTTAACTCTAGTCTCCTAAGGATGTCCTTCCAGGGTCCGGAGCTACGGTACAGTGGTAAGGCATTTGCCTTGCCTAAGGCCTTGCATGCGGCTGACTCGGGTTCGATCCCTGACATCCCATATAGTCCCCCAAGCCTACCAAAAAGTGATTTCTGAGAGTGCAGAAGCAGAACTAATCCCTGAGCATCACTGGGTGTGGTCCAAAACAAAACAAACAAAAAGAATGTCCTTGCAGGGTTGGGAGACAGCCAAAGGTCTGGAGCACAAGCTTTGTCTGGGATGCTATTTCTTTTCTTTTCTTTTTTTTTCTTTTGCTTTATGGGTCACACCTGGTGATGCACAGGAGTTACTCCTGGCTCTGCACTCAGGAATCACCCCTGACGGTGCTCAGAGGACCATATGGGATGCTGGGAATCGAACCCGGGTCAGCCGCGTGCAAGGCAAACGCCCTACCCGCTGTGCTATTGCTTCAGCCCCCAGATGCTATTTATTATTTTCCCCCTCTCTTCATCTCCCCTCCCCTCCCATCCCCCATCCCCTTCCCTCCCCTCCCTTCTTCCCTCTTTCCCTCCCTCCCCCCTTTCCTTCCTTCCTTCTTTCCTTCCTCAAACCTGGCTATGCTTAGGGTACCTTCTGGCTCTGTGCTTAGGGATCATTTCCAGAAGGGCTCTGGGGACCCTCTGTAGAGCCTGGAGTTGAACTGGGCTCAGCCATGTGCAAGGCAAGCAGCCTCCCCGCCTTCCTGTCCTTGTTTGTGTATTTGCACCAGCACACGCCTGTGGGTGGCATGTACTCCACCGATAGGAGCTCTGCATTTTCTCAACTCCCTATCACCATGAGAGCACAGTTACACATGTCTGATATAAGGTGATAAAATGGGCGGGAGAGATAGGATAGTGCATGAGGCACTTGCCTTGCACACTGCTGATCAGGGTTTGATCCCTCACTCTGCATGGTCTCTCAAACACTGCCAGGAGTGATTCCTGAGCACAGAGAAAGGGATAAGCCCTGAGCATGCCAGGTATGGCCCTTAAACCAGAGCAAACAAAGAAACACACACACACACAAAAATAAAATCAGCTAAGGCTTAGAGAGTCTGCTAAGAGTATCCACTAAAGAAGATCCTTGTATTGATCAGGGATCTCTGGAGAAACAAAATAAAGAGGAGATAGATAGAGAGGTATAGAGAGATAGATAGAAGAGGGACTCTATTATAGGAATTTATGGCTTGATTTCTTGGTTGGTAGATTCAGCCTCTTCATTTTCTCTCAGACGAGCCCAGAGCAGAGGCTCTGGGCTTCATTCCACAGTAGAGAGGTGATCTAGAGAGGAACCTCACCCAGGGCAGTCTTTGCCTCACATTAAAAAGAAGAAGAGGTGCTGGAGTGATAGCACAGTGGGTAGGGCATTTACCTGGCACGTGGCTGACCTGGGTTCTATTCCCAGCATTCCATATGGTCTCCCAGCATCGTAAGGAGTCATTTCTGAGTACAGAGCCAGGAGTAACCCCTGTGCATCACCGTGTGTGATCTGAAAAGCAAAAATAAAATAAAATAAAAGAAGGAGAAGGAGAAGAAGAAGAAAAAGAAAAAGAAATGGACTTACATAGTATTAGAAACAGAGAAGTCCCAGTGTTTTTGGTCTATAGGCTGTCACTGTCACTGTCACTGTCATCCTGTTGCTCATCTATTTGTTCGAGCGGGCCCAGTAACATCTCCATTGTGAGACTTGTTGTTATTGTTTTTGGCATATCGAATACATCACAGGTAGCTTGCCAGGCAGTTAGATACTCTAACTGCCGTGCAGGTGAGATACTCTCGGTAGCTTGCCAGGCTCTTCAAGAGGGGCAGAGGAATTGAACCTGCGTCGGCTGTGTGCAAGGCAAACGCCCTACCCGCTGTGCTATCGCTTCAGCCCTAGAGAACCAGAAAGATGGTGATTAATTAAGTTTCAATTCAAAGATCTGAAAATAAGGGGGTTGATGTAAGTTCTTGTCTTAATTTGCTTTTTTTTTTTTTTTGATCACACCCAGAAGTGCACAGGGGTTACTCCTGGCTCTGCACTCAGGAATTACTCGTGGTGGTGCTGGGGGACCATATAGGATGCTGGGAATTGAACCCGGGTTAGGCCATGTGCAAGGCAAATGCCCTAGTTGTGCTACTGCTCCAGCCCCAGTTTTTGTCTTAATTTGAATAACTAAGATCCAAAACTATAGGAACCAGGGATGTGGCTAGGAGTAAAGTACATGCCTTGGTTGCTCGGGCTGCATATTTCTCAAGCACAGCTGGTAGTAGGCCCTCAACACTACCAGGTGTGACCTGAAACACATATGTATATATGTATAAGCATATGTGTATCACCTAGAGTGATTATTATTATTAATACTTTAATACCAGTCAGATTACTCCTGACTATGCATTCAAGAATTACTCCTGGTGATGCTTAGGGGCCCCATATAGGATGCCGGGTTGGCCGTGTGCAAGGCAAGCGCCCTATCCATTGTGCTACCTTTTCAGCTACTCGTTTTATAATATTTGGCTCTCAATAAATAATATAATTCCCACTTTTTTTTTAACTTTTTGGCAAGGGGATTCTGGGGATTGAACCCAGGGCCTCACACAAGTTGATACATATATATATCCCCAGGTCAGCCCATCCACTATGTATTTTCTACTCAATTCACCAATTCAGATACTTATTTCTTCTGATATCCTCCTAGTCACATCCAGAAATGATGTTTTACCAGATATGTGGATATCCCTGATCCTAAGTAAGTTGACCCAAAAATTGACCATTATAGCCCCATAGAACAAAATACTAAAACTGGCAATACCCACTATTTTCAAGATTGGTATGAAATCTGCATGTTCAGATGTTCGCACTGACATTTCAAGGGGCTCCTTCTCAAGAAAAGCATTTGTTCGTGGAACATGAAAGCATTGGGATGGAGATGTACTCCAGTCCTTGATACCAACCCCAATAACACACACTCAGACCCAAACCCAGACCCAGACACACACACACCCCCACCCCTTGCAGTGGATACTGCTTCTTTCCCGTCTTAGTGAACTGCATTTTGATGAAGAACTGGGGCTGTCAGCATTACCATGATCTCATAGGCTCCTTCTGGAGACTTAAAGTCAGCTTTGCCTCCCTGAATAAAGTTTCTCTCTTGCTTTATTTTACTATTTTGGGGCCACAGCCAGCTGTGCTTAGAGCTTATTCCTGGCTCTTCTCTTTGGGGGCCCCGTCCTGTCTAGCAGGGAGGACCCTTCATGGGGCTAAGGAGGGGACGCAGCCGAATGAACAGACGCAGAGCCAGAAGGAGGAGGAGGAGAGAGAGAGAGTTTACTCTACTGCAATTACAGTACTTACACCTCTCTGCTGGGAGGAGGTTGTATAGTATGCGTGCTTGGACCCCCCATAGGAACTGTAGTAAAATGCAGATCAGGCATGGGCGTTGGCTAGTGAGAAACAAATGGCGAAATGATAAGATCAGTAAGGTCAGCAGCGACCTTGTTACAGGAATCCCAAGCAAGCCTCCACTTGACTAGAAGATATGATCCAGGCTTGTAAAATGGCTCCCTACACTTCACTCGGATTATTTGCAGTACTTGGGGAACCCTATGAGGTGCCAGTGATAGAACCTGGGTCAGCTGTATGCAAGACAAGGGCCTGAGCTGCTGTATTATCTCCCTGACCCCCGGCTTCTGTCTTGTTTTAAACTCTTCCACAACTCTCCCTTCCTCTTGGGAGAAGGTCCAACCTCCTTTCCAGGAACCAAATTCCTTCAGGATTCCTCTAATTTCCTACCTCTCCAGTTCATTCCTTCTCATTCCCCACCTGCTGCTTCATTGTCTGTTACATTTCTTAGTTCCTCTCTCTCAACTCCAAACTTCCACATACACTCACCTCCCTGGTAACAACTGCCATGTTGGCCTCTAAGTAGGCTCTTTTAGCTTCTCAAACCTTTGTGATCCTTTTGGAGTTAGAAGAAAGGCGGAATTGTGGACTGCAGTCAATGACAAGTGGTCCTTATGGAATGTACTCTGCCAACAGCTTGAAAACAGGAAATTAAGGGATTTCACATGGCTGTTTGGCGCTGACATCAATGGTTTCCTCGGCGCCCATGACTAGAACAAAGTAAATGGGCGATTGGGTTGAGCAGTGAAGCATCACCCCTGTTTCTGCGTTGTCCCAAGGAACAATGATGAGGTTCCTGTACACATTCTGAGCAGTCTATTGTACTGTGGACTCAGCTTTCACAGGTTTTTGTTAAAGGCCAACTGGATTTATTAAAGTTTTACTGAAAGAGAGTTTCCGGTACTCTGATGTGGTCTACAGGCTTCCTTATATGATTTCTGCACAGTGTGAGAATGTATGAGTTGGCATTGATCCACCTCAGGGCTAGCGTGCACATTCTAGGGCAGTTACGGGATTTGATCAAAGGCAATTTCTCTAACTGCTTCTTCTGCTATCTTTCACTTTTTTTGAACTCTAGAGACCTGTTCATTAATGTGACCAATGTTAAATGCATTTTTTTAATTGATATGAGAGTGGTATTTAAGACATATAGATTAGGAGCCAGAAAGATAGTACAGCAGGTCGGGCAGTAGCCTTGCATGCTGCAAGCACTGGCTTGGTCCCTGGCATCCCATATGGTCCCCCAACCCCCTGCTGGAGTGGTTTCTGAGGACAGAGCCATAAGTAAGCACTGAGCACCACAGGGTGTGGCCCAAAAACAAATAAAAAAATTAATTTACTATCCTGGCATTTAATAAGGTATACAAATCTGATGAGAGGGTACTGGAGTGATAGTACAACGCGTAGGGCACGTGCCTTGCATGCCAAGCTGACTATGATCCCTGGAACCCCATAGGGTCTCTCGAGCCCTTCCAGGAGTGATCCTGAGTGCAGAGCCAGGAGCAAGCCTTGAACACTGCCAAATGTGACTCCAAAGTGAAAACAAAAATAATTTAACAACAAAAAAAGTATCTTCATTTGCCCGTACTCAAAATAGTAAGTAAGCTTGAGTGTCATCATTGTCATCTTCTTCTCCCTCTCCCCCTGCCCTCCTCCTCCCCCTCCTCATTCTCCTTCTCCTTCTTCTCCTTCTCCTTCTCCTTCTCCTTCTTCTCCTTCTCCTTCTCCTCCTCCTCCTCCTCTTCCTCCTCCTCTTCCTCCTCCTCCTCCTCTTCCTCCTCCTCCTCCTCCTCCTCCTCCTCCTCCTCCTTCTTCTTCTTCTTCTTCTTCTTCTTCTTCTTCTTCTTCTTCTTCTTCTTCTTCTTCTTCTTCTTCTTCTTCTTCTTCTCCTCTTCCTCTTCCTCCTCCTCCTCTTCCTCCTCCTCCTCCTCCTCCTCCTCCTCCTCCTCCTCCTCCTCCTCCTCCATCTTCTTCTTCTTCTTTTTCTCGGTGGTGCTCAGGGATCACTCCTGGTGGGGCTCAGGGGGCACTATGGGGGACCCGGGATGGAACCCCGATTGACATGTGCAAAGGCCAGTGCCATACCCACTGGACATCTGCGGCCCTGCTTCACCTCTTTCCCTCTGAAGACGCCTGTGCTCTTTCCTCAGCGTGCGCTTCAGCCAATCGGGGTCGGCTGCATGCAGAGCAAGTGCCTGCACCCCTGTTCTATCTCTCTGGCCCTCGGGTTTGGTTTCTGGTACCCATACTGTTGAGGAGGGTTCTTGGTAACATCCTGCCACGAGAATGTTTTTCTTTTACTTCAGATAAGCCTCTTGTGTAAGGAGTTTCTAGGAGGTAACAAAACCAAACAGGTACAGAACTGGACATTGAAAATTATAGAATTAAATTAAATTATGGAATTAAGTTGTATGACTGCTTCCTGGCTGCTTGTAAAATGTCTTCATACGAGGCAGAATCTTGCTTTCTGAAAGCCTGGCAGATTCAAGTATGCATCAAAGCAAAACAAAGGAAACATAAAGCAAGAACCACAATAAGACTTGGAAGGACGGAGAGTCACAGAAGTCACAGGAGAAATTAGAAAATGCTTTCAGTTTAATGAAAATAAAAACACAATATACCAAAACTAGGTTCAGCAAAAGCTGGGCCTGAGGGAATTTTGTAGCTATAAGTGTCTATTTTAGAAAAGAAGAAAGATTTCAAACTGATAGCCTAAACTCCCGCCTTAAGAAATTAAAAAAGTATCTTACAGGGAGTAAGAAACTTGCTGTGGATGCAAGTGACCCAGGTTCAATCTCTGGGACCCCGTATGATTCCCCCACGCCCCATCAGGAGTGATCCCTGAGCACTGTTGATGTGGTCCCCAAACTAAAAACAATAATTTAAAAAATAATGAAGCTATAGGCAATGATTCGGTCAGGAATATTTATATTTATAATATACTATAATAACTGCCCTCCCTCCCCAAGTATTCTAGACACTGATGAGGCTCAGTGAAGCTTCCTGATTAGGGAAAATGAAGTGTTGGATGAGCTACTTGGGTCCCCAGGGTAGAGCAGGGAAGCTCTGTATTCGGGACCCTTCCTGACCTTGTACTATTTATCTCCTCTGTATCCTTTATTCTGTATCTACATTCATATGCCAAATACAGTAACAATGATGGGTCTCATTTCCCTGACCCTGAAGAGCCTCTAATGCGGCACCATTGGGAAGGATGAGTAAAGAGAGGCTGCTAAAATCTCAGGGCTAGAATGAATGGAGACGTTACTGGGCCCACTCGAGCAAATCGATGATCAACGGGATGACAGTGATACAGTGATACAGTATCCTTTATTATACATATGATCGTGTTCTGTGATTCAGTAAGGTTTTTCTACTGAACCTGAGAGGGGTCATGGGAAAGTTCTGGATTTGCAGCAAATCTGGTTTTCTGTTCTATGGGTTTTTTTGTTTGTTTGCTTGTTTTGCTTTTTTGGGACACATACCCAGTAATGCTCACATACCCAATTCAGAACTTGGGAATTACTCCTGGTGGTGCTCAGGGGACCATATGGGATGCTGGGAATCGAACCTGGGCCAGCTGTGTGCAAGGCAAATGCCCGTACTGCTGTACTGCCGCTCTGGCCCCAGTTTTATATTTTTGTGTTTGGGGGCCATATCTAGTGCTGCTCAGGGGCTACTCCCAGTTCAGTGCTGTGTGTTTTGGTTTTGGTTCTGGGTCACATCTGTTTATGTCCAGGGCTTACTTCTGACTCCTGGCAGGGTTTGGCGGACCATATATGGTGCTAGGGATTGAACCTGGCTCTGTCATGTGTAGTGCAAATGTCCTCCCCACTGTACCATTGCTTCAGCCCGTAGTGCTGGGTGTTGCTCTCAGCAGTGCCAGGTGGACCCTATAGTAGTACCAGGGGTGAATATAGTATTCATCCCTGTATAGCATGAATATAATGCATGGTATTTCAAGTGCCAGGCAAGCACTCTGCCTATTCTTGCAGCATTATGTTAGAAGCAGAGAAGGCCCAAGGATCGTACTGAAGTAACTATTTGAAAAAAAGACTCATTTGGGGTCTAGGGAAATAGCACTGTGAGTTGGAGGGGTTGCATCGCATGCAGGAGCCCCTGATTGGGACCCAGACACTATATTGTCTCTTGAGCATCTGAGCACTGACAGTGTGTCCTCCCTAAAAATAAAAATAGAGGCTTTCTTGCTGGATTTAAGTCTATGTTCTTAATGTGTGGAGTCTGACTATAACTGTGTGTTATTAGTGTCATCATTACTCTGTAGTAATAATGGTTTCAGAACAGCAGGGGGCCCAAAATAAGATCAACTGATTATTGGGCTGGGGGGCATTGGGCCATACCTGGATGTATTTGTGGCTTACTCCTGACTCTGTGCTCAGGAACCCCTCCTGGTGGTACTCAGGGAATCATCTGTGGTGTTGGAGATTAAACCAGATTTGCCCTCATGCTGAGCAAGTACCTTAACCCCTGTACCTTCTCTGCAGCCCCCTCAACTTGAGTCTTTATAAACACAATCTCTGGGGACAGGAGCGGTAGTATAGCAGGTAGGGCACTTGCCTGTCATGCAGCTGACCCAGGTGTGATTCAGAAACTCATATGGTCTCCTGAGCTACTCCAGAAATGATTCCTGAGCACAAAGTAAGCCCAGAGCGCTGCCAGGTGTGACCATAAAAATAAATAAATAAATACAAATTAAAAAAATAACCCACCACCATCCCCCAAAAGTAAAACGTGCAGATCCTCCTGACAGCGGGCCTGCCTGACACTAGCTCAGAGGAAGCCACCCTCACGCGTGGAGCGGTACGGACTGGCTGCTGGTGGCTGAGACCACACTTCTTTCGTCTTTTTTGTGGTGATGGTGCTAAAACATTTATGCTTTGCCAAGCTATTTATCACACGAGGACTCTCTGTAGTATTTGTTTTTTTTTTTTTTTTTTTTTTTTTTGCTTTTTTGGGTCACACCCAGCGATGCACAGGGGTCACTCCTGGCTCATGCACTCAGGAATTACTCCTGGCGGTGCTCGGGGGACCATATGGGATGCTGGGATTCGAACCCGGGTCGGCCGCGTGCAAGGCAAACGCCCTACCCGCTGTGCTATCACTCCAGCCCCTCTCTGTAGTATTTGTAACGTCAGTAGTTGCTGCTTTTAAAGGCACCTGGCAACGGCACTCCGCATTCTCACTGTCGGACAAGCCCGGTGCTTCTCCAGAGCCTGCCCATCTTCCCAAACGTGCGCTGAAGCCAGCAGCCCTGCTGTCTGAACTTGAGGCCTGGATCTGACTTTCCCCCAAATGAGATCTTGGAAGAGCCATGTGGGCACCTGAAGCCCCAGCCTCTCCCGCTGCAGAAATGACAGCCCCTGACTGAGGGTCCTAGTGGATAATTCTTTTTTTATTTTAAATTTTATTTTATTGAATCACCGTGATAAATTACAAAGCTTTCAGGTTTAAGTCTCAGTCATATAATGATCAAACGCCCATTCCTTCACCAGTGCACCTGTTCTCCCACCAAGAACCCCAATATGCCCCCCTCTCATCCTCCCCCCCACCCCCGCACTTGAGTGGCCAATGATCTTCACTGTATTCTCTAAGTGGAGAATTCTCTGAGAAGGGGAACATAGCAGCCTCCCGACACACCCACCTCCCTGCCTCTCTTTCCCTGCCCCACTCAGCTGGGAACCACTGTCCAGCTGCCTCTGGGGCTGGAAGGCCCAAGGGCCCCATCCAGCCAGTGTAGAGTCAAGCCCAGTCCTTCCTCAGCCTCTTCCTGGGCATCTTAGAGAAGGGGTGCCCCATTCTTCAGTGCTCACATGAGAACCTTGAGGTCTCATATCACAGACCGCCCCAAGTCTCCCAAATTCCCCCTCATGATGCTAACTCCACTGAGCACCTCTCACCTCACCACTAGACCCAAGACCGCCCTGCCACTTCTTCCTTTCCCCGGCTCTGCACTCTGGCCTGATGTGGCTGCCTCTTTCTCAACATCACATGGGCCACCCCCTCCTGTCACCTGCCTGCGTGCCACTATCTCTGTTTACCTGCCTAGACATGCCAAACCCCTCTTCTCGTTTAAAACGGAGCCCTGGGGCACTGCCTCCAAGGAGGCCATCTGGGTCCCAGTTAGTGCTCCCTTGCTTCTGCTCCCATCCCAGTCCTTGCTTGTTTGTTTGTGTTCTGTTGTTGGGCCACAGCCCGCAATGCTCAGGGCTTACTCCTGGCTCTGCACTCAGCAGTCACTCATGGCGGTGCTCAGGGGACCCTATGGGATGCCAGGACAGCCCCGCGCAAGGCAAACGCCCCCTCCGCACTATACTGCTCTCGCCCCTCCCATTTCTTCCTTTTTTTTTTGCTTTTTGGGTCACACCTGGCGATGCACAGGGGTTACTCCTGGCTCTGCACTCAGGAATTACTCCTGGCGGTGCTCAGGGGACCATATAGGATGCTGGGAATCAAACCCAGGTCGACCGCGTGCAAGGCAAACACCCTACCCGCTGTGCTATCGCACCAGCCCCTCGCCCCTCCCATTTCATTCCCTGCTTCCTGACACACGTTCACAGAGGCTGGAGCTGGGCTCCATAATTCTGGGGGGTTAGCATACTCTCTCCTGATCGCCTATCTCGGCCTGCTTCCTCATGACTGAGGGTCTGTGGTGGTTCATATTTCACAGGTGAAAAAACGAAAACAAAACCCAGCTCAGGGTCACCCAGAGAGTAAGAGGAAGTGCCTGATGTTAAAGCCGGCGCCGAGCCCCGGAAATCTGCAGGTCCACACTTACAAGTACATTATTTTACTTTTCTTTCACGCACCACCTCCTCTGCAGTGCCTCTTTGCTTTTCTTGGCTGAGTTTGCTGGGTTTTGTTTTTGTTTCCCTCCCCACCTCTCTCTTTGGTGCGGGGTGGTGGTTTGTGACATCTGGCAGTGCTTGGGGACTATTCCCAGCTCAGTGCTTGGGGGTTGTTTCCGATGGTGCCAGAGATCAAATCCGAGCCTCCTGTAAGCAAAGCATGCACAACAGTCTTCCAGCATTTCCCCAGCCATTTTTTTTAAATGTTTGCCTGTTCATTTTTAAAAATTTATTTTTATTAATTTTTTAATTTTTATTTTATTATATTGAATCACCGTGAGAAAAAGAAAAAAAAATACAAAGCTTTCAGGTTTAAGTCTCAGTCATACAATGATTGAACCCTCATCCCTTCACCAGTGCACATGTTCCACTACCAAGAACCCCAATATACCCCCCTCCCACCCAGCCCCCACCTAAGTAGCTAATGATCTTCATTTTATTCTCTATACTTTGAATACAGTCAATATTTCAATAGAGAACTCACTATTATTGTTTGGAATTTTCCCCCAACAATCAGTCCTGCTGAAAAGGCATCATTTAATAATTTCTTTTCATTGCTGAGAATGAAGATTCTATGAGCTCGCTGTTGTGGTCGTGTGGTTTTGGATTTCTGATATTTCAGTTCAGTTCACAGTCTAGATGCATGTCTGTAAGAAGTCGCTCTGGGTGCCAAAATGGGTTAGAAGACCTCTTGGATCATAGCCTGTACGAGCAGAGGGTCTGTTTTGCGAGCAGCAGCTCCGGATCTTATCTGGGCCCAGGGCGTGCCAGTACCACCCCTATCCCATGATCACCTATGAGCCACAGCATTGCAAAGCTCCTACCTCTCCCCAGCCATTTATTTTTTCTGTTTTTTTTTTTTTGGGGGGGGGCTACACCTGATGATACTCAGGGGTTACTCCTGACTCTGCATTCCTAGTGGTTCTTGGGGAACGAAGTGGGATGCTAGGGGTTGAACCCGGGTTGGACACGCTCAAGGCACATGTCCTAGCTGCCATTTTGGACTATCACTACAGCCCCAAGTTCTGTTATGTTGAATGCTTGTTTTCCTGCTGGGGATGTGAAGGCACGTGGCCATTGGTGTATGTGGCATATGCCTGAGAAAGAGCACCCTGGGGAACAGTACTGAGAGAAAGTCTCGGTACTGAGTCTCCAAGACACTTTCTGGGCCAACCACACTTGTGGCTGGAGGAATTAAGCGTTACCCTGTGTTGTGACCCTACGGGAAAAGACCCTTGGGAGCTGGTGTCTGTTTTTCATCAGACTTTTCTTTCATGCCGACTTTTTTTTTTGGGTCACACCCAGCGATGCTCAGGGGTTACTCCTGGCTTTGCACTCAGGAATTGCTCCTGGCAGTGCTTGGGGGTCCATATGGGATGCTGGGGATCGAACCCAGGTTGGCCGCGTGCAAGGCAAACGCCCTACCCGCTGTGCTATCGCTCCGGCCTCGTCTTTCATGCTGACTTTGCTCAGGCTGACTCCTGGCTCTGAACTCAGAAATCACTCCTGGCGGTGCTCGGGGGACCATATGGGGTGCTGAGAATCAAACCCAGGTCGCCTCGTGCAAGGCAAATGCCCTACCCGCTGTGCTATTGCTCCAGCCCCTCATGCTGACTTTTCATCGTGGCTTCTTTTCTCTTGGTTTTGGTTTTGGGGGTCACACCCAGTGGTGCTCAGGGTTTACTCCTGGATCTATGCTCAGGAGACCATACACAGTGCTGGGGATCATACTAAAGTTGGCTTCAACCCCTGTATTATCTCTCTGGCCCTCTCTGTGGATGGAGTTTTGTGTCCGTCTGCTGTAGTCAACCAGAGTCCTGGGAGAGACAACATACTGAGTTGTCTGCGTTCTCGTAATGGCTCATTGAACCTGGGGCTGGTCATGGGCCCCTTGGCATGGATTCTCTCTGCTTAGCTGGATTCTGCCCCCCTTCTCCCCAAAGGCTTCTTTCCGCTGCCCATGCCTGGTAGCGACCCATCCTTTTGCCCATGAAGCTGTATGCGTGGGCTTCAGACACAGAACTGGCACCAACGCCTGCTGCTGTTTGGCAGGGTGCATGTTGTGCCAAGTGGCCTTTCCTATAAATTGCTTGACCCCTTAATCTTGCCGGGATGAGAGCAAAGAGGACAGGCTTTTCGGACAGAACTGGGTCGGAATCCTTGCTTTTAACTCCGAGCACCTGGGAGCTCTTCATCTGTGAGAGGAGTTGCGATGGGTTTAATTGGACGGAGTCATGCAAAGTTACTCTGTGTAGTGCCTGAATCACAGTACGTATACAAAAATTGGAAGTTTTCATTGCTTTTGCATCATTCATTGGTATAAAGTCTGTCTCCCCAAATTGAGAAGAAACAGCTAACTCAGCATTTCCCACAGTGAATGATACCATCCCTTGGGAACGACCCAGGGAGGATGCAGTTGCCTCAGGTGCAATTGAGGGGGTGCTTTCTGCATATCTGCTTTAACGTCTTATAGCAATTTCCGGGGGGAGGTGTTAAGTAACTTTATTTTTTCCCAGAAAAGGGGAAAACTTTATTTTTTCCCAGAAAAGTGGGTCAAATAAGTTTGGGAGCCTCTGATCCAGCTGTTCTGTGTATCTCTCAGAGCCATTCGTTGATTTTGGTGCTTGCAATTTTGTTGAAAGTATAATATTTACTCTCTTTTAGAAGGCATGTTGCAGGCCAGGAAGATAGGACAGAGGGTAACGTCATTTGCCTTGCAGACAGCAAACCCTGGTTCAATATCTGGCACCGCATATGATCTCCTGAGCCCTGCCAGAAGTGAGACCTGAGCATAGAGCCAGGAGTCAGCCCTGAGCACCGCCAGGTGTGGCACCAAAACAAAACACACACACACACACACACACACACACACACACACACACACACACACACACACACACACACACACACCCCCCAAAACCTGTGATTTGTCCTGACATTTGTATTAGGAGAGAGGGAGAGGTAGATGCTGACTTTTTTTCACTTGGTCTTTAATCCTAACCAGCCTTCTAACCTTCCAGAGGTTTAGGAGTAAACCTCTTAGAGCGCTTTCATCTGGGACACTCAAAAGGGTTCCTGGAATCAGAAGTCCGGCTAAACTCAGAGCTTAGACTAAAAGGGAAAGAATGTCGAAGAGGAAAAAATAAAATAAAACCTTCACTGACTCAGATGCTGTGACTCAGACCAAGTTTTGATTTTTAAAAAATTTTTGGGCCACACCCGGCTGTGCTCAGGGCTTACTCCTGGCGCTGCGCTCAGGGGTCACTCCTGGCAAGCTCAGGGGACCAGATGGAGTGCTGGGAATTGAAGCCAGGTCAGCCATGTGCAAGACAAACACCCTATTCCCTGTTGCAAAGCTCTGAGCTTTGGACAAAGATTTATTATCTAGCCCTTAAGCCAGAAATGGTTTTGGGGAGGCCCAAGAACCTTTCCAGCTGAGGGCAACAAGGTCAGGGGAAGGTTCTTTGAAGTTTCTCCAGAGTTGTCATTTGAGGCAATGTTTATCTGATTTCTTTTTGCGATCAGATTGTTTGGGTCCTGATCATTGTTGTTAAGGAGTGAAGATGGCAGAAGTATTTCAAACACTTCTTTAGTCCCTCTTTGCAGGGACAACCCACTTGGTCAGGACGCTTGTTTGCGTTGTAATTATTGTAAGCAGAATAAGCATTTAAAGGAGTTTCAGCAGCCTGTTTGCAGATTGGTGCTGGCCACAAAATAAGTGATTGCTGCTCAATACAGGGTACTCCTGGATTGTACTGTGGTATTATTATCAGCATGGAAATATTCATATTTATTATTGCTACTTGTTTTTTATAATATAACACAAGCCCCTATCTGTACTCAGGGCTTACTCCTGACTCTGTGCTCAGGGATCACATCTAGCTACGGACTCAAGGGACCATATGTGGTGCTGGGGATCAAACCCGGTTGACTGCATGCAAGATAAGCATTCTTCCTCACAGTATTGTCTCTCTGACCCATATATATATAAATATTTTCTTTTCTTCTTCTTTTTTTTTTTCTTTTTGTGTCACACCCAGTGATGCACAGGGGCCACTCCTGTCTTTACACACAGGAATTACCCCTAGCTGTGCTCGGGGGACCATATGAGATGCTGGGAATCGAATCCGGGTCAGCCTCGCGCAAGGCAAACACCCTACCCGCTATATTATTGCTCCAGCCCTAAATATTTTCTTATAGGTTTAAAAATAATTCTTCCTTGACATAGGGCTGGAGTGATAGCACAGCAGGTAGGGCACTTGCCTTGCAAGCGGCCGGCCCGGGTTCAATTTTCCGCCCCTCTCGGAGAGCCCGGCAAGCTACCGAGAGTATCGTGCCCACACGGCAGAGCCTGGCAAGCTGCCTGTGGCATATTCGATATGCCAAAAACAGTAACAAGTCTCACAATCGAGACTGGTGCCTGCTCAAGCAAGTGGATGAACAATGAGATGACAGTGACAGTGACTTTCTTTGGAAGATCCATAAACCCTAAAATAATAACTGAGTATAGCTGAATCAGAATTCACAAGATATAAAATCTTAGACAAGGAGAAGCTGTGTGCGGTTGATAGTTTGCAGCCTTCTCTTCACTCAGTTTGCAGGTCTAGCAGCTGCATTTAAACCTCAGCTCAGGAGCTGAAGTGATAATAGAGCGGGTAGGATGTCTGCCTTGCATGAGGCCGACCTGGGTTTGATATATGGTCCCCTGAGCATGTCCAGGAGTAATTCCTGAGTGCAGAGCCAGTAGGAACCCCTGAGCATTGCCAAGTGTGACTCAAAAAGCAAAAACAAAACAAAACAAAAAACCTCAGTTCAGATCCCAGATCTTCTCAATGATAAACAAGCAATTTCAATTAAAATTTTTTTGTTAAATTAAAAAAAAAATTTTGGGTCATACTCGGCAATGCTCAGGGGTTACTCCTGGCTCTGCACTCAGGAATTACTCCTGGACATGCTCAGGGAACTATATGGGATGCCGGGGATCAAACCCAGATCAGCAACATGCAAGGCAGATGTCCTACCTGCTGTACTGTCGCTCTGCCCCCTAAACAAGAAATTCTTTCCCGGAGTTTCCAAGCCATTTTTTAGAGCTGTAATAGAAATTTTCTATTCTAAACATCCTTGGGAAAGACAATTTTAAAAAAGGTGTTTTTCTTTCTGTAAATGAATAAGGGGTGCCCCAGAGGGGCGCGGGTGAGAGTCCTTCCTGCCCCAAGGGACCCAGCCCCAGCAGCCAACCTCCACTACCCAACCGCCACCACACTCCAGGCCGCTTTCCACATGCTCGGGCTGAGCCTCACACAAAAGTAAACATATTCCTGGATCTCGCAGCCGCACAACACATCATCATAAAGGGAATATACATATATATATATATGTATATATATATATACATGTATATATATATATACTTTTCGGAGAGCCCAGCAAGCTACCGAGAGTATCCTGCCTGCATGGAAGAGCCTGGCAAGTTCCCTGTGGTGTATTCTATATGCCAAATACAGTAACGATAACAGGTCTCATTCCCCTGACCCTGAAAAGAGCCTCCAATTGTTGGGGAAAACGAGTAAGGAGAGGCTGCTAAAATCTCAGGGCTGGGACCAATGGAGACATTACTGGCACCTGCTCGAGTAAATAGATGAACAATGGGATGACAGTGATGCAGTGTAAATGAATCAATAATTTTTTGGTCTTTTTTGTTGTTGTTCTTGGGTCACTCTTGGTGGTGTCAGGGTTTACTCCTAGCTCTATGCTCAGAGATCATTCCTGGTGGGGCTCAGGGAACAGTCCAGAGTGTTGGGGATCAAGCCTGGGTTGCCTTGTGCAAGGCAAGTGCCCTACCTGCTGTGCTATCTATCTCTCTGGCCCTAGAAAATGACTCAGTAATTTAAGCTATGCTTCCAAGGTCCAGAGGTGAAATGACGTGGCATTGGGCTGAATATGAATGATACGGAAATTATGATGTTTGTCCACTGTACAGAGAAATTAAAATGCTCTACTATACCAGGACAGAGCTGAAGTCATGGCTAGTGTTTAATGCCAGGCAAGTTTTTTTATGTGTGTGTTTGGGGACTTGCCCCTGGTGGTGCTGGGGGGTGGGGGGGCACAGTGAGGGATCAAACCTGGAAGGCAGGCACCTTACCCGATGTACTAGCTTTCCAGGCCCAGATGCACTGTTTTTTTTGGGGGGGGGTCACACACAGCAATGTTCAGGGGTTACTCCTGGTTCTGTGCTCAGGAATTGCTCTGGCAGTGCTTGGGGGACCATATGGGATACCGGGGATCGAACCTGGGTTGGCCGTGTGCAAGGCAAACGCCCTCCCTGCTGTACTATCACTCTGGCCCCTCTAGATACACTTGATACTATTTCTATTATTTTTTGTTTGTTTTGGGGGCCCGACCAGGGAATGCTCAGGGCTCCTGGCTCAGTGCTCAGGATTCACTCCTGTTGTGGCTTGGGTTGCCAGGATCAAACCCAGGATGGCCATCTGCAAGGCTAGAACGTTCCCTGCTGTACTACCTCCCTGACACGGTAGCCACATTTTGAAACGTAGGCCACAGACTCCTTTGAGCAGCTTTGCATGATCACCAAACAGAATGCACCCGAAAAATATATTAAAAGGAAGGTGGGGTGTGGGGTGTGAGGGCAGGGGGATTCACCAAACACCCTGAAAGCCACACTAAATACCCTGAAAGCCACACTAAAAGGTAGACTGCCTGTGAGTGCAGGACCTGCCTTAGGAAAGATGTCAGGGAGGCTGGCTAGCCCAAGGCTGTCCCTCGCCCCTGACTGGTTTGTAAATCATGGCTCCAAAGGCAGCATCCGTGTATTGGAACAGAGGCAGGATGGCTGACAAAGTCTACACCTCCTGCCTGTCTTTCAGAAACCTTGGTGGGCTTCCACTTAAGGTCTCAACTTGGCCCCTTCCCCAACACTAACCCAGCATCGCCTGAATTTCTTCCACTCAAGCCCCTTTTCACCAGAGGAATGTAATAAGATTGTTTCTAGGAACACTTGGGATTTGAGATGATTTTGTTTTGTTTTATGGCTACATCAGCAGTGTTCAGGAGTGACCCCTGGTGGTGGTCAGGGAGCCCTACGTTGGTGTAAGGCAAGCAACATAATCCCTGCTGTATCTCTCCCGCCCAGTAGTTGATCGTGGCTTAGTTTTTGGTTCTACATTTTTTGTTGTTTTGTTTTGGGATCATACCTGCTGGTGCTTGGGGCTTACTCCTTGCTCAGGAATTGCTCCTGATGGATCTTAGTGAACCGTATGGGGTGCTAGGGACAAAACCTGAGTGTAAGGGAAGCATCCTACCTGCTGTACCAGCCCTGGTTCCATGTTTTGAAATTTTTACCATATCTAAAGTTTTCATGATTCCTTCATTTGGTGATGTGAACCCAGATGGCCTCAAAGTTTAAGAAGCTTAGCCTGGAAGGTAGATGTGGAATAACATACAGAATTTACCCTCAAGTAGATGAGCAGCATAATAAAGGCTCATGAATGCTTGAATCCAAGCTTTAATTAAAATGACCCAAGAATGACAGCAACTCTAATTCCAATTAGCAGAAGCCAGAAAAAAAATACATGGAACTTTTATTTTTCAAATGTTATAATTAGGGGAATTAGAGGGGAATCTTCTTTAACTTGATCTTTTCTTCTATATTGGAAAAGTATTTCATCTTTGTTAAAATCTCCTTGGCTTTTTCAAAATCATCTGTAATAAAGAGACATTAATGTGAGGATTCATTTCAAGCAAGAATTAAACTAAGAGGGAGAACATCTGGCTGGCTAAGGGGATGAAGGAATTAATAAGGAATTAATCAAAAAGGTGCATAGGGGCTGGAGCGATAGCACAGCGGGTAGGGCATTTGCCTTGCACATGGCTGACCCGGGTTCGATTCCCAGTATCCCATATGGTCCTCTGAGCACCGCCAGGAGTAATTCCTGAGAGAAAATCCAGGAGTAACCTTTGTGCATTGCCGTGTGTGATCCAAAAGGGAAAAAAAGAAATAAAATTAAAAAAAAAATAAGCATACCAGGTGTGGCACAAAAGCAAAAACAGAAGAGATCTTGGGGGGCCACGGAGACAACTCCAAGGGTGTAGTACATTCCCTTCGAGCTGCAGGCTTGGGATTAGACTCCCCAGGACCACAGGGATGTGGCCCTGGCGGTCTCCTGCACCAGTGCTAGGCCTGAGCACTTGGGAGATCACCCCTATGAAACTATTAAGACTTTCCTGCCTATGGCTGGAGTGAAGGTGCACCTCATATGGTCTCCTGGGCCCCGCCAAAAGTGACCGGCGGGGTGCAGAACCAGGAGTAAGCCCTGAGCACTGCCAGGCGTGGCCCCAAGCAGAAAAGTCTGGTGATCTAATTCTGACAAGGGTGCAGAAGCGCTGGGTCCTGAGGTCCAGCAGCAAGTGCCAGGGGCTCCCAGTCTCCTGCAATGATGCCCTGAGAGGGCTGGGTGGGTCGCTAAGGGTGATTTTGCACTCAATGGGAGGCTTGGCAGTATCTGTTTTGTTTTTTTGGGGGCCTTAGGCCATACCTGGCAGTGCTTGGGGCCTACTCCTGGCTCTGGGTTTGGGAGACCATCTGGGATACTGGGGATTGAACTTGGGTCAGTCGGGTGCGAGGCAAGCAAACAGAGCCTTACTCACTGTACTCTCTCTCCAGCCCAGGGTGGCCACCTCGGAGACATTTCCGGAGGTCAGAAATGGGGATGTGCACTGACTCCAGGTGTTGGAGAGCAGGGCCCCCACAACAAAGAACTATCTGGCCCCAAGTGTGGGCAGTGCCAAGGCTGAGGACCCATTCCCTAGATATACGCACAAGTAAACACAATTCCTTTCTATTCATCTATGGTTTAAACGACGCAGAAGAGTTGATGCAAAAATTCAGGAGTGGTTATTATGGAAGGGGATGCAATTGCAAAGGGCACACCAAAGCCTTGCTTGGTGTGGCAAGGACAGGCTTTATTTCTTTATTTCAGTTAATTTATTTATAAACAATTTAAACTGTGGTGATATTGACGTCCATGAAATTGACCACTTCCACCATTATTTTTGTTGTTGCTTGATTTCAGTCACACACCCAGCAGCGCTCAGCGTTTATTCCTGGCCCTGTGGTCAGGGATCAATCCTGGTGGCGGAGGGGGTGGTGGTGGGAGGGTCAAGGGACCACATGGAATGGTCACCCAGGTCACCCAGCTGCGAAGCACACATCCCACCCACAGTATTATCGCTCCAGGCTTTGATGCTGAATTCTTGACTTTTAGCATCGAGTGGTTTATAAAGTACAGTCTGTTCCTCATTAAATGCCTAATGGGTCATGTCATCCGGCAAAACCAGCAAACCGCCTCCATTACCAAGACTCCAGCAGATGGTTCAGCTAGTCCTTGACAAAGGCAGCAGGATGAGAAATGAATTTGCAGTGTTTAGAGAGAAATTAAATGACAGTGTTTAGAGTGTCTCATCTTACTGTCTCTTCATGTTTGTTTTACTCATCCCAGAAGATGGGCCCCCCTGTCTCCCAGACTCTGGGGGGGAAGGAGCCTAAGGTGGTGAAGTCAGATTGCATTCCCCAGGAGCCAACAACCCTCGCCAGCTTTTTCACATCCGACTCCACCGAGCCCCCGCTCACCTCTGCTCTTCCTTAAGGATGGAACTTTCAGGGCTGGGGAGATTGTTCAGGGGTCAGGGCACGAGCTTAAGATCCTGAGTTCTATACCTGATGCTAAAACTCCTCTTGAGCATCACTGAGCTGTTAATCTATAGTCCCTCTGTGGATTTTGTTTTAGTTTTGTTATTTTTGGGTCACACCAGCTGTGCTCAGTGCCTACTCCTTGTTCTGTGCTCACTCCTGACAGTGCTCAGGGAACCATTAATGGTGTCTAGAAACTGGAGTCTGCTGCTTTTAAGGCAAGCAACTTAACCCCTAAACTATATCTCTTTGGCCCAAAATGTGTTTTTGTTTTGTGTGCGTGCATGCGTGTGTGTGTGTGTGTGTGTGTGTGTGTGTGTGTGTGTGTGTATGTGTTTTGATTAGAAAAAGATACTGCAGTCTGCAGTCTCTTTGACCTGAGAGCCAGGTGCAATGAGGTGATCCAGGTGAGATGAGGATGAACACTTCACCGGTGTCATCTGGGCACAGCTCTGCACGCATTTCCCTTCCTGGGCTTTGCAGAAGAAAGGGGCATATGCTGGGCCACGTGCTGACTGTGTTGGCTCCCGCCCACCTCCCTCGTCTCATCTCTACTCACGGAAAGAGAAGGGGAGCACTGTCTCGCACTTACTCTTGCGCAGTCATGGCACTGTTTTGAGCATCCAACTTGTTTCTGCATCCAGGTATCACTGTGTCACTGTATCACTGTCATCCCATTGCTCATCGATTTGCTCGAGCGGGCACCAGTAACGTCTCCATTGTGAGACTTGTTGTTACTGTTTTTGGCATATCGAATACGCCACGAGTAGCTTGCCAGGCTCTGCCGTGAGGGCGAGATACTCTTGGTAGCTCGTCGGGCTCTCCGAGAGGGGCAAAGAAATCGAACCCGGGTCGGCCGCGTGCAAGGCAAACGCCCTACCTGCTGCGCTATCACTGGTGCATCCAGATATATGAAAACTTAAAAGGTAAAAATGCAGACTCAGGGCTGGAGTGATAGCACAGCGGATAGGGCATTTGCCTTGCATGCGGCCACCTGGGTTTGATTCCCAGCATCCCATATGGTCCCCCAAGCACCGCCAGGAGTAATTCCTGAGCGCATGAGTCAGGAGTGTGACCTGTGCAATGCTAGGTGTGACCCAAAAAGCAAAAATAAATAAATAAAATTTAAAAAAAGAAGCAGACTCAAGTATATTTTATACTCTCCCATGTGTCTATCATAGGATGGGTTACATAGCTATTATCGAATAAACCTCTTATCAAAGAAAGTCAAAAAAGAAAGGAAGTACCTTGTTCAAAAGCTCGGCTCACACAGTCAGTCAATTCTTTCTGTTTCTCTGTGAAAGAAAAACCGTTATCTTCACTTTTCTACTTAAACAATCATGGTTTGGAGATAATACTTTGTCATCTTACTGGTTTGACAACATGGCAGGGAGGTGTCATAACTTTGGTCTCTGACTGTCCCTTGACCAGCAGTTTCTGCTCAGGGCAGGAGTGGCTGACCCAGTTATGGGATGTCTTTTCTACCAATGAAAAGCCTGAGGGGCATAAAGAACAAACCAATCAGGAATGAGAAAAGGCTTTGATGATCGCTACCAGCCTGAGGCTTCCAGATTCCAGCCAAGAGTTTAACAAGGAGGACAGGGGATCAGCCAAACACTTGTCAATCACACACCTTTCCTGGGAAAACTAATCGCGTAAGTCATGCTGTCCTTAAAGACAGTGTCGGAAGACAAAGAGATAGTATAGCAGGTTGGGTATTTGCCATGCATGTGCCAATCAGAGTTCAATCCCTGGCACCCCATATGTCTCTTGAGGTGCTAGGAGGAATCCTTGAACACAGAGTCATGAGTAAGACCTAAGCACAACCAAGTGTAGCTCAAAATAAAGAAAAACAACAATAAAAATGACAAAAAAGGACAGAAGTCAAATGAAGCAAAGGAGCAGCCACTTTTTTCTACTTTTTTTTTTTTTTTAGTAGGAAATAATTATTTTTATTCATTTTGGGGCCACACTTGGCAATACTCAGGGGTTATTCCTGGATCTGCACTCAGGAATTACCCCTGGTGGTGTTCTGGGGATCAAATCCAGGTCATGCCAAGAGTATCCCTAAGCATTGCCAGGTGACATCCCTATCCAGGCTGTCTCCTGATCCCCTCCATTCCCCAAATAAAAGAGTTTAGTGGTGCTGGAGGTGCTCAAATCTTGGTGATCAAATCTGGGATTCCTTTATGCAAAGCAAATTCTCCAGCCTTTTGAGACATACCCACAGCCCTGCTACTGAATCAAATGTAAGCAAGGCCTGGGATCATATTAGATCTGCATATCCCAAAGGCCCCATGGTGACAGATGGCAGAGGTACACATTAGATGTGCCTTGAAGGTCTAGCTGGATCCATCAAGGGCTCCCACAGTTATTCAGGTGAAAGCATGGTACTAGTGGTGGAGATGGAGAAGGATGGATGAACTTGGGGCATTTGAGGTCCTCTTTCAAGATTAGGTAAGAGGCCATGAAGGTTGCTTCCTCAGGGTTTGGGATGTGTGCAACTGGGCTGTGTCATTCTCTCAGGAAAGGAGCACTGGCAGAGGGCCAAGTTCTGGGGAAAACGAGGGGAGATGCTCAGGAGTTCCATGCTAGGCACACTGAACTGGAATGTGTAAATACCACAAAGGCCCAGGAGTATCATTTTGCTCAGGACTCAATGCCATGTACGCTGCCTGATCCACAGTGGGCCTACCACAAACATTTGCGAAACCGTAGCCATGCAAACAGTTGGAATAAGCCTTGATGCATTTCTATACATTATGGTTTACTTGTTTTGTTTTTTTCTAGGAGGGCAGTATGGGGAGGGAGGGGTAGTTGGACTGGATGTGTTGAAGGATCACTCTTGGTGGTGCTCAGAGAACTATATGTAGCACCGGGATTTGAACCAGGTTTGGCCACTGGTAAGGCAAGCAAAGCACCCCCTGTGCTCTCTCTCTGGCCCTCAGCATGGTTCATTTCGTGTGTAAAACTGGTTGGCCTATGGTGCCCAGTTGTTTGGCTGAGATGTGAAGGTATTTTGTAGCTGTGAGTAACACTGACAAAAAGGTTGACTTTAAGTAAAAGTGATAATCTTTGATAATGTGGAGAGCCTTTATATAATCAACTCAAGGCATGTAGAGCAAAAACATTTCCTGGACAAAAAAAAAATTTCACCTCCAAGACTTTAGAGATGTTTTCACTGAGTTTTCAGCCTGTTGGTTTGCCTTATGTATTAAAATTTGTTAGCCACCACAACCAGTCAATTCCTTGAAACAAATTTCTCTCCCCCCAACCCTACACACACACACACACACACACACACACACACACACACACACACACACACACACCCTCCCCCCCATAAACTGTTGGTGCTATGGAATAAAGTAGAAAGCAAAAGCAAGAAGCAAGATGGGATCAAAACATCCATCTTTGCTCTATATCTGCTATATCTCAGGCATTTCCACCAACTTCTGAGGCTATTTTTCCTCAAGAGACAATAATTTAAATGGTGTTATCGATGGGACAGAGCCGAAAAACCTGCAAATTGCTATGATCTTAGTTTAAGGCTCGCCTGTTAGAAAGTTAGTTGTAAATCTCATTTCCAGATAAAATTGGATTTAATTCAATTGCGGAAAAACCTCTTTGATTTATTAGAATGACCCAGACATATTGCAGTCTTTATGCTAATTTCCCACTCAACAACGTACATCTATTCCTGATAGCAATCAAATGCACCTGGTGGCATTTTATCTTTTACCTCTGACAACAGACTCAATCTCTTTCATAGCAGCTTCACTTTGAGCTTCTGTGAGTTTTTCATTGATTTCCATTATTTCCATGAGGAATTGTGTGTCCATTTTATAATCTGTTCCTTCAGTAATCTCTATTCCACGGAGCTTTAGCTGGTGGGGCATAAAGCAAGAGAAAGAAGTTGGGTTCAAAAAAATGATGTCTAGCATTACGCAAGTGCCACTCACACTTTGGAATACCACTGACAAGCAACGTCTGCTAGGCAGGGCATTTGCCTTGCACGTGGTTATCCTGGGTTCGAGCCCCACATCCCATATGGTTCCCCAAAGCTCTGCCAAGAGTAATTCCTGAGTGCAGATCCAGGAGTAATCCTGAGCATCCTAGATGTGGCCTCAAAACAAAAAATGAATAAATTATTTTAAAAAGGAACACTTTCTCTGTCCTCATCATGAAGGTGTGAGAGGACAGCGCTGACCTCTGGAACTGACACAAGAATGCTGGGAAGTGAACGTCCTCAGCTGCTGGGAACTGCAGGATCCTGCTGGAGTTACTTCTCCCCTCAGGAGGTTGAGCTAGAGGTATGCAAAGTTCCCACTCTAAATCCTCAGCAGCTCACCACCTCTGAAAAAACAAAAACCAAAAAAACTCTTTCCTAAGAGTCATCACCCAGTTCTTCAGATGGTAAGAAAAAAAAAAAAAAAGGGCTGCTGATCAAATTAAAAAATGAAAAAAAGGCTCGTGTGGTATCTTGATGTTTTGTTGTTGTCACTGTTTTGGGTCCACGCCTGGTGATGCACAGAGGTTACTCCTGGCTCTGCACTCCTGGCGGTGCTGGGGGGACCATATGGGATGCCGGGGCTCACACCCAGGTTGGCCAGGTGCAAGGCAAGTGCCCAAGCTACTGTACCATCACCCTGGCCCTTGCCTACTGTCTTTGCCGTGAACTCCCATTGGGGTCCTGCCTGCCCAGCTCCAAGGCACATGGCTGCTCAACAGCAGGGGACAGTCGTCTCACAGGGAGATGGAGGCCAGGTTGTCAGTCACACAGAAAAGGGCTGGAAAATCACCTTACAAGGTAAAGTCCCCTGCTCAGGGGGGCCTGCAGGGTCTTATAGGCATCATTCACCAGGGTCGAGTGCTTCTTTGAAAAGTCCTTTTCGGTCTGTTGGTAGAGAGGAAGACACGCGTATTACCATCCACGTGAGCCACCTGACATTCGCCAACTGTTTCATAAAAGACTGCTGGGCAGACGCCTACGGAAGAGAACCAGCAAAAGCTGACGTAGGACAAGATGCTGCTTCATTTCAGTGGGTGATTCTCAGTGGGGAGAAAGCCAGGCCTAGGGTCTGGGGGGCTGGGGTCACGCGGCCACAGGGTGGGGCCGGGTGTCCAGTTGCGTCTGCTCACCCGCAATCACAGGGTTAGGCGCTCCACCCCAGGCTCAAGCATGATTTGGTGTGATTGGGCCTGGCTGGTGACTACCTGAGATTTCTGGCTGAAGAAATCTGGGTGGACAAGACGCTGTAACTGCTGGTACTTATGCTGGAGTTTCCCAGTGTCAATTCTGAAGGAACGGTGGCTGGAAGGAGAATGGGGTGGGGGGAGGGAAAGTCACGTCACATATCGATGGAGTTGGGGGCCTATTTGCTGCTCTCATGAGGGCAAGGCACAATAAACATCGAGATGGATAATTTCAGAATATAGATGATGTGACAGAAAACAGGATAAAGTCAAAGACAGTGGTGGATGTGGACGAGGAGATAGATGGCACTTGAGCTACCCTGAAGAACGACGACAACCAAGGGCCAGAAAAGGATCGAACAGTGGTTCTGCGGTGGGAAAAGCTGGTGCTTGAACCTGAAAGCCCAGCATGAGTCTTCAGTGGGGGGCTGGGGGGGCTGTCCTGGATCTAAGGGCATTTCTAGTCCACCTTGTCATTTTTCTTTTTGCTCTTGGGCCAATTTTTTCTTTTCCTTTTTTTCACCTTTGGTGTTTGGGCTACACCGGGTGATATTTAGGGGTTCCTCTTGGCTTGAATTCAGGAATCACTCCTGGGGGGACCATATGGGACACCGGAGATCATACCCAGGTCAGCTGCATCCAAAGCAAGCGCCATACCTATTGTACTACTGCTCCGAACCCAAACTTGTCTTTTCAAGCCACACATCCCTTCATCTCTTTCTCCCACTTAATTTTGTTTTGGAGGTAAAGTGGGGAGGGGGGGCAACATCTGGAAGTGCTGGAGACTGCTCCAGGTTCAGTGCTCTGTGATCAATCCTGGCAGAGCTGGGATCAAACCCAGACTTCCTATATGCAGAGCAGGAGTTCCAGGCCTTTGAATCACCTCCCTAGTCCCCTTCCACTTATTTATTTTTTTGGTTGGGGGGGCGGGGGCAGAGCCTGCAGTGCCAGGTGGGGCTATGCCCCCTCCCCGCCAAAACTCTACTCCCTGCGGGGGGGGGGGGGGGGGCTGGAGAGCACCCCTGTGGTGTTTAGGGACGACCCAGGCCCTGGGATCACAGTTGCACCAGCCCACTGGGCCATCTCCCAAGCCCCTCTTCCTCCTTCCCTTAATTTTCAGCCTGTCCCCTTCTTTACCTGCAGCATGCTGGGTCTCACTCCGAGAACTCCTCAACCATCGGAAGGGCAGAGGGGGAGGGGGAGGAGCTGGAAAGATCCACTGGGGGATCCTGTTCCTCTTTTTTGCACTTTCCCCATACAACGCCTCCCAGAATGGTGTTTAATTTTTTTTTCTAATTTTTTTTTTAGATTTAGGGTGACACCAGGGCTTCCTCCTGGCTCTGTGCTGAGATCCACTCCTTGGCGGGGCTCGAGGGACCATATGCGGGTGTCTGGGATGGCACGAAGCTGAGCCAGCCACGTGCAAGGCAAGTGCCCGAGCCCTGTACTCTCGCTCCTAAGTCACCCTCAATGCCCGCTCACTTCCATTCCCCGCCCACTCCCGCCTCCGTATCCCTCGCCCCGCTCCCCTGCGGTCTCTCCCCACCCCCTTCTGTAGGGTTCCGCCCACCTGTCTCCTACCGGTTCCGCCTTCTTCCCCAAGGTCCTCGGCCCCCCACCTCCGGCCCCCAGCCCTGCCAGCCGCCGCCGACCCTGTCGCCCGGCCGTGTTACCAGTCCAAGAGGCTGAAGTAGTCCCGAGTGGGGTCAGGGGGCTGCAGGGAGTGGCACCGCGGGCAGAAGAACCCATCTCCCCGCGCCGCGCCCCCCGCTTCGCCGCAGTTCCAACACCGGGCCGCAGCAGCATTGCAGCTTAGCGGTCTCCTTCTCAGAATCCCCGCGGGCCACGACGCCCAAGCCCGGAGAAAGGCCCCGGCCCAGCACCCCGACATCCGGCCCGCGGCCTATTTTCTAGCAGCGGTCACCGGAGGGGGCAGAAGCGGGAGCCGCGGCCGACCGAAGAGTGGCTCCTGATTGGCTGGAGGCCTGGGGAGAGGCGGGATCACTCGGAGGGGAAAACTTGGATCCTGTGTCCCGCTCTTCGTTCTAAACTACAATTCCCGGCAGGCATCGCGGCCGCGCGTGCTCGGCGACATCCGCTGCTCTTCATTGGTCGCGCCGCGGAGGAGGGGCGTTCTGATTGGTGGAGGGTGGAGTTTGTATATGCTGCTTTAGCGCCACGCTGTTGGCTGCGGCTGCTAGGAAAGTGCCGCTTCAGGTGGGCTCACGCGGTGAGTCATAGTGGGGGGAAACTTCTTTTGGGTGCGTGTGGGTTCGAGTCCCGTCCGCAGGGCTTTAGTGCACGCAGAATATCCCGAGCTTCCGCCTCGTCTGGTTTTGAGCTGGGAGGGGGTGGGGAGGACTTGAGAAATGCCTGGGAGATTCTTCCTTCTTTGTAGGGAACATGCGTGGTGAAATCCACTCCCCCTACCCTCCGGATTTACAAGCTGAAACTGGCCCAGACTATGAAAGCAAAAACACTGTGACTTTCAGAGTCAGTTAAAGTTGCTTTGGAAATAACTGTATGTTGGTAATTGTTACCATACATTAGGTTCAGTCTTGAAAATGCCCACTGGGCATCCACTCTTGGCTGCTAGGTACAGGCTTTGGAAACAGCCCTGCTCCGTGTAAGAGGAAACCCCCGGGAGTGCCCCTAAGTAAGTGTGTGTGGTAGATACTTGCTACTCAGTATCTCCATTTGAAAAAAACACGTGTTGTTTACTTACTTGTAAGGAGATTTTGAGTGTTTGAAGCCCTGGAGACAGGAATTATTCAGCGTGTCTGGGGCAAGAGTGATCATGCTTCATGTTTCTGGGTGTTGGGTTCTTTGAGACTGGAATTCTGCCCTCCAGGTATCAAACATTGCTGGAGGGAGGGGCATTCATGCATCATCTAAGTTAATCTTCAGGTCTTATCTACCTTTTATTTCCTTTAAGGAAATGGACACGGTGAGGAGTTGCGCTCCACCTAGAGGTGCTATGAAGATTTGATTTAGGTGTCTAGCCTCCAGACCTGTTTGCCTGTAACCACACCTCTATAGATAGTATTTTCAGACTTTATGTCAAGTGGTTTATTTATTTATTTATTTATTTGCGAAATAGTGGGGTGTGGCCATTATGTAAAGCGTTTTATTTTTAAATTGTGCCACTATTACTGAAAAACAAACAATAAACAGGATGAGTGGTGACACTTTCATTAGGAAATGCCCAGTACCTTTTTTTCCTGGGTGAGGCCGATTGTGGTCTGATCTTTTGGATCCTTATATATCGTGACTTATGATAGCAGCTAATACTTGGCACACACACACTGTCTTTTTGGCATTTTTCAGGCCTAAGAAGTCAAAAAGTGGCACAGGACAAAGCCAGAGTGTGGGACTCCTCTGTACCCTCTTCCTGGTGTGCTCTGCAAACAACAGGAAGTACCTGGAAAGCTGAGCAAATGCAGTATGTCGGACCCATGTTTATTATATTCTCCTGGGGAACAAGAGGGAATTAAAGAACATATTTTTAGAATGAGGTTGAGGGAAGTAGAGAGTGAGAGTGAGAGTGTACTAGGTTAAGGTGCTTGCGTTGCATGCGGCAGACCCCCTTCCATCTCCAGCAACACATGGGGCCCCCTACCTGTGTCCCCAGCACTGCCAGGAGTGATCCTGATCACAGAGCCAGGAGTAAGCCCCTAGTACTGCTGGTGTGGCCCCAATCCAAACCCAAACCGATTAAAGGCCAGGGATTTGGCTCAGCAGTAGAGAACACTGCCCTACGTGGGTGAGGCCCTGGGTTGGCCCTGGGCAGCACAAAAAGAAATAAAAAAATTTAAGATTAGGAATTTAAGTCACTATGACTTTATCATGTTTCTATTTACAGGTTTTGTTTTTTTTTTTTGCTTTTTGGGTCACACCCAGCAATGCTCAGGGGTTACTCCTGGCTTTGCACCCAGGAATTACTCCTGGAGGTGCCTGGGGGACCATGTGGGATACCTGGGATCAAACCCGGGTTGGCTGCATGCAAGGCAAACGCCCTACCCACTGTGCTGTTGCTCTGGCCCCAGTTTCTATTAACAGTTTTAACGATTCATCACATGATTCATTTTTAATTTTTTTTTGTGTGTGTGTGTTTTAATATTTTTGGTTTGTGTGCTACACCCGGCAATACTCAAGGGTTACTCCTGGCTCTGTGCACAGGAATTAGTTGTGGTAGTGCTCTGGGATGCCGGAATTGAACCAACTAGGTCGGCCGTGTGTAAGGTGAGCTCCCTACTTGCTGTACTATTGCTCTGGCCCATATATATATTTTGAGCCATACTCAGCAATGCTTAGCGCTTATTCCTAGGTCTGTGCTCAGGGATCACTCCTGGGGGTGATTGGGGTACTGCTTGAAATGCCAAGGACTGCCTTGTGCAAGGCAGATGCCTTCTTTACCTACTGGACTATCTCTCTGGCCTTTATTCTTTTTAGTATTTGAGATGGCAGGGGTTAAACTTGAAGCCTCACACAGGGAAGACATATGCTCTATTACCTTTTATTTATTTTGGTTTTTGGGACTCACCAGCAATGCTCAGGAGTTACTTTGGCTCTTCACTCAGGAATCACTCCTGGTGGTGCTCAGGGGACCATATGAGGTACCAGGATCCAACCTCAGTCGGTCATTTGCAAGGCAAGCGCCTCACCTGCTGTATTATAGCTCTGGCCTGACCCCTAATTTTTTTTTTCGGGTTTTATTTTCTTCTAGTCATTTGTGACTATCAGAAAACTGATGGTGAAAATGATTTGATAAAAATCTCAGCTCAAAAGTATAAAATTTTCTTTCAATTTATTTTTTCATGTATGGATTTTTGGGCCAACTCGGAGCTTACTCCTGGCTCTGTGCTCAGGGATCACTCCTGGCGCGGCTTGAGGGGATCGTATGCTGTGCTGGAATTTGAACCCTGGTCAGCTGCTTGGGAGACTACCCAGTGTACAGTCTCTCTGGCCCAGAGATACAGATTTGATGTTTGGGGCTGGGGCAGTCGTTCAAAGGATCAGTGCACAAGCTTTGATACTGGAGGTCTGAGTGTGAGCCCTTGTGCCATGTGGTTTCTTGAGCATCACTGGGTATGACCCCAAACCCCAAAATAAAAAGAATGTTTGTTTTGATTTTTGGGTCACACCAGTGGTACTCTTGGCTTACTCCTGGCTTTGCGCTCAGGGATCACTTCTGGCAGGGCTTGGGGGACCGTATGGGATGCCTGGGATAAAACCCAGTCTGGCTGCCTGCTAGGCAAGCGCCCCTATATGCTGTTCTGTAGCTCTGGCTTCCGTTTAAAAAAAAAAAGAGAAAGTTCATTCTTCCCTTTTTGTTGGTGTCTTGGGGTGGGGGTGGGGAATAGTGTTTGGGCGACACCTAGTGGTGTTCCATGGCTCCTCCCAGTTCAGTGCTTGGGGTGGGGTGGGGTGGGGTGGGGTGGGGTAGTGGTCTGTCCTTGCTTCCTTCCTTGCAGTACTCAGGGGACTATTCAGTGCTGGTGATTGAGTGCAGGCTTCCTGCATGACAAGCCCGAGCTCAGCCCTCCGTGCTCTCTCTCCAGCCCCCTTGTTCTTCACTCACAGACTTTTGAAGTCTTGTCCCTTGAAACGCACGCTCTGATTGTTTCCTTGTCCTGTTTTGAGGTGGTGATGTCTCACGAGACGGATGTAGACCATCAGCAACCCCACAGCAGCGCCTCACAGTGCCAGGGTGGCGGGGCGGGCGCCGCCCAGGCCCCCGGCGGCCTCCTGCTGCCCCTGGGCCCCTCCTCCCAGACGCACGGCTCCTCCTCACAGTCTCAGGGCACGTCCAGCTCCTCGGGCAGCACGGCGCCCACACCCAGCCAGTCCTCCCAGTCCAGCTCGGGGACACTGAGCTCCTTGGACACAGTATCCACACAGGAACTCGCCAGTATCCCCGAGGACCAGGAACCCGAGGAGCCCGCCCCCGTGTCTTGGGCTCGATTATGGGCCCTGCAGGACGGATTCTCCAATCTGGGTAAGATGTGATGCAGTCGAGGGTTTGTGCAGAAAACTGTTGCGGAAGAATACGCTCAGGGTGTTGGGGGCGTTTGAAGGCAGTGACTGTGGAACAGTGGGGCCATTTGGAGGCTACCCTGCTTCTCAGCGGCTGGGGATCCCCTTCAAGTATCAGTTGGGTTTCTGCAGGATGCTCTCCGTCTGAGAGCGAGCTTTAGGCCTGAGCCTCAGAGAGAGAGGCAGATTCATGCAAACTGGAAACGTTTGTCATATAACGAGAAGCTTCCCCATTGAAAGCTGCTGCAGAACCTCCATTCTGTAGCTTCATCATGGGGAAAATGATTTGTTGACTCCTGTTCAGTGAATTTATTTTAGTTGATTTGATATTTATTTATTTTTAATTTGATATTTAAAGAATGATTACTACCATGATACTGGCTAACCCTTCCATCACAACGCATAATTATCATTTTAATTTTTTTCAGATCTAGTTCCCAACAACTTTCAACTATATGTTACATTATTATGGTTTGGTTTTTGTTTGGGGGGCCTCACCTCGCAGTGTTAAGAGTTTATTTCCGGCTCTGTGCTCAGGGATCACCTTTGGAGGGCTCGGTGGACCGTATGGGTTATCAGGGATAGGACCTGGGCCAGCTGAGTGCAAGGCAAGCACCCTACCTGCTGTACTGTGTATTGCTCTGGCCCCAATATTACGTTATTAACTGGAATCACATTAGTTCTCCGGTGGACATTTTTTTGTGGGGGATGGGAGAGGTGTACTCAGGAATTACTCCTGGCAGTGCTCAGGGGACCTTATGGGATGCCAGGAATCAAACCTGGCTTGGCCACGTGCAAAGCAAACGCTCTGGCCCCCTGAACATTTATTTTTTTTTTGCTTTTGCTTTTTTATTTTTTTTAATGTAGGAGCACTGCTATTTTTTGCTTTTTGAAATTTTTTTGCCAGACCTGGTAATTCTCGGGACTTCTGGCTCTGCTCAGGTGTCATTCCAGGCAGTGCTTGGGGGACCCAATGCAGTGTTGAGAATTGAACCAGGGTCGGTCAGATGCAAGGCACGTGCCTTACCTGCTGTTCTCTCTCTCAGACCCCCAATTTTGTTATCCATTCACCTGTGGTCAGACATTTGGGTTATTTCCAGATCTTGGCTATCGTAAATTATGAGGTCGTGAACACAGGTGCTCATATGTCCTTTGGAATTTCAGGACTGCAGAGAGCTCTCTTGGCACCTGCAGGCAGCGTCTGGGTTTGGATTTGGGCCCTCACACTTGAGCAGGCATTGTCTGCCTCTGCACCGTCCACAGAGCCCCTGCTCTTTCCCCGTCAATCACTCCCAAGGTGGTTTCCGGGTGGCGATGTGCATCTCTGGTGGTGGTGTCCTTGTGTGGTCTGGGGCAGGTGTCTCTGGGGCAGAAAGTGAGTGGAATCGCTGGGTCATGGAGTTGGCATTTCTTTCTATACTTTCTTTTTCCTTTTTCCTTCTTTTTTAGAGCTTGAGCCCCAGTAGTTCTGGGGGTTTTTGGGCAGCCGTGCAAGTGCAAGAATTGGACTCGGGTCCAGTCGTGCGTGACATATGTCTCGATGCTTGAGCTGTCTCCCTCGCCCCTCGGACAACTTTTTTTGTTGTTGGGGGTGGTGGTTTTGGAGTCACCCCCGGCGATGTCCAGGAATGATAAAGCCTGTCTGGGATGAGCGCCTGGGTGGCACTGGCCAGAGCTTGCCAGCCCCACCAGGTTGCCGATGCCACTTGGTCGTCTCTGCGTGGGAGTTGATCCCCATCGCTGTATTTCTGAGAGCTGGAGTGAGGAATTGCTCTTTGCAGGAAAGGAGAGCCAGTCCTAGGCCTTATGTAGGCCTTCCAGATTTGTCCTGTTTCACTGAAAAGCATTTCTGGAGGAGACAGTGAAGAACATTTTATTTGGAGACTTTTAGGAAGGGGAAGGAGGGAGAGGAAGGGGAGAGAGTATGCTGGCGACTCCAGAGGCCTCTAGGGAGATAGCCTTGAAGGGCCTTTCAGAGGCCTCTAGGGAGAGAGCCTTGAAGGGCCTTTCAGAGGCCTCTAGGGAGAGAGCTTAGAAGGGCCTTTCAGATCGCCTTTTATATGGATATTCCTAGGGTTGCCCTAGGTTTGGGGTTTCCTGCCAGAGGTGAGGGTTGGTCAGGAAGAGCTTTGAAGTTTTTGGTGAATCTTATCTCCTTCAAGTCCTTAATTGCAGTCTCTGTCTCTTGCTGCAGTTGGTCTTCTCTGTAGGGGTCCAGCCTCTTCAGGGTCTGTTACTGGCGCCAGGTAGGTCTTATCTGGCCTTACTCCTGTGCTCACAGGTGAGCTGTTTTGCAGCTTCAGGGCTCTTGGTTTTATTAACTTTCCAGGAATTCCATTGCCCTGGGCCCTTTCTTATCTACCTGCCTGCCTCACCACCAAAACTTCTCAGGGCTTACTCCTGGCTCTGCATTCAGGAATCCCTGCAGAGTTCTGGGGACCCTAGGGGGTGTCCCCCAAGATCCAACCCAGGGTGGTTGCACAAATGCCCTACCCACTGCACTATCTCTCCAGAGCTCCTTTAAAAAAATTATTTTTGGCAACACTCAGCTGTTCTTGGGGCGACTCCCTTTTCTGTTGCAGTGCTGGAGGTCAAGCCTGGGTCTCCTCGATGTAAACCATGAGTCAACCCGTCAACCATCTCTCTGGCCCATGTTATAAGATCTTGATAAACAGACTTATAATTTTGATGTCCTCTGGCCTTTTTTCCCCCTCCGTGTAGATTTTAGGACCGATTTTGAAAGGTATTTGATACACAGCAGTCAGCAGCTCTGTGTGCTTTGTGTTACAGAGTGTGTTAATGACAGCTACTGGTTTGGGAGGGACAAAAGCTGTGAATACTGCTTTGATGAGCCACTGCTGAAAAGAACAGACATATACCGGACCTATAGCAAGAAGCACTTTCGGATTTTCAGGGTAAGTGGCAAGAATCTTTTTTTTTTTTTTTTTTTTTTTTATAATTCATGTATTTGTTTGTTTGCGGGTCACCCCCAACAGTGCTCAGGGGTTACTCCTGGCTCTGAGCACAGGAATTTCTTCTGATGGGCTCAGGGGACCATAAAATGCTGGAGATTGAACCGAGGTCAACTGCATGCAAGGCAAGGGCCGTACCCACTGGACTTCCGGCCCCAAGTGACAAATATTCTTGAATTTGGGACTTGGAACTGGTAAAAGTCATCACCTTTAGATATTTTCCCATTGTACATTTCCTGCATGAAGACTTGGTTTATTTGTATTTTTGGTGGTGCTGGGCCTGAACTAGGGGCCTCAAACATGCAAGACATACACTCTTCCACTGACCACATCCCTGGCCGCCACTGTTAAAACTCTTGAATTAACATGTTCTCTCTTTCAGGAAATGGGACCGAAAAACTCTTACATCGCGTACATAGAGGATCACAGTGGAAACGGAACCTTTGTAAATAAAGAGCTTGTAGGGAAAGGAAGACGCCTTCCTCTGAATAACAATTCTGAAATTGCACTCTCAGTGTGCACCAATAAAGGTAATCTGATTTTATGTTCCTGGCTTGCTAATATATATATGTGTATATATATATATGTATATATATGTATTAGAAGACTAATATCATGTCCATGGGAAACAGGGCTTAGGAGGACTGGCCAGTGTTTGGAACTAACCACAAGTGTATGTGGGGCTGAGGGTAGGTAAGATAGAGAAGAGACCATATTACTTTTTTTTTTTTTTTTGCTTTTTGGGTCACACCCAGTGATGCTCAGGGGTTACTCCTGGCTTTGTACTCAGGAATTACTCCTGGCAGTGCTTGGGGGACCATATGGGATGCTGGGGATCGAACCCGGGTCGGCCGAGTGCAAGGCAAACGCCCTACCCGCTGTGCTATCGCTCTGGCCCCGAGAAGAGACCATATTCTTCTCTACCATATTATAGTATGATAAACCAATTACAGTATGACACTAATAGCTGGGAATAATCACACTGAACAAGAACTGGGCGTTAAAAGTAGGCAAAAGGATATTCTTGATAACCTTCCAGTATCCGTATTGCAAACCACAATGCCCGAAAGGAGAGAGAGAAAGAGAGAGAAAAAAAGCTCCTGCCACAGAGACAGATGGGGTGGGGGTGGGGGTGATGGGAGGGAACCTGGGGACACATGTTGGGAAATGTACACTGGTGGAGGGATGGATGTTGGGAACACTGTATGACTGAAATCCAATCATGAACAGCTTTGTAAGGGTCTATCTCACAGTAATTTAATTAAAAAGGTTTAAAAAAATGAAAAAATAAAACAGCAGCTCAGTACTGTCACTGTCATCCCGTTGCTCATCGATTTGCTCGAGTGGGCACCAGTAGTGTTTCCATCGTGAGACTTGGTACTGTTCTTGGCATATCCAATACGCCACGGGTAGCTTGCCAGCCTCTGCCATGCGGGCGCAATACTCTTAGTAACTTGCTGGGCTCTCTGAGAGGGGCGGAGGAATCGAACCCGGGTCAGCCACGTGAAAGGCGAATGCCCTACCCGCTGTGCTATCACTCCAGCCCAGCTCAATACCAAAAAAAAAAAGGGGGGCGGGAAATTCACATTGTTGCTGTCCGGAGTCTAGTGAGTTGGTCACATTGTTGCTGTCAGGAGTGTAGCAAATTGGTTAGTATTAGTTTCGGCTCAGACCTAAGTTGTGTTTTTTAGTTAATGAATGACTTTCAGCAAGACAGGTTTTTCTTAAGGCTTTGTTAAAAGCCAGCGGCTGTCAGGTGAATTATATTTGTGCTCTTATTTTATTTATTTATTTTTTGGCTCTTAGGGTCCCACCCAGCGATGCACAGGGGTTACTCCTGGCTTTGCACTCAGAAATCACTCCTGGCAGTGCTGGGGAACCATATGGGATGCCGGGAATTGAACCCGGGTCAGCCGCATGCAAGGCAAAAGCCCTACCTGCTCTACTATTGCTCTAGCCCATATTTGTGCTCATTTTGTGTGCGACGCTGCCCACTGGACTTGCTTGTAATTCCTGACTCAGCTTTCTGTGGTAAATGTGGAACGCATAATGTACAAGTAGCATTCCCATTTTGCAGGTGAAAAAGGTTTTAGTTCATTGCAATTTTTTTTTTCTCTAATCATTTCAGTCTTCTATACATTGGAGTTGAGGAGATTTTTTAATTTGCTTTTGCTGCTGGTGGTACTGAGGGCTCTTTCTGCCTCCAGGCCTCTGGGTTGCTCCTTGCAGAGCTTGAGGACCATGTGATGTCGGGATTAAAGCTGAGCCTCCTTATACACTAGCCCATTGGGCTGTATCTCTCGCTTCTGTAGCATTAGTTACACAGAAAGAATGCTTGCTTCTTTCATTAAAAAAAAAAAGTCAGAGGACAGAGTGACAGACAATACAGTGGGTAGGGCATTTGCCTTGCACGTGGCTGACCCGGCTTCTATCCCCAGCATCTCATACGGTCCCCTAAGCACCAAGAGTAATTCCTGAGTGCAGAGCCAGCAGTAACTCCTGAGCATCGCTGGGTGTGACCCCCCTCCCAAACAAACAAACAAACAAAAACAGAAAACCACAAGATTCTCCAAACCATCTAAGAAGGTTGACTGGTTTGGAGGGGGGGGGTGACCTCTTAAAAATAGAGGTTCCCACAGGCACTCCTCTGGCAGTGCTGGTCCAGTAGTTTCATTCCAGGGGTTTAAATTTCCTGCCCAGGGGCCAGAGAGGCTAGTATAGCGGGTTCATCTGCTGATGCTGGTTCGATCCTCAGCACCCTCTATGGTCCTGACTCCATCAGGAGTGATCCGTGAGCACAGAGCCAGGAGTAAGCCCTGATCTCCATGGGGTGTGGCTCCAAGACAGACAAACACAGAAAACAGACATTCCTGCCCAGGAAATTCTCATGGAGTCGGTCTTCAGACTGACACCCAGGAACTTCATATTTTAAGAGTGACTCAGTGTTTGGTTTGTTTTGGGGCCTCTTCTGTCAGTGCCTGAGAGCTTTCCTGGCTTGCTGCAGGCTGGACAGGGTGAGGTTCACTCCCTTTGGTCCTCAGGAAACTATTCAGTGTCTTGAATCAAATTTGGGCAATTTCTGCACGCAAAAATCCAGTGCACCAGCCCTTGGAGTTATTTCCCTGGCCCCATTTCTGTTATTTTTTTCCTCCACTGATAGTGAGAGGGTAGCCAGAGAGTTTTCCTACATGTTGATGAGCACATATTTGAAGGGGCAACAAAGCCTTGAAATTGGCCTGCCCTTCACATGTTCAGCTGTGAGCTGTCTTTTTCTTTTTCTTTTTTTTTTTTTCTTTTTGGGTCACACCTAGCGATGCTCAGGGGTTACTCCTGGCTTTGCACTCAGGAATTACTCCTGGCAGTGCTTGAGGGACCATATGGGATGCCGGGGATCGAATCCGGGGGTCGGCCGCATGCAAGGCAAACGCCCTACCCACTGTGCTATCTCTCCGGCCCCAGCTGTGAGCTGTCTTTTTCTAATTGTTCCATCCAAGGGACATCTCTTGTAATTCTTTTCTCCCCCTTTTTTTCTGGGACACCCTTGTCAGTGCTCGGGTATTACTCCGGCCTGTACTCAGGGGACTGTGCAGTGCCGGCCTTAGGCTTACGGAGTGTGCAGGGCACACTGGCTTTCTGAGTTCTCTCCCTGGCCCAGCGCTTCTAACTGAGCAGGTGTCACTTAGACTAAACAAGGCCCTGATTGAAGTAGATCACATTGGACTCCACAGGCTGCATTCAGCATGTTGATTTGGGGAGGTGTGTGGAGGGGCCGCACCCAGTTCCGCTGAGGACTGTATTCCTGGCTCTGTGCTCAGCGTTCATTCTTGCGGGTGCTCAGGGGACCATAGGTTGACTGCATGCAAGGCAAGTAAGTGCTGTAACCTTTGTACTATTTCTCTAGTCCCCAGACTTATTGGCATTTTGCTACACATTTGCTTCTATATGTACTTTAACATGAAAATCTAGCCTACCTTGAAAAGTGGGGTATCTTTTCATACTGAAGCTGTGATCCCATAATTGGGGGGTTTGAAGCGACAGACGGACTCTTTTAGATGGGGTGATGTACGTTGGTGCCTGACCAGATTGTTAGGATGAGTCCATGGAAACTGACCCGCAAATGGGCAGGACTACGGACCCTATGAAAATGGGCGAGATTCTGAACTGGTTTGGAAAGGGTTAACATCTCTTTCTTTAGCTGCCTTTAGCCTTAACCTAACTCTTAGTAGAACCACGAAGCAGTCTTGCCTTTCTCACAGATCCCAGAACTAGCTTGGCCTTGAAATGCAGACACGCTCACACTCCCCTTCTCACCCCAGGTACTAGGGGCTGTAACCCATGGTGCCAGAAAGCTTGGCCTTGCATTCCTCTCTGGAGGTTGTAACCGCTTGGCTTGCAGTCATGACAGACAATGTATGCCTTGATGTCTCCATGTTGATGTTCTTCCTATAACTTCTTTTTTCCCTGATGGATGGCTTCACTGTACTGAGCCCATTAGAGTTGTTGTACCATAGGATAGGAAATAAAAAGAGACCATGGGATGCTCTTCCTTTGTCACAGGGCCAGAGCGAGCTCATGATCCTCCGCAATTTCCAATTTCTCTCAAGATCCTTGTCTCAGCGCCTCCTACCAAAAGAATATTCACACAACAGATGTGTTTTCTGCCCGAGTCTCCACTGCTCCACATTGTCTTACACTCCTTGGCCCAGCCTGGTCTGTGGTGAGGTGTCACCTTCCTGGAATGTTTGGGCAAATTTATTTCACATGAGTTTGCAACCCCTGAAGTCGACCTTGACATTTGGGGATCCAGAATCTCTTAAAGCCCCATTGTCATGCTACTTAATGCCCAAGGGTTACTCCTGGTTCTGCTCTCAGGAATTACTCCTGGTGATGTTTGGGGGACCGGATGGGGTGCCGGGGATTGAGCCCCGCTTGTAGCATACAGTACAAGCACCCTACCCTCTGTACTGTCTCTCTAGCCCCATAGTGTGTTTTCTTTTGTTTGTTATTTTTGTGCTGGTGCTCAGGGCTTACTCCTGGTACTGTGCTCAGGAATCCTACGTGGCAGTGCTCAGGGATTATATGGGGTGCCAGGTATCAAATACAGGTGGGCAGCATGTACCCTACCCACTGTAGGCAAGCACCCTACCCACTATACTATCGATTTAGCCCCCAAATTTCACTCTTTAAGGATACAGATGCAAATTTGCCACTTTGCAAAGTTAGACATGTGTCGCTTCTACACAGATAACTTTGTCGAAGTGAAATGTTTGATAACAGACTGCAGGCTTGGCCTACAACCTAACATGCACTGTTAGATTATTAAATGAGAAGATTTCTTTGTTTTTTCTTCTTTTGAGCTATTCTTTGAATAATGGAGAAATAAAAGGAATTTTGTTGCTGTTTGTTTGGGGGCCATACCCAGTGATGCTCAGGGCTTACTCCAGACTCTGCACTCAGAAATTGTTCTTGGTGGTGCTTGGGGAACCATATCATGTGATATGCTGGGGATCAAACCTGGGTTGACTGCATGCAAGGCCAGCACCCTACCTGCTGTACGATTGCTTTGATCCCTGAGGGAAAACAGTTTTTAAGTGTTATTTCCAAGTAGGTTCAAAATGGTTTGGTGTATAAAATAATAGCTATGGAAAGTTATAAATAGCTAAGAGAAGGTAATATAGTATGATGATCTGTGATCTAAATTTTAGTGGGATATTTATTTACTTGGCCTGGAGCGATAGCACAGCAGGTAAGGAGTTTGCCTTGCACGTGGCTGACCCGGGTTCGATTCCTCTGTCCCTCTTGGAGAGCCCAGCAAGCTACCGAGAATATCCTTCCCGCAGGGCAGAGCCTGGAGAGCTCCTCGTGGCATATTCAATATGCCAAGAACAGTAACATGCCCGCTTGAGCAAATCAGTGAACAATGGGATAACAGTGATACAGTGATTTATTTACTTGTTTGGAACCACTATTTTTTATTCTAGTCTCAAACTAATTGCTTTTTGGACTGAATTTTTTCTGATCTGGACAGATCTGTCCACCTGGACAGATATTAAGACAATTGATTAATATTCTGACATCAAGAAATATGTTCAGCATTTATTTATGGATTTTCTTTACTATGATGAGAATAATGCTGTATTTTCCATAAAAATTAAATTTGACTGTTACCTTTTCTACAAGTTATGTGATTTGTTAGCTAAACAATTCCTTTACAGTTAAATGATAAATACAACAATTGTCTTAGAATTCATGTGTTCAGTAAATTTTAGGGGCTTTAATGAAATTAACAAGTCCTACTTCTCTTCTTTTTTCTTAGTTTTTGTATTTTTTGATCTGACTGTGGATGATCAGTCTGTGTATCCTAAGGAATTAAGAGATGAGTACATCGTGTCAAAAACTCTTGGAAGGTAAAATAATTTTTCTTACAGAAATAACACTTAGGGCTTTTTGTTGTTGTTCCTTTTTTTTTATAATTTTTTTTTGCTACGTACTTACAGGATACCTATTCATGATTGATATTGGTTTAGTCAATGAACATCACTGAAATGAAGAATTTTCCCATAAATTTTATTTGTGATAGCTCTTATTTATTTTTGTTTTGTATTTTTGGGTAACAGCTGGTAGTTCTCAGGGGTTACTACTGGCTCTGCACTCAGGGATTATTTCTGGCAGTTCTTGGGGAGCGTGATGGGTGCTGGGGCTCAAACCTGATTTGGCCGCACACAAGGCAAGTGTCCTATCAAAAGACACTCTTCAGAGAGTGAGGCATACCCCAAGAAAGGGACGGGTGTTTATAAAGCAAAGATGCAAAGGCATAAAAAGGCTTTTTACTCTACTAAAAATGGGTGAATGTAGGGCTGGAGTCATAGTACAGGGGACAGGGCATTTGCTTTGCTTGCGGCTGACATAGGTTCAGTCCTCGGCATCCCATGTAGTCCCCTGAGCACTGCCCATAGTGATTCCTGAGTGCAAAGCCATGAGTAACCCCAGAGCAGCAGCAGAGAAAACCAAATCAAACCAAAACCGGAATGGGTGGATGTTAACTAGACCAAAGGTGGTGAACATTTCACAGTATTTACAAATACTGAGTCATTCTGTCCCTTCTGAAACGAATCTGCTATCTTGTCCGTTACTAGAGCAGCCAAAATCATAAAAATTAAAATCGGCAAAGGATTTGAATAGAGATTTCTCCAAAGAAGACAGTTGACCAAAAACCACATGAGAAAATCCCATGCCTTAGCTGTCTTAAGGGAAATAAAAATTGAAACCACAATGAGATACCCACTTTGTAGCCCCAAGGGTGGCACATGCAAGAAACCAAGGGAAACAGCCTTTGTGTGGTGAGGATGTGGAGAGATTGGAACCCCTTCGCTGCTGCTGGGGGATGTGAAATGGTGCAGACAGTGTGGGGGGCTTTGGGGTGGTTTCTTCAAAAGTTAGTCCTCACAGGACCCACCCATTTCCCCTCCCAGGTAGACATGCCTCCAAATTGAAAATAGCAAAAATTTTCAAGAACAAAAATATGCATGAATGATCTCTCCACTAGAGCCAAAAGGTAGAAAAATCCCAGTGTCCATCAATGGGTGCATGGGTTAATAAAATGTGACCTATCCTTGCCCTGGAAGTAGGGTTGAGGGTTATATCTGGCTGAACTCAGGAGTTGCTTCTGACTCTGTTT
This sequence comes from Sorex araneus, assembly GCF_027595985.1. NCBI lineage: Eukaryota > Metazoa > Chordata > Mammalia > Eulipotyphla > Soricidae > Sorex > Sorex araneus. The sequence goes on along the minus strand of NC_073310.1, from coordinate 16,405,417 downwards.
AGGGGTCACTCCTGGTGGTGCTTGGGGGACCCTTTGTGGTGCTGGGGATCAAACTGGGATCAGGTGCCTTGCACTAAATCCTGCACTCTAGTGCTGTAGTGGAATATTACTGAACTGTAGGAATGAGAAAGGAATGAAATACTGATTCACGGTATAAGGTGAATCATGATAATATGCAAAACGGGATGCCAAACACAACCAGGGCATTACTGTATGATTCCCCTGCCATGAAATATCTGGAGCAGGCAAATCTAGAGAGACAGAAAGTAGATTAGATTGTCAGGGCCTGGGAACAGGATACTGTGGAAGTATGGGTTTTTGTTTTGGACGGATGAAAAAGTTTTGGAACTGGATCGGCATGATGGTTGCATGTCATTGAAGAAGGACTTAGTGCCACTGAATTGTATACGTTAAAGGATTACAGGGGCCAGAGTAGTAGTACGGTGGGTGGGGTGTTTGCTTTGCATACAGCCCACCTGGGTTCGATACCTGGCATCCCATTTTTTTGCCCCACAACTGCCAGGAATAATTCCTGAGTGCAGAGCCAGGAGTAAGCCCTGAGCATTGCTGGGTGTGAAACTCCAACCCCGCCCCCTCCCACACACACCCCAAGGGTGGGGGGATGAAAAACCTGATTTGAGCTCGACTTTATAAATAAATAAATTTTTTTTTAATGGTGGGGGCCAGAGCAATAGTACAGTGGCTAGGGAGCTTGCCTTGTATGCAACCAACCAACCTGGGCTCGATCCCCAGAACCCCATATGGAACCCTGCATGCAGCAGAGACAGGAGTAAACCCTGATCACAGCCAGGTATTGGCCACAAACCAAAAAAAAGAAACACAAAACAGACTATCATGGTAAAGTGTGTATTATGTCCGTACATACACAATGTGCAGTAAGGAAGAGATCTTAGGCCGCTTCCCCACAATAGTTCTAAGGTACTGTGGGATCCCTTGGCCAACCCTCAGGGGAGAGCCTCAGAAGGGTTAATTGTGTTAAGTCTCGATCTGGGTACATTCTTCCACCATAATAGTATGCCAATTAAATGTAGATATTTGACACTTGCAGCACACAGGTTAATTTTGTAGTGCGTTTCACTTCTTAGGTATCACGGTTTTATTTAGGGTATAGTTTATGACATCAAGTGCTTATCCTTCGGAGATAAAGAATATGAAATGGATCCATGAAAGTAATTTACAGATCCTGTTTCAGATACCATATTTTTTTTGGGGGGGTGTGGCTCTTGCGGGGACTATTCCCAGTGACGCTTAGCCCACTAGGGACTCGAGCCTGAGGCTGCAGGCCTGCTCACCACTGGTGTCTCTGTGGGCAGTCTTGGGAAAGGGGGCTGGGCAGGACCAGCACTGAACTGGGCTGGTCCGGTCTCCTGTGCTGTCTCCCTGCCCCTCAGGTGGCTTGTTTTTTGGGGTTTTTTTTTTGTTTGTTTTTTTGTTTTGTTTTTTTTCCGGGCTGGAGCGATAGCACAGCGGTTGGGTGTTCGCCTTTCACGCGCCTGACCCGTGTTCGATTCCTCCGCTCCTCTCGGAGAACCCAGCAAGCTACCGAGAGTATGGAGCCCGCATGGCAGAGCCTGGCAAGCTACCCGTGCGTATTGGATGTGCCAAAAACAGTAACAATAAGTCTCTCAACAAGAGACATTACTGGTGTCCGCTCGAACAAATCGATGAGAAACGGTATGACAGTGACTGACTTTTTTTTAAGGAGCACCTGGCAGTGCTCAGGACTTACTGTTAGCTCTGCACTCAGCGATCACTTTTCTGTTTTTCTTCTTTTTCAAAATGATTTAACTGTAAGGCCCAAAAGTAGGGGGTGGGGGAGAAAGAGAGGGAGGGAGTGTGGGAGGGAGGGAAAGAGGAGGAAAAGAGGGGGGGGAGAGGGTGTGGGAGAGAGAGAGAGAGGCCTGCCATGTGGTGGGATGTGAGTGGGAGGGAAACTGGGACCATTGGTGATAGGAAAAGTACACTGGTGAAGGGCTGGGTGTTGGAACATTAAATGACTGAAATCCAATTATGCACAATTTTGTAAATGTGTGTATCACTGTGATTCAATGAAGAAAAAAAAAGAAAAAAATACCAGTTTATTTTCTTTTCTAGACACTGCGAGAAAAAAAAGCTATTCATAATTAGGTTTCAGGTATACAGTTTTATCACACCAAACCCTTCCCCATTGCCCACACCCACCCCATTTGCCTCCTTCCCCCAAGTTTGCTTCTACAAGAAAATATATGTATATTTTAAAAATACATGTAAGTTTTGACACTCTGGTTTACTGTCCTGTTATTGATAAAGTTTCACACATACACTTCACTACCCTCAGCACCACCTCCTCCTCGAAGTTTTGTTTTTTGTTTTTTCTCTTTTTGGGTCAACTCAGGGGTTCCTCTTGGCTCTGCACTCAGGAACCACCCCTGGCGGTGCTCGGGGAGCCATATGGGATGCTGGGAATCGAACCCGGTCGACCGCGTGCAAGGCAAATGCCATTGTAGTTGTATGCCCTCCATTGTAGTTGTGTGCCCTCCATTGTAGTTGTGTGCCCTCGCACCGGGATCACTCATGGGGGCACTCAGGACACGATCTCTGGTGCTGGGGATCCAGCCCAGGTTTGTGTCTTCCCAAACCTTCGGTTTCATTTTTGCCATCCTCAGCTATTCTGTCCTTTTGCTTGTTTTGTATTCGGGGCCTCGGCCAGCTGTGCGCGGGGCTTCCGCTCTCGGCTCACTCCCAGTGGTGCTCTTGGAAGGATCTGCAGTGCCTGGGACCCATGTGGGGTCAGCCTCATGCCAGGCAAGCGCCTTAGCCCCTGTCCTCTCTTTGGCTCTAACCATTCTGACTTATTGATTCTCTTACTTCTGGGAATTTCATACTCAAACTTATTGTCTCTCTGACCCAGCTCAAATTTGGAGTGATGGAATTTGGAGCTGACTCATTGTTATTACATAGTTTTCATCCTTCTAGGTCCTTGACTCTTGACCTGGGCCAGATTGTATGTGTTCTTTGAAAATTGCGACCGAAGGAGTGGAAAAACCTTGTGGTCAGGGTGACTCAGTTACAGCTTGTGATGAAAAGGTCCCAGCAACCTTTGCCTTTGTTTTCCCTCCTAGCGGTGCCTGTGGGGAGGTGAGGCTGGCTTTCCAGAGGAAAACGTGTAAGAAAGTCGCCATCAAGATCATCAGCAAAAGGAAGTTTGCTGTTCACTCTGAGAGAGAGGTGAGGAGGACCTGCATTTTTGTTCCGAAAATTTTTATCTTCCCCAGATTGTTTTAGAGTGGTGATTTTCGGGACCAGCAGAAATGTTCAGCTCAGATATGCAAATGTATATCAAAGGAACACTGAATACTTTTGAGCATCTCGATGGATTTAATAAACTTCCTTGGAGATCTTTTGGTTGTACATGTAATGTACCCAGCAAGAAATTTCTCCGTAGGGATGGGTGCTAGATCATTCTATGACTGAAACGTAAGCATGAAAGTTTGTAAGTTTCTAACTGTACCTCATGGTGATTCATTTAAAAATAAAAAGAAAAATGAAAAAGAAAAATAGCCCATGCACATGAGAAAGCTTTTCAATAAAGAGCAATCCAGGGTGAATTATGGGGGGGAAAAAAATTCTTCCTGCCCTCTACCTTGTTACAAGATTGTTTTCCACAATAAATGAAAGGAAAAAGTTAGGAAAAAAAAAAAAAACATTTTATAATCCAGCCCCGGAACCACACAGCTGTTTTGAGTTTTCCCTTTCTCTCTAGCCTTTGTTCATATGATTCATGTTTTTAAACGGTTGAAATCATGTCATATATACAGTTTCCTATTCCGCTTTTCCACAGAAGCATTAATGCATGAACTTTCCCGCTAATACATCTTTTCTGATGATTGAACCTCTGTTGCATTGATTGTCACATTCAACCATTGCCCTCGTGGATTATTTCCGTCATTTCCAATGAATGTTATACTATTTAGAGATTTTTAGTTTTTGGTCAGAGTGGTGTGGTAGGGGGCACCACGCAGTGCCCTAGGTCCAGGGCCCCTCCTGGCAGTGCTGGCCTGGAGGTGGGGGCCATCTGATGCCCAGGTCAGACACATCAGCTGTGTTCTCTACTACTTGAGCCACATCCCTGGCCCCTGAACTTTTAAAGTCTTAATTTGAAATTAAATTGTTTTTATTTTTTTTTACATTTTCTTGTTTTTATTTATTTATTTTTTATTTTAAATGTTTCATTAGTGAATCACCATAAGGTACAGTTACAGACTTACAAACTTTTGTGCTTGTGTTTCAGTCATACAATGATCGAGTGCCCATCCCTCCACCAGTGCCCATTCTCTACCACCAATGTTCCCAGTATCCCTCCCACCATCCCCACCCCACCCCGCCTCTGTGGCAGGGCATTCCCTTTTACTCTCTCTCCTTTTGCGTGTTGTGGTTTGTAATAGAGGTATTAAGTGGCCATCATGTTTGGTCTATAGTCTACTTTCAGTACACATCTCCCATGCCGAGTGGGCCCTCCTAGCACCCTTTACTTGGTGGTCCCTTGTCTATTTGAGCTGCCTTTTCCCCCAGCATGTGAGGCCAGCTTCTAAGCTGTGGAGTAATCCTCCTGGTACTTATCTCTACTGTTCTTGGGTGTTAGTCTCCCATTCGGTTACTTTATATTCCACAAATGAATGCAATCTTTTTATGTCTGTCCCACTTTTTCTGACTCATTTCACTTAACATGATACTTTCCATGTTGATCCACCTCTATGCAAATTTCATGACTTCATCTTTTCTAACAGCTGCATAGTATTCCATTGTGTAGATGTACCAAAGTTTCTTTAACCAGTCATCTGTTCTCGGGCACTCAGGATTTTTTTCCAGATTCTGGAAAAAAATTTACTATTGTAAACAGTGCTGCAATGAACATACAAGTGCAGATGTCATTTCTACTATACTTTTTTTCATCTCCGGGATATATTCACAGAAGTGGTATTGCTGGGTCAAATGGATGCTCAATTTCTTATTTTTTGAGAAGTGTCCATACTGTTTTCCAAAAGAGCTGAACCAGTCGGCGTTTCCACAAGCAGTGAAGGAGAGTCCTTCTCCCCACATCCAACACTGGTTGCTTTTGTTCTTTTGGATGTGATATCTCATTGTTGTTTTGATCTGTATCTCCCTGATGATTAGTGACGAAGAGCATTTTTTCATGTGCCTTTTGGCCATTCATGTTTCTTTCTTTCTTTCTTTCTTTCTTTTTTTTTTTTGCTTTTTGGGTCACACCTGGCGATGCACAGGGGTTACTCCTGGCTCTGCACTCAGGAATTACTCCTGGCGGTGCTCAGGGGACCATATGGGATGCTGGGAATCGAACCCGGGTCGGCCGAGTGCAAGGCAAACGCCCTACCCGCTGTGCTATTGCTCCAGCCCCCGTATTTCTTCTTTGAGAAAGTTTCTGTTTATTTCATCACACCATTTTCTGATGGGGTTGGATGTTTTCTTTTTGTAGAGTTCAACTAGTGCCTTGTAAATCCTTGGTATCAACCTCTTATCAGATGGGTATTGGGTGAATATCCTTTCCCATTCTGTAGACTGTCTTTAAATTCTGGTCACTGTACCATTTGAGGTGCAGAAGCTTCTCAGTTTAAGGTAGTCCCATTTGTTTATCTCTGTTTCCACTTGCTTGGCCAGTGGAATGTCATCTTTAAAGATTGACCTTTAAAGCTTCAATGTCGTGGAGGGTTTTGCCGACCTTGTCTTCAATGTACCTGATGGATTCTGGTCTGATGTTGAGATTTTTTTTTTCTTTTTGGGTCACACCCAGCGATGCTCAGGGGTTACTCCTGGCTATGCACTCAGGAATTACTCCTGGCAGTGCTTGGGGGGACCAAATGGGATGCCAGGGATCAAACCCAGGTCGGCCACATGCAAGGCAAACGCCCTACCCGCTGTGCTATTGCTCCGGCCCCTGATGTTGAGATCTTTGATCCACTTTGATCTGACTTTTGTGCATGGTGCTAGGTAGAGGTCTGAGCCCATTTTTTTTTTTTTGCATGTAGCTGTCCAGTTTTGCTAGCACCATTTGTTAAAGAGGCTTTTCTTGCTCCACTTCACATTTCTTGCTCCTTTAGCAAAGATTCGATGATCATATATTTGAGGGTGTGTGTAAGGATATTCCACCCTGTTCCATTGGTCTGCAGCTCTGCCTTTGTTCCAGTACCATGCTGTTTTAATTATTACCACTTTGTAGTAGAGTTTGGGAGTTTGGGGAAGGTGATGCCTCCCATTTTCTTTTCCCCCAGAATTGCTTTAGCTTCATATGTTCCATATGAATTTCAGGAGTGTTTGATCTCTTTCTTTGAAGAATTTCATGGGTATCCTTATAGGGATTGCATTGAATCTGTATAATGCTTTGGGGAGTATTGCCATTTTGACAATGTTATTTCTCCTAATCCATGAGCAGGGGTTATGTTTCCATTTTCTCGTGTCCTCTTTAATTTTTTGAGGTAGCATTTTGTAGTTTTCTTGTATAGGTCCTCTACCTCCTTAGTTAAGCTGATTCCTAGGTACTTGATTTTCTGAGGCATGATTGTGAAGGGGATTGCTTTTTTCATGTCACTTTCTTCTCTCTCATTATTTGCGTATAGGAAAGCCATGGTCTTTTGGGTATTGATTTTATAACCTGTGACAAAATTAAATTGTTTTAGTCACTTAATATAGTAGCTATTTTTTTTTAAGAGAGGAAACTTATGCTGACACATCATTGAAGTAGAGGCAGCTTTTCCTAACTATACTTAAAAAGGAATAACATTTGACACCAAGCATCCCTGTCTTACTATAGGATTGAGCTAGACAAAGATTATAGGAAACAGTTGCTTTCAGCAGGGGGAAGGGACAATATAGCACTTCACAAGCTATTCTTTTTCATTTTAGTTTTTAAACTTTGGGATTTGGGGCCACTCCTGGCAGTGCTCAGGATTAACTCCTAGCTCTGCGCTCAGGAATCACTCCTGGGAGGCTCAGGGCACCATATGGGATGCCTGGGATTGAACCAGGTTGGCAGCATGTAAGGCAGGAGCCCTGCCCTCTGTGTTATCTCTCTAGTCTTAGTAGCCGTTCTTTATTAAAAAAATTTTAGGGTCCCCACGTGGTTCTCTCGAGGCCGGTGGGCCCCACTAGCAACTCTCAACCAGTGGGGCTGGTGGTTCAATGTGAGAGCCGAGGAGTAGGTGCTGCTTAGGACCAGGGTGCCCGGGATTACCCGGGCCACCCCAGCAGTGCTTGGGAGTTTCCAGGGCTGCACCCAGAAATAGTTGGAGGGCTGTGTGGTGAAGGGAATTGAACCTGGGTCATGCACAGGCAAGACATGCCCTTTAGGGAGTGGAGAGATAGTACAGCCCGTAGGACCTTCGCTTTGCACACGACTGACCTGACCTGGGTTCGATCCCCTGAACACCGCCAAGAGTAATTCCTGAGTGCAGAGCCAGGAGGAACCCCGGAGCACTGCTGGGTGTAACCCCCCCAAACAAAAACAAAAATCAAAACAAAAACCAAAAAAAAATCAAAGAGAAACAAAGACACACATCTTCACCTTTAAACTGTCTCCCAGCCCTGCCCATTCATTTTGTTGTATTTCCATAACGCATGCTTATTGCATGTGAAGAGTGGCCACATGCATGACCCAACAAATTTACATAAATCACAGCCCCTAATCATATTTTCCTTTGTGACCAACTGTTTCTGGCTTTCCTACTGAGCATTTTGAAATGTCCTCCTCCCACCACTCCCACCACGCGCCAGCCCCCCCGAAAGACAATGCCACTCTCACACAGCAAGAGCGATTTCCTTTCTGTGTGCTCTTGGTTATGGTCTGTTCCCCTGTGATTGTGGATTTGGTTCCCACTTTGGCAGGGTATAGGGGACAAACTTGGAGCCAAGTTTTATTTTTTAATTCCACTCTTCCAATCTTGTTGGACTTTTCGCTCTCTTTATCATCAGCGTACACCCTGGCTTGGTAATGAATTTAACGGCTTACAGGAAGAGGGAGACTTAAAATTAAACATCTGGCTTTCGTAGCTGAAGTTCACTTTACATAAATATGTAACTCTACCTCCTCTTTGCCTGTGAAGGGTGTAGCCCAGGAGATTGTGTTACTCAGTTCATCCTTTTGGAATTGTAATGGGAAGAAATTTCAGTGCCTTGACGTTTCCTCTCATCAGACTCTCAGTAAACATGTCAGCCGGCACTTGAAATCAGAACCTGAGCGTGCTCTGTTGCTAGAAATCTGATTTGACATGTGCTTCATACACTCTAACTGAATTACCTTTTCGTCTATGCTTTTGTTTATTTTGGTTTTGGAGACACACCCGGCAGAGCTCAGGAGACCATGCAGTCTTTTCAGCCATCGCTCAGGCCCCTGTTTGACCGTTTTTGTGAATTTAAACATTTCTGAAGTTCATGAGACAATGGAGTTTAACCAGTTAAGCTGTGGTATCAGAAGAGCCTTTTCTGGCTGTGGGAACGGAGCAAGGCAGCATTCTCTGGGCCTCGGTCAACTCTCGAAAGTGGGGGTGATTTTAGAACCCAGTTCTAGGGGCATCTGAGATGATTATTTTTAAACAGAACTTGGCATCAGGCCTGGTAATTTAGTTCATGCTAATGCTATTTGCCAAGCATTTGATGAAGTCATTTTTGTGAATTATTTAATTCGTTGACCTTAGGCTTTGATTTTTCTATATAAGTAGAACCCGATTTAGTATTTGAAAAGCCTTTCATCAACAGAGTTTAGAAAACTACAAGTATATAAACTATTTATAAACTATAAGTAGTTTCTAAATATGGGCTATTAAACTTTTTTTTTTTTTACACGGAAGGATCCAGCTCTCAATGTTGAAACAGAAATCGAGATTTTGAAAAAACTGAATCATGTAAGTATTGCTGTAAAATGTGACCAGTATTTACATTTTCTTACCTTGAAGTATGGGAAGTGGCAGTTTCATATAACTAATGCTCACTTGGCTTCTTGAAGCATGTGAGTATGCATGTGTGTGTGTTTTATTCTTGCCAACACATATGTGTGTATATGTAGCGTGTGTTTCATGCTTGCTAATACTACATGTGTATGCACATGTGGTATGTTTCATGCTTGCTCATACACGTGTGTGCACATGTCCATGCTTAGCTATCATTTAGCTGAAAAGAGCATTATCCCAAGATAGCAAGAGGACAGTATACAGATTTCTTGATTAAGGGACTGGGGAGATAGCTCAGGGGCGGGGGGCATATGCTTTGCATGCATAAAGTTCCAGGTTTCTTCCTTGGCATTACCTATCCCTCTTCCCTGCCCAGAACAGTCAAATGTGGCCCTCGTGGTCCCTGGGCACTGTTTCAGTGACCCTGGTGACCCCCAGCATGACAGGCCCTCACAGTACTTCATTATTAGGCCCACACATTGAATTGTTCAGCCTGGTTGGTTTTTTTTTGACCCTTGAGCACTGATTGGGAGTCCTTCTCTCCCCCAGAAGTAAAGATTTCTTAAATAATTATATGTTCATTCCGCTGGCTTAGTTTTTCATCAGAAGATCTGGTAAGTCTCCTAAGATATATCACATAAAACTTGGTTGACATACCGTGTTTGAGAAGATGTTCATTTTGTAAAGTGGGCTTAACTATACCTTCAGGTATTGGGGCTTTATATGTGGAGGGCAGGGGTTTAGCCCACCCACCAGGGGTTGGGGGTATATTCCTGGCTTGGTGCTCTGGGTATCACTTCGTACCAAGAGTCAAATTGCATGCAAAGCCTGTGCTCCAGGGCCAGAGTGATGATTCAGCAGATAGGGCACTGGCCTTGCATGCAGCTTCCCTGGGTTCGATCCCCAGCACCCCATATGGCCTGAGCCCTGCCCAGGAGTGAGTGCAGAGCCAAGAGAAGCTCTGAGTACTGCAGGGTGGTAACCCAGGAAAAAAAAAAAAAAAGCAAGTGCTCTATTCTGGTTAGCTATCTCGCTGGCCTCTCCCTGCTGTTCTAATGACTCTAAGTACTTTTCGATGTTATCCGATAGTTAGAACAGATCTTGGCCATAAATCTGATTAATTGCCATCAGGGACTTTCTGTACTCTGGGAATTTCTTTTCTTCCGTGTAATGATGATCTTGTCTCAGTGAAAAAAAAGTGCAGTGTGCTTTTCAAAAGCGAGAAGAGAAACTTAGAATTGTGGGACTGAGCCCATCTTTTTATTGCCCCTCCCGTTTCTTCGTGATGTCGTGCAGCCTTACGCAGTCAGGAACTCGGTAGGTACTTGGAGTTAAACTTGGGGAGCGCCAGTCTGCCCAGCGAACGGAGATCAGACTCTGGTTCTGACCAGCCGAATAACAAAAAGATTTCTTCCTTCTCCCACCCAAAGGACCACTCAAAACTAACAAAATTAAAGCCGTCAACACGGTAATGTCACAGGTTCCTGTCGAACTCGCGCATGGGAAGCCCTGCGAGCCCGGCAGAGTCTGAGCGGCCCGTTTCCTGCCTGATCTCTGTTCTCCTGGAGCTTTATCCTCTCCCCTGCATTCGACACTTCCCCCAAAGGATCTGGGATCTTCTGTGAAAGAGAGAAGCCCTTTCTGGGGGTGGCGTTGCCTTAACTCTCCATCTTTAATCCTTAGAAAACTTTCGCTGGTGTCAGCATCCCCAAAGGGGACAGCCCCACCAGTCTCGCGTCCACTGGAGTTAAGATGAATTCCAGGGGCTGGAGCAATAGCACAGCGGGTAGGGTGTTTGCCTTGCACACGGCCAACCTGGGTTCAATTCCCAGCATCCATATGGTCCCCTGAGCACCACCAGGAGTAATTCCTGAGTGCAGAGCCAGGAGTAACCCCTGTGCATCGCCGGGTGTGACCCAAAAACCAAAAAAAAAAAAAAAAATTCCAGACCTAAAGAAGAGTGCTGGAGGCCGGAGCTTTAGTACAGCAGGCAGGGCACTTGCCTCACCTGTGACCAACCTGGGTTTGAACCCTGGCCCCCCATAGTGTCCCCCAGAGCCCACCAGGAGTTCTCCCTGAGCAGAGAGCCAGGAATAAGCCCTGAGCACTGCCACATATGGTCCAAAAAAATATGCCCCGAACCCCATCCTGCCCCTGCCAAAAAAAAATAAATAAATAAAAAAGAGGGGGGGCTGGAAGTATTTCTTGGCAGTTGGCCAGTGTGCAGGTGTGAGGTTGAAGAACAGTGCTGGAGGGTTCTTCCAAGGTTGGAATATCGCGCTTCCCCTGATCAGTGGTTGCACCGTGCCATAGCCGTCCCAGTTGCATTTGTCTGGAGCTGATGGCCCTTTGGCAGCATGCTTAGCTCCCTCCCCAGGCCCGTCCTTGATTCAGGATGTGCAGTGGTCCCCAAGAGGCCCCGACTGCCTGTGTCCCACGAGAATCCCACTCCCCCTCAACTCTTTCCCCCGTGGATGCTCCTCTCCCTTCCCCCCTGCTCTTGGGGCAGGCCTCCTGAAGAATCTCACCACATTTCCTTCTGTCCTCTCCCCTCTCCAGCCTTGTATCATCAAGATTAAAGACTTTTTTGAAGCTGAAGATTATTACATTGTTTTGGAATTGTAAGTAGTTCATTTTTTGTTGTTGTTGCTTCCATGTAAATGCTTACAAGCTGCCAGAGGGGCCCATGCTGGCTTGTGTCTCTCACCCGGGAGGATTCTCCACCTGTATATTAGTGGGGCCCACGGAGTATCTGGGGGCTCGTATCAATCCTCAAATCTTTCCCGTATTACCAAAGGCTGATCGCTTGGAGCAGGTTCTCCACTCCAGCTGGGCTCGGGGCTAATTCGAGGGACCACAGGTGAATAGCATGTAAATGGGGGCCATGGCTGGGACCTCGGGGGCAACTGGCAGGACAGGAGAGGTCACAGGGAAGGTCACAAAGTCAGAAGGAGCCGTGGCTGGACCAAGGATGAGAAACATGGGTGCAAAGGGCCCGGCGTGGCTTTGCTCTTTTCTGCTGACTGCCTGCAAATTAACTTACCTCTAGCCTCCCTTTCCCGAGTGGGGATCATGAAGCCCCAGCGTGCAGAGTGAGTGATGCAAGGAGTGGCCGGCCTGTCCCCAGCAGGAGCCCCGACTCATGTTGAAGCTGACCAAGGCAGCTTCTGTGGCGGTGCAGCTGGGCCTCGCCCACCGCCCCACGGCACAAGACCAAGCCTTCTGATGTCTGTACACAACAGCCTGAGAGCCCAGCCCTGCAGGGGGAGGCAGCCCCGAGGGCTGGAGCACATGGTTTTTGAAAATAACCCAGGTTCTATCCCCTTAGTACATGGCCCCCCAAGCACTGCCAGGAGTAACCCCTCCAAAACCAAATAAATATTAAAAAAAAAAACCCTTAAAAAGCATATATATATTTTTTTGTGTGTGTGTGTGGGGGGCACACCTGGTGATGCTCAAGGGTTACTCCTGCTCATGCACTCAGGAATTACTCCTGGCGGTGCTCAGGGGACCATATGGGATGCTGGGAATCGAACCCGGGCCGGCCGCGTGCAAGGCAAACGCCCTACCCGCTACACTATCACTCCGGCCCCCATCCCCCCAAAAAACACATTTTAAAAAAACAAAAAGGCCTGTCTTGGGGCTGGAGAAGCATTATAGGAAGTAAGGTGCTTGCCTTGTGCGTGGCTTGACTCAGGTTTGATCCCTGGCACGGCATATGGTTCCATGAGCCCTGCCAGGAGCAATCTTTGAGCACAGTCAAGTATTACCCAAAAAACAGGGTGGGGGGGAAAAAAGAAGAAAAGGAGAAGTCCTGTTTTATTTGGTGTGACAAAGACCTGAGCAGTTGTTCCTGAGTGAATCCAGCTGTTGCTGGATGGCTGTGAAGGCAGACAGGTGACGGCCGCTCTGGAGTGGTACCTTATGCCTGTTCGGTTGTGTACCTCTTACGTAGGACATACGAGCTCGGTCATAGCTCCCAGGGGGCTGGATGGACGCAGCTTTGCGGGAGGGTCTGCCTGTTGCTGGGAAAGGAGAAACCGGAACCCGACTGAATGTAGTTAACAGTTTAATAGTAATCACAGTAGGACAAGAACTGTGGCGAGTGTGGCTTAAATACCCTTAAAATTTTACAGCAGCTATTTGCGTGGGGGGTGGGAGGGCATGTTGGAGTTTTGGGTCACACCCAGCGATGCTCGGGGGTTAAGCCTGGCTCTGCACTCAGGAAGTACTCCTCCTGGTGCTCAAGGGACCAGACGGGGATGCCGGGGAGTGAACTCACTGAGGTCGGCTTTATGCAGGGCCAGTGCTCCTCCTGCCGTACGCTCTCTCTGGCCCGACAACAGCCATGTTTACGGGGCAGAAACAAACGCAGAGAGGTTGAGTCCCTTGCGGGAAGTCCCGCTGCAGGGTCAGAGGCAATCGTTAGCAGGGAGGGCGGCTGCCTTGCCTGCAGCTGACCTGGTTCCATCCTCCACACTTCACACGGGCCTCTGAATCCTGCCAGGAGTGATCCTGAGCACAGAGCAAGGAGTGAATCCTGCACACCACTGGGTGTGGCCCCCCACCAAAAAAAAAAAAAAGCAGCAGACTCAGGGACCTGGTGGAGCTGGGGTGCAGACCCTGCTACTCAATGCCAGTCTCAGAATCATGGTGGGGGCGGGGAGGGAACATTGCAAAAATGAAAATTCTAGGTCTCTGTTTTCTACCTATGAATTATGTGGGTTTCTCTGTTTCTTTCTTTTGGGCGGGGTGGGGCTTCCTTTCTGTTTGGGGGCCACACCCAGCAGTGCCCAGTGCTTTCTCCTGCCTCTGGGAGGAAGGGGACCACATGTGGTGCGGGGTCAGCCCCGTGCAAACCCCCTCCCCGCTGTACCGTCTCTCCGGCCCCTGAATTGCGCCTTCACTGCTCGCTGCACACTCCCTCCCTTTGGTTTTCCGGCTTCGCCAGTGGGGACATTTTCACGGTGGGAGAGACTTAGTGTTTCGCTGCCTTTAAAGGTGGCAGCAAAGTGTGATTTCTCCTGACCGCTCTGGCTGGTACGGAGCTCCATGACGGTACAGCTCACATCTTCGAGGCTTTGATCCTGGGGGCCCCAGACAGAAAAAGGCAGATCTTTGTCTTAGTAAATTTGTTTTGTTTGTGTTCCTGTCTTTCATTCAAGTGAGTTTTCCTGAAGAAAAGTGCCCCCCACTCCCTCTTTGGGGGCTGGGGTGACAGTAACGTGTGGGTAGGGCACTTGGCCGTGCACGCGGCCAATCTGGGTTAGATTCTTGGCATCCCATAGGGTCTCCTGAGCACCGCCAGGAGTAAGCCCTGAGTATCGCCGGGTGTGGCCCTCAAACAAGCAATGAACCCCCCTCCTTTGCCTGTTTGTTTCAGGATGGAAGGAGGAGAGCTGTTTGACAGGGTGGTTGGGAATAAACGCCTCAAAGAGGCTACGTGCAAACTCTATTTCTACCAGATGCTCCTGGCCGTGCAGGTAAGAAGCTCTTCTTTAGAGAACCTGCTTCTTTTTTGTTTGTTTAATTTAGGGAGGAGTCACACCTGGTGATCCTCAGGCTCCTGGCTCTGTACTCAGGAATTATTCCTGGTGGTACTTGGGGGTCTACATGGGATGTGGGGGATTGAACCCAGATTAGCTGCGACTGAACCCACATGCAAGGCAAGCGCCCCTACCCGCTGAACTATGACTCTGGCCTCTGAGAGAACCTGCTTCCTTCATCAGGCAGAAACCTAGGGTCCACGGAGGTAACCTATAGAGCCATCTCTGTGTGTTTGTTCTTGGAAAAAAATTACTGAGTAAGTTCTTGCCGTGGAACTTAAAACAGAGAGAGGGGGCTAGAGAGATAGTACAGTGGGAAAGGCTCTTGTCTTGCACACAGCCAACCTGGGTTCGATCCTCAGCATCCCATGTGATCCCTGGGCACTGCCAGGAGTAAGCACTGCTGGGTGTGGCTCAAAACCCAAATTCAAAATCAAAAAGGAAGGGGGGGGCCGGAGGGATAACCCAATGGGCTAGTGCACATGCCTTGCCTGTGGAGGCCTTGGGTTCAATGTGCAATGCATGAGCTCCTGCCCGTTTAATTCTCTCTGTGTTTTGCTTACTTTTTAAAATTTTATCTATATTTTGGAAGCCTGGCACTGGTCAGGGCTTGACTTTTGGCTCAGGGATCACTCCTGGTGGTGCTTGGGGAACCATATGTGGTGCCAGGATCGAGCTCAGGTCAGCCAGATGCAAGCAAGCAAGCGCCCTGCCTGCTGGACTGTTTCTCCAGCCCCTTTACATACTATTTTAGAACATAAAGGTTTTTTGATTATCTTTTCTTTTTTCTTTTTGGGTCATACTCGGCAAGTGCTTAGGGGTTACCCCTGGCTCTGCACTCAGGAATGACTCCTGGCAGTGCTTGGGGGATCATATGAAACTCCAGAGATTGACCCTAGGTCAGCTGTGTGCAGGGCAAACACCATACCTACTGTACTATCGCTCCAACCCCGAGCATAAGGTTTTTGAGGACTGTCAATCTTTCAGTCATTTTGTGGGGAGAGTGCTGTGAATTGAGGGCTATGCTCAGTATTTAAGCAGATAATTTTGCAAGTATGTGTTTTAATAGAGTCTTTACTTCAAAATGTGGTCCCAAAATATTTATATCACCAAATGTATGTCTTAAGATCTTCATATCACTTTTTGTGTGTTTTTTTTTTCTTCATTATTGGGTAACGGGGCTTGGACCACTACTTTTTGGTATTTTTGTTTTGGGGTCATGCCCAGCTATGCTCAGAGCTTACTCCTGGCTCTGCACTAAACTGTCACTCCTAGCAGATCTCGGGGAACCCTATGGGGCATTGGGGATTGAACTCAGTTCAGCCTCATGCCGGGCAAGTACCTTACCCACTCTGTTATATTGCTGGCCTCATTTACTTTTTTTTTTTTTTTTTGCTTTTTGGGTCACAACTGGCTCTGCACTCAGGAATTACCCCTGGTGGTTCTCAGGGGAAATGTGGGGTGCTGGGAATCGAACCCAGGTCAGCCGCATGCAAGGCAAACGCCCTACCCGCTGTGCTATCTCTCCAGCCCCACATTTACATTTTTATTACTGAACTGCCACCTTATGTTTCTGCAATTGTGAAGAGGTATGTATTATGAAGTGAAATAAGAGGACTTCTGTTGTAAATTGTTTTTTTTTTTCTTACCTTAGTAAAACCAGATTTTCTTAAACTAGTACACTAACTCATTGATGCAGTAATTTTCTGTGTATTTGGGAATACCATTGTAAATAACAAAATTTCTTGTACTTTGAAGAGGCATCTTTCTGTATTTTTCACATATTCCTCAAAAAATCTAAGTGTTGTGCATACTTTTTGTATAGTACCTTCATGAAAATGGCATCATACATCGGGACCTAAAGCCAGAGAATGTTCTACTTTCATCTCAAAAAGAGGACTGCCTTATAAAGGTAAGTAATGGATGGTCTGTACATGGTCACTCAGCAAATTTCTGTTCAGAAACTGTTTTTTAGCAAATCAAGTTAAAAAGTGTAACCATGAATTTGAGAATTTTTTTCTTTCCTTTTTTGGTATGGGTATGAATCTCAGAGCTGCATGCATGCAAAACTTGCGTTCCACAAGTGAATTTTTTTGTGCAGGGAGATGGAGAGGGTTTGAGCCACATCTAGCAGTGCTCATGACTTATTCCTGGCTCTGTGCTCAGGGATCACTCTTGGTGGAGCTTGGGGAACCATGTGTGGTACTGGGGATTGAACTGGGATCAGCTGTTCTATCAGGGCCCAAGAATTCTTCAAGAATTCTTTTTTTCAGGGCTAGAGCGATAGCACAGCGGGTAGGGTATTTGCCTTGCACACGGCTGACCCAGGTTTGATTCCCAGCATCCCATATGGTCCCCCGAGCACCGCCAGGAGTAATACCTGAGTGCAGAGCCAGGAGTAACCCCTGTGCATTGCCGGGTATGACCTAAAAAGCCAAAAAAAAAAAAAAAAAGAAAATTTTTTTTCTTTTTTTTCTTGGGACCATATGGGATGGCAGGAATTGAACTTGGATCAACTGTATGCAAGGCAGATGTCCTTCCTGATGTACCATTGTTCTGGTCTCACCAGCCTCACTTTTTAAAAAAGTGTTATTTAAAAAATTATCTTAGGGGGACTGGAGCAATAGCACAGCGGGTAGGGCGTTTGCCTTGCACGCGGCCGACCCGGGTTCAATTTCCAGCATCCCATATGGTCTCCTGAGTGCAGAGCCAGGAGTAACCCCTGTGCATCGCCGGGTGTGACCCAAAAACCAAAAAAAAAAAAAAACTCTTAGGGCCATATGTGCTTGCTTTACATATGACTGACCCTGGTTAGATCTGTGATACCGCATATGGTCCCTGTACGGAGGCAGGAATAAACCCCAAGTATTACTAGGTGTGACCCAAACCTACCTCTCCCAAATGTTTTAGAAATCAGTCGGTATTGTTTCATTCCTAAAAGCATTAATCCTCTGAGAGCATTAATTGGCCCCACTATCACTGTATATCACTGTCATCCTGTTGTTCAACGATTTACTCGAGTGGGCACCAGTAACGTCTCCATTGGTCCCAGCCCTGAGATTTTAGCAGCCTCTCTTTTTTCTCCCAACGATTGGAGGCAAGGGTCAGGGGAATGAGACCTGTTTTTGTTACTGTATTTGGCATATCTAATACGCCATGGAGAGCTTGCCAGGCTCTTCTGTGTGGGTGGGATACTCTTGGTAGTTTGCCGGGCTCTCCAAGAGGCATATATATATGTGTGTGTGTGTGTGTGTGTGTTTCCCTTTATGCTGATGTGTCCAGGAATATGTTCACTGTATGTGTATATGTATAGACAATGGAAAACCATGCAGCTATAAGAAAAAATATATATAATCTTGCATTTTGCTGTCACGTGGCCGGAACTATAGGGCATCATGTTAAGTTAAATAAGTCAGAGAGAAAAGAACAAATACAGGGTGATCTTACTCAGACTGGAGTATGCTTTGGAAATCATTTTTATTATGCTAAGTTAATCATTATAATTATCATAAGGTTTCATAGAGAACAAATTATCCCACATAATTCACTCACTGGCCTTCGTTGAAGATGTTCAATAACAACTTAATGTTGAAAATTGATGAATTAAAAGAACTCAGAATCATTCTTCTTCCTACATAACCAGAGTAACCTCAAACATATCCTGATGGGGAAATTTATTTCACAGAAAGTATTCTAGCTAATCAATGAAAAGAGACTGCCATGATTGGGATGCCAACATTTTGCATTCACTAATAAATCAAAGTTCTAGACATTGTCATAGACCATGTTAATATACAAGAAGATTTAAATGTGAATTGCACACCACACACACACGCGCGCGCGACAGCTGAACAATATGTACTTTGCTTCCTTAATGATGTACTTAGCATCACCTGTGATGTCTGGTCAAAATAATCAAACCCAAGACTGGTCAAGCTTTAAATTTTAACTTCCAATGGAAGAAAAATCTTGGAACTAAAGGAGGATATTTATTGTAATTAGAGAAATGTAGACTGTGAAAAACTCTACAAGTGCGAACGCAAATAAGAAGGAAAGCAAGAGGCTGGAGAGATAGTACAGTGGGTAGTACAGTGGATAGGGTGCTTGCCTTGCATGTATCTTGTGCTGGCCCGAGCCGAGAATGAACAGAGAGACAGCTCAGGATAAGACAGTAAGTTTATTAGAAGCTCAGCACTGAGGACCCCGGGTCGAAAGAGAGAGAGACTTGGAACCCTTCTTTTATTCTAAGAGTGAGCTATAATCTACAAAAAGAAAAAAAATGAAGCATCTTTCCCAGCCTTCAGGTGCTCCCCAAAACAAACAAGAAATGTCTGGTCAGTATCTCTTGCCCATTTGCTGTGACCTTCATGTGACCTTCATGTGACCTTCACATGTGGCCTTCCTTGCACTCTCTTTCAGGGTTGGGGAATGAGACCCATCATTGTTACTGTTTTGGCATATGAATACGCCATGGGGAGTTTGCCAGGCTCTCCCATGTGGGCAGCAAACTTTCGGTAGCTTGCCAGGTTCTCCGAGAGGGAGAACTAGGCTATAAGATGTTGAGCAGTGCGAAGCACCACGGCTTCTGGGAGCTTGCTTTTTTTTTTTTTAATAGTCTGTGGATGTTGTCGTTGATGGGATTACATGGCACTGAGGGCAGTTTCTGGGTGTGACCGCCTAGCTACTGGAAAATGAGGGATCTGGGGGGAAGAGGCCCAGTCCTGATCTGAGCAGGCTTGGAGATCTCAGCACCGGGTCCCACACAGTTGGGTTCCTCTTCCAGTTCCTTCATGCATGATGCTCGTCCGAATGTATGGATAGGGGCCTTGAGCATGGCTGTGGCTGGGTTCCGGAGGTCCTTGGCCTCCGGGGCTCTGCTCTGGGCGGGGAGGGAAACTCAACCCACCCCCTCTGAGGGTCCCCGGTCATGACAGCCAGGCGTGGGGGCAAGAGACTGCATCACTGTCTTCTGGGAGCTTGGTCTTCTAGTCTCTGGATGTTGGCTGTTGGTGGGATTACACGGCGGGCGCTGGGGGCAGTTTTTGGGTGTGACCGCCTGACTAGGCTTTGGGGACTGGTAGGCCACGCTGAACTTTTTGTTTTCTGACCTTACTAAAAATTACTCCCTTCTGTTTTTTATTTTAGATCACCGATTTTGGGCAGTCCAAAATCTTGGGGGAGACCTCTCTCATGAGGACCTTATGTGGTACCCCGACTTACTTGGCCCCAGAGGTTCTCCTTTCCTTGGGAACTGCTGGATATAACCGCGCCGTGGACTGCTGGAGTTTGGGCGTTATTCTGTTCATTTGGTAAGAAGAGATTTTTATCGCCTCGGAGTCTGGTTGGAGGTAATTGCGTGAAACCAGAAACGTGTGCAGGTAGAGAGCTTGTGTTTAATTTAGGTCATGTTTGGAGACAGAATGAGACAGCTAATCTGCGTAGTGCTAACAGCGAAATCTGTGAATCCAAATGCCACCGAGAATGCCTCTTGATTTCTCTTCCTTTCTCTCCTTGCCAATATTAAGCCTTAGTGGGTATCCACCTTTCTCTGAGTATAAGACTCAAGTGTCTCTGAAGGATCAGATCACCAGTGGAAAATACAACTTCATTCCTGAAGTCTGGGCAGAGGTCTCAGAGAAGGGTATGGATACGGAAGGGGGACCAGCCGTGGTCTGCTGGAACGTGCGCGCGTGGCGGTGGGACTTTCTGATGAGCTTTGTGGCTGTTTGCACCTGTCGATTCTGCTCTTGTTTCTCTGTCAGTTTCATGTTGTGTGGGAGGAAGCTGATCTCATCCTATCTCTGGCTCCATCCAGCAGGCAGAAGTCCTGGCTCTGTGATCAGACAAGTTACTTACCTCTTTGAATCTCCTTCCCTCCCTCCCTCCCTTTCTCTCTTTCCTCCCTTCCTGCCTCCCTTTCTCCCTTCCTCGCTCCCTTCTTGGTTCATTCCCGTGGTTCTCAGGACTTACTCCTGGCTCTGCATTCAAACCTAGGACGCACACTTGTACCCCGATCACCTGTGTGTCCTACCCGCTATACCATCTCTCTGACCCTCTTTCTTTCTTTTGTAAAGGAGTCACAATGGAACTGACTTTAAAGTATTTTTTTTTTTGGGGGGGTGAACATTTAGTGTAATGAAAATGCCTAGTCCCTGTTCAAATGTGCAGAATCAGGAGGTACAAGTTTCCCTTGAGTAAGCAAGCGCCCCAGGGCTGAAAATAATTAGTGACTTAGTGGTGGGAAATTCGAAGCACAACTTTGTAATTCTTAAAAGGTTTTAGAGACTTTCTCTCCATGTCTCTTCCTGCTGCCAACATAGACCATTGTGTTCAAGTGTCCGCCAGTCTGAGGAGTAACATTGTTGCAATACTCAGGCATCCACTTAACTGCGGGCTGTCAAGGTTGATTCCTGCCAGGGCTGCTTTCCCGGGAGCCTCTTGCTGGCCCAGGAATTCTCCCCATCAGCTGAAGGGACTCAGGGAGACCCAGGAGACAAAGTTGAAGTTCAGGTCCTTTTTTTTTTTAAAAAAGTCTCTTTTTCAAGTTTATTATAAATTTTTATTAAGATACTATGCTTGACTCAGTTATTCATAATGAAGTTATTTCCGGCATACAGTGTTCCAGCACCCATCCTACAACTAGTGCCACTAGTGTTCCCTTCTCTCCACCGATGTCCCCAGTTTCCCTCCGACCCCCCATAAAGTTCAGTTCTAATGGGTCTGGACTGGAGTGAAGCTGTAAGAGAGAGAAGAGAGGCTCGAGGTTGTGGCTATGAATGAAGTTCTCTCGGGAAGAACAGGGCACGTCCTTCTCCTTCCCGACGGTCTCAGAGCCATCTCGGGCCCCTTAGGTGACCCTGCCCAGCGCCTGCTGACCCTCTGATAAGCTCAGCCTCTCTCTCTCCTCCTCTCTGATGTTGGCTTGTGGTTTTGGCCAGCTGGTGGTTGTGCTGGTTGAATGTGTTTAATCCTTTTCAGTCTGACTTGCCAAATGCTCTTATTGCCTTAGCGCTAGACCTCGTCAAGAAGTTGCTGGTGGTGGACCCCAAGGCACGTTTTACGACAGAAGAAGCCTTAGCACACCCCTGGCTCCAGGTGGGTATGGGTGGCACTGTCGGGGGAAGCCCCGCTCTGTGTCTGGAGCGTGGCACAGGGAGTCCCCTTTCTGTTCACCGTGTTGTCTTAGCTCCTCGAAAGTCTGTCGCTTCTGGTTGGGGGGTGGGTTGGGGCGGCGCTGACCTCATTCCAGCCCCCAGAGTGGGGAGGCCTTTGTGTCTTTTGCCACCTCGCAGGTTCCTGGCAGATATCAGGCCCTCCATTGCTGATTCCGTGCGGTTCCGTGAAGGGCCTATCTTGAGTCACTTCCATGTGGTCTCTGTGCCCGCAGGGATGGGGGTCCTAAGCCCAGGAAGCTTGAACTCATAGCCTTTACTCTGGGGATTACTGCTCCGCCAACTGCCAGCACCCTTTCCCCCTCCACTCTGCTTCTGGGCCTTTGGAAAGGCTTCAGGGGGATGTGTGGTGTGTGGGTGTGTGTTTCTCTCTTCCTACCCCCTCCACTCTGCTTCTGGGCCTTTGGAAAGATTGGTGCGCACGCGTGTGTGTGAGTGTGTGTGTGTGTTTCTGTCTTCCTACCTCCACACTGAACTCTGTGTGTGTGTGTGTGTGTGTGTGTGTGTGTGTGTGTGTGTGTGTGTGTGTGTGTGTGTTTCTCTCTTCCTACCTCCACACTGAACTTTTTACCCAGGAAAGATTGTCTCGTGTGTGTGTTTTTGTGTGTGTGTGTGTGTGTCCGTCCTACCTCCACACTGAACTTTTTTTACTCAGGCCAGTTTGTGTTAGGAACAACAAATCCTTTTTTTTTTTTTTTTAAGTCAATGTTGGGGTGTTGCCCTGGAAACAGCAAACACCCTCTCCCTCTTCCCTTCCCCCCCCCAGTCTGTCAGATGATTTATCACTTAATAGACCACAGAGATTTGAAACAGCGGGACCCTGGAGAAAAGGAATTTGGAAACAAAAGGGCCTTTGCATGTGGGGATTTAATTTTTGATGAAAAAGGAAAACATTCCTCCTGGCTCTGTCCTCGGGCTCTGGAGCACGGCATAGAGGTCCCGGAGCCCGTGCATCCCGGGGAAAGGGTTTTCATCGGCAGGGAGTTCTAAGAAAGCGCAGCCTTTCTTTCTTGTACTTTTTGTCTCCGTTGCAAACTGTTGCTAACCACCAAGGAAGAGGCGAAGCTCAGCCCGGCCAGGGTGAGGTGGTGGTAGAGGAGGGTGGGGGTCGTCATTTGAATTTGCTTTTGTTTGTTTTTGAAGCAAGGGAGGTCGTGAGCATTGAGGAGCTGGGAAGGCTGCAGCTGGCCCTTCTAGCGCGGTGGCTCTTGATAGTTCAGGTTTTCTTTTTGGGAGAAAATTCAGTGTTTTGGCGGGGACAGTTGCCTTTTTGTTTTGACACAGGACTGAGTGTTTGGAATGTGAGTTCCGGTTGG
This sequence comes from Sorex araneus, assembly GCF_027595985.1. NCBI lineage: Eukaryota > Metazoa > Chordata > Mammalia > Eulipotyphla > Soricidae > Sorex > Sorex araneus. Next base: position 16,382,426 of record NC_073310.1, on the reverse strand, counting down.
TTTTTTGGTTTTTTTTTTTTCTGTCTTTAACGTAGGGTCCAGTTACAGGGAACAATCCTTATGTCCACTTTCTCCCTTATTTACCGCCTGAAACAGGGTTCTTTTTGCCTAGTTCCTTCTCGACATATTCTAACTGCAGTGTCTGAATAGAGGGTCGTGTCTCAAGGAAAGAGCTGTGCATTCTCACCTGCGTTACTATGTGCTAAAACTCCCATTTTCCTGTTACTGGTAATTAATGGCTTATTTCAGTTTTTGGTTTTGGGGCCACACCCGGTGATGCTCAGGGATCACTCCTGGCTCTGCACTCAGGAATTACTCCTGGGGGGGGGCGGGCGGTGCTCAGGGCACCTCGTGGGATGCTGGGGATTAAACCCAGGTGGGCCACATGCAACGCAAGTGCCTACCCACTGCACTGTCCATCGCTCCTGCCCCCGGAGCCCTTATGCTTCTGTGGCCACCTGTAGCTTCAGCTTCTGCCCTGCCTCTGCCCCACGAAGGTCCTGTTCCTCAGTGGCCAGTGCTGCAGATTGTGGGCTGCCTCTCCTTGCCGGGGCTCACGGGGCTTTGTCCTGTGGGCTCTTGGTGCTGGGCATGTGCTTGTGTGAAGGTCTGTGTGCAGGCGAGAGGCCCAGAGAAGAATTCCTGTGTCTTGCTGATCTCTACCTTGAGCTCTTCCTGCTGTCTGGCTGGTTTTGCCCCAAGCCGGCAGGATTTCAGGTGATCAGTGAGATGAGCTGGACCCCTTGGCAGCCCTGGGCGTCCCCTTCCACCCTCACAGGTTTCTCTTGAGATCGTAGTGTAATTACCTCCACGACCTCTTTGGAACTATTGTCTACAAATACAGTATAGTACTGGGGAGTTTGCATTAAACTTATGAATTGGTTGGGGGGGTGGAGGGGATTTGTCCAAAACAGTAGAGACAGCATTTTCTTTTTTGTTTGTTTTTGTTTGGGGGCCACACCCAGCTTACTCCTGGCTCTGCACTCGGGGATCACTCCTGGCGGTTCTTGTAGAACCATATGGGATGCTAGGGATTGAACCCCGGTCAGCTGCATGGAAGAAAATCCCTTTATCTACTTTTAACCCTCAGATCTTGTCCAGGGTGGTCATTCCCAGCTATTATTTCTTAGACATATTTTTACTTCAGGGGTCACATTCAGTGGTGTTCAGGGCTACTCCCAACTCAGTGCTCAGATCCCATGCTGGAGAATGGGTCCTTGGGCTCCCAGATGTTAAGCCTTTAGAATCATCACCCATGCCCTTTCCTTTGATTCCTTTTTGTTTGTTTGTTTGTTTTGGGGCCACACCTGGTGATGCTCAGGGGTTACTCCCGGCTCTGCACTCAGGAATCACTTCTGGCAGTGCTTGGGGGACCATATGGGATGCCCGGGCTTGAACCCGGGTCAGCCATGTGCAAGGCAAACAAACATCCTACCCGCTGTGCTGTTGCTCCAGCTGTTGCTCCACCGTGCTATTGCTCCGACCCTCTTAATCCTTTTTTATTGTTTTTGGGCCACACCTAGTGATGCTCGAGGGTTACTCCTGGCTCTGCACTTCAGGAATCACTCCTGGCGGTGCTCAGGTGTAAAAAACTATGGCACGCCAAAGGGCGTGTGCACTCGCAGGCTCAGGGGCCGTATGGGATGTGGGGTTCAAACCTGGGTTGGGCACATGCAAGGCAAGCGGGCACCTCACCCTCTATGTTATTTCTCCAACCCCCTAACACTTTTGACAAATCTTGGCAAGTTACCAGCTTGGTGACTAGGTTTGTGCTTTCTGCACCTTTGTGTCATTCCACTTAGCTGCTGTTTTTTTCTCATTAGCTGTAGGGCATCCTCTTTCTCACTAGCTGTAGGGCATCCTCTGCTCCCGGTGTCACCGGAGTCTCCGCCACCAGCACCCCGCCAGCTGGCTAGCAAGGAACCGAATTATCTGCAGCCTGCAGAGGCTCAGGGCCTGGTGGATCTTGACCAGCAAAGCCCCTCGTTCCACATCCCAGCCTTATTCTTGTTACCGAAACCTCATCACTTGGCCGTTTGCCGTCCTAAGCGGCTCCATCTACACAGCCCATTTGTTTGTGTGACTGTTTTTTGGCCGGGAATGGAGTCTGGGGAGTGCTGAGCGCCCGCTGTTTCAGTGAGCAGCTTAGAGGCAGAGTTTGTGCTGAGCCCTGCCTGGACCACAGGCCTGCCCTGGGCCTTTAGACCTAAGCCACATGCAAATTGGAGCTTTGAGGTTTGATGAAACCCAGCGTGTTCGGAGTCTTGGAAATTTGAGTCATTCAGGACAGGAGCCGGCCTAGTAGCTGACGCATACCCAGCGCGTTGCCGAGATGGTGCCGTGCCCTGCAGTTGGCATCGGGTTGGCAGAGATGCCAGAATCTCTGGGCACCCAGGAAGATGTGATCTGAACCACAGACCCCTCTGAGATGTTGCCCCCTCCCTGCTACCAAGCATGCTTTCTTACCTGGTTACCGGTGAGGATGTGACTTCCCCCCCTTTTTTTTAAATTTTAAATGATATTTTCATAAAGTTATTCACAGTAATTGATGACATTCAGTATTCCAACACCCATCCCACCACTATTACACCTTCCCGACACCATTATTTTGAAGTTTCCCGCCACCACTCACGCCTGCCCTGCAGGCGGATGCTAGATAATTTATTCTGTATTGCTTGTTATGAATAGTATGAGATGTCTGTAAGTGTACATCTCACAGTGATTCAACAAAAAGCAAAAAAAAAAAAGACTAGATTGAACACGATGGCCACTCAATGCCTCTATTGCAAACCACAACACCCAAAAGGAGAAAGAGAACAAAAGGGAATGTCCTGCCACAGAGGCGGGGGGGGGGGGTGCGGGAGATACTGGGATCATCGGTGGTGGAGAATGGGCACTGGTTGGAGGGATGGTACTCGAGCATTGTATGACTGAAACACAAGCACGAAAATATGTAAATCTGTAACTGTATTCTCATGGTGATTCACTAATAAAAAATAGATTAAAAAATTTATGAGATATTGCTCCTGGGTTTATAAAAATTTAAATAATTGGGGTCCAGAGCTATCTCTGCAGTGAGCTGCTGGGTTCCGAGAGTCCTTTGTAAGTCTCTTAGATGGCACCCAGAGGCAGTTTGTGGGTGTGACAGCCAGGACCTCGGAAGGGCTGGGAGATGGGAAGGAATGGCCCCGTCCTGACCCCGTGGGGGCCTGGCATTTTCAGTCACTGATCCTACATGCCTGGTTTTTCAGCGGATTTAGTCTCTTGCGTGGGAGGCCCAGGACAGACCCGTGAAGGTCGGTAATGAGGGTGGCAGTGATCGGTTTCCGGAGGTTTGGGGCTGCTGTGCTTCATCTGGTGCAGGCGGAGAGGGGACGCCTGCTCCCATTTGAGGTGCCCCGGTGAAGTCAGCCTGGTGCATGGTCTGGAGCCATCCCTGCAGCCAGCTGCTCGGTTCTGAGATTCATTTGTGAGTCTCTGGGACTTCCTTACTTACAGATGGGTCACCTCAGGGCTGGGGAAATAGTACAGAAGTTACGGCAATGGCCTTGCGTGTGGCTGACCCCTTTCTGTCCCTGGCGCCATATGTGTTCCCTTAAGCACCACCAGGGGTCACTCCTGAGCACGGGGCCAGGAATAACGCCTGAGCACCTCTAGCCTCCGGATTGCCATCTCGGCATCAGGAATGCAGTTTCTGAACGTCCTTTGTTTTGTTTTGTTTTTTGCTTTTTACATCACACTTGGTGATGCTCAGGGGTTACCCCTGGTTCTGCACTTAGGAATTACTCCTGGCGGTGCTTGGAGGATCATATGGGATGTTGGGGATCGAACCCGGGTCAACCATGTGCAAGTTAAATGCCCTGTCCACTGTACTGTCTCTCTGGCCCCCAGTTTCTGAATGTCTTTTGTCTGCTATGATCAGTGGGTCTCTCCACGGATAGATATCAGATGTGTGGGTTTGATTCAGACAGTGTTGATCAAGCACTGACATCTAATGAGACTGGGGCCAGGTGCAGGTGAGAAGCGTGTGGTCTTTGACCCTGGAGTTTTGACCTGGGCTTGGTCTTTTGGGGGTTAGACACCTCTGCCCCTTCCCTGTTGCCAAGAGCATCCCTTCCCTACAGATAGAACCAGCAACATACGCTTTTCCTCTCTCCACAGGATGAGGCCATGAAGAGAAAGTTCCAGAATTTGCTTCTTGAAGAAAACACATCAACGGGGTCGCCTCACTTCTCGGCCCAGGTATTTTGAGTTTAAAGAGCTAATGAATTAAAAAAAAAAAGAGTTAATGAGCAGGGGTGTTCAGGTGGGGTGAGTTAACAATGGTTACTGGGGTTGCTCTTATTTTTTTCCTTTTTCTTTCTCCTCCCTTCTTTCCTCCCTCCCTCATCTCTGGAGGCCGCTGGAGTAATTCCTGTCCTCACTGGGCCCTCACATCCAACTACTGGCCTGGTTGATCAAGAATTGCTAAGTGAGGGGCTGGAGTGATAGCACAGCGGGTAGGGCGTTTGCCTTGCACTTGGCCAACCCGGGTTCGATTCCCAGCATCCCATATGGTCCCCCGAGCACCGCCAAGAGTAATTCCTGAGTGCAAAGCCAGGAGTAACCCCTGAGCATCGCTGGGTGTGACCCAAAAATCAAAAGAAAAAAAATTGCTAAGTGAGGACATCACAAAGTCAATGATGGTTGGACTGATCATTTGGGATGGGAGGTGTGTGCTGACAGTAGATAAAGGACCAAATGTGAAAGCCTCTCAGTATCTGTATTGCAGACCATAATACCCAAAAGTAGAGAGTATGGGAGAAATTGTCTGCCATAGAGGCAGGGGGAGGGGTGTATGGGGGGGTGGATACTGGGGACATTGGTAGTGCAGAATATGCACTGGTGGAGGGATGGGTGTTCGATCATTGTATGACTGAAACTCAAACATGAAAGCTTTGTAACTGTATCTCACCATGATTCAATTTTAAAAAAAAATTGTTAAGTGAGACCCCCGCCCCCACTCCCTGGGCCTCCTAAAAGCCACTTGAGAGTCTCTGCCCCCCAACAAAGGGTGGAAGGAAGGAATTGAAAATTTGGATAAGTGCTTGATGCTTTATTGATTATAATTTTATTTTTCTAAAGTTCTTTGTAAATTTAAGTTAGTATCTATTCATTCTTCTTTTTGTTGTGGGGAGGTGCTGGTGTCTGGGGGGCGCACCTGTAGTGCTCAGGGCTATATTCCTGGCTCTGTGCTAAGGAGTGACCCCTGCTGCTGCTCAGGGCACCAGATGCAGTGCCAGGGCTCACACTGGTCGGCCGTATGCCTGGCAAACACCTGCCCTCGGTACTCTGTCTCTGGCCCCCCTGTTCATTTTTATCCTGCCTTATTTTGGTGTATTACACTCTCTCTGATCTAAGAACCTCCCCATCAATTTAATAATGGGAAAAAGATTGTTTGCCCATCAAAAAATTTCTCTTCCAGTGAGAGCTAGTAGAGTCACTTTAAAGGCTATAATTTAGAAAAAACTGCCAAGAGCTGGTGTTTTATGCTGCTGTTTGTTGATAGATAGCCTGAATGGTTGGAGCACAAGGGAGAGAATTGTGGGGTGGTGAGGGGTTACTCCTGGTTCTGCACTCAGGAATTACCCCTGGCAGTGCTCAGGGGACTCTATGGGATGCTGGGAATTGAACCCTGGTCGGCCGAGTGCAAGGCAAACGCCCTACCCACTGTGCTATCCCTCCAGCCCCAAGCAGTTATGTCTTAGTTTGGGAAGTTTTCTGTGAAGTCCCCAACATCACTGGATGCATCTGGGAGACTTCACTCATCCTCCTTTGGTCCGTGTGTGGGAGCACACCCAGTGGTACTCAGTGCTGGCAGTACTCAGGGCTGTGATGCCAGGGATGGAACCCAGGTCAGCCACGTGCCAGACACGCGCCTCACCCTCTGTGTTACCGCTCAGGCCCGATGTTGCTGATCTTAAGGAAGCCAGTGGTTCTCTTTGACCGTGTGTCCCTTTTATGTCATTGCCAGCCTTCCACGAGTCAGAAGCGGCGGCTAGAAGGGGACAAGGAGGATGCTGGCCCCAGGAAGCGCCGGACTGTGTGTGCCGCCGTCTCATGAGCAAAGGAATCAAGGACCTTCCCAGAACCTGCCGAGATTCCCCATCCCCGTCCCCCACCCCGTTGTCTAATTAAGGGAACGGCGGCTGTTCTCCCACCATCAATACACTATTAAAGTCGGCTAGAACTGGGTGCTGTGCTTTCGCTTAGTGCTCGCTGCCTGGCTTCGTGCCGCAGGGCACACGCGTTTATTTGGAGTCGGGGGTGTCTGGTTTGGAGCTCAGCCGTGACTCTCACCTGATAGGTGCCTCAGGTTGTTGCCCTGGACAAGCTGTTGACAAATTAATTCATTTGATTTTTGGTTTGGGGGACACACTTGGCAGTGCTCAGGGCTTCCTCCCGCTAGTGCTCGGGGGTCCATACACAGGGCCAGGGATCCAACTGGGGTCTGTCTGGCACCGAGCAGGCACTTTCCCAGCTGTGCTGTCTTCTCTGCACCTTGATGAGTTTTTATAAGAATTGTCATGTGCAAAGTTACTGATTGTTGAGTACAATATTTTAGCACCCGTCCCACCACCAGTGTCAGTTTCCCCTCACCAGTGTTCCCAGGTATCCTCGCATCCCCTTGAGCCTGTCACCGGGATAGGCACATTTTGAAGTTCGGCTCCCAAGGTCTCACTGTCGCTAAGTCTGTGTTTTGGATATGTAGCTGTACCGCGCCCTCACACCGGCAATTTACTGAGGTCCTTGGCCCCACCCTCTCCACTAGGCCACTGGCCTTTCCACAGTGCTTCCCACCTGTCTGTCTGCTTTCTCCTTCTCTCCTCCTTCCCCATCTCCTCTTTCTTCTCTTACTCCACCTCTTCCCTTCCTCCATCCTCTTTTTTCCTTCTCCTCCTCCTCCTCCTCCTCCTCTTCATCCTCCTCCTCCTCCTCCTCCTCCGCCACCCCCTCCGCCTCCTCTGCTTCCACCTCTTCCTCCTCCTCTTCCTCTTCCCCCTCCTCCTCTTCCACTGGTGGTGCTCAGCACTTACTCTTCTGTTTGCTCAGGGATCACTCCTGGCAGGCTCAGGGGACCGTTTGTATTGCTGGCTGGGGATTGAACTCGGGTTGGCCAGGTGCAAGGCAAGTGCTCCACCCTCTGTACTATTGCTCCAGTCCTCCCCCCCTTTTGGTGGGGAGGGGAGGTTTGGGCCACACCTGGCGGTGCTTAGGCTTCCTCCTGGCTCTGTTCTCAGTTTTCAGTAATCAGTCCATAGATGGTGCTGGGGATTGAACCCAGGTTGACTGCTTGCAAGACAAGCACCTCACCTGCTGTACTATCCTCAGTCCCCACCTGCCTCATTTTACTTATCCTCTATGTCCATCTTCCTATACTCCAGGGTCATGGGTGGTTTAGGAATCCCCCTTTTACTGCATTGTATCCATGCTGACAAATTCAAAACAATTTTTTTAAATTTTATTTTTATAATGTTGTTGACAATATTGGATTACATTTAATATTCAAACACCAATCCCCCCACATTACACCTCCCATCACCATATTTTGGATGTCTCCATTCCCACTCCAAACCCTGCTCCCAAAGCAGAACAAAAATAATTTATTTTGTATTGCTTGTTATGAATAATCCACTAAAAATGATCCAAAAAAGGTTTCTTAGAGGAAAGTGTGTGAAGATTGTATTTTGGGGCTGGAGCCATAGCACAGTGGGCAAGGTATTTGCCTTGCATGCGGCCGACTCGGGTTCAATTCCCAGCATCCCATATGGTCCCCCGAGCACCGCGAGGGGTAATTCTCAAGTGCAGAGTCAGGAGATTATATGGTGCCAGAGGCAGCTTGTGGGGGTGACTGCCAGAAAAAGAGGGAGATGGGGGAAAGTCACCCATTCCCGGTTCCTTTGAGCCTGAAGTTTTCAGCCATGCTGACAAATTTCAAAGATTTCTGCAGCTGCAGAAATTTCCCAGGAAGGGTACCAAATGATGGGGGTGGGGTTGTGGAGACTAGTTTTCCCAGGCCTCAGGAGATGGCTGGTACCTGCGCAGTTACTCCACGGGTAGTGTGAATTCTCATCCTCACTTTGACAAAGACACACACGCACTCCTTACACACTGAAGCCTTGGGGCTGGTTAAGTTGCAAAATCAAAATTTTTCTGAAGGGGAAATGGGAGATCGACTTTATTACCTTTGATACCGTGCAGAGTCCTGAGTATTTCTGAAGCCAGAATTTACAATAAAAGAAAATAGAGAAAAGTTCTCCCATCAGTTCAGATCAGTATCTTCTGCCAAGTTAATTATGGATAACTCTTAGTCTTCAGAGCTGTTTGGACCTGGGGAACGTGTATACAACATGAAGATGTCACATTGACCCAGAATGATCCTGGACGTCTCTGTGAAGCCTGGCCTCTGGTGGCTGACCTTGCCTACGTCCCACAGTGATGCTCAGCTAGGGTTTCTGACCACTCTTCTGTGATAGGTGAGGAACCCGGGCTTGGCGGAGTCGAGTGACTTCAAGTGGCAGTGACTTCAAGTCCTTAGGATGAAAACAAACAAATGTGGGGCCCAAGATATAAAAATAAGGCATTTGACTTGCACATGCCCACACACTTGATTTGGGTCTAGTCCCCAGCAACCCACATGGATCCCGCCAAGCCTTGACAGAAGTGATCCCTGAGCACAAGGCCAGGAGTAAGTCTTGAGCTCTACCAGGTGTGGATTAAAACAACAGCAACAACAACACCCAAAAAACCACAAATGTTTCTCATCTACATAGTTGCATGTTCAACCATGCTTAGATATTTACTCCCACTGTTAAAACTTAAAAGAGGGCTGGGGAGATGGCCCAAAGGGCTGGAACAAGGGGCTGGAGCAATAGCACAGGGGGTAGAGTATTTGCCTTGCATGCCGCCGACCCAGGTTCAATTCCCAGCATCCCATATGGTCCCCTGAGCACCACCAGGGGTAATTCCTGAGTGCAGAGCCAGGAGTAACCCCTGTGCGTCACTGGGTGTGATCGAAAAGAAAAAACAAGGGGGGGGGGCTGGAACAAGTTTTGCATATGAGAGCACCGGGCTTGATCCCAGACATCACCTGGTTCCTGGAGCATCTCTGGGAGAGCTCCCGTGCACAGCTGGGATGGGCCCCACAGCTTCACCGTTTGTGTTCCTGGGGCCAAAAAGAAAGAGGAAATGAAAGATGTGCTGGAGAGAACATCGCAGCTGGAGCACGAGCTCTACTGCAGGGTGTCCCGGTTCCATCCCCAATACCACAGAGTTCTCTGAGCACAGAGCTGGTCACAGAGTCAAGTGTGACCCAAAGAAAAGTAAACTCTCCCAAGGGACTGATGTGGACATCTTTAATGTTGGACCTACTGTGCATAGGTCCAGCTCCGTGATCTAGGAGCCTGAACACTTAGGCAAAATATAGGTCCATGCAAATTACTTCTTGGAAAAGATGGTTTGTTTCAAGATTATAGAAGCTCGGGCCATTCCAGTGACCAACTTCTCTTTCTGACCTTCTGCTTCTCTTGGACCTTCGTCCAGCTGATGTCAAGTATGGTGTAGCTGGCACATCAGACCACGAATCTCGCACGTCAGGTTCAGATGCTGCTGGTGAGGCAACTGGGGCCATGCAGGCAATGGCAGTGGTGATTGTGGTGCTTGGTGTGTTGGGGTCTCAGCAGCTAGCCTGAGACTTTGACCAAATCCCCTGCCCCTGGAAGCAAGAGCTGGTTGAGGATGAGGAACGTGACTGTGACCACCTACCCATACTGATAATCCGACCATCATCATCATCATCATCATCGTCGTCATCATCATCATCATCATCATCATCCTGTTGATCGTCGAATTTCTTGAGCGGTCTCAGTAACGTCTCCATTCGTCTTAGCCCTGAGATTTTAGAAGCCTCTCTTTACTCGTCCTTCCCGATGATGGTCCATTGGAGGCTCTTTCAGGGTCAGGAGAATGAGACCCAGCTTGTTACTGGTTTTGGCATATTAATACACCATGGGGACCTTGCGAGGCTCTCCCATGTGGGCAGGAAACTCCCGGTAGTTTGCCAAGTTCTTCCAGAGGAGAAGTAGGCTATAAGATATCGCGCAGCCGCAAAGCGGTCGCACGCTTCCAGGAGCTTGCTTTTAAGCTAGGAGCAGGATATGTAAATCATTAGCTGACATCTGCACCGAGCCTGACGGGATGAACATGCGGTATGTGAGAACCGCACCCTGAATATATGTATAAGAACCCCTGTGTAAGGGCCAGTAAACGGAGAACTCCTTGACCACCAGACTCCCTCCTCTCCTCTGTGGCTTTCTTTCTGGGTGGCTGCAGCAGCAGCGGCAGGAATCCCGCAGTGCGCAAAGGGCCCGGGGAGCAGCTTCTCCCCTACCCACTTCCTCCCCTTTAGGGAATAAGTCCAGCGACTTTGGGGGATTGTACTCCAGTTTGCCAGGGTCGACTGGCCAGGCCCCTGACGCTGGTGGTTGGCAATCTCCAGCCAAAGGGTCTGTGAGCCTTCTGAGGCTTGGCCCGTCTGGTGGAAGGCGCTACATGGGGATTTAGATGGTTTGCATATTTAAAGGAATGAGGCTGAGATCGCCAAGTTAGATGAGCCAGGGCTCATTTTAACATTTAATGTGAAGGTGGTGGTTTCTTAGGGCATTTTTCCCCTCCTGGGGAAGAGTCAGGCAGCTCCTCTGATTCCAGCACTTGGTGTTAATTCCCTCTGATGGTGCCTACTGTGCATGGCGGGGTAGTGGTCTCCAAAGATGTCCTTATCCAAATCCCCGGGACTTAGAAGTATATTCCTTTTTGTGGTGAAAGAAAATTTGCAAGTGTGATTAGGATCCTTTAGACGGGAAGATTAACCTGTATTCTCCAGGTGGGTGCAAGGTCAGCACAGTGTTCCCTCTCACAGAGGCACGGGAAGAGTTAGAGGGGACAGTATTGCAATCTGAAAATGGAGGAAGAGGTCACAAGCCAAGAAATACAGATAGACATTAGACATGGGGAAGGGGAAAAAGGATATTCTCCCCTCAGACCCTTTGGAAAGAGCCACAGTCCTTTACACTTTGACTTTAGCCAAGTGCAAGTGATTTCACACTTTGGATCTATAAAACATGACATAAATTTGTGCAAGTTCTGGACCTGTAGCTCGGTTGTAGCTTCTTGCAGGCATGAAGCCGTAACTTTTTTTTTTTTTTGGTCTGTTTCTTGGCCACAAACTGGAGTGATAGCACTGCAGGTAGGGCATTTGCCTTGCACGCGGCTGACCCAGGTTCGATTCCTCCATCCCTTTCGGAGAGCCTGGTAAGCTACTGAGAGTATCCCGCCCGCATAGCAGAGCCTGGCAAACTACCTGTGGTGTATTCTATGTGCCAAAACCAGTAACAACAAGTCTTGCAATGGAGACTTACTGGTGCCCGCTCGAGCAAATCGATGAGCAATGGGACACAGTGCAACAGTGCAGTATTACTTCATGCCACACCCACCAGTGCTCAGGAATCTCTCCTGGCTCTGTGCTCAAGGATTATTTCAGGCTGTGGCAGCCTTGGAGAACTATATGTAATGCCAGAGATCAAACCTGGATTGTGGGGGCTGGAGCTATAGTACAGTGGGTAGGCTGTTTGCCTTGCACACGGCCAATCTGGGATCGATTCCCAGCATCCCATATGTTCCATCTGAGCACCGCCAGGGGTAACTCCTGTGCATCGCCGGGTGTGACCCAAAAAGCGAACAAGCAAACAAACAAACAAAACCTGGGTTGGCTGTGTGCAAGGCAAGTGCAAGTGCCCTACTTGCTGTACCATCTCTCTCAAAGCCATGAGTTTCATCCCTACCTTGCCCCGTGTGCCACAATTGCCCTCTGCAGTGCTGCCATTGGGAACTCTGGTGCCACAAGTATGCTGTCTCCAGTAAAGTGCAACCAAGTGTGTGAGCACTGGGTGTGACAACAACGATGGGAAGAGGAGAGAGAGAGAAGAGTGTATTGTGTTTCAAGTCACAGTCACCTAATTCGGGGTGATTTGTCATAGCAGCGATAAGGAAACAAAGACATTCTAGGCGAAGATTCAGCTGCTGACCCCAACCCAGCCCACGCCCACCTTCTCTCTCTAACCAAACCTTTCCCTATCCAACCTCACTTCAGTCTCTCCCCCTGCAACCCTGGAAGTGTTACAGTCGTCTCTCCATCCCTTCCCACCCTTGACCTGCCTCCCCATCTCTGCTTTGGGAACCTCGAATCTGTTGTCAGTCAGAGTCCAAAGACAAGTTTGTTCCACGCATTCAGCATTGTTTATTCTCCTGCGTTTCTTTTTTTTTTTTTTTTTTGGCAGGGGGGTTTTGGGTCACACCTGGCGATGCTCAGGGGTTACTTCTGGCTCTGCACTCAGGAATTACTCCTAGCGGTGCTCAGGGGACCATATGGGATGCTGGGAATCGAACCTGGGTCGGCCGCGTGCAAGGCAAACGCCCTACCCACTATGCTATTGCTCGAGCCCCTCCTGCATTTCTTTATACACCACATATGAGTGAGGTCATCCAGAATTTGTTGCCCCTGTCTTTCACTTACCATTAACAACCTCTGGTTCCACCCAGGTGGTCACAAAAGGTGGGATTTCATCTTTCCTAGTTGTTGAGTAGGAGGCCAGTTCGTGGTGGTTGGGCACAAGCCTTACATAGTGGCCTAGGTTCGGTCTCTGGAGCTTCATGCCCCACTTGCCCAGCACTGCTGGGTATATCCCTGCTGGGCATTGGGCACCTCTGGGTCCCCACTCATGCCTGGGTGTGGCCCCCACAATTGAAACTAAAGTGGTAGGGCTGGAGAGATGATAGACAGGTAGGGTTCTTGCCCTGCGTGCAGCTTACCTGGGTTTAAGCCCAGGCACTCCACATAGTCCCCTAGTCCACCAGGAGTGACCCCGATGCAGAGCCAGGAGTAAGCCTTGAGAACCACCTGGGTGGTGGGGCAGGGGGGCGCTCTCCTTCAGAAAAGCCAAAAACACAGACTACTGTGGCTTTCGTATGGTGGTTCTCCATCCATGTCATTTTCTGTCTTTAAAGACAGGAGCACATAAGTAGGTAGAGGGAGCCTTAGAAAGTTTTTTTTTTCTTTTTGGGTTACACCCAGCAGTGCTCAGCAGCTACTCCTGGCTCTGCATCTAATCAGCTTTTGGGGGGAGCAACAAAAGGTGGGTGAAGAGTTGAAATCCTTGTGACAAGCTGCCTAGGGTAAGTGGGGGAGAAGAGGAGGGTCAGGTCTTGTGGCAAAAGTCTCTGCTGCCTTCTGAAAAATAGGTGTGTGCTCCTTAATGACCCTGTAGTCCGATGATGGGGCAGCGGACAGTTCTCGTTGCTAGCCCTACATCTGAGAGCTCCCATGGTAATCACATCTCTATTCTTCTACAGTAAGCATCCTCTAGCCCCCTCCCTCCCTCCCCTGTCCTTGTCCTTTTGGAGTGGCAGACCTTACCCCGGGGCCACCCATCCACTCAGCTCCCTAGTCACAGAACCGCTGCGGGCTCCTCACCAAGAGCTTCCAGAAGCTTCTGCACTGCATGTTTCTTTGGGCAAGTCTGCAGAATGGGGCACCCCCGTCCTGGGACCAGGGACCTGCTTCCTCTCCTGGCCTGGTTAGGGAATAGGGGATTGAACCCCTATTCCGTGATTGGCTGAGGTAGGAACATGTGACCTAGATGGCGCCTATGAATCAACCCTAAGACTTTGGCTGGAACTAGTGGGAAACGGCGCCTGCTTTTCTGGTCAGATAGGAACTGGGAAAAGTGGTCATGACGTTGTGGAGAGAATGGCATGAGGATGAAGTCATTCCCGGGAAGCAAAGCTGAGCGAGATCAGAGAAAGACGTTCTTGTTCGAGCACCTGGGTCAGGCTATGTCTGATAGCGTGGTACCACCCTGAGACTTTTCAATCACCTCATAGGTACTTACTGGCTTCTACGGGTCGGCTTGCTTGGTCATTTATATCTGAAAAAGGCCAGATTAATAAGTGCAACCTCTACAGACAGCAGGGGATCCTTGGAAACGTCTCTCTCCACCGCCAATGGGGAAATCACTCTATGCTGTTGCTCCTCTGCCAATGTTAGGTTTTCAGAGAGGTTTGGGAAGAGTCCCTCCAGCCCCAAGGTTGAGCAAACCCCCGCCCAGCTATTTATACCACAGTGTCTGGGAGTCCAGCCCCTTTGATGAAACTCTGAGGAGTTTTGGAAGGGTAGGGCCGGGATTATTCCAGCGGTACTAGAGGTGTGCCAGGCACTGTGCTCAGGGATGCAGGCGCGTCAAACTGCAAAGCTCCCGCCACCAGCCCAGCCAGGCCCAAGGCTCCGAGCTTGCTCGGGAGCTGCAGAAATCCAAGCTCTGGCTCTTGGCCGGGTCACTTGCTTTAGATGTCCCTGTTTGTAAGATGTGGAGGCGAGACACCAAGCCGGGAGTTGCCCCTTATACCATTAGACAACAGGGAAGGCCTTGTCACCCAGTGGCCGTATGGTATGGGACACCTGATGCGGCTTCTTTCATGGAACCCTCCAACATGTCTTATTTGCAGACCTTCCTTACGACGACCACGAAAGCCCATGTCATAATTCGAGTTGTGTGTGGAGGCTGGCATCGCGGTGCCCACATGCATGCACGTCGGGGGGCGGGGGGGTGTTCTCAATACCTTCGCGGCGGTGTCCTGACCGTGGCACCCTTTTGCGGGGTGGCGGGGGTGGGGCGAGGGAGGGAGGCATTTTTTCTGGCCCGCGAGCCCCCGGCCCCACGTGGACGGTGTCCAGGTTTGGCGATGCCAGGAAGGGGCCGCCGAGGGGGCTGGGCCCCTGCGGGGGGTGCTCCGGCCGTGCGGCAGGGGAGGGGGTGGGGGGCCGCCAAGCCGGGAAGAGCGAGCCCTCGGGGCGGGCCGGTGCGGAGGGGGCGCGCGCCATGCCGGGAACAGCGGCCCGCGGGGAGGGGGCGCGGCGGGGGCGCGCGTGCGCGGTGCGGCCGGCGCGGGGAGGCGTCGGCGGGGGCGCGCGCGCGTGCGCGGCGGGAACATGGCGCGCGGAGCCGGCGCGCGCGCCTAGGCTGGCGGGACCGTTAGCTGGAGGCGGACGCGGCCGGCCGGGGCCCCGCGCGGGGATGGAGCAGTCGCCGTCGCCGGCGTCCGAGCCGAGCCCGGGGCCGACCCCGGCACGGAGCCGTAGGCGCCGGGAGCCCGAGTCGCAGCCGGCGCCGGCGCCGGTGAGTGCGCGCGGGGCGCGGGGCGCGGGGCGCGGGGCGCGGGCCGGGAGACTTTCTTTGTGAAACTCCGTGGGTGCCAGCCGGGGCCGGGCCTGCGCGGCCCGGGCGCTCGCGGGGCCGTGGTGGGGGGGGCGCGCGGGGGCGACCCGTCGGCGCCCCTCGGGGCAGCGCCGCCCCCGCGCCCCGCCCCCGGCCCGGGCCGAGACAGGTGTCGGCCCCGCCCCCAGCCTCAGGTGCCCGCGGGGCCCCCCAGGTGCGGGCGCGGCTGAGCCGCGGGGCCCCGGCAGGAGGCGAGCCCGGGGGCTGCGTTGTGCCCGCGCCGCCGCCGCCGCTGCTGCTGCTGCTGCTGGTGGGCACGCTCTGCCCCCTACCCCGGGCAGCTTCGACGCGAGTTTGGGGGCTGCCGGGGCGGGTGGAGGACGTGCGGCCGCGGGGGCTGCGGAGGTGTGGCACCGGCCGCGGGAGCCGGGAGGGCCCCCCGCGCTGCGTTTCCGCGGCCGTCGGGGCAGAGGAAATGAGCTGGGGCGCGTGCAGGCAAAGGCGGACACCCCCGCCCACCCCGGCCGCCCGTGGGGGGCCGCGTTTAGGAGTTTTTTTTTTTTTTTTTCCCTTTCACTCTCCATCTCGAAGTTTGTTCTGGGGCAAACTTGGGGGGAAAGCGTCCTGCGAGCGCCAGCCCGCGCTGTTTGGTACCAGTGCTCACCAGGGCACCCTGGCGCACTGCTTGGCACCCCAGTAGATGCTCCGTAAATATTGTGCATGAAGACGAGAGGACTTAGGGAATTTCCAAAATAGGAGTCCTGCGGGCATTTTTAAGGAGCAAGTTTGGAGATCAGTATCTGTGTCAGATTTAGCCCTTACAGTGGTTCCCGCTCACCCCACCCCTCGTTTGTAATTCCATGTTTTCAGTAGTTTTAGGCAAAAGCGTAGTACACATTGTTTGGTGTAAGCCGTCGGCTGTGTTTTACCCTAGCCAAATTAAATGAATCCTGAATAAAGTTTTGAATTCAAGCATGATACTTTTGTCTTCCTCTTTTGGGAACACTAGGCTTATAGAATTCTGTCTCTTTGACCCAGGTAAATATTTACATTTTCATCAAAGCAGATCTCAATTACTGTTTATCTATTCAGGAAAGTCAGCAATTTGTTCAGATCCCTGAGTTCTGTTTGTAGTCTCAGATTCAGGATTGACGAATGCTAGATGCTAAAATAAAAATTGAGATTTCTTTTATATTTCAGTTTTTTTTTTAAATTAAGTTGAATTTCAAGGGTTGATTTTGTTTTCATAGTTTTTGTTGTTCACTGGACAGAATATGAATAGGAAGCCAAAATTATTGGACTCTGGTAACGAGTGGGCACTTGTCTTGCACATAGCCAACCTGGGTTCAAGTTCTGGCATCCCAAATAGTCCCCCAAGCACCGTTAGGAGGAACTCCTGAGCAACTCCAGGTGTGCCCCCCCCAAAAAAAATTGAACTTGAGGGTCTAGAGTACAGTGTGGTTGGACACTTGCCTTGCACATGACCAACCTGGTCCCCGGAACCCTTCCGGGAGCCCTAGAGTCAGGTGAAAACCCTGAGAACCATTGAGCATGTCCAAAGACAAACACCTGGATTTGATAAAAAAAAAAAAAACAACAAACAATAACTGAACGAACTATAGGAGTTGGTACTGCATCTTTAGAAGAAACACTGAAAAAGTTGATGCTGTATTTACAGTGCCATTTTTGTGATTTGTGCGGATGTCTTTTTCTTTTTCCTTGTGTTTTGGGCCACACCTGGCTGTGTTCAGGCTTACTCCCGACTGCACTCAGGTGTTATTCCTGGTGGGCCTGGCGCTGGCTATGGGGTGCTGCGGATCAAACGCTGTCAGCTGTGTGCATTGCCTTGCCCCGCTGTACTATCCTTCTGACCTGTGTGCAGATGTCTTTTCAAAAGAATTTTTTTTTTTCAGATGTATTTTGTTTTTGTTTTGGGGCTGTACTGGACAATGCTTAGGGGTTACTGTGAGCTCTGCACTGAGGAATTACTGCTGGTGGTTTTCTGAGGACTGTTCAGGATTCGGGGGATAGAACCCAGAACAGCTGTGGTGCAAGGCGAACGCTGTACCTGCTGTATTATCATTCCGGCTTCTTAAAAAAAGTCTTCAAAAAGACTGCAGTGCCAGATGTCACCCTGAGCACTGTCTGGTGTGCTCCCACCAATGTTCCCCCCCAACCTTGCTTTGTTAAGATAGAATTTACCATAAAGCTAACCTCTATAGTGTACAAGTGAATGTGTTACAATATATTCACTAAATATTCAACATCATGTATACATTATATGTAAATATTCAACATCATTATATTACAGAATTTTCATCACATCCCACAAAAAATTCCCAATGCACAGTAGCATTTGTTCTTCCTCCCAGTCCCTGCAAGTAACTAATGTACCATCTTTGCATTACATTTGATGTAATGTAGTTTTACAATATTTAGTCCTTCAGGACTTACTTCTTTTCCCTTAGCACAGTGTTTTTAAGTGCATCGTGTAGTCCTAGGTATTACTACACTATTGCCCTTTCTTACTAAATAATATTCCATTGAATGGATATACCCCACTAATTATTCATTTGTTATTAATCATGTGGACTTTTCCTACTTCTTGGTTATTATGAATATTGCTGCTCTGAGCCTTTGTGTCTAAGTTTTAGTTTTAGTGAAGACATATGTTTTTGTTTCTCTTGTGCATATTCATATGAATAGAATTACCAGGTCATATGGTAACTCTTTTAACCTTTTGAGGCTCTGACAAACTGTTTCCTAAAGCACTGCATTATTTTACATACCCACCAGCAGTGTGCGGATGTTCCAGTCTCTCTGCTGATGCATGCTTTTGTCTTTTAAACTTTGCCGACCGAGTAGATATAAAATATTATCTCCCTGAAATTTTGATTTTTATTTCTCTGATGACTAGTAAGTTATTTGTGTGTGTCTGCTTATTGGCCATTTGTGTGTCTGTCTTTTATTGGGTCCTTTTTGGGGAGGGGTCTTAGGGAGGCACAGCCTGGGGGTGCACACACCTTACTTCTGGGCCTGGGCCTGTGCTTAGGGAATCACTCCTGGTGTATCTGGGGCTTGAACCACGATTGGCCTTTTACAAGGCAAAAGCACATTACACTGTGCACTGTCAACCCAGCGCCTCAGTTTTTTTATTTATTTATTTTTAAATTTTTAAAAAAAATCTTTGGGCCACACCTGATGGTGCCCAGGGATCACTCCTGGTGGGGCTCAGTCCTGACTGCATGTGGTGCCATGCGGCCAACGTACGTTGGTCCTCTGTGCTGAGGACCTACGTTGGCCGCATACATGCAAGGCAAGTGTCAGACATTTGCCTTTATTTTAAACTTTTATTTTAGTTTTAAAAGTAATTTGGGGGCTGGAGCAGGTACAGCGAGTAGGGCTTTTGCCTTGCACGCAGCTGACCTGGGTTCGATTCCAGCATCCCATACAGTCCTCTGAGCACCGCCAGGGGGTGATTCCTGAGTGCAGAGCCAGAGCCAGGAGTAAACCCTGTGCATTGTCAGGTAGTGACCCCCCAAAAAAATTAATTTGGGTTTTAGGGCTGCACTTGGGTCATTCCTGGCTCTGTGCAGCTCAGGAGTGATCCGTGGCATTGCTCAGGTACCAGGAACTTGAACCTGGGTGGCAGCCACCGCAGCCACATGAAAGGCAAGTGTCTTTCTTCCTGTATGAGAACTCCATCCCTATCCCAAAAGAAACCTGGGTGGGGGGGGGCAGAGAGAGAGAGAGAGAGAGAGAGAGAGAGAGAGAGAGAGAGAGAGAGAGAGAGAGAGAGAGAGAGAGGTGGGGGGAGCGGCAGGGAGAGAGGGAGAGGCAGATATATATATATATATATATATATATATAGAGAGAGAGAGAGAGAGAGAGAGAGAGAGAGAGGTGTGACACACCTGGCAGCACTCAAAGGCTGTTTCCTGCAGGGCACTCAGGACTGCTCCTGGTGGGTGCTGAGGCAACCCCAGAGTGCCAGGATCTAATCTTGGCCTTCAGGAAAAGCAGGTGCTCCAGGCCTTTGAGCTGTCACCGTGGCTCTAGGTTATTATTTTTATTTATGATCATTGTGGTTTTGGACCACACCTGGTGGTGTTCAGGGTTTGCTCCGGGCTCTGTGCTCAGGACTCACTCTCGGTGGGCTTAGGAGACCATAAGGGATGCTGGGCTTGAACCCAGGTTAACCTTGTGCGACCAGATGCCCTCCTGCTGTCCTCTCGCTCTGGCCTCTGATCGTATTATTCCTGCCAAAAAAGTATCTGAAATTTTTATAGGGATTCTCTTCACTCTGTCCTCTCAATGATGTTCTTCAGATTTCAGATCCAAGTATTGCATTTCTTTCTAAGGTTTATTCCTGGGCTCGGGCTGTAGCTCAGTGACAGGCACACGTTTTACGTATTTGAGGCCCTAGGTCCAATCTGTGGCACAAGAAACTTAAATAATTTATTCTTTTTTTTTTTTTTTTGGTTTTTGGGTCACACCTGGCGATGCACAGGGGTTACTTCTGGCTCTGCACTCAGGAATTACTCCTGGCAGTGCTCAGGGGACCATATGGGATGCTGGGATTTGAACCCGGGTTGGCTGCGTGCAAGGCAACCGCCCTACCCGCTATGCTATCACTCCACCCCCAAATAATTTATTCTTAAATATTTTATTCTGTTTGATGCTGCTATATATAGAACTATTTAACATTTTAATTTCATAATATTTTTCATTATTACTGTTTGCTAGTAGAAATGTAGTTAATTGGTGTATGTGGGGTGTGTGTGTGTGTGTGTAGGTATACGTATGTGTAGGATTGAACCCACATCTTATATCCCTGTGACCTGTATCCTCAGTCTTGGCTATATTTATTTTTGTATTTGGGCCACACCTGGTGGTGCTCAGGGGTTACTTCTGGTGGTGTTCATGGAACCATACGGGATGCCGGGGATCGAACCTGGGTTGGCCACAAGCAAAGCAAGTGCCCTACCTGCTGTACTGTTTCTCTTACCCTTTGGCTGTATGTTTTAACTTCACTTAACTGTAGGGATTTGAAAAAAAAAATCACCATAATTTAATTATAATCTTGCAGTTTTCTCTCTCAACTCTTCCTCCTGAAATAGGTAGAATTGTGTCTGAAATCGTAAGTGTGCTGCAGATCTGTAATTATATCTAAGTTTTAGCTCTGTTACATGCTAGTTATATGACTTCAGGCAAATCTTGTTAGCTATCTCAGTGTCCTTGTATGTGTAATAGGACAATAATATTCATCCAGAACAATTCCTTAAAAAAGAGAATGTAGGAAGGTATTTATAACAATGCTTTACATTTGTTAGATTTGATAATTAGGAAAAAGTTACTTTGTTAATTAACTGCATTTAAAAGCAAGTAACAAAAAAATAACAAAAATTTTTTAAAAAAGTAACACAAACAAAAAGCTAATGAAATCCTGTGTGTGCTCATTTCTGCACATGCGTGGGCTCGGGCACACACACACACACACACACACACACACATGCATGCACGCACGTATGCACAATCTCTCAAACACACTCTAAACAAACCCGAAACCACATGAAGAGAGAGAGAGAGAGAAAGAAAGAAAACCACAAAGAAAAAACCACAAACCAGAACCTCAAACCTCTTCCTGTCCCCATCTT
Organism: Sorex araneus; assembly: GCF_027595985.1. Classification (NCBI taxonomy): domain Eukaryota; kingdom Metazoa; phylum Chordata; class Mammalia; order Eulipotyphla; family Soricidae; genus Sorex; species Sorex araneus. Next base: position 16,361,461 of record NC_073310.1, on the reverse strand, counting down.
TTTCTATGGCTCAAGAAATCCCTGTGAGTGTTTAAGGAACCATGTAAGACAAAATCTTATACCACAGGGACTGGAGTGTTAGGACAGTGGGCAAGGCGTTTGCCTTGCCTGTGTCTGACCTGGGTCCGTTATCTGGTTCCCCATATGGTCCCCTGCGTCTTGCCAGGAGTGTTCCTGAGGGTAGAGCCATGAGTAACTGAGCATGGCTGGGTATGCACCCCCCTGCAAAAAACAAACAAACAAACAAAACACCCCCAAATCCCCAAACCCTGCCCTCCAAATCTTATACCACATGATTATAAAAACCAGTTAAATTCCAAGGTGCTCTAACGCATGTTCTCAACCTTTCCCATCCTTGGCCTCCTTTCAACCTTATTTCCTCCCTGTGACTCCCTGTGTTACGAGCTGACTTCCCAGCCTTTGTGCTGTGGCCCTCACAATGATTTGATTTTCACCTGTGGCCTTTCAGATATCCTCAGGGCCCCCAGTTGGCCATAGGGCCCTGGCTGAGAAACTCTGTGTTACAGGGATTAAGGCTGGTGGCTGCAACAGCCTGTCCGCTGTACCGTCACTCTGGCCCTACTTATTTTTCTCTCGGTAGGAACAATGTTCATTTAATTTTTTTGCTCCACCCGGTGCTGTTGGTGCTGCTCAGGGGGCCGTGTGGGGGGTAGGGATCAAACTTGGATCGGCTACCTGCACGGCCTTACATGCCGCACTGTCTCTCCAGCCCCAAAGCAATGTGATTGAACAAATTTGGCGCTTACAATTTTTGTTTGCTTTGAAGGATTGGTATTTAAAAAAACAGACTTTGTTAGCTGGGGGGCGTGCAGGGGGAGGTAGCTCAGAGGTAGGCGCTGACTTTGCATGTGTGTGGCCCCCAGGTTTGGTCCCCAGGGGTGCAAACAGCAAAGCCGTGGGGACAAAGCCAGCGTTTGAATTTAAACTTGATTGTTGTAGGGCCCCATCTGGCAATGCTGAGGAGCGACCATGTGGTACAGGGGCTTGAACCCAGGACCCCGCTCAGACATGGCATGTGTTCTGCCACATGGGTTACATTCCAGGCCCCAGCTGCACTTTTTTTTCGCTGTCTTTCCTATATATTGGTATTCATATTCCACTGGAAGCAACCAGAGACACAATATAATCCATATGTACTGCTTGGAACACATCTTGCTCATTGAATGTGTACTCGTACGAACCAAAGAAAACAATTGCTTACACAGAAAATATTATTTTAGCAATAAACAACTTCTCTCCAAAAATCACAATGCTGATGTAATTTATGCCCTCCAAACCCGTAGATTAATAGGCCGAACATTTCTGTGAGAAAATATTAAATAAAAGGTGGATTTTTAATTTAATTTGATTTCTTCATAGTTACAAAGTTGTTCATGATTGTGATGCAGTCATATAATGTTTCAACAGCCATCCCTTCACATTGTACATTTCCCACCACTAGTGTCCCCAGTTTCTCTCCCATCCCCCCTACTTCTGCCTCTATGGCAGCACTATTTCTTCTCTCTCTCTCTCTCTCTCTCTCTCTCTCTCTCTCTCTCTCTCTTCTCCCCCCCCCCCTTTGGGCCAGGCCTTATCAAAGGTTGATCTTTATTTAAAAGATATTTCAGATATATAATGCCCGGGGCTGGAGCGGTATCACAGCGGGTAGGGCGTTTGCCTTGCATGCAGCCGAGCCGGTTTGATTCTTCTGTCCCTCTCAGAGAGCCCTGCAAGCTACCGAGAGTATCTCGCCCCTATGACAGAGCCTGGCAAGCTACCCGTGGTGTATTCGATATGCCAAAAACAGTAACAACAAGTTTCACAATGGAGATGTTACTGGTGCCCACTCGAGCAAATCGATGAGCAACGGGATGACAGTGAAACAGTGACAATGATATAGTGCCGGATGGATGTAAGGAGCTTGTCTTGCAAATGACTGGCTCAGGTTCAACCCCCCCGGACCCACATAGGTCACCTGAGCCAGGGCTGGGAGTCACTCTTTCGCACAGAGCTAAGACTAGCCCCTGAACACCACCAAGCTGCTCCCCACCAGAAAAAAATAAACCAACTTTTATTTTATAAAAGCTGCATATGCACATCAGGCCAAATTACAAAGTATAAGACAAGCCAAAAAAAAAATTACAGTTACCAAGAGTGAGGGCCAGAGAGAGCACTCAGGTGGCTGCAGTGGACGCTTTGCGTGTCGGAGGCTCAGGTTTGCTTCCTAGGACTGCGCACTTCCCACGCAAGGTGGGAGTGCCCTGAGCACCGGGCTGGTAGTAGCCCTCGGCACCACTGGTGTGGCCCCAAACACATACATGTATGTACATATATGCATATGTGTATTGCCTAGAGTGATTGTTATTATTGATAACTTCATCTTTAGGGGGATCTGTACCCTGAGGTGCTTAGGGACAACCCCAGGCTCAGGGGGGATTGCTTCCAGAGGTGCTTCAAGGACCATTTAGTACTGGGGGCTGAATTCAGGGCTTCTGCAAGCAAAACAGCGTTTAATCGCCCATCTCCTTGAGCTGTCTCCCCATTCTTATGCCCTTATTTATTTCTTGAATCCTTTCTGTACATATTTACAATATGTACATATTTCCAATATGCATATACTTAAACACAGATATATTAAATTTAAGATTTGCCAGTAAAATAAAACTAAACGGGCCAGAGCGATAGTACAGCAGGTTGGGCATTTGCCTTAAACGATTCAATCCCTGGCATCCCATATAGTTCTCTGAGCACTGCCAGGAGTAATTCTTTTTTTTTTTTTTTCAAGATTTATTGTCTTTATTTTTACTCATATATTTGTTAGCTTATGTTATATTGAGAATTTATTTATTTATTTATTTATTTTTAATTAGAGAATCACCGTGAGGGTACAGTTACAGATTTATACACTTTTGTGCTTATACTTCCCTCATACAAAGTTTGGGAACCCATCCCTTCACCAGTGCCCATTCTCCACCACCCGTAAACCCAGTGTCCCTCCCACCCTCCCCAATCCCATCTCCCCCCCACCCCACCCTGCCACTGTGGCAAGGCATTCCCTTCTGTTTTCTCTCTCTAATTAGCTGTTGTGGTTTGCAATAAAGGTGTTGAGTGGCCGCTGTGCTCAGTCTCTAGCCCTCATTCAGCCCGCAACTCCCTTCCCCCACATGGCCTTCGACTACAATGTAGTTGGTGATCGCTTCTCTGAGTTGACCTTTCCCCGGAACGTGAGGCCAGCCTCGAAGCCATGGAGTCAACCTTGCCAGGAGTAATTCTTGAGTGCAGAGCCAGGAGTAACCCCTGAGCTTTGTTGGGTGTGATCCAGAAAGTCAATAAATGAATAGATAAAACTAAACAAAATTTCTAATTTTGTCTTAAAGTCAGCTTTATTTAGGTATATTTACATGAAATAATGTTTACTAATTAACGGTATCATGGTTCTGACAAATGCATGTAATTGTATTATTATCATAAGTCAGTAGACATAATAGAAGACCATACCTTTTTTTTTTTTGTGTGGGAGACTATACCTGTCTGTAATCAGGGATTATTCCTCACCGTGTGGCAGTGCTATGGGGCTGGGGATTGAACCTGTGTTCGCCTTGTACAAGGCAAGTACCCTGCTTGCCATTCTTTTTTTCCAGTCCCAAAGACCATAGCTTTTTACTATTTAGTAATTCTCCATTGTATATAAACATACCTCTTGGAGAGCCTAGCAAGCTACCGAGAGTATCCTGCCAGCAAGGCAGAGCCTGGCAAGCTCCCCGGGGCATATTCGATATGCCAAAAACAGTAACATTAGGTCTCATTCCCCTGACCCTGAAAATGCCTCCAATTGTTGGGAAAGACGAGTAAGGAGAGGCTGCTAAAATCTCAGGGCTGGGTGTAATAGAGACGTTACTGGTTCCCGCTGTCACTGTCATCGGTGGCTCATCGATGTACTCGAGCGGGCACCAGTAACGTCGCCATTGTGAGACTTGTTACTGTTTTTGGCATAAGGAATACGCCATGGGTAGCTTGCCAGGCTCTCCCGAGTGGGTGAGATACTCTCGGTAGCTTGCCGGGCTCTCCAAGAGGGGTGGAGGAATCGAACCCGGTTTCGCCGTGTGCAAGGTAAATGCCCTACCCGCTGTGCTATCACTTTGGGCCTGGATAACAGTGATACAGTGATATTTCCTGAAGTCTGTTTTCTATTAATAGCTGATGAACATTGTTTTCAACTTTTGGTGAATTGTGAATAGAGTTATGTATAAACACTCAAATATATATAGAGGCTCAAATATATATAGAGAGAGATTTAAATATATAGAGAGAGGTTCTCGTTTCATTTTATATATACACATATATACACATAAATATATATAAGTTGATGGGTACACATATATTATGTGTACACATATTATATTATATATAACATTTATTTGAATGGGATTATTAGTTTATATGTAAGCATATATAGATGCTGTCTAGAAACCTTTATGTATTTTTAATGACTAACCCACTCTTTTTTGCAGGGGGGCGGGGGGCACACCCAGCAGTATTCAGGTGTTATTCCTTGCTCTGAACTGAGGAATTACTCCTGGCAGGACACGGGACCATATGGGATGCCAGGTTGACTGTTAAAGGCAAGCACTCTACCTGCCGTACTATTGCTCTGGCCCCATCACCCGCTCTTTTCATTTAAGTAAAATTTCCTCTTAGCGTATGATCTGGCTCTGGCGACCCTCCTGGGAACATCTTGCCACAGATTCAGACTACAGTGCTCGGTCCAGATTAATCATTCCTAACCCTAGCAGGGTTTAAATAATAGAATTTGTGCATGACCATGCTCTTAACTTATAGTTAAGCACTATGGCACTTTGGCCAGGCCCATTTTGATGCCAGTATAACACATAGCTCACCACATGCCCTGGGTCCATTCAGTCCCTCGTCAGGACCCTGCTTTTGGGGTGCTAGGAAGTAAGGGCAGCTGAGGCTTAATTCGAGAGAACAGATGCCCAGGAGGTAAAAAATCATTGACAGGTGAGGATACTCACCACTATACTAACGAGAAAGACTTGGAGGTAAATATCATTGAGAGTCAATTAACTCCCAAGTTACAAAAGCATGGCATTAACTGTCTTCTCATGCCCATTAAGGACATTGCTCTGAATTAACTATGCAAAGGACTTAAGGAGAAGAGAAAAACAATATTTACAAGTTAACAGCACAAACAAAGAAGTTACAAATAAACACAGAGGAATGGGAGCACTGTGATGGGAGTAACCCAGTAAACCTAAGCTCCCTGCGGCAGGCAGAAAGAACAAACCAATGTAATCCTACATCTTAGTAAGTGCTCAGAAAATATCTAACTTCCCCCCCAAATTCCAAAATAATAGTTTGTGTCAAAATTGGTATCTAATCCATGACAATGCCTTAATGTTCCTCAAGTACCTTTTAATTGAGTGTGGTCCATTTTTTCATTACATTGATTCAAGAAAGCAGGTGGAGACCACACTAGTTGTCTTGCAGATGTTGGAAAAACTTCTCCATGTGCTATGGGAGAGCCTGGCAAGGTCCCCGTGGCGTATTCATATGCCCAAACCAGTAACAATGATGGGTCTCATTCCCCTGACCCTGAAAGACCCTCCAGTGCAGCACCGTTTGGAGGGATGAGTAAAGAGAAGTTACTAAAATCTCAGGGCTAGGACGAATGTAGACATTACTGAGATCATGGAGAAAATTGACGATCAACGGGATGATGATGATGATGATGATGACGATGACGATGACGATGACTTACCCTGTTTCCTAAAGAACTAGAAGCTGTTGCCAGGTACAGGTGCAGGGTGTAGACAACTTCTTCAGATGGTGTTGGTGAAACTGGATAGCCACATTACAAGGAAGAAAAGAAGCATGGAAGGGAGAGAGGGGATCCATACCTCACACTTTACACAAAAATCAATTCAAAGTGGATCAGGGACCTTAAGATTTGATCACAATCTATATGTACACTGAGGAAAACTCGAAGATGTTTTCAATAATGCAATTCTATTGTTAAAGACAACAGAAACAAAAAGGGGACTATATAAAAAGTTTCTTCTTGGCAAAAGAAACGTGAGCTAAAAGTAAAAGATACCTTACTGAATGGGAGAAAATATTTGCAGACAGTATGATAGATAAAAGATTAATATCCAAGATATACAGCTTACAAAGATTAGCCTCAATAAATTCAGTAGTCCCGTAAAAATGGGGAGAGGAAATGGACACTTCTCTGAAGAAAATAGGTGGCTAGGCAATGGGCATATGAAAAAAGTGTTCATCATAATTTACAATTAGGGAGATCCAGATTAAGATGACTTTGATATGTTCCCTACACCAATAACAACGACATATATCAGGACAGGAACTACCTGTACTCACAGGATGTGGTGAAAAAACTCTAGAATGTGTCCGGTTTGTGAAAACAACATGGAGATTCCTCAATAAACTAAGAGTAGAGCTTCCATATGACCCTGTGATTTCACTTTTTCATATTTGCCCCAGAAAAGATATATGCACGTCTGTGTTCAGGGCAGCACTTAGTACAGTAGCCAGGATATGGAAACAACCAGGCGGTCCAGTGACAGATTAGCGGAAAATGAGGTGGTTGTGTGTATCTGTCTTACTCTATATAAAGGAATATTATGCAGCCATAAGAAATAATGAAATCACGCAGTTTGCTGCAATTTAGAGCTGGAGGATCTCATGGTAAGTGGAATAAACCAGAAGGACAAGGACACATACTGGATGTTCTCACTGATAGAGAAGGAATAGAAGGTATGAAAGAAGGTATGAAAGATGGGCAAACCATCGGCTCTAGATTATAGAAACAAAAGTGCCCAGGAAGGAGAGAAGTGGAGGGGGGGAGTGAGAAAAGGAGGTGGGCCAGGGGCTTCGGGCCGAGGCCCAGGGTTCTTGGCCTCAGTTGTGTGCGTGTGAGGTGTCTGTATGAATTGACACCATCAGAGCCAACGTAACTCTAAGCATGGGCCCCAAACTAAGATATTTAAACTTAAAAACATTCCTGTTAATGAGACAGCTGGGGGGGGGGGCGGGGGAGAGAACCTGGAGTTACTGGTAGAGCAATGCTGTCAGGATTAAAGTCGGAGCGTTGCATGTCTGAAACTCTAGTAACTGCCTCGTAAATCATGGTGTCTACATAAAAATTTACAGAAAATTAAAAGCTGGTGGGTGGAGGTATGGGGCAGGTGGGAGCGCTCACGCCTTGCATCTTTGAGACTCTGAGTTCAGCCCCCAGCACCACGTGGTCCTCTTGCAGCCCCTGCCCCCCACTCGCTCCCACAGCACCAGACACCTGATTGCTGAGCTGTGAGACCACCTGGTGCGGCCCTCGGCCACAAAACATAAAACCCTTAAAAACCATCTAAAGGACTCTGCATACAAGTTACACATTTTTGGCAAAGATTAGATCATTAATAATGTCTGCTTAATGTTTCCATCTGAGGATGGTTTTTCTTCTTGTTTTTTTTTTTATTGTTTGTTTTTGGTTTTATTTTTGGGACACACCTGGTGGTGCTTAACTTACTCCTGGCACTATCGATAATAGAGAAGGAAAATAACGGAGTTATTTTTAGACAAGAGCATGTATTCAGGAGCCCAACTTACACCAGACGCAAAAATGGACTCACTATGGACAAAAACCCTAAATGGAAGGACCCGAACGATAGAAGTGTCGGGGCCTCGGTGGTAGCTCAGAGTGGGAGCCTGTGCCATGCACCATGGGACCCGGAGGGTGACGTGGCACCTTGTGACTCCTGAGCGTGGCTGCTCTGGCTCTGTCTCCAGCACTTCTCTGAGTGGTCCCGGGTTTCCCAAGCACAGCTGGGGGCCTCTCCCCCAACACCAATATAACAGAACACAGGAGAAGATCTTTGATCCTGGATTAGGCAATGATTTCCTTTCTTTTCTTTTTTTCTCCTTTTTTTTCTCTCTCTCATCTGACATCACTCAGGGCTTGCTTGCTTTTTTTTTTTTTATTTTTGGATTTATGGAACGATAGCATAGGGGGTAGGGTGTTTGCCTTGCATGCGGCCGACCGGGTTTGATTTCTCCATCCCTCTTGGAGAGCTCCGCAAGCTACTGAGTATCTTGCCACATGGCAGAACCTGGCAAGCTACCTGTGGCGTATTCGATATGCCAAAAACAGTAACAAGTCTCACAATGGAGACGTTACTGGTGCCAGCTCAAACAAATCGATGAACAACGGGACGACAGTGTGACAGTGCTTTTTGGGTCACACCCAGCGATGCACAGGGCTTACTCCTGGCTCTGCACTCAGGAATTACTCCTGGCGGTGCTCGGGGGAACCATGTGGGATGCTGGGAATCGAACCTGGGTTGGCTGCGTGCAAGGCAAACGCCCCTCCCGCTGTGCTATCCATCTAGCCCCTCAAGGCTTACTCCTGGTGGGCTCGGTGAACCATACAGAGAACCAGGGATTGAACTTGGGTTGACCTCAACTAAGGCAAGTGCCCTACCCACTGTACTATCTCTCCTTCAGTTTCCTTCTTTGTTCTTTTTTTGGCCACACCTGGTGGTGCTTGGGGACTCCTACTGGTGCTGTTCGGGAGTCACTCCCTGTAAAGCTTAGGGCCTCTGTGGTGCCAGAGATCCAACCTGGGACTCACACAGGAAAAGCATATGCCTTTTTCCCTGCAGGAATGCTCTCTCTAGGAATAATGGTACTTTTATTATTTTTAGGCAGTACGGTTATAGCAGTATTAGCATTTATGTTTTATATACCTTTACAGTTACTACATGTCACCACCACCAGCGTACCTAAGACTCCACATCTCTGTCCTTATGTTGCTTCTAGTCTGTTTCCTCTGATTTCTTCACTATACCAAAAGCGAAAAGAAAAGAAAAAGGAGATAAATTGGTTCGTGAAAATTTAAAATTTTTTGTGTGTCATGGCTGGTGAGATAGTGCAGCAAGTAGGGTGATTACCCTGGATGCAGCTGACCTGGGTTCCATCCTCAGTACCTCATATGGTCCCCTTGGCCCTGCCGGGAGTAAGAATGTGGAGTCCGTGGGGCTCCAGACCCTGGGGATGAGAATATAAAGTGGTGCATCCTTCTGGTCAGCAGTGTGGCAGTTTTTGAAGCTTAGTAATTCCACTCCTAGCTAGAGGCTGGAGAGAAATGAAACATTATTCTCAAGAACCTAAAAGAGGAACAGCATATAAATAATGGAGCTAACTGCTGAGTAGATAAAAAAAATGTGGTTTATCTGTACAGTGGACTATTACTCAGCCATGAAAAGGAAGACCTGCACATGATGATGACACATGATACAATGAAAAAATGCCTTGAAAATATTGCTTTGAATGAAAGGAAGCAAAATTAAAAGATCACATATTGCATGATTTCTTTCATGTGGAATATTCAGCCAAGTCAAATCTGTACACACAGGTGGAGTGGATTGAGGATTTATCTGGGACCTGTGGGGTAGGGATTGAAAAGGACTGCTAATGTATGGGGCTTCTTTTTTGGGTGCTGGAAATAGTAAAATTGTGGTAATGGTTATAAAACTCTGAATAAAAATTACTGTGCTCTACACTTGACATGGCTGAATTTTTATTTTGGAGGGGAGCACAGGAATTGAAACTGGGGCATCATACATGTCAAGCATGTACTCTGTCATGGAGCTACATGCCTAGCCTGTGTAATCTCTTCAAACACAGTTGAAAGACTGGAGAGACAGTGCAGCAGGGAAGGTGCTTGCCTTTCACGTGGCTGATCCAGATACAGTCCCGAGCACTACCAGGAGTGAAAAAACAAACCAAAAAGTAATTAAAATGCCATTGAAGATGTTTCTTTAAAGTCTTATTTCTCCTCTTGTCTTTGAGTTCACTATCATAGGAGTTTATTTGCTCTGGACCGGAGTAACCTGATGCCTGTATTCTCAGATGTTCCTGTCATTGAAGGCTGTCTCAGAAATGACAAACTGAATTCAAAGCTAGTTAGAATCTATGTCGAAACAATTTGAAGCAGCTAGAGAAAAAGATCAAATCTAGTAATGTAGTTAAACCCTTATTTTTTGTCAGTATTTTGATTTAATAATTACACTTAACAATTGCAAATATTTTGAGAAAATTAAGATGAATAGAATTGCTCTGTTTTCTAAACTATAATCAGTTTTTACTAAGCATTTATGTAGAGAACACCTAAATTAAGATGGGTACAAGGTTTCTGGATATTAAAAGAGTGTTGTACGAGCCTGTCTCAACTCCCTTTGAAATAATCAGCATTATAAGTGACTGTATTTTATCTTATTTTGTTTTGTTTTTGATTATTTTCTATTGAGCCACTCTGAATTACAGTGTTACAAAGATATCTGTGATTGAGTTTCAGGCATACAGTATTCCAACACCAATCTCTTCACCAATGTCCCCAGTCTCCCTTCCACCCTCCCATACCCAGTGCTAGTGTAGCCCAATGGTATCTGCTCGTTCCAGGAACACGAAGAGCCTCAAACCGTTAGTTCAGGGTTCTGACGAAGAAGTCTGACCATCTCATAGGTGGGCGGCCACGCGGTCTTTTGATGTCCCGTGGAATCCAGTCGGTAACAACTCTAGTCCAGCGGTCATCTCTAAATCACATTATGTGTCCGGCCCATCTGATTTTTGATGCCTTGGCAAATGAGACAGCGTCCCTGATTCTTGATCATCGATGGAGGTCGGAATTCTGGATTCCTTCTCTCACTTGAGTGAAACGTGATATTCCAAGCATAGCTCTTTCGGTTCCTCTTTGGGAGACCCGAGTAGCATTCTCATCCTGTTTTCTTTTCTTTTTTTTTTTTTTTTTTGCTTTTTGGGTCACACCCAGCAATGCACAGGGGTTACTCCTGGCTTTTCACTCAGGAATTACTCCTGGTGGTGCTTGGGGGACCATATGGGATGCTGGGGATCGAACCCAGGTCGGCCGCGTGCAAGGCAAACGCCCTACCCGTTGTGCTATCGCTCCGGCCCCTCATCCTGTTTTCATAGGGCCCAGGTCTCTGAGGCGTATGTTAGTGCAGGAAGAATGGTGGAGTCAAAAAGATGTGCCCAGAGCTGGAGGTTCTTCATCCTCCTAACCACTTCGATGCTCTTGAAGGCATTCCGCGCTGTTCTCTTCCTCTTGCGCAGTTCTGGCACCAAGTTGTTCCTCATGTTGAATTCTCGACCCAGGTACAATAGCTGCTGCATTTGGAGGTGTTCTTTCCATTGGGAGCAAATGAAATGTCAGGGTCTAGTTCACTTTTCATGAACATTGTTTCAGTGAGATTCAGTTGCAGTCCGACCTTTCCACATTCGCAGTCGAAGTCGGCCAGCATTTGTGATGCTTGGCTAATGTTTGGCGTTATGAGAATGATATCATCAACGAAGTGGAAGTGTTGTAGTTGCTGACTGTCTACTTCACTCCCATTCCTTCCCATTCCAGTCGTCGCATGACATTCTCGAGGGTGGCACTGAAGAGTTTCGGTGAAATGGTATCACCCTGCCGAACCCCTCTCTTTACGTCAATGATCACTTCCTTGTAGAATGGTGAGATCCTGGTGGTGAATCTGTAATACAGCTTGTGGAGGATCTTGATGTACTGAGTTTGAACGCCCTGTTTGGCTAGGGCTTCGATGACTGCTTCAGTCTTCAACAGAATCAAAGGCCTTCTTTATTTTAAAAGTTTTTTTCTTTCTTTTTTTTTGAATTTATTTTATTGAATCACCATATGGAAAGTTACAAAGTTCTCAGGCTTATGTCTCAGTTATACAATGCTCAAACACCCATCCTTTCACCAGTGCCCATATTCCACCACCAAAAAACCCCAGTATACCTCCCACCCCCCACCCCTGCCTGCATAACTGAAAAATTTCACTTCATTTTCTCTTTACCTTGATTACATTCCATATTTCAACACAAAACTCACTATTGTTGTTGGAGTTTCAACACACAACTCACTATTGTTGTTGGAGTTTACCCCCAAAAAATACGGCCCTACTGACAAGGGAGCATTTGATAATTAGTTTTCCATTGATGAGAATGAAGAGATATGAAGTCGCGCGGCCACGGCCATGTGGTTTAGGATTTCTGTATTTTAGTAATTAAGTTCAAGGAGATTTATGTTGGAAATTGCATCATTTCCCTTCCTGGGGCAGCATGGGGCTGAGGCTTAGTTCACAGTCTAGAGACATGGCTGCAAGCACTTGCTGGGACCAGAAGTAGTGTAGCTGGCTCTGGATCTTGGTCGTTCAGCAGCAAAGTGGCCGTGCAAAAGCATGGCCACCTGGGTCAAATCTCGGCCGAGTGCGAGCCAATATTGGCCTTGGCCCGAGACTGCCCAAGTGTCCCACTGTTTCAAGTTCAAAACACATTTTTTTTTCCTTCTTCCCACGCCACCGAGTTCATACCTGCTTAAAAGTCCCATAATATGGCGGACGCCACACCGCTTCTTCCCGCAAAGGGAAGAAAAACCAAGGAAGAAGGATATTTCCCCTCCTCAGCCAGCATGGGGCAAAGGCTTAGTTCACAGTCTAGAGACATGGCTGCAAGCACTTGCTGGGACCAGAAGTAGTGTAGCTGGCTCTGGATCTTGGTCATTCAGCTGCAAAGTGGCCGTGCAAAAACATGGCAAAGGCCTTCTTTAAATCAATGAATGTTAGACAAAGCAGCATCTTGAACTCTCTCGAAACATCAATGAGCTTGGTCACTGTGTGGATATGCTCGATTTTGCTGAGTCCTTTTCGGAACCCAGCTTGCTTGCATGGTTGTCCTTCATCTAGTGCTCCACCTGTTCTATTCAGGATGACTCGAGTGAACAACTTGTAGATGACGATAACAGCAGATTGGGTGATAGTCACCGATGTTGTGGATGTCTCCCTTCTTGTACAACAGAACAGTCCTGCTGGTTTTCCATTGGGATGGAACCTTTCATCCTCCCTTCTGAAATTCAACACGCCATTTCATCGGTAAAGACGCATACCTCACCCGGTCCAGACAAGGTCAGACACGAACACCTGAAGAATCTGCCACCAGTCCTTGTCAATACACTGGCTTGGCTCTTCACACGCTCCCTATCCATATTATTAATTAATTAATTAATTAATTTAAGTTTCCCCCTTACACTCTATATACACACTGTGGTTTGCAAATTGTTCTTGATTTGTTACAGGCATTCAATATTCCAACACTAATCTCACCACCATTCGACCTTTCCTACACCATTGTTTCCAATTTCCCCAACCACCCTTTAAGTCTTCCCTCATAGCAGGCCCTTAGTTATTTGTTTTATATTGCTTGTTATCAATAATTTGCTAACAGAATGATCAAAAAATGTTTCTTAGAAGTTAGTGAGGATCATTGTATCTCACCATGGAGCCATTAAGTCCTTGTATAAGAAATTACTAATATATTGTTACATGTTAAGCCTTCAGTAATTTATATTTTGTTAATCAAGATTGATTGCCTTCTAAATTACATTTCATCCAATCTTTCATTTATGGTTTACCAGTGTTTCTGGTTTATTTGTGGTTTGTTTCTGGTTTATCAGTGTTGTAGAGTTTGAGATGTTGCACGGCTGCATTTGTGGCCAGGAAATCTAAAATTTTAACGAGATGATACACCTGGAGTTAATTTTTTTTATCTTTTTGGGTCACACCTGGTGATGCACAGGGGTTACTCCTGGTTCTACACTCAGGAATTACTCCTGGAGGTGCTCAGGGGACCATATGGGATGCTGGGATTTGAACCCGGGTTGGCCGCGTGCAAGGCAAATGCCCTACTCGCTGTGCTATCGCTCCAGTCCCCTGGAGTTTAGTTTTTGACTGGGTGGTGGCTTTGGGGCATGTGTGTTACTGCCGGGGCTTCTGGAAGTACAGGGGGTGGGGGAGGTAGCCCATTCCTGACTCCATGAAAGCCTGGTAGATTTCAGTATGCACAAAACCTGTGTACCTGAGTTTTTTTTTTGTTTTTTTGTTTTTGTTTTTGTTTTTTGTTTTTTGGGATCACACCTGGCGATGCACAGGGGTTACTCCTGGCTCTGCACTCAGGAATTACTCCAGGCGGTGCTCAGGGGACCATATGGGATGCTGGGATTTGAACCCGGGTCGGCCGCGTGCAAGGCAAACGCCCTACCTGCTGTGCTATCGCTCCAGCCCCGTACCTGAGTTTTTCAGCAGGTTAATTGAGGCTCATCTGAGCAGTAGAGTTCAGCAGGGAGCATGGTGGTGAGTGTGCAGTGTGAAGGTTTTCAACTGCCGGGGCTCTCTTTGGGCAGGTGCTGGACTCATCTACTCCTCTCCAGGGTGCCCTGGACGATGCAGCCTTGTGCAATTTCCAGAAGCATTTCTGCAACTTGATCTCTTTCGATATGTATTTATGAGTCCCTGGATCATGGCCAGTGAATGAGTTTATATGGCGCCAGAGCTGGTTCATGGGTGTGACTGCTGGGACTTCGGGAAGTACAGAAAGATGGGGGAGGTAGCCCCAACTGTAAGATTTCAGTCACAAAGCCTGCATACCCAAGTTTTTTAGCAGATAAATTTCTGGATGAGGCTTTCATGAGAGTATTTTAAATTGCAAATATATGAACCTTCATGACGTTGAACCTTCATGTACATGAACCTTCATGTACTTACAGGGTTTCGGTACCAAATAGTTGAACAGAGAAAACTGTTCACCGAACTTTCTGTATTTTAATAAGCTAAGGAAATCTTTTATTTTGTCTTTTATTTTGGAGTTAACTGGTCATACATCAGGGTATACTCTCCTCTTTTCAGAATCTCCATGATACCAATATTATCTGGAATTCGGGCACTTTTATTGGCCATTTAACCCTCTGTCTTAGTACTTGGAAGAGCTCATTATAGTTGGTTGCACAATTTTCTGAGAAGATGCTAAAAATTCTGCCATACTTTTGTTCTTTGTGTGATGTTTGTATTGAATGCTTCTTGGATTCTTTCCATTTTAACTTACGTCAGAAACAGAATGTTTGAAAGTTCCCAACCATTCAATAATAGTCTTACTAAATTCATTGCACCTTAATCTACTCAGAGATTCATGAAATCTGTGAAAATTGTTCTGAAAGTCGGCCATAGATTCCAATCTACTGTGTAAAAACTAAACCTTCCATCAGGCATATTTGGAAGAATAATGTACTTGTTTGGAAGCAGTGTTCCTTCCATTGTTATTGCTAATGTTTTGTGCTTAGCATGTGTCAGGTATAAGTTCTTTATATAAACTCATTTAATTATCTTTTTTTTTTTTTTTGGTGGGGTGACACACTTGGTGATGCTCAGCGGTTAGACTCTGCTGTGCTACCTCCCCAGCTCCATAAACTCATTTAATTCTTTAATATTTAAAAAAGCGTAAAGAATAATGATTCAGGGCTGGAGAGTTAGTACAGGGTCCAGCACTTGCCTTGCACATGGCCAACTTGGTTTGATCCATAGTATCCCATATGGTCCCATGAACCCATCAGCACTGATTCCCGAACACAGAGCCAGGAGGAACCCTTGAGCACTACTGGGTGTGGCTCCCAAAACAAAAACAAAGAAAAAGTTTAATGGTTATAACATGGATCTCATATTTCCAGTGTTATTGAGTCTGTGCTTTGGATATGACTATGCCAGTCCCCCACATTACCTGAGGCCCTGACCTCTGCTCCTCCACTACTTCCCCTTCTCATCTTTTTCTCTTCCTGCCCTTGATTTCTTTCTTTCTCTTTCTCTTCCCAAGTGATAGCACAGCAGGAAGGGCGTTTGCCTTGCACGTGGCTGACCTGGTTCGATTCTTCTGTCCCTCTGGGAGAGCCCAGCAAGCTACCGAGAGTATCCCGCCCACATGGCAGAGCCTGGCAAGCTACCTGTGGCGTATTCAATATGCCACAAACAGTAATAACAAGTCTCACAATGGAGACATTACTGGCGCCTGCTCGAGCAAATCAATGAGCAATGGGATGACAGTGATACAGTGACAGTGATATAGTGCCCGGATGTAAGGAGCTTGTCTTGCAAATGACTGGCTCTGGTTCCTGCCGGAGCAAATTGATGAACAACTGGACGACAGTGCTACAGTGCAGTGCTATATCCTGGGGTAAAGGGTGGTCTAGACTCCCCTCTCCACCATGCTATATTGCATCCCTTTGCCCAGTTATTCTGTAGACTACAGATAAGTGAGATTATCCTGTGTTTGTCCCTCTTGCCTCACTCATTGTGATATCATCCAGTTCCATCCAGGTTGAAGCAAATGTGCATGATTTCATCATTCCTTGCAGATGTATAATCCATTGTGTACATATACCACATCTTCATAATCCACTAAAATACTCATTCAGTTCTTAGAATGTAAATAGGAAACTGAGGCACAGCGAGTTAGGTCACTTGCTCAGTGTCACACAGCGAGAACTCTGATTGCCCGGGATTCTAACTCAGCAGCTTGGTTCTAGCTTGGTTCTCTTTCTTTCTTCTTCTTTTGTGCCTGCATTAAAAACAATTGAAGTAACACTGATTTATAACTTAGTCTGTGTTTCAGATGTACAGCTTTATATTTCATCACCTGCATGCCAGTGCTGTTGAGACTCCATTCCACTCCACTCCCTTTTCCCTTCTGGAAACCCGCGCTCTGTTTTCAGAATCAAAGGGTTTGTTTCTGTTTCATTCTGTTTGTTCATTTGCTCTCTTCATCTTGCATATGAGTGAAATCATATGGTACTTGTTTTTCTCTGTCTGTCTTATTTCACTTAGCATAATCCCCTCAAGTTCCATCCTTGTTGTCACAAATGGCAAGATTTCATCTTTTGTATTTGTAGCCAAGTTACATTCCTCCCTGTATCGAGAGTCGGGCTTTGCTTAGGGACAGGAACACATTCTGAGAAATGTCTCAGGTGATTTTGTCCTTTTTTTCTGATCCCAGAAAGATGTGTGAGGCCGCTGCTGGCATAAAACGCAGAACTGTAGGCACCCACGTCCATATGCAGCAGGAATTTGGGGACCGCCATCTTCTATGCTGGCGTCAGTGCAGATCAGATGTCCAAATGCAGGCCGTCCTGCTGCGTGTTGCCGCATACCACTTCTTCATCCACTCAGCTGCCAACGTACACTTCGTTGTTTCCATATGTTGAAGTTGCAAATAATGCTGCAGTGACCAGAGGGGTAAATATGTATTTTCCAGATAAATACCCAGAAGTGGAATAAATGGGCCAGATAGTATTCCCTAGCCTTAATTTTTTTTGAGGATTTCCACAGTTTTCCATAGTGTCTGTGCCAATTTCTATACCAGCTTTCATACTCACCAACAGTATACTAGGCTTCCTTTTTCTCTATTTACTTGCCGACATTTGTTGCTTGTCATTTTTTTTTTCTTTCTGGGTCACACCCAACGATGCACTCCTGGCTCATGCATGCAGGATTTTTCTCCTGGTGGTGCTTGGGGGACCATATGGGTTGCTAGGAATTGAACCTGGGTTGGCCGCATGCAAGGCAAATGCCCTGCCTGCTATGCTATTGCTCCAGCCCCATTGCTTGTCATTTTGATAATGCCATTCTCACTGGTCTAACTGGTTTAAGGTGGTGTTTCATTATGGTTTTTATTTGCATTTCTCTAACAATAACTGATGACAATTATTCATGTGTGCTGGCCATCTGTGTCTTCCTTGGTGAAATGCCTGTTTCCTTCTCCCCTCCTCTCTCTCTCTCCCTCTCTCCCTCTCTCTCTCTCTCTCTCTCTCTCTCTCTCTCTCTCTCTCTCTCTCTGCTTTTGGACTACCAAAAAAATCAGTGCACAGGGCTTAATCCTGACTCTTGTCTCAGGATTCACAACTTTTTTTTTTTTTTTTGCTTTTTGGGCCACACCTGGCAATGCACAGGAGTTACTCCTGGATCTGCACTCAGGAATTACCACTGGCAGTGCTCAGGGGAACCATATGGGATGCTGGGAATCGAACCCGGGTCGGCCGCGTGCAAGGCAAACGCCCTACCTGCTGTGCTATTGCTCCAGCCCCCAGGATTCACAACTTTTATGTGCTTAAGAGTTGAGCACATTAGAGCTAATGCATTTGTTGGAGCTGGAGAGCTAGTAGAGTGAATAGGGCACTTGCCTTGCATGTGGCTGACCAGCATCCCATATGGTCTTCCGAGCACTGCCAGGATTAATTCCTAAGCACAGAGCCAGGTATAGCCCCTGAGCATCGCCTGGTGGCTCAAACAGAAACAAACAAAAGAATTAATATGTGTGTTTACTAGTTAATATTTTTTCAGATTTTTTTTCTGTTATTGGTTTCCTGTCATTGTCATTTTCTTAGTGTATGTATCAGATTTGGTTGCTAAAACCAGGTGCTGGGTCTATTTGACTCACAATCTAAAACTTATAGATCAATCAACCTCTGATCCATATTTTATAAAAGTGTTTTCTAGTCCAAGATTCAACTTTAAAAACATGCTTTTTTTTTTTTTGAGGTTTCACTTTTCTAAGAATGAAATAGGAATCAGGTACCCATAACCAGCAAACCAGCTCCAGGTGGTGACAATAAATAAGGGTTCACCCATGAGGAGGAGGAGAAGGAGGAGAGAGAGAGTGAGTGAGTGAGTGTGTGTGCGCGTGCGTGCGTGCGTGCACGCACACGCTCCAGGTGGTGACAATAAATAAGAGTTTACTCGTGAGGGGTGTGTGTGTGTCCCAGTCATGTCCTAATCATGTCCCAATCAACACAATGTCAAACTCCAATAACTGTCTTGCAGCAGACAATAGTGTTATTTTCCCAGGGACTGGGGGGACGAAGAGGGATGTGCATGTGGACCTGTCGTGGAAGTGCCATGGGAGAATGTCCATCTAGTGACAGGCAGACTCTGGTGGCCCCCTAACTCCCAAGTGTCACGGTGGTGCGCACCAGGACCCTCCTCCCTGGAGTCTGAGCACTGGGGCGAGGTGGTGCTCACAGACCCAGCGTCAGCTTCCCTTCACCAAGTTTTTTCCACGCTCCCTCCTGTATCTCCCTCCAGCCTGCCCTCTTGACGGGGGCCTTTCTGAGTCGTTTAAGTCTGGGTCTCTTGATTTCAGTGTTGTTGCCGCTGGCTTTTTGGGTCACACCTGCCAGTGCTCAGGGCTTGTTTCTGGCTCCACACTCAGGAGTTACTGCTGGCGGTGCTGGGGGACCATACGGATGCTGGGGGTTGAACCCTGGTTGGCCTCGTTCAAGGCAAACGCCCTACCCATTGTACTATTGCTCCGGCCCTCATCTGTCTCTTCTCAACCCTCCCCCCTTCACTATTTCTTCTCCTCCCTATTCCCTGGGGCCAAGGTTGATCAGG
Source organism: Sorex araneus (assembly GCF_027595985.1). Classification (NCBI taxonomy): domain Eukaryota; kingdom Metazoa; phylum Chordata; class Mammalia; order Eulipotyphla; family Soricidae; genus Sorex; species Sorex araneus. The sequence goes on along the minus strand of NC_073310.1, from coordinate 16,342,142 downwards.
GCATCCCCCCTTTAAAACATTGCATTCCCTCATCCAGTTATTTTAAGTACCACACATGTGTGATGTCATACACAAAACATTATTTTTCTACAAATTAATTTGTTAACCTTGGCAGTTGTTAAGCTAGAATCAGCTGAAAGCTCTCAAATATATTTTGGTGGAGGGGGTGGTGCTGTGGGGATGTGTTTGAGCCATATCCAGTGGTGCTCAGGGGATCGAGCACTGATACGCAGGATTGAGCCAGGGTTGCTGAGTGCAAGGCAAGCACCTGAGCCTCCATACAGTCTCTCCAACCTAGCTTTCAAGTCTTGAGAAATAAAAATAATTTAAATCACGTGGAGAGGCCTTTTCCTCAGATTATTTCTGTAATCCCCAAATAGTTTGACACTGGAACATCTTATTTATGTATTGGGTTTTGGGTCACACCTGGTGGTGCTTGGGGGCTAATTCTTGCGGTCCTTGGGGGACCATGTGGTGCTGGGGTTTGAACCTGGGTCTCAGCATGCAAAGCGTTGCTTGTGCTCAGGATAGTGACCTGACTCTCTAGCCCCGATGTCTTTTTTTTTTTTTTACAGGGGTGGGGGTGGGGGCAGGTATTGGGTCAAGGCAAGTGCCTTACCTTTTGTGCTGTGTCACGAGCCCCCCCCCGGAATATCTGTTTGTTTTTTTATTTTTCATGTTTTTATTATTTTTAAAGACATTTATTTATTTGCTTTTTGGGTCACACCAACAATGCTCAGGAGTTCTTCCTGGCTCTGCACTCAGGAATTATTCCTGGTGGTGCTTAGGTGCTGGGAACCAATGCCTGGGAACTGATATGTCAGTACAACCTGACCTGTAACTAAGGAACAACCGCTTGGGAAAAATATCAAAGTACCTTTTGAAGGTTGCAGAACAATGCCCAGGGTAACTGCCATCAGGGCCCACATCCAGTTTCATTAAACTTTTGCATTCTTTGCGATTCCCCCATTCTGCCCACTTCCTCATATAATCAACTATAAAAAGCTAGCTTAAGAGAAATAAAATTGGAGCTTGCGCCCATCCTTCTTGTGTCTGTCTGTGCCTGTCTCTTCTTGTGTGTCTCCTTTTCACTCACGCACCCTTTCCCGGCCACCCACGTTGACCAAGTCCTTCGGGCTGGGACACTTAGGGGACCATATGGGATACCGGGGATTGAACCCAGGTTGGCCATCTGTTAGGCAAATGCTCTACCCGCTGTATTATCACTTTGGCCCCTTATTATTTTTTTAAAAATTATTTATTTAAGGAATCCTGATTTGCTTATTGTTTTGTTTTGCTTTGGGGCTACATGGTGATACTTGACTTACTCCTGGCTCTCTGCTCAGGGATGACTCCTGGAGAGCTCAAGGGACTCTCTGGGATGCTATAGATTGAATCTGGGTTGGGGGCTGCAAGGCTATCACTCTGGAACCTCACTGGTTGTAGATTAGGTCTTGTGTTTTCAGTGTTGTAGAGTCTGTGCTTTGGGCATCTAGCGATACCACTCTCCCACATCACTGGGATGCCCGAGGCTCCTGGTCCTTGCTTTCTACATTATTTTCCTTCCTCCTCTTCTTCCCTTGTTTTTTTTCCTTCTCTGCCCTTCATCTCCCTGTACTCTGGGGTCAAGGGTGATCTAGGCACCCCCTCCCCCTTTACTACATTACATTTCCTCTTCCAGTTGTTTGGTATACTGTTTTATTTTGTTTGGGGGCCCACACATGGCTGTGCTCAGGGCTTACTCCTAGCTAGGAGTATGCTCACTGCTGGTGGACTTGAGGACCACGTGGCGGTGCTGGGGATTGAACTTGGGTCAGACACATGCAAGGGAAGCACCCTGACTTCTGTACTATGTCTTTGGACCTTCTTCTTTTGGCTTCACTCAACATGATACATATCTTCCAGTTCCAGACAGATTGCTGCAAACTGCACGATTTCATATTTATTTAATGCTGCATAATATTCCACTGTGTATCTTTACCACATCTGCATGATCCACTTCTATCACTGGACACCTGGGTTGATTCTGTATCTTAGCTATTTTACTGGGTGCTGTGATGAATAATGGTATGCATATGTCTTGTTTTTCTGAATGCCTGGTTTTGTGCCCGGGGGTGGGGGTAGATACCCAGAAGTGGAATTGCTGGGTCCACTATAGGTTTTGATTATAGTCTTTTACTTACTGATACAGGTAATTAAGCATTGTCTATAATATAACATTCTCTAACATAAAGCCAATATTTTCTTTCTAGGAAAAGCACACATTTATACTCTTATAGACCTATTCAGATTTTCCCTTAAAATGTTCTCAATTCTCCTCATTCTTATTAAAATGTATACTTAAAAATGTACTAGCATAGAACTACTTATATTACTGTCACTATCACTGTCATTCCGTTGCTCATCCATTTGCTCGAGCGGGCACCAGTAACATCTCCATTGTGAGACTTGTTACTGTTTTTGGCATATTGAATATGCCACAGGTAGCTTGCCAGGCTCTCCGAGAGGGACAGAGGAATCGAACCCGGGTTGGCTGCGTGCAAAGCAAACGCCCTACCCGCTGTGCTATTTTTAAAAATTTGTACCTGTAAAAAAGAAAGATATACAGTTATTGGAATTATTTTTTGTCAACTGGTTTACAATTTCCTGGAATTTCAGGAGTTTAACTTTATTTAACTATATGTGTGAATGTGTCACCCACTCCATAGTAAATTAAAGAAAAAAAACACTTCTCATGTTGGATATAAAGAAACATAGTGGGCTGGAGCAATAGTACAGCAGGGAAGGCCTTGCATATGCCCAACCCGGGTTCAATTCCCAGCATCCCTTATAGTTCCCCAAGTACCACCAGGAGTGATTTCTGAGTGCAGAGCCAGGAGTAATCCCTGAGCATCACTGAGGGGTTAAAGAAAAGGAAAAAAAATAAAGAAATATAGTAAGGGAACAGCTAAAGAGCAAAGTCGTCGCTACTGGTCTGCTGAACTGAGCCTTACATGAGAAATACATTCTTAGCAACCTTGAGCCTCATTTTCCCCTCTGCCTTTTGTGTTATCCATATCGTAAGCTTCACAGATAGAGCTATTATTCTGCAGAGGTGATGCTCATTTCACCCTTACTTATTCTTTCCTGTGTTCTTCCTGCCTATGTTTTTGTCTGAGTATTTAAGTTCAGGTTCACTATAGACAAATTCTTTGGTTTTGTTTGAACAAGTATTTATCTTACCATTTAAAACATTGAGACATATTTTCTATACTGTAGAATTCTAAATTTTAACCTGTATGCCTTAGTTTTCAAAAATATTTTTATTATTTCACAACTATTCCTGCTGCCTAATTCCAGAACATTGCTGTCACCTTCAAAGGCATTTTTATAGTTGTTAAGAATCATTTCCCTAGTTGCCTTCTGTTAGCTCTTATAATCATGAATGTTTTTTGTCTCAGTGGGTCTGGCTTTCCCATGAGGGGAAGAAAGAATATGTCATCGGTATAGTTATAGATAACTTTTTTTTCCCTTTTGGATCAAACTTCATGATGCTCAGTGGTTACTCCTGGCTCTGCATTCAGGAATTACTTCTGGCAGTGCTCAGGGACCATATGGAATGCTAGGATTGAACCTGGGTCAGCCATGTGCAAGGCAAACTTCGGCCCTTAAATGAGAATTTAAATTTTAACCTTCCTTCCTTCCTTCCTTCCTTCCTTCCTTCCTTCCTTCCTTCCTTCCTTCCTTCCTTCCTTCCTTCCTTCCTTCCTTCCTTCCTTCCTTCCTTCCTCCCTCCCTCCCTCCCTCCCTTCCTCCCTTTTTCTTTTTTTTTTTTTGTTTTTGGGCCACACCCAGTGATGCTCAGGAGTTACTCCTAGTTCTGCACTCAGAAATCATTCCTAGTGGTGCTCAGGGAACCATATGGAATGCCCAGGATCAAAACTGGGTTGACTGTGTGCAAGGCAAGTGCCCTACCTGCTGTGTGCTATCTCTCTGGCCCCATACTTTTCTTTATCTTCTTTTTTTTTTTTTTTTTTTTTTGCTTTTTGGGTCACACCCGGCGATGCACAGGGCTCACTCCTGGCTCATGCACTCAGGAATCACCCCTGGCGGTGCTCAGGAGACCATATGGGATGCTGGGATTCGAACCTGGGTCGGCTGCGTGCAAGGCAAATGCCCTACCCACTGTGCTATCACTCCAGCCCCTTTTTATCTTCTTAATTCATATTATTCCTTCTGTTATATATATGTATATGTGTATATGTATATATATGATTAAGAAATATATGAATTCAAGGGGCTGAAGAGATATATAGGAAGTAAGGCCTTGCCCAGGCTGACCCAGGTTCGATCCACAGCACCTCATTTGATCCCCCAAGCCAGCCAGGAACGATCCCCAAGTGCAGAGCCAGGATTCAGCCCTGAGCACTTCCAGATGTGGCCCCCCAAAAAACCAAACTCAAAAACTAACAAAAGAAATACATGGGTGCCTCCCTCTTCTCTGTCCTGTCAAATTCATGGATTGTGGAGAAACTAGAGGGCTAAGGGAAAATCCATTCCTTAAAATATTTAGAAAAATATTTCCACCCTTCCCTTCCTGGCGTTTGTCAAGACTCCCGAGGTTTGCACACAGGCCTGGCTGTGCTCGCCCCGTGTCACACACGGTGTGGTGCGTTCCTGCCCCGCCGTAGTGTCCCCTGGGGCTCACCCCCACTGAGTTGTGGTTCTTGCACTCGTGCTCCCCAGGAATCACAGGCGTGGCCAAGGTGCTCTTTCATTGCTGGCTCTGCTGAGCACACCACCTGGAGGTGCTCTGGACTTGGGCGCTGGCCATGTCAAGGTTATTGCCATGGCCAGGGGTGCCAAATAACAGGCCCACTGACCCTCCAGGTGCTGGGCCATCCCCAAGGCCCTCAACTCTTTCTCATTCAGGGAGAGTCACTGATGCATTCAGGGAATGCAACCTGGGGTTCTTGCTTGCAAAGCGTGTACCCCCCAAACCTCTGAGCTATCGATCCAGCCCTAGATTAGTATTTTTTTAAAAAACCATATACAAAATTGCTACTCCCTCGTCTCCGAAGGCCCACATTGTAAGCAGGAGCACTGATACATGCATACCGGGACACAAATGAGAAGCTTCTGGGGAGCACCAACAGAGTGTATTTTTCTCTGAAGTTTGTGAACACTTGGTGGTGAGGATGGTGTTTGGAATTCCCAGTATTTATAATCTTTCTGCACTCGCTTTAACTTTTCCCTGATGTTTTTCTTTGCTCTCTGTCTTAATAGTTTACATCAGTGTTTGAAGTCATTTCTGCTGCAGCTAGATACTTCATCCCAAAGGTCCTTTGATCTCATAATGTACATCGCCCCTCTCAGATTCACAGTGTGAAAAAGAAAGGGTCTGGGATATCTTTTTCCAGAGAAGAAATCTGTTTAACATTGTTCATATCAGGATCTTAAGGACCTCAGGGTTCCTTGGAACATAGTTTGGGAAATGTTTACATTAGCACATACGGTTAAGTTTTTTTTTTTTTAATTTGGTTATTTCTTTCTTTCTGTTTTTATTTAGGGATTGTGATTTACAATACTGTTAGGGTTTCAGGAACACTGTGTTTCAGCTCCACCCTGGCAGAAAGACGAGATAAGGTGCATGCCTTGCACCAGTTGACCCTGATATGCTCTCTGGCATACCACATATGATCCCCCAAGCACTATCAGGGGTCACTTCTGAATCAGGGAATTTACGGAATTCAGGGATAGCCCCTGAGCATCACAGGGTGTGGCCCCAAAGCCATACCAAAAAACCCCAGCCTACTCCACACTTATTACCAGTATCAGCCTCCTCCTACCAAAGTATCCAAGTCTTCCTGCACACCCCATCCCGTTGGCAAGCTCATAACGTGTGTGCGCGCATGTGTGTGTGTGTGTGTAGCTAGAGCGGTGGAATGATAGTACAGTGGGTAAATCATTTCCTTTCACGTGTCCAACCCCAATTTGATCCCTGGAACCCCCATACTGTCCCCTTAGACCTTCCAGGGTTGATCCTGAGTGCAGATCCAGGAGTAAACCCCGAGCACTGCTGGGTGTGGTCCAAAACCCAAACCATGTTTTTCTCTTATAATCTGTAAACATCACATGTTTGCAGTACTGATACATTTTTTATGGTTTTAACATAGACAGTTACCTCACCTTCCCACCACCTGAATGCCCAACACCCCCACCAACATCCTTGCATCACCTTCAGTTCACCTCCTCATTCCCTACCTCCAATCGCTTCACCCTCCCAACCCTCATTCTACCTTTCTTGGCATTCTCGGGTCTGAAATTCAGGATCAAGGGGTTGCCGCCCGTTCCTAATCTTCCACTTCATCGTCCTGTTTCTCTTCTTACCATAGAAGAGTGAGATCATCACTATTTGTCCTTGTCCTTCTGACTTCACCTAACATGAAACCCTCCAGTTCCGACCAGGTTGCAGTGAGGAGCCTGAGTTCACCTTTCGTTCCTGCTGTTCCCTGTTGTGTTGTGCATACATACCCCGACTTCCACAGACATTTGTCTGTTACTGACATTTGGGTAGTGTCCATATCCTGGCTATTGTGCCGAGCACTGCAATGAACATAGATGTGTCTACATCTTTTCAAATCGATGCTTTGCTTTGGATTTTGGGCCACCTGGTGACCAGGGCTTACTCTGGCTCTGCACTCAGGAATCAGTGCTCGTGGTGCTAGGGGACCAACCTGAGTTGGCTGTGTGCAGGCAAGCACCCTACCCTCTATATGATTGCTCCGACCCCCTAAAATCATGTTTGTGTTTGAAGAGTAGATGAAATCTGACTCTCTTCTATGTTGGCATTGAACTGCAATCATTCTTTTTCTTTTTTAAGAAGAGAGGATGCTGCAATATTAGGATAATGTCTCTTACACTTCAGAACTATCTATATCTCAGTGTTTTACTTTAAAGACAATTTAGTTATTTTTTTTAGTGTCATGCACCTCAATTTTTATTTGTTCATTTAAAAAATTATTTTGTTTTTGTTTTGGGCCACATCTGGTGGTGATTAGGGCTTGCTTCTGGCTCTCTGCTCAGGAATCACTCCTGGCAGATTCAAGGAACCATCTAAGATGCTGGGGACTGAACCCAAGTTGGCTGTGTTCAAGACAAGAGCCTTACTTACTGTACTCTGTCAGCTACACCTCAGTGTTTTCCCTTTTTTTTTTTTTTGGTTTTTGAGCCACACCCAGTGATGCTCAGGGATTACTCCTACCTCTGCACTCAGGAGTTACTCCTGAGAGAGCTAAGGGGAACATATGGGATGTCAGGGATTGAACCTGATTTGGCCATTTGCAGGGCAAGCACCCTACCGACTCTACTATCTCTCTAGCCCCTATACCTTAATATTTTTTTTTACACCTCAATATTTTAAATACAGATTTTTAGAATTTATAGCTACAACTCACCTTGTCTAGGGCTGTGATGACTATATTTTCTAGAATGAAACCAGTCCTACGCACTGTCAATGTCTTGTCCATTGCCTTCATGATGTAGACAAAATATTAAAAACCCAAATTGTGTGCAACAATCTTGTCAGCAAAATTTATGTAGACCATTCATTTTCTTCTTTTGTTTTAAATAAAAAAATTTCATTAAAGAACTGTGATTTACAAAGCTATTGATAGTTGGGTTTTAGTCGTACAGTATTTCAACCCCAATCCTCCCACTGATGTTAACTTCCCTTCATCAGTGTTCCCGTGTTCCCCCTCAACCCAACCCCCAACCCATTCCCAGCATCAGTTTGACAGACATATTGCCAAGTTTTGTGGTTGCCACTTAGATCTCATGTTTTCAGCTTCGTGGATAGACCCTTCATTTTCAAGTGATAGTTCTCATATTCATAACGACAGCAGTAACCAGAATACATTATGTGGAACACATTAGCCATTTCTGGTATGAGGAAGTTGAGATGTATAACTTGGGCAATGATATTGGAAATTTCCAGGATATATCAGTGTTTCCAATTATTCTGGCAATCTAGGCTATGATTGATGCCTCTGTAAGCCAAGAAAGAATAGTGGTTGCACATTTGAGAAATTATATCTGTCTTTCTTCCTCCTCTTTGTGGGATTTATTCTTTTTACACAAATATGTCTGTCTTATATCTAATGATAGTATAGTTAACATTTTCATCTTTTTTTGTTAATAATTATTATTTTTGGTTCTTGTACTACATCTGGCTGTGCTAAGGGTTTCCTCCTGAATCTCTGCTAAGGGATCATTCCTGACAGTGCTTAGGGGATCATATGCGGTGCTGGAGATCTGACTGGGGTCAGCTTGTGTGCAAGGAAATGCCCTACTGCTTTACTGTTTCTCCAGTCCGATTAAATTTTTATTTTTTATTTTTTATTTATTTATTTTGGCTTTTTGGGTCACACCCAGCAATGCTCAGGGGTTACTCCTGGCTTTGCACTCAGGAATTACTCCTGGCGGTGCTTGGGGGACCATATGGGATGCCGGGGATCGAACCCGGGTCAGCCGCGTGCAAGGCAAACGCCCTACCCGCTGTGCTATTGCTCCGACCCCCCGATTAAATTTTTAAAGTAGATTTAAAGTCTATTCATGAGATTATGTGTTCCAGGTGTATGGTATTTTAAAACTATTGTTGGGAAGGATGAGTAAAAAGAGGCTGCTAAAATCTCAGGGCTAGGATGAATGGAGACGTTACTGGGCCCACACGAGCAAATCGTTGATCAACGGGATGATAGAGATACAGTGATTCCATCATGATCTATATACAAGTTTCGTTTCTGTTCACCTTTATTTGACCTATTGTTTTGGGGACCCCACCGGGCTTCCTCCTGGCACTGTGCACAGGGGTCACAGCTGGCGTTGCTCAGCTGGTCACAACTCAGATCAGCTGCGGGCAAAGCAAGCTCCCTATCCACTGTACTATTGCCCTGGCTCCACTTAGTATAACTTTAAATTGCCAAAGGAAAGCATGTGTAGTATTTTCGTTCATTCATTCATTTTCTTAGTCAGAAAGGCAACTATAAATATGTGCAAATCTGTAGCTATACACACACACACACATTCAAAACAGTATGTATGTACTTCAGTTTGCTGTCTTTCAAGGTTTGCTTTGGACTATGAAGAATGTCTTTATTCTCTTGAACGTCAGACAAGGTATTGCTCGGATTTTTTTTTTTTTTTTGACGTTTGTCTCATAGAGTTTCTTTCTTTGTAGATTCCTCTTTTTGGTGCTAAGACTCTTGGCCAGAGAAGTCCCGATGGGCCAGTGCTGAGCAAAGCGGAGTTTGTGGAGAAGGTTCGTCAGAGTAATCAGGCCTGTCACGACGGGGATTTCCACACGGCCATTGTTCTGTACAATGAAGCCCTGGCCGTGGACCCTCAGAACTGCATCTTGTACAGCAATCGATCTGCGGCCTACATGAAGATCCAGCAGTATGACAAGGCGCTGGATGATGCCATCAGAGCTCGGCTTCTCAACCCTAAGTGGCCAAAGGTAGAGATTTCACCTATGTTCAAAGTCCTTGTGTGCTGATTCCTGATTTTAATGTAACTTTATCAACTCACTGCATTTCTTTTTTTTTTGAGGGTGGGCACACCTAGCAGTGCTCAGGGTTTACTCCTGGTTCTACACTCAGGAATTATTCCTGGCAGTGCTTGGAGAGAACAGGGCTTAGGAAAAAAGCAGATCAAAGAGAGAGGGAGGGAGGGAGGGAAGGAGGGAATGAGACAGGAGAGAAGGAGGGAGAGGAGGGAGAGAGACAGAGAGAGCAACTCAAGAGGGAAGAAAAGCCAGTAGTTTTACATTTCTTTCTAGAGCCAGTTTTTTTGTTTTAATTAAAAAGGAATTTCCCCTCTCCACACCATGGTTTACAGAGTTGTTCATGATACTTTTGTTACAGGCATTGAGTTTTCCATCACCCGTCCCACTACCATTATGACCTTCCCTTCACCATGGCCCCCATTTTCCCACCCCCCCCCAACCTGCCCCCTTAACAGGCACAAAATCATTTATTTTGTATTGCTTGTTACAGCAGAGTGACTAATGGAATTATCAAAACTACTTCAGTCAAAGAAAATTTGTGAAAATTGTTGCTTCTCGGCGTGGGGCCATTAGGTCTCTGTCTGAGGGTTTAACCAAGCTGTTTGCTGCTAGCCGAGCCTTCTGTGGTAGTGGTTTTGTTCATGATGTTAGTTGGCTTCTCTGTTGCTCTCCCCGTGTAATTCGATGTGCTCCTGCTGGGCTGGCAGTATTGTGGAATTTGGAGGTGACTCGGCCGCGTGCTCCAGGCCTGACGGGGTATGTCAGTGGCCGGGAAGGTGCACGGCCGCCCTGTGGGATGTGGAGGCGGCTGCTCGAGCTGCCCGCCTGACTCTGCGCAGACCCCGGAGTTCTCAGCCTGAAGACTCGTGTCCCTGGAATGTTCAGCAGATGGGCGTCTCGGCAGAGCTTTGTCCTGAGACAGTGGAGTCGGCAGCTCTGGGGCTGAGGCTGCCGGGCTCCGGGCTTCGGGCTTCAGCAGGGTGGGGACTTGGCTCACCCCCCTCATGAGGGTGCCCCAGAGAAGAAATACTTGTAAATGCTGGTTTATCACACCATTGGAAAGTTAGAAGGATGTTTTTAGGAGCAGACCTGGAGTAGAGATTTCTTCCCCTTCTCCAATGCCTGCTTTTGGACAAATAACTTATTTTCAAATAATTCCAAAAAAGAGAGTTGAGAAAAATGGGATAAGAATACTTACCTTCAGGCCAGAGTGGTCGTATAGCGGGAAGGGCACTTGCCTTGCAGACGGCTGACCTAGGTGCAGTTTCCGCATCCCATGTGGTCCCCTGAGCACTACCAAGAGTAATTCCTGAGTGCAGAGCCTGGAGTTACCCCTGAGTACCACCAGGTGTGGCCCCTAAACAAACAAAAACCCCAAGCCCAAATTTTCTAAAGATTAAAGATAATTTGTCATTTGCATATATATTACTTAGTTTATAGTAGTTATGGTTTTTAACATTTTTATTAGCATTCAAATTAGTAACTTATTGTAGCCTTAAGCTTCAGGTATGAATCACTGAAAATTGACATGTGCATAAATTGCATTAATTTTTTTCATTGAAAGTTCAATGATAATATTCACCATGTGGTTGTCTCCTTTGTCTGGATTTACCCACTTTTCCTTTCTGGTAACCATTGATTGACCTTATGGTCCAAAGGTTTATTTTTTTGTTTTATTTAGTTCATCTGTTTTCTCTCTACTACATATGACTGGAATCATATGTTTATCTTTCTCCATCTGGCTTACTTCAATCTCCTCTACATCCATCTATATTCTTGTAAATGGCAGGATTTCATCTATTTTTTTCAATAACTAAATATTTATTGTGTGTTATATCTTATCTACCCATTTGTTATTCAGTGGGCACTTAGGTTGTTTTTCTTTCTTGGCTATTATAAATTAACTCAATAAACATGGCTATGCATTTGTCTTATTGAATCAGTACTTTTGTATTTTGGGGGTAAATACGGAGGAGTAGAATAAGGGTGAAATATAAGGGTGAAATGAAATTTCTATTTTAATTTTTTTGAGGACCCTTGCTGATAACCACCATGATGGCACTGATGCTCATTTCCACCGACAGTGTCAAATGGTTCTCTCTTCCCCACATCCCTTCCAACACTCCTTTCTTTCCTATAGGACAGAGGTTCTCAAACTTGTTTTACTACCCCCTTTACAGAAAAAGAAAATCACTCAGCACCCCCTTGGAAATGTGCCTTCTTTAAGCAAAACAGAATGAGCTCCCCACAGTTTTACAATTTTGCCCAGAGCCACACCTCCCCAGTGGGTTGGTCCATCCCCTGCCACACACTCTGGGAACTGCTGCTTTAGGACAACAGGCATTCCCACTGTTGAGGGGGTGTCTCATTGTAGTTTTGAGTTGCATTTCCCTGGAAAGAAAGATGATGAACATACTAACTGTCTGGTGTTCTCTTCTAAGCAGTGTCTATTCAGGTACTCTGCCTATTTCTCATGGTGCTTTCTTCCTCTTTGGGCGTGAATTCTGTCTATATTTCAGACATGCATCCCAGGTCAGATGTGTGACTTGCAGATATCTTCTCCCAGTCAGTCGAATGTCTATTTGTTTTTTGCTTTTTTTTTTCTTTTCGGGTCACACCCGGGGCATGCATAGGGGTTACTCCTGGCTCTGCACTCAGAAATTACTTCTGGTGTTGCTTGGGGGACCATATGGGATGCTGAGAATCGAACCCAGGTTGGCGTCATGCAAGGCAAATGCTCTACCCGCTGTGCTATCGCTCCAGCCCTATGTCTTTTTGTTTTGAAGCAAGTTTCTTGAACTGTGCAGAACTTTTGTAGTATGATGCAGTTCGTTTGTTCTTTTTGTTTTCCTTGCCATTGCAGTTAAGTCCCTAAACATGTCTTTGGGCTGATATTAGTCTAGCACCTGCTTCCTTTCATGTACTTCATGGTTTTAAATCTCACATCCAAATCTTTAGTCCGTTTTCGATTAATTTTTGTACAGGGTCTTAGTGGTTAGTTTCATTCTTTTGCATGTGGCTGTCCAGGCTTTCCAACTCACTTTTTATTTTTCTGAGATACTTTCCTTGCTCCATCATAAACTCTTGGCGCCTATGTTGTAAATTATATATACATATATGGTTTTATTTCTGGTTGTCAGTTCTGTCCCATTTCTCTAATTTTATTGTTTGATTTTGGGGAGAGGGGCCTCATCTAGCTGTACTGAGGGTTTACTCCTGGCCCTGGGCTCAGGAAGCACTCTTGGTGGGGTTTGAGGGACCACATGTGGTAGGGGGGTTGGAACCCGAGTCTGCCACATGTGAGAAAAACACCTTAGCCCCTAACTAGCCACTCTCTAGCCACTTTCTGTTTATACTGTTTCAATTACTATTGCTTTGTAATAGTTTGAAATTTTTTTTTTTTTGGCTTTTTGGGTCACACTTGGCAATGCACAGGGGTTACTCCTGGCTCGTGCACTCAGGAAATACTCCTGGCGGTGCTCAGGGGACCATGTGGGATTCTGGGAATGGAACCTGGGTCGGCCTCATGCAAGGCAGACACCCTTTCCGCTGTGCTATCGCTCCAGCCCCTGTAATAGTTTGAAATTTGGGAGGCTAATACCCACATTTCTGTCCTTCCCCCGCCCCTCAGTTGTGTGGGCCTTACAGTTTAGTGCTTAGGCTTGTGTCTCTCCCCCTCACCCCGCCCTGCCTCAACCCTGCCCCACCTCTCTCCCCTGCCCCTTGATGGCAATTGTAAGTTCTTGTCGGGTATTTTGCAGATCACTTAGATTTTTTTTTTTTTAAATCTGTACATGATCCTGTTTTCTGCAAGCATTAATTAGTCTACTTCTTCCACTCTTCCACATATGCCTTTTACTTCTTTTCCTTGCTTTATTGTGCTACTTGGAATATCCCGGATGGTTTTGAATAGAAATGGTCAGAGGGAACTTCCTTTGTTTCCTGGGAAGCTTTGAGCCTTTCATTGTTGAGAACACTGACCTCAGCCAGGTGGAGGATGGTGGGGATGCTCCCTTCAATTTCTGTTGTGAATGAATGTCTAGAAATTCTAGTTCCCCCCACTTAATTTATTAGTGGGTGGATTATTTACTTTCAGTTTTTTCAGTTTCTTTCCTTCTTTCCTTCATTGTTGTTGATGCAGTGACTTAGACGTCACAGGTACCTGGCTGTGAAACTTGCACATTTGGTTTTGGTGCTCATAGTGGATGGCAGGGGGTCCACCCAGGTCATTTGGGTGCTTGTACTTAGCATCTTCTCGCCAGGACCCACACACTTTCGTTTCCAGTGCTTTCACGCATGCTTAGTGGGGGTCACACTCCTTTAATTCTGGTTTTTGTGCACAGTGTGGCTGTAGTATTCACGAGGACCCCTTTGGTACTCACATAGGAACTTGCCCTCCCTGTGAGTTTGCTCATGCTACAGTGAGGAGGTCACTTGCCTTGCCTTCAGCCCCACCCAGCCCCACCCCTGGCACCACAGATGGTCCCCTGAGCCCACCACCAGAAGTCATCCCTGAGCACAGAGCAAGGAGTAAACTCTTGTACTGCCTGGTATGGTCCCCCGGAAGACCCCCCCCCAAATTGTGAATAACATTGACTTTTTTTGTTTTTTTTTTTTTTTGGGTGGGCAGAGTGTGGTACTGAGGGTCAAACCCAGATGGGCTGTGTACGAGGCGAGCAGCCTTTCCCTGAACTATCTCTCTAGCATAAACTTTGAATAACATTAACTTTCATTCTTTTAATTTCTGTTGACTCTACAGTGATGTGTATTCCTCTTAGTATCGCTAATTTATATCTTTTAAAAAAATGTTATAATTGACTGCCTCCAGACAAATTTATATCTTTCCAGATGATAAACTAATAGTTTGGTTTTCTTTTTTTCTTTGTTTCTTAAAAGATAACTATCCACTGTACTATTACTCCGACCCTCCAGTTAAAAAATTTAAATATATAAGTAAAAGTTATAGCTATTTTGACAATGGACTATATATAATATATGTAAAAAGGAATAACTAATAAACAAAGTGACCTCAAAATAAAGTTTAAAATAAAATACCTTGACAGTCTAACACATTTCAACAGTTATCTGAATAAACACATGAACCAAGTCAACATAAGTTCTTTTTTGAATATTTTATTTTGATTATATTTTTATTTATAAATTTATAAATATTTATGAATATTTTTATTTCAATTAAATTTATACTCAATTAAATTAAAGTAACCTGGGGGCCGGAGCGATAGCACAGCGGGTAGGGCGTTTGCCTTGCACGCGTTCGACCTGGGTTCGATCCCCGGCATCCCATATGGTCCCCCAAGCACCGCCAGGAGTAACTCCTGAGTGCAAAGCCAGGAGTAACCCCTGAGCATCGCTGGGTGTGACCCAAAAAGCCAAAAAAAAAAAAAAATTGAAGTAACCTGGTTACAATCGTGTTACTCTTTGTGCTCTTGGTATTATTTGGGGTAGAGGATCTCGCAGACAGCGCCTGGGACCCCCTGGTTCTTCTCAGTTCTCAGCCAGCAGGGCCCACGGGGGTCCAGCCATGGCCACACTCGGGCTGGGGAACTGCATACTATCAGTTCAGATCAGACTGGGGGTCAGCCACATGCAGGGCGTGTACCTTAACTGTGCTCTCTCCCCAGGATCTAAATTAAAGAATCTAACTTAGGTGGGGCTGGAGCAATAGCACAGCGGGTAGAGCGTTTGCCTTGCACGCGGCCAACCCGGTCGATTCCCAGCATCCCATGTGGTCCCCTGAGCACCACCAGGAGTAATTCCTGAGTGCAAAGCAGGAGTAACCCCTGTGCATTGTCGGGTGTGACCAAAAAAAAGCAACAACAACAACAACAAAAAGAACCTAACTTAGGTTCTTAATAGCCTTGCTGTACTTCAGTTAGCAAGAAGGAAGTATGTTCACCAAAGGAGATCAGATCAGAAGGCATCTCTCTTGGAAAATACAGTAATAATATCAGTGTTTGAGAATATCATCTACAGGTAATGTTTAAGTAAAATGAAAATCAATTCTTTTAATAGCGCTCTTCAAAACTAAAATATTCACCAGTTTCCTGCAAGGAAAAAAATCATTACATTTTATCAATAACTAGATTTATTTAGTGACTCCACTGTTGCTATAATAATTCAAACACAAAATAAGCACATTAAGGCAAAAATTAAATACCACAAGATTAACAAAACAAACAAAATAAGGATTTGCAGTTTTGGTTGTAGTAATATTTGAATTTCCAAAAAGACTGACATCATTTGTGGAGCCGTTTTCATAACCTGTGATCTAAAATGGGCATGTTTGGGGCTGGAGCAATAGCACAGCAGGTAGGGCGTTTGCCTTGCACGCGGCCGACCCGGGTTCGAATCCCAGCATCCCATATGGTCGCCTGAGCACCGCCAGGGGTAACTCCTGAGTGCACGAGCCAGGAGTAACCCCTGTGCATTGCCGGGTGTGACCCAAAAACCGAAAAAAAAAAAAAATGGGCATGTTTGAGTTTCTGTTTTGATGTCTGGTCTTGAGACGATGGGAAAACAGTTTTGTGGATGAGGGTGAGAAGCCTGGGGGTAGTTTTCTCTTTTCAGGAACTCAAAACTCAGCAGCAAACTTTCATTACAGGACACAAGGCAGATAGAAACCTTTAAAAGTGGAGTGTCCAAATACATTTTAAATAATATCACACAGCTCAAGTCTGCTGTTCACTCAGCAGCTATCCAATACAGATGACGAGCTTTCACTTCATTCAGGAGCATGCTCACTCCCCTGAGTGATAGATAGAGACATCTGGGACATCTGGGAGCTAGAAGTGAAACTTGTCAACTGCCACATTATTTATCACGTGGTCCTTAGAACATGCTTCTATCATGACAAACATCTGAAAATCGAAACGGTTGAGCTCCTATTTCCTGAAATTCCTTTACAGCAAAACTTCCTTTCTTGTCAGACTTCCTGAATCATTTCCTAAGGACCAGGCTCCCATCTTAAAGGAGTTGGTTCCCCCCCCCACACACAAAAGCCTGGTTGCCAAGGCGATGCTGTGGCCTCCCCATTACCCCAGGCCACCGACACTTGGAAAAAACTGATTGTTCCTCTTAAATCAACATGGTAAAATTAAAACTAAATTTATACATAAGTGAAAAGAAACAGTGAGCTTGAGACTCTTTTCAATTCCAAATAGAAAAAAGATGCCAAATAGTGGCAGTTAGAAAAAGCTGTGGGTCTTTATTAGTGGGGTTGCTCCTCAGTGGCGTTCAAGGCCAGTTGTGGAGACACTGTTGCCATGTGACCCTCACGGTTCAGAGCCGAAGCCCCATTCTGGTGTTGTTTGGGCTCCGGGATGCTGGCGGGGCCGAGGCTAGTGCGGGGGCCTCCCCCACACAAGCCACGTCGTCCAGACCTCTGAGCTGTCTGTCTCTCAGTCCCTATAGACTTTTTTTTTTTTTTTTTTACTTTTTGGGTCACACCCGGTGGTGCTCTGGGGTTACTCTTGGCTCTGCACTCAGGAATTACTCCTGGCGGTGCTCAGGGGACCCTATGGGATGCTGGGGATCGAACCCCAGTTGGCTGTGCGCAAGGCAAAAAGCCCTACCTGCTGTGCTATCGCCCCAGCCTGCCTATAGACTTTTCTTGAGCAACAAGGAAACAAAATTATTTTGTGTCTTCTAATGCACTTACACAAGAAAAGACAAACCACTCCCCAATTTTACCTCATCAATTTTTATCCTCTCACATAAAAAATTAAATTTATATGTTAACAATATGAATCATTATAGCTATTAAAATTATTTTTTATTATTAAAATCTAATGTTATTTTAATTATAATTATAATAATTACAATTATTATAATTAAAAATAGCAGAGAAAGATAAGCTTAGTGTAGGGGCTGGAGAGATAGTACAATGGGCAGGGTGCTTGCCTTGTGCAGGCAGTTGGATCACCAGTACTCCATATGGCACTCAACCCCACAACTCACTCTCACTCTCCCTCTCTCTCTCCCTCCCTCGCTCTCTCCCTCGCTCTCTCCCTCCCTCTCTCTCTCTCCCCCTCCCTCTCTCTCTCCCTCCCTCTCTCCCTCTCCCTCCCTCTCTCCCTCTCCCTCTCTCCCCCTCCCCTCCCCTCCCCCTCCCCCTCTCTCTCCCTCTCTCCCTCTCCCTCCCAGGAGTGATCCCTGTGCACAGAGCCAGGAATAAGCCCTGAACAGTGCTGGGTGTGACCCCCCAAACAAAAGGAAGAGTAGAAAACATCAATAAACAGAGTGCAAAGACAACTACTGTATCACTGTCATCCCGTTGTTCATCGATTTACTCGAGTGGGCCTCAGTAACATCTCCATCCCACCCCTGAGATTTTAGCAGCCTCTCCTTACTCATTTTTCCCAACAATTGGAGGCTCTTTTCAGGGTCAGGGGAGTGAGACCTGTTATTTGTTACTGTATTTGGCATATCGGATATGCCACAGGGAGCTTGCCAGTCTCTTCCGACAAAGACAGTACTTTAAATTTATCCCTTTTCTTGAAAAACAGAAAACAAAAACAAAACCCACGTCGGTGACCTTCTTAGCACAGTAGGGATATGCCTGTTTAGTAAAAAGAGGAGCAGAAACTTAGTGCAGGCATGAAGGCCTTCGGCTGAAAATTTCTGGGAGGCACCCTCAGACCTTCTGAGCACTACTTGGGGTGCTTTCCCCTCCCTCCCCGACTAAATAAAACGTGTGGTGTACGTGTGTGTACATATGTTCATGTATGCAGAATTATAGATATGTTACATAAGACCTCAAAATACTTAAACTAGATAAAAGCTTTATCTAGGGCTAGAATGGGGGATGGGCTGAGAACAGATAAACAAATGTCATTTTTGTTTGAAATTTTTCCAAAAGCAATTTTTGGTTCCTTTTGTAATTAATTCTGTGTGCGCATGTATAGTTTGTAGATTAACTTCAAATTTAGTTTCAAATGCATACAACTAATAAGAACGGTAAAAAAAAATTATATAAGGGACCAGAGTTGATAGTACAGCAGCGAAAATACAGAGGTAGTATGTGGCTGACCTGAGTTTGATCCCTGGAACCCAGTATGGTTCCCTCGGCCCGCCAGGAGACACCCTTGAATGCAGAGCCAGCAGGAAGCGCACCACCAGGTGTGGCCCAAAAAACAGGAAAAAGAAATCATTTGTTTGAGACATAAGAAATAAGGACTATATTATTAACAGTAAGTCAGTTATTCCCCCCCAAAATTAATGTAAGATTTGTTTTGATAATAAAAGCTATTACCCTTAAATTACCCTTAAAGAACTTCCCTTAAAGAACTTCCTGCCCTGGCGCCAGGCAGTCTTCACCGGGGCCCCCTTGGAGGGGAGCGAGTTGAGTCTCCCTCCCTGCCCCAAGCAGAGCTCCGGCAGCCAAAAACCTCCAGAACCCAGCCGCAGCCATGCACAAGGCCACTCTCCACATGCTCGGATGAGCCTCACACATGAAGGGACAGAGGAACCCAGGTATGCGGGACCCGTGGCTGAGATCAGCCTGCTCAAATCGGGACTGGGCCTCCTCCACCCAGATTCCCTGTTTTCCAGTAGCGTGGCAGTCACACCCACAAACTGCCCCTGGCGCCATGTAAAGTCATCAACGGCTAAGATCCACAGACTATAAAACAAAGTTCTCGGAAAAGAGTGATGTAGAATCTCACATGGCAGAGCCTGGCAAGCTACCTGTGGTGTATTCGATATGCCAAAAACAGTAACAATAATGGGCCTCATTCCCCTGATCCTGAAAGTGACAGGGACGAATGGAGATGTTACTGGTGCCCACTCAGGATGACAATACAGTGATACCTTAAAGTTGACTGACAAGTTTCACTTATGAAAAACTCAAGTTACCCTTGAAGAGATGCATTACATTCTTCCATAGAAACCACGTTTCCTGACTATTGTTTCATCTGCCTACTAAAAGCTTCTGAATAACTGAAATCTTACTCTCGTAAAAGCAAGAACAGGGCCAGAGGGGAGGCCCAAGGGGCTGACCTTGTGCTTTATATACAGGAGGCCTAGTCTGATCCCTGCCACCACCTGGTCCCCAAGCACAGCCAGGAATGATGCCTCAGCAAGGAACTGGGAGTAGCACCCAAAGCACCACCAGGTGTGACCCCAACACACATAAATATGAGATTGGGGGGAGAGAGATAGAGAGG
This sequence comes from Sorex araneus, assembly GCF_027595985.1. NCBI lineage: Eukaryota > Metazoa > Chordata > Mammalia > Eulipotyphla > Soricidae > Sorex > Sorex araneus. The sequence goes on along the minus strand of NC_073310.1, from coordinate 16,322,414 downwards.
AGAGAGGAGAGAGAGAGAGAGAGAGAGAGAGAGAGAGAGAGAGAGAGAGAGAGAGAGAGAGAGAGAGAAAACACACATCAAGAAGCTAGTCAAGGTGTTGGAGAGATAGTATAGCAGGTAGGGAGCTTGCCTTACATGCTGTCAACCCAGGTTTGATCCACAGCATCCACTGTGGTCCCCCAAGCACTGCTAGGGATGATTCTTGAGTGCAGCACCAGGAGTAGCCCCTGAGATCACCTGGTGTCGCCCCCAAACCAAAAGAGATATGGCAAAAAAAAAAAGATACTAGCTATAAATATTTACTGTGATTTATAACCTTAAAGATCCGAGTTCGCTACCGGGCCTGGAGCAATAGCACAGTGGAGAGGGCGTTTGCCTTGCACGGGGCAGACCCGGGTTTGATTCCCAGCATCCCATAAGGTGCCCTGAGCACCTCCAGGAGTATTCCTGAGTGCATGAGCCAGGAGTAACCCCTGTGCATCTCCAGGTGTGACCCCAAAAAGCAAAAAAAGGGGGACTGGAGCTATAGCACAGCGGGTAGGGCGTTTGCCTTGCATGTGGCTGACCCAGGTTCGATTCCCAGCATCCCATATGGTCCCCAGAGCACCGCCAGGAGTAATTCCTGAGTGCATGAGCCAGAAGTAATCCCTGTGCATCACCGGGTGTGACCCAAAAACCAAAAAAAAAAAGATCTGAGTCCGCTACCAATTTGATGGGGCTGAGGAATTATAGCCAGGTGATGAGAGGAGAAGGAGACAGCAGGGTGGAAGATTTTGACCCCCCCCCTTCCTAGAGAACTATCTTGCCTGCATGATCACAAATATTAGTTCATATCAGAAAACAGGAAAGTAGTTTTAGAAAGCCTGGGCTGGAGAGCACCTGGATGGGGGTCATGAAAAAAATTCCACCACCATGTCAGGTCGCCCACCTGCCCTGCTCCTCAGACTCACAAACTAAGTCTCCAAGGAGATGCAAACCAAACAGCTGAAGTTCATGGTCACACCAGTCTGCCCCCCTCCCCCCATTGAAAACTGGGGTGCGCCCTCAGGAGGGGGATTGGGTTGAGTCCCCACCTGCTAAGCCTGCCAGCTGCACCAACCCCCCACTGCTGCATCACCAGTGGCCGCAGCCTCACCCTACAGCTTCACTCAGAATCTGCAGGTTCTACAGATCCTGAGGTTTCTGCAAGGTGTGGCCAGGACAACCTCCAAATTCCGCAGTACTGAAATCCTTGTAGGAGCACACCTGGTTACATGGGATAGTAACATAGAAGCTAGTGACCCACAGCAAACAGAAACAGTAACACAGAAGGCTCAGCTAGCCGCAGAGGGCTTGGTAAGCCCTCACAGAGACTTAAACAACCCCTCGGTGAGATAGAACAATTTTCACAAGTTTTCTTTTACTGAAGTGTTTTTGGATAATTTCTTTAGCCATTTGGTTGCAACAAGCAATACAAGACAAATTATTGTGTGCCTGCTAAGGAGGAAGGGTTGGGGGGTAGCTGGGAAAATGGGGGCAATGGTGGAAGGAAGGTTATTTAGATGGTGTGATTGGTGTTGGAACATCGAAAACCCCTAACAACAATTATGAATAACTTTGTAAACCATGGTATTTAAATTTAAAAAAAAAAACACATTCCCTTGTGTACTGGCCCTCAGAAGCATGTGCTGATGTAACGAAATCTGTACAAGAATTTCTGTGTGTGTGTGTGTGTGTGTGTGTGTGGCCGTGTTGCCATACCCAGAGGCTCATGGGGCAGAGAAGGATTTTAATTAAATGTTTAGCCTACATTTTATCTTTGTAAAGGTATTTGGAGAATAGACAAAAACATTTATATTATGGAAGTCCAGCAGAGTTTACTAAGTTTTAGTTTTGAGCTGAGCTCTTAATTCCTTTTGGGCCGGTTGCAAATTTAGTATTGGGAACTCACAAGTTTTATTCATTTTCGGTTTTGGGGCCACACCCAGCAATGATCAGGGGGTCACTCCTGGCTCTGCACTCAGGAATTACTTCTGATGATGCTCGGGGGAACATATGAAATGCCTGGGATTGAACTGGGATTGAACTCAGGTTGACCATGGGCAAGGCAAGCACTCTACGTACCATAGTGTGGCTCCAGCCCATATTTATTTAGAAACTTTGGGCTTTTGCGCCACTCTTGGTGGTATTTAGGGCTTACTTCTGGCTCTGTGCTCAGGGATCACTCCTGGTGGGATGGAGGACCATGTGAGGTACCAGGGATTGAACCTGTGTTGGCCTTTGCAAGGCAAGTGCCCTACCTGCTGTACTATCTCCCTTGTTCCTCACAAAATTTACTATCATTGAAGAGAATATACCAGTGTTTAGAAAATTCAGAGCCAGATAGTTTAATCCTGGATTCTGTCTTACTTTGATTCCAGGCAAAATACTTAAATCTCTCTGAAACTCATCTTAGATCTAAACTAGAGAGGGTCTGCTTATGTGCTCTTCAGCCTGGTTTATGATCTCAAGATCTTGAATCCATCCATTTTTGGGGTTGACTTTCGAGCATGTTGTGAGATAGGTATCTATCTTCATTTTTCAAAAAATGTGATTGACCAGTTTCCCCAGTACCATTTGTTAAAGGGCCTTTCCTTGTTCCACTTTATACTTCTAGCTGTTTTGTCAAAGATTAGCTGAGTATACTTGAGGATCTGTCTCTGGGCATTCAACTGTATTGCGTTAATCTGAGAGTCTGTCTTTATTTCAGTACCACACTGTCTTGATTACTGCAGCTTTCTAGGATAAAGTTGGGAAAAGAAAAACCTCCCATTTTCTTTCTTTCTTTTTCTTCTTTTTGGGTCACACCCAGCGATGCTCAGGGGTTACTCCTGACTCTGCACTCAGGAGTACTCCTTGTGGTGCCCATGCAAGGCATGTAAGGCAAACGCCCTCCCCACTGTGCTATCGCTGCAGCCCAAGCCTCCCATTTTCTCCCCCCCCCTAGATTGCTTTGATTATTTGGGGGGAGTTTTTTTACCATATATAACCTGGAAACGATCCAAGTGTCTAAGAATAGATGGCGGATAAAGAAACTCTGGTTTATTTAGACAAATGGAATACAACTCAGTTCTAAGAAAAGGTGAAAAAAATGTAGTTTGCCGCTACATGGATGGAACCAGAGAAGGTCATGCTGAGTGAAGTCAGCCAGGAGAGAAAAAGATCCAGAATGATCTTCGTCATATGGGGGATATAAAGCAGCATAGTCACGGAATAACAAACGACCGAAAGTAACAGAACCTAAGAACTTAAGCACGAGTCTCCGGAATGGAGCGCACTGTTGTAGAGTGACCTGGGAGGGGGCGGGGGAGGGGATTAGAGGGGATCAGGAACAGGGGTAGAAGGAAATGGACCCACTCTCGGGAGCTTGGTGTTGGAATGCTATATGCATGAAACCCTTCCGTGGACAGTATTGTAAAATTGTAAAGCACAGAGACTAAAATAAATTTTTTTTAAATGTAGGAGTACTGCTATTTATTCATTCATTGATTAAGCTGATTGGATTGGGCATGAACTCCGCAAAATAAAATTTCTAAATAAGGGCCAGAGCTATAGTACAGTGGGGAGGGCGTTTGCCTTGCACGCAGCCGACCTGGGTTGGATCTCCGGCATCCCATATGGTCCCCAGAGCACCACCAGGAATAACCCCTGAACATTGCTGTGTATGACCCAAGCCCCTCCCCCCACCAAAAAAAAGTGCGAAAAAATTCTAAATAAATAATGCTAGTACCACCTATAGCAGATTGTTGTGTTAGGGAAAGCTTTTCAGTAATAGCTCAGTGAACCCTTATAAAGTATAACTCAAAGTATACAAAGTATACAAAGTTCTACACAAGCCCTTTGGCTCCTGTTTCCGCCCTCACTGGTCTAGTTCAGGTTCTCGCCGTCCTCATTCAGCTTCTGCTTCCATGCGCCTCCTTCCCACCTCTCACAGTAGTTTATACTTTACCACAAACGAAACTGTGGAGAAGCACAGTTCCCGAAACATCAGATTCACGAACGCCCAAGACCTGTTTTTCCACGAAAGCAAAGAAGAACTAGCAAAGTTTGTCAAAAACATATTTTTTCCCCCTCAGAATCCTGGAAATTAGCCAACAACTTGCAGCACAAGTTTCTCTCGAGAAAGATGGATGACTCTCAAAGAACAACAAACTTGTGGGTTTTCAACATAGGCTATTTTTATCCTCCTTTCCCCCAGCTCTCTCCATAGGCTTGAAAATTGGCAGTCTCTCCATCACAAAACCTATGAGAACCAAAAATTTATTAGGAGCCAGTAGAGGAATCAGAATGGCTTGGAACTCCCCCAACATTCCCTATCCACAAAAACCTACCACTATTTGATGTGTTTTGTGGTTCCCAGGGAAAGCCCTAATTTTTTTCTTTTTGGGTCACATCCGGCGATGCACAGGGGTTACTCCTGGCTTTGCACTCAGGAATTACTCCTGGCGGTGCTCAGGGAACCATATGGGATGCTGGGAATCGAACCCAGGTGGGCCGCGTGCAAGGCAAACGCTCTACCCGCTGTGCTATCGCTCCAGCCCCAGGAAAACCCTATTCATAGAACTTTGTCTTGACTCAGAGATGGCTCCATGGAACAGCCTTCTCTTTGCATTCTCTTCTTTGCAGGGCTTGTGTCCAAAAAAAAAAAAAAACCACAACCAAAAAACCCAAACCCAAAAATTTTAGTCAGCAGCAGCAAGTTATCACAGTTGCCTGAGCAGCAAAACAAGTTGTACAAACAAGAAAGTAAAGGAAGGAATAAAAAGAAAAATCTGGAAAATTAGATGCTCACACCAAGCTTTGATAAGTTCCAAAGTAGTCTTGGGAATCTTGGGAATCTAGAAATATCCAGAGCTATGCAATACTCAAGAAATCCCTGAGAAACCCCTTATCACTCACCCCTGGCTGAACCTGCGGTTCTACACAAGCAGGAAGTGAAAGCCAAAACAGAGTTGGGATATGTCAGTGTTAAAGGTGTTTCCTAACAGGAAGGGAATAGCTCCTTCATTAATAGGCTGGAGGCCTTAATTGTTCCAGTGATTGAAAGAACCTGTGGCCAATCAGTAGCTGATCTCAAAGTCAACTGAAACTTCCGTAATGATACATGACAGAGAACATGCCCTTTAAAGAATTAGTTCAGAAAAATTATTAACAGACAAAAGACAAAAAAAGCAAATCTTTGGTAGGGAGTGATCTAATTTCCATAGTTACCATACTATACTACTCAAAACGCCCGATTTTCAATAAAAAACACAGAGAAACACATTGAGTGTTGCCAATATTGGGTGGGGAAAGCCATCCGTAGGATCTGTTTCTGATCTCAACAGTTATGTTAAGGAGCATTATCTCAATTAAAAACAAACTTTCTGGAAAAAACCCACATGTTGGACTTACTAGACAAAGACGTATTATCAACATAAACAAAATACTGTAAAATTCCCACTCTTGGGCTGCGCAAACCCCTCTCTCATGGGCTGTGTAAAGTCCTTCGCTCCCGGGGATGACACGTGAAAGGATGTTCTCGGGCTCTCCCGGCGGCTCGCTCTCGGCGCCTGCGTTCAGTGCTCTCAAGCCGCTTCTCCACCCGGGATGGCTGTTGCCTTGGACCGACGAAGGAAGAATGTAGGCCAAGCTGGTTGCTGATTAGTTGCTGTTTATTCAATCAATCTCTCTCTCTCTCTCTCTCTCTCTCTCTCTCTCTCCTCTCTCTCCTCTCTCTCTCTCCTCTCTCTCTCTCTCCACACAATTCTTTCTTCCTGCTGTATCTGTATCCGTCTCCGCTCTCTCTTCTCTCTGTCTCTCCTTCAATCCTCCCTCTTTCAGTCAGTCCATCCCTTTCTCCCCGAGGCCGCTCTTTTTTGTCCTCTCACCACGCCTCCCCACAGGAAGCCTGATCAAAAATGGTTTTCCAGACTTCCCCACCAGCTGCAGCCCACAAGGGCAAAACAGCCTTCAGGTGTGTTTCTCCTCTCCTTAGACCTGCAACTTAATTAGCATCTTTAATTCTCCTTCCTCATAGCTACCATTCTGTATGGACATGGCAATAGACACTTTTAGGCTTGTAGGGTGACTCTCCTGAGGACATCTCACCACAGACTCAGACTACAGTGCTCAGGCCGGGTCAATCATTCCTAACCCCAGCAAGGTCCAAATCTAGTTATCGCTTTCTTGGATCATGACCAGAATTTGTGCATGACCAAGCTCTTAATTTATAGTTAAGCATTATGGCATTTCAGCCAGGCCCATTTCGATGCCAGGGTAGCTCATAGCTCACCGCTTGCCCTGGGTCCATCCAGTCCCTCATTGGGACCCTGCTTTTGGGGGATCTAGGAAGTAAGGGCAACCGAGGCTTAAGTCGAGAGAGCAGATGTCCAGGAGGTAAATTATCTGGAGTCAATCAACTCCCAAGCCACAGGCTTGTCTTTTTAACTGTCTTCCTGTATCCATACAAAAAGCAGTTGCTCTGAACCAGCTAACCATGCAAAGGACAGCAAGGAGAAGAGAAAGAGAAAGACAATATTTACAAGTCAGAGTCTGATCAGGGGACAAAGATGATTGACAGGTTGGGGGGCAATCAACAAACACAGGCTATAGCGGCCAGGGAGGAAGGGCAAACCAATATTCTCCTACAAAATACTAAAGAAACCATGCCTAACAAATTTAAGGAAAGTTTGAGTATGATATTTAATCACAGAATATCAGTAAGAAATTCCGTCACTTAAAACATGACATAAAAATTACATTGACAGGCTTACACTGTGAAAGAGAGAAGATTTGAATGGCAGTAGTACAACGGAAGGAGAAGGGAATGAGGCTGTGTTAGGGCAAAGCTTTTGCTAAATGTTCATTACGATCCACCAAGAAACCCTGAAAAATATGTAGTAAAAAGAACAAGGGAATTTATGGTATGCCAAGAAATGTTTAAAATAAAACAAGGAAGTAATGCAGAAACAGAAAAGACTTTTAAGGAATTGGCAAAAAAGCTGGTGTAAATCCTGCCTGCCTGTAATCATACTAAATAGAAATAGATCAATGACTTACAAGAACAGGGACTGGAAGGATAGGTTTTAAAAAATAGAATATTGAGCCAGAAACATAATTCAGCAGTAGAACATTTGATTTGTGTGTTTTTTTTTTCATTTTTTGCTTTTTGAGTCACACCCAGCAATGCTCAGGGGTTCCTCCTGGCTCTGCACTCAGGAATTGCTCCTGACGGTGCCTGGGGGACCATATGGGTTGCTGGGAATCGAACCCGGGTCGGCCTTGTGCAAGGCAAATGCCTTACCTGCTGTGCTATCGCTTGGCCCCCCCATGATTTGTGGGGGTTTGTCTGTTTGTTTGTTTTTTGGGGGATCACCTAGCACTGTGCAGTGCTTACTCCTGGGTCGCTCTCATGGATGACTTCCGGTGGGGCTCAGAGATCCTGTGTGATACTGGGATCAAGCCTGGCTCAGCCACGTGCAAGGCAAGCGCCCTCCCGGCTGCACCATCTCCAGCTCAACAGTGGCACCCTCGGCTTGCGTGTGAGGCTCTAGCACATCGTGTACCCTCTCCCCCCACCCTCACCCCCCCACCCTCACACCCCACCCTCAGCCCCCACCCCCACCCCCCAAAAAAAACGACTAAATTTTACTGTTGGAATTTTAACATACATATGGGTGGGACTATGATTTCCCACACGAATGAGAATTATATAAGCTAGTAAACCTCTCGCTTGCCGTTTTCGTGGGGGGAATGCTTCCTACACTCGCAGTGGTGCAGATCTGAGCATTTACTGCTCAGGCCCGGGGTGCTGGGGGTCTCCTGAGGCACCCTTGGTGGTGCTTAATAGTCACCAAGGTTGGACATCCGGCAGTGCTGGGGGAGGGGGCCATGTAGCCCTGGCGATTGACCTCCAGGCCGATCAGGAGGCCATGCATTGGTCCCACTTCGTCAGCTATCTCTCTTGTCCCCGTTTTTGTTTAAAAACAGAAGTGAGTCACTGATGTAGCTCATTCCTTGCATGTCTGAGATATGGGCTTGATATCAAGTTTCTCTTGATAACGAGAAACTGTCTAGAAGACACTTTATTTTTAAATTTTTTTCCCTTTTTTTTTCTGTTTAATTGAATCACTGTGAGACGCTTTTAAAGCTGTTCATGATTAGGTTTCAGTCATACAGTGTTCCAACACCCATCCCTCCACCAGTGTACATTTCCCAGCACCAGTGCCAAGGACACTTTGGTTTCCAAGACACAAATAGGTGGAAAAGAAAAGGATGAGGAAAGACACAATGCGAGCAAAACACAATGCGAGAGGGTTGGAATTCTCGATGGGGAAAACAGCGCCAAGGACTGGAGCATGCGCTGTGCATGCAGGACGCGGCTCTACGCACCGGCTCCACATCGCAGGGAAACGGGGGTCTGAACATTCTAAATAATCGGACCAAGTAAACGTCTATAGCACGCCCGCACACATAAATAGCACAATGCCTTTTTTTTTCAAGTGCACATGAAAATCATTCAAAACAGACCATATGTTAGGCCATAAAAAGTTAGTATTTTTAAATAGATGGCAAAGTATGTTGTCCAATAACTGTGGCTGCAATTTGAAGTCATTAACCAAAGGAAATCTGGAAAGCCACAGATAGGTGGAAATTAAGCAGCACAATCATAAACTTTAACGAACGTGACTGTAAATTTTTATCCTTTTAGCTAAAACCTTCCAATGAAGGTTCAGAGATAACGGTTCAAAGCAGAAGCACGTGCCTGGCGGGTCAGCCCCCGGCACCGCAGGTCCCTTCGTGCCGCCTGGGGGACTGCCGGCACCACTGAACGTGGCCCCTGTTAAAAAGAAAAAAGAAAAGCAAAAAACCTTCCAGTAACATCTCCTCTGTGTGAATAGAACATCAGCTCACTCCACTGTCTTAAAGACCCTCTCTGACCTGCCTCTGCCCATCTGAACAACTTCACCTCCTTCCGTCTCTTTCTTCCACTCACTCCCCGCGAGCTCCAGCCTTACTGCTGTTTTCTTCAGGGACACAGGCTCACTCCAGCTGTCCACCTGCTGGAGGGCGACTTGTCCAGCTCTTCATGTTTGGTTCTTTCCGCCTTCTCTGTAAACCACCTCCTCGTATCAGCTGCCCCGTATCTCCAAAATTCTCTCCCCTCACTATGCTCTTCCTTCCCTCGTCTAAAATCATCGTTAGTGTGCGTACCACTTTCGAGCATCAACGTTGGTCTTCATTACTCTATTTTCCGCAATCCCGAATTAGGATTGTTGCAACCTTGTGCTGCCTGGTTCCTGGAGGAAGTACGATGGCCCAGGACGATGCCTGAGTTGATAGGCGTGCTCAATAAATAATTTGTGTTTTGTTTCTGGGATACACCCAGCGGTGCTCAGGGGTTGCTTCTGGATCTGTGCTCAGGAATCACTCTTAATGGTGCTCACGGGGGATCATATAGGATGTCAGGGGGGAAACCCTGGTTGGCAGCATGCAAGGCCGATGGCTTACCTGTTTGCTGTTGTCCCAAATTAATCCATCTTTGAAGAAATGAACCAAAATTGTAAAACGCAGATAAGCCCAAAAAGGTTTGCAGGGAATGTACACTGTAAAAATGCAGATTATTTTATACATGATTTGACATCAGAACTCCATGTGCAAACTCTGGTGCACCTCAGTGGAGTGTGTGTAAGTGTGGCAGCTGAATAAAGGATACCTGAGACTATTGGAGAGTGAAGGGAAGCAGGTGAAGAGAGAGAGAGAGAGAGAGAGAGAGAGAGAGAGAGAGAGAGAGAGAGAAGAGAGAGAGATAGAGAGAGAGAGGGAGGGAGGGGGGGAGCTAGGAAAGAAGAGAGGGAGGGAGAGGGAAGAGGGAGAGGAGAGAGGGAGACAGGGAGAGGGAGAGAAGAAGAGAGGAGAGTGGGAGAGGGGAGAGGAAAAGAGGGAGAGAGGAAGAGAGGAGAGGGAGAAAGGAGGGAAGGAGAGAAAAGGGGAGAGGGAGGGAGAAAGAAGGGGAGAGGGAGAGAGGAATGGAGAGAGGAGGGAGGGAGAGGAAGGGAGAGGCCAGAAAGGGAGAGAGGGAGAGGGAGGGAGGGAGAAGGAAGGAGGGAGAGAGAGGGAGAGGGATGGAGAGAGCACTGTGGACAGAATTCCCATTTTTAAAAAATTTATTTTACTGAATCACCATGTGGAAAGTTACAAAGTTCTCAGGCTTATGTCTCAGTTATACAATGCTCAAACACCCGTCCTTTCACCAGTGCCCATATTCCACCACCAAAAAAACCCCAGTATACCTCCCACCCCCCAACCCCCCACCCCCGCCTGCATAACTGATAAATTTCACTTCCCATTCCTGAGGAGCCAAATACAGTGTGAGTGTCACCAGTCGTGTCCTGGCCTGGACAACCGGAATAGTGAAGCCCAAAATTCCACAGCCTTTGGCCAAGGAGAAAGTAAATCTCACAAGGAAAAGAATCAGAAAAGGGATACTCAAATTCCGCCTTTCCACATAGTTATGCGAACTCTTGGGTCCTATATGTCCGGAAGAAATTCAAAACAGTTTAACCAAAAGACAGACTCTCTGAACCGAAGCCAGTTATGCAAGCAAGAAGCTAAGTTTGCAGTTCTAGTCTAGGTCAAGATGGTCATTTGCAGAACAAAATTAGCAGCCAAAGAAAAAAAGGAAAGAAAGCCTTCCTTCAAGAGGGAAAATCTCAGGAGTATTCAAATGAACCAATATGTGTTGCAGGAAAAAAGTGACAAAGTAACAAAAACAGAACAGGAAAGAGATGCACAGCTGATGTGCTTGAGGCCTATTTTTTGCCTGTTGAACTAGGGTCACTGGGCAGGTGACCACCTGGTGCTGAGTTCAAACTTGGGCCTGGCAACTCTTGGGCTCTTGGAATTGATCATTAAGAGACAGAATAGGGGCTGGGCGATAGCACAGCGGGGAGGACGTTTGCCTTGCACTCGGCGAACCCGGGTTCAATTTCCAGCATCCCATATGGTCCCCTGAGCACTGCCAGGAGTGATTCCTGAGTGCAGAGCCAGGAGTAACCCCTGTGCATCGCCAGGTGTGACCCCCCCCAAAAAAAGAGACAGAACATTAAATTTTCATTAAGCAGCTATCTATTGACATGATAGAGATTTTTCTCTGTATCTGAAAGTTGGAGGTCTGTTTCCTTATAGTGAGTTACTCCTGGCGGAGCTCAGGGGACCTGATGGGATGTCGGGGATTGAACCCAGGTCAGCTGCCTGCAAAGGCCAGTGCCCTCCCCACTGAACTATCACTCCAGCCCCAGGAGTTGGTTAGGGTTTATTTTGGTTCTAATTATTCAATGAGTATTCTTAATGGTATTTGATAATAAACATTTAAGAGTTGGCTAGTATCTTTATTGTTGTGCTTTTTTTCCCCCTTGGGTCCACCTGGTGCTTAGGGACACTGGAGATACACTGGAGCCCACTTAAGGGACCAGATGGTTCCAGGGATTATGTTAGATAGAGGCACACTCCATTCCTTTGCGCGGTGCTGGGCTGGGGGTGGGAGCAAGCCGTGCACTCACACACTAAATTTCATCCCCGGCCCCTGGATGACTCCTAACTAGTAACTCTGCCAAGGATAGACTCAAAGGTGACACAAACTTCTGACAAAAAAAGCTCTAATTTTTCTTAGGATATAATGTTAAATTGAGATTTAAAGTCACCTTAGATAAGAAATTTTTATTATTAGGGAAGTAGTGATGTGATTTATAGGAAGTATATTGAGAAGGAGAATGTTTTAGTGTTTTTGGCCTCTGGGGCGTGCCCAAGGAAGCTTTCGTAAAACCCTGGGCTGGAGATGGAACGCCCCGTGGGTTATATGAATTTCTCAGGCTTGTGCGCCCTCTTGTGTTTGTAGTGAAGGCTTGTACTTTTTTTTTTTTTTTTTTTTCTTTTTGAGTCAGACCCAGTGATGCTCAGGGGTGACTCTTGGCTCTGCACTCAGGAATTACTCCTGGCGGTCCTTGGGGGACGAGACGGGATGCCGGGGATTGAACCCGGGTGGACCACTTACAAGGTAAACGCCCTCCCCTCTGTGCTATTGCTCCAGCCCCAGGGCTTGTACATGAAGTGACTTACATTCGTGAGTTGGACTGAGTTTTTTTGGGAAGAGGCAGATAAAAAAATTGCAGAAGGAAGGATAGACTTTCAAAAAATATTACCTGGACTCCCTGTGACAGAGACGGAAAATGTTACATGAAAATGTAGGTTATGTTCCTGACATTTACTTTCATATACTTCACATCAAAATCTGTTAGATTTAGTTAATACATTTGGTGGGATATATGTCACAAAATGTTAGCACTGTAGCACTGTTGCCCCGCTGTTCATCGATTTGCTTGAGCGGGCACCGGTAATGTCTCCATTGTGAGACTTGTTACTGTTTTTGGCATATCAAATACACAATGGGTAGCTTGTCAGGCTCTGCCATGCAGGCAGGATACTCTCGGTAGCTTGCCGGGCTCTCCGAGAGGGGCGGAGGAATCAAACCCGGGTTGACCACATCAAGACAAATGCTCTACCCGCTGTGCTATCGATCCAGTCCACAAAATGTTAACTGTTTTTAAATGTTAAATAGGTTTTTGATACTTTATATGAGAGTCTTTAGTAAACTATTTTGCTTGATCAAGTTGGTGAATGCTCCCACACTGTCAGCCCTCAGTAAATGTTTGCTATGAGGAAGAATGGAAAACTCAAGTGTGATGATCTATATTTTCCTTTTCTTTTATTCTTTTGTTTATTTATTTATTTATTTATTTATTTTTGGGCCACACTGGGTGTTGTTCAGGGCATACTCCTGGCTCTGCACCCAGGAATCACTCCTGGCAGTACTTGGGGACCATATGAGATGCCAAGGATTGAACCGGGGTCAGCTGCGTGCATGCAAGGCAACTGCTTTACCTGCTATATATCTCTCTGGCCCCTGTATTTTTTTGTTTGCTTTTTGGGTCACACCCGGCGATGCACAGGGGTTACTCCTGGCTTTGCACTCAGGAACTACTCCTGGAGGTACTTGGGGGGACCATATGGGATGCTGGGAATCGAACCCGGGTTGGTGCGTGCAAGGCAAACGCCCTACCCGCTGTGCTATTTGCTCCAGCCCCCTTGATCTGTATTTTCTTATTCACCAAAATAATTTAAATTAGTTGGTTATCTTTCAATTTGACTTTTTTTTCCCCAAGAACAAATAAAATCATGAGTTTATTTCAAATGTCAAAGTCAGTCTGCTCTTGAAATGCCCATAAAAGTTAACATGCTGGGTTTTTTTTTTTTTTTTGCATGGGAGAAGGATCACACCTAGTGGTGCTTTGCGGTTATTTCTTCTGCTGGGCTCCCAGCAGTGTGTGGGGAACCTACGGTGTCGGGGATCGAACCCAGGTTGGTGGTGTGCGAGGCAAGCTCCGTAGGCCCTGTGCTCTCTCTCTGTCCGCTGACATATTCTCTGGGGTCATTTTATTATTCTTGGTCCAGAGAGCAGTAGTGAACCATGACTATCAACCGTTGTTTGACATCAAATGTGAAGCTAAGTTAGTATTGAAATAGGACCTCGTGACGCTGATAACCACACCAAGACCCCAATCTGTAGCCTTCTTCTGGTGGGCACGAAGCCCTTCAGGACGGAACTACTTTAATCTGTGCATCCCAGGGGAGCTGGCAAACTGCAGTGTAGGCGCATGAACCACCGTGCCAAGCTGATGCTAGAAGCTTAGCAGAACATTCAGTTCAAACAAGGGAGGAATTAAAAAGATAATTACAGGGAGCCCGAGAGAGTAGCGCGGTGACGGTGCTTGCCTTGCGTGAGGCCGACTCGGACTCAGTTCCCGGCAAGGTTCAGTTCCTGCGACTGCGGTGTGTCCCCTGCACCACCGGGAATGACTCCTGAGCACAGAGCAGAGAGTAGTCCCCAAGCACTGCCAGATGGGACTCAGGCCCTTCTTCCTGTGGAGGAGAAAGAGAGCGAATAGGTAGGGCCGGGGAGGGGGGGGGCTGGCTCAGCAGCAAAGCACAGGCCTCGCATGCCTGAGTTGGAGCTGGGTTCGAGTCTCTGGTTTCACTAACAATGGAAGAAATGGAAAGATGATTATAAACAGTTCATTACAAAAGACTCAGAGTTTGATAATGCCCTGCTTTTCTGGTAGATGATACGTTATGTTTAATTTTTGTAGGTAAATTATAGGCTAGATCACACAATTTAGAGATGAAAATAAAGGACTTTATATGACCTTCTTGATTAAATTATCAAATTTAATAAATCTACACTTTAGGGCTGGAGGGATAGTACAGGGATTAAAGTGCTTGTCTTTACATTTTTTTTATTGAGCTTTTAAAAATTTATTGATGAAACATAAAACTTTTTAGTGAATATGTAAGATTCTTCATGTAAATCCCCACGTATTTCTGTAACTTCATAGTGTCAGTGATTAGTCCATTTTTGGTTTTTAATATTTATTTATCTGGAACTGTTCCCCTGTAATTTTCTATTACTGTTCGCCTGTAATTTTCACTGAACATGTATTCCACTAATAGTTTTGATCAAATCACTAATTCAAACAATTTTTTTTTTGAGAACGTTAACTTCTATGTTTTATGGACTGGAGCAATAGCATAGCGGGTAGGGCATTTGCCTTGCACACTGCCAACTCGGGTTCGATTCCTCTGTCTCTCTCGGAGAGCCCAGCAAAGCTACCGAGAGTATCCCGCTTGCACTGCAGAGCCTGGCAAGCTACCTGTGGCGTATTTGATATGCCAAAAACAGTAACAACAAGTCTCACAATGAGAGACGTTACTGGTGCCCGCTTGAGCAAATCAAGGAACAATGGGATGACAGTGCTACAGTGCAGTGCTATGTTTTATAAATAAATAAATAAATAAATAAATATATAAAAGTTTTGCTACCTAATATCAAGAATAACCAGGTTCAGGATTCTGCACCTTGTGTTTATTATATGCAGTTTGTAATTTATGTTTTTTTTTTTTTTTCTTTTTGGGTCACACCTGGCGATGCACAGGGGTTACTCCTGGCTTTTCACTCAGGAATTACCCCTGGCTGTGCTCAGGGGACCATATGGGATGCTGGGATTTGAACCTGGGTCGGCCGCGTGCAAGGCAAACGCCCTACCCGCTGTGCTATCTCTCCAGCCCCTGTAATTTATGTTTTGATCTTATTTAACTACATTATTAGCAGATTTAAGGGAATTCATTTTCTGTGTACAAAATGTATAGAAGATATGTTGCATCTCCTCATATCCAGGATATTCTATATATTATTTTGTAAATATTTAGTAAATAGTAATTGCACGCTTGTCAAATATTCCTCCATTATAAATAATGCTTTTTTTTTTTTGCTTTAGCTACAGGTTATATAGATCTGAAAGTGTCTACGACTTGCAAATTATGTTTATATGTAAAAAAATTCTTTTTCAATTCCTTGAGGTGCTGGGGATCAGCCCTGTCAGCTGTGTGCAAGATAGCACAGTCCAAGATAGCTCTGGCCTTATCTTCCCCACTTTTACCAGATGAATAAAACAGATCCGGAGGGACTATGATTTGTCTAAATGAATGCTATATATGAAAATTCCTTGTAAAATATTAAAGCTAAAAATATAAAATAATTTTACCTATAAGGCTTCACAAACTTAGGTCTTTTTATTTTGTCCAACATTCATTTCTATGCACCATACATTTTCCATATACATAGATCACATATTGCTAGCTGCTTGTTACCCTGCTCTATACTAATTTTGGTGGTATTCATGGTGCATTAAAGTTAGTATGGTGTCGAATATTCTTTTTATCATTCCTTCTATCTTCCTGTCCACAGATTGGGGCAACTCTTTGTTCCTTCTACTACCTACATTTGAATTTTTTGAGCTAGGGTGAAATTGTATGAAATAGATTCAAGTCCCAACACAGATCTTGTATTCAGCATAGTTTCTCAGATACTTAAGTAGTGGACGTCAGTGAAAAGACAAAAAAAAAACGAGGACTGAAGAGATTGTACAGTGGGTAAGATCTTTGTCTTGCAAATGATTGACCCAGGTTTGATCCCCGGCACCCCTTCTGGTCCCCTGAGTTCACCAGGAGTGATATCTGACTGCAGAACCAAGGATAATCCCCAAGAATAGCCAAGTGTGGCCTGAAACAGAAAACAGCGACGACAACAACAACTGTAACAAAGGAAAAAGCAAAACAAAACAGGAAATGATGCAGGAACAAAGCAGGACGTGGTTGTCAGGAGCTGAGGGGCAACAGGGAATTGTTCAGTGAGTCTAGAATTTTAATTTTGCTAGAGGAAGAGTTCTGGCAGTTTGTTATATGAAAGTGTCAATATGTTTTAACACTGCTGAACTGTTATCTGTGAAATGACTCCGATGGTAATTTTTATTGTGGTGGATTCAGAATACAGTTTCATATATCAAATGATGGGCCAGAGATAGTAAGGAGGACCAAAATACTTGTCTTGCATGTAGGTGATGTCAATTTGATCCCTGGCACTGCATACAGTTCCCTTTGCATTGCCAGGAGTGATTCCCGAGCATAAAAAGCCAGGAGTACGCCCTGAGCATTGCCAGATGTGGTGCTATAATTTATCTACAGCAAAGCAAATATATCAAATGTTCAGAGCCTGCTAATTAGAATGAGTAAATGATATTTCACTTATCTCTAGTGACTGTGAGTTAAATTTAATGAGATCTCGGCATTATAGAGTGGCATTTGTCTGCAGCACCTTTATCGCCGTGAGTAAAATATGAACCGGGCCTTAAAACGTGGGTAATCGCTGTATTTTGTTCGGTTAATATGTTGAGAATCGTTTCCAGTTCTCAATGTATATTGCTTTTTTCTTCCTGGTTTCTCTGGTAAGAGGAGACAGATGATGTGAAACATTCATTCTTTCACTGGGGAACCTTCTTTTCGGAAGTCTGCCCGGCACTCATCACAAACTACGTGGAGATACCTTAGGCTTTGCAAAGTTATTAAGCGATTAGCGGAAGATCCCAGTGTAGTCATCTGTACGTGGTTTCACAGGAGCTCTTCAATTTCTTCCAATAATAACTGTCAGAATCTCATTATTCTAACTCTTCTGAAAATGTTAGTAGACACTGCTGTTTTATTCCTTCGTCTGAAGATTTAATTATAAAATAACTCCCCTAAAAAGTAATTTATTGGAAACAGAAAGACTCCCTAACTAATAGCAAAGTAATTTTCCCTTTTCAGTATTAATTTTTTTCTCTCAGTGCTACAGACTAAGCAAATCAAGCAATGTAAATCAGTAAATACATATCACGGATACCTAAATAGCTTCTCATCTCACCGAGAAAATTTGTACTATGGCCCTGATCTAATGCCTGCCCACCTCTCTGACTTCATCTTTTATTACTCGTGTTCCCTCTGCACTTTCACTATATCCTTTTCCTCCTGTTCCTTGAATTTTACATTTCCTCCTCATTTGGGGCCTTTTGCACTTGCCACCTAGAATTGTCCCTTTTTCGTAGAGTCTTGTCTTTATGTGTGGTGATGGTATTTCCTTACATTCTGCTAGATGCTTGACTCTCTTTGCCTCTTCTTTTATTCTCTATAGCATTTTTTTTTTAAGTAAACAGATTTTATTTAGAGGGTTCTGAGGGAAGGAGGAAGGGATAAGTGGGAAAGAGGATAATAAGAATAACGCGCTCAAGAGAGAATGCGGGCTTCTCTGAGGCTGGAGAGAGCTCTACACACATCCTAGCACAGGACACGAAAGCATGAAAAGTACACATCTCAAGAGGGGAGATGCGGGCGACACATGTGCTCGGGCACTGCATGTGCTCAGCCACGTGGGCACAAGCAGCACATGGGTTCAGGCAGCATATGTGCCTCTATAGTATTTTTCATTATCTGATTTTTTTTTTTTTGATCATGCCTGGCTATGCTCAGGCGGAACTTCTGGCTCTGTGCTCAGGGATCACTCCTGGCAGTTCTCAGGGCACCATATATGATGTTGGGGATCAAACCCAGGTCCGCTGGGTGCAAGACAAGAACCTTCCCTGCTGTACTATTTCTTCAGGTCCCCATTAAGAAAAAACATTAAGAAAAAAAAATTTTTTGGTTCATACCCGAAGATGCTCTGGGCTTACTCCTGACTCTGTACTTAGAGGTAAATTTTCCCAGGGTTCCGGGGTCATCTGGGGTGCACGGGATTGAATCTGGGTCATGTGAGGCAAACATCTTGCCTACTGTACGATATCTTTGGCCTGTCATTTAAAAATTGTTGTTTTGTTTTTCTTTTTTGGTTATATACTGACTTCCTGACAGTGGTGAGCTTAGCTTAGCAGTGCTGGACTTGTAGTTACTGTTGGTTTGTTTGAAATAAGTGGCTTAATGATGCATTGTTATGTACAAAGTCCCGTGGTGGTAGAGTTTATCCAAAGAGACAGAAAATTCAATAACTAAATTATAAAAGAGTTAAGTCACATAACAGAGGGACCACATACTTCGGGGCCACGGGTAGAAGAGTAATTTTGGGGACCAGAGAAATAGTACAGGGAGTAGGGTGCTTACCTAGTACATGCCAATCTGGGTTCCATCCCAGGTAGTCCCCTGAGCCCACCTGGCGTGATGTCTGAGTGCAGACTCAGGAGTAAGCCCTGAGCACTGCCAGGTGGGGTCCCTAAACCAAAATCAAAACACACGAAAAAACAACAATGACAACAGAACAATGGTAATTTTTCTAGTGGTAAGTCATGGGGTATTGAAGCTGAGTTAATATTTTGTATTTCACACGAAACCATGCTCCTGCGGCATATTCTGTTTACTGACTAGTTCTTGAAATTTAAATACTTCTCCGAATCTGGCTATTTCACTTTCTGGAGAAAGATGGGGATTTTATTGACTTCAAACCTGTTTCTTTCTGTATTTGTTTTTGTTTTGGGCCACACCTGACTGTGCTCAGAGATCACTCGTGCCTGTACACCCAGGATCACACCTGGGGGTGCTCATATGTGGTGATCCTATGTGCTCATATGGTGGTGATCATATGTGGCTTGTATCCGAGATTGTATCCGGGTCAGCTGTGTGCAAGGGAAGTGCCTTACCTGCTGGACTTTCTCAGGCCCTCCAAGAATGTTTTTTTAGTGAAGACTAACCATATAATATTGGCTAAAAGCTTTGAAAATGCATAACGCTGTGTAAGCCCTGAGTTTCTTAAGCATAGTAACAATTCCTTTCTAGAATTGCTAGAATTTATTACGTACTTTAATCCCAATTACTCAGAAATAAATATGACACTGAAAGAGATGATTTATTTAGGGAAATATTACTTTATCTGATTTATATAGCTTTCTGATTATGTTTTTAGTATAAAATAATGCTCTTTTTTTCTCTTTGCTCCATTGTTTTCTCAGAAGAGTAGAGATGCAGTGCAACCCCCAGGAGGCAGCAGTATACCAAGAATAGGCCTGCCAAGCTCGGAGGCCGAGAAAACCACACTGCAAGTCTGTTAGTCATTAGTGACTTGATTTAACATATAGAGACTTCTCTTTTTATTGATCAGAGGTGAAGGTTTCACAGATATTTTAACTTTCCCTTTTCTTTGATATTGTATTAATTTGTTATGATTTCCCCCCCGTTTTTTTTTTTTCTTTTTGGGTCACATCCGGCGATGCACAGGGGTTACTCCTGGCTCTTCACTCAGGAATTACCCCTGGCGGTTCTCAGGGGACCATATGGGATGCTGGGAATCGAACCGGGTTGGTCGAGTGCAAGGCAAACACCCTACCCCCTGTGCTATTGCTCCAGCCCCCTCCACCCCGCTTTCTTTAAGAGAGGGGGTTCTTTTTAAGAGGATTCTATTTAGTTTAATACTTGGAGTGTGATGATATCTAGGTTTGTTATCTATACATATCTATCTATCTGTACCTAACCTTATGCTATCTTATTTTTAAAAAATCTATGGATTTAAAAAAATTTCTATGGAATTTAAAAAAAGTTAACACATTTATTATTAATGATAATAAAATTATTGAAAATGAATTATTCAATATGAATCAGATTGAATAATAGTGTCAATATTAATTTCACAGTGAATTTTAACTTTTTAAAATTTTTCCTTAAATTTTGAAGGGACAGGACAGATGTAAAACTCTTGACAGGGGCTTGTTGCTTCAATGCTTCTCATTTATGAATTTCACTTTAGATCTTACACAGCTTCCTGGCTGACTGTCTAATGAAAGACTCCTGCCTCAGTGAGTGAGGGTTAGCAGTCTTCACTGAATCAGTGTCAGTGGTGTTCAAAAAGAATTTTATTTAATTAATTAATTAATTTATTTTGGCCACGTTGGTAGTGCTCAGGGATTACTCCTGGCTCTGCACTCAGGGATCACTCCTGGTGGTTCTTGAGGGACCATATAGGTGCCAGGGATTGAACCCAGGTAGGCTGCACGCCAGGCAAATGCTTTCCCCACTGAAATATCACTCCTGTCCCAGGAATTTTATTCTGATCATTTTACTGAGGCAGTTCCTAGGGCTTACTCCCAGTTCTGTGCTTGGAGTTTGAAATGTCAAGAAGAACACGTGGTACAGGGGATTAGACCTCGGACTAACACGTGCAAAGCCTGAACACCAGCTAATCGCCTCAGAAACCAGAAGGGACTTTTGTATTAACATACTAGCTGTGGTGTTCTCCAAAGTGTGGGAAAAAAAAATCACTAAAGGTTTGAAACCTCGGAAGCAGTTTGGACACTTTCTTTTCTTCTTTTTTTATTTTCTTCTTTGGGTCACACCCAGCGATGCTCAGAGGTTAGTGCACTCAGGAATTACTCCTGGTGGTACTTGGGGGACCATATGGGATGCAGGGATTGAACCTGGGTCAGCCGCATGCAAGGCAAATGTCCTCCCTGCTGTGCTATTGCTCTGGCCCACTGGTACTTTCTTCTTGGGGGAGGATGTCTGTGTCCTCATGAGAGCTTACCCTTACTCCCTGCCCTGAGCTGTCACACAGTGTTAGCCCAGCACCTGGTCTCTGTGCCCCTACACCGGGGGCTAATGAGGGTGGACATTTGTTCATGTCCACTTGCATCCTACAGGCCTGGTTTGGTGATTGGCACACAGTAACATTATTCACAAGTACTGCGGATGGATTCTGCCTATGTATGGACTTGAGATATTTTAAAGAAAGATTCTTCGTGCAGAAGCAGAAAGATGCCATTCACACAGGTTTTCTGCTGCGGAGGATTTGGGAGTCGTTTTCCACAATACAGTGTACACAGGCAATGTGTGTTTTACACAGTGCAGTATAATTTTAGGAATTTTTTATGGGCTTATTATTTTTAGAGTTTCCTAAAAGCACTATCGACACCAACAGCTGATTTTTTCCCTCTGCAGTCTTTCTCAACCTTTTTTTCTAACTGTGGACCCCTTCCAACCTTATTTCCTTCCTGTGGCCTTCCCTGTCCTTCTGCTTTACCCTCAGCCCCACTATTTACATAATTTTCACCTGTGGACTACTGTGGCTGGCTACCGAGAGTTTTCTGCCCACATGGGAGAGCCTCGCACACTCCCCATGGTGTATTCATGTGCCAAAATCAGTAACAATGCTGGGTCTCATTCCCCTGACCCTGAAAGAGCCTCCAGTGCGGCACCGTTGGGAAGGACGAGTAAAGAGAGGCTGCTAAAATCTCAGGGCTAGGACGAATGGAGACGTTACTAAGACCGCTCGAGAAATTCGACGATCAACGGGATGATGATGATGATGATGATGATGATGATGATGATGATGATGATGATGATGATGATGATGATGATGATGATGATGGACTATTATGGTGGGCCATCGCCCTGGTTGAGAAGTGATACATGGTGGCAGCTGCTAGTCCACAGACCCAGGCGGTCTGCAGGTGTGAAAGGTCGAAGAGAGCTGTGCTATAGTGTTTCCCACTGTGGGGGTACCCACTTCAGGGGTGCTTGCACAACCAAGGAGGTCAGTTGCTGTTTCTGGTACAGTTGGAGGGTTGCTTTCTGTAGATAGGACTGGAGGATATCGCACTGAGCGATGTCAGCCAGAAGAGAAGGGACAGATCCAGAGAGATCTCGCTCATATGTGGGACTGAAAAATGTAACAGTAGGGAAGCAACAAAGGGCCCAAAGCAACGGAATGGGAGAACTGACCCACAAAAAATTGAGTTGGGGCAGAGGAGTGAAAGGGAGGGATGTTGGGGTCCTGGGTGTGGTGTTGAATTATGTGCACGAGAAATCACTGTTGATAGCAGCATAAGCTATAGAATACCAACTAAAAAAATTGAAAAAAACGCAGGGTTTGGGGAAAAAAATAGCATAATTAAACCTAATGTTTGAAACCAGAATGAACATAAACCTCTGTGAACTGGCTTTCACACATTGCTGATAATTTATATTAATTTTTTTGTTGTGTGATGAAAATACAAATTTTAAATTTAAAAATATTATAAAAAAGGTAGATTTCTTGGGTGGGGGGGGCACTGAGCAATATTTTTTTCCTGTCAAGAGGATGGAAATAGCCCAGATAAGTTTGGAAATCTCTTCTCTGTGACTGAGATAAACGGGCTTTAGATTTACTTTTCAGTTGTCTAGAGCTGTTTTCAGAAGGGAGTTTGGCACATTGGTACATTGATTGCTAATTTTTGGAAATTATACAGAGTTGATGAGAACCAGTGTTATAACTGATTTCAAAACAAGTGTTGAGGCTCGATTTTCATGTTTTGTATTAGTGTTCCTAAAAAAACAAAACACAGCAAACTTCGCTCTACATAAGGTATTTATTTTCTGTTCTCTATAGAGATGTGAAGGCTTGAACCTTCCTTAGCTTGACTCCTCGCTACATGGGTATTACCCTAGTACTGATTTTCATTGAGCACATATATGAGATATCCATATCGGTGGCTCAAATATGTGAGTGACTTATGGCACCATCTGTCTAGAGCTTTGGCTAAAGCTTGGTTCGTTTCTCCCTCACTTGCCTGTAATGATGAGCTACACCTTTTCTCCCATCAGCTGTCTTTTTAAAAAAATTTTTATTAGAGAATCACTGTGATGTACAGTTACAAACTTATGAACTTTTGTGTTTGCATTTCACTCATACAGTGATCGTTTACCCATCCCTCCACCAGTGCCCATTCACCTCCACCAATGATCCCAGTATCCCTCCCACCACCCCCACCCCATCCCCCACCACCCCACCCCGCCCCTGTGGCAGGGCATTCCCTTTTGTTCTCTCTCCTTTTGGGTGTTGTAGTTTGCAATAGAGGTATTGAGTGGCCATCATGTTCGGTCTATAGTCTACTTTCAGCTCACACCTTCCAACCCGAATGGGTCCTCCCAATCCCATCATCTGTCATAAAAGGTGCCCCGTGTGACTTGAGAGGTAGCTCAATGAGCTGATGCATGTTTTGCTGTTGGAGACTCAGGTTCAATCCCTGGCACAGCATGATCCCGAGCACCCAAACTGGGAGTGATTCTTGAGCACCCACCAATATGGCCCCCAAACAAATAAAAAAAAAATGTGAAAAGTGCACAGCATTGTATGGTTTTGTTTTCTTGGACCATACCCAGCATGGTGGTGCTTAGGGATTTCTCTTGTCTCTGTGCTCAGGGGTCACTCCTGGTGTGGCAGATGCTGGGGATTGAACCCGAGTTGGTTGCATGCAAGGCAAGGACCCTCCCCTCTGCAGTATCTCTCCAGCTCTGTAGGTACTTTGGGTTTTTTTGTTCTTATTTTTGATCATCTGGAACAGACAATGTGCTAAAAAATTGAAACTACAGGGGAAAAGATTTTTTTTTCTTTTTGGGTCATGCCCAGTGATGCTCAGGGGTTACTCCTGGCTCTGCACTCGGGAATTACTCCTGGTGGTGCTCGGGGGACCGTATGGGATACCAGGGATTGATCCAGGCTTGGCTGCATACAGAGCAAGCACCCTACCCTCTGTACTATCTCTCCAGCCCCATAGTGTGTTGTCCTTCTTGTTTGTTTATTTTATTTATTTATTTATTTATTTATTTTTTTGTGGCACACATCCAGTGTTGCTCAGGACTTACTCCTGGCTCTGCACCTAGGAATCATCCCTGATACTGCTTGGGGGACATAGGGAGTGCCGGTATTGAGCCCAGGTTTGCCGCATGCAAGCAAGCGCCCTACCCACTGTATTATTGCTCTGACCCCTTGAATTTTTTACTACAATGATTAATTTAGTTATTGGGGGCTCATTGACACATGAGTGCAAGGAATTATCCTCCTCCACCCCTTCCACACACACACACACACACACACACACACACTTGTGATTTATAAGAATGAAGAAAGAACTTTAAAAAATATTTGGTTTCAGGTCACACCTGGCTGTCTTCAGGGCTTATCTGGGCTCTGGGGACCACATGGGTGCCGGGAATCAAACCCAGGTTGGCCAGAGGTGAGACAAACACTATATCTACTGAACTATCACTCTTGTCCCACTAATTCTTATTTGTGACTGTATCTTTCTAGAGTGATTATTTAATAGATCAATAAAAGAATGAGAAGATTTCTTCTTCCAAATGTGATATAAAGCTTGAATGACAGAGCTATAGGTATTTTATTTTTCTCTCCCCGTGACTCCAAAATCTCATTCCTGAGAAGTCATTATGAGCTTTTCTACCTCGCTGCTTCTTATAGCTCAGAGTTTACAGCAGTAAACTTGCGACTTAAGAAGTCCTTAAGGTTTGTGGGACCCTTAAAACATCTTTTGATCATTATTTTGGGCATGTTAACTTCACATGCTTAGAGTATGAAATTCAAGAAATTTCAAAAAAACATGTAGAAAAAATGAAATTTTCTTTCATTTCTGTTTTCTAGCTTCCCACTTACCTTCTCCAAAGCCAACTGCTATTACTAGATTTTTTTTGCATCCTATGGGAGTTTATAAATGTTTGAACCTCTGTTTATGTACATATATAAACATGTATATAATTTTTTGCTGTAGGTATATAAGTAGCGACCTCCAGACATGTAGAAGTACTAGTAAGCATATATGTACCAATACTCAGTTTGTATATTATTGACAGTTTGGTAAAGAAAATAGGAGAGTAACAATATTTTAGGAATAAAGATGTATTTCTTTAATTTTTTTTTTTAATTTTTCGGCCACACCTGGCTATGCTCAGGGATTTCTCCTGGCTTTGCATTTAGGGATTTGGGCCCGGGCTGGCTGCATGCGAGGCAAGTGCTTGACCCGCTGTACCATCTCTCTGGCCCCAGGAACGGAATTCTAATCTAATCTAATCTAGCTCTAATCTATCATGGCTGACATAACTATCAGAAGAGCCGGGAGTTAGCGGGGGATCACCGTGGAAGGCGAGAGGAACTACGTGGGGAAGCCGGGCAGGGGTCTCAGGCTGGGTGGGAGATGGAGGCAGCTCGTGGGTCACCGAGGAATGTCCACCTCTGCCTGCAGGTCCGGACAGGTACTGCTCTAGGCCTTGCTTCCAAACGCTTACGATTCCAGCATCTGCCTCTCCGTGTCTAGCCACCTCCCAAAGAGCAGTGGCTGTGATTTTTTCCAGTCTGCGCAGGACACTTCCAGGATTTCTGACAAAATCGGACCCAAATCAAGGCTGAGAAAGGAATTCTGGGAAATACGAGGGACTTCCAAAAGCAGTTGACTGCGCTGTTTCCCAGCTCAGATTCTTAACCCCGGGGCCCGGGCGATAGTGCAGTGATGAGGCAATTTGCCTTGGACGCCGCCGACCTGGGTTTGATCCTCTGCATCCCCTATGGTCCCCCGAGTACCACCAGGAGTGATTCCTGAATGCAGAGCTCAGGAGGAACCCCTGAGCATGCTGGGTGTAGCCGCCAAATAAACAATATTCTGAACCTGAACATGGAGGGAAAACACCTTAAAAAACCCCCAAACCAAGTATTGCTCTTTATTTTTTTCTTTTTGGGTCACACCCGGTGATGCACAGGGGTTACTCTTGGCTCATGCACTCAGGGATTACTCCTGGAAGTGCTTGTGGGGACCATATGGGATGCTGGGGATCAAACCTGGGTCGGCCGCATGCAAGGCAAACGCCCTCCCCGCTGTGCAATCGCTCCAGCCCCACAAGTATAGCTCTTAGCAGCATTAGGT